>NW_027361770.1:39370000-40791666 GCF_039654945.1 Dendrobates tinctorius | reverse complement strand
ACCATCTGATGATTCTGATCTCCCCCTCCTCAACTGCCTGGTTGGCATGTGTTTTGGCCTGAAAAAGGAACTCTTGAGATAGATGTTCCACCAGCGTCGCTCCCGGATCCTAGTGAGGAACCCTTAACTGGAGAGGATCCCCCGAAGGCCGTGTATCCTCCTTGTTGGCGACGGGATCTTGATCGGTAGCGTCTTGGTGCTGGGTCCTCCCATTTATGGATTCTATTATTCAAGTAGTCTTCTGTATCACGTTGAAATTTAGATCTTTTTCTTTCTTCTAGAGTTTTTTGATGTGTTAGTAGAACAGCGTCAGTGCTGAATTCGGTGCTGCTGAGAGTAGAGGTTAATTGAGTCTCTATGGTGGTGATTTTTTCTTCGGTTTCCTTTATGGCTTCTTGGAGGTGCTCAATTGTCAGCAGTACTATATCAAACAAGCTGAAGAGCCCGGCGTTGCCTGGGCATAGTAACCAACTGTGGTTAGTTATAACAAATTATAATAATTATATTGCACATAAAAACCGTGCATCTAATCCTATCCTGTGTGATACTGACTGCTCAGCCTTGTATCTAATACTATTCTGTGTGATACTGTCTGCTGAGCAGTGTATCTAATACTATTCTGGGTGATACTGTGTGCTGGGCTGCGTATCTAATCCTATCCTGTGTGATACTGTCTGCTGAGCCGTGTATCTATTCCTATCCTGTGTGATACTGACTGCTGAGCTCTGTATCTAATCCTATCCTGTGTGATACTGACTGCTGAGCTGTGTATCTAATCCTATCCTGTGTGATACTGCCTGCTGAGCCATGTGTCTAAAGGTACTGTCACACTAAGCGATATCGCTAGCAATATCGCTATAACTTGTGACGTTATAGCGATATTGCTAGCGATATCGCTGTGTGTGATACTTACCTACAACCCGCTCCCCCGCTGCTTATCGCTGATCGCGCGAGAACGTCCTAGACTGTTTCTCGTCGTCAGCTTCCTGCGGCGCTTCCAGCTGTGATGACGAGCGACGCATGGGCGCGGGCGGGAGGACGCAGGATCGCCTGGTGTGACAGGTAAGTAGCGACCCCCGTCCCCAGCGATGTCGCTGGTGAGATCTGCCTGTGTGGCAGCTCACTAGCGACCACTTAGCGATGTACCAGCGATCCTGACCGCGTCATATCGCTGGTCGGGATCGCTGGTACATCGCTAAGTGTGACAGTACCTTAATCCTCTCCTGTGTGATACTGACTGCTGAGCTGTGTATCTAATCCTATCCTGTGTGATAATGACTGCTGAGCCGTGTATCTAATCCTATCCTGTGTGATACTGGGCTCCCTCTGCAGTCTGTGTCAGAGGGTGGTCTGTGCTGGCACGGTAATAAATTGTGTTATTTCCAGTTTTACAGAAGGACGATAACACCATAAAAATGATAAGAATAATAGGCCTCAGTTACCACAACTGTCTACAAAGAAAACTGTGGCTGATAACAACCAATCACAGCTCATTTTTCATCTTTTAAACAGCTCTGGGACAGGGTGGTGAGTTTTGAGTGGCGACTTTTGTGTTTCGACTTTTATGTGGCGAGGTTGGTGTATGTGTGGTGAAATGTGTGCTGAGGGTGATATATATGTTGAAGCACGTGGTAGTATGTGGCACATTTTGTGGGTGTGTTCACATCCCCGTGTGTGGTGAGTATCCCATGTCAGGGCCCCACCTTAGCAACTGTACGGTATATACTCTTTGGCGCCATCGCTCTCATTCTTTAAGTCCCCCTTGTTCACATCTGACAGCTGTCAATTTGCCTCCAACACTTTCCCTTTCACTTTTTCCCCGTTATGTAGATAGGGGCAAAATTGTTTGGTGAATTGGAACGTGCTGGGTTAAAATTTCACCTCACAACATAGCCTATGATGCTCTCGGGGTCCAGACGTGTTACTGTGCAAAATTTTGTGTCTGTAGCTACGACGGTGCAGATGCCAATACATACATACACTTTTTCCCCATTATGTAGATAAGGGTAAAATGGTGAATTGGAACGCGCGGGGGTAAAATTTCACCTCACAACATAGCCTATGACACTCTTGGGGTCCAGACGTGTGACTGTGCCAAATTTTGTGGCTGTAGCTGCAACGGTGCGGATGCCAATCCTGGACATACATACATACATACTGTTAGGCGTCGGATTCCTGCAGCAACACAACAGCAATCCAGAGCCTCACATGCTGCTATGCAGCAAGCCATTCCTGAGGCTAGGTCCCTCTGCCGCTCTACTGAGCATGCTCACGAGACGATCTCCCATTGGAGGTCGGGAGTCACGTGCTCAGGTCCTTCTCCAGATCTGATTGGTCCATCTCAGAGATCTGGAAGGTCCTGGCAGCGCACGGCTATAAAAGGCCCGCATGGCCGCTCGGCCATGTGCTAGTATAGACTCTTCTTGCTAGATGTGTGAATGGTGATGGATGTATGACTCTGGTGACTGACTTATTAAGATTCCCCTCCCTCTGATATTATGCATGTGGATAGGGAACTAGGGAAAGAGACAGCGCCAGTCAGTGGCAAGCCATAGGCCACTGTGCACACCGCACCTCTACACTAGCATCCGGTGGTGTCACGTCTCGGCACTATCGCATAGCGGCTGTGTCTGCTGCCACGCTGCATTCAGCAGCACTTACCGGCGTCCACAGTAGCGAAGCTGCACGCACGGTAGGTCTAGACGGACACCGACCCCGGTCTTGGGCCCGTGTCCTGTGACCGGATACCGTGTGTGTGCAATTTCGCTGAGACCTGTGAGTCTAACAGGCTCGGTGTTTATGTTTATGTTTCAGCGCCTCTGTGAGCTAACAGAGTCCGCTCTGCGCAGATCGGGTGATGCTGAACCCATGTGCATTATACCGCCATATAGCGCATCTGCCATTAATTAGCAGCAGTGTTAACACCTTCTGCACCGTCGACACCGGGCAGCGAACGCACTTTATTATTTATTTATTTAGTGCGTTCCGCTGTTCCCAACATTATACTAGCGCCACCTGTAGGGGTTTCGTGAGCCAGTGCTCTATCCAGCTCGAGTTACTGGCCGCGCGATTCCCTACAGAGTGGGCTAAGGTGGGGTTTATCGCCTCCCTCCTGTCAGGCAGGGCGTTGGAAAGGGCTACGCCACTATGGGAGCGCGATGACCCTGTGGTAGTGAGCGCTGCTCAGTTTCTAAAATCACTAAAGCAGGTCTTTTTGGGGCCCCGGGTCACTCACGACACCTCTCTCCAGTTACTAGCGTTAATGAAGGGACCCCTGTCAGCCAGTCAGTACGCCATCCGTTTTCGGACACTGGCTTCCGAGCTGGAGTGGCCTGATAAAGCACTCATCTCTGTGATCTGGAGAGGGTTGGCTGAGCATGTCAAAGATGCTTTATCTACAGTACCAGAGAGGTCCCCATAAGTCTGGAGGAGTTGATTGCAATCTCAACCAGTATTGATCTCTGTTTTACGGAGCGTGGGCTGGAGCGTACTCAATCCAGACAGAAGCTTAGGTTGGCACCTGACTTCTCTGAATTTCTTGAACCCCATGATACGGAAGTTTTACCTCCTGAGCCCATGGATGTGTCTCATACTGGTCCTAAACCGTGTCTGACACAGGGCTCCACATGCTGCTACCTGTGTCGACAGTCTGGCCACCTGGCTAACAGGTGTCCGCAACGATCGAAAAAACATTCACCTCCAGTAGTAGTTGGTGGGGATCTACCTAATATGAAAACTTTCTCCTCCAAACCGGTATTCCGAGGGACGTTAGACAGTGGAGCTTCCACCTGGGAGGTAGAGGTCACGGTGGACCCTGGGGCAGAAGGAAATTTTATGTCTTCAGCCTTCGCCCAAAAGCACGCTATTCCACTGGTGCCACTTCCTCACCCCGTGACCACCAGGGTGGTCAATGGATCTACCTTACCATCTCAGATTACCCACCAGACAGCACCCCTGGGGTTCTCAATCTCCCCTTCTCATCGCGAGATGTCCCTGCTCATTATGCCAAAGGGCATCGACCAGGTGCTTCTCGGACTCCCCTGGCTCCGTTGCCATTCCCCTCATATAGAGTGGTCCTCGGGGAGTATACTGGGCTGGAGCAAGGACTGTGTGGGAAGGTGCATGGGGGCAGTGTCCAAATAGCCTCTGCGGAGGTGCCCATGGATCAATCAGCACCCCTCACTGCGAATCTGAGGTCCATGGTTTCGGTCGTCCCTGAGCCAGTGCCGCCAGGCAAGACCTTTGTCCTGCCTCACCTGCGGTCCCAGATTCTCGCGTGGGCACACGCGTCCAGGGTGGGTGGTCACTTTGGTTACAAGCGGACCACAAAACTCCTGGCTACCTCTTATTGGTGGCTGCACAGGGCTCGGGACACTAAAAAATACATTCAGGCATGCGTCTCTTGTGCTCGGAGTAGCTCCTCTAAACAGAGGCCGGCTGGGTTACTCTATCCCTTGCTGGTGGCAGACGGGGCAACGGAAATCCACGACAGTCTGGGTCGCACCCCGCATGTCACTCAAATCTCTAAAATGAGTATGAAGATGCCCGCCGACACATATCGGCGCCCCGCTCCAACTTCTGCTCCTGGCGACTTAGCCATCCCTGACGCCTTCCACGTGTCCCTTCTCAAACCTGTTCACATGTCCCGGTTTTTCAAGTCATCTGCCGGGGCATCAGACTTGTCTTCGGATGAGCCTGAGGCCTACGCCTCTGTGGGACACAAGGTGGTACGTGGCAAAAAACTTTATTTGGTGGATTGGGAGTGTGAGAATCCTGTGGGAATAGTGGATGAGGGCAGGTATATTTCGCCCAGATACCTTTCCTATGTGGCCTAGTCTGGTCAGTATCGCACCTGGTTACTAATGAATAATGGGAGGTGGATATAAAAGGATGCCAGGTGGTTGTGTGAGTGTCTCAGCCTGGGAACATAGAGAGCCTGTCTGTGTGAGAGACACATGTGAGTGAAAGCAGTGCCCACTGCAACTGTGGTTTGGCTGGATGGGAGAAGCCCGCCAGTTGGTAGTTAGGTTGTACCTTGGTTAGTTAGTGCCGGACAGGCAAGGATTTGTTTTATGGTTTATTTCCTTTATGCATTGCTTTCACCGTTAATAAACCTGACCCCATGTCAGTTATACCCGAATCCCAGCTCTGCGCCTGAGTTTCATGCTGAACGCACGTGACCTTTGACCCCAGCAAAGGCGATCCCGGAGTGTTTTATCACAGGAGGTTCAGGAGGGAGGGTCCCTAGGAGGGGGTGTAATGTTAGGCGTCGGATTCCTGCAGAGACACAACAGGAATCCAGAGCCTTACATGCTGCTATGCAGGAAGCCATTTCTGAGGCTAAGTCCCTCTGCCACTCTACTGAGCATACTCACGAGACGATCTCCCATTGGAGGTCAGGAGTCACATGCTCAGGTCCTTCTCCAGATCTGATTGGTCCATCTCAGAGATCCGGAAGGTCCTGGCAGCGCACGGCTATAAAAGGCCCGCATGGCTGCTCGGCCATGCGCTAGTATAGACTCTTTTTGCTAGATGTGTGAATGGTGATGGATGTATGACTCTGGTGACTGACTTATTAAGATTCCCCTCCCTCTGATATTACGCATGTGGATACGGAACTAGGGAAAGAGTCAGAGCACCAGTCAGTGGCAAGCCATAGGCCACTGTGCACACCGCACCTCTACACTAGCGTCCGGTGGTGTCACGTCTCGGCACTATCGCATAGCGGCTGTGTCTGCCACCGCGCTGCATTCAGCAGCACTTACCGGCATCCACAGTGAGTCTAACAGGCTCAGTGTTTATGTTACAGCGCCTCTGTGAGCTAACAGAGTCTGCTCTGCGCACATCGGGTGATGCTGAACCCATGCGCATTATACCGCCATATAGTGCATCTGCCATTAATTAGCAGCAGTGTTAACACCTTCTGCACGGTGGACCCCAAGCGGCGAACGCACTTTATTATTTATTTATTGCGTTCCGCTGTTCCTAACACATACACACCCACATTGAGCTTTATATATTAGATGAGCATTTAATTAGAATTTTCTGGAAAGTGGGGCATTACTTCGCGTTGTTTGAGAAGAGAGTGGGTCTTAGGTTGCTGCGAAGCCCACGGGGTATCTTCCCTTGTCTATGATATTTGCCCAACATTGCACAGTGCAGGTCGTCTTTTCCTTTCTTTTTTCCCAATCTCTTGTCTTGATGTCTCTGCTGGGAATGTGGAGAAAATCTGTGCCAGATCTAATTTTGGATAAGATCGTTGATCCTAAGGCATCATCGTACATATAGGTTTCTGACGTCATGGATATTGAGTCTGTGCTGATAACCAAAAATAATTGCAGTAGATAATAGAGATGGTTAGCACTCGAATGGAGAATTAAAATCAAACGGCTCCCATTATAGTTATATTAGTTTCTATGAACATCCTTGTGTCTGACATATAAAATATAGGATTTCAGGGATAAATATTGCTATTTATCCCTCGTATTGTGTAAATGGTCCAGAAACAATGACTGATTATATATTTAACTTTGAAAATCCACTCTCTGTTGAGCCTCACCCATAAAGTACATCACTTTATTTTGCTGCTGAAAAATGGGGGGAGGTACTTTAGGGGTCTTATTAGCTTTGTCTCTGACTCGTTCCTTTACTTGGGTGCTGAGGGTTCATCCTGGTGGGGGACGTTGTCAGCTTCATCTGCTTAGGGCATCAAAATACCTTATCCCGGCCCTGCCATCAGCCATCTTAGTTGTCCTTCCCATACACAGAAGTGCTCGTTTGGCCGAACGCTCCATTTTCTTTATGAAAGAGCTGTCGCCAAACATGTCTGGCTGCAGCTTATCGCCAGGAGAAAATATATTTGGCTGTCCTAAATTGGACATGGTGGATTGAAATTGTCTCCAACAATAAATTATTTTTATCTCCCATAGATATCAAACTGTCATCTAAACCCATCGATATTGGCTGCTTTGATCAACATTAGTGTAATGTGTATGGGGCTTTACTCTCATTGAAACTGACCACCCCAATTTGATACACCTTTTCACTGGTGCAATGGCTTTTACGCTTTTTTGATTAAAACCTGTTTAAGTATGTTATTTATATGCACTATTGTTTTATACTTACTTATAGCAAGGCATATGTTCATCTTGTTTCTTTCTTAGGTTTTGCATGTTTAATTGCCAGTGTGAACATGCTCCTACACAATGCATGTATACTAACTTATACTCCAGTTAATTTCTTTCGGCTTTGCTTTAGGTTCTTGCACTCAGTTCAACCAAGCGCATAGCCTCACTTTCTTAGAGCTGGGCATTTCGTTTATATAGTCCTGGAATAAATCAAGGGCAGTCATTTCAGAACTCATTAACATTGTATATTGCCAAAATTATGCATTATGCAGTCTCAAAATGTATTCACAGGGGTGACCAGCACGTATTAAAAAAAAATGCTACCTTTCCGCAGAATTCAAAGTCAGAGGCAATCGGTAGGCATCATTTGGTATCACCGTACATCTTAATTAGTATTGCTTTACAAACAGGCAGCCACATTTGCAAACAAGCATTCAGCATTTATGCAACACTTTGTATAATTATGTATAATGTTTATCATCAAAGGAAGTTAGCATGAAATGTAATCTTGTCACGAGTAATAAAACAAACCATCTGCCACTGTGAATGGAGTAGCTCTCAGATGTAAACACCCTTGACATGAAAGTTTTCCTCCTATCATTTCAAATAAAATCTCACTGAATTGGACTGTTAACTCCTTAATGACATATTCAATAGAAGAAGAAGAGACATTTTAAGCTAAAACTTCTTTCATGTCTTTTACCAGGGTTGGTCTGGCCCACCGGGATACTGGTGAAATGCCCGGTGGGCCCCGCCACCCCAGAGAGGAGAGAGAGAAGGAGAAAAAAATAGGGATGCCCATAATATACTGTATGGAGGTGCATGGAGCCCATAATATACTGTATGGAGGAGCAGTGGGTTCATAATATAGTGTATGGAGGTGCATGGGGGCCCATAATATACTGTATGGAGATGCATGGGGGCCTATAATATACTGTATGGAGCATGGGGCCCATAATATACTGTATGGAGGAGTATGGGGACCCATAATATACTGTAAAGAGGAGCATGGGTCCCATAATATACTGTATGCAGGTGCATGGGGCCCATAATATACTGTATGGGGGAGCAGGGGGCCCATAATATATTGTATGGATGAGCAGGGGGCCCATAATATACTGTATGGAGGTGCATGGGGGCCATAATATACTGTATGGAGGAGAAGGGGGCCCATAATATACTGTATGGAGGTGCATGGGGGCCTATAATATACTGTATGGAGCATGGGCCCATAATATACTGTATGGAGGAGCATGGGGCCCATAATATACCATATGGAGATGCATGGGGCCCATAATATACTGTATGGCGGTGCATGGGGCCCATAATATACTGTATGGAGATGCATGGGGGCCTATAATATACTGTATGGAGCATGGGGCCCATAGTATACTGTATGGAGGAGCATGGGGGCCCATAATATACTGTAAAGAGGAGCATGGGGGCCCATAATATACTGTATGGAGGAGCAGGGGGCCCATAATATACTGTATGAAGATGCATGGGGCCTATAATATACTGTATGGAGCATGGGGCCCATAATATACTGTATGGAGGAGCATGGGGGCCCATAATATACTGTAAAGAGGAGCAGGGGGCCCATAATATACTGTATGGGGGAGCAGGGGGCCCATAATATACTGTATGGAGGTGCATGGGGGCCATAATATACTGTATGGAGGAGAAGGGGGCCCATAATATACTGTATGGAGGTGCATGGGGGCCTATAATATACTGTATGGAGCATGGGCCCATAATATACTGTATGGAGGAGCATGGGGCCCATAATATACCATATGGAGATGCATGGGGCCCATAATATACTGTATGGAGGTGCATGGGGCCCATAATATACTGTATGGAGATGCATGGGGGCCTATAATATACTGTATGGAGCATGGGGCCCATAGTATACTGTATGGAGGAGCATGGGGGCCCATAATATACTGTAAAGAGGAGCATGGGGGCCCATAATATACTGTATGGAGGAGCAGGGGGCCCATAATATACTGTATGAAGATGCATGGGGCCTATAATATACTGTATGGAGCATGGGGCCCATAATATACTGTATGGAGGAGCATGGGGGCCCATAATATACTGTAAAGAGGAGCATGGGGTCCCATAATATACTGTATGGAGATGCATGGGGGCCCATAATATACTGTATGGAGGAGCAGGGGGCCCATAATATACTGTATGGGGGAGCAGGGGGCCCATAATATATTGTATGGATGAGCAGGGGGCCCATAATATACTGTATGGAGGTGCATGGGGGCCATAATATACTGTATGGAGGAGAAGGGGGCCCATAATATACTGTATGGAGGTGCATGGGGGCCTATAATATACTGTATGGAGCATGGGCCCATAATATACTGTATGGAGGAGCATGGGGCCCATAATATACCATATGGAGATGCATGGGGCCCATAATATACTGTATGGAGGTGCATGGGGCCCATAATATACTGTATGGAGATGCATGGGGGCCTATAATATACTGTATGGAGCATGGGGCCCATAGTATACTGTATGGAGGAGCATGGGGGCCCATAATATACTGTAAAGAGGAGCATGGGGGCCCATAATATACTGTATGGAGGAGCAGGGGGCCCATAATATACTGTATGAAGATGCATGGGGCCTATAATATACTGTATGGAGCATGGGGCCCATAATATACTGTATGGAGGAGCATGGGGGCCCATAATATACTGTAAAGAGGAGCATGGGGTCCCATAATATACTGTATGGAGATGCATGGGGGCCCATAATATACTGTATGGAGGAGCAGGGGGCCCATAATATACTGTATGGAGGAGCAGGGGGCCCATAATATATTGTATGGAGGAGCAGGGGGCCCATAATATACTGTATGGAGGAGCAGGGGGCCCATAATATACTGTATGGAGGTGCATGGGGGCCATAATATACTGTATGGAGGAGCATGGGGCCCATAATATTCTGTATGGAGGTGCATGGGGCCATAATATACTGTATAGAGGAGCAGGGGGCCCATAATATACTGTATGGAGGTGCATGGGGCCCATAATATACCATATGGAGATGCATGGGGCCCATAATATACTGTATGGAGGTGCATGGGGCCCATAATATACTGTATGGAGGTGCATGGGGCCATAATATACTGTATGGAGATGCATGGGGGGCTATAATATACTGCATGGAGCATGGGGCCCATAATATACTGTATGGAGGTGCATGGGGGCCCATTATATACTGTAAAGAGGAGCATGTGGGCCCATAATATACTGTATGGAGATGCATGGGGGCCTATAATATACTGTATGGAGCATGGGGCCCATAATATACTGTAAAGAGGAGCATGGGGTCCCATAATATACTGTACGGAGATGCATGGGGCCCATAATATACTGTATGGAGGAGCAAGGGGCCTATAGTATACTGTATGGAGGAGCAGGGGTCCCATAATATATTGTATGGAGGAGCAGGGGTCCCATAATATACTGTATGGAGGTGCATGGGGGCCACAATATACTGTGTGGAGGAGCATGGGGCCCATAATATTCTGTATGGAGGTGCATGGGGGCCATAATATACTGTATAGAGGAGCAGGGGGCCCATAATATACTGTATGGAGGTGCATGGGGCCCATAATATACTATATGGAGGAGCAGGGGGCTCATAATATACCATATGGAGATGCATGGGGCCCATAATATACTGTATGGAGGTGCATGGGGCCCTTAATATACTGTATGGAGGAGCAGGGGCCCATAATATACTGTATGGAGGTGCATGGGGGCCATAACATACTGTATGGAGGAGCATGGGGACCATAATATACTGTATGGAGGTGCATGGGGGTCCATAATATACTGTATGGAGGAGCAGTTGGTCCATAATGTAATGTATGGAAGAGCATGGGGGCCTATAATGTACTGTATGGAGGAGCAGGGGGCCCAAAATATATATGGTATGGAGATGCAGGGGGCCCATACTATACTGTATGAAGGAGCAGGGGGCCCATAATATACTGTATGGAGGAGCAGGGGGCCCATAATATACTGTATGGAGGAGCAGGGGCCCCTAATATACTGTATGGCGGTGCATGGGGCCCATAATATACTGTATGGAGGTGCATGGGGGCCATAATATACCTTATGGAGGTGAATGGGGCCCATAATATACTGTATGGCGGTGCATGGGGCCCATAGTATACTGTATGGAGGCGCATGGGGGCCATAATATACCTTATGGAGGTGCATGGGGCCCATAATACTGTAGGGAGGAGCATGGGGGGCCTATAATATACTGTATGGAGGAGCAGGCGACCCATAATATACTGTATGGAGGTGCATGGGGCCCATAATATACTGTATGGAGGTGCATGGGGGCCATAATGTACCTTATGGAGGAGCAGGGGGCCTATAATATACTGTCTGGAGGTGCATGGGGCCCATATTATACTGTATGGAGGAGCATGGGGCCCATAATACTGTATGGAGGAACATGGGGCCTATAATATACTGTATGGAGGAGCTTGGAGACCCATAATACTGTGTGGAGGAGCAGAGTGCCCATAATACTGTGTGGAGGAGCATGGGGTCCCATAATACTGTGTGGAGGAGCATGGGGTCCCATAATGTACTGTATGGAGGAGCATGGGGGCCATAATTACTGTATGAAGGAGCAGGGGACCCATAATACTTTATGGTGTAGCATGGGGCCCATAATATACTGTATAGAGGAGCTTGGAGGCCCATAATACTGTGCGGAGGAGCAGAATGTCCATAATATACTGTATGGAGGAGCATGGGGTCCCATAATATACTGTATGGAGGAGCATGGGGGCCCATAATATACTGTATGGAGGAGCATGGGGGCCCATAATATACTGTACGGAGGAGCATGGGAGCCCATAATATACTGTACGGAGGAGCAGAGGGCCCATAATGCTGTGGAGGAGCATTGAATGGAGCCCGTGATGTACTGTATGAATGAGCATTATATGTGGCCCATAATACTGTATGGCGGACTATGTGGTGCCCATAATACTGTATGGCGGACTATGTGGTGCCTATAATACTGTATGGCGGACTATGTGGTGCCTATAATACTGTATGGTGGACTATGTGGTGCCAATAATACTGTATGGCGGACTATGTGGTGCCTATAATACTGTATGGCGGACTATGAGGTGCCCATAATACTGTATGGCGGATTATGTGGTGCCCATAATACTGTATGGCGGAGTATGTGGTGCCCATGATACTGTATGGTGGACTATCTGGTGCCCATAATAAGGTATAGCAGACTATGTGGTGCCCATAATACTGTGTGGCGGACTATGTGGTGCCCACAATACTGTGTGGCGGACTATGTGGTGCCCATAATACTGTATGGCGGACTATGTGGTGACTATAATACTGTCTGGAGGACTATGTGGTGCCTATAATACTGTATGGAGGACAATGAGGTGCCCATAATACTGTATGGCGGACTGTGTGGTGCCTATAACACTGTGTGGAGGAGTATGTGGTGCCTATAACACTATGGTGGACTATGTGGTGCCTATAATACTGTATGGAGGACTATGAGGTGCCCATAATACTGTATGGCGGACTATGTGGTGCCGATAATACTGTATGGAGGACTATGTGGTGCTTATAATACTGTATGGCGGACTATGTGGTGCCCATAATACTGTATGGAGGACTATGAGGTGCCCATAATACTGTGTGAAGGACTATGTGGTGCCCATATATTGTACTATACCTGTATTTTTTATCTAAGCATCAGGAATCCTGGCATGTGTTAAAGGGACCCACTGATACTCTTTTGCCCGAGGTCCATGAAAACCTGGAGCAGACCCTGGCGGCAACGCACATCAAGATGAATGCCGGCTGCAGCTGTGACAGGGCGCTCTGCTCTGTGACAGGCTGTGCGTTGATGTCACATAGCAGTTTTGTTAAACTACTCCTACAACCTTTGATAAGCCGGCGGCCTTTCAATGTTACTGCTATGTGATGTCAGAGCGCGGCCTGTCACACAGCAGAGCGCCCTGTCGCAGCGGCATTCGGCAGCCATTTTAACGACCACTCAAAATATGAAGCCACAAGAGGACGCCGGGGAACGCAAGAAGGTGAGAAGAATCCCCCCTCTGCAATTGGGCAAGGTTGTGGCCATAGGGTCGGACATAGGGGCAGAGGGAGGTGACGTTATTAAAGTGGACATGGGGGCCCAGGATAAAGACATTATAACTGGACATTGGGGTCCAGGATGGGGACATTAAATAAAGGGGCCCAGGATCTGGCACCTTATTAAATAAAGGGGTGACAATTACTGTATGGAGGTCAGGATGAGGAACATACATTATTGGTTTATTGTGGCAAGTGAGGACATAATTATTGTAGGGGCCAATCAGGGGACATTGTTACTGCTGTAATTTAATTTACTTTTGAGGTTACTGTCTTCTATGGGGGAGAACAAAAGGGGTCCTGCTACTGTGCTGGGCGGCACTTTCTTTTTTTTCTTCATCTGACATAGTGTAGAAGTCGAGGAAAATAGTGGGGAATGTGCTCTGGAAGTGATCACTATAGATAACTGTGTTATTTTCTGCAGTGACGAGTCCTTGCTGGAACAAGTGATGGTGGTCTGCACTGGATGATGATGAAAGACTTCCAACTACAGACATCACAGGTGAGTCAGTGTGTTACTTGTACACTTACACTATATACTGTATACTGTGTACAGAGCTCATGTGTATAATGTCACTGGTGATCACTGTATTACCTGTACACTGACACAATATACAGAACTCCTGTGTATAATGTCACTGGTGATGACTGTATTACCTGTACACTGACACTATATACAGAGCTCCTGTGTATAATATCACCAGTGATCATTGTATTATCTGTACACTCACACTATATACAGAGCTCTTGTGTGTAATGTCACTGGTGATCACTATAGTACCTGTACACTGACAGTATATACAGGGCTCCTGTGTATAATATCACTGGTGATCCCTGTATTACCTGTACACTGACACTATATTCAGAGGTACTGTGTATAATGTTACTTGTGGTAATAAGTGTTGTTAGTATTGTGGTTTGTATTCATGATCAGTATTGTAGTATTCAGTCACTATGTGGTAGTAATTTGTGGTCTGGTCACGGTGTGGCAGTATTTCTCCTTGTATGTGGTATTATTTTGTCCCTATATGCTGGTAATATGTCATATTATTCAGTCACTATGTGTTGGTAATATGTGCTATGGTAATGGAGTGGATGTATTTGTCCCTTGATTGTGGTATTAGCTGGTCACTATGTGGTCTGTTCATGGTCTGGCAGGATTTCTTTCTTGTATGCAGTGTTATACAGTCACTGTTGTGTGGTCATGGTGTGGTTGTATTTGTTCCCTGTATGTTCTTATTATTGGCCTTGGTATAGGGGTTTGTGTTGTGCATGGAAGTCATTTGTTCTCTCTGATATTACTTAGATGAAGATTCTTTATTTCCACTAGACATTAAATACTTGGATCACAGCATCAGAGATATAGTTACAGGGGTTCATCTGTGAAGAAAAAAGTAATCGCCTCTCTACAGGATAAGTGATAACGTATTGATTGGTGGGGGTCTGACTACTTGGACCCATTCAGTAAAATGTGGAACTTTTCATCCCCATTAGACTGGAGTGGCATGTCTGACTTGACCACTGATCCATTAATTCACTCAGTGGCTGCACTTGCTTTTTTTCTAGAAGCCCCAAAGAGAATGAATGGAGCTGTGGTCAGACATCCCACCTGCCGTTCCATTTTAAAATGAGGATAAGTGTTCTATCAACGATAAAACCTCCTCATTCTTTCAATCGATACAGTTTCTAATGGTTGGACCTAAGGCCTCTTTCACACTTCCGTTTTTTACAATCAGTCACAATCCGCCAGGTTTTGAAAAAAAACGGATCCTCAAAATTTTTTTGAGGATCCGTTTTTTTCCCATTGACTTGCATTAATGGCGGATTGTGACGGATTACTGTCCGTTGCATCCGTTTTTTGTGAGGATCCGCCAAAAGTTGCTGTCCGTCGCCATCCTCAAAAATTTCAAAACGGAGCTTGTAACGTTTTTTTCTCTGGCGGATCCTGCAAACACTGATTTAACCCGAATTTCTTTCTGGGTGCCGGACAAAAAAAAAAAAAAATCTCTCTCTCTCTCTCTCTCTCTCTCTCTCTCTCTCTCTCTCTCTCTCTCTCTCTCTCTCGGCCAGCGATTCCTTTAAATTTCTTCATTTTCAGGATCCGTCTGAAAACGGATCCTGTGCCATCCGTTCACATCAGTTGAGAACGGATCCGCTTGTCCGCCTTTTTGGCGGATTATAACTGATGCAAAAAACTGAAGTGTGAAAGAGGCCTTAGCGATCACCTATCCTGTGGAGTCCACCCATGGAGCGGTAATAACTTGTTTTAACCAAAGAATCCCATTAATGTAAACTACCATAATTATACATCCAGTTATGGGGCGCACAGTAGATGTACAGAAGTCGCCTGTGTTTTACAGCCGATGCTCCACTATAATCAGGATAAACGACTGACTGATATTTGCATATACCTGTAGGGTGGGCCCCTAGAGTCCATTCCCCTAGTGGGCCCCAGACACCCCAGTCCGACCCTGTCTTTTACTATATATTTTTGTAGGTTTTTCTTGTTCACAGTGTCAGTAAAACTCTAATCCATGCCATGTAACTCTTATAAATCTGAAGCACTACATGGATACTGATCATCAGCTATAGCCATTGCCAACAGCAGAGCTGATGGTTTTGAGAGACATCCTAACAAAGGTCCCCTAAGCCTGTTCTTTGTGAAGCCCTGTTAGGACATACAAGAGGTCCACTGCTATCTTACATGAATACAGTGATGCACTGAAACACATAGGCATTCCAATGTACTATGATGCAAATACACTCCTCTACTTTGAAATTGCAGCATCAAGAAAGAAAGCTTGGGGATTTATGGAATTCTCAGGATTGATAGATATGTTAATGATATGTTAATGGTATGCAAATGATGAAAAAAGGGAAGCAGCATTTTTAAAACATCTCAATTTATTTAGTGTCAAGTATAAGTGCCATGCTTAGAAATATACACTCTTACATGTCTTGACTGCTATCAATGATAATTTTAATGGCTGATTGAGGAATGTTCTGCCACGCTGAATGCATTTGGGAAAATCACCAAGATCGGTTGCTGGCAGCTCCTTTTGCAGTTGTTGATCAATGATGTCCCAGATGTGCTCGATGGTAGGCAAACTGACACACAACAGATCACAGTTGCAGAATTAGACCGCACAGAGTGCTCACAGTATTAAGAGCAAGCTGCAACCTGGCACTGATGTACTGAAAGCAGCTCCTTGTAGTGAAACCTCCATCAGAGGGAGCTGGTGAGGGAAGAGAGGTTACACACTAAAGGTACTATCACACTTAGCGATGTACCAGCGATCCCGACCAGCGATATGACGCGGTCAGGATCGCTGGTGCATCGCTAAGTTGTCGCTAGTGAGTTGCCACACAGGCAGATCTCACCAGCGACATCGCTGGGGACGGGGGTCGCTACTTACCTGTCACACTAGGCGATCCTGACGTCCTCCCGCCCGCGTCCACACTCATTGCTCGTCTCTCCACAGGAAGCGCCGCCGGAAGCTGAGGACGAGAAGCGGTCCAGGACGTTCTCGCGCGATCAGCAATAACCAGCGGGGGGAGCGGGTCGTAGGTAAGTATCAGACACAGCGATGTTGCTAGCAATATCGCTATAACGTCACAAGTTATAGCGATATTGCTAGCGATATCGCTTAGTGTGACAGTACCTTTAGAGTAGCAAACACTGAGCAATAGCACAGGAGTGACAGGTAACGAGAGAGAAGGGTCAGACGAACTGAGTCAGAAACTAGCAGGAGGAGACGTACCAGAAGGAGCAGCAATACACGTAGTCAAAATACCAAGCCGAGGGTCAGAAAGCCAAAACATGAGCACAGGGACCCGAAACGTGAGGCGAAATACGTGGTCGGGGTACAAGCCAGGAAGTCAAATGCCAGAGAGGAAACGTAGGAGCAGAGATTAATACCAAGAGACGGAGTCAGAGATCAGTCCGGGTCATACACGTGGATACTAGTCAGAGGCAGGAGGATCACCAAGGTACAAGGCTCAGAGGCTCTAAACTGGAAGCTTGAGCTATCATTAACACTGGTCAACAGGCTGTGAGAGACTGAAATAGCCCAGCTAGCTCCAGAATGAGGCTGAGGAGCTTAACCCCCACATGACCAGTCCAGAGTGAAGACAGCAGAAAATAAACTCCGGACTGGACCATGACACTCCTGAGATGCTTTGCGGAAATGGCCATATCACTAATTCTACCATAAAATCAAAGTAACGTTGAGTTATATTGTGTTCAAGTCCTCTTCTTCTCTGAAGAGGCAATTTCAATATTAAATTTCCTAAAGGAGCATTGCATGGTGAATAAGTCTCCTTACCTTGGATACCACATCCATATCCATAAGTAAAAACCTTAAAGCTTAGCCTCTCACCTAGCCAAATCAGTCCTCATATTTCGCGCTGGTGATGGGCGATACCCTGAAACACCATGTATGCAAATTGAGATACTGATTTGGCTTTTAACCTAAGTAACAGAAATGCTTCTTTCAACAGGTGGCACTATAGAGTTCAAGTCCTCTTCTGAAGAGGCAATTTGTGTTGAAGAATGTAATTCCTCATATTGAAGGTGAAATATAAGACCTATACCCATTAGTTGTAAAAAAAAAAGTTATTGTTTTAGTTTAAAGCCATATTGACAGCTGATACACATTAAAACAGTGGTTATTAAGGGGCCTTTTTCCCTCATTTCCATTTTAAAATGGCAATCGGAAATAAGTAAATAGAGCCGCCTCACAGCCAAAATTCCCAAGAGTGACAGCTGCTGGGTTGTTGCCCTCCTACGGCCCCCTCCATGTCTCCTGGTGTACTGGCCTGTCTCCTGGTATCACCTCCAGCCTCTGGACACTACGCTGACAGACACAGCAAACCTTTTTGCCACAGCTCATATTGATATGCCATCCTGGATGAGCTGCACTACCTGAGCCACTTGTGTGAGTTATAGAGTCCATCTCATGCTACCACGAGTGTGAAAGCACAACCAACATTCAAAACATCAGCCAGAAAGCATTGGTAATTAGATGTGGTCTGTGGTCCCCACCTGCAGAACCACTCCTTTATTGAGTGTGCCTTGATAATTGCCAATAATTTCAATCTGTTGTCTATTCCATTTGCACAACAGCATGTGAAATTGATTGTCAATCAGTGTTGCTTCCTAAGTGGACAGTTTGATTTCACAGAAGTTAGATTTACTTGGAGTTATATTCTGTTGTTTAAGTGTTCCCTTTATTTTTTGAGCAGTGTATATATATATATATATATATATATTTCATAGGCACATCTTCTTACCACAACAGGTTATACTGCCTGTGTTGCCCTTGGCGAACAATCACTAAGCATCTTTCATTTCGCCAGAGCTGTTTAAAAGATGAAAGTTGAGCTGTGATTGGTTGCTGTGAGCAACAATTTTCCTTGCAGACAGTTGTGATAACTGAGGCCTATTATTCTTATCATTTCTATGGTGTTATTGTCCTTCTGTAAAGCTGGAAATAACACAATTTAATACCGTGCTGACACAGACCACCCTCTGACACAGACTGCAGGGGGAGCCCAGAATCCGGAACTTCTCTTTGCCTGGCATGAAGTGTGGTGCCCCTGCGGTCTCAGTCACCACAGAGTACTGCACTTCATCCAGAGATGTGGTACTCTGCTCTCAGGTAAGGAAGGAGCACTGCCAGGACTCACATGCCAGCACCCAACACTGGTCCCCATCTGGCCAGGGGGGAGTTAAGAGAAGGGTGTGGGTGGAGAAAGTAGAGAAAGGGTGGAGCTTAAGGGAGTGACAGTTGTTGGGAGGAGTTAGTGCTGAGGTAAAGAGATTGTTCTGGAAAGAATCAGTCAGAGAGTGGTGTGAGGTCAGAAGTCAGTCATGAGGGAGAAGGAGTTGCTTCTGGAGATTGAAGCTGAGTACAGCTTGTCTCCAGACTAAAGAGAGTGAAAGAGATGGAGTGATGATAGAGAAGAAAGGAAGGAAAGCTCCAGGAGGAGAGGAAGAAGAGTTCTTAGGGGCACGGATAGTGAGCAATCCACCGGCGTGGTCGGTGGAGGGACCAGGTCGCAGTTAGGGGACCGGCCCCAAAACTAGTGGTGAAAATAAGGACTCAGCTAGGAAACCAGAGGCAGCAGTATCTTTTAGTGCTGCAGCCGACCCCACACTCATTTGCTGAAAAGGCAGACATATAGGATCCAGGGGATTGAATCAACATCGTCTGACAAGATCCGAGTCTGATGGCTCGGGACACTGTGTGTGAAGACGGAGGGCAGGAGAGGTGGTAGCCAGCATAGTGAGATGGCCAGGAAAGGAGCATCAAAGGGAGCCCTGGCAACATACACCCCAAGTTACTAGAGAGCTCACTGGACGACAAGCCTGGAGGACACAGCACCCCGGCTGGGGACTGTAACAATTGAACTGTGAGTAAAAGTATGAAGACTGCACTCTGCTGTGTCCTCAGAATCATTTACTGAGTCATCCACCCTGCACTGCACTATCACCACTACCACCATCTTAAATCATATCACTACAACTGCCCTGGGGCCCAGCTCTGTCTGTGGAGAGCTGAACCAACTCTGCTGCATCAACAACAGCCCCAGAGGACAGAAGCCGCAGCGTTGGCTAACATCTTATTTGCCGAATACCACAGGTGGCGTCACAAATTATCCCTTATAAACTATAATTTCTCCCTTCCATCATTTTTATTGGATGCCCAGGGCCATGGACTGGGTCACTGCTGCCGTGACACATCCCCTTAAGAACCGGCCTGGTACTGAGTACCCCCACTGCCCTAGTGGGGGCTCCAGAAGCATCCTCATTAACTTAAAAATTCAAACACAGATTAAAAAAACAAACACAAGATGGATTTATCCAACCCAGGTATCATTTTAATCGGTGTAACAGCGCCAAACTGACAATACATGGTTCGCTTTAAACTTATTTATACAGCTACAAGTAATGCCACTCTAAATTTGTCCTTCTTTACAATTTATAAGGCTAAGTGCACACGTACCGGAACTCTCGCGGAAATTACCGCGAGAATTCCGGAATTCCAGTCCGCGGGAAAATCGCATTTTAAATTCCCGCGATTTTCCCGCGGGAAAACTAGCATTTTGCAAGCGTAATTAGCTTGCAAAATGCTAGCGTTTTCCAAGCGATCTGTAGCATCGCTTGGAGAACTGATTGACAGGTTGGTCACACTCGTCAAACATAGTGTTTGACGAGTGTGACCAACTTTTTACTACTGAGGCTGCCTATGCAGCATCAGTAGTAAAATATAGAATGTAAAAAAAAAAAAAAAAACGGTGTTATTCTCACCCTCCGACGTCCCGCGCATCCGTTCCCAGTAATCCTTTGCGAAAATGCCCGCGATGACGTCAGTTCTCGCGGGATCGCGACGTCTCGCGGTAATTCGCGATGACGTCGCGCGAATGACCGCGAGACTTCGCGATCCCGCGAGAACGGATGCCATCGCGAGCATTTTCGCAAAGGACTAGTGGGACCGGAGCGTGAAGAGAAGCGGGAAGGCTGCGCAGGACTTCGGAGGGTGAGAATAACAATATTTTTTATTTTAAATTCTATTTTTTACAGGGATATGGTACCCAAAGCCCGGAGGACAGTCTCCTCTCCTCCGGACCATGGGTACCATCCGCAATTGTTCTGCTTACTTTCCGCATGGTGTGCACAGCCACATGCGGGAAGTAAGCGGAACAATGCATTCCTATGGGTGCGGGATCGCCGCGATTCCGCAAATTAATGAGCATGCTGCGGTTTTTACCGCGAAGCGATTCCGCCGCGGTAAAAACCGCAGCATTAGCACAGCATTGCGGAATCCCATAGGAATGCATGGGATGCTTATTTTTTGCGTTTTCGTGGCAAAATCGCGCGGTTAAAACCGCCGCGGAAACGCGAAAAAAATGCAACGTGTGAACTCAGCCTAACTAAATGGTATTACACTCAGGGGGTGGAGCTGCCGGACTGAAATGCTCTGTGCTGCGGGGACACTGCGCCTCCACCGTGTACAGACGGGAGGGAACCTGGAGATGACATACAGTTATATACTATATACAGGAGGAGATGACATACATGTATATACTATATACAGGGATAGATGATGTAACGGAGGGACAGGACTGTAGTCGTGACCTGAATTACTGCAACATCTATGTCCAGTCTTTCCCCTACAGAAAACTGTACTCTTCTCTTCAGCGTACGTGCATCTGCAAATTCAGCCTCCCCTGGGAACTTCCCAGGCAATGACAGTCCCTCTTCCAAGCAACCCCAGCAATGGAGACACATTCCAAGTTAAATTTAACATCCTCTTACTGAGTACTTCACACGTTACATCCACAGTTGCTACATCGTGAAATTTACTTGTTTCCTCATCTTTCCCTTTCTGGCTGTCGCTTCTGTGCAGTACATGCTCAGACCAGACAGTCCTAGACTGCTCCTCATTTCCTTCCTGGCCTGGGAATGCCCGCGCACTTGATAGTGGAATGAAGTGCTGATTCGTTCTTTACTTATGGCCGCGGTTCCTCCTGGGCAGTTGCCAGTTCCGGTTCCTGCTGAGCAAACAGTAAGGGCTCCGGTTCACCCAATCCTTGGGTCTGACGCTGCACCGCTGGTTCCGCAAGTACAGTATCCCGACTCTGGAAAGGTGGTAACTCCGTCAGCTGGACACTCCATAGCAAATCTTCTTGCCACAACTCGCATTGATATGCCATCCTGGATGAGCTGCATTACCTGAGCCACTTGTGTGGGTTGTAGAGTCCGTCTCATGCTACCAAGAGTGTGAAAGCACAACCAACATTCAAAAGTGACCAAAACATCATCCAGGAAGCATTGGTACTGAGATGTGGTCTGTGGTCCCCACCTGCAGGATCACTCCTTTATTGAGGGTGTCTTAATAATTGACAATAATTTCCATCTGTTGTCTATTCTATTTGCACAACAGCATGTGAAATTGATTGTCAATTAGTATTGCTTCCTAAGTGGACAGTTGGATTTCACAGAAGTCTGATTTACTTGGAGTTATATTCTGTTCTTTAAGTGTTCCCTTTATTTTTTTGAGCAGTGTATATACTGTATATATTATATATATATTAGATTAGATAATTATTATACAGTGTGTATATATATATATATACCGTATTTTTCGCTTTGTAAGACGCACTTTTTTCCCCCAAAATTTGGGGGGGAAATGGGGGTGCGTCTTAGACTGCGAATATACCGGTTTCCGCTTACCCGTACCGTTGCTGCAGTCTGGGATGAGGGGGTGTCCGCTGTCGCCGCACTGCTGCTGCCCGCCACCGCTGCCTGAGATGTCTGCTGCTGCTGCCCGATTGTCCGCGTCCGCTGCCGCCACTGCCCAGGATGTCCGCCGCTGTGAGGGGGGGCTCTGCCAACATTTTGTGAAAGGCCAGAGCCCCCCGGCAGTTCTGTGGTTTCCTCCTGTGCGGTGGTCTCCAGTAACTTGGCCGCCAGGAGGAGGCGCAAGCGCAGAAAAAAATCTCGGGAGATGATATTTCAGTGCTGAGATCTCATCTCCCGAGATCTCCATGCCAAGATCTCCATCTGTGCATGCATCAGCGGCCATTTTACTGGAGTCCACACGCACATACTGAAATTATGGAACTTCCAGGGGGCTCTGGTCTTTCAAGAAATGTCGACAGAGCTCACCGCAGCAGCGGACATCCCGGGCAGCGGCGGCGGGCAGCAGCCGAAATCCCAGGCAGTGGCAGCCTCGGACACCCTGGGCAGCGGCGGCGAGCAGCAGCAGCAGAGACTGCTGGCAGCAGCAGCAACAGAGACCCCTGGCAGCAGCAGCAGAGACCCCTGGCAGCAGCAGCAGAGACCCCTGGCATCAGCAGCAGCAGAGACCTCTGGCAGCAGTAGCAGATACCCCAGGCAGCAGCACCAGACACCCCAGGCAACAACTGCACATTGGACACCCCCTCATCTCACTCTGCAGCAGCACTCCACTCCTGCCTCACCCAGCAGCGACCATGGGACCCCGCTTCACCCCAGTCACCACCCCCAGTAAGCAATAAGAAGATGAATGGATTATAAGAAGCACCACCATTTTATTAAAATAAAAAAAATTTCTCCTCAAAATTTGGGGTGCGTCTTATAATCCGGAGCGTCTTATAAAGTGAAAAATACGGTGTATATATATAGTATATATATTAGATATTTATTATACGGGGTTTTGCGTGTGGAATGTATGTGGCAATGTGAAGTGGGTGTGGCTATGTGGAGTGGGTGTGGCTTGATACACACACATACACACATTAGTAAACACAACAGTAGCACCAGACGGTTCTATGCTTGTACATATAAGGCACTAAGTATGCAAAAATATATCAAATCCCTACAAGACAACCGCGGTGCTTTGCACAAAGTGGAAACCACTCAAGTAAGAAATAAAACCAAAAACCAAAGCATGGAAAACCAGGAAATACCCAGACAGGAATTATATAAAAAATTATATCTTTTTATTAGACAATGACAAAAAAATAGTACAAAAAATACAATAAAAACAAGTGTGTGTATCAAGATACTTAGTTATCAGAAATTATTTGCATGGTTAATGTATTAATAATGGTGGATATAAGGTATCACTGGCATTATTAAAGATAAGAAATAATAAATCAATTAGGTGAATTTATAAAAAATATATAAAAAATATACCGCACATAAAAAATTATGCAATACAAAAATTTTTTAGTAAAGACACAAAAGGTGAAGATGTAAGCAGATGATCAAAACAGTACTTAGGCCGGTTTCACATTAGCGCATTTTATGCGCACGCACGGCCGGGGGTAGCTCCGCCCCCGATCCGGCTCTCTGCCCGGCGTGCCCGCCCCTTGCCTGTAGCGCCGCCTCCTAGCGGACGGCGGCGCCTGCGATCGGCGCACCCTATCTTTAGCATAGGGTGCGCAGATCGTGCGCAGGTCGTGCGCTAGTTGCGCTTTGACCTGCGCTGCGCACTTATGACGGTGCGCCGTGCGCGCCAAAATCCGAAAAGTTCGATTTTGGCGCGCACGGCGCACCGTCAAAAGTGCGCAGCGCAGGTCAAAGCGCAACTAGCGCACGACCTGCGCACGATCTGCGCACCCTATGCTAAAGATAGGGTGCGCCGATCGCAGGCGCCGCCGTCCGCTAGGAGGCGGCGCTACAGGCAAGGGGCGGGCACGCCGGGCAGAGAGCCGGATCGGGGGCGGAGCTACCCCCGGCCGTGCGCGCGCTGAAAAAGCGCTAGTGTGAAACCGGCCTTATCCATGATTAAACAAGGTGAAAAAATAAATAATAATTTTTTATATATAAAATAGTTGATAAAAATAATTACTAACTATGAGGAAACATTAAAGTGCACCCGTGTCATAGTGATTGTGGTTACACTAAGACAACATCCTACAAGTGCAAAGTGACAAAAGTGCCATAAAAAGAACAAAATGGGCATATACCTTTAAGAGCAGCCTAATTCTGATCCCACACACCCCAATGCGTGTTTCGGAAGCAAGTTCCTTTCCCCTGATGAAGGAACTTGCTTTCAAAACATGTGTCGGAGTGCGTGGGCTCAGGATAAGGTGGCTCTTAAAGGTACAGTATATGCCCATTTTTTATTTTTCTGGCACTTTTGGCACTTTGTATTTTTAGGATGTTGTCTTAGTGCAACTACAATCACTATGACACTGGTGCACTTTAATCTTTGCTCCTAGTTGGTGAATATTCTTATCCACTTTTAGTCTGTAGCAAAGTGGAAAAAAAAAACAATATAAATCTGGTATTGCTGTAATCATATTGTTATGATAAACAAATCGGTCGTATCACTTTTACCACATGGTGAACCGCTAAAAAAAATCCAAAAACAATAACTGAATTGCTTGTTTTTGAAAAATCTGAATAAAAAGCAATCAAAAAACATTATGTGCTACAAAATGATGCCAAAAAATCTGCTTCTAGATGTGCAAGCCCTCATACAGCTTTGTTTACAAAAAACTAAAAAAATTACAGCTCTCAGAATATGATGGCAAAAAACTATTTTTTTTTTTATCGAAAAGCATTTTAACTGTTTGAAAGCAGCAAATCATAAAAAACCCGATATCAATCTGGTACCACTATAACTGCACCGACCTGACTTTTCACTTATATCTCAAGAGGAATGGTGTAAAAAATAAAAATAAGAACTATTCTTGTACTGCTTTTTATATGTTCATTCTACCTACAAAAAAATTTGAATAAGGCTTGGCTTACATTTATCCTGCGCTCTCCGCTGAGTGCTTGCGTCGGTATTTCCATGTAAATCCCAAAAAACACAATTCAGACAAAACTCCCTATGGAACCACATACTTATAGGGCAGGTGGACTCACTTTGGACTCTGCCTGGTCTCTGTTCTGATGGTGTGACCTAATTTTAGTTGTCTTTTTAGTGCTAAAGTTGGAACAATCACAGTTATATGCACACCTAAAAAGAATGGATAGCAGCTGAAAATATGCCAAAAGATGTACAAAGTATCTTGATCTGCCACATTATAGTGAGTGGTTCCTTCTGGGTATTTTGTCTGAATCGTATTTTTGTGGATTTACACAGAAACCCGAAGGTAAGTGCTCAGTATAGAACCTAAGAATGTTATCCCTGCTATATATTGGAATAGACCAAAAGAGGTAGTATGTGGCATGGGTCAGTATGGCCAGTGAGCAGGCCTGTAAATGGTTCCTTTGGCCGGCGCCTTTTTTTGGTGGACAACGGAGCTTGGAATGCTTGGTATATTATTGGGGAGGTACCCACCCCACACCTCAGGATGAACTTCCTGTGGAGAGAGGTTCTTAGGATAACCCCTGGGTGTAAATACATGAGCATAGACCAGAACTATGCAGCATCAATTCATCTAACCCCATGAGGAGCCATATGTGGTGAAACGCGTACAGGTTACAAGCTGCTGATCTAATAATTCCCCCCCATGCTGTCAGCCATATACAGTTAGGTCTATATATAAAAAGGAGATAAAAAGGAGGAAACACAGCGTCTGGTGAAGTCCATGACTTCAAGACTTCAGACAGTCATTGCCAACAAAGGGTTTTCAACCAAGTACTAGAAATGAACATTTTATTTACAATTATTTAATCTGTCCAATTACTTTTGGTCCCTTTAAAAACAGGGTGGCACATGTTATGGAGCTGAAGCTCCTAAACCCTTCATCCAATTTTAATGTGGATACCCTCAAATGAAAGCTGAAAGTCTGAGCTTCAACTGCATCTGAATTGTTTGTTTAAAATTAATTGTGGTAATGTCTAGAACCAAAATTAGAAAAATGTTGTCTCTGTCCAAATATATATGGACCTAACTGTATGATTTGTTCTATTACATGCTGCCCTCATATTGTTTATATTTGACTGTGAGTTGGTTGCTCCTCATTGTGGGGCTCCAATTTTTCTGCCTCTATCCAGCTACATTTTCCTGGGGGTTGTATATTTATCCTAGGGACTTCCAGGGTCAGCCATCATTGAGCGGGGGTGTTATATACGCTGTTAAGTAGGGTGCCAACCTCCTATGGCAGGCAGGCTATTTTTAACAGGAGACAGCCTTGTAGTGGAAAAATGTTTATCTTTGATCATCTGCAAGTATCTGAATGATGCCCAATGGTTCACTCACCTCTTTGGCACTTGCCCACCTACACCCTGAGTTCCAACTGCTCGCTTGCCTTGATTTTCCTCCCATTCATCTCCAATAGTGTGTGATTTGGTATTGTTTTCACTTATCCACAGGGATATCTAGGGCAGTTAGGGTCAGCCGCCGAGGAGCGGGGGCGACACTTTTGCACAGATACAACTTGGTGCCAACCTCCGCTAGTAGGCAGGTGCTAAGATAAGTGGCCCTTATCACAGAGTGAACCTAGAATGCTTTTTTATTTGTATGGTGTTTGTGTTGTTCTATTATTTTAATTGTTTACATTAAAAGTTATATTTTATATCTATTTTTGGGGTTTCCTATGTTAGTCACCATTCTAACATCCCAACAAAATAAAATGACTTTTGAAAAGACGTGCTT
This sequence comes from Dendrobates tinctorius, assembly GCF_039654945.1. Taxonomy (NCBI): domain Eukaryota; kingdom Metazoa; phylum Chordata; class Amphibia; order Anura; family Dendrobatidae; genus Dendrobates; species Dendrobates tinctorius. The sequence continues at coordinate 40,764,309 of NW_027361770.1, read as the reverse complement.
ATGTAAAGTAGACATATAGGAAATGTTATTTGTTAATTTTTTCTTACCGTGTGATTAACTGGTAAAAATTGAAAGTTTGAAAAATACAAATTTTTCTACATTTTTGCCAAAATTCAGATATTTTCTCAAATAAACGCAAAACACAAAGACACAAATTTAGCACTGACATAAAGTGCAATGTGTCATGTAGAATGTAAGTCCACAAGGACAGGGTCCTCTCCCCTCTGTTCCAGTCTGTCATTGTAAATTTGTTGTGGAAACTTGTTTACTGTTAACGATATCTATAACTTTGTATGTACCCCCCCTTCTCATGTACAGCCCCATGGAATTAATGGTGCTATATTAATAATAATAATAATAATAATAATAATAATAATAAATACAGTCTCAAAATCACTGGGATACATTGAAGCATTCCAGATTTATGAACTGACACTCGTCAGATTCAAAAGTTTGGCTTGGGCATTAAGGGGTTAAAGAGAATGTGTCACCTCTACAAATGCTATTGTGGCGCCCCTGAGGGTCTAGTCGCCACAGAGGTACTGCACCTCACCCAGAGGTGTGGTATCCCACAACCAGGTTGGATGGGGACACCTGACCATCATTCCATCCCACATCCCACACACATACGTAGAATAGCAGAGCACCCTTTATGGTCCCTGCTTGGAACACGAAGGGTGTTGCGAGGTGGGCAGAGCGTAGATTGAGAGAGGGAGAAACATAGGAAGTTAGGTAAGATTCCCTCAGAGGAAGGGAAGGAGAATGACGTGTTCAGAGCAGCTCTAGTCAACAGGAGTGCTGAACAGATTGGCTTTGACAGAAAGCTCCCTAAAACGAAAGTTGGCTCTTCTGAGACACAGTTGGAGCGTACTCCCCATGGCGCTCATTCCACGCTGACAGACGTCAGGTGGGGAAGAAACTTGGTCGCAAAGGGTCACAGCCCCTAGCCTAGTGAGCGTACTTCAGGGCGCTACTAGCAAGCCGATAGTTGTGGTGACTTTATGGACCACAGCCCCTACCACCGTTATTCTTACTGGAAAGGCAGCTACATAGGATCACAGAAGCGAAGGGTATGCGTTCTCTGACAGGATTCACAGCTGCTGGCCCGGGACGATAATTGTGAAGTGCTGAAAATGAAGGAAAGTGGAAAGCAGCATATTGTGTGGTGATGGCTAGGAAAGAGTACATACTGACAGGGAGTGCTGGAAGGGTGTACTTTATTCTACCTGGAAGTTGGCTGGTCACCACTGACCAGAATACCACAGGTGGCGTCACGAATTCATACAAACTCTATTCTTATTTAATTTCACCCATTTTATATGACTGCCTGGGGCCATGGACTGGGTCACAGCCACCGCGACACTTCCCCTTTAAGACACCGGCCCGCTACCGAGTCACCCCCGGCTCCAGGGACGCATCACTATTTTCCTCCAGACATAATGGTAATCTTTAGCTAAATAGCATTGTAATCGGTGCAGCGGTTGCTACAGTCATTGTAAGAGAACCGTAATCACTTCTTCCTACATTAATAGGCAGTCAATATGAAGGGGAGTGGTTACAGCGCGATCACAGTAAAATGAGTGGTGACTGGAAATGACTGCAGGGAGAATATAACTTAACTATCTCTTTGTAACTTTGGTTTTGGTAAGATAGTCCAGCATGATTTGCATGCCACTATCATTATGTTTGCAGGTAAAAAGCATTTCTGGAGGTGACATGTACCCTTTAAAGAGGACCTTTCACAAAATTTTGGGCTATGAACTAAAATTCCTGCATTTTTTTTTCTCCACTGCTTTTGGAGACATAATACACCAAATTTACTGGTGTTTTAGGGGATAATATATTTATCAATCAATGGTTTGGTTTATTACAGACAACTCCATGGTTGTACATTATCCTTTCCATATGATACATAATGAGGCAGTTTTATAGCCTGAAGAAAGTGTGCACTCACAGTTCTGACCTAAATAAACTGCCTGTCATGAGCTTCACTCTGCTCCTGTCTGATATGTTTCTTTGTGTATTGGTTGTGCTGGGTCTGTGCTGCAATGATCTGTGTTCACTTTCCTTGATGAGTCCTCTACTTAAGCATGCTAGCTCCCCCATCCAGTGTCAATCGTACACTTGCTGCTGCCTGTGTAAGGGTGGTTCACATTGCATTATGGCAGTCCGGAAAACAGATTGCGGTTACAACGCGGCATTAGCGTGATGTAATGCTTCCATTAATGAACCCAAAGACTGCCATAATGTAGCGCATCACTAACGCATGTCATAATCAGCATGTGTTAGCAATGTGCCGTCATGCTTGACGGACCCTTGGACGCGGCCTGCAGCGTTCAAGGGTCAATCACTGCTAGAGCAGATGGAGCAGCTGCACTAGCGCGATCGCATAACATGATCAAAAAATGAAGTAGTGCTAGCGCAGTCCATTTAATGCATGCGTTGAATGGACTGCTCTAACGCAATGTGAACCTAGCATTTTTGATCCAAGTCATTGATCAAAAGCAACCATATACATTTATGGTTCCGGAAATATTACAGAAAGTGCATGTGAACAATCATTGTAAAGGATAGGACAAGATAAGCAAAAACATCTGAGTGAGGAATACAGTTGCAAGATTGAGTACGTAAATCATTTGGAAATTCCTGCATTTCTGAATTTGATTAGTAATAAAATGAAAAACAAGATGAGCAATTCAACTGTTTGTTACACAATCTTTTTTTTTTAGTTACAAATGTAGAAACATATATAGTTGCTGATATATTTCTTTCCTCATAATTACTTATGTGCTTAGCTACATAAAAAGTATGCTATCCAAGAAACGTTTACAGGGTGGTATCCATAAAAGGGAAATAAAGTGTTTGAAGTGTAACATGGAAATTAAATGTCAGGGCACAGAGCAGAGCCAAATACAATGGACCGGATGCCAACCAGAATGTTGTGAGCAACTATTAGTCACTGCAAAACAGATTATTTGCTTTTTGCCTTTTCTGATGAAGCACCAATTTCTTCCAGGCTCAGTGTACGGTAATTGCTCATTTCCAAACAAGTGCCATTTTCCTATTTAGGTATACTGTGGGCAGGAACATGGACTGCGCAGCAAATGACAAATCTTCAGCACCTGTTACTAAGTATTGGTTCCATTATCTGTGCCAGAAATATTTGCTCCCTAACCTTCTTTCTTTGTCACAGGATTTAATTAGACCAGGAACATTCACATTATGAGGTGTGATGGGTGCAACATGTTAAGTACAGTAGACACTGCAGATGGTACTATTTACTGCCATTTAGGACAGGTCACTGATTTCTAAAGAAGCCAATAATGGCATAGTGCCCCATCTTTTTAGTAGAATGTCTTTATCATTTTTGTATTCAAAAAACATTTTGTACTGAACATGTTTCTGTTTGAGCAATATAAAGTTCTTTCTTTTGACGGCAACCTCTATTGGTTTGTTTGCTTGTTTTTTCACTTGACTATTGTTTTGATACAATAAGTTGCTGCTAATGTCTAAACTGACGTCATACTTTCCTTCTATTGTAAATCATATAGGGATGACGTTTTATCAGTGAATTGTAGTACAGCGTGAAATCTATCAAACCAGATCCACACAGGAAAAGCACGTAATGAAAAAGATCCATCATGTACAGAACAAATATTCACGAAACAGTGGGTTTATTTCATGAGCATTATAATGTCCACCTCCTGCTGTTTCACTTAAAAACAACTCCCACATTTGATCATTAAATGAAAGTGATTGCTTTATTACCAATACACATAATTTGTTAGGCGCATAGAAAAACTGTTGACAGAGTGCTGTGAAAAAGTATAGTCTCTAGGTTTTCATCATACAAAATAATTTTAGCATTCCTTTAAAGGGGCTTTTCCAATGTTCTAAAATGGCATATTGCTAGGAAGGCCTCCAGCTGTAATTCCATTCAAGTGATCTGTCACTTTATAAGTCTGAACACCACTGCATAAAGCTCGTGCCTCACTTTACAAAGTAGTTGCCTCTTTTCATCACATTTCCTAGGGTATGATTGGTCTGGTTGACAAAATAGCAGCTCGTTTGGAGAACCAGGGAAGATGCTTGATAGCGATTTGGTTTTCCTTTGATGGATTCAATGTATCCGTGTCAGAGGCGTAGCTAGGGATTCTGTTCGGGGGGGGGGAGACTTCTGAGTGGGCCCCTAACCAGGGAACCTTTATTACAACTGGGTGACGCACCCTAATAGTGAAAGCAGGGGAACCTCAGCAGATGACCGTGCTAGTACTGAAAATAATCTCTATATAAAGACCAATATTGATATTACCGCCATATGGTCAGTCGTAAATATCAGTCCTACGGAACATATAAGATTACAGCACAGTTATAGATGGTGACTTACAGCTGAAGTTCTTTCTCGTGGAATCGTTCACTTTTCCCTCTGGCGAAGACCAACATGACAACTTCTTCCAGTCAAGACTCAGCTACAGAGATTACAACAAAGACACATTTCACATCTCATATTTTCAGCACTGTCCCCAATGGGACTATTCCCAAACTGTACATACTCCTGCTGATACCCCAGTGTGAGCAGCTGCTGCCATAAGTGTCCCTATTACTGTACCTACTGTGTGACCTCTAAATTCTAAAGCAACCCTCTAGAATATCGTAATTGCAGGTGTAAGTGCCCTAGAAAACGGTGTTAGGCATCGGGTTCCTGCCGCTACACAGCAGATATCCCGAATCTCGCATTCGGCGGTCTCACATTCTCCTTCGGCCACAGAGGAGCCTGCTCAGCAGACTCGTTGATCCCGGCGCTCTGCTCAAACCAGCTCTGTGGGCTTGGTTGCTGCTGCCACCTCTGGTCCAGCTATAGCAACGCATGCTGGTCAGCAGCGAGCCACTCCAGGGACTAAGTCCTCCTTTCGGTCCACTGAGCATGCCCGTGGGATGATCTCTCATTGGAGATCGGAGGTCACATGCTCAGGTCCGTCTCCATCGCAAAGGTCGGGAAGGTCCCAGAAGGTTGCTGCTATAAAAGGTTTGCATGCGCTAGTATAGACTGCATTATAAGACTTTGAGGAGTGTTGTTATGCATGTATGAATGTCTCTGGTGAATGACTCATTGGAAACCCCTACCCTTGGTACGCATGTGTTGTGCAGCCTAGCCTGTTAAGCGCCCAGGCTTAGGTGTAGGTAGGACAGAGTCTGAGACAGGCATCAGTGTCCACCGGTGGTTCGGCACGCCACGGTGCACGTGCTCGATACTCCATAGTCAGCATCTATAGTGGCGTCCCCAGGTGCGACGCCGCGCGCTCAGAAGGTCTAGAGGGACTCTGACCCGTGTCCTTGGGGCAGAGTTCTGTGACCGATTTCTGTGCGCTCCGTGGCCGGGCTCTGTGAGCTAAACAGGCACCGGCATTTTTGTTCTGCGATAGCGCAGCTCTGTGAGTTAACAGAGTTCGCTTCTTTACACACTGGGTGACGTTAACCCACGTGTACCCTTTTCTACACCGCTTTATACTTCTGCCATTACTAAGCAGCAGTTTACCACCCCTGCACGGTGGACCCTGGGCTGCAAACGCACCTTACTATTATTTTATTATTTGGTGCGTTCCGCCAGCCCTAACAAACAGTGCTCACATTTTGTCCCCTAGAATGTAATATTTCCCTTTATGTGCTCCTTTGACAGTCACAGTAATCTTAGCTCTCCTATAACAATAGGTGCCCACTTTACATTTAATAATGCCCCGAGTATCCCGTGGTACAGCTCCCTTATACACAGTATGATGCTCTCTTATACACAGTATAATGTCCCCCTCACTGTATATATACTGACCTCTTAGTATCCCCAAACTGTTTTATGGCTCCAACACTGTATGATGGCCCTTCACTCTGATCTCCACACGGTAATATGGCCCCCTAGATAGCCTCCATATAGTATAATGCACCAGGTAGTCCTCAATATAGTATAATGCACTCCCCATAGGCCTCCATATAGTATAATGCACTCCCCATAGGTAGGCTCTATATAGCATAATGCACTCCCCATAGGTAGACTCTATATAGTATAATGCACCCCCCATAGGCAGACTCTACTGTATATGGTATAATGTAACCCCATATGCCGACTCTATATAGTATAATGCACCCCCATAGGTAGACGCTATATAGTATAATGCACTCCTTATAGACAAACTCTATATAGTATAATGAGCTCTCCAGAGGCAGAGTCTATATAGTATAATGCACCCCCCATAGGCAAACTCTATATAGTGTAATTCATCCCCCATAGGCTGACTCTACATTATATAATTCACCCCCCCATAGACAGACTCTGTATGGTATAATGCACCTCTCATGGGCAGATTCTACAGTATAATGCACCACTCATAGGCACACTCTATAGTATAATGCAGCCACCCAAAAATGCAAACTCTATAGTGTAGTGCAGCCACCCATAGGTAGACTCTATAGTGTAATGCACCTCCATAAAAAAAAGATAAATCCAATACTCACCTCTGTTCATCCTGATTCTTCCGTTGCTCCAAGCTCCCGTACATGCCCGGACAGGGGGCACCGAGTAGTAAAGTCATCACGCCTGCTGTCAGTGTCTGTGTCAGAGATGTCAGATGCTGACAGGGGGATGATGGGAGAGGGAGCGTAACGCTTCTTCTCTCATCAATGCAGTCAGTTGTATCTGCATCGAGCCGATAAAGTTGAACCTGCGATGACGGGCGGGAGGGGCCACTGCTGGCACTGGGGTTCCCATCTGCTCAGGGGCCCCATAGCGGGTGGAAGAGCAGAGAGATCGATTCTCCCTAATCTGCCACAGAATGTAACTGTATCGGCATGTAGCTACACTACAGATCTGTGTCTTTTAGAAGATACAATCGAACTTCCCCACTGTGCAGTGCCTTCCAGGGACACAGACATAATCATTTGCATTGTTTCACAGAAGTATGGAGCACAGAGGCGCATTTAAAAAAAGCATCTAGCACAGCAAGTCCAATTTGATGTATCAGAGTGGTCTCACACTCTCTATAATCCCATATAAATTCAAACACCCAATAAATGTATTCCTCAAACAGAAATATTTTTATCCAGTAAAGTGCAAAAATACAGTCGAGCAAGCATAAACAGGTGATGCACAGGAGAAACTCCTACATGCCGATACACTGCAGGGAGGACACTGCACACCTGTCTTTTTGTCATTTTGATATGTACCGGTATATACTGTATGTTGTATATTTCTATGTATGGTGGCTTACAAATAAATGAAAGAAGACAGGAAGGGTGCGTTGTATTGAAGCCTTTTTCATGGTGATGGTTGTGTGTATCAAACAGCTATGAATAAGGAATCTATTTTCCAAAATGTGTCAGATTTTTGGATAAATATTTTAATGTTGCCTAAGCACACAGATTAATAATAAAGAATATATCCATAGAAGATGGAGTCTTGACTTTTTCTCGAATTTTACAATTATCTCAACATTTCAGTTTCTTAAGTATGCGAACCACATGTGAAAATACACACGCTTACATTTTTGGCATGCTATCAATTAATGGTTGTCTGAGGAATGTTATGCACACTGAATGCACATGGGCATGCAAATCATCAAGATCCACTGCTGAAAGTTCACTTTGCAATTGATGAGCAATGATGTCCCAGATGTTCTTGATGGAACACAAGTCCTGATATGCTGTAGGTTATGGTAGCATGTTTAGGCTATGGAGGTTGCTTACAGTAGCGCAATCAACATGCTGCCTGGTGTTGTTGAGTTTGAAAAATGGCACCTGGGACACTTTCAAGTGAAGATCTCTTCATGTTGATGACCACATTGTCTGCTAACAAATCTCAGGCTATCATTGCATCTGACACAAAAGTAGGGCTCATTGCTAAATAGGATAGACCCCAGTCTCGATTGCCATCTGATTATTCACCACGGTGAAAGAGTTCGTGTGAGGTCAATGGAACACCTGTAACTGGTCGTCAGGCTTGTAGCACAATGTCTGAAAACACTTTTGATGGTTTGTGTAGACACTATGTGATGCCTTCAGCTTGTGTGATGTCTAATTTCAATTGCAGTTCAGAATGACTCACTATATACCATCTTTGAATCCGAACAAGATTAGATTGGAAATGCCACAAAGATACCTTCACAAGGGAACATCACACCAGTCCTCTCAGAATTGTAGTGTGGGAAGGCATAATACAGTATATGGTAGCCTGACCCCTCTAGTCTTTATTCCACGGACACTAAAAGCTTAGCATTACATTGATTTGGCCATTTCTCCAAAGTATTCCAGGAGTTTTTGTATACCAGATAACATCAGGCTGCCTGTTGTTTGGGCTTTTGCGTGAGCAGCTTACATGGATTAAACATGCTACGATGGTCTGTAGAATTTCAAGACTTGTCATCCATTGAGCACATCTGGGATATCATTGATCAGAAATTGCAAAACGAGCTGCCTGTAGTGAATCTTGTTAATTTATTCACCCAATTGCATTCACCATGGCAAACATTTTTCAAACAACCATTAATAACCATTAACAACCTACTGTCCCTTCCCCATAATCCTGTGGAATGTAAGGGTGTGTGCACACGTAGCATTTTTTTTGCATTTTCGCTGGGTTTTTTTAAAGTGCGATTTTGCTGCGAAAATGCAAAAAAAAGCATCTCATGCAATCCTATGGCATTCCGCACATGCTGTGCTAATGCTGCACGTTTTTCCGCGGCAGAATCGCATCGCGGAAAAATACGCAGCATGCTCAATCTTTGTGCGGAATCGCGGGAATTCCGCACACATTACTTTCTGCATGTGGCTATGCCCACAATGCGCAAAGTAAGCGGATCATGTGCGGATGGTACCCAGGGTCTGGAGGAGATGAAACTGTCCTCCATGCCCTGGATGCCATATCCCTGTAAAAAATACAATTAAAATAAAAAATAGTGATATACTCATCTTCCGGCGGCCCCCGGATTCCTTCCCGGCTTTCACCACGCTCCCGGCATCTTCCGGTCCCAGTAATGCTTTGCGTGAATGACCGCGATGACGTCGCGCTCTCGCGAGCGTGACATCATCTCAAGTCCTTTGCGCAAAGTATTACTGGGACCAGGTGTAGGGTCGGACAGGTTCGCAGGATGCAGTGACGAGACACTAGACGAATGGAGGTTTTTGAAATCACGTTTTTATAACTCTAGCCGATGGGCTAGGCTGAATAATACAAGGGTAAAGAAATAACACCAACAGTCCACGCAGGGACTCAACAAACTTAAACAAATATAGTTTCACTTAGCCTTCCAGGGACTGCGGGGTTCAGTAGCGTGGCCGCGTTGAGATCGCTGAGGCGGCTGTCCTGAGGAAAGTGACGTCGGTGGGGGCAACAGGCCCTGAAGAAAATAATACCGTTGGGGTGCAACAAGCCCTGAAGAAAACGAGGACGTTGGGGCGCAACAGGCCCTGAAGGAAACGGGGACGTTGGGGCGCAACAGGCCCTGAAGGTATTGCTGCCGCTGGGGCGTAACAGGCCCTGAGGGAAACACTGCCGCTGGGGCGAAACAGGCCCTGAAGGAAACGGGGACGTTGGGGCGCTACAGGCAAGCCTTTTATCCCGCCTGTGACAATGTGGCGTATCTTGAGGCCGATGATGGCCTGGTCGGCGTGATGGGGGAAGGCAAGGGGAAAGGGCCCAGGTCTCTGAGGCCTGGTTACCAGTACTCACGGCCACAACCGGAGGTATCGTTCCTCTCCCTTCAAGGCGGGGGTAAGCGGGGGTAAATCTCTCAGAACGGGAGCGGGGAGCAGTCTCTGGGCACAGTCTCTCACGTCTCTCTTGTAGGTCAATCGGTTGCTTTTTCCTCTCAGGCTCCTCTCGGTGCCCCTGCAAGTCACCCTGCGTCTTGCCTTCACTCCCGCTCTTCCCCAACTGCCACTTCAGCGCGTCCCCTGCTCCTTTTACCCTAGCCCCGCCCCCTGTTGCCCTGACAACCTCAGTCGCATGTCTCCCTTTGTAATCCTCCTGATGTGATTCCTTCAATAACTCTGATGGCGATCCCCTTGGTTCCGGCCCAATCACTATATGGGGGTCCTCCTCCCCACATTCCCCCTCCCTGTAAGCTCACCAGTCCTCGGGCGAGGGAGTTAGTCTATTGAGATTGGCCTGTAAAGGTGTCAATATTCGTTGCCATACAAACTGGTCTTGTTCATACCGTTCGGGGGGTTTGCCGGCTGTTGACCGCTCGGAGCGTCTAAGTTCGACTGGGGTGGAATCTTCTGGGGTGGTGGACGTCGGTGGACTGCATGATGCCGGTGGGTTAATTGTGTCAACGGGCTCATTATTGGGTGAAGGGCCTTTGGGAACTGGAGGGAAATCCTCGTCGTCCGAGTCCCAGCATATGGACTCCGGTTCGGATGTCTTCGGGACAGGTTCCAGTTGCTTCGGGTCAGTGGAAATACACGGGCGTAACATATTACGATGCACAATGCGGGTGGGCAGTGTTTCATCCTGCTCGGGCCGTATTTCGTACACAGGTCCTTCTGGATGGATACGGCGTAGTACCCGATAAGGATTCTCTTCCCAACGTGACTCCAGTTTATGCTGGGGGCGTTGATCTAGTACAAGCACACGGTCCCCGCTTTGGAAATGAGGAGGGGAGGTTGTATTTTTCCCTGGGTGTTCCCAGTCTTGAAGTTTGGTATGTACAATTCGGTGAAGAGTTTGCAACCTGTGGCGATGATTTCGGACCCAAGACGACACTCCAGTCCAGGGCCGAGGCTCTTCGGGGTCCAACTCTACCTCCGTGATCCCTTTACCCTCTCGTCCGAACAGCAGGAAATAAGGAGTATAACCTGTTACTCGATGTACCCGATTATTATAAACCCACACTAATTCAGAAACATATTCGGGCCAACGAGCTTTCTTGTCACTCTCCAGAGTGCGTAGCATTTGAATCAATGTCCGATTAAATCGCTCACAAGCCCCATTTCCTTGCGGGTGATACGGTGTGGTCCGGGATTTATCAATCCCATAAAGATGATGTAGTTCCTCCATAACTTTCCCCAAAAAACATGCTCCCTGGTCGGAATGTATACGTTGAGGACAGCCGTACACTTGTATAAAGTTTCTGCAAATTGCGGAGGCGGCTGACTCCGCGGTCTGGTCTCGAGTAGAGGTTACCACAGCGAACTTAGTAAAAGGATCCACCATGACGAGGCAGTGTTCGTATCCCTGGAATGCGGGACCATTGTGCAGATAATCCACCGTCAGGAGCTCAAAGGGTTCTGAAGTCACAATCGTCTGTGTTGCGGCCCTCTGAGCAGGCGGTTTGGCCAATTCACATAAGCGGCAGGTACGGCAGACTTCGTCCACAACAGCCGACAAGCGTGGGTTATAAACTTTCTGTTGTAACCATTGCAAAGTCTTTTTGACTCCAAAGTGGGCCCCTTTTTCGTGAGCCTCTCGAGCCAGTTTGTGTAGTTGTGCTCCGGGTGCAACCACCTGCTAAACAGTCGTTGAGGTTGTTTGCGAAGTGATTTTACGGTACAGTAGCCCCTTTCGGATAATCAGTCTCTCCCATTGTCGCAGCATCAGCGACAGGTCTTGGGTCAAAGCTTGTCGTTGAGTATCAGTGGGTAATTGACCAGCGGCGACCCATGTCCGGAGAAGTCCAACTTCTTCATCTTCTTGTTGCCGTTGTATCCACTTATCACGAGATTGTTCCAGGATGCCCCTGTGGGCCTCTGGGGAAGATACTTTTGCATCAACATTGGTGAGCACGGCAGCGGTAAGAGCGAACGGTATTTCCTCTCCTTCTAATTCTTCGTCTCGATTCTGTCCGGGAGTTGTATGTCGAATCCTAGAGAGAGCATCTGCATGAACATTCTCGGCCCCTCTTTTGTAAATAATCTTGTAATTGTATTTCGCCATTCGGGCCACCCATCGCTGCTCCAAAGCCCCCAACTTGGCGTTTTCCAAATGAGCCAGTGGGTTGTTGTCAGTTCGCACTACCACCTCGGAGCCCGCGAATCTCTCCGTCATAGCCCACACCACTGCGAGGAGTTCGAGCTTAAAAGAGCTGTAATTGTCAGGGTTACGCTCGGAGTCATGGAGTGAACGGCTTCCATATGCGATCACCCTCTCCCGGCCATCCTGAACCTGTGACAACACAGCCCCTAGCCCGTGAAGACTCCCGTCAGTGTGCAGGATGAATGGCTGAGAGACATCCGCATAAGCCAACACTGGGGCATCCAAGAGTGCAGCCTTGAGATCTCGGAAGGCCTCTTCCTGAGGGTGTTGCCACTGGATTTTTCACCCATTGGCCCCAGCGGGAGCCCCCTTTAGCAGGTCATGCAGGGCTTGAGCTCGACATGCAAAATTCTTTACGAAACGACGGTAATATCCAGCTAACCCCAGAAAAGCCCGCACGTCTTTTACCGTCTCGGGGGTAGGCCATTCCTGGATAGCAGCAATCTTCTCCCGGGATAGCCTCACACCCTCTGCCGAAACGACATGACCCAGATACTCAATCTGAGAGTGAAATAGGTGGCATTTCTGAGGCTTCACCTTCAACCCGTACTTTTGCAGCCGGCTGAGTACCTGTCCCAACCGCTTCAGGTGGTCCTCGAAGGAGGCGGCATAGACAATGATGTCGTCCAGGTAGATCAACGTGGCCTCAAAATTGAGATCCCCTAGACATCGCTGAAATGTCCCGGGGGCGTTGGCCAGCCCGAATGGCATTCGATTAAACTCAAACAGTCCCATGGGCATTATGAACGCCGTCTTAGCTCTGTCCTCTTCTGACATGGGCACCTGCCAGAACCCACTGGCCAAGTCCAGGGTCGAAAAATATGTTGCTTTGCCCAATGCAGACAGAGATTCTTCAATGCGGGGCAGTGGGTATGAGTCTTTAATAGTGCAAGCATTCAATTTACGATAATCCACACAGAATCGTAGTGTACCATCTTTCTTCCGGACCAACACGATGGGGGCCGCCCAAGGACTTTGACTTTCCCGTATCACCCCTTTTTGCAGCATCTGAGCCAGCAAAGTTTTCACCTCTTGATAGAGTTGTGGTGGGATCTGTCGATATCGTTCTCGGATAGGGGCCACTCCTGCTGTGGGGATCTCATGAGTGATGGCGGTGGTACACCCAAAGTCGTCCTCATGACTAGCAAATACTTCATGGTACTGTCCCAGTAATGCTTTGACTTGTGAAAGTTGGGCCGCAGTTAATCCGGAAAGCTCGGCCCGCATCTGCTCCAAAATATTTCGGCCCTTCTCTTGTGTCGAGACTTCGTGGGCCTGCAAGGTTCGTATTGTTACCTCCCAAGGATCCTCGGGGTGTACTCGTAATTGAACCGCAGGAGCGGGCAGCACTTCTTCTAAAGGTTTTACTAGTTTGGCCAGTACAGTCCGGGCTTTCAGAATGGTATCTCGGTCTTCAAGGTTAACGCAGCGGACCAGGACGGTTCCTTTTCGCACCGTAGCGAGGGAACGGGCCACCAGTATGCCAGGAGATAAGTGCTCTGAGGGACACGGCTCCACCTGCACCTCTACGCCCTCCAAAGGTATCGGGGCCCGAATTGGCAGGGCCACCACTGTCTGTCCAGGAGGCAGCACAAGCAGGGGTGCTGCTGACGCGATGACCTTACCCAGAGCCTCACCCTCCTGGCAGTCCCGATGCACCCGCGCACCTCGCACCAGCTGCTGGAATACCTGTCCCTGAGCTGTGCGAGAACCCCACTGCTTCAGTGTCCTTTGTGTGGGATCATTAAGCAACAGGTTACCAAACTCTTTTAAAATATTCATGCCTAGGGTGATGGGGTGTCGTTGATCAGCTTCTCCTTGAGTCAGCACCACCCCTCTGTGGCCGAAGGGTTTACCGCACAAAGTCATCTGCACCCACACTACCCCGGCAACCAGGACCGGCAGTTGGTTAGCAGCTACTAGTCTAATCATGGGTCCCCACTGAGGCCTTGCTGCCTCTGGAAAGTTTCGTTGAAAGTACGCTGCGGGCATAGTGGTTACTTGTGACCCCGTGTCCACCAGACACCGGACGGCCCGGCCCTCTACTTCTGCCCAAACTACCGGACAATTTGCTATCAAATCTTCGGGACTTCCACCACCCCTAGTTGTGGTTTTCGGCTCCGAGCGGCGTCCCCCCAGCCCGGAGCCCTTTAGTTTAATGGCCGCCGGGGTGGGTATCTCCCACGCCGCGGACACTCTCGGGAGAAGTGGCCTGGTTCTCCACACTCATAACACCGGGCCGGTATAATTTGACCACCCCGCGGAGAACGTGACCCCCAGGGACCGGGATTAACACTGGGTCGTCCATTTTCTGGTTCAGTTCTTCTCTTTACTTCAGCCAACTCGCTCTTAATATTTTTCAATTCTCGCTTCATCTCCTCCACCCACTGGGGTTCCTCAACTGTGTTCGAGGAGGCCTCCACACCTCGGACCTTACCCACGGGGACCGCCATCCCCTGCTCTTGCTCCCGAACCCGTGCCTGACTTCCCACTTCTGAAAAATCTATTTGGGGATTCATTCTGATCTGTTCCCGTAATGCCTGTTTTATCAGTGGATCTCGCAGTCCAGTCACCAGTAGGTCACGTAGGGTAATGTCAACAGGTCCTACCCCTACCACGTCTTTTCTTTCAATAGCCGTATGCAATTCTTGGAGCACATTCATATACTGAGTAATAGTCTCCCCCTCTGCCTGCATCCGACTAAACAGACGGGTCCTTAACTCTCCCACATCAGTGGGATCTCCGTGGGTCTGTTCCACTATCTGCAACACCTTTTCAAAAGTGTTGCGGTGCCCCGGAGGTTTCAACATCACTGACCTCCGCACCTCCCCGTCTAGGGCCATGAGTGCCACTTCAGCTTCCAGGTCAGGGGTCATTGGGTGCATCCGAAAGAGCCCCCGCATTCGCTCTGTCCAGCTCCATAGCATAGTATTGGAGCCGGAAAATCTAGGCAGGTTGTTCAGCATGGCCCCCAATGAAATGCTAGTACAGGGGCCCTCATTATTTACAGATTCTACAGCCTCCCCCTGACCTGCGCCACCACCGTCTATGCTCGGAGACTGCATCCTGCCGACTACGCCAAGTGTAGGGTCGGACAGGTTCGCAGGATGCAGTGACGAGACACTAGACGAATGGTGGTTTTTGAAATCACGTTTTTATAACTCTAGCCGATGGGCTAGGCTGAACAAAACAAGGGTAAAGAAATAACACCAACAGTCCACGCAGGGACTCAACAAACTTAAACAAATATAGTTTCACTTAGCCTTCCAGGGACTGCGGGGTTCAGTAGCGTGGCCGCGTTGAGATCGCTGAGGCGGCTGTCCTGAGGAAAGTGACGTCGGTGGGGGCAACAGGCCCTGAAGAAAATAATACCGTTGGGGCGCAACAAGCCCTGAAGAAAACGAGGACGTTGGGGCGCAACAGGCCCTGAAGGAAACGGGGATGTTGGGGCGAACAGGCCCTGAAGGTATTGCTGCCGCTGGGGCGTAACAGGCCCTGAGGGAAACACTGCCGCTGGGGCGCAACAGGCCCTGAAGGAAACGGGGACGTTGGGGCGCTACAGGCCCTGAAGGTAACGCTGCCGCTGGGGCGTAACAGGCCCTGAAGAATCCGCTGCCACTGGGGCACAACAGGCCCTGAAGAAAACGCTGCCACTGGGGCGCAACAGGCCCTGAAGAAAACGCTGCCGCTGGGGCGCAACAGGCCCTGAAGAAAGCAGTGCCGTTGGGGCTCAACGGGCCCTGAAGTGAATGTTGGAGGTGGCGCGCGGTGATGACGCAGTTCCCCAGAAAGGCCTGTAGCCGTCCTTTATCAAGGAGTCTCTTCCTAAGCCAAGGTAGCAAGCCTTTTATCCCGCCTGTGACAATGTGGCGTATCTTGAGGCCGATGATGGCCGGGTCGGCGTGATTGGGGAAGGCAGGGGGGAAGGGCCCAGGTCTCTGAGGCCTGGTTACCAGTACTCACGGCCACAACCGGAGGTATCGTTCCGCTCCCTTCAAGGCGGGGGTAAGCGGGGGTAAATCTCTCAGAACGGGAGCGGGGAGCAGTCTCTGGGCACAGTCTCTCACGTCTCTCTTGTCGGTCAATCGGTTGCTTTTTCCTCTCAGGCTCCTCTCGGTGCCCCTGCAAGTCACCCTGCGTCTTGCCTTCACTCCCTCTCTTCCCCAACTGCCACTTTAGCGCGTCCCCTGCTCCTTTTACCCTAGCCCCGCCCCCTGTTACCCTGACAACCTCAGTCGCATGTCTCCCTTTGTAATCCTCCTGATGTGATTCCTTCAATAACTCTGACGGCGGTCCCATTGGTTGCAGCCCAATCACTATATGGGGGTCCTCCTCCCCACACGGAAGATGCCGGGAGCGTGGCGGACAGGTGGAAAGGCTCCGGTGGCCGTCTGAAGGTGAGAATATCACTATTTTTTATTTTTTTTATTATTTTTAACATTCTATCTTTTACTATTGATGCTGCATAGGCAGCATCAATAGTAAAAAGTTGGTCACACTTGCCAAGCGCTATGCTTGACGAGTGTGACCAACCTGTCAATCACCTTTCCAAGTGATGCTTGAAATCGCTTGGAATGTGCAAGCATTCTGCAAGCGAAAAACGCTTGCAAAATGCTTGTTTTTCGCTGGAAAACGCATGCGTTTTACCCATGGCGGGAGTTGCGGAAATATTTCAGAAATTTCCGCAGCATTTCTGCAACATGGGTACATAGCCTAAGCCCACAAGGGCAGGGTTCTCTTCCCTCTGTACCAGTCTGTCATTGTTAGTTTGTTTACTGTAAGTGATATTTGTATTTTTATGTAACTCCGTCTCATGTACAGCACCATGGATTTAATGGTGCTATATAAATAAATAATGATAATAGCCTCATTATTAGCATGAAAAGGTATTTAAGTGCATGCATTTTTATGCTAGGCGCTCATACGGAATAAATCAAGATTTTTTTTTAAATGTTTACATTTTTTATCATTTGCATCTCATTAACTTGTTTGTCCATTGTGTGATTCTCATAATTTTACAACTTTTCCTTCTTAGTATTGCAGTTTCAATGTGGAGGAGTGTATTTTATAAGAGTGGCAGTGTGGAGGCCATCTTTCAAAAGGGAGGAAAATATTGAGGCCATATTTCATGATTGGAAGAGTGTGGAGGGCATATGTTATATGAGTGTACTATGTAGGAGCAATATTTCATAAGAAAGGTCATTGTGAAGGCCCTATTTCATACTGAGGGATAGTATAAGAGCCATATTTGAGGGTCGTTCATTAAAGATTTCTCCTGACTCACTTCCTGTGGACTGAGAGCACTAAATCTTGGCACAGTTATTAGTCCTAGTGCCACCTAGGGACACACACTTCTTCCATCTCTGTAAGCATCTGTAAACACCTCACTTGTAGAAGTCAACAGGTTGCTCCACAAGCCATGATGTGACTTCAGAAATCAGTCTCACCATCTGAAAAATGCTTGCCCTTCAAAAATGACTTAATTGTTGGAAAGAGGTGGAAGTACGATGGTGCGAGGTCTTGGTGAAAAAGGGGGATGCGGTAGAATTTCAGAGCCACAGGAGCATGCTTCCATTTGGGCAACATGTTGTGAACTTCTGCATTGTCTTGCAGAAGGCAGACATGTTTGGTGAGCATTGACAATAGAAAAAAATTGGAGTCCGGCTCAAAAGGAATGGATTTTTCTTTTTTAATTTTTCAAAAGAAAATATTATGCCTATGTAAAAGAGAGATATGCAGTTGGATGCAGTGAAGAGCCGGAGGCAGAGAAGTGGATAACAGGATTTAATGAACAGGAAATTAACAAGTAATACTCCAAGCAGGGAGGCAAGAATAGTAAGGCAGTGGTGGGAATGGCACACAAACACAATGCTCGAGAATAAAAACAAGGTAACTTATCACTTGTAGTTCTTGCAGGGGAAAAGCTGGAAAATCTCCTGACGGCATTCCAAATCATAAACAAAGTCTCTAGCTCTGTTACGGAGGAACAAGAAGCACTGTCTCCCGACAGTGCTGATGGATCCAGTCCTGCTTGGCTTGAGTGCGCTGGAATGTGGAAACAGTACTTTATAGGGATTCCTCAGGAATGGCACCGTACATGAGCCGTGGACACCCTCACAGACCGTGGCAGCTGGTAGTCCTTTGGGGTAGTCTCTAGGCAGCTTATCTGTTACCACAGACAGGACAGGGCTGTCCAGAAGAACAGGGTCAGACGATAACTTAATAGTGTCAAAGTCAATCTTATAGTCAGCACGATGAGGGATGAGTGGCGTGGAGTTGTCAGCCGGAGCAGCTGAGGGGGAGTCAACCCTCTCCTGTCACTTTCCTGCCAAGTTTGACCCGTTCCTGCACTCAGACTTCCTTATATACCCCGCGCCCCCTGCTGTCCAGCGTGAAGGTCCTTCCCTCCCACAAGAAGCCACCCCTGGCAACAGTGGTGACAGTCCCGATAGTTCCGGCCTTAAAGGGCACTGGAAACCACTGATTCTGTCTCAGCTCATTTTCTTACATCCCCCCTCTCTTTTCACTCGCCATTCCACGGGCGAGGCATTTGAGCATTGTCAGAAAGTTTTTTGACTATTTTAGCGGTTTGCTGCCAAATAAACTGATCCTCATTGTACCGATTGGGGGGGTTGTCCAGCCGTTGTGCGTTCGGAGTAACATAGATTGGAAGGAATAGTGGTGTCTTCCAGCAGAGGCAAAGTTGAATCTGCATCTGTCGTGACGATTTCTTCCGAGGTCTCAGGGCCCTGATCCACAGACGAAATTTCAGATGGCTGTTCGAAACTTTCTTCCACTTCATCCTCCATGGCCACGGGAGGCGCCTCTTCAGGAACCTCAGGGGTTTCTTCCTTTGGACGGGGTCCTCGGAGAGGCAAAGCTGTAGTGTGGACCATTCTGGTGGGAGCATTCTCTTCCCCTTCTGGATAAATTTCGTATACGGGCCCTTCCATACTGACTCGACGCTTCACTCTATATGGCCTACTCTCCCACCAATTTTCCAGCTTGTCACAAGGACGTTTCTCCCGCACCAATACTCGATCACCAACCTGAAGATCTGTCCCTCGCAGAGGAAACTTCTCAGGATGATCCAGTTTCCAGAGCCATGTCTGAACCAAATGATGTAAGGTCTGTAGATGGTGTCATTCGTGGGTAGTTCTCTCCTGGATCCAGCTCCAGTTCCGTGACTTCTTTTCCTGTTCGGCTGAACAACAAGGAGTAAGGTGTGTAACCGGTGGTTTGATGGACTTGATTGTTGTAGATCCACACAAGCTCAGAGAAATATTCTGGCCACCTAGCCTTCCTATCATGTTCCAGGGTTCTTAGCCTCTGGATTAGAGTACGGTTAAATCGCTCACAGACCCCGTTTCCCTGAGGATGGTACGGTGTTGTGTGTGATCTGTCGAAATGATAGATCCGCTGTAATTCATCCATTACCTTTTCCAAGAAACAAGGTCCTTGATCCAACTGGATTTGCTGTGGACATCCATACACCTGAATGAAATATTTACAGATGGCGTACACAGCGGAATCAGCCGTCTGGTCCTGGGTGGGCGTCACTACCGCAAACTCCGTGAAATGATCTACGATCACTAAACAGTGGTTGTATCCTTGATGGGCTGGCCCGATGGTCAAATAGTCGATGGTCAACAATTCCAGGGGAGCTGAGGTTACTGTCATCTGAGTAGGAGCTCTTTCTTCCGGGGACTTGGCCAACTCACAGGCCTAATAGAGTCTACAAGTTTTCTCGACCGCTGCTCTTAGCCGTGGGTGGGGGTGGTAAACGAACCGCTGTAGCCACAGGAAAGTTTTTTCGTGAACCTCAGTGGCCACGGCAGACAGCACCGTCTCTGGAATCACTACCTGCCAGGAAGCTCCAAGTTCCCTCTGTAGTTGAACCTTCCAATATAACAGCCCGTTTCTCATCTGGAGGCACTCCCACTGCCAAAGTATCTTCAATGTTTCTGAAGTCAGAGCACTCTGCTGCTCCGGACTAGGCAGCTTCTTCAGTGTCACCCAGTGTCTGAACAGAGAAAATTCACAATCTTCCTGCTGCAACTGAACCCACTCATCCCGAGATCTTCCCAAAACTCCTTCATGATGGGGGGTCTGTATTTGCTCCAGCATGGCAGCCACTGTCCCAGCAGTCCTTCGGATCCGAGAAACCTCCTCATCGTCTAGCATCTCATCTTTTCTCTTTCCCAAAGGTGCATGTCTTGCTCTGGATAGGGCGTTAGCGTGAGTGTTCTCCGCCCCCCTTTTATAGGCGATTTTGCACCAAAATTTCACCATCTGGGCCACTCAGCGTTGTTCCAAGGCCCCTAGCTTGGCATTCTCCTGATGCACTAATGGGTTGTTACTGGTGTGCACCAGCATCCAGACAGGTATTCTGCAAATCTCTCCATCATGGCCCACACCAGCGCCAGCAACTCCAGCTTGAAGGAACTGTAGTTATCCGGGTTGCACTTGGAATCGAGAAGGGATGGCTAGTATAGGCGATCACCGTTTCTCTTCCATCCTGCACCTGTGACAACACATGCATGTCCGTGCAAGCTGTCTTCAGTGTGGAGAATGAACAGTATAGAGAAGTCCGCATAAACCATAACCGGAGCTTCGGTCAGAGCTTTTTAAGTCACAAAACACCTTCTCTTGCCTCTCCTACCAACAGATGGATTGACCCTTGGCATTTGGGGGTACCCCTTCTAAGAGTTTGAGTAACGATTGCAACACCCGGGCAAAATTCTTCACGAAGCAACGGTAGTACCCCGTCAATCCCAGGGATGTCTGAACATCCTTTACGTTCTTTGGGGTCGGCCAGTCTCTAATCACCGCAATTTACTCCTGTGATGGCTTCACTCCCTCGGCAGAAACAATATGACCCAGGTACTCAATCTGAGTCTGGAACAAGTGACATTTTTGGGGTTTCACTTTTAGCCCATACTTCTGTAAACGGCTTAACACTTGCTCTAGTCTCCGTAGATAATCTTCAAACGAGGCAGCGTATACGATGATGTCATGCAGATAGATGAGCGTGGCCTCAAAGATCAAATCACCTAGACACCTCTCCATCAGTCATTGGAACGTATCGGGGCATTGGCCAGGCCGAACAGCATCCTGTTGAATTCAAAGAGGCCCATAGGAAGTATAAAGGCCATTTTCGCCTGATCCTTTTCTGACATGGGCACTTGCCAGTAGCCACTGGCGAGATCCAGCATCGAGAAGAACTTGGCCTTCTTCAACACAGACAGAGACTCCTCAATCTGGGACAAAGGGTATGAATCACGTATAGTACAGGCTTTAAGTTTACGGTAGTCCACGCAGAATCTCATGGTCCCATTCTTTTTCCGCACCAGCACAGTAGGGGCCGCCCAAGGACTCTGGCTCTCCCTAATGACACCCGCCTGCAGCATCTGAATGAGCATTCCTCTCACTTCTTGATATAACTGGGGGGAATCTGCCAGTAGCGCTCTCGAATGGGTGCTGTATCCCCCATGGGAATTTCATGAGTAATTGTTGTGGTGCAGCCGAAATCATCTCGTGGTTTGAAAAAACGGACTGATATCCTCAGTAATGCTTCTACTTGATGCACTTGGGTGGACGCGAGCTCGGACAGTTCAGCATGTATCTGTTTTAAGATGCACCGACCCTCTTGGATGTATTGAGGTTCGGCGGTCGGAGAGGTAGTGACTTCCACCGACCATGGGTCTTCTGGGTTCACTGCTAGGTGTATGTCCTGGGGCGGTATGACTTCTTCAGGCATGCCCTCTACCCGAGCTATTTCACCTCTGCATGGGACAACAGTCTCCTGATCTGTGAGGTTCACGCAGCGTACCAGCACCATTCCCTCTTGTTCCATGGCCAGCGTCCGAGCCACCAAGAGTCCTGCAGGCAGTTGTTGTACTACTGGGGGTTCCAATTGAACCTCCAGCCCCTCCAGCAGAGCATGTGCTCGGACGGGTAGGGTTAGCACAGTCTGTCCTGGTAGTAGGGTGAGTTGAGCGGATGCCGGCACCATCACTTTTCCTAGCGTCTCCCCTTGACTGGAGACTTCCTGCACCTGGGCTACACGAATCAACTGTTGAAACACCCACCGCTGTTGGGTGTGCGAACTCCACTGATTTAAAGACAAGTGAGATGGCTCACTCAGCAGCTTCCCAAACTCTTTCAGGATATTCATTCCCAATGTAACAATGTGACTGTGGCCAGCCTCTCCCTGGGTCAATGCAATACCCCTCCGTCCAAGATCCTTCCCACACAAGGAGACCTGTATCAATACCACCCCTGCGACCGGGATGGGCAGGTGATTCGTCACCATCAACTTTACTACCAGGCCCCACTTTGGCCTGAGGGTTTCTGGAAAGTGATACGCTTCCGGCATCGTGGTCACTTGAGACCCGGTATCCACCAGGCAATGCACAGCCCATACCAGCAGACATGTAGATACCAGATTTGTGGGACTTTACTACTCCTTCATTTCCATTCTGGCTCCGGGCGACGTCCCCCAAGCTCGGAGTCCTTTCGTTTAATGGATGGCGGGGACGAGGCCCAGCCCGTCGCGGACACTCCCTAGCCATATGTCCTATTTGCTCACAGTTATAACATGCGAAAGACCTTGGCCAATGGACCCTTCGTCCCTCGTTACCGGCGTTTGTTTCGCCTTGACTTTCGGCGGTACAATGGCAGGTCTCAACTCTCTCTTTCATTTGGGCCAGTTCCCCTTGAATATTCACCAGTTCTTTTCGTGTCTCTTCAACTCATTGGGATTCAACTGCCGACCATACTGCTGCTTCACCTCTCTGGACCTTCCCTACTGGGACTGTCACCCCCTGCTCATGTTCACATGAGCGGGCCTCTCTCATTATGTCAGCAAAAGTAATACGAGAGTCTACCCACACCCACTCTTTCAGGGTCTGTTTGGTCAGGGCATCCCGTAGGCCAGTCACCAACAAGTCACACAGCATGACATCTGTCGTTCCTATCCCCATCCCATCTTTTGACAATGGCGGTGTGTAATTCTTGTAGGGCATTCATATACTGCGTAACCGTCTCCCCCTCTTTTTGCATACAGCTAAACAGGTGAGTCCTAAGTTCCCCTACATCAGTGGGGTCCCCATGGGTCGCCTCTAAGATCTGGAGTACTTTAGTAAAAGTGTCTCAGTCCCAGGGGGTACGCAGCATCACGGAGTCTCAAGCCTCTCCATCCAAAGCCATAATGGCCACCTCAGCCTCGAGCGCTGGAGTCATCGGGTGCATCCTATTCATACCCCTCATACGTTCCGTCTAACTCCACAACATAGTATTAGACCCCGTAAACTTCGGCAAGTTACTCAGCATGGCCCCAGAGAGTTGCTGGTTCTGGGCCCAGCCGCCTGTTCTGCTGTCTCCGCGCTACCAGACTGCATCCTGCCGACTACGCCAAAATGTAAGAAATAAGCTGTTCGTGGGGATGCAGTGAGTAACTGGAGACAGGGAAGGGGTTAACAAGGATTTACTGAACAGGCAATAACAAGTAGTACTCCACGCAGGGAGGATAAGACAATTAGAAAAAGAATATACAAAACAAGACAACTTATCGGTTGCAGTTCTGGCAGGGGAAAGGCTGGAAAATCTCTCGGCGGCATCTCAACTCATGTACAAAGTCTCTGGCTCTGCTATGGAGATACGAGTAGCACTGCCACCCGACAGTGCTGATGGATTCAATTCTGCTTGACTTGGGTGCGCCGAAACATGGAAACAGTCCTTTATGTGGATTCCTCAGAAATTACGCCAGACAAAAGTAAAAAAAGTTTTTAAAAATATTAAAAAATTAAAAAATATAAAAGTTCAAATCACCCCCATTCACCCCATTCAAAATAAAACAATAAAAAAAATCAACAATACATATATTTGATATCGCCGCATTCAGACTTGCCCTATCTATCAATATAAAAGAGGAATTAACCCCATAGCTAAACGGCGTAACGAGAAAAAAGTAAAAATGCCATAATTACGTTTTTTTTGTCGCCGTGACATTGCATTAAAATGCAATAACGGGCGATCAAAAGATTGTGTCATGCTCCGCCATGTCTGTTTTGCCTCATGACCCCTGGAGCGGTGTGCATGCGCGTCTCGTGTCTGCTATCCTGCATGTTCCCTAGAGCAGTGTGCACACTCAACTCATGACTGTTGAGCTGCGGGATGCCGGCGTTTCTACTCTGCCTTCTGTGATCGTCTCGTCATGTCTAGAACCCCTGATCATGTGTCCTTCCTATGTTCCAGCAGAGGCTAGTTCTGCATTCATCTCTGCATGTTTGGAACTCTGATCATGTGACCTGCCTAGGTTTCAGCACTGGTTCTGCAATCATCTCTGCATGTCTGGAACTCTGATCATGTGACCTGCCTAGAGTTCAGCACTGGTTCTGCAATCATCCCTGCATGTCTGGAATCCTGATCATGTGACTGCTCCCTGTGATCCTGGAGGATCTGAACTGGAAGTTCTCCCCTGGTCCTGACCCCAAAGTGGAGGTGCTATGCCCTATATCAGACCGCCCCTTCCTATTCTCAGGGCCTGAGTATTGTGTTGCTTCCCTGCATTGCTGCTTGGTCTGCTGGGTCGCTCCCTCTATTCTGTGCCCTTGCAATTTGCTCTGTCGTGCGTCTCTGCACACGCTCCATGCTCGTATTCCATCTCTTGTCTCGTGCTTTGTCTCGTGTTCTCCTTCATGCTTTGTTTGTCCTCGCTTTGCTTCCTTGTTATGCTATGCTCTGTACCCTGTCCCTGACGTGTCACGCTACACGTTCAGGTCTCCGCTCTGTACCCTGTCCCTGACGTGTCTCTCTACACATGCAGGCCTCCGCTCTGTACCCTGTCCCTGGTGTGCCTCTCTACACGTGCAAGCCTCCGCTCTGTACTCTGTCTAGTCCCAAGGCTCTCCCTTGGCCCGGCTCTGGGCTTCGGCCTACGCTCCGCTGCTAGACTCTGTCCCTGTCCCTGGCATGTCTCTCCACACGTGGAGATCTCGTCTTGTACTTTGCCCCTGGCATGTCCTCTGCATGCGCAGGACTCTGCCTCTTACCCTATGCCTTGTCTCTGATGTTGTGTGCACCCTTGCACTTTTCGTACTAGGCTTTGCCGTGCTGTTTCGCACGTGTCTCTGTCCTGTACCTTTGCCTAGCCCTGCCTTGTGGCTCCGTGCCCTAATGCACGTGCCTGGTCACCCTGTGCCTGCCTGTAGTGCCTCAGCCATGCCGCCTCTAGTCGTGCTCGCCTCTGTGCCTCAGCCGTGCCCGCCGTCCAGTGCTATAGCGGTTATCGCCTGTGTGTGCCTCAGCTGTGCCACCTCTAGTCATGCCCGCCTGCCTGTGCCACCGTCGGTACCGCCTGCTGGTACCCCAGCCATGGTTTCCGTGCTCTCTTGCACTCACGCTGGTTCTCGCACTGTGCGTTTTCATGCTACTCTTGCACAAAGTCTTTTGCTTACTTTGCTCTGCTTCGAACCCTGTCTTGCCTGCTGGATTCCGAAACCTGCCGACCTCTGCCAGTGGTCCGGACCCTGATGACTGCGGCCTGATGTCCGGAGCTGATTCCCGCAGTCTGATTCTTGGATCCTGTCAGTCGATGCCAGCACTCCGGATTCCGATGCCACCGTACCCTATCTTGGATCCTGGCGTGTCTTTGAGCACGCACTCTGTCTTGAACCCCGGCATGTTCCTTGACACGCATCCTGCTTCTAACTTTGTCTTGTCTCCTTGCATGGAACCCTGGATTGCTTACCGGATGTCCGGATCCTGCCGATCGCCTACAGAGCTACAGAATCTGATGTCCCGGTTGATCGTTGCCTGCTGTCCGGAGTCCGATGTCATCGTGCCCCTGCCTACCATCTGCACATACCATGCCTTGGACCTCGGCATGCCCTTGCATGCACCTTGCTATATGTACTCTGTGTGTTTACGTTTTGCACCTGTTGTACCCTGAAGTGTTCGTTAATGAAGTTTCCTTGAACTAACGTCTTGTCTCGCCTTGTCTTGTTTCCCTGAGCGGCCGTCTGGTCCAGCTGCCGTGGTGGCTTACCCCCTTGGTCTTGCCCCTGACACTCCCTGTATAGGGGGTGGCTCCTCACTAGGTCAGCTCGCCCTAGGTGGGTGGGTGCCACAGTCCAGAGGGTCCACTCATTCAAGAAAAACGACTCAGCGTAAGCTGACGCTCGTCACAGATTGTATCTGTGCCAAAATGGTATAATTAAAAATGTCAGCTCAGCAGCACGAAAAAAATTCGCCCTCACCCAACCTGAGATCACCAAAAATGGAGATGCTCGTTGATTACAATGGGAGATGTCACAGTGGCAGTGACCCGGTCCATGGCCTCAGGCGGTCAATGTAAAAGGGGTAGAGTGATGGGGATAAAGTCATTGTGATGAGTCGTGACGCCACCTCTGGTTTCTGGTCAGTTTGACCAGCGCTGCAGGGTTGTTTCTCTGGGATAGATGGTGTGGTGCAGCAATGATGTTGTAGCCCTCCACAGTTAGGGCTGTAGTCCCAGGGCAGAGTAGATGAGGTTGGCAAATGAGGAGATAGTGAGGAGAAGTAGATGGTGCAGTGTTAGGTACAGAGATGTAGCAGTGCTGACTGGGTTGGCGCAGGAAGAAGGCAATGAGACAGATGAATGCAGTTCCAGTTCTTTTACTCACGTTCTTGGCACAGACAGGTGCCCGCTTCAATGCCGTGGTCTCCAGATCAGGGGCTCAGCCAACTCCCAGGCAGATGGAATTAACCTTGCCAGCTCTCCCTTTTGTATGCCTGTTCTGAACGTTTCCTCACTAGCGCTTAAACTGAAGTACTTGTAGTTGTGTGTTAAACCCAAGTTCCTCCTCTCAGATTTTCCTTTGAACTCTACTCGCATGACAAGTGACTGTAGCCTGCTTCGGGGACTCCATCCGTCATGTCCCGGCTCACACATAGGTTGCCACCGTGTCTTCGAGTCTTTTGTGGGAATAGAGTGGTAACAGCTCCTATTCCTCCGGTGCTGCTGGAACATTAGTTTCACAAACAGCCTCGGGGACCAGACCCCGGCCATGCGCTTCAAACTTCTTCTTCTGACCGTAGTCCTTAGTTCTCTTCTTCTCCTTACGTTCCATACTAAACTATCTTCCTTCTGAAGAATCAGGCTTTCTATGGCTCTTTCCTGTGCCAGCAGCTCCAGGTCACAGGAGTCTGCTGCAGCACTTCCTTCACTCCCTCCCTCTCTGGGGATCCTCTCTCACAGACTGACCTATTTCCTAATATTCTCCTGCTCTCTTGTGCAGTCTAAGCGCTACCCATCTCCCAGCACTCTTCGTGTTCCAAGCAGGGAGCCATGAAGGTTGCTCTGCTACACTACTGTGTTTGTGTGGGATGCAGGTGTTGGAGGCTGGTCAGGTGTTCCCATCTTTTACCTGGAGAGTGGGATACTACACCTCAGGAGGAGGTGCAGTACCTCTGAGGCGACTGAACCCTCAGGGGCACCACACTTACATGCCATATTGATGCAAAAATAAAAAAGTTATGGCTCTGGGAAGAAGAGGAGCAAAAAACGTAAACGTAAAATCAAAAATGCCCCCAGAGGTTAAGGGGTTAAAACCACCACAGGCTGGAGGGTGGAATGCTCGGTCAGAAAGCTAATATACAAATAACAAAAGACTGATTGGCACTTCCAAATTAGTAAACTGATATGCACAGGTGCAAACTAAGTTATTTGTATATTAGCTCTCTGATATATTTCATATTTACATGCTTTAGCACTACATAGTGCAACTTTATTTGATTGTTATGTATAGAGACGGCTACTCTTTGTTTGCACCTGTTCACACCAGTTTCCTGATTTGGAAGTGCTAGTTATACCATCAGCAAGTTGTTTTTGAACTAACTTTCTTATTGCTTCTGGGTCTCTATTTTCAAGACGCCTGTACCATACATGGCTATGATTCTTGTGCTGATCGTGTTTAGCAGTGTATACACTTTGCTTGCATTTTAGTTGGTACAACTCATCTTTGATTTTTTCTGCTGCTAGTGTGTGACCTTCTTTTAATAATGATACAATTGTTATATATAAATGTAACCTCATTTCCTTGTTTTGTGAGTTTCTTCACAGATATCTATGTGACAGTGCAAGAAACATTGGTGGCTGTGATTGGTGGTAAGTTTGTTACCACTGGTCAGAGAGCTGCAATTCCTGGGCTGGAAATAACAGCATATGAGCCAGAAGATGTGACCAGCAGTAAGAAGGTTAATGCTGGTCACAGGCATCAGATGATGAGAGTACTACTCTCATCAGTGTACACCTGCTGTCGCTGTCGCAGATAGCAATCTGAACAGATAAGGCTGATGAGAGTACTCATCATCTGGTACCTGTGCAATAAATAAATACATTTTAAAAAATAAGTTCTCTTCTATTTTTGATAACCAGGGCAGGGACAACTGACATCTGCGGGCTGTAACCCCTAGCTGTCAGCTTTATCATGGCTTATTATCAAGGATAGAGGAGGGGTTTAACACTTTTTTTTAATAAATAGTGTAAAAAAGGATGTGGGATTCCCTCTATTTTTGACAAAAAGTCAAGCTAAAGCAGACAACTGGGGGCTGATATTTTCAGACTGGAAAAAGGCCATGGATATTGGCCCTCCCCAGCCTAAAAACAGCAGCCAGCAGCAGCCCCAGAAAAAGTGCATCTATTAGATTAGCCAGTTCTGGCACTTTGCCCGCTCTTCCCACTTGCCCTGGTGTGGTGGCAAGTAGGGTAATAGGTTTGGAGTTAATAACAGCTGTTTTATAGCCACTGACAGCAAGCCCAGAAGTTAGTAATGGAGAGGTACCTATAAGACACCCCTGTTACTAATCCCATAGTTAGATTGTAGAAAGAAACCTAGCCATAATAAGAGACCTTTAATTGAAATAAAGATACTGACATATTTGAAATAAAAATAAGAAAGCAAAGTTATACACACTTTTACGTCTAATCAATTGAAGCCCATGCCACATGTAAAAGTAAAAAATAATAAACAACCATATTCCTCACCTGTCCAACAAGAAAATAATCCACTGAAGGCCATGTCAGCTGTAAAAGACAAAAAATAATAAGCAACCATATTCCTCACTTGTCCGATGAGAAGATAATCCAGTTGTTTCATGATGAATCTAGCTGTGCTACATATAGATGTCATGCTGAACATTGGCATGATGCGAGTGTTCAGCCTAGCAGCCAGCAGAGACACTGAGCTGCGTGTAATGGCACAGCCAGCATCAGTGTCTTGTGGTGATGTGAATAATGTGAGGAGAGTTCTTTGCGTTGAACTCCACCTCACTGACATTACTGTAAGGGCTCATACTCACTTGCGAGAGACTGGCACAATTCTCGTGCGAGTCTCTCTCATGAAAACCTGGCACTGCTACCAGCACTCGGAACGGAGCATGCAGCTACATGTATTTCTATGCAGCCACACGCTCTGGTCCAAGTGCAGGCGGCAGTGCCGGGTTTTCATGCGAGAGAGACTCGCACAAGAATCGTGCGAGTCTCTCGCAAGTGAGTATGAGCCCTTAGGATATGAAAAAGTTCTCACCCTAGCGGTGACGTCAGTGAGGTGAGCGGCATTCATCGGCTATGGCATGATGTGAGAGTTTAGCCTGACAGCCAGCAGAGACACTGAGCTGCACAGCATAGCATCATGCTCACGCCCTAACGATGACGTCTACGGGTTCGCCCATCACAACTCAGGCTCTTAGCATCTTGTTTGTTAGCATGCAAAGTGAAAGTGTGCTCTAGTTAAACACACCGAGTGAGCAGGAACTTCCAATCTTTGTTTTTTTCTATTTTAACAGTGAGTTATCGGCAATATAACACTATTTCTGGAGATAGAAACTCATGCACTCTTAAAGGGAATCTGTCACCCTTTTTAGCCCCTATTGGCTGCCGGAATAGACATCGGGGGCTTATCTACAGCATTCTGTAATGCTGTAGATAAGCCCCCGATGTAACCTGAAAGAGAAGAAAAACACGTTATATTATACTCACCGGGGTGGGCGGTCCGGTCGATGGGTGTCGCCATCCCATCCGGCACCTCCCTTCTTCATACGATGACCTCTTCTCCCATCCTGTAATGGCTCCGGCGCAGGCGCATTGCTCTGCCCTGTTGAGGGCAGAGCAGAATTCTGCAGTGCGCAGGCGCCAGACCTCTCCCGACGCCTGCGCACTGCAGGACTCTGCTCTGCTCTCAACAGGGCAGAGCAGTGCGCCGGAGCCGGAGCCATTACAGGACGGGAGAAGAGGACGTCATCGTATGAAGAAGGGGGGCGCCAGACGGGACGGCGACACCCATCGGACCGTACCGCCCACCTCGGTGAGTATAATATAACGTTTTTTTCTTCTCTTTCAGGTTACATCGGGGGCTTATCTACAGCATTACAGAATGCTGTAGATAAGCCCCCAATGTCTATGCCGGCAGCTAATAGGGGCTAAAAAGGGTGACAGATTCCCTTTAAACATTAGCTAAAACAAAAGAGAACATTTAGCTCACCCCTGAGATGTAATTCCAAGCACAAGAAGGAGCATGGCTTCCTCACTGCTGCACAGAGTCCAAGGAAATAGGAAAAATAGAAGTGGATCCAGCTCACTCACAGGGCTTATTTAAAATTTAGAAAATTTTTATTGGATGATCCTTAAAAAATTCAAAATGACAAAACAGACATCTCAGATGGCACAGCAATGACAGGAGGTGGTGTGTAATGAGACCATACGCGTTTCGAGCAACATGGCTCTTGAACACTGGTTACTGAGCCGTGTTACTTGAAACGCGTATGGTCTCATTACACACCACCCCCTGTCATTGCTGTGCCATCTGAGATGTCTGCTTTGTCATTTTGAATTTTTTAAGGATCATCCAATAAAAATTTTCTAATTTTTAAATAAGCCCTGTGAGTGAGCTGGATCCATTTCATTATCATGTTACTCTTAAACATTACCAAATAGTAGCTGATACAATATATACAATAATAAGCATTATTCACAGCAGCTCTGAGCACAATCATTTAACCCCTTCACGACATCCACCGCATATGTACGGTACATCGGAAGTGTGTATAGAGCGGGTTCCCACAGTGAGCCCACTGCATACCCGGCATGTGATGGCTGCCAGGACCTGCCCCTAAAAATTGCGAGTGGAGCTGTGCTCTGCCTACAATTGATAATTTGTTAAATGCCGCTGTCAATATCTGGCAACGGTATTTAATACGCGCCAACGTGCTCACATCATTAACTCTGCCCATTGGAGCACCCATGATGTGATCGCACATTACCAATGGGTTGTCATCACAGCTGAGGGTCAGCTGATGAGCCCCGTGCTTGTCATTATGGAGCTCCTCTGAAACCCTGCCTATGGCCAGGCTTCAAAAGAGACCATGATTTCTGCTATATGCAGCAATGCTGTGGCATCACTGCATACAGCAAAAGCGATCGGAAGATGGCATCTTCAAGTCCCCTAAGGGGACAAAAGCAGTAAAAAGGAAATAAACAAAGGTTTTTTTTAAATAAATAAAAGTTCAAATCAAAGCATTTCTCCCTACTGAGAATATAGATATTAAAAAATAAATAAAATACACATATGTGGTATTGCCACATTCAGAAAAGTCAGATGTATTAAAATATAAAAACAAACCGATCCGTGAACACTGGAAACAAGAAAAATTCAAGAACGCCAGAATTAAGTTTCTTTGGTCCTAAATCTCCTACAGGACTCCTTTACATGAGACAATGACTGTGAGAATTGCTATGTGATCATTGCCCAACACTCCTGACAAAGATCTCATTTTTGTTTCTAGATGTCAGATATTTTAAGACTTTTAACCGAAAATTAAGCAATAGATAACAGCAAGTACAACAGGTTATGTAAAACCCACATTAGCAATGCATGATCATCAAGTACGTTTGACTGTGCTAAGACCCGTTGTTTCTCTGTGAGCGGCACCGGTGTCTCTTTATCTCCTATAAAACTCACCACTTGGATATTTGCACATCAATTTCTGCACAATGAAAATAAAGACAATAAAAGGCCATTCATCTACAGGAGAAGAATAATGGAAAGAGGCAATTATCTGCTTCACTAAATTAACAATCTGTTTAGAATGCCAAGTGCATTGCGGACTGCATGACAGATGTGAAGGGAGGCACAGCTGGGAGATGCCAGAGGCAGATAGTCAAGCAGGTGGAGGGAGAGAGAATAGGAACATAGATTAGATGAAGCAGATGTCACATCCTGGCATCTCTTTATTAATAGAACACAGGTATGGGGGGACATGTTTTTCTCTTATATCTTTCACTAATATTAAAACTGCCCTCCTGGGTGTTTGCATTTGTGAACATCATTTAACACAATTCTGAGACAGTTTCGCCAAAGGCAAAAGGCTGTACTGACAAACGATGGTACTGGTGTCTGTTTGCAATGAGACATCGGCATAGGTAAAGGCCTGATTCAAAGCAATGAGTCAGAGCTCTCACAAGATATTACATTTGGTTCTTCAGATTTATAGTTGTCTTGGTTACAAACTGCAGTCAAATGTTGCAGGTTAAATTAATCTGATTAAAGCACCACTCCAGCATTTTTTTTTAATTTCAGAGCCAAGTGATAATACTATACTAAGTTACCTGACCCTAGTCTTACCCTTACCAGCTGCCACCATCTTCAGCTGGTCCCTGCACAGCTCCGGTCCTGTACCGCCATCTTGTGCCAGCAACTTCAGACTGACCATAAGTCAGAGGTAACAGTCACAAGTTCTCAATGTAAGTCTATGAGAACCTTGTTCTGGCCTTGTTCTGACTCTTACAGACTTAAAGTGAGTTGTGACTTTCGGATATCTCCAGCAAACACTGGAGTGATCCAGCAGGTCGCAAAAATGTTAGAGACTCACAGGAGTGGCTCCAGGAGCAGATGAATATGGCAGCTGGTAAGGGTAATGTAAGAGGGTGGACTGACATGTGGACCTGTCTGATGAAGAAGGAAAAATATGTTGTGTAAACTGTTTGATGAGAATTCGTATACATGTCTAAGGAAACAGCTAGAATTAGTAAGAGACGGTGTAGTACCGGGTTTTGGCCACTAGGTGGAGACATAGGATGGTGAGTGAAGGAGGTAACAGCAGCTGAAGCTGGGAAATGTAGAGTCATGGTTGGCAAATTTACTGGACTAAGGAGGGGAATTCCCAAGAAAGGGGATAAAAGGAAAGAGAGTCCCAGGGTCAGAGAGAACACCCAGGAGGAGACAGAGGAGAGAAGAGCTCAGGAGAAGGCGGAGGAAGGAAGAGCTCAGGAATAGGCAGAGGAGAGAGAGACGGATAGTCAGGGGTGGCCCTGACCGGACAGCTGCTGACTAAAGGACGCCTGGGATACCGGACAGCTGGACACTGAAGGGGCAGTAAGTGTTGCAGCGGGCAGACTAACGGCAGCCACGGCGAAAGAACCCAGAGGGTCAACGCCAACAGGACTAGGAGGAGGTGATAGGTACCCAGGCCAAGGTGCAGAAGCTGTCATATTGCTGTGGATGTCCAAGAAGACACCCAATAAAGTGGACCTGATTGAACGTGTTTCTGCGTCTGTTGTCAGTCCCCAGTCGGCACACGTGCTACAACACGTACTACAGTAAGACTGGGGTTAGGGAACTTAGGTAAGTAGCATTACTCCAATAAAAACTAGTGATGGGTGAGCACTAAAATGCTCTGGTGCTCGTTGCTCGGTTCGAGCAATTTGTAATACTCGGGTACTCGGACAGAACAACGAGCCCGATGTAATTCTATGGGAGACCCGAGCATTTTTACTGTGATCCCCAGGGGGTCCTTTTAAGGTCTAAAAACATCTAAAAATTATGGAAAAACTGCTCAAATGACATTGGGACATCATGGCAAATGCCCCTGGAAGCATTTCTGACTCCTAGGTCACAGCTGTAAACAATGTTGTCAGAGTTTCACGCCATTTTTACAGGTGCACCAAAAAACATGCAAAAACGAAACCAAAATTGATTTTGCTGGGAAATATGTTAAAGAACATCCTTTCCAGGGTAATGACTTGTATATAAGGCAACATAAATAACCCCAGACCAAAATGTTCCACCACCACTTGGGCTATGTTCACACACAGCGTTTTTGATACTTTTTTTGAACTTTAACATTGCTTTCAACCAATACAAATGCATTCACTGAGTAATGTTATTGTAACGTTTAACAACCCTAGCTGGCCATGTGTTGTGTGACACATATGTAAGGGTCAGCCAGGACTAAAGACGTGGCCAGGGATGCTAAAGCATCAGTGTCCAGGCCTTCCATCACAGAAAAGTAAAGTCCACTATTCGGTGTACCTGCGTCTCGAGGATCGGGTCCATCTGGGCACTTTCCAAGAGGCGATAGCCCCTCTCTGATGTGACTCCCAGTAACTGAGACACAGTCCACAGTAACTTGAATGGTTTCTTTACTGACAACTTCACACAACATATCCACAGTTGGCACACCATTTATAACACATCCTTCTTTACATGCTTCTTCAGCTTTCCCTACTTTGCTGACACTTCCACACAGTATGTACCCGGACCGGACTGTCTTCCCAGCTTCCTCCTGGCCTAACCTTGCCATGATGACAATTCCTTCTGCCTGTTTCGCCCCAGACTTGAGATCATCAGCCATCTGGTTTTGTTACCTCTGGAAAAGCATCCGACCTGTCTGTACTGCTCTCTGTGAAGCTCCAGCATCCTTCTGTTCCTCACTTCATCCGACTCCGGTCCTAAGAGCGTCTGCCCAGGCAATGAGTCGCTGCATCTCATCTGCTGTTCTGGCTCACTGTACTAATGTCCAATAGCTGTGGATAACTGGGACTTTCACTAATTATCGTTGCGTGGCTCCCGAGCCATTCTGGACCTATAGCCCATGTGGACACTTCGGGCGCCCTGGCCCCGTCTGAACTAACTTCCTTCTAGCCTAGCCTTACCTCCCGGCAGCCTCTCCTACACTTAGCCCTATCTTGCTAAGAACTCTATGCACTAAAGTGCCCCCCTCTAGTGTCCAAAGGGTGCACTACACTTTCCCTATCTAAAATATAGTATTGTACAACAGAACACAACACATTTACAGGAAATGGTAACACATATAAATGTGGCACCCCAGGAGTCCGGTTGCCACAGTGGCATCGCCTCCCTCACAGGGGGGTGATGACATGCCTGGAAGCAAAGAGGGGTTCCCTGACCATATAACACTTACATCCAACACTTTTCCTGACTCCAGACCAGAAGGGGGAACTCTAAACCTGGTTCCAGGGGAGCTTCTCTAATAGTTCTGGCCTGGAGGAGGGGTCAGTCAGTCAGTGTCTGGGACTAAGAGAGACAGAGTCTGAGTGAAGAGAGGAGAGAGGAGAAGTGAAAGAGAATCTGGGGAGTGGAGCTGTGACTAAGCTCACCCCAGAGTACAGCACTAGAAGCTGGACGCCGGAGTCTGTGGCTGATGGGTACAACAGTCCCAGCAGCTAAATCCAGAGGAAAGGGGCTTGCAGGTCTCCTGGCCCAGCAAACACCTGAAAGCACAGCAGCAGACCAGAAACCCGGAGTCGCCATAAAGGAGCTACACCTGCAATAAGCTCAAGCTGCCTGCCATACGTTCAAGTACTTCAGGACTGAGCATAGCTTTAGGCAGCAAGGATCTCAGAGAACATCGTAGTAAGGAGGCCTCAAACCCCATCTGGCTTAGTGGTTCCTAAGTTGCCTCCAGGCTCCCCGAACCTCCTTTGTCATCTGCAACTAGTACCTCGGCCTGCACTTCAAACCGTGAGTAAAAGTATGGAAACTGCACCCTGCTGTGTCCTCAGAGTTATTTACTGCACCATCCACCATGCACTACATCCATCATCACTATCTTTAACAATATAATTGCCCTGGGACTAAGCTCTACCTGTGGAGAGCTGTATCAACTCTGCTGCATCACCATCAGCCCCAGTGGTCTCTTTAAGCAGCGTCGGCCATCCTTAGTCGATTACCACAGGTGGTATCACGAACCATGTCTTATAAACTTTAGTTCCCTTTAATCATCATTTTTCATTGAACGCCCAGGGCCATAGACCGGGTCACTGCTGCCGTGACACATTCCCTTAAGACCCGGCCAGGTACTGAGTATCCCCACGGCCCTGGCGGGTGCTCCATAAAAGTATGGCATTACTATTGATTCTGGGTGGTAATACTTGACGACATGTAGCAGTACCACCAGATTACTATAAATACATGGTAGCAGCAATTACCCTACAACATAAAACATAAAGAACTACTAAGGGAGGCAGAGCAAGGAAATAGTATTATTCCACCCCCTTACACATAAGCAAACATATCTTGTTTCATTTATGAAGAAGGGACTCTTAAAGTCACAGAGCCTATGGTCACAGAGCCTATTTTTAGAGGGGCATCAGGCGGCATTAATCTTCTTAAAGGGCCATTACTAAACAGTGGGTCTCCTATACTGTTTTTGCCTATGCAGTGAGTGGCTGGGCTGCCAAAAATTAGGATGCACCACAATACCTCTTTCACGAGACGTACAGGAGGGCCTCCTGAAAAAATGTTGCATTGAATCCAAGGCCTGGCCTCCCCCAAAGTTACATGCACCCCAATAACCATTTCAGCAGATGTACTTGAGGGCCTCATGACAAAATTGTTCTCATTAGAAGAAAGTGTGTCTCCCATACTGTTTTCTTATGCACTGAATGCAAGGCCTGCCTTGCACCAATGTTACATGCACCCCAATAACCATTCCAGCAGATGTCCTTGAGGGCCTCATGACAAAATTGTTCCCATTAGAAGAAAGTGTGTCTCCCATACTGTCTTCTTCTGCATTGAATGCAAGGCCTGGCCTACCCCAAAGTTACATGCACCCCAAAAACTGTTTCAGCAGACGTACTTGAGCGTCTCATGACAAAATTGTTCCCATTAGAAGAACGGGCTAAGCCACTAGAAGTCCAGAGAGGTTGGTAACTAAGCGGATTGTAGACCCCTGATCCTATCAACACAACTAGCAGTAGCCATGGAGCGTTCCTACAATGCCCTAGATGCTGCGTCACAGCTGGAGAACTAACTAAGCCTAAAGACAGAAAGGTGAAATCTAAACTGCCCCGGAGCAGATCCCCAAACGAATAGACAGCCCCCAAACATATATTGTCGGTGAGACAAGATGAGACATGAACACAGGCAGAGAACACACTGAGCAAACGGTGGGGCCCAAGCTGTCTAGACAGGACAGGACAGAAAAGATACTGTCTGCAATCATGCACAAAACCCTAAAAAAGTCCAACACTTCTGATATATAAAAAACCTGAGGTCACACGACCTCACCCCTCGCTAGATCAGCACTCTGGTATAAACTGGCAGCAAAGCAAAAAGATACTAACATAACAGGGGACTGAACAAGCTGTAACATATGAAGCAGGGCCCAGTGCTGTCCCCAGCAGGGAGCACGCTGAACCCTAGCAACAAAGCAGAAAGCAAAAAAAAAGCCACAACCAGATTAGATGCAAAGGATTAGCAAAAGAATCACTTAACTGAACCATGCAGATCAGGCAGGGGACAAAAGAACTCCAAATGCACAGAGAGGAAATCACCAGCAACCACCAAGAGCAGCCAGCTCAATTATATGCTCCCAGCCAGTAATCCCAGGTTCCCAATTATCGTCGTCAGGTGAGGAACTTCCATCATCCTGGCCAGCTCCACTACTCTCAGTAACCACCAGAGGGAGCAGAGGGAGCTTCAGCTCAGAAATCTGAGCAAGGGAGTTCACAACAATGCACCCCAATAAGCCTTTCAGCAGACATACTTGAGGGTCTCATGACAAAATTGTTCCCATTAGAAGAAAGTATGTCTCCCATACTGTTTTCTTATGCATTGAATGCAAGGCTTGCCCTGCACCAATGTTACATGCACCCCAATAACCGTTTCAGCAGACGTACTTGAGGGCATCGTGACAAAACTATAAAGCAGGGCCCAGTGCTGTCCCCAGCAGGGAGCACGCTGAACCCTAGCAACAAAGCAGAAAGCAAAAAAAAGCCACAACCAGATTAGATGCAAAGGATTAGCAAAAGAATCACTTAACTGAACCATGCAGATCAGGCAGGGGACAAAAGAACTCCAAATGCACAGAGAGGAAATCACCAGCAACCACCAAGAGCAGCCAGCTCAATTATATGCTCCCAGCCAGTAATCCCAGGTTCCCAATTATCGTCGTCAGGTGAGGAACTTCCATCATCCTGGCCAGCTCCACTACTCTCAGTAACCACCAGAGGGAGCAGAGGGAGCTTCAGCTCAGAAATCTGAGCAAGGGAGTTCACAACAATGCACCCCAATAAGCCTTTCAGCAGACATACTTGAGAGTCTCATGTCAAAATTGTTCCCATTAGAAGAAAGTATGTCTCCCATACTGTTTTCTTATGCATTGCATGCAAGGCTTGCCCTGCACCAATGTTACATGCACCCCAATAACCATTTCAGCAGACGTACTTGAGGGCATCATGACAAAACATATGAAGCAGGGCCCAGTGCTGTCCCCAGCAGGGAGCACGCTGAACCCTAGCAACAAAGCAGAAAGCAAAAAAAAGCCACAACCAGATTAGATGCAAAGGGTTAGCAAAAGAATCACTTAACTGAACCATGCAGATCAGGCAGGGGACAAAAGAACTCCAAATGCACAGAGAGGAAATCACCAGCAACCATCAAGAGCAGCCAGCTCAATTATATGCTCCCAGACAGTAATCCCAGGTTCCCAATTATCGTCGTCAGGTGAGGAACTTCTATCAACCTGGCCAGCTCCACTACTCTCAGTAACCCCCAGAGGGAGCTTCGGCTCAGAAATCCAAGCAAGGGAGTTCACAACAGTACCCCCCTTGAGGAGGGGTCACCGAACCCTCATCCACGCCACCAGGCCAACCAGGATGGGCCCGGTGAAAGGCACGAATCAATCTCTTGGCATGGATGTCAGAAGCAGGGACCCAAGAATTATCCTACTGGCCATAACCCTTCCACTTGACCAAGTACTGAAGTCTCCGTCTAGCCAGACGAGAATCCAATATCTTCTCTACCTCATACTTAACCAGTACAGGGTCAGGGGGCGCCGCCATGGGAACTACTGGATCCACAAACCTTTTCAACAAAGATTTATGAAAAATGTTATGAATCTTAAATGTAACTGGAAGAGCCAAACGGAAAGAAATGGGGTTAAGGATTTCCAAAATCTTATAAGGTCCAATAAACCTTGGCTTGAATTTTGGAGATGCAAGCATCATGGGAATATTTTTTGAGGACAACCAAACCATATCACCCACTTTAAACCGGGGACCAATGGTTCTATGCCGGTTGGAAAACCGTTGGGCCTTTTCCTGAGAGTGGGACAACGTATCCACTGCTTGGTACCAAATCTGCTGCATTCTCTCTACCACAGAATCCACACCTGGGCAGGCAGAACCTTCCACCTGCCCCGAAGAAAATTGAGGATGAAACCCAAAGTTACAAAAGAAAGGGGACATCAAAGTGGCAGAACTAGCCTGTCATGATCTCAGTGCGGGTTTGACTCGCACCCGTGGGGTTAATGTCTGGAACCAGTGCTGATGACTGGCATTTCTGGGGTTAAAGGTTGTGATCCTGGTGCAGGCTTACCTGCACACCTGGGGCTATGATTGTGGCCTCTCCCTGGTTCTGGGAGAGGCTTCTTATAGCCTCAGGACACTCCCATCCCTGTCAGTTATACTCTTGCCCTTGGCATAGTGTGGTGACCCCTGAGTGTGTTTTTGCTGTATGCTGGTTGCTTGATAATCTGTGTATGACTCGGTCTGTTCTCTGGATATTGCTTTGGATTCTGCTTGGTACCTTCTATGTCTGTTTGGTTTTGACTGCTGCTTGGCCCTGACTATCCGCTCTGTCTCATCCTTGGTACGTTACGGCTATCTCTGTGTATGAACCCCGTTTTGCCTGACTCTGAGTAATTCTGTATAGTGTCTTTCCATCTCACTAAGCAGGACGCTAAGCCCCGCCCCCTTGCAGTCACATAACCGTAGGTCCCATGTCTGCTTGCTAAACTTCAGCATCCACAGGTCCTGTGCATCGGTACTTTCTGGCTGTACCTGACCCCGGTACCCCTACAGTGCGGGTGAGTCCCTGCTCAGCGAAGGCTGCACGCCGGCGCTGACAGGATCCTGACACTCAGGACACGCGCACTGGCTCAGTGAGCAAGTACAGTGCGGTGTTCCTGACATAGCCCTATTGTTTAGCTCGAATTTGGCCAAGGGCAAAAATAAGACCCATTCATCCTGATCAGCAGATATAAAACATCTCAAATAGGACTCCAAAGTCTGGCTTGTTCTCTCAGTCTGCCCATTGGTCTGAGGATGAAATGCAGAGGAGAAAGACAACTGAATTCCCAGTTTGGAACAAAAAGCTCTCCAAAATCTGGAAACAAACTGGACCCCTCTGTCTGACACAATGTTCTCA
Organism: Dendrobates tinctorius; assembly: GCF_039654945.1. NCBI lineage: Eukaryota > Metazoa > Chordata > Amphibia > Anura > Dendrobatidae > Dendrobates > Dendrobates tinctorius. Next base: position 40,723,803 of record NW_027361770.1, on the reverse strand, counting down.
GGAATCCCGTGAAAACGAACCATTTGTTGTAAAAGTAAGTGCACCAACTCAGAAGAAGATGGCAACTTTGGGAGTGGTACAAGATGGACCATCTTAGAAAATCTATCACAGATCACCCAAAGAACAGTCATTATCTGAGAGACAGGGAGATCAGAGATAAAATCCATTGAGATATGGGTCCATGGCCTCCTGGGCACCAGCAGGGGCATCAACAAACCACTAGCACGAGAACAGGGCTTAGACCGAGAACAAGTCTCACAGGACTGCACAAAATTCCTGACATCACGAGATAAGGCAGGCCACCAGAAAGAGCAACTCACCAAATCTCTGGTACCAAAGATTCCTGGATGACCAGCCAACGCGGAGCAATGAATTTCAGACATTACTCTTTTCCTCCACTGGTCAGGGACATACAATTTTCCCATAGGGCATCGTTCAGGTTTATCCTCCTGAAATTCCTCCAGGGCACGTCTCAAATCAGGAGAGATGGCGGAAAGAACTACACCCTCATTTAGAATGGTAATAGGTTCGGTCACATTAAGAGAATCCGCAAAGAAACTCCTAGAAAGTGTGTCCACCTTAACATTCTTAGTGCCCGGAAGAAAGGAGACCACAAAATTAAAACGCATGAAAAACAAGGCCCACCTAGCATGTCTAGGATTCAAGCGCTTGGCAGATTCAAGATAAATCAAATTCTTGTGATCGGTGAGGACCACAACTTGATGTCTAGCTCCCTCCAACCAATGTCTTCACTCTTCAAATGCCGACTTCATGGTCAATAATTCCCGATTCCCCACGTCATAGTTACGTTCAGATGGAGAAAATTTTTGAGAAAAGAAGGCACAGGGATTCATCTTAGAGGTTACCGGATCTCTTTGAGACAAAACGGCTCCTGCACCAATCTCAGAAGCATCTATTTCCACCTGAAATGGGAGTGAAACATCAGGTTGCCGTAGAACTGGAGCAGAAGTGAATCTCTGCTTAAGCTCCTGAAATGTCGAGACTGCCTCTGGAGACCAATTCACCACATCAGCGCCCTTTTTGGTCAAATCTGTCAGAGGTTTAACAATACCAGAAAAATTACTTATAAATTTAGGGTAAAAATTAGCAAAACCCAAAAACTTCTGAAGAACCTTCAGAGAAATGGACTGAACCCAATCATAAATGACCTCTACCTTGGCCGGGTCCATTTCAATAGCAGATGGGGACAAAATGAATCCCAAAAATGAAATCCTCTGTACACCAAAAAGATATTTTGATCCCTTAACATACAGAGTATTTTCCCTCAAAATCCGGAACACAGTCCGGACATGTTCCACATGAGAATCCCAATCACTGGAAAAAATCAAAATATCATCCAGATAAATGATCAATAACTTATCCACAAGGTCCCGGAAAATATCGTTCATAGAAGATTAGAAGACGAAGGGGCATTAGTGAGCCCAAAAGGCATCAACAGGTACTCAAAATGTGACTCAGAAGTATTAAAAGCCGTCTTCCATTCATCCCCGTGCTTGATGTGAATAAGATTATACGCCCCCCTGAGGTCAAGCTTGGTAAACCAACAAGCACTTTTAACTCTGAAAAATAAATCAGAAATCTGGGGTAATGGGTACTGATATTTAACAGTGATTTTGTTAAAGGAGCGATAGTCAATACATGGCCTTAATAAGCCATCTTTTTTGGCCACAAAGAAAAAAACAGCACCCAAAGGCGAAGAGGATGGTCTGATATAACCCTTCTCCAATGATTCCTTGATATAAGATCGCATAGCATCATGTTCAGGTACCGATAAGTTGAAAAGCCGACCCTTGGGGAATTTACAACAGGGCATTAACTCAATTGCGCAGTCATAACTCCTACGAGGAGGCAAAGACGTGGACTTACTCTCACTAAACACATCAGAAAAATCAGCCAAATAGTCAGCAACTTCTTGAGACTGTGGAGAGGTTGAGAAAACAGGAGTGTCAATAAGATCACATTGACAACCCCAACTCACCACAGACAGAGATTTCCAATCCAAAATAGGATTATGGGTTTGCAACCAAGGAAAACCCAGTATAATAGTATCATGTAAATTGTGCAACACCAAAAATTTACAATTCTCTTGATGGTCCGGGGCAACCCGCATTATTACCTGGGTCCAAAACTGGTGTTTATTTTCCACCAAAGGAGTAGCATCAATCCCCCTCAAGTGAATAGGGGTTCTCAGGGGCACCATGGGGAAACCACAACGTTTATCAATGTCAAGATCCATCAGATTCAAGGCTGCTCCTGAATCAACAAAGGCCTTAGCATAAAATGTAGACAAGGAGCAGATCAAGGTAACTGTTATCAGAAACTTAGGCTGTACACTGCCTATCGCAAATGCGTGAGCAAAACATTTTTCTCGTTTAGGGCAGACAGAAATAACATGAGAGGCGTCCCCACAAAAGAAGCATAACTTATTACGCCGTCTGAACTCTTGACGTTGCGCCCTAGACAAAACCCTATCACATTGCATGGGTTCAGAAGTTTGTTCAAAAGGCAGCACCGCCTCCCGCGTACTTTTACGTTCACGTAAACGTCGATCAATTTGATTGGCTAATGACATGGAGTCGTTAATATCAGAGGGGACAGGAAATCCCACCATAAAATCTTTTACAGTTTCTGCCAGACCTTTCCGAAAGAGAGCTGCTAGGGCATCATCATTCCATTTAGCAATGCCTGCCCACTTTCAGAACTTCTGGCAATATAACTCCGCAGCATCCTGACCCTGGTTCAATGCCAATAAGGTTTTCTCAGCTTGATCAATGGCATTAGGTTCATCATACAACAACCCCAGGGCCTGAAAAAACTCATCTACATTTGCCTGAATAGGATCTCCAGGTGTCAGAGAAAAAGTCCAATCCTGGGGATCGCTGCGCAGTAGGGAGATGACAATTTTAACCTGCTGCACCGAGCTCCCCGATGAATTAGGCTTCAAAGCAAGAAATAGTTTACAGTTATTCTTGAAATTCAAAAATTTTGACCAATCCCCCGAAAACACATCAGGAGTAGGGATCTTTGGTTCAACAGTAGATGATTGAGTGAGATAAGCAGAAATTCCCCGCACTTCAGCAGCGAGCTGTTCAACACGATTGGACAATTGCTTAGTCTCCATTAAGGAAAAAATCCTACTACGGCCCCAGAGAAAAAGAAGCAAAAATATATAAAAAAAATTCTGACACTTTTTTTTTTTTTTACAATTCTTTCCTTCTTTTGAGTACCCTAGAGTCTACAGTCAGGCTGGTGATTCTGTTATGAATGGGTCACCGATGAGGATGGCAGGAACAGGCTAACCCACCAGAAGACTAGAGAGGTTGGTAACTAAGCGGATTACAGACCCCGATCCTATCAACACAACTAGCAGTAGCCGTGGAGCGTTCCTACGATGCCCTAGACGCTTCGTCACAGCTGGAGAACTAACTAAGCCTAAAGGCAGAAAGGTGAAATCTAAACTGCCCAGATCCCCAAAGGAATAGACAGCCCCCAAACATATATTGTCGGTTAGACAAGATGAGACACAAACACAGGCAGAGAACAGAATGAGCAAACGGTGGGGCCCAAGCTGTCTAGACAGGACAGGACAGAAAAGATACTGTCTGCAATCACGCACAAAACCCTAAAAAAGTCCAACACTTCTGATATACAAAAAACCTGAGGCTACACAACCTCACCCCCGCTGGATCAGCACTCTGGTATAAACTGGCAGCAAAGCAAAAAGATACTAACATAACAGGGGACTGAACAAGCTGTAAAATATGAAGCAGGGCCCAGCGCTGCCCGAGCACGCTGAACCCTAGCAACAAAGCAGAAAGCAAAAAAAGGCACAACCAGATTAGATGCAAAGGACTAGCAAAAGAATCACTTAACTGAACCATGCTGATCAGGCAGGGAACAAAAGAACTCCAAATGCACAGAAAGGAAATCACCAGCTACCACAAAGAGCAGCCGGCTCACTTATATGCTCCCAGCCAGTAATCCCAGGTTCCCAATTATCGCCGTCAGGTGGGGAACTTCCATCATCCTGGCCAGCTCCACTACTCTCAGTAACCAACAGAGGGAGCAGAGGGAGCTTCAGCTCAGAAATCTGAGCAAGGGAGTTCACAACAATGCACCCCAATAAGCCTTTCAGCAGACATACTTGAGGGTCTCATGACAAAATTGTTCCCATTAGAAGAAAGTATGTTTCCCATACTGTTTTCTTATGCATTGAATGCAAGGCTTGCCCTGCACCAATGTTACATGCACCCCAATAACCGTTTCAGCAGACGTACTTGAGGGCATCATGACAAAATTGTTCCCTTTAGAAGAAAGTGTGTCTCCCATACTTTTGCTTATGCACTGAATGCAAGGCCTGCCCTGCACCAATGTTACATGCACCCCAATAAGCCTTTCAGCAGACGTACTTTACGGCCTCATGACAAAATTGTTCCCATTAGAAGAAAGTGTGCCTCCCATACTGTTTGCTTATGCATTGAATGCAAGCCCTGGTCTGCCCCAAAGTTACATGCACCCCAATAACTGTTTCAGCAGTCGTACAAGAGGATCTCAGGATAAAATTGTTCCCATTAGAAGAAAGTGTGTCTCCCATACTGTTTGCTTATGCATTGAATGCAAGTCCTGGCCTGCCCAAAAGTTATTTATACAATAAATCCAATAATTAAAATTGTTGTGTAACCTTAATTCAATAGTAACCTAAAACATGATACACAACACATATTCATAAAAAAATAACAATTTTATTAACAATAAATATCAAACCAAAATAATTCAGAAGAAAAGACTCAACAAGACAAAATATTAAAATAGCACAGGAGGAGGGTTAGGAATGACAAAAAGCGCCAAATAATAGTAATAGCAATGCGTAAATGACCCAAAACAGGTCATAAAATTAATATTGAAAAATTCATCACATGGTAAACGGGACCTTAATCATAGACCAAGAACAGTACCATAAAAATTCATAAAAAGGGGGAGAATCAAAATTTCAAATCATAGATCAAGAAAAGTACCATAAAAAAATTCATAAAAAGCGGGGGGGTTCAAAATTTCACAATAGATATACCAAAATATTTATTAGGCCATGTGCAGACGTTGCATATTTTTGGTCAGATTTTTCTCCACAAAAAATGCATCTGCTGCCGGAAAGCGCATGGTGGAAGGCTTGCGGTTTTGATGTGGTTTTTTGAAATGCGGTTTTCTTGCGGTTTTCAAACATTTTTCCATGCATTTTCTATGCTGATTTCATGCATTTTTTGTGCAGTTTTGCTTGCGTTTTTCAGCCTGATTTGTCTGCCTTTTTTAAAGCATAAATAAAGAGAAGAAACTTAAAAAAAGAATAAAAAAATTTGATGTCATTTCCTAGTCCAACCTCTTTCTCCATTTTGTAATCTGCACACTTTCGTAATCATGACTGCTAACATTGAAAATGAGCGGAGTGAACAACGAAGCACACAGCATGGCGAAGAACATGGTGAAACTAATGTATGGCTATGCAGGCCACAACGCCTCCAGTCTTTGGGAGTATTGCTTGATTAACTGAATCAGCAAAGACTCCTGGAAAGCAAAACTATATGTAAAAATATTGTTTTTGAGTCCTCATCATACATAGTGAGATGGCTAGCCACATCGCTGAAACATCACAGCTGTTGTGACGCAACATTGACCTCGCCACCAATCTTGCTACATGTGATGGATATGGGCGACCGTCCCCCTGCTGGATATTGCTGATTGTGCTTGAATGTCCTGTCCATTTTTTGATCGCTGGTGTCCCGCTGGCCTCATACATTGTTATGTTTGCTGCCAATGAGCGACTGCGATGGTGACGCAGAATTCAGGGACGCAGGCGGGAGTCGTCAGATTAGCTGCTGTGTGACAAGGTCCCAATGACCGCTGAGGTTACGGCTTGCCGTATAGTTGCTGTGTAATTGAATAGATCTGCCTGTTTGACAGCTTAATAGTTACCATGTAGCGACGTACCACCCATCTTTAGGTCACATCGTTTTCGTCAGCGCTGGAGCATCGCAGACTGTAATGGGACCTTAACCCAAATTTTTTTATCTTACTTGCAGGCCAGAAAGAGAACCAGAAGAATGTGGGTACACCCCATTGTGGCAGAATGTACAGGAAAGGGTCACTTTCGTGTGCTATACCAAGATTTGAGAAGGTAAGTTAACAATATGTGAAGAGATTTTGTTATGTAAAAATTTTGTCAGTAAAATAAATCTGTATCTGATGTAACTTAACATTTTTTTTTACAGATATCCCGAGAAATTTGTGTCCTTTTGCCGGCTCACCATCCCGGCATTTGACCGGCTTCTGAGCATAATTGGAGAAGACCTTACATATATGGACACAGTGATGAGGAAGTCCATCTCTGCTGAGGAAAGGCTGCTCCTCACCTTGCGGTAAGTATATTGTCTCATTTTTGTTTGTTTTTTGCGTCATAAGGCCTTTTCACCTGTCAGTGTCTCTGGTACATGTGGTCACACTTTTCACATGTCCTGGAGACACTGCCACACGTAAACCCAATTCAGTGATTGGGTCTATGCACATGTCAGCGTGGTGTCATGAAATGTGTGTACGTGTGCCTTTTTTTTTTTTTTTAATGGTAGCACGGGCCACAAAACACAGATGGATGTACTCTCTGTGACACAAATTGACGCCGCTGGAAAAACGCAACAGTGCTGTTCCCTGGTGGCAGATGCTGAAGATGCTCTCGCCCCAGCTCAGCTGCCAATTGGCGCAAACAGGTCATAAAGAGAGACGTCTTTTGCACCTGCTGCGGCGAACCCATATTACTAGACTGGGCCCCCTCCATTTAAGTCCACCCAAAATTATTATTGGTATTGTTGGACTTGGGAGTTTACAACACCATTTATGAACGTTGTACAAAACCATGAATGGCGGTGTCCCCATCTTATAGCAGCAATCATATCTAATAATCTTTTTTTTTCATTTTCAGATTTTTGGCCACAGGAGAGAGCTACACATCCCTACACCTCCAATTTAGGCTGGTTTCACATTCGCGCTTTTTAAGCGCACGCACGGCCGGGGGTAGCTCCGCCCCCGAGCCGACTCTCTGCCCGGCGTGCCCGCCCCTTCCTTGTAGCGCCGCCTCCTAGCGCACAGCAGCGCCTGCGATCGGCGCACCCTATCTTTAGCATAGGGTGCGCAGATCGTGCGCAGGCCGTGCGCTAGTTGCGCTTTGACCTGCGCTGCGCACTTTTAACGGTGCGCCGTGCGCGCCAAAATCAAACTTTTCGGATTTTGGCGCGCACGGCGCACCGTCAAAAGTGCACAGCGCAGGTCAAAGCGCAACTAGCGCACGGCCTGCGCACGATCTGCGCACCCTATGCTAAAGATAGGGTGCGCCGATCGCAGGCGCCGCTGTGCGCTAGGAGGCGGCGCTACAAGGAAGGGGCGGGCACGCCGGGCAGAGAGCCGGCTCGGGGGCGGAGCTACCCCCGGCCGTGCGTGCGCTTAAAAAGCGCGAATGTGAAACCAGCCTTAGAGTTGGTAAATCCACCATCTCTCAAATTGTGAGGTGCGCATGTAACGTGATCTGGCAGAAATTGCAGCCCATGGTGATGCCTTCCCCAACCAAGGAGACTTGGCTGCAGGTCGCAGCAGGCTTTCAGTCTGTGGCCAATTTTCCAAACTGCATAGGTGCAGTTGATGGTAAACATGTAAGAGTGCAGAAGCCACCACTATCAGGATCACGCTTCTTTAATTATAAAAAGTATTTTTCGGTGGTCCTGATGGCGGTGGCTGATGCACATTACAAATTTGTTGCCATCGACGTTGGTGCCTATGGTAGTACTGGGGATTCTCGGGTGTTGCGAACGTCACAGATTGGTCAGAAAATTCTTCAAGATGGTGTAACGCTCCCAGCCCCAAGACCTTTGCCGGGTTCCACACATCCAGTGCCCTTTGTGATGGTATCGGATGAGGCCTTTCCCTTAATGATCACCCTGCTGCGCCCATACCCACGGAGGGGACTGAATGGCCGGCGGAGGATTTTAAATTATGGGCTGAGTCGTGCACGCAGATATGTGGAATGCACCTTCGGGATCATGTGTAGTCAGGGGAGGATCTTTCACACTGCCATCCAGTTGGATACTGACACCATTGAAGCTGTGATTAAGGCATGCTGTGTACTCCACAACTATGCTCGGGAGTACAGCATTGACATAGATGTGGAGTACCAGCAGCCAGTAATTAATCCAGTGACCAACGTCTGTCAGGGAAGGACATCAAACAACGGTGTGAGTGTGAGAGAAGCCTTCACTGAATACTTCATGAGTCCTGAAGGCGCCGTGCACTGGCAATACTCCTGTGTCGGTGAAGAGCAGCCGGACCAGCAGAGGAGGGAAGAAAACTGATCTGAAGACAAACACAATTTTGACAAATTAGATGTTCTTTATCCCAAAAACAATGGTATATACCCCTTATGTAACTTTTTCCACAAATAATATTAAAAAATTTTGAAAAAATTAATTTATTAGATAGCCAATAAAGACTTTATGACCAACATAGTCTTTTTTTTTTTAAATATATAATGTTTCAACAACAATGAAAATGTGCAACAAACACGACTGTTGCCGGAATATGGCATCACAAACCGGTGATAGCAGGTCTGGTGTCGGCAACGCAGAACTTTTGAAAGTAATGGAATACTTTATCATCCAGGACCTGCCTTATGCCCTAAACTAATTTAATAAGATGTATTCTGGGTTGTAACTCATGTGTTCTGAGTTAACATCTCCGTAGTATGAATAGTTAATTGGAGGCGGCTGATATCGTTGGTCATCACGCTGTTGTGGTGGTGGCATTGGTGGTTGTGGAGGTGGCAATGGTGGTGGTGGACGCCTTGCACGCACACTTTGTGTGGCCCCCATTACAATGTCTGCTAAGGGTGCAATAGGGGAAGGGTCCTCGAATTCTGATAATATAGCATTCACAATTGTCATGAACTTTGTCTGCCTTTCCGCTGACAGTAACCGAGCTTTGCTGGCTATGCTGGCACCAAAGAAATCCAAGTGATATTCCCTTGAAGATTTATTGATGAGATCGATGGTGTCATTTACCGTTTTAGTTGTCTCATCCATTTTTTTTTTGGTTTTTGCTTTGCTTTTTTTGGCCAGTGGCTCGGTTACTGTCAACGGATTGGCAGCTCTTTCTGTGTTTGGGGCAGGAGGATTTTTGGGGCTCAGAACAAGATGCCGTCCCTGAAGATGACGCAGCCGACGCAACACCTGAAGTACATGGAGACTCAGGTCCACACAATGAAGACCCATCAATGGAATCAGTGGATCCTGCGGGCTCTTGGCTGGCATCTTCATCCGGAGGCGAAATGTTTCCATCAGTGCTGTGATAAAAAAAGATAACAGAGTTTTCAGTGATAATTCAAATTTTAGTCATCATAACAACATTCAAATTATATCTAAAAAATCACCTCCTCAAAGTCCTGCTGGTTAGCAAGAAACACATATCTTGATAGAGACTGAATTTGATTTTGGCCGGTGATGACCCACTTGTACCAATCTTGGCTTGGATTATTTGAAACCGATCTCTCACCGATCTCCAGCGTTGCTTCACATCATGAGCTAAAATTAAAATTCACAACACATTATGATCCTTGCAATACATTTACAAATGAAGAGTTGTTCGGTATAAACAGCATACGAAAAATTACTTACTAATTTTCTGCTGCAGGGCACCGGTGTACCCATCAGAATCTGGATACAGCTGACGGCAGATTCTGGACCAACACATATCCCGTGTATATTTGTCTTTGTAGGCCTCATCGGCCAGGTCCCAGATAGCTGGCATGTCCCTTATCTGTAATGGATAACAATATGTTATTAATATCTTCAGATTTAGTTTGTTAGCATACACAAAATGAATTAAAAAAAATATACTCAGCAGGCCGTAAGTACGCCCACCACCATATCAAAATAACGCAGTCATGGTACCAGCACACCCACCACTGTCAGACTGCAGCTTGCCTGCTGCCTGCCACCAGGCCCCACCATCGCTGGACCTGCCGCCGCTCACCCCCCTCACCGCCACCTGTACTGACATACACACACACACTCCCATACACACACTTCCCTCACGATGTGATAGCATCAGGCACACCTACACTCACTGGCCACTTTATTAGGTACACCATGCTAGTAAGGGGTTGGACCCCCTTTTGCCTTCAGAACTGCCTCAATTCTTCGTGGCAGAGATTCAACAAGGTGCTGGAAGCATTCCTCAGAGATTTTGGACCATATTGACATGATGGCATCACACAGTTGGCGCAGATTTGTCGGCTGCACATCCCTGATGCGAATCTCCCGTTCCACCACATCCCAAAGATGCTCTATTGGATTGAGATCTGGTGACTGAGGAGGCCATTTGAGTACAGTAAACTCATTGTCATGTTCAAGAAACCAATCTGAGATGATTCGAGCTTTATGACATGGCGCATTATCCTGCTGAAAGTAGCCATCAGATGTTGGGTACATTGTGGTCATAAAGGGATGGACATGGTCAGCAACAATACTCAGGTAGGCTGTGGCGTTGCAACGATGCTCAATTGGTACCAAGGGGCCCAAAGAGTGCCCAGAAAAAATTCCCCACACCATGACACCACCACCACCAGCCTGAACCGTTGATACAAGGCAGGATGGATCCATGCTTTCATGTTGTTTACGCCAAATTCTGACCCTACCATCCGAATGTCGCAGCAGAAATCGAGACTCATCAGACCAGGCAACGTTTTTCCAATCTTCTACTGTCCAATTTCGATGAGCTTGTGCAAATTGTAGCCTCAGTTTCCTGTTCTTAGCTGAGAGGAGTGGTACCCAGTGTGGTCTTCTGCTGCTGTAGCCCATCTGCCTCAAAGTTCGACGCACTGTGCGTTCAGAGATGCTCTTCTGCCTACCTTGGTTGTAACGGGTGGCAATTTGAGTCACTGTTGCCTTTCTATCAGCTCGAACCAGTCTGCCCATTCTCCTCTGACCTCTGGCATCAACATGGCATTTCTGGCCACAGAACTGCCACTCACTGGATTTTTTTTCTTTTTCGGACCATTCTCTGTAAACCCTAGAGATGGTTGTGCGTGAAAATCCCAGTAGATCAGCAGTTTCTGAAATTCTCAGACCAGCCCTTCTGGCACCAACAATCATGCCACGTTCAAAGGCACTCAAATCACCTTTCTTCCCCATACTGATGCTCGGTTTGAACTGCAGGAGATTGTCTTGACCATGTCTACATGCCTAAATGCACTGAGTTGCCGCCATGTGATTGGCTGATTAGAAATTAAGTCTTAACACACAGTTGGACAGGTGTACCTAATAAAGTGGCCAGTGAGTGTATATTATATATATATATAGAGAGAGAGAGAAAGAGAGAGACACACACACATCTCTATATGTTAGGTATACAGAGCTCAGAAAAATAAAGGGAACACAAATAACACATCCTATATGTCAATGAATGAAATATTCTAATTGAATATTTTGTTTGTTACAAGTTTGATTGTGCTGTAACCGTAATCACATAAAAATCCTCAATGGATATCCAATTTTTGAACCAATGGAGGCCTGGATTTGGAGACACATAACAAATTAAACTAGAAAAATTAAAAAATGAGGCTTAGTCATGGGCATGACCTCCACGAGCCAGTATGACCTCCCGACAATGCCTGCCCATTGGCCTGATGATGTTGCGGATGTTCTCCTAAGGGATCTCCTCCCAGACATGGACTACAGCATCCATCAACTCCTGGACAGTCTGAGTTGCAACGTAACATTGGTGGATGGAGCAAGACATGATGTCCCAGATGGTGTCAATCGTATTCTGGGGAATGGACAGTCCAGGCCATGGCTTTAATGCCTTCATCTAGCAGGAACTGCTGACACACTCCAGGCACATGAGGTCTGGCATTGTGGAACCTAGGGCCAACTGCACCAGCATACGGTCTCACTAGAAGTCTGAGGATCTCATCTCGGTACCTACTGGCAGTCAGGCTACCTCTGACAAGCACCTGGAGGGCTGTGTGGCCCTACCAAGAAAATCCACCCCACACCATTACTGACCCACTGCCAAACATGTCATGCTTTATGATGCTGCAGGCAACAGATCACTCTGTATGTTGTCTCCACACTCTGTCATGTATGTCACATGTGCTGAGTGTGAGCCTGTTGCCTGCGCCATCCTTCAGCATGACCGTTTTAGCAGTGGGTCAGTAATAATGGTGTGGGGTGGTATTTATTTTGAGGTCCATGCGTTGTATTGAAGTCATACAGGCATATGGAGGCCACACACAATACTAAGCCGAATTTGAACTAGATTCCACATTCATTTGTGGTGTCTCTCCAAATACAGGCCTCCATTGGTTTACAAATTTGATCTCGATGGATGCTTTTTGTTCAGACAGCTGCGGGTTGATGTTCATAGCCTGGGAAGATTATCCCCTTCCCAGGATACCAAAAATCAGGCCACAGTTACTTGATTTACCCTTCTGGACTTGAACAAAATGGTGTGGGCTCCCGCCATTTTGTTCAAGTCCAAAATGGGAAATCCAGTAACTGGGGGCTGATTTTTGGTTTCTTGGAAGGGGATAATCTTCCCAGGCTTTGAATATCAACCCGCCGCTGTCAGCTGAGCCTTTGATGGCTAATCGAATATGGGGCCCCCCAGCAAAAAAAATGACGTGGGATCCCCCTATATTTTGTTATTCATCAAAGGCTCTGCTGACAGCGGTGGGTTGATATTCATAGCCTGGGACGATGAACCTCTTCCCAGGCTACAAAAAATCAACACATAGTTGCTGTTTTTCCCTGTCTGGACTTGAAAAAAAAATGACGTGGGCTCCCGCCCAATTTTCAAGTCCAGAGAGGAAAAGCAAGCGAGTGCTGATTTTTTGTAGCCTGGGAAGAGGTTCATCTTCCCAGGCTATGAATATCAACCCACCACTGTCAGCAGAGCCTTTGATGGCTATTACAATAGGGGGACCCCCCATAAAAAAATGACGTGGGGTCCCCCTATATTTTTTAGCCAGAAAGGCTATGCTGACAGCTGTGGGCTGATATTCATAGCCGAGGAAGGGGCCATGGATATTGGCCCCCCCTGGCTACAAATATCAGCACGCAACCACCCCAGAAATGGCGCATCTATAAGATGCGCTAATTCTGGCACTTAGCCCCTCTCTTCCCACATCCCGCACAGCGGCGGCGGGATGTGGGGTAATAAAGGGTTAATGTCACCTTTGATTGACAGGTGACATTAAGCCAGGTTAATAATGGAGAGGCGTCAAGAAGACGCCGATCCATTATTAATCCTATAGTTAAATAGTTTAAAAAAAACACACATAAAAATTTTTTTAATGTTCTTCATTTAACCATACCAATAAAAAACCATAACCTGTAAAAAATAATAAAAATAAAAAACACAAAAATACAAACCTGTCCGACGTAATCCATTAAAAATCGAGTGTCCCACGACGATCTCTAGTGGAGAACAGTCACATCAGGAGATGTGACTGCTCTCCACGGGTTAAAAAGTCACACTGACAGGAGAAAGTTCCTGCAGTGTGACTGCGCATGTGTGAAAGTTTACCGGAGTTCAATGAACTCCGGGACTCTCACTTTACGGCAATTCCGACAGGTCAATTACCGTAAAGTGAGCTCCCGGACCGTAAAGTGAGGTCCCGGAGTTCACTGAACCGCTGGAAACCACCGAAGGACACTGCAGGAGCAATTTAACTCTTGCAGTGCATCACCGGAGGACATCGTGGGACAGAAGTGGCAAGCCACGTTTTTTTTTGTTTTTTTTTTAAATTTTATTTTAAGAGCAGTGAGGAAGGCTTCGGGCGAGCGCAAGTTATATGTGGTGAGTATGTATACATGTTGTGTGTTGTATGTACTGTTGGTTACATGTGTGTTGTGTTTCTTTTTTAACCCATTGTGGTCATTCGCCTGACGATGGGACAACTCTCCCATCATATTTGGATGGGAGAGCTGTCCCATCCCATGAATGCCCATAATCTGTCACTACAGACACACAGACTAACGCACAGACTGACACACACACACAGACTGACACACGCAGACATTACTTACCAAATCAACCTTACGCCTCACATCCATCCCCATACGACGGTACGACTCCATTTTATTTTCAGACAGCACATACACTTCCTCCTTCCTGTGACCTCATTTCCCTTTCCTGCGGTTTTTGCTAGCCCAAATTACACCAAATCCACAGCAAAACCGCAGATCTTTATTTGATCTGCGGTTTTGCTGCAGATTTGAAAGATAGAATGGGAGTCTATGGGTGCAGATCCGCAGCGGTACCGCAGAAAAGAAGTGACATGCTGCGGAAAATAAACCGCTACGTTTCTGTGCGTTTTTTTCCGCAGCATGTGCACAGCAAGTCTGCGGTTCCAATAGACTTCCATTGTAGGTGCACTACACTGCGGATTTTAGGTTATTCCGCGCAGTACAAACCGTGGCGGAACCGCAATTAAATCCGCAACGTCTGCACATGGCCTTATATGTTAAAAAGTATGATGTAGACGAGTATAAAGAAACCAAGGTCCAAAGTGCAACAAATGGGCAGAAAAAATACATATAGTATATTATTAATAAATAATGGCATGTGCCAGCCCAATAGCTATGTAAGAAAAACCTAGATGCATAAAATAATAACAAGATACATAAAGTGACAAGTGTGCATAATTGCAAAAAGGCCCCTATGAATGAATAAAGCGCAATGCTGAAAATAAAGTACAGAAAGACTGTTCAAGGTACTAACCCAGTGCTCATTGCGTGTGCCCCACCGTTTCAGCAGACATACTTGAGGGCCTCATGACAAAATTGTTCCCATTAGAAGAAAATGTGTCTCCCATACTGATTGCTTATGCATTGAATGCAAGGCCTGCACTGCACCAAAGTTACATGCACCCCAATAACCCTTTGAAACCACGTACTGGAGGGCCTCATGAAACAAAAGTTTCCATTATTCTTTTTTTTATTACAATAAAGTTTGTCCATGAAGTTATTGCAAGGCCTGGCCCTAATTTGCACGAACCACAACCCCCCTTGGAACAAACGTGGAGGGTTTCAGAAAAATTTTTTCACATTATAAAGGAGCGGTTCACCTATACTTGGAATGCCCATACACTAAGTGTATGGGCTCACAAACTTTACATATCAACATAGTGTGTAAATTTTTTTTTTAGGGGCATCATAAACACCTTGGAAAACAGTAACATGGTTTCCTACACAGTTGCTGCAGGGAAGGTGCAGGTTTTTAGTAAAAATATGGCGGATGAATCGTTGGATGAAGTGATCAGGAAAAGGGGCATGATGACGACAGGAATGGTAACGTACAGGATTAATAACAGCAGTGGCTATGGGAGGTATGAGATCCAGGATACAGCCTACAATGATTAGTCATTTAGCTGGCCCACCGCCAATTACCAGAATGTGTTTCATGCCCATCAGAAGATTGGTGTAACAGATGTGCGTGTGAAGCCCGGCATATAAAATCCCCGTAAAAAATATGTTGCCAAAGACGCACGTGTCCATATAAAGGGCAAAGTGCAACATGTTTGTGAGATGCTGAATTAGAGAAAGCAGATCAGTGTTGGAGGAAAACCAAACAAACTGATGGATGCTCATGAAAAACTTAGTTTAAAGAGGAGTGTACCGTCCGTAACTATCAACATACCCGTGGCACAAGGTTCTTGATGTTCACCCATACATATTACCAATAATATTCAAATGTCACAGCAGAAAATTATTTGTTCTAGTGTAACAAACACTGTTAAAGGAATGCCACTAAACGTAGGTAACCACGACCCTGGGAAACACCAGATTTCCTCGTTACAAGATATGGATGATGATGGTATTGATGACAATTTTGAACTTTACCACATCCCCACCAAAAAGATAAAGATCACAGCTGCAAAGAATGCTCAAAAAGGCTGTGAATGTCCAGAAATTAATTTTATCTTGGGTAAACTTTCCCTCTTGCTAAAGTGGTACCGAATGATGCATACACAGCTCTCATGTCTACTCAGCATGAGATGGTTGAAAGTTGATGTATTCTGTTTTGTCCATGTCCAGTTTTTGAAAGCATGCAGAAAAGAATGATGAAATAGCGGGAAGACGTGTGATTTTGTTCAGTAAGGAGGTGATTGATGTCAGGTACAGATAGGTAGATCTTTGTGTCATCGGCGTACTGATGATATTGCAAACCATGCCATTACATGAGCTGTCCCAGGCCAAAGGTGTAGATGGAAAGAGTAGGGGTCCTAGAACTTAGCCTTTGGGAATATCGAAACACAGGGGTCGAGGTGAGGAGGTGGTGTGGGAGATGAAGACACTGAACGTCCCCATAACAATCTGGTTGCTTGTTAACTATTCTGCCGATAACCCCAAAAAGGCCATTTCCACCACCGGCCATGCCCGCATCAGCAGGGGTAGCAAACCTACCAGCCTAACCACCATCAGCATGATCAGGCACATAGCAGCAAGGCACCTGGCTTTTTTTAGCAGAACACCAGGCTTCATGGACACTGTCTGCATGTGATACCACTGCTTCTTCCACTGTTGTGCGTGCAAGCCAATCCACTGCCCATGGTGCATGCAAAGATGCCTCCTGCCCTGCATCTGTACAGTAGTTGCACACAAACTCAACTAGCACCATCAACAAGCACATCCATGTCCTTGTCCCAGCGCAGTGTTCAGTTGTCCATACCCCAGTCATTGGAACGCAAGTGGAAATACGCAGCCAATGCCACACAGGCCACAGTACTAAATTCAGACATTTCTCATCTGCTTTCGCTCGAAATGTTGCATTTTAGACTCTTGGGAGACAGAAGCTTTCCACAACCTGATTGCAGTGACCATCAGAAGGTACTTGGTTCCCAGCCGCCACAATTTCTCCGGGTCTGCCAGCACAGCATTACACAAGCAAGCACGTGTCCCACAACAGTGCTGTTATTGGGAAAGTACACCTAACCATGGACACATGGACAAGTGCTTGTGGGCAGGGATGGTACGTCTCGCTGATGGCACAATGGGTTAGCGTAGAGGAAGCCATGACCCAGTTGGACATTGGGAGACCATGTCACAGATGTATGGAGGAGACAGGTTATGGAAAGCTTTGTATGTCATAGTGTTTTGAACTGTAGCCTCTGAGCAATAGGATAGCAGTGAAGGGCCTGGCATAGAGGAAAGGTTGGGGAAGTAATAGAGGGACAGTTGGATTACTTTGGCAGCAGAGTTAAAGATAGATAGGAGTGGTGCAAGAGTGCTAGAGGGGAGGCCAGAGAGTAGAAGGTTGCAATAGTCGAGGCGGGAGATGATGAGGGCGTGCACAAATGTTTTTGCAGTTTTTTGGAATGTACGGATCCGGGAAATGTTTTTGAGTTTTAATGGGCAGGAGGCGTCAAGGGCTTGGATATGTAGCTTGAAAGAGAGGGCAGAGTCGAGGATCACCTCGAGGCCCCGAACATAGTAACATAACATAGTAACATAGTTTTGAAGGCTTAAGGAAGACCTTATGTCCATCTAGTTCAGCCTATTTTTAGTGCAGCTGTTCTGCATTGTTGATCCTGGGGAAGGCAAAAAACCCACAGAGTAGAAGCCAATTTTCTCCATAGGGAAAAAAATTCCTTCCCCTAAGCTGGGTCAACCATCTACCTATAATATTCTGTTATTCGTAACCTTCTATACTGTTACTCACAAGAAAAGCATCTACTCCTTTCTTAAATTCATTCAGTGAGTTGGCCATCACCACTTCCTCAGGAACAGAATTCCAGAGCCTCACTGCTCTTACCGTGAAGAACCCTCTTCTATGCTGGTGCAGAAATTGTCTGTCCTCCAAACGAAGAGAATGCCCCCTTGTTCTTGTCACAGTCCTTGGTACAAACAGTTCATTGGAGAGATCTCTGTATTGCCCTCTGATATACTTGTACATATATATTAAGTCTCCCCTAAGTCTTCTCTTTTCTAGAGTAAATAGTCCTAATTTTGATAACCTTTCTGGGTATTGTAGTTAACCAACTCCATTTATCATTTTAGCAGCCCGCCTTTGAACCCTTTCAAGTTCAGTAATGTCTTTCTTGAGCACCGGCGTCCAAAATTGCACACAATACTCCAAGTGTGGTCTGACGAGTGATTTGTACAGAGGGAGATTTATGTTTTCATCTCGTGTCCCCAGACCTCTTCTAATGCATCCCATGACCCTATTTGCTTTGGTGGCAGCTGCCTGACACTGGGCACTCCAATTTAGCTTCTTATTGACTAAGATTCCTAAGTCTTTTTCCATGTCTGATTTCCCCAGCAGTTTCCCATTTAGTAAGTAATTATAGCATCTGTTTCTCCTTCCCATGTGCATAACCTTACACTTATCTGTGTTAAACCTCATTTGCCATTTTTCAGTCCAATTCTCCAATTTACTCAAATCTGTCTGTAGTTGCAAACTGTCCTCCTTTGTGTTAACTACCTTAAATAATTTTGTATCATCTGCAAATACTGATATTTTACTGTGTAAGCCATCCACTAGATCATTAATAAATATATTAAATAATAGGGGGCCCAATACAGAACCCTGTGGTACCCCACTAGTAACCCTGGCCCAATCTGAGTAGGCACCATTAATAACCACTCTTTGTTTTCTATCACTAAGCCAGCTACCTACCCATCTACACACATTTTCCCCTAGCCCAAGCTTTCTCATCTTACTTACCAATCTTTTATGTGGGACAGTGTCAAGTGCTTTAGAGAAGTCGAGATAAATGACATCCAATCTCTTTGGTCCATTTGAGAGCTTACATCCTCATAGAAGCTGATCAGGTTAGTTTGACAGGAGCGATCCTTCATAAATCCATGTTGATATGGAGTTAAACATTTATTAACATTGAGATATTCCATAATGGTATCCCTTAGAAACCCTTCAAAAATTTTACCCACAACAGATGTTAATCTTACCGGCCTATAGTTTCCAGGTTCCCTTTTACACCCCTTTTTGAATATTGGTACCACATTTGCTTGCCGCCAATCAAAAGGAACAGACCCTGTTTCTATAGAGTCTTTAAATATAAGGAATAGAGGCCTGTCTATCACATTACTTAACTCCCTTAATACCCGAGGGTGAATGCCATCAGGGCCTGGTGATTTGTCAATTTTAATCTTACTAAGGCGGTTCTGCACTTCTTCCTGGGTTAGGCAGGTAATACTTAATGGGGAGTTTACATTATCACTCTACATTTCCCCTGGCAAATCCTTTTCCTGTGTGAACACTGTTGAGAAAAAAGTATTTAAAACATTTGCTTTTCCCACATCGCTTTCTATGATTTCACCCTCATTGTTCTTTAAAAGGCCGACACCATCAATTTTAATCTTTTTACTGTTTATATAATTAAAGAATAGTTTGGGGTTTGTTTTACTTTCCTTAGCAATGAGTCTCTCAGTTTCCACTTTTGCTAAATGTATTTGTTTTTTTACACATTTTATTTTTTTCTCTATAACTTTTTAATGCTTCTTCATTGCCTTCTTATTTTAGCTTCCTAAATGCCTTGTTCTTGTTATTTATTGCCCTTTTTACATCCTTATTTAGCCACATTGGTGTTCTCCTGTTCCTAGCTCTTTTATTTCTGTACGGTATGGTTAGCTAGCAGTGGGTGTGTAAAACTTTTTTAAATATTTCCCATTTATTTTCTGTGCTCCTATTTTTGAGGACATTGTCCCAATCAATTCGGCGAAGGTCCTCTCTAAACTGATCAAACTTTGCTTTCCTGAAATTCAGCGTTTTCGTTAACCCCCTTCCAGGGCACCTTACTGAAGGACAAGTGGAATTGTATTATATTGTGGTCACTGTTCCCTAGGTGCCCAGCGACTTGTACTTCTGTTATTCTATCTGGCCTGTTGCTTAAAATTAAGTCCAGAAGGGCTGTCCCTCTAGTTGGGCCTTGCACAAGTTGTGACAGATAATTATTCTTGGTCACTGACAGAAATTGGTTTCCTTTCTGAGATACGCAGGTTTCAGTTTCCCAGTCTATGTCAGGGTAGTTAAAGTCCCCCATAATAATCACCTCATTGTGATTTGCTGCTTTGTCTATTTGTTTCAATAATACATTTTCAGTGGTTTCTGTTATATTTGGTGGCTTATAACAAACCCCTCTAAGGATTTTATTACTTTTGCCTCCTTGTATCTCCACCCATAGAGACTCCACCTCTTCATTTCCCTCTTGTATATCTTCTCTTAGTGTGGGCTTTAAAGTGGACTTTATATATAGACAGACTACACCCCCTTTCCTTTTTTTACGATCCCTCCTAAACAAATCATATCCTTGCAAGTTAGCCGCCCAGTCATAGCTTTCATCTAACCATGTCTCAGTTATTCCTAGTATGTCGTATTTTTCCTCATACATTACCAACTCCAGATCTTCAATCTTATTGGTCAGGCTTCTTGTGTTAGTCAGCATGCAGGAAAGAAGTTTTGCTTCCTTTTTCTTAGCTTCCTTCTGAGTACCCTGTCTTGGGTCCTCTTTACCACATCTAGTATCCTTGATTAGTTTGTCCTGCTGCATGTTCTTGTCTGCTGTTTTTCCTCCCATCCTCTCTTATTCTAGTTTAAAGCCCTCCTGATGAGTGTGGCAAGTCTTCTGGCGAATGTGTGTTTCCCAGGTTTTGTGAGGTGTATCCTATCTCTTGCAAGAAGTCCATCGTAGAGGTAATTCACGCCATGGTCCAAGAATCCAAATCCTTGCTGCCTGCACCACCGTCATAGCCAGTTGTTCACCTCTAGTATCCTATTCCATCTTCTGATGCCATGGCCATCGACTGGGAGGATTGATGAGAAAACAACCTGTACGTTCTGTTCCTTTATTTTCTTCCCCAGAATTTCAAAGTCTTCGCAGATAGTTGGTAGGTCATTTCTTGCCATGTCGTTTGTGCCTACATGTATCAGTAGGAAAGGGTAGTCGTCCTTGGATTTGAGGATAGTTGGTATCCTGTTGGCCACATCCTTGATTTTTGCTCCTGGGAGGCAGCATACTTCTCGTGCAGTTATGTCCGGCCTGCAGATAGTTGCCTCCGTGCCTCTTAGTAGTGAGTGGCCCCCAAAACTACCACTCTTCTTTTCTTTCCGGACGCACTGCTTGTTGCTCGTGAGTGTTTTTGAGTTTCATTTGTTTCCGCTTTTGTTGACAGAGTAACTTTTGTTGAAAACATATATGTGACATGCACAAGTTGATAGTGTGTCTTCTCTTGTAGATACGGTATCATCCTGAGCTGTGCCATTTTCGTTCTCCAGCATGAGGGCTTCATATTGGTTGCTAAGCTGTGTGGGTGGTGATGACTACTTGATCCGTTTGCTTCTTTTCGTCACATGGCTCCACTTTTCAGCCTCTCTATGTGCTCTGAAACTTTTCTCACTTTCCAAATCCTGAATGGTTGCTTCTGCTTCATCCAATAAGTCCTCATGTTCTTTAATTACCTTCAATGTTGCTATTCTTTCTTCCAGTCCCTGCACCTTTTCCTCTAAGAGGGCAACAAGTTTGCACTTCTGACAGGTAAAGTTAAGTTTTTGGGCCGGAAGATCCGTAAACATGTAGCATGTGTTGCAGGTGACCATGTGGATTTTCTTCTCTTCCATATTGCTGATGCAGGCTATGATGGGTTGAACCTCAAACAGTGTGACCCAGCAAGTCCCAGCGATCGATCAGCTTAAGGCGACTCTTCTCCTCTTCCCAGAATGCACCGGAAATATGCAGATGAGCTTCCTGCTTCTCCAATCCCTGGTTTTGCGATGTCCTCAAACAGCGAGACCCGGCAAGTCCCAGCAATCGATCAGCTTAAGGCGACTCTTCTCCTCTTCCCAGAATGCACCGGAAATATGCAGATGAGCTTCCTGCTTCTCCAATCCCTGGTTTTGTGATGTCCTCAAACAGCGAGACCCGGCAAGTCCCAGCGATCGATCAGCTTAAGGCGACTCTTCTCCTCTTCCCAGAATGCACCGGAAATATGCAGATGAGCTTCCTGCTTCTGCAATCTCTGGTTTTGCAATGTCCTCAAACAGCGAGACCTGGCAAGTCCCAGCGATCGATCAGCTTAAGGCGACTCTTCCCCTCTTCCCAGAATGCACCAGAAATATGCAGATGAGCTTCCTGCTTCTCCAATCCCAAACATGTGGGACTATTTGTCCCGGTGTGCCATCTCGGCATTACATAGGCACGTGTCCCACAACATTACCCATGCCTTCCACAATGCTGTTACTGGGAAAGTCCACCTAACCATAGACATGTGGACAAGTGCTTGTGGGCAGGGATGTTACATCTTGCTGATGGCACACTGGGTTAACATAGTGGAAGCCAGGAACCAGTCCAACCTTGGGATGGTGCACGTCCTCCCAACTCCAAGTATTGTGGGCCCCACGTCAATCTGGGTTGCCCACACAGTCTACAACTCCTGCACCTCCTCCTCTGCCTCCTCTTCAGCCTCCATCTCTGAACGTAGCACATCAGTAACAAGCTGGAAGCACTGCAGCACTGCATCCAAGCGGCAACAGGGTTTGCTGAAGCTAATATGCTTAGGTGACAAACCGCACAATGTTGAAGAGTTGTGGACAGCTCTGAAAGAGCAGTCAGATCTGTGGCTGAAACCACTGAACTTACAGCCAGGCATGGTCATGTGTGACAATGGCCGGAACCTGGTGGCTGCTCTGAGGCAAGGTGAGCTCAAGAACGTGCCATGCCTGGCCCATGTACTCTAACTCATTTTTCAACGGTTTATGAAAAGTGACACAGAGCTGCTGGATCTGCTAGGGTAAATACAGCGCCTTGTGTACCCATTTTAGAAAGTCAGCTAGAGCTTCATCCGCCCTTTCCGTGCTTCAGCAGCGTTTGCAGCTTCTGGCTCACTGACTGGTGTGTGATGTCCCCACACATTGGAACTCTACACTACAGATGTTGGAAAGGATTTGTGAGTAGAAGAGGGCAGTTGGTGACTACCAGCATCAACAAGGCCGTCGGTATTCAATTTTTACTTCACACATAAGATCTCAGTAGCGGACATGGATGCCATACATATGTACCATCCTCCAAAACTTTGAGGAAGCCACCAAGATGGTGAGCGTCAATGACGCCATAATTAATGTATTCATCCTGCTTCTCTGTGTTCTAATAATAATATTTATATTTATTTATATAGCACCAACATATTCACAGTTTAACAGTTTCAAACACAATAGTGCGTTTCTTCATCAATGGCTCATTGTTGTCCCGATTGAGGGATATGCTGCCCATTTCTTTTTGATATGGACTTTTTGTGCTAAATCCCCTGATGAATCATTATTATTATTATTTAGAGAGGAAGAGGACTAGAACTCTAGTGCCACCTATTGGAAGTAGCAATCCTAAAAGTCAATGTCGACCCTTTTTATCAATCCAGAATCTCAATAGGTGGCACTAGAGTTCTAGTCCTCTTCCTCTCTGAAGAGACAATTTGCATAATTACCATATTTCCCAGAGGAGCATTGCGGCTTTAAGTCTCCTCATCTCGACATGCTTAGGCCTCTTTCACACATCAGTTTTTTGCCTTCAGGCGCAATCCGGCTTTTTTTTGTAAAACCGGATCCGGCAAAATGCAATGCCGGATCCGGTTTTTCCCCATTGACTTGCATTAGCGCCGGATCGTGCCGGATGGCATTGCGTTTCATCCGCTTTTTGCCGGATCCGTCAACTTGTCTCATTCCGGCGTCTGGAAAAAACGGCTACTGTAACGTTTTTTGTCTCCGGCGAAAAAGCCGGAAGCGCCGGATCCGGCGCTTCCAGCTTTTTGCTACAATGAAAGTCTATGGGCGCCGGAATGCGCCGGATCCAGAAAAAGACGGATCCAGCCACCGGATCCGGTTTTTTTAAGTCTGCGCATGCTCAGATCCAATTGGCCAGCCGCCAGGAACAGAGACGGATCCAGCAAAAAAACGGATCCGTTTCTACAGTTTCTCCAAAATTTATGCCGGATCCGTTTTTTCTAAAAAAAAGCCGGATCCTGCCTGACGGCAAAAAACTGATGTGTGAAAGTAGCCTTAGCATGTCATTCTCCGCAAGGAGAAATTATACTTCTTGGATATCGGTCAGACGCCTCTCTCACAGCCAAACCAGATCTCACACTTTACACTGACGAGGGGCAGTACCCCGAAACATAGTGTCTGTAAATTGAGATTCTGGCTTAGCTTTTATCCTAAGTCATATAACAAGGCTCATTAAAGGGTCGACATTGACTTTTAGGATTGCTACTTCCAATAGGTGGCACTAGAGTTCTAGTCCTCTTCCTCTCTGAAGAGACAATTTGCATAATTGCTAAATGAGAAAACCAGAAGAAAATTGGTGAGAATATTCCTTTTTTCTATTCTCTATAACCTTGAAATGTATGTGAACAATATATAATATTGGCTCTTTTGGATTACCCATGATAGGGTTTTGAGCCTTATTGTTGTAGTGTAATCTCTGAGACTGTGAAAAGGTTCTAATAGGATTTATTATGCTCTTTCCGTGGAGTTAAGATATTAACTGTATATTCCTAAACAGGCAGTTGGAATCTATGTTTATTTGTATGTGCAATTTTTGTGATGGCAAATCATTCACATTTTAATAGGGGTCATTGACCTTCTTCTTTTTAGAAACTAACAAGTAAAAGTTAAGTTTAAAAAAAAAGCATTTTTTCTTTGCTAGCATTTTTCATGGATACAGTTTAACCTAATAAGATTTCAATCCTTTATTGCCAATTTTATTGTGATAAGTCTGCAAATTAAATCATTCAATACTATTGACTGGGTAATATAGTTTTCTGGGGATCCCAATGTAGTGTATAATTATTCTCCTCCATGTTTTGTGATTACAAATGCTAATAATCGGGAATAGTATTTTTTATTATATTTTTTATAATAATTTTAACAGTATTAATACAAGTTATAATTTATGGTTCATACATTCCCTCCCTTTTCCATCCTCTTTTTTCCCCCTTGCTCACAATTTATTTACCTTTATATTTTAACCTTGCATAGGGGTTCACTAATACATGTACATGACTTTGATAATAAGATATTATTTTATTCTGCATAAGCAGAATAAAAAATTAAAATGTATGCTTTATAGTCAAATTGCTGCCTCTTATCAAGTGAGATAAAAAGAACCTTCCATAATGTCATCTTGGATGTGACAAATGATTAACATTGTTGTCAAGTTTGCTTAATGCTTCACAAAATCCCTATAGCATTTTGCCTGCAGATATCATGGCAGATTTCACTTGAGGCTGAGTGTCATTTTAATGACTCTCATTTGAACAATGCTTCTTGAATTTTATTATTTGCTTATATTCAGTGGCGTAGCAACTGTTTGTGGCGCCCGGGGCGGTCGAAAAATTTGCCGCCCCTTTGGTCGCTGATAATCCGGAAGAATCCGAAGAGCCCACACTACACTCAAAGATCTAATTTTTAGTCTACTACTAACTCTGCTGTTATTATTTCTAAATTTCTAGACTTTCATCTTCTTGCAGTTCTCTCTCTATATATATATGTGTATGTATTAGCGTGATGACCCTACTGAACCTCCACCACTGCCCTGCCGAGAGCTGCACCATAAAACAGTGTAAGGAGACCCACGTGTCTTCCCCCTGCACAGACCCACAGTACACCCCCTACAGAGCCCTCATGTTCTCCCCTTGCACAGCCCCCCTCCCCCGTGTACCCCCCTGCACAGCCCCTCCATGTCCTCCCCTACACAGCCTCCCCATGTACCCCCCAGCACAGCCCCCCATGTCCTCCCCTGCACAGCCCCCCATGTCCTCCCCTACACAGCTTCCCCATGTACCCCCCTGCACAGTCCCCCATGTCCCTCCTACAGAGCCCCCCCATGTCCTCCCCTGCACAGCCCCCCCATGTCCTCCCCCTACAGAGCCCCCTCATGTCCTCTCCCTACAGAGCCCCCCATGTCCTCCCCCTACAGAGCCCCCTCATGTCCTCTCCCTACAGAGCCCCCCCATGTCCTCCCCCTACAGAGCCCCCTCATGTCCTCTCCCTACAGAGCCCCCCCATGTCCTCCTCTGCACAGCCCCCCATGTCCTCTCCCTACAGAGCCCCCCCATGTCCTCCTCTGCACAGCCCCCCATGTCCTCTCCCTACAGAGCCCCCCCATGTCCTCCTCTGCACAGCCCCCCATGTCCTCTCCCTACAGAGCCCCCCCATGTCCTCCTCTGCACAGCCCCCATGTCCTCTCCCTACAGAGCCCCCCCATGTCCTCCTCTGCACAGCCCCCCATGTCCTCTCCCTACAGAGCCCCCCATGTCCTCCTCTGCACAGCCCCCATGTCCTCTCCCTACAGAGCCCCCCATGTCCTCCTCTGCACAGCCCCCCATGTCCTCTCCCTACAGAGCCCCCCATGTCCTCCTCTGCACAGCCCCCCATGTCCTCTCCCTACAGAGCCCCCCCATGTCCTCCTCTGCACAGCCCCCCATGTCCTCTCCCTACAGAGCCCCCCCATGTCCTCCTCTGCACAGCCCCCCATGTCCTCTCCCTACAGAGCCCCCCCATGTCCTCCTCTGCACAGCCCCCCATGTCCTCTCCCTACAGAGCCCCCCCATGTCCTCCTCTGCACAGCCCCCATGTCCTCTCCCTACAGAGCCCCCCCATGTCCTCCTCTGCACAGCCCCCATGTCCTCTCCCTACAGAGCCCAACTCTTTTGCATAATATCAGCTATATGAAGATGTAGGCAATCCAACTCCAAGGATTAGGGAGCCTCAACTTTAGAATTAGTAAATGGGGGAGAGGGAGTAATTACCTAGATGCCGCCCCCTGTAGCATAACATTACATGATGGAATGAAATTCAAGGGGCAATCACATACCGCGGTGTCTCCCTCCCCTCACAGACATCATGGGCAGGCTGGGCAGCGCTTCCCGCCGTCCCCCTCACTCACCGGCTCCTGTGTCCCGGGATCCGCTCCTCCTGCGTCACCTCAGCCACACGCCACGTGTTCTTCTGGCAGCTCCGACCGAACAACCAGCCCCGAGCGGCCAACACCTCCGCCCAGCACCGGCTCAGGAGCGGAAAGCAGCCGGGGCTCCGAGTCCGAGTCCAGCAAGGCAGTGGCATAGAAGGTAGAAAGCGCCTGCACTGTGCCTCCGCGGAGTCCGCGCTGTTCTCCCAGTCAGAGGAGAGGAATTGAATTGCTGCTGCCGCGCCGCCCCCACACACGTGCCGCCTGGGGCGGACCGCCCCCCCCCCGCCCCCCCCACGCTACGCCACTGCTTATATTATTATAAATTATGAACTGGGTGAGGTTAGAAAGTGATTTTTTTTAGTGTAGTCAATCATTCAAATCTGAAAGCTACAGGGAATTCTGCCAACAGAAATCAAGTTTGCAATCTAGAGGTTATAACTTACTGTATAAGGTATCCAAGACATGATTAATTAAAATACTGTCTGTAGCTAACCGAGGACCGGGATATTTATTACATATTCCAATTAGAAAACTCTTTCATAGACATTTATTAGTAATTTATTATTTTTAATATATTTGTATTTTGGGTACAGTTATTGGCCAGACTACAGCAGGTAAACAATAAAAAGTAACGTTTCAATGCAGAAGAATTTCCAGTTAAAGATAAACATATTATAAAATATTTGTGAGTTGACTTTTTAAATCTCTCCGCCCAGTTGAAGAAGCGTTATTATTTCCATAAAAAAAAATACCATGAGAAAAAAAAGAGAAGTCCATCTACAAGACATCAATGGTGGTGTACCTTATCAAGAGGGCAATAACAAATATTTGAATGCAAGAATTTGAAAAGAGAAGAAACACCCTCCGGAACACCTTATAGTGCTGATATGTCTTATATTGCTGCATGAAAAAACAAAAATAGGAAGCGCACAGAGGGTGTATCGTCTATTCAGAAACCGCAATGAAATCTCCAATTAGTTAGACTCACCTGCTATGGTTGTGTGAGTCACAACAAACTGAGAATCACTCCGAGATATCCAGTCGTCGCTGGTGTCCCGCCGGCAATAAATGAAAAAATCCAAAGGAATGGGAAAAAAGCTGGGCTTCTTAAAACCGCGCTGACCAGAAACACACCTTCCGCAGCAGAGGTAACAGAAAAAATCCTTTAATGAGCCTACGCGTTTCGTGGCTTAAACCAGCCACTTCATCAGGGCCACGCGTAGGCTCATTAAAGGATTTTTTCTGTTACCTCTGCTGCGGAAGGTGTGTTTCTGGTCAGCGCGGTTTGAGAAGCCAGGCTTTTTTTCCATTCCTTTGGATTTTTTCATTTATATTGCTGCATGTTTCATATGTTAATTAATGTGTTGTTTATTGTAATTAATGCCTCGTTAGGCATTTGTGTCGGGAAAGTGAAAGTAGCAGTTTAAACAGTTCACTGTGCCTTCAAAAAGCATTAATACCTCATGAACTTCTCCATATTTTAAAGGGAACCTGTGACCAGTTTTTTAGTGATCCGATGGGCATCATTGCTGTGGTGTCTGTGCCTCCTATCTGCTCCTAATTACTGTCCTGTGGCTTTGAATGATGTGGTTCACATGAGTCCTGCATCACACAGTAGGGCAGAGCAAAGTGCGCCTGTGCGAGCCAGTGATGCTACTGCAAAGGCGCAATATTTTACTGGGCTATGTGAATGAGGCATGACGCATCATCAGCATCAATCAAATGCAGAGGACGGCAATTAGAAAAAGAGAGGAGGCAGAGGCACCTATCAGACCAGACCATCTGATTTACATAAAGAGAGGGAGCAATTCAGAAGGTATTTTGGGGGTATGCAGGGGAGTCAGGGGACAATAGAAAACTGTGCAATGTAGTGGAAGAGCTGTAAAAGGTGGTGGCATTTGATCAGACACTACAAAACCGGAGACAGATACCCTGTACAAGTATTTTATGTGACATACCAACAGAAAACTATAAATATGAAAATTGTGAAATGCATTTGTATTCAGCCGCCTGTAGTTTGAAACGCCTACATAAAATTTTGAGTGACCAACTGCATCCAGAAGCCACATAATTAATAAATTGAGTCCACCTGGGTGTAATTTAGTCTCAGTATAAATACAGATGTTCAGTGAAGGGATAAGAGGTTTGTTTCAGAACATTAAGGATCCAACAGCATTATGAATACAATGGAACACACCAGATAGGTCAGGGATAAAGTCAGGGATTAAGTTGCATACTCCACAAATCTGGCCTTTATGGAAAAGTGGCAAAATGAAAGCAATTTTTCAAAGCAAGCCACAAAAAGTCCCGTTTGCAGTTTGAAAAAAGCAATGAAAGGACATAGCTAGCACGTTTAAGAAGCTGCTCTGGTCAGATGAGACCAAAGAATAACATTTTCAGCTAAATTCAAAAAGCTGTGTGGCAGAAAACTAACACTGCACATCACCCTGAAAACTTCATCCCCACCGTCAAACATATTAATCAAGCTGTGCTGATGTTTTTCTTCACCAGAGACAGGAAAGCTAGTCAGAGTTTATGGGAAGATGGATGGATTAAAATATAGGGGAACCCTGGATGAATACCTGTTAGAGGTGTCAAGACACTTGAGATTGGGGTGTAGGTTCACCTTCCAGCAGGACAACAACCCTAAACATACTGCCAGAGATACAATGGAATTATTTTAAAGCACCTTTATGTACTTGAAAGGCCCAGTCACAGTCCAGACATAAAAAAATTGCCAATTTTTTTTTAAACTTACAAGTGCCACAAAATCTTGATTTGAACAATAGGCCATTTTCTAATGATAACTTCCCTTTGATTTGGAGAAATAATTGGACATATCCTGCTCCACTGATCATTGGAGTAAAGCAATTAAATGTGCATTTTCAGCTTCCTTGTGCTCACCACTCCAAGATGCCATCTTCCCTCAGAACATGTATGACGGCTGGCAGGAATGCACCTCACATGGTGACGTACATGTACACGGATGTCATGAAGGGGTCAAAGGGAATCTGTCAGCAGGAGTACACACCTTGAAGTATTTATATTTAAATGTAGCTCTATCAAAGACAAGTCCAGTTATATTTTTACATGGCCAGTCCATCCTCCATTACTCAAAATCAGCATCTGAATTGGTATGCAAATGAGACTGAAGAGCTATTGTAAATCTGAAGACTCTGTGTCATGATCTCCGTGCGGGTTTGACTCGCACACGTGGGGTTAATGTTTGGAACCAGTGCTGATGACTGGCATTTCTGGGGTTAAAGGTTGTGATCCCGATGCAGGCTTACCTGCACACCTGGGGCTATGATTGTGGCCTCTCCCTGGTTCTGGGGGAGGCTTCTTATAGCCTCAGGACGCTCCCATCCCTGTCAGTTATACTTTCGCCCTTGGCATTGTGTGGTGACCCCTGAGTGTGTTTGTGCTGTGTTCTGGTTACTTGATTCTCTGTGTATGACTCGGTCTGTTCCCTGGATATCGCTTTGGATTCTGCCTGGTACCTCCTATGTCTGTTTGGTTTTGATCTCTGCTTGGCCCTGATTATCCGCTCTGTCTCCTCCCTGGTACTGTACTGTGATCCTGTGTATGACCTTTTGCTTTGTCTGACCTCCCATCTGTTTATCCCTCCTGTACCTCGCTGGTCTGTACCGTGCATGACTTCTGCTTTGCCATAATCTGAGTTCTCTGGCTTCTCTGACACTAATAGTTGAAGCACGCTTTGTCACCTCTGCTGCCCTGCTCCCCAGGTAACTCTTAGCACTGCTTCTGTACTCAGGACACGTGCACTGGCTCTATGAGCAAGTGTAGTGCGGTGTCTCTGACATTATAACTGACCAATTCAGTTTTTTTTTTTTTTTTTTTCTGAAGAGAAAAAAAAAAAAAAGTATGTGTTATCCTCATGGATCCCATACAAGCCTTGGCTGATCAGGTCAAGCACCTGACCCAAATGTTCCATAAGCTCAATGTGGAACAACACACGATGGCCCAGACCCAGCAACAGTTGGTGGTTACTGTGCAGGGGGCTGTCGATGCAGGGGCTTCTGGTTCTGGGGGTAGGGATGTGTCATTAGCGTCCCCTGAATCTCCGGTCAAATTACAAGACCTTTTCTCAGGGGTTAAAAAGGAGTTCAGGTCTTTCAGAGAAGGATGCAAGCTTTTTTTTTCTCTAAGGCCCCGCTCCTCCGGGGATGAGTTCCAGAGGGTGGGGGTCATTATTTCCCTACTTCGGGGGGCTCCGCAAGCATGGGCTTTCTCACTGTCTTCCTCTGCTCCTGAACGTATGTCAGTGAACGTATTCTTTGAGGCCCTCGGGCACATTTATAATGAACCTGACCGAGTGCGATTGGCAGGGGACATGGTGATGAGTGTCTGTCAGGGGAAACACTCAGCTGAGTGGTTTTGTTCTGAGTTCCGCCGCTGGGCGGCAGAGGTCTCTTGGAGCGACGCTGCACTCCGAGGACTCTTTCGCAGAGGCTTGTCCGAGCGGCTGCAGGATGCCTTGGCATTACATCCCCCACCTAACTCTCTCGAGGAAGCCATGACCCAGGCCGTCCGGATGGACCGCAGGCTGCGGGCCAGAGGGGTGATACAGGTGGATACTCCATTATTCCCCAATGGAAAAGAGACTGCCCCTGAGCCCATGGATGTAGGCGCCCTCTCCCTGAAGGATACGGAGAGGAAACGCCGGAAGGACAAGCAGTTATGCTTTTACTGCGGTAAAACGGGACATTGGAAAAGGGAGTGCCCGAATTGCCCGTCTTCAAACCCGGTCGGCGGGAAACGACTAGGTCTGGGTAGTCAACGGGGAGGCTGCTCAGACCCTCAGGTACCATTTTCCTCGTTTTCTAAAGTAGTACTGCCTGTGGAACTGTTTGTGGATGGTAGTTCTTTTTCCTCTACAGCCTTCGTGGACTGCGGATCATCTATTAATCTTATTGACTCCCAATTGGTCACACACTGCAAGATAGGGACAGTTAGGCTCAAGGTTCCAATCAAGGTGATGGCCATTGACTCATCTCCCCTCACTAAGGAGGGAATTCGCTTTATGTCTGATGTGTTTTCGCTCAGAGTGGGCGCTACTCATGTGGAAAACATAAGTTGTTTTGTGCTGGACAATCTACCTGCAGGGTTGGTGTTGGACATGCCCTGGTTACAACACCATAACCCAGTTATTAACTGGAAAATGGGGGAGATTGTACAATGGGGGTTTAATGATTTTGAGTTATATGATAAATCCGCACTGCTGGTTGAACCTGTTAAATCTGTGTCTGTATCATCTGTCGAGCTGGAAGGTATTCCGGAATGCCTGAAGGACTTCGAAGATGTATTCTCCGAAAGCGAGGCCGAGACGTTACCGCCACATAGACCCTTTGACTGCGCTATTGAGCTGGTCCTGGGGGCTAAATTACCCAAAGCCCGTCTGTTTAATTTGTCCGGTCCTGAGCGCTTGGCTATGAAGGAGTGCATTACTGAAAGTCTGCGCAAAGGACACATACGTCCTTCAGTCTCACCTGTGGCGGCAGGTTTCTTTTTTGTAAAGAAAAAAGATGGCGGGTTACGTCCCTGTCTCGACTTCCGGGAGCTTAATCAAATTACTGTACGGAATACGTACCCCCTTCCGTTGATTCCCGATTTATGTAACCAACTATCAGGGGCAAAGTGGTTTTCTAAACTGGACCTTCGGGGGGCATATAATTTGATAAGGGTCCGAGAGGGGGATGAATGGAAAACCGCGTTCCTCACGACCGAGGGACTATTTGAAAATTTAGTCATGCCGTTTGGTCTTACCCACGCCCCTGCCATATTTCAGAATTTCATCAACGTGGTATTCTCGGATCTCATTGGTCGTTTTGTCGTTATCTACTTAGAT
The DNA here is from genome assembly GCF_039654945.1 of Dendrobates tinctorius. Lineage (NCBI taxonomy): Eukaryota > Metazoa > Chordata > Amphibia > Anura > Dendrobatidae > Dendrobates > Dendrobates tinctorius. The sequence continues at coordinate 40,690,903 of NW_027361770.1, read as the reverse complement.
GATATTTTGATATATTCCCCCGACAAGTATTCTCATTTGGAACATGTATGAACTGTGCTCCAAAGGCTGAGAGAAAATCATTTGTATGCTAAATTGGAAAAATGTGTATTCTGTGTACAAGAGTTGTCCTTTTTGGGGTTAATTGTATCCGGTGAGGGTTTTCGCATGGACCCCAAGAAGGTGCAGGCCATTGCGGATTGGGTGCAACCCCGAGATCTTAAGGGTCTTCAGCGCTTCTTGGGGTTAGCCAATTATTACCGCAAATTTATCCGGGGGTTTTCGCAAGTGGTCAAACCTCTCACGGATCTAACATGCAAAGGTGCGGATGTGAGAAATTGGTCCTCGCTCACAAAAGAGGCCTTTGCGACACTGAAAAAATGTTTTATGTCTGCTCCTGTGTTAGTGCAGCCAGATCAGTCCAAACCATTCGTCGTGGAAGTGGACGCCTCTGAGGTGGGGGTGGGGGCGGTGTTGTCCCAAGGGCCTGCCACTCTAACCAACCTCAGGCCATGTGCTTTCTTTTCCAAGAAGTTCTCTGCTGCGGAAAGAAATTACGACGTAGGCAATAGAGAGCTTCTTGCGGTCAAATTGGCGTTTGAAGAATGGAGGCACTTTTTGGAGGGGGCCAGTCACCCGGTTACGGTGATCACGGATCACAAAAATTTGTCGTACATTGAGTCTGCTAAAAGACTAACGCCCAGACAAGCCCGTTGGTCACTTTTTTTTTCCCGTTTTCAGTTTACAATTACATTTCGTCCAGGGTCTAAGAATGTCACGGCTGACGCCTTATCACGCAGTTTTCAGCCGGTGTCGCCCCCTGAGCCACCGTCCTCCATTCTTCACCCTGGGGTTGTGATAGCAGAGGTCTCATCTGAATTGGAACGGGAGATTCAGGGGGCCCAGTCGCAGGCCTCGGCAGCCAAGCCGGAGGGGAAGTTGTTTGTCCCAGAGCAACTTCGCCTGAAACTCTTGCAGGAGTTCCATGAATCCAAGCTGAGTGCTCACCCTGGTATTTCAGCCACACGTCTGGCGGTGGCTAGGATCTTTTGGTGGCCTACCCTTGGTTCGGACATAAAAAAATTCATTGCTGGTTGTGGGGTCAGCGCTCATTCTAAAAGCTCTCATAGCCGGCCGGCAGGGGAGCTGATACCCTTGGCAGTGCCCGAAAGGCCATGGACTCACTTATCCATGGATTTTGTTACCAATCTCCCTCCATCTAAGGGTAATACAGTGGTATGGGTAGTGGTGGACAGGTTTTCTAAGCAGGCTCATTTCATACCCCTGTCCGCACTACCGTCAGCTGAGACGTTGTCCAGGTTGTTTGTGCAACATGTGATCCGGTTGCATGGGGTACCCCTGAATGTGGTGTCTGATCGTGGTGTGCAGTTTGTGGCTAAGTTTTGGCGTGCTTTCTGCAAAAAATTAGGTATGTCTCTGTCCTTTTCGTCTGCATACCATCCTGAGAGCAATGGGCAGACGGAGCGCACTAACCAGTCCCTGGAACAGATCCTCAGGTGTCTAACCTCTGCTAGACAGAGTGACTGGTGCGATGCACTGCTGTTGGCTGAATTTGCCTTCAATAGTCGGGTGAGTCAATCCACTGGTAGGTCCCCTTTCTTGATTAACTATGGGTTCAGTCCTCATTTTGGTGAGTTTTCTCGTCTGGATTCGGGGTGCCCCGGGGCTGAGGACTCTGTTCAGTGGTTAAAAGATACATGGGCAAAGGTCCAGCGGCGTATATCCAGGTCTCAAGGCAGGTATAAGTTTTTCGCGGACAGGAAACGAACACCTGGTCCCATGTTTCGGGTGGGAGAGAAAGTTTGGCTCTCCACGCGAAACATTACGTTAAAGATTCCGTCAGCCAAGTTAGGACCCATTGGCCCGTACAAGATTGTGGAAAAAATCAATCCAGTGGTGTATAGGCTGTACCTTCCACCCTCTTTCAAGATCCCTAACGTCTTCCACAAATCTCTACTGAAACCTTTTGAAGCAGTCCGGGGAGACTCCGAGTCTGCTGCTTCTCCTGTTTTGGTCGAGGGGCAGGTGGAGTACGAGGTTGGTCATATCGTAGATTCCAGGTTGGTAAGGCGGTCGGTACAGTACCTGGTTCATTGGAAGGGGTATGGACCGGAGGACAGGTCCTGGGTACCGGCCCGGTTGATGCATGCTGATCGCCTGGTACGGGCTTTCCATTCCAAGTACCCGGGCAAGCCTGGGGGTCCTGAGGCCCCCCGTTGAGAGGGGGGTACTGTCATGATCTCAGTGCGGGTTTGACTCGCACACGTGGGGTTAATGTTTGGAACCAGTGCTGATGACTGGCATTTCTGGGGTTAAAGGTTGTGATCCCGATGCAGGCTTACCTGCACACCTGGGGCTATGATTGTGGCCTCTCCCTGGTTCTGGGGGAGGCTTCTTATAGCCTCAGGACGCTCCCATCCCTGTCAGTTATACTCTTGCCCTTGGCATTGTGTGGTGACCCCTGAGTGTGTTAGTGCTGTGTTCTGGTTGCTTGATTCTCTGTGTATGACTCGGTCTGTTCCCTGGATATCGCTTTGGATTCTGCCTGGTACCTCCTATGTCTGTTTGGTTTTGATCTCTGCTTGGCCCTGATTATCCGCTCTGTCTCCTCCCTGGTACTGTACTGATATCTTGTGTATGACCTTTTGCTTTGTCTGACCTCCCATCTGTTTATCCCTCCTGTACCTCGCTGGTCTGTACCGTGCATGACTTCTGCTTTGCCATAATCTGAGTTCTCTGGCTTCTCTGACACTATTAGTTGAAGCACGCTTTGTTACCTCTGCTGCCCTGCTCCCCAGGTAACTCTTAGCACTGCTTCTGTACTCAGGACACGTGCACTGGCTCTATGAGCAAGTGTAGTGCGGTGTCTCTGACACTCTGTCATTCCAGCTCTATTCCCCACCCATCAAGACCTCCTACTGCTTGACTGATAGGATAATTTGCTTGAAATAACGCAACATAGAGGCTGTCCATCAAGCTAGAGGATGCGGTGATGAATGGGCGAATAGAACTGGAGTGACAGAGGCTTCTGATTAGAAGCCTAATTTGCATACCTATTCAAATAATAATTTCTCTCTCAGTAATGGAGGAAAGCACTGGCCATGTAAAGGTGTTGTTGGATTTGCCTTGGTAAGAGCCACATGCGCAAGGAAATAGTTTAGGAGTGAAAATGTCACAATAATAAAAGACCCAACGGGGTGGGTCGGTCAGCGGACAGCGCAACACACTCACAATGGGATGGAAGTGGGGAGAGGAAGGCACTACTGATAGGGAATCATTATAATTTGTTATAACTAACCACAGTTAGTTACTATGCCAGGGTAACGCCGGGCTCTTCAGCTAGTATCATGATAAAAACATGTGTCAATCGAGTTTGTCACAAAATGCGATGCCAACAGCAGTAAAATCAATACCATTATGCAACAGTAGTCTCTTTTACTACTGACATATTAATTACAGAGTTAATGGGATAGTTAATTCCCCATATTGTGTATATGTTTTGCACAAAAAGGTGACGTAACAAAACCAAAAAAATGAGCCAGAACATAAGTATAAATGCAATATGTAAGAGCCCGTTCATACCATGTCAATTTATGAGACAAAACCTAAGAAAAAATCAAAACAAACAAATAGCCTGTAGTAAGTAAATAAATCGCAATATTACATGTAACGAATATCTTTTTACAAAAAAATAGCTTAGTTTAAGGGTACAGTATATGCATATGATGTCTTTGAGACATGTGTCTCATGATGTTTTTATGCTGCTGAAAATCTATGTAATGAGACAAAGTTCGCTTTTGCAGTTCTGTGTTAGTTCTGATCTCTCTAACATAAATTATACCAAATTATAGTTTTAATCAGCTTCTTATGACCTTCATGCCCATGTAAATGCCTTAGGAGTATCGATGGGAGAACCCGAACAGTAAAGTTCGGTGTCCATACCGAACACCTACTGTTCGGGCATGGACACCGAACACAGACTTCACCAGGAAGTCCGTGTTACTGTTTGGGTTCGGTTGCCCGAACACTGGGTGTTTGTCATGCTGTCATGTGCTTCTGAATGGCGGTGAAATAATCAGAGAGCCACAGTTCCCACTCTGTCAAAAGACAGCACGAGCACTCAGCTGTGATCAGAATTAAAAAGTGTACCTCCGGTCACTGGTGGCAGCGGATGGGACAACTGCTCCCATCATCCGACACCTGCTGCCGCTAATAACAGCGAGAGCAAGAGTGGCTGATATGTGTATTCATTAGCCGGCTCCTGCGCTGTAAATAAATAATAAAAAAAAAGCCTAGCGTGAGTTCCCCTGTATTTTTGTTAACCAGCTTGCAAAAACCCACAGCTGGGGGCTGCAACCATCAGCTGTCAGCTTCAACAATGCTGGTTATGAAGAATAGAGGGGTCCCTGTTATGATTAGGTCACAGAGGAGGATAGCCGAGGAATAAGCTAGGCAACCAGAAAACCAGAAAGGTTGGTAACTAAGTGGATTGCAGACCCCTAAAACTAACAACACAATTAGAATTAGCCGTGGAACGTACCTACGATGCCCTAGATGCCTCGGCACAGCCCAAGAGTTAACTAAGCCTAAAGCAAGAAAGGGGAAAGCTAAACTGCCCCAGAGTAGAACCCCAAAGGAATAGACAGCCCCCAAACATGTGAGACAAGATGAGGCACAAACACAGGCATAAAATAAAGTAAGCAAATGATGGGGCCCAATCTGTCTAGATAGAACAGAACAGGAAAGATACTGTCTGCCATCACGCAAAAAACCCTAAGAAAAATCCACACGTCTGATATGCAAAAATACTGAGGCCACACGACCTCTCCCCCACTAGATCAGAATTCTGGTGTGAACTGGAAGCAACACAAAAGATACTGATATAACAGGGGACTAGCAATACTGAACAGACTGACATAAGCTGTGACATATGGAACGGGGTCCAGCACTGGTCCCGGCAGGGAAAAATGCTGAACCCACACAGCAAGGCAGAAAGCAGAGAAAGGCAAAAACTGGATCAAATGCAAAAAGATTCCAGCAAACAAATAACTTATCTGAATGATGCAGTACCAAGAAGGGGGCAAGCGGACTTCAAAATGCACAGGAAGAAAACCAAATCACCAGCAACAACTAAGGGAAGCTTGCTGACTTAAATCTTCCCAGTCTGTAACACCTGACCTCCAATCATCCTCTTCAGGTGATTGACTTCTGTCAACCCGACCAGTTCCATTACCCGCAGCAACCACCAGAGGGAGCCCAAACGCAGAAGTCAAGTCAAAAGTGTTCACAACAGGTCCCCACGCTGTATTTTTTAAATAAATAATTTAAAAAAACGGCGTGGGTTCCCCCCCATTTTTGACAACCAGTCTTGCTAAAGCAGACAGCTGGGGGCTGGTATTCTCAGGCTGGTAAGGGGCCATGGATATTGGCTCCCTAGCCTAAAAATAGCAACTCGCAGCTGCTCAGAAAAGGCACATCTATTAAATGCCCAGCTCTTCCCACTTTCATATCCTGAAAAACAGCCCCATCACATGATGTTCCCACCTCCAAACTTCACTATTAGTATGATATTTTTGGGGTGATATGCAGTGCCTTGTGGCCTCCAAACATGGTGTGTTATGGCACCTGAAGAGTTCAATCATCTGACCAGACTATATTCTCATAGTTTTTCTCAGGCTTGTCTACATGTTGTTGAGCAAATTTTAACCCCTTAACGAGCACTGAAACTTTTAATGGTAGTGCTTAAGGGGCCTTATTCCTCTGTGTGGCTTTTTAATGGTGCTGAGGAATAAGAATATAATGTCTTCCAGTGGAGATTCCCATGAGTATCAGTTGTATATGACAGCTGACACCTTGCTGTATTGGCCCCGGAAGGTTTTGCGACCAATTGGGGCTGATTAACCCCTTAAATACTGCTGTCAATCGTGGTAAAGTGACAGTGCAATCAACTATAACTTTAATTCATTTTGATTGCACTGTAACTTTAAATCATTAATAAAATGATAATTTGCCTTACTATTCTAACCTAAAGTACATATGCAGGGGGATGTTTTTGCAGTGGTCTTTGATACTTTGAGTTTTTGGATATGGAGAACGATTGGTATATTACCCATATTTAACATGTACTCTGTTGCCTCATCTATTACACAAGATGGTGCCATTCATGTTAGTGCACATGCTGATATGCCTATGACACGGCGCCTTACGGGGCATCGCAGATGACTTCTGTTACTCCTGATGTGGGCGGGGAAGTGACGTTATGGGTGATTTCCCCTGCCCGGCTGTATCGAGGATAAGGTGCCGGTGGTGCATGTCGCTATGCATGCACTGACTCATTAATAGCAGGTTGGGAGCCCAATAAAAAGATGACAGCTACACACAGTGAATCTCACCCCCCAAGGAAGCCCACACGAAATGTGCATTGGAGCAGACTGCACACTGTGGGAACTATGGGTAAGAGCTTATCAAATAATATTATCCGTGCAAACCATGTTTTCTTAAAGTGATACACACCTCTTTATTTATGATTGAACTTGGATGTTACAAAATACTTGCTGCAGCTGTAGATGAATTAACTGAGAGGTGCAATTTCTACAATGGGGTCTCTTTGAAGGTTTTCTGCTGTTCTGGCACATTAGCGTTTCCGCAAATGTCACCTGCAAACTATTTTAGCAAAATCTATGCTCCAAAAGCAAATGGGCTGCCTTCCTTCACAGCCCTGACGTGTGGCCTAAGGCTAGGATCACACATTCGAGAAGCATAGCCGAGTCTCGCATGTTAATACCCGGCACTGCCGTCAGCACTCGGATCGGAGCATGCGGCTGCATAGCAATACATGCAGCCAGGGCCGGACTGGCCCACCGAAGAACCAGAGGATTCTCCGGTGGGCACTGACTCTGACACCTGCTGGCATATTGGACAGCAGCTGCCTAGGGCCCCCACTGCTCCAGGGGCCCCCAGCCAGTGGTGTGTTGCTAATAGCAGCACACCCAGCTGCTATGGGACCCCTGAGTCAAGGGGGCCCTCCTGCTGCCAGGATCAGCAGCTGGAGACAAGCCCCTGTCGCCGCTGCTAAAGATAAATGAATATTTATGCCTTACAACGCCCCCATGGGAGTGGAGAGGCGTGAATGCCATTTCTCTTTAACAGCCGGCAGTGTTATGGCCCTTTTACATTTAGCGATGCACAGCGATCCGACCAGCGATCTGACCCGGTCAGGATCGCTGGTGCATCGCTAAATGATCGCTAGTGAGCTTCCACACAGGAAGATCTCACAGCGATGCAGCAGCGATGCAGCGCACGATACTCACCTTTCACACACAGCAATGAAGACGTCCTCCTGCCCGCCTCCACGCGTCGCTCGTCGTCACTGCAGGAAGCCCCAGCAGGAAGCTGACGACAAGAAATGGAGCCGGACATTCTCGCGCGATCAGCGATAACCAGCGGGGGAGCCGGTCGGAGGTAAGTATCGCACATAGTGATATCACAAAATCGGTAACGTTATAGCGATATCACTAGTAATATCGCTATGTGTAAAACCCCCTTTAGACATCAAGCTGCGGATAGCACTGCCCGCTGGTGTTGCTGAATCGGGGCCCCGGAGGTGGGCCCCATAAAAAGGGGGGGCGAATCCTAATTGAGATCCCTGCAGCTTTTGACTGGAGTGGAGCTGCAGGGATCCTATCATCCAAGTCATGATCTGACACTGTCCTCCTTCCTTCTGGCCTGCCCAGCACTTCCTGTCTGACTCAGCGAGGATGGATGATGTCATCACTCAGCCCGGCGGTTTCAGAGTGGAAGCTGCCCAGATGTGCTGCGGGGCACCTGCGGAGAGGTGAGTGTGTGTGTGCGTTGCGGTGTGTGTGTGTGGTGTGGTGCTGTGTTGTGTGTGTGTGTGGTGTGATGCGGTGCTGTGTGTAGTGCGGTGCTGTTGTGCAGTGCGGTGGTGTGTGTGTGTGTGGTGTGGTGGTGTGCTGTGTGTGTTTGTGGAGCGGTGCTGTGTGTGTGTGTGTGTGTGTGTGTGTGTGGTGGGGTGCGGTGCCGAGTGTGTGTGGTGCAGTACTGTGTGTGTGTGTGTGTGGTGCGGTGCCATGTGTGTGTGTGGTGCTGTGCTGTGTGTGTGTGTGTGTGTGTGTGGTGCTGTGCTGTGTGTGTGTGTGTGTGGTGCGGTGCTGTGCTGTGTGTGGTGCAGTGCTGTGTGTGTGCTGTATGTGTGTGTGGTGTTGTGTGTGTGTGTGTGTGCGGTGCTGTGCTGTGGGTGTATGCAGTGCGGTGGTGTGTGGTGCGGAACTGTGTATGTGTGGTGCGGTGCTGTGTGTGTGTGTGTGGTGCGGTGGTGTTCTGTGTATGTGGTGTGCTGTGTGTGTGTGTGGTGCGGTGCTGTGTGTGGTGCAGTGCTGTGTGTGTGTGGTGCTGTGCTGTGTGTGTGGTGCGGTGCTGTGTGTGTGCAGTGCTGCGTGTGTGTGGTGTGGTGCTGTGTGTGCGGTGCTGTGTGTGGTGCGGTGCTGTGTGTGTGTGGTGCGGTGCTGTGTCTGCGGTGCTGTGTGTGTGTGTGTGGTGCTGTGTGTGGTGCGGTGCTTTGTGTGTGTGAGAGAGTGGTGTGATGCTGTCTGTAAGGTGCTGTATGTGTGATGGTGTGGTGTGGGGGAGGCAATGACGATGGTAAGGAGGCAATGATGATGGTGGTGAGGAGGCGATGATGATGGTGGGAGGGCAGTGATGATGGTGAGGAGGCAATGATAATGGTGATGAGGAGGCAACGATGGTGGTGGGGGGAAGGCAGTGATGAAGGTGGTGAGGAGGCGATGATGATGGTGGGAGGGCAGTGATGATGGTGAGGAGGCAATGATAATGGTGATGAGGAGGCGATTATGGTGGTGGGGGAAGGCAATGATGAAGGTGGTGAGGCAATGGTAATGGTGGTGAGGAGGCGATGATGGTGGTGGGGGGAGGCAGTGATGATGGTGAGGAGGCAATGATAATGGTGATGAGGAAGCGATGATGGTGGTGGGGGGAAGGCAATGATGATGGAGGTGACGAGGCGATGATGGTGGTGGGGGGAGGCAATGATGGTGGTGAGGAGGCGATGATGATTGTGGTGGTGAGGAGGCAATGATGATGGTGGGGGGAAGGCAATGATGGTGGTGAGGAGGCGATGATGGTGGTGGGGGAGGCAGTAATGATGGTGAGGAGGCAATGATGATGGTGGTGAGGAGGCAATGATAATGGTGGTGAGGAGGTGATGATGGTGGGGAGGAGTCAGTGATTATGGTGAGGAGGCAATGATGGTTGTGGGGGAGGCAATGATGGTGGTGAGGAGGCGATGATGATTGTGGTGGTGAGGAGGCAATGATGATGGTGGGGGGAAGGCAATGATGATGGTGATGAGAAGGCGATGATGGTGGTGGGGGGAGGCAGTAATGATGGTGAGGAGGCAATGATGATGGTGGTGAGGAGGCAATGATAATGGTGGTGAGGAGGTGAGTATGGTGGGGAGGAGTCAGTGATTATTGTGAGGAGGCAATGATGGTGGTGGGGGAGGCAGTGATGGAGGTGTTGGAATGGGCAATGATGGGGGTGTTGGGAGTGAAAGCAATGATGGTGGTGGTGTAAAGGACAATGATGGTAGTGGTGGAAAGAACAATGGTAGTGGGGGAGGAGGCAATGATTGAGGTGGTGATGAGGACAATGGTGGAGGGGTGCTGCATTATACCCTTTGAGAGGGGCTGCATTATACCCTATGAGAGGGACTACATTATATTCTGTGGGGGGCTGCATTATATTCTGTGTGGGGGCTGCATTATACTATATGAGGTGGGCTGCATTATGCCATATAAGGGTGCTACATTATATTCTATGGGGGGTGGCATTAGAACTTATGAGGGGGTTGCATTATATTTTGTGGGGTGCTGTATTATACCCTATGAGGGGGGTGCATTATATTCTATGAGGGGGCTGCATTATATTCCATGAGGGAGGCTACATTATATTCTATGAGGGGGGCTACTTTATATTCTATGAGGGTGCTACCCCAAACCGTGCTACATAATTAAGACGTGTACTACCATATATTATACCCTGATATTAGCGTGTTTTACCACACAATTGGTGGTCTTGTATTTATTTCTATGTAGCTACATAGTGGGCCCCAAGAATGATTTTCTCTGGTGGGCCTAAGGTGCTCCAGTCCGACGCTGCATGCATCCGCACGCTCCGCTCCCGAGTGCTGGTGGCAGTGCCGGGTATTAACATGCGAGACTCAGCCATGTTTCTCACATGTTTGATCCTGGCCTTACAGTCATTTCAGACAACATATGGGGCTGAACCGCGTTCGGTAGAAATTGCACAATAAATTGTGGGGTCTAGTTTTACCTGTTAACCCTTATGTTCCTAACAAATTTGCAGCAAATACAAAAATTACTTTTTTTACCACTAAAATCTCATATTTTCCACGTCTCAATGTTATAAAATTCTGTGAGGCACCTGTGGGTTCAAATTGCTCACTATACCCCTAGATGAATTCATTGAACAGTCTAGTTTCCACAATGAGGTCAATTTTGGGGGTTTTCTGTTTTTACATGACTATTATATGGTGTGCTGTCTCCTATTATCCATTGTAAAAATTACAAATTTGGGGCTAAAACAACATTTATATGAAAAAAATGAAAATTTTCAATATGATGACCTGATGTTATCAAATTCTGTGTACTACCTGTGGGTTCAAAATGCTCACTATACCCCGGGATAAAATCCTTGAGGGGTGTAGTTTCCAAAATGGGGTAACTTGTGTTTTTTTTCACTGTTTAGCCACATCAGGGGCTCTCCAACGACATGACACCCGCAGACCATACCATCAAAGTTGGTGTTCAAAAATGTTACTCCTTTCTTTCCAAGACCTTCTGTGCTCCCAAACAGTAGTTTTCCCTCATATATTGGATGTTGGCGTACTCAGGAAAAATTTCACAGCAAAACATGGGGTCCATTTTCTCCTGTTACCCTTGTGAAAATTAAAAAAATTGAGGCTAAAATACATTTTTGTTTGTTGAATTTGAGTTTTTATTTTCACAGCTCTCGTAAACTGCTGTGAAGCACCTTGGGATTTAAAGTGCTCACCACACATCTAGAAACATTTCTTGAGGGGTCTAGTTTCCAAAATGGGGTCACTTGTGGGGGGTTTCCACTGTTTAGACATATCAGGGATTCGACAAACACAACATGGCGTCCATTCTCGATTCCATCTATTCTTCCGTTCAAAAAGTCGCCCAAAGACGCCGTACGCCCAAATAGTATTTCCCCATTTATGGGTTATTGGCGCATACAAGAGAAATTTCACAACAAATTTTGGGGTCTATTTTCTCCTGCTACCCTTGTGAAAATAACAAGTTTTGGCCTAAAGCAAAATTATGATGAAAAAAAGGTAAAAGTAAAATTTTCATTTTTTTTCCTTCCACATTGATTTAGTTCTTGTGAAGCATCTGAAGGGTTAATAAACTTCTTGAACGTAGTTTTGAGTTCATTAAGGTGTGCTACTTTTGGGTATTTTCTGTCATACAGGCTCTCCAAGGTCACTTCAAATGTGATGTGGTTCCTATAAAACGGTTTTGTAAACTTTTAACCCTTATAACTTCCTAACAAAAAAAATATTTTAAAAATGATGCAGATGTAAAGCAGATATGTGGGAAATGTTATTTATTTACTATTTTGTGTAACATAACTTTCTTATTTAATAGCATAAGCGCTGAAAGTTTGAAAATTCCAAAATTTTAGCCAAATTTCGGATACACAGTTGTGGCCAAAAGTATTGACACCCCTGCAATTTTGTCAGATAATACTCAGTTTCTTCCTGAAAATGATTGCAATCACAAATTCTTTGGTATTATTATCTTCATTTAATTTGTCTTAAATGAAAAAACACAAAAGAGAATGAAGCAAAAAGCAAAACATTGATTATTTCACACAAAACTCCAAAAATGGGCCAGACAAAAGTATTGGCACCCTCAGTCTAATACTTGGTTGCACAACCTTTAGCCAAAATAACTGCAACCAACCGCTTCCGGTAACCATCAATGAGTTTCTTACAATGCTCTGCTGGAATTTTAGACCATTCTTCTTTGGCAAACTGCTCCAGGTCCCTGATATTTGAAGGGTGCCTTCTCCAAACTGACATTTTTAGATCTTTCCACAGGTGTTCTATGGGATTCAGGTCTGGACTCATTGTTGGCCACCTTAGAAGTCTCCAGTGCTTTCTCTCAAACCATTTTCTAGTGCTTTTTGAAGTGTGTTTTGGGTCATTGTCCTGCTGGAAGACACATGACCTCTGAGGGAGACCCAGCTTTCTCACACCGGGCCCTACATTATGCTGCAAAATTTGTTGGTAGTCTTCAGACTTCATAATGCCATGCACATGGTCAAGTAGTCCAGTGCCAGAGGCAGCAAAGCAACCCCAAAACATCAATGAACCTCCGCCATGTTTGACTGTAGGGACCGTGTTTTTTCCTTTGAATGTCTCTTTTTTTCTCCTGTAAACTCTATGTTGATGCCTTTGCCCAAAAAGCTCTACTTTTGTCTCATCTGACCAGAGAACATTCTTCCAAAACGTTTTAGGCTTTTTCAGGTAAGTTTTGGCAAACTCCAGCCTGGCTTTTTTATGTCTCGGGGTAAGAAGTGGGGTCTTCCTGGGTCTCCTACCATACAGTCCCTTTTCATTCAGACGCCGACGGATAGTATGGGTTGACACTGTTGTACCCTCGGACTGCAGGGCAGCTTGAACTTGTTTGGATGTTAGGCGAGGTTCTTTATCCAACATCCGCACAATCTTGCGTTGAAATCTCTTGTCAATTTTTCTTTTCCGTCCACATCTAGGGAGGTTAGCCACAGTGCCATGGGCTTTAAACTTCTTGACGACACTGCGCACGGTAGACACAGGAACATTCAGGTCTTTGGAGATGGACTTGTAGCCTTGAGATTGCTCATGCTTCCTCACAATTTGGTTTCTCAAGTCCTCAGACAGTTCTTTGGCCTTCTTTCTTTTCTCCATGCTCAATGTGGTACACACAAGGACACAGGACAGAGGTTGAGTCAACTTTAATCCATGTCAACTGGCTACAAGTGTGATTTAGTTATTGCCAACACCTGTTAGGTGCCACAGATAAGTTACAGGTGCTGTTAATTACACAAATTAGAGAAGCATCACATGATTTTTCGAACAGTGCCAATAATTTTGTCCACCCTCTTTTTTATGTTTGGTGTGGAATTATATCCAATTTGGCTTTAGGACAATTCTTTTTGTGTTTTTTCATTTAAGACAAATTAAATGAAGATAATAATAACAAAGAATTTGTGTTTGCAATAATTTTCAGGAAGAAACTGAGTATTATCTGACAAAATTGCAGGGGTGTCAATACTTTTGGCCACAACTGTACAAGTCATTTGCCACAATTATGAAGTACAATATGTCAGTATATCTAAAAAATCTCAGAATTAGTTGGATCCGTTGAAGCCTTCCAGAGCTATTACCACATAAAGTAACACTGACCAGACTTAAAAAATTTGGCTTGGTCATTAAGGTTAAAATTGTCTCGGTCACTAAGGGGTTAAACTCGTTTGAACATGTTCGTCATTCAGTAATGTGTCATTTCTTATCATTACATGTAACTTAATTTATGGACATCTGTGGTTTAGTTTGCTTGCCTGTGTGAATTGGATGGGTTGTTACTGATATCCAGTGAGAATTTCATGTCAATAGCACCTTTAAAATTATATTTACTTTGAAAATTGGTGACATGTTCAGTACTTAATTCACCAGCTGCATGTCAGATTAAAGCTTGCCTATCATGCTTATCCAACTATAGCATGGGCGGATCTACCATTGGTGCAGCTGCACAGGAGCCAAGAGGTAAGGAGGCCCATTTCCACCTTCAAAGCAGGGGAAATTGTGTTTTATGATCAGATATTAAACTTCAAAAATCCAATATATTGTGTTTGCACAGGTGCCCAATTCTGTCTGTGTCCCTCATTGATTTATTGTTATATTCTGATAAGTACTTGCACTGGCCAATAATATGTTGTATTCAACATTCACATTACTTTTCAATTAGAAAAGTTTAGATTTATTTATTAAAGTTTGAGTTAAAAGTTTACTAGCATGCGGCATCTTGCACTTTTACTGAGCAGTATAATTCATTTTGTTTTACAGTGAACGTCAAATAAAAAGTCATGAGAAATATTGCACAGAAGGTAAGATGAAACACTTTTTTTCGTGAAGATCAGGAGATGTGGGTGCAAGGTGACTTTCAAATAAAATATTGCATTCTTATCTCATATTACCCATTTATGTACTTTCATGATAATGTGTTAGGATATGCCTTTTCGGCAAATGTCTTGATTGTTTCTTAGGGGAATATTTTATTTGCATTTAAGAATAGCACATATAATGGACTAGATTTATAGCGATTTAGTGAGGCGCTGTGTGCCCATTGACCGCCAGAGAGCGAGGCGTCATGCGCTCCTTGACCGTGAGTAAAGCACATGTGCGCAGTAGAGAGAGCCAATTCATGCCACATGTTCAGCGTGGATAAGCAATAATTATAAGGCACAAAGGAATGACAGAGGACATTGGCACAGTCAGCAAGTTACTCCCTCAGCATTTTCACAAACTTTTCACTCCATGTGAGAGTCCCCCACGCCTCAGGGCCAGGGTGATGATAGGGTCTGAGAAAACTCTCCCTGAACTTTGTCAGTGTTCTACTGCCTTTGCTGGATTGGAGTTGTGTCTCTTTCACCTGTACTGCTTGCTTGGCCAACTAACTGTGACCTCTGCTGCCAGCATTTTCATATGGGAACTTTTGTAATAATTCCGCAAGAAGGGCCCTCTGGTCCTCCAACATTTTAGTACACTTGTCTGTCTCTAAAATAACAGAAAGTTCTCCTGGTAGCGTGGGTCTTGAAATGTCACCAATCAGTATTGCCCGTCACCCAAAATTTTGTTAACGTGAGGGTGACGGGAAAAGCAGCGTAACATAAACTCAGCCATGCGTACAAGACTGCTAACAGTCAACACTTCCGTGTCCTCACCAAGAGGATGACTGACCATGCGCTCCTCCTCCTCCTTGTCCTCAGGCCTCCATGACTTTTGACTAACCTCAGTAATATAATTGTAAATAGTATACATCATTGTAAATACCTCATTGTAAATACACCCCTGTAGTTTTTGGGTATGTGCACACATTGGAGATTTGCCTGCAGAATCTTCTGCACGGAATCTGCAATCTGTGCATTTTTTATGCGTTTTTCATGCGTTTTTGATGCAGATTTTCATGTGTTTGTTTCATGTGGATTGTGTGCATTTTTGTAAGCTAAATAAAGATATCTTATTTAACAAGAAAAAAAAAGATTTGTAATGTCCTTTCTGGTCCAACCTCCTCTTTTACATTTGTCCAACCCCCACTCTATTACACACACAAATAGACAGATAGATAGATAGATATGAGATAGATAGATAATAGATATGAGATAGATAGATATATCTATATCTATTGATAGATATATCCATATCTATTCATAGATATATCCAGATATATCCATAGACATATTCATAGACGTATCCATAGATATATCCATAGACTTATCCATATATCTATAAATATATCCATGGATATATCCATAGATATACCCTATAGATATATCTATAGATATATCCATAGATATATCCATAGACATATTGTCATGCCCGCCATGTCTGTTATGCCACATGACCCCTGGAGCAGTGGGCACGTGCGCCTGTCTTGCCCATCATGTCTTGTGTGCTGCATGACCCCTGGAGCAGTGTGCACGTGCACCTCACTGTTATACCTGTCATGTCCGTTATGCTGCATGACCCCTGGAGCAGTATGCACGCGCACCTCATGACTGTTATGCTGCGTGATCCCTGGAGCAGTATGCATGTGCACCTCATGACTGTTATGTTGCGTGATCCCTGGAGCAGTGTGCACACGCACCTCATGACTGTTATGCTGCATGATCCCTGGAGCAGTATGCACGCGCACCTCATGACTGTTGTGCTGCTTGACTCCTGGATCAGTGTGCACGCGCACCTCACCTCTTGGCTGCCTTCCATTGCTGGTGCACACTCGTGCTCCATCTCATGGCTATACACCATTGCTTGTGCGCACATGTGCTACCTCATGGCTGTGCGCCATCGCTAGTGTGAACGCGTACCTCCTCATGGCTGCATGCCGTTGCTGTGTGCGCCCGTCTCTGCTTTGCCTGCTGTGATCCTCTCTACACTCCTGGAGGACCCGACCATGTGATCCTCTCTATGGTCCAGCAGAATCTGATCCAGCAATCCTCTCTATGATCCTGGAGGATCTGAGCCAGAAGTTCTTCCCATGGTCCTGACCCGGAAGCCCAGGGGCTAATGCCCTATATCAGACCGCCCCTTCCTATGGTCGGGGCCTGAGTATCGTGTTGCTTCCCTGCATGGCTGCTCGGTTGCTCCCTGTATTCTGTGCTCCTGCACTCTGCCCTGTTGTGCTTCTCTGCACACGCTCTGTGCTTGTATTCTGCCTCTTGTCTCGTGCTATGTCTTGTATTGTCCTTTGTGCCATGTTTTGTCCTTGCTATCCTTAGCCTTGTAGTACTTCCTATGTTTCCCTGTCTTTGCCTGGCTTTCCTATCCTCTGTCTTCTTGTGCTCTCTAGCACAACCTCTGTTCCTTTTCTATACTATGTCCTATGGTGCTATCTAGCACATTACCTGTCTAGTCTCAAGGTTCTGCTTTGACCCGGCTCTGGGCTTCGGCCTACGTTCTGCTGCTAGCTCTATACGCTATGCTCTTTGTCTCTGACCCGGCTCTGTGCTCTGGCATACGCTCCGCTTTTCCCTTGTACCTGGCTCTGTGCCTCAGCATACGTTCCGCTACCTGACTGTACTCGGCTCTATGTCTCTGACCTGGCTCTGGGCTCTAGCATACGCTCCGCTTCTCTTTCTTGTACCCGGCTCTGTGCTTCTGCCTTCGTTCCGCTCCTTGTTCTGTACTTTGCCTATCCTTGCCTTGCCTTGTTTCTCCGCGTGCCCTTTGCACGCATGTGGTCTTCCCTTGCCCACCTGTTTGTGCCTTAGCCGTGCCCACCTGCTTGTGCCATGCTCGTTGGCCAGTGACTTAGCTGTGTCTGCCTGTTGTGCCTTAGCCGTGCTCACCTCAGTCTTGCCCACCTGTCTGAGCCTCAGCCCGACTAGCTAGCCAGTGCTCTGTGCTTCCTTGCCCTCACACTGTCTCTGCACTGTGCATTGCATGTCCTCCTGGCACGAGCAGGCCCTAGCCTGCTCCTTGGCATACCTCCCCGTGCTTCTCTAAAGCACATGCAGGTCTTGCCATGAACCCTGGCGTGCCTTCGAGCATGCACAGGCCCTAGCCTGTACCCTGGCGTGCCCTCTAGCATGCACAGGCCCTAGCCTGTACCCTGGCGTGCACTCTAGCACACACAGTCCCTAGCCTGTACCCTAGCGTGCCCTCTAGTACGCGCAGGCCCTAGCCTGTACCCTGCATGCCCTCTAGCATGCGCAGGCCCTAGCCTGTACCCTGGCGTGCCCTCTAGCATGCGCAGGCCCTAGCCTGTACCCTGTCGTGCCCTCTAGCACACGCAGGACTAGGTTGTACCCTGGTGAGCCCTCTAGCATGCACAGGCCCTAGCCTGAACCCTGGTGTGCCTCCTAGCACGCGCAGGCCCTTGTCCTAGCCTGAAACCTGGCGCTTCCCTTAGCACGCACACCCTGACTTGGACCCTGGTGTGCCCCTTTGCACACACCCTGCCTTGGACCCTGGTGTGCTCCTAGCACACACCCTGCCTTGGACCCTGGTGTGCCCCTAGCACGCATCTTGCCTTGAACCCTGCCCCGGACTTTGGCGTGTCTCCTAACACGCACCATGTCTTGAACTCTGGCGTGCCTCCTTATATACCCTGATTTTCTTTTGTAAAAGCCTCCACCTGACATTTTGTGAGAAAAAATAACAATAAAAACAATTTTGAGTGCCGAAGTTTTTCTGATTATTTTGGACTAATTTCCTTCTGAGCACCGACTTTACAAGGAACGTCTAGAGTGAGCACCCCTTAATCCTTTGAATTTTAAACTAAGAAAGGCATCTGCAAATTTTGTGTAGGTACTGGGCCCCATAGGAGACCCATAAGTGGACTTCATACTTCCAGTTGTTATTGTTCCCCCATAAATGATACTGGTAATATAATAGCCCCACAGCCATAGTGTTTTGTTTGCATATATTGAACTCAAATTCAGCAATTCACTAAAATACAAGAGCACTTATAGATTCAAAATTACTTGCCTTGTGCTCACAATCTCAAGCTGATTTACATTGCTCTTTACACTTACATGTTGCTGCCAAATGCTGCAGAATGTTCTCCGGCCCAGCTGTCATAGTTTCCACAATACAGCATCGAACACTCAAACTGTTTATGGCTTCTTCTGTATTTTCGTGGCACTTATATTTGTAATGTAATGTAGTTTCTATTTCTGTATTTTACCTCCACACATTCATGTCTTCACATATTCTTGATTTTTTTTTTTGTATGTTTTTTGTGCATTTTACTTAGTATTCTTACAAAGCTAATATTCTAAGAAACTGGCTGAAGTAAAAAAAAAATTAAAGTAATCATCTACCCTGACACTGAAATGTGACTATAAATTTATTATTTTTTATTGTCACTCTAACTTGTCCCTTCAGTTTGGTTTACATTACCTAGTCTGGTGAAATTGCTGTTCCTGTAATCCTGTTTTCAAGATGGCCCCTGCCAGGGTATGGGATCTCATTAATAAGCCTAAACTTGGGGTGCACAACATTTGTTTCCTAAGGGCCACATTGCTATACTGAATCAATCCCAAAGGCTGCAAAAAAAAATGTAAATGGGTACTTATGCGAATACACCTTCAGAACCACTATCAGTACATTAATACATCATGAGAACCAAGTTTTGAGGATTTGAGAAGCATTTGGAGAGTTTCTGTTCAGTGGATGCTAAAAAAAAAAATCAGTGTGAACCCATGCTAACTTAAACTGAGTTTTTGGAGCAGAAACTCAGCAAATCCTCTTCATAATCTCAAATCTCTAGATTTTGAGGATTTTTACGCTTTAACATAGCCATGGAGCATGTTATGGATTGCTACATGTGTGCAACATCAGAACTACTCTCAGCATTAGTGTGGTGCCAGAAGTCCCATTAGCAGATGAATGCAGCACCAGAACAACCGTGAGTACATGAATTCAGAATTAAAACCACCATTAGCACATGAATGCAGCGCCAGAACCACTGTCAGTACATAAATGCAGCATCAAAACCACGGTCAGTATATGAATGCAGCCTCAGAACCACCATCAATACAGGAATGCAGCATCAGAACACCATCAATGCATTAATGCAGTGCCAAAATCAACATCAGCACATGAATGCAGCACTAGAACCACTGTCAGTACTTGAATGCAGTGCCCAAACTACCATCAGTACATGAATGCAGTGCCAAATACACAATCAGTACATGATTTCAGTACTTGCACCACCATCACTACATGATTGCTGCATCATAACCACCATCAGTACATTAATGCAGAATCATAACTACCATCAGTACATGAATGCAGCGCCAGAAACACTGTCAGTGTAAGAATGCAGTGTCAGAATCACCATCAGTACATAGATGCATTGTCAGAACCATTAACAGTACATGTATACAGCACCAAGCTTAGCACAGTGATCAACTGCAATGTCGGGTCAGCCCCACATACAATTATATCACATAAACCTACAACTCCCAGCAATGTAAAGGAGATGCTGGGAGTGTTACCAGTCATCATCAGATCGTGGACCATACAGGAACCTTAGTGCTGATGAGATATAGGCACTATCACAAATAAACATTTACATCCAGATACCTTATACATCACATCTTCTCTGATTGAAGTCGTTTTCTTTCTTTTCTTCTCCATTTTGTCCAGACACCATAATGATATTTCACGCCCAAAGCTCTTCCCTGTAGACTTCCCTCTTCTCTGCCTTGTAGGGATGTGACTCGCTCAAGTGCAGCGGGAGACAATCATGAGACAGGTTCTTCCCAAAGTTCATGAGGTTTATTTGCTCCATAAACCATATATCTGCATATCACCAAAATAGCCTCTAGCTTAGGCAAAAAAGAACATAAACATCCGTGGCTTCAGACTCGGACCGAGAGTCTCAGCACATGCTGGGAGGTGTAGTGCTCCCCATATACAACTAATATACCCAGGCAAGGGCAATGTCAAGAGCAGCGCTCCATCTGCAGCCGCAGACACAGGAAGGCTTCTCCTTTCTTAGCACACAGGCCACTCTATAGTGTCCCACCTGGACACAGGGAAGTCTGTCCACACTCTGACAGACTCCCTCTCACTCTCTCCCATGTGCCAAACACGTCAATTACATAGCCCTGTAACCACACCCACAGGTGATCACATGGCTATGACATCACTAAAGGTTCTATTGCACATAGACACACACAGGCTTCCCTGACCCAGTGTAACAGAAACATCAGCAGTACCTCTGCTGATCAATACACCCTGGAGCCTGCATCCCAAGGCCACTCACCTTGAGACACATAATGGTCATTTAGGACCCTGCTCCTGTTACCACACTGAATGTGCCTGTACACCCGTCCTGGGACACCCACACAGCGCCCCCTAGCGGACATAGTGGTCACTACACCACAGCCTTTAACAGCACTTGAACAACATGATGCCATTAGAAATAAGAGTATTGTTATACTGCCCCAATTAAAAAAAAAAATCTCCTATGCTAAGCTTTTTAATACATACAGTTAGGTCCATATATATTTGGACAGAGACAACATTTTTCTAGTTTTGGTTCTAGACATTACCACAATGAATTTTAAACAAAACAATTCAGATGCAGTTGAAGTTCAGACTTTCAGCTTTCATTTGAAGGTATCCACATTAAAATTGGATGAAGGGTTTAGGAGCTTCAGCTCCTTAACATGTGCCACCCTGTTTTTAAAGGGACCAAAAGTAATTGGACAGATTAAATAATTGTAAATAAAATGTTCATTTCTAGTACTTGGTTGAAAACCCTTTGCTGGCAATGACTGCCTGAAGTCTTGAACTCATGGATATCACCAGACGCTGTGCTTCCTCCTTTTTGATGCTCTGCCAGGCCTTCACTGCGGTGGTTTTCAGTTGCTGTTTGTTTGTGGGCCTTTCTCTCTGAAGTTTAGTTTTTAACAAGTGAAATGCATGCTCAATTGGGTTGAGATCAGGTGACTGACTTGGCCATTCAAGAATATTCCACTTCTTTGCTTTAATAAACTCCTGGATTGCTTTGGCTTTATGTTTTGGGTCATTGTCCATCTGTAGTGTGAAATGACGACCAATCAGTTTGGCTGCATTTGGCTGGATCTGAGCACACAGTATGGCTCTGAATACCTCAGAATTCATTCGGCTGCTTCTGTCCTGTGTCACATCATCAATAAACACTAGTGACCCAGTGCCACTGGCAGCCATGCATGCCCAAGCCATCACACTGCCTCAGCCGTGTTTTACAGATGATGTGGTATGCTTTGGATCATGAGCTGTACCACGCCTTCGCCATACTTTTCTCTTTCCATCATTCTGGTAGAGGTTGATCTTGGTTTCATCTATCCAAAGAATGTTCTTCCAGAACTGTGCTGGCTTTTTTAGATGTTTTTTAGCAAAGTCCAGTCTAGCCTTTTGATTCTTGATGCTTGTGAGTGGCTTGCACTGTGCAGTGAACCCTCTGTATTTACTTTCATGCAGTCTTCTCTTTATGGTAGATTTGGATATTGATACGCCTACCTCCTGGAGAGTGTTGTTCACTTGGTTGGCTGTTGTGAAGGGGTTTCTCTTCACCATGGACATTATTCTGCGATCATCCACCACTGTTGTCTTCTGTGGGCGCCCAGGTCTTTTTGCATTGATGAGTTCACCAGTGCTTTCTTTCTTTCTCAGGATGTACCAAACTGTAGATCTTGCCACTCCTAATGTTGTAGCAATTTCTCGGATGTGTTTTTTCTGTTTTTTGCAGCTTAAGGATGGCTTGTTTCACCTGCATGGAGAGCTCCTTTGACCGCATGTTTCCTTCACAGCAAAAAATTCCAAAGGCAAACACCACACCCAGGGCCGGCCCGAGAGATTACGGCGCCCTAGGCGAAACTATTTTGTTGCGCCCCTACTATTCTTGGCAGTAGATGAAAACTTGGGATATAAATTTAGGAGCAAAATAAACCACAACAACAATGATTAATTAACTCTTTAATCTTCTGAGAAGTTGTATAGGACAAATACACTCACTGGCCACTTTATTAGGTACACCTGTCCAACTGTGTGTTAAGACTTAATTTCTAATCAGCCAATCACATGGCGGCAACTCAGTGCATTTAGGCATGTAGACATGGTCAAGACAATCTCCTGCAGTTCAAACCGAGCATCAGTATGGGGAAGAAAGGTGATTTGAGTGCCTTTGAACGTGGCATGATTGTTGGTGCCAGAAGGGCTGGTCTGAGTATTTCAGAAACTGCTGATCTACTGGGATTTTCACGCACAACCATCACTAGGGTTTACAGAGAATGGTCCGAAAAAGAAAAAAAATCCAGTGAGCGGCAGTTCTGTGGCCGGAAATGCCTTGTTGATGCCAGAGGTCAGAGGAGAATGGGCAGACTGGTTCGAGCTGATAGAAAGGCAACAGTGACTCAAATTGCCACCCGTTACAACCAAGGTAGGCAGAAGAGCATCTCTGAACGCACAGTGCGTCGAACTTTGAGGCAGATGGGCTACAGCAGCAGAAGACCACACTGGGTACCACTCCTCTCAGCTAAGAACAGGCATCTGATGGCTACTTTCAGCAGGATAATGCGCCATGTCATAAAGCTCGAATCATCTCAGATTGGTTTCTTGAACATGACAATGAGTTCACTGTACTCAAATGGCCTCCTCAGTCACCAGATCTCAATCCAATAGAGCATCTTTGGGATGTGGTGGAACGGGAGATTCGCATCAGGGATGTGCAGCCGACAAATCTGCGCCAACTGTGTGATGCCATCATGTCAATATGGTCCAAAATCTCTGAGGAATGCTTCCAGCACCTTGTTGAATCTCTGCCATGAAGAATTGAGGCAGTTCTGAAGGCAAAAGGGGGTCCAACCCGTTACTAGCATGGTGTACCTAATAAAGTGGCCAGTGAGTGTATATACAAAGTAATCAATAACACAAAACAAAAACAACCATAGGTAATTAAAATTTTTGTTTCCTTGCCTTTTTTTTGAAAAGGATGACACTAAGTCACCGAGATTAATTTGTTTAGCAACTTCAGATTCTATCGAAATTGTTGCCAACCCAACCAACCTCTCTTGCGTCATATTTGCCCTTAAATATGTACACTTTTCTTTCCATCCCTAAAACTTTTTGCCTTTTGAAAAGATTTTTTATAATTTTTTCTATTTTTTTCTCTGGCGCCCCCTTTGGGTCGGCGCCCTAGGCGACCGTCTAGTTCGCCTATATGTTTGGGCCGGCCCTGACCACACCTCAAATCAACTCCAGGCCTTTTATCTACTTAATTGAAAATGACATAACGAAGGGATTGCCCACACCTGTCCGTGAAATAGCCTTGGAGTCAATTGTCCAATTACTTTTGGTCCCCTTAAAAACAGGGTGGCAGTTGTTAAGGAGCTGAAACTCCTAAACCCTTCCTCCAATTTTAATGTGGATACCCTCAAATGAAAGCTGAAAGTCTGAACTTCAACTGCATCTGAATTGTTTTGTTTAAAATTCATTGTGTTAATGTCTAGAACCAAAATTAGAAAAATGTAGTCTCTGTCCAAATATATATGGACCTAACTGTAATTTCCCCTAACTGGGCTTCCTGCACAAAATATCCCCCACATTGCCCTTCTCCATAATATTCTCCCCAAACTGCCCTTATCCATAATGTCCCCCCATACTGCTCCTCTCCATAATATTTCCCCCACTCTGTCCTTCTCGATAATGTCCCCCACATACAACCTGCCCCTCTCCACAATATTCCACCATAATGTCCCTCTCCAAAACATCACCCCAAACTGCCACTTTCCATAATGTTGCTGTAAGAAGATAAGGCAAGACGGAAACAGCAGTGTGCGGTGCCCTTTAAGGCTGTAAGTATCGGGGCTGTCACCACTGCTAGCGGGGGAGATTTCCCCTGGGAGGGAGAAACCATCTGGTCAGACAGCAGGGGTCGTGGGGTAATTAAGGGGTCCAGAGCACGGGAACAGGGCAGACTTGGTAGGAAGGCGACAGGAGATGGTTGACTCCCACTCCGCAGCTCCCACTAATGACTCCCCTGCTACCAGACCTCCGTGTACTGACTTGGAGATTACCCCTGACGCTATTGAGTTATTGTCTGTGAGCAAACCATTGGATACTGTTGTTTCGCCTGGGATACTGTTGTCACAGCCTAGAGACTACTTTGAGAGACTGCGGACTGTTGTGGATAGTGCACGTGCTTGCAACCCGTGCCCGGCGCCATTCCTGGGACATTCATCCAGAGGATTGCTTCCACATTACAGCGCACTGAAGACAAAGAGGACTGAATCCTTCGGCAGTGCTATTCCTTCCTGCGGAACAGAGCCAGAGACTTTGTGTACCACCTGCAACGCCGCCGGGAGATATTCCAGCCTTCTCCCTGCCAGAACTCCAACCAATAAGTTCACTGTTTATTTTGCATGTTCTTGTTACCCTATTTCATTGCCTCCCTGTGAGCAGTATTGCTGTGATCGATTGTTTAGTAAAAACTGTCTCTGTCTCCGGTTACTCACTGCATCAGATGAACTGCTTCCTCCTCTTATATTTTGGCATAGTCGGCAGGATGCAGTCTGGTAGCACGGAGACAGCAGAACAAGCGGTGGGGCCCAGAACCAGCATTTCTCTGTGCGCCATGTTGAGCAATTTGCCAAAGTTTTCGGCGTCTAATACTATGTTGTGGAGTTGGACGGAGCACATGAGGGGTATGATGAGAATGCACCGGTTATTCACTGCATCAGACGAACTGCTTCCTCCTCTTAAATTTTAGCGTAGTCGGCAGGATGCAGTCTGGTAGCATGAAGACAGCAGAACAAGCGGTGGGGCCCAGAACCAGCATTTCTCTGTGGGACATGTTGAGCAATTTGCCAAAGTTTACGGGGTTTAATACTATGTTGTGGAGTTGGACGGAGCACATGAGGAGTATTATGAGAGTGCACCATTATGGCTCTAGATCAGTGTTTCTCAACCTCCAGTCCTCACGGCCCCCAACATGTCATGTTTTCAGGATTTCCTTAGTATTTCACAGGTGATGGAAGTATCATCAAGGCATCAGGAATTCTCTCACATGTGTAACACTATGGAAATCCTGAAAACATGACCTGTTGGGGTCCGTGAGGACTGGACTATGGGAACCACTGCTCTAGATGGAGAGGCTCATGATTCTGTGATGTTGCGTACCCCCCGGGACTGTGATACGCTTGATAAAGTGCTCCAGATATTGGATGTGACTCATGGGGACCCCACTGACGTAGGGGAACTTAGGACACGCTTGTTTAGCCATATGCAAAGAGAGGGGGAGACAATATATGAATGCCCTACAAGAACTCCACACCGCCATTGTTAGAAAATATGGGATACGGATAGGCCCAATGGATGTGATGCTGCGTGACTTGTTGGTGACAGGACTATGTAACGCCCTGACCAAGGAGACGTTGAGAGAGCGGGTGCAGGTAGACCCTAGTATCACTTTTGCTGACATATGAAGAGAAGCCCGCTTATATGAACAGGAGTCGGGGGTGACAGTCCCGGTAGGGAAAGTTCTAGAGTGGTGAACTCGCAGTTCAGTCGGCCATCGAACCTCAATGGGCCGAAGAGATGCGACGAGAGCTAGTGAATATTCAAGGAGAGCTGGCCCAGATGAAGAAAGAGAAAGCAGAGACTGGCCCGTGTACCGCCGGAAGTCAGGGTGGGACAAATGCTCGTAATGAGGAGCGAAGATCCTATCGGCCGAGGTCTTTTGCATGCTACAACTGTGGAGAAATAGAACATCTGGCCAGGGAGTGTCCGCGACGGGCCGTGCCCCTTCCACGCTGCCCATTAAACTAAAGAGCTCCGAGCTTGGGGGACGCCGCCCGGAGCCAGAATAGAACGGAAGGAGTAGTGGAAGTCCCACGGATCTAGTATCAACATGTCCACTGGTGTGGGCCGAATTTTAAGGACGGGCAGTACGTTGTTTGGTGAATACCAGGTCGCAGGTGATCACAATGCCAGAAGCATATTTCCGACAGCACTTCCCGGAAACCCTGAGGCCCGAAAGGGGCCAGGTCATGAAATTGCCGGTGACAAATCACCTGCCCATCCCCTTCGCAGGGGTGGTCTGGATTCAGGTATCCCTGTGTGGGAGAGATCTCGGACAGAGAGGAATCGTATTGACTCGGGGAGAGGCTGGCCATGGTCACACCGTGACCTTATGAATGAATATCTTAAAAGAATTTGGAAAGTTGCTGAGTGATTAACCTTCACATTTGTCTTTGAGTCAGTGGAGTCCGCATACCCCCAACGGCAAGTGTTTCAGCAGCTGATACGTATAGCCCACGTGCGGGAAGTTTCCAGCCAAGGTGAAATGCTGGGAAAGGTGGTGGTACCGGCGTCAATGCAACTCGTTCTACCACCAGGGCAGACTGTGCTAACTCTACCCGTACGAGCCCATGCCCCGCTGGAAGGGGTGGAAGTTCAATTGGAACACCCAGTAGTGCAGCCACTGTCCACAGGATTACTATTGGCCAGGACACTGGCCGTGGGGCAAAAAGGAACCTTGTTGGTGCGCTGTGTGAACCTCACCGATCAGGAGATTGTGGTTCCCCGTAGAAGAGAAGTAGCCCGAGTGGTGGGCATGCAAATCGTACAGCCCCAGGACATACAACTAGCAGTAAGTCCGGAAGATGTATGGTCGGTTAAAGTCACAACCTCTCCGACGGATGAATCGCAGTACATCCAATAGAGTTGGTGCGTCCTGGAACAAATGCGTGCTAAACTGTCTGAGCTCACTCCTACTCAGGTGCATCAGCTGGAGGCCTTGCTGGGGCTTTACCGATCTGTCTTTTCAAATCATGAAGATGACTTCGGTTGCACTACGGCAATTAACCATAAAATACCCACAGGAGAAACCGCGCCCATCCGAGAATGTTATCGGCAGATTCCCCCTCAGTTATACCAAGAAGTGAGAGAGATGTTCGGTCAGATGTTACAGGCGGGTGTCATCAGAGAAAGCCAAAGCCCGTGGGCAGACTCTATTGTACTAGTATGGGAAAAGGATGGATCCCTGAGGTTCTGTGTGGACTACCATAAGCTTAACGCCTGCATGGTGTGTGACTCATATCCCCTGCCCTGAATCGAAGAGTCTCTGTCTCCATTGGGCAAGGCCAAATTCTTTTCCACGCTGGACCTCGCCAGTGGCTATTGGCAAGTGCCCATGTCGGAAAAGGATTGGGCGAAGACGGCCTTCATACTTCCCATGGTCCTTTTTTAATTCAACCGAATTCCATTGCATTCCAGCGGCTGGTGGAGAGGTGTCTAGGTGTCCTGAACTTTGAGGCCACCTTGATCTACTTGGATGACATCATTGTGTACGCTGCTACGTTTGAAGATCATGTACAAAGACTGGAGCAGGTTTTGAGCCGTCTGCAGAAGTACGGGCTAAAGGTGAAACCTCAGAAGTACCAACTGTTCCGGACTCAGATTGAGTACCTGGGGCATACTGTTTCTGCTGAGGGAGTGAGACCATCACAAGAGAAGATTGTGGTGGTCAGAGATTGGCCGATTCCAGAAAGCATGAAGGATGTCCGTGCATTCCTAGGCCTAACAGGATACTACCGACGTTTTGTGAAGAACTTTACTCAGGTGGTACAACCGTTGCTCGAACTCCTGAAAGGGGTGCCCCAGAATGCCATGGGTAGATCCATTTGCTAGGAAAAAAAACAGGAGAAGGCGTTCTGTGAGCTGAAAAAAGCTTTAACCAAGACCCCGGTACAGGCCTTTGCGGACTTCTCATTACCGTTTTCTCCACACTGATGGCAGCTTACACGGACTTGGGGCGGTGATATTGTAGGTGCAGATGGGAAAGAGAGGGTGATTGCCTATGCCAGTCGGTACCTTCATGTATCCAAACGCAACCCGGACAACTACAGCTCCTTCAAACTGGAGTTGCTGGCGTTGGTGTGAGCTATGACGGAGAGATTCACAGAATAGCTGTCTGGCTCGGAGGTGCTGGTCCGTACTGGTAACAACCCGTTGGCGCACCTGGAGAATGCTAAGCTAGGCGCCTTAGAACAAAGATGGGTGGCCAGGATGGCAAAGTTCCGGTACCGGATCGCCTACAGGAGGAGGACAGAGTACACGCATGCTGACGCCCTGTCTCGAGTAAGACATGAACCACCGGGGAAGAGTAGGGACGAATCGTTACAGTGGGAGGAGGTTCCATGGTTCCGAAGGACCGCTGGGACGGCAGCGGCCATGCTGGACCAGATGCAAGTCTCCCAACATGAAGGAGTGTTGGGAAGATCTCGAGACGAGTGGGTACAGTTACAGCAGGAGGACCGTGAACTCTCCTTGTTTAGGCACTGGGTGACAAAGGGGGAGCTGCCTAGTCCAGAACCGCGAAGTGCCTTGACTCCAGGAGCATTGAAGATCTTCCAGCAGTGGGACCTGCTACAGATGAGAAAATTGACTATTATACTGGAAGGTGCAACTCCGGGAAGGACTGGGAGCTTCCTGGCAAGTGGTGATACCAGAAACAGTACTACACGCACTGGCTAACCATGCTCATGAGAGAGGGGCTCACATCAGCCCTGAGAAAACGTTTCAATGGCTCCAACAGTTTGTTTACCATCAACGATTGAGAACAGCAGTTGAAGAAGCTTGTAGGCTATGCCAGGCCTGTGAGTTGGCCAAGTCCCCAGAACAACGGGCTCCGGTGCAGACGATGGTAACCTTCGCTCCTCTGGAACTATTAATTGTTGATTACTTAACGATCAGGACAGCTCATCAGGGATATGACCACTGCCTAGTGGTGATAGACCACTTCACGAAATTTGCGGTGGTGACAGCCAACCAAGATCAGACGGCTGAGATCGCAGCATTATCCATCTGCAAACACTTCATCTAGATGTACGAGTGTCCACAGCGGATCCATTCCGATCAGGGAGCGTGTTTCCTGGGTAGAGTGATGGACGAATTACAGCGGATCAACCGATTCGACAGGTCACATACCACACCATATCATCCTCAGGGAAACGGGGCCTTCGATCGATTCAACCGTACCCTAATTCAAATGTTAAAGTCTCTGGAAGATGACCGAAAGGCCAGGTGGCCAGAATACGTCTCCAAACTTGTGTGGATATATAAAAATCGAGTCCATCAAACCATGGGCCACACGTCTTATTCATTATTGTTTGGGCGAGGAGGAAAGGATGTCATGGCCCTGGAACTGGATCCAGGAAAAGACTAACTACTTATGGATGGGGATGTATACCTGGGTCCGAGAACATTGCCGCACCGGGAGGCAGAACATGTTGAGAGGCTTCCTCTTTGGGGGACAGATCTTCAGGTGGGCGATCGAGTGTTAGTAAGGGATAAGCGTCCCCGTGACAAACTGGAGAACTGATGGGAGAGTAGGCCCTACAGAGTGAAGCGTCGAGTTGGTATTTAGTGTCCTGTGTATGAAGTTCTTCCAGAAGGAGAAGAGAATGTGCCCACTCGGATGCTTCATAGGAATATGCTCCGGCCATGCCTTTCTCAAGATTCCAAAGGGAAGAACCTTCCAGAGTTTTAGAAGAAGTGCTTCCAGTGGCAGTGGAGGAAGAAGAGGAGGAAGATCTCGAACGACCATCTGAAGGTATGGCCACGGGTCAGGGCCCTGAGATTCCTGGGGACAACATTGTGGTGAATGAAGATTCAGTCCTGCCCTTGTCAAAAGACTCCACTATTCCTTCCAAACTACGTCGCTTCGAGCGAACCACGGCTGGCCAGCCCCCCATTCGGTATAAACAAGACCAAAGTCTTTTGGCGGCAAACCGCTGAAACTGAAAGTAAACTTCCCAGTTGTGTTCCAGATGACTCGCCCATGGAATGGCGAGTGGGGGGTGTAAGAAGATGAGACAAGATGGAATCGGCGGTGTGCGGTGCCTTTTAAGGCTGGAACTATCGGGGCTGTCACCACTGCTAGCGGGGGGAGATTTCCCCTGGGAAGGAGAAACCATCTGGTCAGACTGCAGGGGGCATGGGGTACTTAAGAGGGCCTGAGCACGGGAACAGGGCAGACTTGGTGGGAAGGCAACAGCTCCCACTGATGACTCCCTTGCTTCCAGACCTCCGTGTACTGACTTGGAGATTACCCCTGAAGCTATTGTGAGCAAAACATTGGATACTGTTGTTTTGCCTGGGATACCGTTGTCACAGCCTAGAGACTACTTTGAGAGACTGCGGACTGTTGTGGATAGTACACGCACTTGTGACACGTGCCTGGGACATTCATTCAGAGGATTGTTTCCACTTTACAGTGCACTGAAGACAAAGAGGACTGAATCCTTCGGCACTGCCGGGCGGCAGTGCTACTCCTTCCTGCGGAACAGAGCCAGAGACTTTGTGTACCACCTGCAACGCCGCCGGGAGATATTCCAGCCTTCCCCCTGCCAGAACTTCAACCGAAAAGTTCACTGTTTATTTTGCATGTTCTTGTTGCCCTTTTTGATTGCCTCCCTGCAAGGAATATTGCTGTAATCGATTGTTTAGTAAAAACTGTTAACCCTTTTCTGTCTCCGGTTACTCACTGCATCAGACAAACTACTTCCTCCTCTTACATTGCCCCCATCCCACAAGTATTATACATCCAGTGCCTCATTCAACTGAAATCACAGTGCCAGTTTTTCTTGAAGTAACCTCTTTCAAAAAACATTAATATAGTTAAGAAAAAAGTAAGAGCAGTGATGAAGAGTTTGTAATTGAAGATGTCTCTGCTCATAAGACATTTGACCAGTATGAGTTGAACAATTTGGCACAAAAAAAGATCCAGAACTCCTAGCATCAAAACCAATTATTATTAAAGCAATGGAATCCTACATTTGATCCAGACAAAGTGCATTGCAATACTTTAGAAGTGACAGTGGCATTGTTTAATGCTATAACATACATTATTTAATTGAGAAATATGGAATTCCAATCTCTAACTGAAATGAATGGCAACTGCTCAAAGCAGCATTTAACCCCTTTCTGCCAGATGACGTACTTTTATGTCCATGTGCCCTGGGACTTAATTCCCATGGACGGGATAGGACATCAAAGGCAATCAGCCACGCTCACCGGGGGAGCGCAACTGATCACAGCCGGGTGTCAGCTGATTCTCACAGCTGACACCTGTCATGGACCGCTCCCGGCACTTTAATCCCCAGTACACTGCGATCAAACATGATCGCAGTGTTCTCTGACAGCCTCTCTGCCTTTGGATAGGAGACCCTGCTGCCATGGAGATCCGATGTCGTCATACAGCGTCATCAGCAAAAAATTAAAGTTATAACTCAGAAAAATAATTTTTTTTTATATAAAATAGTTTTATTGTATAAAAGCGCCAAAACATAAAACAAGATATAAATGAGGTATTGCTGTAATCGTACTGACCCGAATAATAAAATGAACAGGGAGGAAGGATCCAGCGATGTTTGTAACAGTTAAAAATTAGCTTTTATTCCACTTCAAATAAAACATGGAGAATGGCACATATTGTCGGGTATATTGCACATGTGAACAGATCGACTCGTTTCGACTGAAAAAGTCTTTGTCGACATCTTGACCCGAAAAATAAATCTGCTTTATCAATTTTACCACACGCGGAACGGTGTAAACACCCCCAAAGGAAATTCATGAATTGCTGTTTTTTGTTCATTCTGCCTCCCAAAAATCAGAATAAAAAGCGATCAAAAAATGTCATGTGCCTGAAAATGTTTACAATAAAAACGTCAACTCGTCCCGCAAAAAGCAAGACCTCACATGACTCTGTGCGCCAAAATATGGAAAAATTATAACTCTCAAAATGTGGTGATGCAAAAACTATTTTTTGCAATAAAAAGCGTCTTTTAGTGTGTGACAGCTGCCAAACATAAAAACCTGCTATAAAAACCCGCTATAAATAGTAAATTAAGCCCCTCTTTATCACCCCCTTAGTTAGGGAAAAGTAATAAAATAAAAAAAGTATTTTTTCCATTTTCCCATTAGGGATAGGGTTGGGGCTGAGGTTAGGGTTGGAGCTAAAGTTAGGGTTAGGGTTAGGGTTGGGATTAGGGTCAGGGTTGGGAATAGGGTTAGGGGTGAGATTAGGGTTAGAGTTGGGATTAGGCGTAGGGTTGGGATTAGGGATAGGGGTGTGTTAGGGTTAGGTTTGTGGTTAGGGTTATGGCTAGGGTTGGGAATAGGGTTATGGGTGTGTTGGGGTTAGGGCTGGAGTTAAAATTGGGGGGTTTACACTGTTTAGGCACATCAGGGGCTCTCCAAATGCGACATGCATCTGATCTCAATTCCAGCCAATTCTGCGTTGAAAAAGTCAAATGGTGGTTCTTACCTTCCGAGCTCTGCCATGCGCCCAAACAGTTGTTTACCCCCACATATGGGGTATCATCAGCATACTCAGGACAAATTGCACAACAACTTTTGGGGTCCAATTTATCCTGTTATCCTTGGGAGAATAAAAAACTGGGGGCCAAAAGATCAATTTTGTGAAAAAAATGATTTTTTATTTTTGCGACTTTACATTATAAACTTCTGTGAAGCACTTGGGGGTTCAAAGTGCTCACCACACATCTAGATAAGTTCCTTAGGGGGTGTACTTTCCAAAATTGTGTCAATTGTGGGGGGTTTCCACTGTTTAGGTATATCAGGGGCTCTCCAAATGCGACATGGCGTCCGATCTCAATTCCAGCCAATTTTGCATTGAAAAGTCAAACGGCGCTCTATTCCTTCTGAGTTTTGCAGTGCACCCAAACAGTGGTTTACCTGCATAGTGTATATGGGGGATCAGCATGCTCAGGACAACTTGTACAACAACATTTGGGGTCCAATTTCTCCTGTTACCCTTGGTAAAATAAAGCAAATTGGATCTGAAGTACATTTTGTGAAAAAAAGGTAAATGTTCATTTTTTAATCGTTCCAAAAATTCCTGTGAAGCACCTGAAGGGATACTAAACTTCTTGAATGTGATTATGAGCACCTTAAGGAGTGCAGTTTTTAGAATGGTGTCACTTTTGGGTATTTTCTATCATATAGACCCCTCAAAGTGACTTCAAATGTGATGTGGTCCCTAAAAAAAATGGTGTTTATGAGAAATCGCTGGTCAACTTTTAACCCTCATAACTTCCTAACAAAAAAAAATTGGTTCCAAAATTGTGCTGATGTAAAATAAACATGTGGGAAATGTTATTTATTATCTGTTTTGTGTGACATATTTTCTGTGTTTTAAGGGCATGAAAATTCAAAATTGGAAAATTGAGAAATTTTCTAAATTTTCACCAAATTTCCATTTTTTTCACAAATAAACGCAAGTCATATAAAAGAAATTTTACAACTATCATGAAGTACAATATGTCACGAGAAAACAATGTCAGAAAAGGGACAGTGGTCAGAATTGTAAAAGTTGGCCTGATCATTAACATGCAAACCACCCTTGGAGGTAAAGGGGTTAAAGTGTGCCCTCCTCCACAATGGCAATTTATTAGGTTCGGTCCCAATTGGCTATTCAGTTTCTCTTTGTGAAGAATACGGAGCCATAAAGTGAGTCATTGATTTGTTGCAATATCACAAAAACAATTGGATCAACTGTGTTGACTTTAAAAAATGTTATTTCTTGGTCACCAATGCAGATAAGTATCCTTGCTTGCATTGCATGTGCGACAGCAAAGCTCATGAGAAGCATTGGGTGGAGAGAAATTAGCCTCCAAGATCTAACCTCAAACCTAGTGATAAAAACATTCTAGATGAGCCACTTGTTGACAGAAAGTACATTACATTCCCATCTCTGCACATGAAACTGGGTCTCATGAAGCAATTTGTTAAAGCTTTCCCAACTGAATGAACTTGTTTCAAGAACATACTGTAATTTCGACATTTCCTAGCCAGTAATATTAAAAATTAAATGCCGGTGTGTTTGATGGTCCAAAGATTTGGCAGCTCATCAAAGATGAACATTTCATCGGGACAATGTTAGAACTTCAAAAGAATGCTTGGTTATCATTCAGAAACCTTGTCAAGGACTTTCTTGGAAATACATGAGCAATCAATTACACTGAAATTGTCCACAAATTCCTGGAGAGCTACAAAATGCTTGATTGCAATATGAACATCAAGGTGCATTTTCTGCATAGCCATTTTTCTAAATTCCTTGAAAACCTTGGTGTAGTCAGTGATGAGCTTGGTGAGCAATTCCACCAATTTTTGGAGGTCGTGGAGGGATAGTATCAAGGTAGATCTACATATGATGGCTGACTACTGTTGGAGCATCAGGCGAGCTTGTCCACAGACTGAGCACTCTAGGAAAAGCTATAATAGTGAATTGTTGCATTACTACATGCACACAATTTACTTACAGTAAAAATATATCCTTTGTATGAAAACATAACTTTAAATAAACATTACATTGCTTGAACATTTTACTTGGTTTTGAAGACAAAGGGACAATATCTTGTAGCTTGAAAAGTTGAATCAAAGAAAAACTGTGGTTACTTTTAGATTCAGAATCTAAAGTTAGTCAAAAACAAGTGTGAGATCTAACTCAACGAAAATTGTGTTCCCAAGTGATATATATACAGTGTTTTCATGGGAGAACACACCCTAAATTGAGCTATACACTCAAAATATTTTGCAGCCAATATTGTATTATAAATACAATTTATACCATAATTACCAAACTTTCATCTATCCTCTTATTTTTAAAATATTCATAATTGAGAGTCCTCAGTGGTTGACACCTTTTAATGGCTAACTGAAAAGATGGTAACACATTGCAAGCTTTCGAGACTACTCAGGTCTCTTCATCAGGCATTGACTAATACAAAATCTGAAGAGTCACATATTTATGCACAATACAGCACAGAAAAAATGCAATAGATTAGTCAATGCCTGATGAAGAGACCTGAGTAGTCTCGAAAGCTTGCAATTTGTTACCATCTTTTCAGTTAACCATTAAAAGGTATCAACCACTGAGGACTCTCAATTCTGAATATGTTTCTATCTACTGGCTAACACAGTATAAAGATATACATCTCTCTTATTTTTATTAACTTATATTTGCATATCTTAGCAAGAAGTAGAGGAGTAATGGAATAAATAATATCTTCAGCATACCTCCCAACTTTTTAAGAAGAGACAGAGGGACAAATTTTGCAGCCACACCCCAATCCAGACCCATTTACCATTTCTTTCTAACCTGGCAGGAGGAGATGTCAGAGGGGCGGTGGCAGTGAGGGACATTCAGCAGATGCCGTAGACTGTAGGACTTAGACCCAAATCCGGGATTGTCCTTTGCATTTGGGACTAGAGATGAGCAATTCACTAGCTCCCAGTCCCATGTTCAGATTAGTGGCACTTGGTGATTGGATGGGAGGCTGCAAATCTCTTACTTCCAGCATTCCTGGTGCGGTCTTTGATTAGCCTTGGCTGGTGTGATGTCATCTGTGCGTCCTACCATCTCTAGTTGGGACTTGTGCATTTAAGTTTTGTTCATTTAGTCATAGCAGCCAGGACTTTCTCATCTTCTCTGACTATTTGCAACAATTTTTAGGCCATTTCCTCTGTTCTGTCCTCACTAAATTGTCAGTCCAATTCTTGCATCGGTGTCAGATTCTAGATTCCCTCATTTAAACCTTTTTTTTTCCTTTTAGGCCTTTGGGGCCTTAAGGCTACTTTCACACATCAGGTTTTCGGCGTCAGGCGCGATCCGGCGTCGTGCCGGAATGCCGGATCCGGCAAATGTTTTGTAAAACCTGATGTGCCGGATCCGGTTTTCTGCCGGATCCGTCTTGTTCTTGACAGACAAAACCGGATCCGTCTCATCCGGTTCATCCGTTTTTCTATCCGTTTTTCGACGGATTACGCCGGATCTGGTTTTTAAAATTGACCCTTGTGGCCTTCCGAACGGGATTGGCTACTGGAAAACTATATATAGCATGTTCCTACAGCCCTTCTTTGACAGGTTGTAGAGGAGAAAGTGCAGGTTGGAGAGAAGAGCAAGTTACTGGTGAAGATGGATGTTGTCTTTGGAAATATTACCACTAGAAGTTCTGTGACGGTTTCAGTAATGAGGGACAATTTTGCACTATACTTTATGTCACCTCAAGGCAGAGTACACTGGCAGGATGACAGAGTGTGAAAGATTTGTGTCCTAACCAAACTTGTGTTCCTTCTGGACCAACAGTATATACCTTTGCCAACCAAAGTTGGCTATCTTGTCATGGTCTTACTATTTTTAGCTTTAGGCCACAGGTGTGTACCTGGTTGTGTTTTATGCAAAGTATTTCACCTTTTAACAAAAGTTGTGTACATTGTTAGGAAATCACCAACAATAAACACAACTTTTCAGGTGAAATACTTTGCTTCAAACACAACCAGGAACACAACTGTGGCAAAAAGCTAAAATTTACCCACAGTTATATACCTGGTTTTGAATACCTTTTTACCTTTTAAATACCCTGTATTTAACCTTTTTTTTAAACATATTTCGCCGCAGAAAGAAATGACAGACAACCAGTGTAAACAATAATTTAACTTTTATTTAAAATATTTTTTTTTGTGTAAACTGTTTTTAAAGTTAAAAAAACTTTTTTAATAAAGGTTTGAAACCAACCAAATGGGCATTTTTATTACAAAAAAAACATTATAACTCGGTGTAGTGTGGGGTGGAAATACTGCTGGAGGGGCTGCGGGACACTTTGACAATGGGAGTGTGGAGAGAGGACTGGGATCGTGGTGGGGAAGGAACAGTTAGAGGTGATGGTGTGGAAAAAGCTACAGAATGGGTGGAGATGTGGGAGGCAGAAGAGGTGGTGGGCGGTGGAGTGGAGGGTTGGGCAGGGACTGTAGGAGCAGATGATGTTGATGGAAAGTTGTATGGGGAAGGAGTTTGGTACGGGGAAGGAGTTTGGTACGGGGAAGGAGTTTGGTACGGGGCAGGTTGCTGGAAGTGGGGAGATGTCTGGTACTGGGGAGGTTGCTGGTACTGGGAAGGTTGCTGGTACTGGTGAGGTTGCTGGTATGTAATAGGAGGGGGAGGATGGAAAGTGGCTGGAGGGGGTGCAGATGTAATAGGAGGGGGAGGATGGAAAGTGGCTGGAGGGGGTGCAGGTGGAGGAACTACAGTGGTGGGAGGTGGAGGTTGGGAGGTAACCTGCTGTAGAGCACCGTGGCACGAATGCATTACATGCATCTGCTGGGTAGGAGATAGTGTTGCCATGCGCTCCACAACAGACCTGAAAAAGGTGTGGTTTGGCGAAGATCTTGCTTCTGAATGCATGGTTTGCAGAAGTGTCTTCACCTCCAGAATGCTGGAGTTGATCTGCTGAAAGCCTGCGGAGATTTGCTCTGACAAGACTTTTAGACAGTTCTGGAAAGATGCATTCAGATGCAAGAACTCTGGCGCATAACTCTTTTCCTGACCCCTCTGCCGCTGCCGCCCAGTACCCGCTGGTGTACTAGAGGTGGCAGGGGCAGAAGGGTGGGGTAAAGGGAAAGCGATCTCCTCACCAGCAGCTTCATGTAATGTAGGCGGCCACGATGCTCCTGTGCTGGTGGATGGGACAGATGGGTCGAATGTGTGGGAAGGCTGGGAAGGTGCAGATGTACCGGGGCGGTCGAAGTGTCCCTCGGTGCCGGTCTCCTCAGGGATCGCCTCAGAAGGGTCCAATCGTGCAGGGTCCCGAGTGCTGCTCACCGTGCTGTGGAATAAAGAGAAAAAAAAACAATTAAAATACTGACATGGTATGGTCCTGGCTGAAAAAAAAAAGTTACATCTAACATTTTTTTTCACATGTGGTGTGTAATATTTACCTTCTAGTGACCATTGTTTCCCGGAGGAACGACAGGGCTTGTGCGTACTTGTACTTGCTCCTGCGTCCTCCAGATCCACTCGGGGCCCGCATCTCTTTATTGAACTCCTTCTTGAAACGATCCCTCACAGACCTCCACCGATTCACAATTCTGTTCCCTGAAACGAGAAAGGAGTGGTTAGTATACAACATCAGTGTTTCACAAACTCCAGTCCTCATGGTCCCCAGGGGTCATGTTTTCAGGATTTCCATAGTAAATAGAAATCCTGAACACATGATCCGTGGGGACCACGAGGACTGGAGTTCGGGAAACACTGGTTTACATCAAGCAACCGGTACTGTATATACTTACGCTCTTTAATCTGGGCCCGAACATCGAGGTCCTCCCAGCGGCCCACAAGGAGCGAACAGATTTCCTCCCAGAGTCGTCGGGTAACGATAAGGTCAGCGTGGCGGCGGTCAGCCATATTCCAGAGCGGCTCCCTTTCTCTGACGAGATCGATGAGGTGGTCCACATCGAGTCCTCCATCCTCACCGTCAGAGTCGGGAGCACGCTGTGAAGGCTGTTAAAGAAAAAGACAAAAATAACATAATTAGCCTCCACAAAAGAAATGAAATAAAAAGTGCAAAAAAACAAAGCAAAAATATTTATACTTACACGCTGGTGACCGCCGCGTTGCTGTCGCCGACGACCCTGGGAGGCACTGCGAGGACCTCTTGGCTGAGCACCAGATTGGGAAGACTAGAGAAGAAAACAAAAAATGTTATGTCTTTGGATGTAGGCATTTGTTTGCTGTGTGTGGTCTGCAGAACATTGTTTTCTATGTGTTGTGTGTAGTGTGATGTTGTGTTTCTGCGTTTGATGCAAAAAACTTACCAATTGTGAGCCCACTCCAAGTGTCTGTCCACCCCTTCCTTCTTCTTCTGGGAGCTCCTCTTCATCATGTGAATCCTGTTTTGAAATAAAAGGCAATGAATAGACATATATTACAGAGATGATGGATTTTGGAAATAAAAACTTACCGTCAAACGCTGACGATGCGAGGGAGGGCTCCCAGAAGATGATGTGCTGTCTTCCTGGTGGCCACACTCCATGCCTGTGGGTGGTGTTCCAGCTGCTGCCATTGCTGCTGCTGCTGCTGCTGCTGCATCTATTGGGCGGCTGTTGAATAAAGAGAAACAAAGGGCCAATGAATATCTTGATATTCAATAGCCCTAGTTTGGAGGAATGGGGGATTTGATAATTACCGTCTCTCATCTGCTGCTGGCCTCCCCTCCTCAGCATGTTCCATTTGCTGCTCCATTTGGGGTGGTGGTGGTGCTGATGGTGCT
Organism: Dendrobates tinctorius; assembly: GCF_039654945.1. Lineage (NCBI taxonomy): Eukaryota > Metazoa > Chordata > Amphibia > Anura > Dendrobatidae > Dendrobates > Dendrobates tinctorius. Next base: position 40,651,411 of record NW_027361770.1, on the reverse strand, counting down.
ACAGTGGTCTCCTGCCTTCTCCTGCTGCGCTTGGTTGCTTTCTTGGGTGGCATGTTGGGTGTGGCTGTGGGTCCCACTGTCTTGCTTTTATATATGTCTTGTGGGCAGAGCTACTGAGCATGCTCAGACCAAAAAAAACGGATCCGGCCACCGGATCCGGCTTTCGCCGGATCAGGCGCATTGCGGCGCTCATAGGCTTTCATAGTGTGAAAAAGGCGGACGCGCCGCCGGCGTGTCCGGCTTTTTCGCCGGAGACAAAAAACGTTACAGTAGCCGTTTTTTCCAGATGCCGGATCGCAACACATTACCGGATCCGGCGAAAACCGGATGAAACGCATGGCCATCCGGCGCGATCCGGCGCAAATGCAAGTCAATGGGGGGGAAACCGGATCCGGCATTGCATTTCGCCGGATCCGGTTTCTGTCAAAAGCGCCGGATCGCGCCTGACGGCGAAAACCTGATGTGTGAAAGAGGCCTAATATGTTTTTTTGCCCCCCGGTGGCCACAGGTGTTATTACATGTCTGATAGTTTTCTTTGCTTTACCTTTTGCCCCCGGTGGTCACTGACGTTATTACATGTTTTTGTTGTTTTGCTGATTGTTACCACTCCTTTGCTATATAAGGTCACCTGGTGTATCAGCTGGTGTTGGTTATAGCAGGTCCTTGGTGGATTCCAACCACAGTGAAGTTAGCAGCTGGCTCTGAGGTGTTTAGCCACTGCTGAAAGCTGATCTGGTGCTGAACTCTGCTGCCCGGTGTTTGCAGCAGAGAAAGATGGTCAAGGTAGCAGCTGGCTCTTAGGTGTCGAGCCACTGCTGAACGCTAATCCGGTGATGAACTCTGCTGCCCGGTGACAGCAGTGGAGAAAGATAAGTGTTTTGTTGTTTTCCCCCATTTGGTGTATTTTCCTTTGTGTGTATTAGTGCAGCGGTGGGACCAGTGTCCGCACTATCCAGTTCCCTGGTAAGGAATAGGTGTAGGGCTAGTGAGGGATTCAGGTATCCTGGTCGGCGACAGGTGAAGAGCCTGTATAGGGAACGTTTGGAGCAGAGGCGTAGCTAGGGTTTCGGCTCGGGGGGGGCGAAACTTCTGAGTGGGCCCCTAACTAGGTAACTTTGATTACAACTCGGTGACGCACCCTAATAGTGGATGTAGGAGATGACTGCGCTGTTACTGAAAATAATCTTTACATAAAGACCAACATGGATATTACCGACACATGGTCAGTTGTAAATACCAGTCCTACAAAACATATAAGTGATTACTGCAGTTATAGTTGGTGTATTACCGCTGATGATCTTTCTGATGGAATTGTTCACTTTTCACGTCTTTTCCATCTGGCCCAGACCGACATGACGTCTTCTCCAGCCAGGACTCTGCTACAGAGAATACAACAATGACACGTTTCACTTCTCATATTCCAGCTCCATCACCATGTATCCCCAACCTGCACAAACCCCTCATCCTGCTGATACCCCAATGCTGAGCCACTGCTGCCTTATGTGTCCCTATTACTGCACCTGATACCCCAATGCTGAGCCGCTGCTGCTGTATGTGTCCCTATTACTGCACCTGATACCACAATGCTGAGCCACTGCTGCCGTATGTGTCCCTATTACTGCACCTGATACCCCAATGATGAGCCGCTGCTGCCGTATGTGTCCCTATTACTGCACCTGATACCCCAATGCTGAGCCGCTGCTGCAGTATGTGTCCCTATTACTGCACCTGATACCCCAATGCTGAGCCGCTGCTTCCGTATGTGTCCCTATTATTGCACCTGATACCCCAATGCCAAGCCGCTGCTGTCATATGTGTCCCTATAACTGCACCTAATACCCCAATACTGAGCCGCTGCTGCCATATGTGTCCCTATTACTGCACCTGATACCCCCCTATACACACACGGGTCCGCTCCGCACCCCCTATACACACGCGGCTCTGCTTTGTACACGCTGTACACACGTGGCTCCACTCCGTACACATTGTACACATGCGGCTCCACTCCGTACATGCTGTACACATGCGGCTCCACTCCGTACACACTGTACACACGCGGCTCCGCTCCGTACACGTTGTACACACGCGGCTCTGCTCCGTACACGCTGTACACACACGACTCTGCTCCGTACACCCCGTACACATACGGCTCCGCTCCGTACACCCCGTACACACACGGCTCCGCTCCGTACACCTTGTACACAAATGGCTCCGTTCAGCCCATACACACACGGCTCCGCTCCTCAGTACACCTCATAAATGCAAATCTCTGCTCCGTACACCTTGTACGCACACACGGCTCCGCTCCTCCACACCTCATCCATGTATATATCTGCTCCATACACCTTCTACGTACAGGGCTCCGCATACACACCCAGCTCTGCTACATCCACCCTGTAAACCCCTCCTGACCCCACACAGAAACTTCACCTCATCCAGCCATCACCATGACAACCAGCACAGCAGAGTCCTGCAGCCACTGAACCTCTGATCATGTGACCCCTGACTCCGCCCCTCCTGTGACCTCATCACAGGTCCTGTGCACAAAGAATAAACCAGGATGACATTGCTGGCTAAGAGGTGGGGGGCCACTGCTTGCACCGGGGCCCCCCACCGCCTTCTCAGGCCCATAGCAGCCGGGCAGCAGAGTAGGGAGATCAATTCTCCCTGCTCTGCCGCAGAATAGTGGTGTAGTGTAGTGTAGCTCCGGTGGGCCCCCTCAGAGCATGGGGCCTGGGGCCACCGCCCCCCTTGCCCCCCGGTAGCTATGCTACTGGTTAGGAGTGATCAAGGACACTGCCTCAGGGACGTGCAGGAGGTCTCCACGTCCCCATTCCCTATTGTAGAGCCCACCGTTGTAACTGTTTCCCCGGTGTTCCCCTTTTTGCCTTGTTGTTTGTTACCCAGCGATGCTATCACAAGGGAGAAGAGAAAATGAAATGCTCCCTGAATGCAGGCAGAGGGAAAATGGAAAACTGGAGGGATATGGCTGCTGAACTAACCCTAATCCTTTGCAAAGTCTACCAGGATGCATTGCAACCTTACCAGAATGCACTGCAAAGCAGGGAAAGTAGAAGCAAAGTGAAAGTAAAATACAATAACACTGCGGTTATGACTCTGGTCACTAGATGGAGCCAAAAACACTGAAAACATTAACAAGCAGATAATAAATCAGATGTTGGAGACAGAACATCCCCCTTATTTTATGTGTTTTGTGCAGATGTTAAGCTGCATTTTTAATGTGTTTTTCATAGTAGAGAAAATCTTCCATTCTGCAATTAAAAAGTAACTGCTGTTTTTACTTGTATTTTTTAGGCTCCACCGAGAAGCCTATACGCCTATACAGAAAAAAAGCACCAAAACCGCTCAGCAGCATCTTTAGACGGACAGGGGTGTGCAGTTTTCATGAAATCACATCCACTTTGCTTTGACAGTTAAACATAACAAAATTTCTATGCAGCCGAAAAAATGCAGCATTTATTCTACATGTGGACATGCTCTAAATGTCCAAGCCGAGTGTATGTGATTTCATGAAATCTGCTCTCGGTGCATCTAAAGAACTCTGTGGTTTTGGTGCTTTTTTACTCTATAGGCTTCTATGTGGAGCCTGTCAAAATGCACGTAAAAAACCCGCTATTGCATTTTTAAATGCAGAATCTGTAGTATTAAAAAAATCATTCAAAATGCGTATTCACATCTGCACCAAAATAGCAATAAATATGGGGAAAGAGAAATAAAAGAATAGAAGCAAACATGCAATAATCAGAGAAGATTGTTGTTGCGTCATGTGGTGTAGACACCTTCAGAAAACCTGCAGAAAAAAATGCAATAACATAGCATTTAGGTGTGTGAACACAGCCTCAGTGTTACATTCTTCATAGATCTTTGCGGAAGGATTTCACTCCATCACACACATCACTCCATTTTTTGCGATCTGAACATAATCTGATTGCTGAGTTGTATGGGTCATTTCAATTACAGTGACTCCAAATATGTTTGTGTTATTTGCTGATTTGTGATGTGTATTATTTTTAAGTAATTTTATAGGAAGAAAAAAAATATGTTTTTATTCTCTCTCTAGAATACAGAGACCTAAAAGTACACTGCTATGTACAGATGTATCTCTATGTCTCAGTATAATCTGTCTGTGGGGTTAGTGGCTGCAATAAAGATCAAAATTCTCCCTATAACATCACTAGAACCTGTGGCTCAAAAGCTTTAGCTCCTTCCTGTAATTAAAGAGGTTGTCTGTTCGAGTCCCAGAGAGATTCACAAAAAATGAGAAAATTACTTATTTGTAACTTTTTTATTTTTAGTAGTATTACAGGAACATAAAAATCTGACGTTTTCTTCACCTGTAGAATACAAATACATAGAAATGCACTGTTATATAAAATGTATCTATATATAATGGTATAATCTACCTCTGGGTTCACTGAGAGCTCAAGATTACCAAATTCACCCATCTACATCATTGTTGGCTGTGACTCATCACTGGAGCTGCTACCAGCGAACATAAGATCTTCGGTTTGAGTGTCGGAGAGAAAGGATAGTAGGACAAGAAGGGAATAGTTAAATTTAATTTATACAATGAAAAGAGAGCTATGTCCCCACCCCTCTGAGGAGGAGGAGCTAGGGAGCAATGAAGATGTTGGAGAGAGGTGAGTGTTTAGAAGCCAGGCTGGAGGGACAGAGCCCTTAAATTGGAGCAGTTAAATTTGGGACGGTTGGGAATGATGTCTTCAGTATTAGAAACTTAGCAAGAAGTAGAGGAGTGATGGATGGAATAGTAACTTCACTTCATCATTAGGCTACTGAGGGTTTTATTGTACCCTGTTACCATGGAAACAAAGGTTTTCATGGGAGCTGCAGATACAAAACAATAGATTTGTCATCAAAATTATATACAATAGTATTATATATTGTAGATGCATTGAAGCAATGCATCGTATGTTTAAAACATGTTAATCACTTTAAAATACATATATACCTATTAGATTAAATTGCATCTCTGACATGTTTTCACAAACTCATGGAAAAACACAATCTTAAATTGGAATAAACATATGCTGAAGAGTCTTAACCCCTTAAGCCCCAAGGGTGGTTTGCACGTTAATGACCAGGCCATTTTTTACAATTCTGACCACTGTCCCTTTATGAGGTAATAACTCAAACGCTTCCATGGATCCCAGTGATTCTGACATTGTTTTCTCGTGACATATTGTATTTCATGTTAGTGGTAAAATTTCATTCAAATAACTTGCGTTTATTTGTGAAAAAAACGGAAATTTGGCAAAAATTTTGAAAATTTCGCAATTTTCCAACTATGAATTTTTATGCCCTTAAATCACAGAGATACGGCACACAAAAAACTTGATAAGTAACATTTCCCACATGTTGACTTTACATCAGCACAATTTTGGAACCTAAATTTTTTTTTGTTAGGAAGTTATAAGGGTTAAAATTGACCAGCGATTTCTCATTTTTGCAACACCATTTTATTTTTACGGACCACATCACATTTGAAGCCACTTTGAGGGGTCTATATGATAGAAAATACCCAAAAGTGACACCATTCTAAAAACTGCACCCCTTAAGGTGCTCAAAACCACATTAAAAAAAAGTTTATTAACCCTTTAGGTGTGTCACAGGAATTTTTTGAATATTTAAAAAAAAAATGAACATTTAACTTTTTTCACAAAAAAAATACTTCAGGTTCAATTTTTTTTATTTTACCAAGGGTAACAGGAGAAATTGGACTGCAAAATTTATTGTGCAATTTGTCCTGAGTACGCTGACACCTGATATGTGGGGGGAACCACTGTTTCGGCGCATGGCTGAGCACAGAAGGGAAGGAGCGCTGTTTTACTTTTTCAATGCAAAATTGGCTGGAATTCTGATCGGACACCATGTCATGTTTGGAGAGCCCCTGATGTACCTAAACAGTGGAAACTCCCCACAAGTGACCCAATTTGGAAACTAGACCCCCCAAGGAACTGATCTAGATATGTGGTGAGAACTTTGAAGCCACAAGGGCTTCACAGAAGTTTATAACGTACAGTGGTACAATTAAAAAATCATATTTTTTCCACAAAAATGATCTTTTCACCCCCAATTTCTATTTTCCCAAAGTAACAGGACCCTAAAAGTTATTTGCAATTTGTCCCGAGTACGCTGATACATGTGGGGGTAAACCACTATTTGGGCGCATGGCAGAGCTCGGAAGGGAAGCAGGGCCATTTGACGTTTTTGGCTGGAATTGAGATCGGACACCATGTCGCGATTGGAAAACCCCTGATGTACCAAAACAGTGGAAACCCCCCACAAATGACACCATTTAGGAAACTAGACCCCCCCAAGGAACTTATCTAGATGTGTGGTGAGAACTTTGAACCCCCAAGGGCTTCACAGAAGTTTATAACATACAGCCATACAATTAAAAAAATCATATTTTTTCTACAAAAATTATCTTTTCACCCCCAATTTTTAGTTTCCCAAGGGTAACAGGACCCTAAAACTTATTGTGCAATTTGTCCTGAGTACGCTGATACCCCATATGTGGGGGTAGACCACTATTTGGGCACATGGCAGAGCTCGGAAGGGAAGCAGCGCCATTTGACGTTTTTGGCTGGAATTGAGATCGGACACCATGTCGTGTTTGGAGAGCCCCTGATGTACCAAAACAGTGGAAACCCCCACAAATGACACCATTTTGGAAACTAGACCCCCCAAGGAACTTATCTAGATGTGTGGTGAGCACTTTGACCCCTCCAGTGCTTCACAGAAGTTTATAACGCCTGGGCGTGAATATAAAAAAATCGTATTTTTTCCACAAACATGATCTTTTAGTCACCAATTTTTTTATTTTCCCAAGGGTACCAGGAGAAATTGGACCCCAAAAGTTGTTGTCCAATTTGTCCTGAGTACGCTGATACCCCATATCTTGGAGAAAACTACTGTATGGGCACACGTCGGGTCTCGGAAGGGAAGTAGTGACATTTTGGAATGCAGACTTTGATGGAATGGTCTGCGGGTGTCATGTGCATTTGGAGAGCCCCTGATGTTCCTAAACTATTGAAACTCCCCACAAGTGACCCCATTTTGGAAACTAGACCCCCCACGGAACTTATCTAGATATGTGGTGAGCACTTTGAACCCCCAAGTGCTTCACAGAAGTTTATAACGCCCGGGCGTGAAAATAAAAAGATCATTTTTTTTCCACAAAAATGATATTTTTGCCCCCAACTTTTTATTTTCCTAAGGGTAACAGGAGAAATTGGATCCCAAAAGTTGTTTTGCAATTTGTCCTGAGTAGGCTGATACCCCATATGTGGGGGTAAAACACTGTTTGGGCGCATGGCAGAGCTTGGAAGGGAAGGACCACCATTTGACTTTTTCAACTCAGAATTGGCTGGAATTGAGATCAGGCGCCATGTTGCATTTGGAGAGCACATGTCACGCGGGGCTTAGGACAACTAAGGCAGAAATACCCGGGGCCCCTGTGGTGTCCCTTTCACTAGGGGAAACCCTGTCTGACCCTCAACCCAGGGTTTTTGCTGAAGGTGCAAATGCCTGAGCCTCCACCCTTTCCTTATCTCCTGCTCAGCCCTGTACTTAACCCTCCACCCTCCACCCAGTGAGGAGACACACCACCAAAGCTCCCACACAAATAAGACAGACAGGGAGAACTTAAACTGCACTGCGCCGCACACACACAGGAATATACAGTAATGTGAACAGGGCACAACTAAACACAAATATGGGAAGGAGAAAGGATAACGACGGATCATACGACACCAGATACGAATCTCTCTCTCTGCAACACCTCCACTCCAGACCGGAACCACTTGGTATGAAAACACAAGCTATAATCGGCGACGCCCATATGCCAGTATGACTATTTAAAGACCGTGGGCGTGACTAACCTTCCAACCTGGTCTCCAGCAGGATTAACCCCCGAGAGCCTGAAGATCAAGCCGGCGCCACTGAGGCTATAGTGGCTGGAGGTGGAACTACCTCTGCCTGCCGGACGCTGTGGTGTGAACAGCGTCCGACATGACAGTACCCCGTCTTCTACGAGGGACCCCAGGGCCCTCAAGACTCATAGGACCCGGCTTGTCCGGATGACGACGGTGAAAAGAACTGACCAGCCGATCCGCATGTATGTCTGAGGCTGGAACCCAAGACCTCTCCTCCGGATCATACCCCCGCCAGTGCACCAAATACTGAAGAGTACGGCGTACTACTCGAGAGTCCACTACCTTGGCGACCTCGAACTCTAAATTGCCATCCACCATGACTGGAGGTGGCATCGGCGTCGTGTCCACCAAGCCTACCACCTTTTTCAATAAAGCCCTGTGAAAAACGTTATGTATTTTGTACACTGCAGGAAGTTCCAACCGATAAGCCACTGGGTTAATGATGGCAGAAATCCTAAAAGGCCCAATAAACCTTGGACCCAGTTTTAAAGATGGAATTTTGAGTTTTATGTTCTTCGTAGCTAACCACACCCATTCACCCACACACAGGTCCGGACCTGGCACGCGTCTACTGTCAGCCACCCGTTTGTACCTGGCACTCATGCTCAACAAACGCTGTTTCACCCGCCTCCAGACTGATGACAATTGGGCTCCTAGCTGATCCTCCTCTGGGACACCCCCGGAGTCACCCTGACGTAAGGTACAAAACTGAGGATGTTGACCGTACACACAAAAGAATGGAGACTCTCCTGATGACTCTTGGCGGTGATTATTTAACGCGAATTCGGCCAGAGGAAGGAAAGTAGACCACTCCTCCTGGTTGTCGGACACAAAACATCGTAAATACTGTTCTAGATTTTGGTTCATGCGCTCAGTTTGTCCATTAGACTGTGGATGAAACGCCGATGAATGTGACAACTTGATCCCCAACCTTGAGCAAAAAGCTTTCCAAAACCTCGCCACAAATTGCGTACCCCTATCAGATACTATGTCAGATGGTACTCCGTGGAGTCTGACCACCTCCTTCACAAATACCTGAGCCAACGTCTTAGCATTGGACAAAGAAGACAACGCCACAAAATGCGCCATCTTTGAAAAACGGTCAACCACCACCAGGATGACTGTGTTCCCTGCCGAGGCTGGCAAGTCAGTGATAAAATCCATGGAGATTTCTGTCCATGGCCTATTGGGTACCCCCAGAGGCTGTAGCGTGCCAGCAGGACGGGTTCGGGGTGACTTAGCCCTAGCGCACGTGATGCAAGCTGCCACGTACGAGACCACGTCCTGCCGGATTTTGGGCCACCAGAAACGACGCGATACCAGCTCTAAGGTGCCCTTCACCCCTGGATGACCAGCCAGTACCGAATTGTGGTGTTCCTTCAACACCTTAAGCCGAAGATGCAGGGGTACAAATGATTTGTTGGCGGGAAGTCCTGGTGGTACCTCCTCTTGGGCCTCGGCAATCTCCGCCTCTACCTCCGTCGTGAGAGCCGAGACCACTACCCCTTTCTGGAGGATGGGTACCGGCTCTTCCCGAGGTTCTCCCCCCGGAAAACACCTAGACAAGGCATCCGCCTTGGTGTTTTTAGCCCCGGGATGGTACGTCACAAGAAAATTGAAACGAGTAAAAAACAATGCCCAGCGAGCCTGCCTAGGAGACAGACGCTTGGCCGACTCCAGATAGAGCAGATTCTTATGGTCGGTGATAACTGTGACCTGGTGAGCCGCCCCCTCCAAGAAGTGTCGCCATTCCTCAAAAGCCAGTTTGATGGCCAACAACTCCCTGTTGCCGATATCATAATTCCGTTCGGCCGGCGACAGCTTCTTGGAGAAGTAGGCGCATGGATGCATCTCGCTCAAGGACGAGCCTTGAGACAGTACTGCCCCCACTCCCACCTCCGACGCATCAACCTCTACCACAAAAGGTTTAGACACGTCTGGTTGCACCAGAATGGGGGCTGAAGCAAAACTATTCTTCAGACGCTCAAATGCACGTATAGCCACCTCAGGCCAGTTCGCCAGATCGGCACCCTTTTTTGTCATGTCCGTGAGCGGTTTGGCGACAGTCGAAAAGTGTTTTATAAATTTCCTATAATAATTCGCAAACCCAAGGAACCGCTGGAGTGCTTTCAGACTCTCCGGCCTCTCCCATTGCAGCACCGCTTGCACCTTAGCGGTGTCCATTTTAAAACCGGCTGCGGACACAATATATCCCAAAAAGGGCAACTCCTGGACAAAAAATAAACATTTTTCCAGCTTAGCATAGAGCTGGTTCTCCCGGAGCAACTGTAACACCTGCCTAACATGCTCCAAATGAGTGTCCCGATCGCTAGAATAAATGAGGATATCATCCAGGTATACAATCACAAATCTCCCCAGGACATGAGCAAATACATCATTAATAAAATGTTGGAAAACGGCAGGCGCGGTGGTCAACCCAAACGGCATAACCAGACTCTCAAAATGACCCTCAGGAGTGTTAAACGCCGTCTTCCACTCATCCCCCTGACGGACCCTTATGAGGTTATACGCCCCCCTGAGGTCCAGCTTAGAAAACCATTTCGCCCCCGCTACCTGGTTGAACAAATCCGGGATCAACGGCATTGGGTAGGGATCACGGATAGTAATCTGGTTTAACTCTCGGAAATCCAGACACGGGCGTAACCCCCCATCTTTCTTCTTAATGAAGAAAAACCCCGCGGCTACAGGCGAGGACGAAGGCCGGATGTGTCCTTTGCTCAGACTCTCCGCGATGTAGTCTTTCAGAGCTTGCCTCTCAGGACCAGAAATATTAAACATCCTGGCCTTAGGTAATTTGGCCCCGGGTTTTAACCTAATCGCTCTGGCAGCGGAAACTTCGGCTCTGCACCGATACCTGCAGATGCCGTTTGCACCTTTGCTACTACCAGGCCCTGCTGCTGAACTGCCCCTTTCAACTCGGAGACCTGTAAGGACAGCGCCGCCAACTGGCGGGTTATGGAATCCATGGGATCCATGGACTCCTGAAAAAATGTGGGCCGATTATAATGTCACGCGGGGCTTAGGACAACTAAGGCAGAAATACCCGGGGCCCCTGTGGTGTCCCTTTCACTAGGGGAAACCCTGTCTGACCCTCAACCCAGGGTTTTTGCTGAAGGTGCAAATGCCTGAGCCTCCACCCTTTCCTTATCTCCTGCTCAGCCCTGCACTTAACCCTCCACCCTCCACCCAGTGAGGAGACACACCACCAAAGCTCCCACACAAATAAGACAGACAGGGAGAACTTAAACTGCACTGCGCCGCACACACACAGGAATATACAGTAATGTGAACAGGGCACAACTAAACACAAATATGGGAAGGAGAAAGGATAACGACGGATCATACGACACCAGATACGAATCTCTCTCTCTGCAACACCTCCACTCCAGACCGGAACCACTTGGTATGAAAACACAAGCTATAATCGGCGACGCCCATATGCCAGTATGACTATTTAAAGACCGTGGGCGTGACTAACCTTCCAACCTGGTCTCCAGCAGGATTAACCCCCGAGAGCCTGAAGATCAAGCCGGCGCCACTGAGGCTATAGTGGCTGGAGGTGGAACTACCTCTGCCTGCCGGACGCTGTGGTGTGAACAGCGTCCGACATGACAGCACCTGATGTGCCCAAACAGTGGAAACCCCCAATTTTAACTCCAACCCTAACCCCAACACACCCCTAACCCTAATCTCAGCCCTAACCCTAGCCCTAACCCTAACCCTAGTCCTAAACCTAGCCCTGGCCCTAACCCTAGCCCTAGCCTTAACCCTAATGGGAAAATGGAAATAAATACATTTTCTTTTAATTTTATTATTTTTCCCAACTAAGGGGGTGATAATGGGGGGTTTGATTTACTATTTATGGCGGTTTTTATGTTTGGCAGCTGTCGACGCTAAAAGACGCTTTTGATTGTAAAAATAGTTTTTGCATCACCACATATTGAGAGCTATAATTTTTCCGTATTTTGACCCACCGAGTCATCTGAGGTCTTATTTTTTGCAGGACGAGTTGACATTTTATTGGTACCATTTTTGGGCACATGACATTTTTTGATCGCTTTTTATTCCGATTATTGGGACGCAGAATGAACAAAAACCAGCGTTTCATGAATTTCTTTTGGGAGGGTGCATTTACACCATTCCACGTGCGATAAAATTGATAAAGCGGCTTTATTCTTCGGATCAGTACGGTTACAGCGATACCTCATTTAGGTCTTTTTTATGTTTTGTCAGTTTTATGCAATGAAAACTATTTTATATAAAAAATTATTTTTGCATCGCTTTATTCTGCGAGCTATAACTTTTTAATTTTTTCACTAATGATGCTGTATGGTAGCTATTTTTTTGCGGGACAAGATGACGTTTTCAGCGGTACCATGGATATTTATATGCGTCTTTTTGATCGCGCGTTATTGCACTTTTTGTTCAGTGGTATGATAATAAATCATTATTTTTTGCTTCGTTTTTTATTTTTATTTCTTAAGGGGTTAACTAACAGGACAGTTTTATAGGGCAGGTCGTTACGGACGCGGCGATACCAAATATGTGTACTTTTATTGTTTGGTTTTTTTTTTATTTCCAAAAAATGAATTTTATGGGGGAATATTTTTTTTTTCTAATTTATTTGGCGATTTTTTTAAAAATTATTTTAACACTTTTTTTTTACTTTATTGCATTGTCCCAGGTGGGACATCACTGTCCTGTGACAGATCGCTGATCTGTCACATCACAGATCACTGTGACAGATCAGCAATCTGTCACAGGCAGTGCAGCAGGCTTCCTCGTGCCTGCGCTTTGCAGGCACTGAGGAAGCCAGCTCCCTGCAGGCCCCCTAAGGTCCCCGTCGCCATCTTGGATTCGGGGGCCTGCAGGGATGGAGCCCCCCGCAGCAGCGCTGCACATTGCGCTGCCGTGGGGGGCTCAGGGAAGCACGGAGGGAGCCCCCTCCCTGCCGATGCTTCCCTTTAACCCCCGGTACACCGCGATCGTGTTTGATCGCGGTGTGCAAGGGGTTAACGTGTCAGGGGCGGTCCGTGACCGCCCCTGACACATTGTGCCTGGTGTCAGCTGTGATAATCAGCTGACACCCGGCCGCGATCAGCGGCGCTCAACACGTGGGCGCCGCTGATTGCTATGACGTACTATCCCGTCCCTGGGAATTAAGTCCCAGGGCACATGGACGGGATAGTACGTCTCATGGCAGAAAGGGGTTAAGCTGAATTATGCTTTAATTTTCTCCTATAGGCACAGTTCAGAGCCAAGGCTTCTGTTTCTTAAAACTAATCAAATGCATTGGACCATGCAAAGTGGATGGTGTTGTGTTCAATAATTACTAAATCCAAAATATTATGAATATTTATATATATTTTGGCCAGATTATTTTAATATGATTTTGTGTTAAATTCACTTTTGTGAAGTATTTCAAAATTATATTTCTGTCTGAAAAATATGGGAAAGGAGATGTCAGAATGAAAAAAAAATAGAATATTGTGTGAGTGTGAAAAATTTGAATTTTATGGCAAGTCTGTTCAGCAGACATCACAGATAAATATAAGACTCCCTGTAAGTAAATTTTCATAAGTGGCATTTTTGCATATAATAAACATGTTTTTGTAATGGTTTTTACAGATTTTTTTGCTTGTATTTTTTATTTTAATCATGGAAAAGTGCTGTAAAAAAATGAAAGAATTGACATGCTTCCTCTTGGCATAAACACAGTAGGGCTAGATAATATATGTAAAACTTTATATACTTATTGAGACTTCAGAAATCTCATTGATTTTGCTGGTATTGTATATTTTCACACTAAATACACAGTGTAAAAATGCAACAAAATCTCCATATGTGAGCAAAATCTAAGAGAGGAGAAGGCAAACCCACATGTGAATACCTGGGGGAGCATTCAAAATAAGCAAGAATCGACCTTTCTTTCATTTGACTGCAGTAGCCCTTTTCATATCATAGGGGAATATCATTTTTAATTGGTGTTGTTTATCTAACAGGATTGTCCCATTATTAAATTCATATGTGAATTAATAATAGCTAAAAATTCAGGAGGTTGTTATTATCTTTCCCATTTTTGTATGTGACTTACTAGGGGAGATGTTCCCTGTGGATGTAATAATTTGAAAAATGTTTAATAAAAAGAATCTGATTAAAAAAATAATAATAGCTATAAAATAAATCATGCGTAACTAACATCTATTTTCCTAATAACATGCTTCTCCAAAAAATTGTCTCCTAACCACTTCAAGTATTACCACTGGTGGTGAAGGAGTTGCATAGATTGGGACCTCTAGTTGCTTACTGTAACATAGTAACATAGTTTTGAAGGCTGAAGGAAGACCTTATGTCCATCTAGTTCAGCCTATTTTTAGTGCAGCTGTTCTGCATTGTTGATCCTGGGGAAGGCAAAAAACCCACAGAGTAGAAGCCAATTTTCTTCCCCTAAGCTCGGTCAACCATCTACCTATAATATTCTGTTATTCGTAACCTTCTATACTGTTACAAGAAAGGCATCCTTTCCTTTCTTAAATTCATTCAGTGAGTTGGCCATCACCACTTCCTCAGGAAGAGAATTCCAGAGCCTCACTGCTCTAACCATGAAGAACCCTCTTCTATGCTGGTGCAGAAATTGTCTTTCCTCCAAACGAAGAGAATGCCTCCTTGTTCTTGTCACAGTCCTTGGTACAAACAGTTCATTGGAGAGATCTCTGTATTGCCCTCTGATATACTTGTACATATTTATTAGGTCTCCCCTAAGTCTTCTCTTTTCTAGAGTAAATAGACCTAATTTTGATAACCTTTCTGGGTATTGTAGTAAAACAACTCCATTTATTATTTTGGTAGCCTGCCTTTGAACCCTTTTGAACACAAACACAGTACAAGTTCACTGTGTATGTGGCATCCCAGGAGTCCAGTTGCAGCAGTGGCATTGCCTTCCTCACAGGGAGTAATGTCATGCCTGGAAGCAAGGAGGGGCCCCTTACCAGGTCTCAGCAGGAGAGAATTCGAGCAGAACCTGGGAAGTGGAGCTGTGATTAAACCCGCCCCAGAGCTGAGCGCTAGGGTCCGGATACCGGAGTCCGTGGTTGAGCGGGTACTGAAATCCCGGCAGCTAAATCCGGAGGGCAGGGGACTGCAGGTCTCCTGTTCTGATCTAATACCCGGCAGCACAGCAGCATACCAGACCCTGATGCTGACACAAAGGAGCAGCACCTGTGATAGGCTCGAGCTGCCTGCCATGCGGGCAACGGTTTGTTTTTAAAAACAGAGTGAGACAGTTAGCAGCAGGAGGATGAGCTGTTAGGCGGCAAGGAAAAAGGGAGGACAGTGCAGAAGGAAGGCCTCTGTACCTACCTGGCCAGGTGTATCCAAAATTGCTTCCAGCCTGCCCGGCTCTCCATTAAGATTTGTTACCAGTGCCCCGGTCTGTACTATCAACCATCAAGTAATGGAAAAGAAAACTATAGCCCTTGTGTACTCCAGTGATCTCTTGCGCCCTGAGTCCTGCACCACAAGGTACACAAAGCCTGACATTAACAGGACCGGTAGCCCGGAGGCCCCACTCCACCTGTGGGGAGCAGAACCATCCCAGCTGCGTCACCATCAGCACCAGCGGTCTCTTTTAGCATTCCATATACATATTCCCCATTTTACGGCACAGCCAGGGTCATGGAGTCGGGTCATGGCCCCATGAATTCCCAAAAGAACTGTCCGACCCAGTTCCGAGTACCTCACGGCCCTGGTGGGCGTGTCATTTTGGAGTCACGAACAGGATTTCGTAGCACGGTATTACCGGGTACTGTGTGCCATAAACTTTATTGAACTGTATAATAGCCGCGATTACTGCACCACGCGGCATGCAGAAAGCAGGAGGCCCCAATTTGGAAACTCCTGGGAGCTTAATTCATCCCGCCTGCGGTGCAGCCACTTAGTACGGTAACAATACCCAAAGCCTGGCTGAGGTTCACTAGGAGGGAAGGAGATGCCCAATCTAGGAGAGGATCCAGCGGTGGGTGTGGCCACAGCCACTGTAATGCCTTTATCCATACCATATATCCCAGGGGTGGCCTGACAACCTCAGTACTCCGGGCAGTTGCACACCCTGAGCGACTTTAAGGAGAGACTGCATAGTTTATTCGAAATGTACCTCTTGTCAGAGAGCCAAAAAGTCAGCACCCTTTTTTGGCCAGCTAGCCGGTGCAGCCCAAAGGGAGGTGAAGTCCTGGCCGGACACCGACAAAAGAACTTAAGAAAATCTTGGCCGGGCTGAAGGATACTTTTGACACCCGCACAGCAGCGGACATTGAAATGAAATTCTATGGGTGCAAACAAAGGGTGCAGGACAGTGTACGGGACTATGCCCTAAACCTGCAAGAGGCGCTGCAGGCCATTAAAAAGGTAGACCCCCAACAGTGTGCGAGATAAGGACAGATTGCTAACTGAGCAGTTTACTGAGGGGCTCCTGTCTACCGCTCATCGGACAAAGCTGCGCATTATGGCCCCGCAAAACCCTGACCTGGACTTCGCACAATTTAAAGACCGGGCCATCTGGGTGCTGCGAGAAGCAACCCCAAGTGGCACTGCACCCCTTCAGCACCCAGCTATCACATACCATCAGGAGGCGGCGTCCTTTTCCCCGGCACCCTTGAAGGCCGATGCGTAGACCCTAGATAATGACTCCTCTGCAGGCCTATGTCTCCAGGTCTAGTAGCTGACCAAAAGTGTGGCTGCACTAACCAAAACAGTGCAGTCCATGCAACTGTCCCCAAAGGAGAAGATCCAGCTGGCCTCCAGTCCAGATGACGTCCCATGGCGATGGCAGAGGAGAATCCCACCGACCAGAGGGAGAGACAACGATTGCTACAACCATAACGGACAGCCCATCTGTCGCCGCTGCAACAAGGCTGGGCACATCGCAAGATTCTGTAATTTAAACAAGCAACCCCTGGGGCAGAAGGCCAACCCTCAAGAGTAAGACAACCGGACCCACAAAGCTGGCGAGACAAGTAAGTGGGAGGACGGCTGGTCCTGCCCGTCGTGCTTGATGGCATCTCGATGAACGCTTTTTTGGACACCGGCTCCCAGGTGACAACAATGCCATATATCTTTTTTAAACGGTATTGGGCTGATTCAGACATTACTCGCAACCCAGATGAACACTTTAACATCTTTGCCAGCAATGGTCAGCCCTTGCCTCTGGTGGGGTATAAGGAGGTGACCATCAAGGTTGGCCGAGTAGAATTACAGTCGCAAGGTTTGATTATAGTTGATATTGACAGACAAGAATGCCATCCTATGATTACTCTAGGCACCAATGTAATAGAGAATAGAAATTATTGTTTTGTTGCAACAGGTAGCCGAGACCGCCAGTTCCAGTCAGCAGCGTGTCCTGCAAAAGGAAATCAGAGCCATGATACAGAGACAACAGGTAGAGCTGTCTGGTGAAGAAGTCATCAGTGTCAAAGTGAGTGATCCACCCCCCACTGTAATACCCCTAGGAGTGAAATGTTGATTTGGTGTAGGGCAGCAATAGGCCTCAGGGGTCAAGATTACCAGGCCCTGGTAGAAACCGTGTACTCTGATAGTAGACCCATCATCCTGACAGCCAGAGAGGTAGTCGATGTCCGCAAGGTGAGGGTACCGATACACATCCTGAATTGTGGGGAGAAAGAGGTCCATTTATCCCGGTATGTCACCCTTGCTAAGCTGTTCACTGTCAGTAATAATGCAATAAAGACCATGGAACCCTTGCTTCCGTCTGACTAGGCGGAGAACAATGGTTCTGAGGGGCAGCTGGAGGATTGGTGTCAGAAGCTACACATAGCTACTGACTCCACCCCTTTGCACCAAAAGCATGGGGTTTACTGGGTGGTTCAAGAATGAGCGGGTCTTTAGCAAACACCCTCTTGACTTTGGGCAGGTAAAACGGGTCCAACACCATATCCCCACCGGAGATGATCCACCCATTAAAGAGATACCGGCCTGTACCCCCACCTCACTATCAATGTGCCAAGGGTTTGTTGTATGTATGGAGATGAAGGAGGCTGGGGTAATCAGAGATAGTTGTAGCACCTGGGCAGCTCCATTAGTCCTTGTTAGAAAGAAAGATGGTACAACGAGGATGTGTGTTGACTACTGGCAGATTAACTGCATTATACATAAAGATGCCTACCTGTTACCACAAATTGAATCATTAGCTGCACTGAGATCCGCTAACTATTTCTCTACTTTAGATCTCACCAGTGGGTATTGGCAGCTTTCCGTGGCAGAAGCAGACAGAGAGAAGACAATGTTTACGACACCAATGGGCCTCTGCGAGTTCAACTGCATGCCATTCTGGCTTTGCAATGCACCAGGAATGTTCCAGCAGTTAATGGAATTCTGCCTAGGACATAAAAACTTCAAAACCGTTTTGTTGTACCTGCACAATGTCATCATCTACTCAAACACATAAGAAGACCACCTGGAGCACCTGGCCGAGGTGCTCAAGTCCCTATCCGGTTTCGGCCCGAAAGTAAAGCTGTCCAAGTGCCACCTGTTGAAGCCCAAGGTGCAGTACCTAGGTCACGTGGTAAGCGCCGAAGGTGTGGCACCAGACCCTGAAAAAGTCACCATGATCAAGGACTGGCCAAGACCCTCCACTATCAATCAAGGACGTACGGTAGTTCCTCGGGCTGCTAGGGTACTACAGGAGATTCATAAAGGGCTTCACAAAGATAACGGCACCTGTTATGAATGGGTCACCGAGGAGGATAGCAGGCCCAGGCTAAGCCACAGAAAACCAGAGAGGTTGGTAACTAAGCGAATTGCAGACCCCTGATCCTGTCCACACAACTAGCAGTAGCCATGGAGCGTACCTACGATGATCATAGACGCCTCGGCACAGCCGGAGAGCTAACTAAGCCTAAAGCAAGAAAGGGGAAATCTAAACTGCCTCGGAGCAGACCCCAAAGGAATAGATAGCCGCCAAACATATATTGTTGGTGAGACAAGATGAAAACACAAACGCAGGAAGGAAAATAGACTGAGCAAATGATGGGGCCCACACTGACTAGACAGGACAGGAAAGGAAAGATACTGTCTGCAATCACACAAAAAACCCTGCAAAAAGTCCAACACATCTGATGCACAAAAACACTGAAGTCACATGACTTTGCCCCCACTATATCAGTACTCTGGTATATTCTGAAAGCAAAGCAAAAAGAGACCAATATAACAGGGGACAAAACAAACTGGCACAAGCAGTAACATATGGGCGGTGATTCAGCACAGCCCCAGCCGGAGCTGGCTAACCCGCACAAAGCAGATATAGACAAAACCAGATCAAATGCAAACAGAATAGCAAATGAACCACTTAGCTGAACCGTGCAGGGACAGAGCAGGAGACATCAGACCTCAGGAGGCACAGGAAGAAAATCACCTGCAGGTATAGAGGGAGTCGGCTGTCTTAAATCCCAATCTGAAACCCCAGATCTTCAATCGTCATCCTCATTATCACGTGGCCAGCCTCTGGCAATCAGATCAGCTACACTACCTCCAGCAACCACCAGAGGGAGCCAAAAAAGAGAACTCGCAACCCCTCTGTCAATCTGACCAGCTCCACTACCTTCAGTAATAGCCAGAGGGAGGCCAGAAAGAGAATTCACAACAGGCACCCATTCAGGACCTCTTAATAGGCCAGTCCAAGAAGGCCAAGAACTCAAGTCCTCTGTTCGAGTGGAGTAAAAGAGAAGAAGAATCCTTCACTCAGCTGAAGATGGCTCTTATGGGAGACGAAGTCCTGGCCTACCCCGACTATGGCCAACCCTTTATACTTTATACAGACGCCAGCAACGTGGGATTGGGAGCAGTGCTGTCCCAGGTACAGCAAGGAAGAGAGAGAGTTATTGCCTACGCCAGCAGGAAGCTTTGTACCACGGAAAGGAACTCCGACAACTATAGTTCCTTTAAACTGGAGTTTCTCACCATAGTCTGGGAGGTGCATTGGAGCAGCAATGGATGGCTCAGTTGTCCAATTACGAGTTTACCATCAAATACCGGGTGGGGCATAAAAACGCTAATGCTAATGCACTGTCCAGGATGCCCAACTTGCCGCATGGGGGAGAAGACCCAGAGGAACTCAAAGAAATCGAGTTACCAGCTTTCCACCTCACCGCTGCGGCCCAATGCTCCCACTGCGTGAGGGACAAGGGCTATGCCATGCAAGAGGCAACGATTAACCCACTGCCCCACCATGGATGGGCAGAAACGCAGGACAGCAATCCGGCAGTCTGCCTAGTAAAGGAATTGCTGACACAAGCTGATTTGAAACCTAGTCCAGATGCTCCACAAGAGTCCCAACGGTTATAGAAGGAGAAGGGCAAGCTGTTCATCTCTGAGGGGAAGCTGTGTCAGAGAAGCATCAATTCCCAAACCCACGAACTGGTCTGGCAGGTGGTAGTCCAGAAGCGGGATGCGCCAATGGTCTTAGAAGCGTACCATGATGGAGCAGGACACTTCGGGTGGAAGAAGTTGGAAGTCCTACTATGTGAGCAATTCCACTGGGTTGGCATGAGGAAAGCAATCAAGAAATGGTGTCGAGAATGTGGTCCATGCAAAATGAGACGGAAAGACCGTGATAGCCAGAGGGCTCCCCTACAGTTCATAGACACCAAACAACTGCTTGAGCTGGTAGCCTTGGACCATGTGAAGCTGGCCCCAAGCTGGTCAGGCTATGTCTACGCCCTCACCATAGTAGACCACTACTCCTGGTTCCTGGTAGTAGTGCCAGTGAGGGATCAGACGGCAGCCAAAGCATTTCAACAACACTTTTGTCACCCATAGGGTTATCCTGAATGAGTGCTTACTGACCAAGGCCCAGCCTTTGAAACAGAAGTGTTCCAGGAGTTCTGTAACATGTATGGCTGCAAAAAAATAAGAACCACGCCATATCATCCCCAGACCAACGGGTTATGTGAGAAAATGAACCAGGTAGTAATAGACTTGTTGAAGACTCTGCCCCTGGAAGAGTGCAGCCTGTGGCCAGAGAAGTTACCGGATTTGGCAGACTTATATAACCACATCTCGGTGAACTTCACCAACTGTACACCTGCCTACCTGATGAGGGCAAGACCTGGCAAGTTACCCATTGACTTGGAAATGGGAGTTTTAACACCTGAGATGACATCACCAGATTCAGACTGGGATAGGGGGCAGCAGCAACAATATCACAAGGTGCAAGAATGTGTAGATGTAACAACCCTGCCGATATCACTGCATGGCCTCCCATCCCCCACCAACCTTACTCACTACTCCGGGCCATGCTGTGAGTTCTGTCTGCTGCCAATTCCATGCTGTATGCCTCTTGCTTCCTGCCTGCTCTTTGCATGCTTCCTGGCTGTGTGCATAGGGGGTCGGCGCCGGCACTCTCTGGTTCTTATGGTATCAGGGTCCACCTGTCTAATGTGCCCCTGGCCAATCACCAAGAGGCCTCTAGTATTTAGGGCAGCTCCACCCAGTGGTAGCTGCCTGTGCAATGTCTTAACTCAGTTAGTGTCTCGCTGCTGAGTTGCCAGGTCCTGTCCTGTGTTTCGCCTTCTCTGGAGGCGTGATTCCTAGTCCTGTGTCTGTGCCTGTCTTGCTGCCCTCCAGGAGGCAGAATATCATGGTCTCTGTGCCTTTGTTCCTTGCCTTGTATCTGTCCTGTCCACCCTCCAGGAGGCAGTATATCCTGGTCCCTGTGCTCTTGTTCCTTGCCTTGTCTCGCATCTGTCTGCTCTGCCCTCCAGGAGGCAGTATATCCAGCTCTCTGTGTCTTTGTTCCAGTACCTTGTCTCACACAGTTACCTTATCTGAACTCTGTTCTACCTTTGTCTGTCAGTTTCCTTGTCTGTGGCTCCTTTCCCTGCTGTGTCTATCCTTCTGTTCTCTCCGTCTGCTTTGCCTCCACACTCCTGCGGTTCTTCCTGTACTCCGCACTACTGCAGTTCTGCCTGTACTCCGCACTCCAGCGGTTCTGCCTGTGCTCTGCACTCCTGCCATTCTGCCCATGCCCCGCGCTCCTGCGGTTCTGCCTGTGCTCTGCACTCCTGCGATTCTGCCAGTGCTCCACACTTCTGCGGTTCTGCCCGTGCTCCGCACTCCTGCGGTTCTGCCTGTGCTCCGCACTCTTGCAGTTCTGCCTGTGCCCAGCTTCTGCTGCTGCAGAACCTCTTGCTGCAAACTGCAGCTCCTCTCCGCAGTCTTGTGGTTCTTCTCCAGTGTGAACAGATCCAAACCTGTTTCCTCATACCTGTCCATGTTTCCATCCTACCTGTGCCAGTTCCTACATCTCCTGTTTGAACAAGACCCTACCTATTCCATACACCACTCCTTCCTGCCCGTGTCCCTGTGCCTTTCGAGATACTCCCTGCCCCTGTGTCTCAGCGGTGCTCGTCTACCTGTGTCTCAGCCGTGCCCGCCTGCCAGTGTCTCAGCCGTACCCACCAGCCAGTGTCTCAGCCGTGCCCGCCTGGCAGTGTTTCAGCCGTGCCTGCCTTCCAGTGTCTCAGCTGTTCCCGCATGCCTATGTCTCAGCCGTACCCATCTGCCAGTCGTGCCTGCAGCCCGCACCTGTCCTAGTTCTCCGTCACCTAGACACCACCCTGGAGTGGCACCTGGCAGCTACCTGCTGCACAAGCTTGACCTCACCATCAGAGGCTCCAGTGAAGACCAAGTTAGGTGTCCTAGTCATGCCCCTTCCAGGGTAGTCTGGTTTGTGGCCCAGCGGGGCCACAATCCCCTGGCTCATGTCCACCAGTCACGGCGTGAGCTTGACAGTAGAGAAAAGTTTGTCCCAGGCAAGACAGAGGCAGGAAAGAAATTATAATCAGCATGCCCCTGAAGTTCCCTTGTCACCTGGAGAACAGGTACCCCAAATGAAGAAACAAATTCACAAACTAGACGACCAGTGGGAGGTTGAGCCATACACCATTTTACCTTCAGATTTTTTATAACACCAAGGTGTGCCTCATCAGTAAAGATGGAGGAGAAACCTCAATGGCAGTGTCGAGGGATCATCTAAAACCACGCCCAGACCAACTAAAGGAAAGGATTGAAGACCAAGACATTCCTCAGCCAGTGGAATGTCACGCCGTTCTGTCTGTATCTGCTTGTCAGCGTGACAATGCATGTGTTTGCTTTAACCCCTTACTCCTTTCCCCCTAATTGAGCTGGGACACTGCTGGCTGTTATCTGTATGGTGCCTGCTCAGTTCCCTGCTCTGCTGCATAGCTGCACATGTGGTGTTAAGTTTTTGCTCTGCTGCTGAACCATTCGCATGTGCGGTCCCTGGTCGCCGCCGTGGAAGCTGTCCACGGGTTGTGAGGTCATTTGCAGCTGGTGCATGACTTTCCACGTGTGTCTAGGCTTGCAGACAATGCCAGGTGCTCTAAGCTGAAGTTCCTGCACTGATAGTGCTGCAATGGTTTCTGTGTGTGCTTAGGGCGTGCAAAGCCACATCTTCCCTGCTTTTATCAGGGTTAGTGTGTGTACTTGAAATGCTGTCCCCAGCCAATTGCTGAGGGGCAGCTCCTTTATAAACTTACCCTGCCCTATGGGCGGGGACAGAGCTACTCACAACTCACAATGCTCCTGGACTTTGCCATGTGTGTTTCATGTCTGTGTCTCTGGACCTCGTCTGTCTCGGTTATGGTACCAAAGTCCCTTGATTCCTGCTTTGTCCTGTTCCCTCGCCCTGCCCCGGAGGCGGTATATCCGGGCCTGAATCCATTCTCCTGTACCTGTCCTGTACTTGACCCTGTCTAAATTCACCCTGGCCTAGAGGCGGTGTATCCAGGCTTGAATCCCTGATTCTGTACCTATCCTGTTCCCTCGCCCTGCCCCGGGGGCGGTATATCCGGGCCTGAATCCATATTCCTGTACATGACCCTGTCTAAATTTGCCCTGGCCTAGAGGTGGTGTATCCAGGCTTGAATCCTTGATTCTGTACCTGTCCTGTACCTGACCATGTCTGAACTGTCTGCTGTGTTATGTTCCTGGAATTCCTCTGTGTTTGGTACCCCGCACCCAGTGACTCTGAGACTCTTGTAACCGGTGTCCCTGCTGAGCATATACTATACTATGCTGTGCTCTGACTAGCTCCATGCAGGCCCAGCAATCCTGCAGTGTTAGCACCATCACGCTTGAGTTCCTTCCTAGGTCCGATGCCCGGAGCCTGACTACCACAGTCTGGAACCTGATGACCGCTGCCTGGAGCCTGGAGCTGGATGATCGCAGTGGTGCCTGTAGGCCGTGTTGGATGTCCGGAACCAAATGACTCCCATCATCAGATGTCTGCCAGTAACTCTGATGTCCTGTGGGTGTGTCCTGATGACCTCGTGTGTCCTGATGTTCTGATGACCTCGTGTGTCCTGATGTCCTGATGACCTCGTGTGTCCTGATGTCCTGATGACCTCGTGTGTCCTGGTTTTGTCTATGTACTGTGACTTTACTTTAAGTAATCTTTACTTTATTTATACCTGAAGTTGTGTGGTGTCGTCAAGTCCTACGTGTCTTTGTCCACATGCTCAGCTGCCACAGAATCCCGGTCGCTGCCCTTCCCTAGTTCAGGTAGGCCCGGGTCCTCCTCTGTGGTATAGAGGGTCCATATCGCGTCTCCGGGGGATGCCCACCCCCTCGCCATGGCGTGGAGGTGCCTGCCGGGCCGCGTCTGCGGCTGCAGTCGTGACATGGAAGAGGTGGAGGAAAAGATCAGCGCAGTACTAGGCGAGTTCCCTCCAAATTGGGCAAGGGTGAACCAGGTCATAGTTGTGCCCATTTTGACCTTTCCCCAGCTAGTAGTGTCAGAAAGAGATGCGACTCGAGACTAGCATGAAGACCAGTGGGCTCAAGTTGCAGATGCCACACCAGTGGAGCAAGAGAATCCACCCCCTGCCAGCGGCGAATCTGTCATGCCCACGGTGAGCATCAGTGGTCATAGAACATCAGGTACACCCATGCTACGTATAGTCACCCATAGCACAGCCAATAGAGAGCGCATTACACCAGTACCAGTGCTACGAAGGTCTACCCGTAGTACCTTAGGTCAAATCCCCGTAAGATTCCGCATGTAAGTAGATTATGTAAATAAGATATGTAAATATGTAATGTAAGTACATAACTGTCAAGCATATGAGCTTACAGAGACTCTGTAAGAACTTTTGAGTAATCCTATTTTACTTGATTTAATGGACAATTAGGTCACTGGACTTGTGACCAGGACAATACTTGTATATACTGTAGTTACCAACCTGTCTCAGGAATGAACAATGGACAATGAAGCATGGACTAATCATCATCAGGACTATTTTTCAGCTTTGGCTTTTGTAATTTTTATTTTTTGAAATCTTATAAATAGTTATGATTGTTCACTTGTAAATATGTTTATATTTCCTCAGTCTGGGAGTACTGAATTTCACTAGGGGGCAATGCCTCCCTCACAGGGAGTAATGTCATGCCTGGAAGCAAGGAGGAGTCCCCTTACCAGGTGTCAGTAGGAGAGAAGTCGAGCAGAACCTGGGGAGTGGAGCTGTGATTAAACTCGCCTCAGAGCTGAGCACTAGGAACTGGATACCAGAGTCCATGGTTGAGCGGGTACTGAAGTCTTGGCAGCTAAATCCGGAGGGCAGGGGACTGCAGGTCTCCTTGCCCGATCTAATACCCGGCGGCACAGCAGCATACCAGAGCCTGACACAAAGGAGCGGCACCTGTGATAGTCTCGAGCTGCCTGCCATGCGGGCACCAGTTTGTTTTTAAAAACAGTTAGAGACAGCAGCAGGAGGATGAGCTGTTAGGCAGCAAGGAATAAGGGAGGACACCGCAGAAGGAAAGCCTCCGTACCTGCCTGGCCAGGTGTATCCAAAATTGCTTCCAGGCTGCTCAGCTCTCCATTGCGATCTGTTACCAGTGCCCCAGTCTGTACTATCAACCATCAAGTAAAGGAAAAGAAAACTACAGCCCTGGTATCCTCCAGTGATCTCTTGATCCCTGAGTACTGCACCACAAAGTACACGAAGCCTGACATAAACGGAACCGGTAGCCCTGGGGCCCTATCCACCTGTGGGGAGAAGAACCATCCCAACTGCGTCACCATCAGCCCCAGCGATCTCCTTTAGAAGCGTCGGCCATCCATTGCCGAACACCACAGGTGGCATCACGTTAAATCCCATATAAATATTCCCATTTTACTGCACAGCCAGGGCCACGGAGTCAGATCACGGCCCCGTGACTTCCCAAAAGAACTGTCTGACCTGGTTCCGAGTACCCCACTGCCCTGGTGGGCATGTCATCTACAAGACGACAATTCTAAGGTGAGTTACAGACAGTCCCCTTCTGACAATTTGTGGTGGTGCATTAGAATCCTCACTTCTGCTACCCTGAGATATACAACAGATGAAATAGGTACAATTATAATACATTTTTTTCTATTTCTTTGCAGAAAGCAGCCAGGCCCATCAATGTTAGCTGTCATGCCCGTCATGTCTGTTATGCTGCATGACCCCTGGAACAGTGTGCATGCGCACCTCATGACTGCTATGCTGCATGACTCCTGAAGCAGTGTGCACGCGCACCTCATGAATGTTATGCTGCATGATCCCTGGAGCAGTGTGCACGCGCACCTCATGACTGTTATGCTGCATGATCCCTGGAGCAGTGTGCACGCGCACCTCATGACTGTTATGCTGCATGACCCCTGGAGCAGAGTGCAAGTGCACCTTACTTCATGGCTATCCACCATAGCTTGTGCGCACATGTGCTACCTCTCATGGCTGTGCGCCATCACTAGTGTGCACGCGTACCTCATGGCTGCATGCCGTTGCTGTGTGCATGCCCGTCTCTGCTCTGCCTGCTGTGGTCCTCTCTATGGTCCTGGAGGACCGAATTCAGCAATCCTCTCTATGGTCCTGGAGGACCCGACCATGTGGTCCCCCGGTCCTGACCAGGAAGTTCAGATGCTAATGCCCTATATCAGACCACCCCTTCCTATGGTCGGGGCTGAGTATCGTGTTGCTTCCCTGCTAGGCTGTTTAGTCCTGCTTGGTCACTCCCTGTATTCTGTGCCCCTGCACTCTGCCCTGTTGTGCTTCTCTGCACACGCTCTGCGCTTGTACTCTGTCTATTGTCCTGTGCCTTGTCTTGTGTTGTCTTTTGTGCCATGTTTTCTCTTTGCTATTCTTAGCATTGTAGTACTCTCCATGTTCTCTTGCTTTGCTTGGCTTTCCTATCCTCTGTCTTATTGTGCACAAGCTCTGCTTCCTTCCCTCTTGCACAAGCCTGTTTCCGTACTGTGCCTCGCCGTGCGGTCTGTACGTGCTTTGGCCATGTACTCTGCTTTAAGCCTTATCTTTGTGTTCTGCCTTCCCGTGCTCCTTTAACACAAGTCTTGTCTTATACTCTGTGCTTTGCCATATACCCGGCTCTGTGCTCTGGCATACGCTCCGCTTTTCCCTTGTACCCGGCTCTGTGCCTCAGCATTCGTTCCGCTACCTGTCTGTACTCTGCTCTATGTCTCTGACCCGGCCCTGGGCTCTAGCATACGCTCCACTTCTCTTTCTTGTACCCAGCTCTGTGCTTCTGCCTACGTTCCGCTCCTTGTTCTGTACTTTGCCTAGCCTTGCCTTGCCTTGTTTCTTCGTGTGCCCTTTGCACGCGCCTGGCCTTCCCTCGTCCGCCTGTTTGTGCCTCAGCCGTGCCCGCCTTAGCCGTGCCCGCCTGCTTGTGCGTCAGCCATGCTTGTCGGACAGTAACTTAGCTGTGTCCGCCTGTTGTGCCTCAGCCATGCTTGCCTCAGCCTTGCCCGCCTGTCTGAGTCTCAGCCCGACCAGCTAGCCAGTGCCCCAGCCGTGCTCTGTGCTTCCTTGCACTCATGCTGTCTCTGTACTGTGCTTTGCGTGCCCTCTTGGCACACGGCGGCCCTAGCCTGCTCCTTGGCATACCTCTCCATGCTTCTCTAGAGCACGCGCAGGTCCTGCCATGAACCCTGACATGCTTCTAACACACACAGGCCTGGCCTGTACCCTGGCGAGCCCTCTAGCATGCACAGGCCCTAGCCTGTACCCTGGCGTGCCCTCTAGCACGCACAGGCCCTAGCCTGTACCCTGGCAAGCCCTATAGCATGCACAGGCCCCAGCCTGTACCCTGGCGTGCCTACTAGCATGCGCAAGTTCTTGTCCTAGCCTGAACCCTGGAGTGTCCCTTAGCACGCACCCTGACATGGACCCTGGTGTGCCCCCTAGTACACACCCTGCCTTGCACCCTGGTGTGTCTCCATCATGCATCTTGCCTGGAACCCTGCCTTGAACCTTGCCTTGGACCCTGGTGTTTCTCCCTGCACGTATCTTGACTTGAACCCTGCCCTGGACCTTGGCGTGTCTCCTAACACGCACCATGTCTTGAACTCTGGCGTGCCTCCTTACCTGTACCCTGGCTTGCCTGCCAATGCCTGGAGCCTGCCGATCGCTGCCAGAGGTCCGGAGCCTGATGATTGCGTCCTGATGTCCGGAGCTGATGTTCGCAGCCTGATGTCAGGAGCCTGTCGATCGCTGCCAGATGTCCGGAGTCCAATGCCATCTAGCTCTTGCCGGTACCCTGGCGTGCCACCTAGCACGTATCATGCCTTGGACCTTGGTGTGCCCTCGCATGCAACTTGCTGTGTATCACTTTGTCATCGGAATTATGTCTTGCACCTGATGTTATCCTGAGACCACGCTTTAATGAAGATACCCTGAGCCCATGCTTTGTCTTGTCTTGTATCCTGCACGTTCCCTGCTGCCAGACACTCACACTCGTATCTTCCTTGAGCCAGCCGTCTGGTTCCAGCAGTAGTGGTGGCTCACCCCCTTGGTCTTGCCCCTAACACTCTCTGTATAGGGGGTGGTTCCTCACAAGGTCAGCTCGCCCTAGACGTGTGGGTGCCACGACCCAGAGGGTCCACTCTATAAAAGCAGAAGCTGACTGTCATATTAGCATTGTAAACTAGGGTGCTTGTCCCTCTGGGGGGCACTTATTTCATCCACTGTATAAGTATTGAACATGACACCAAGTAAATTTATTTCTAAAGGTGCTATTGACATGAAATTTCCACCAGATGTTTGTTACAAGCCATCCAATTACACACAGGCAAAGAAATCAACCCATAGATGTCCATAAATTAAGTTGTATGTAATAATGAGAAATTACACAGAATTTCACAGGCTTTAAAAACTTTAAACACGCTTGAACATGTTTTTTGTTCAGCAATGGAGACTTGTATGGTGAGCATGCATACAGGCCATGGAGATCGAGAGTGCTACTTTGAAGCAAATGTACCTGATGCTTCCAGGTCTTTCTGTAACTTTACACAGGTGGTCCTAGGCTCTTGTACAACCCTTCCGATAATTCTTTTCACTCCTCTGTCTGAAATCTTGAGGGGGAACCTGGTCGTGGCCAGTTTATGTTGAAATGATGTTCTTTCCAGTTCCGGATTATAACCCAAATGGTGCATCCTACTGGAACCTTCGTAGTTTAGAAATTCCTCTGTAACCAATACCATCAGTATGTTTTGCAACAATAAGATTACGAAGTCTTGAGACAGCTCACTGGTTTTACCCACCATGAGATGTTTCTTGTGTGGCACCTTGGTAATGAGACACCTTTTTATAAGCCATCAGTTGAACCAGCTGATATCATTTATAGTAAGTGGCAGTATTGCTTTCTATACACTGAGGCTGTGTGCACATGCTGCGGATTTTGCTGCGGTTCCGCAGCGGTTTTGGCCACTGCGGACCCGCAGCAGTTTCTGCTGCGGTGTACAGTACCATGATTCCCTATGGGAATCAAAAACCGCAATGCAGAAGGTGCGGAATTTTCCGCGCGGATTATCTGCGGTTTTCAATCCGCAGAAAGAATTGACATGTCAATTCTTTCTGCGGATTCTGCTGCGGTTTGCCATCTCCTCCATTGAGGAGATGAAAAACCGCAGGGCAAAACCGCAGAGCAATCCGCAGGTAAAACCACAAGTATTTTGACCTGCGGCTTCACCTGCGGATTTTACAAAATCCGCGCTGATGAATCCGCACCTAATCCACAGCGTGTGCACACAGCCTGACAGATTTCATCTCATGACATAACTTTCCATGGCTTTTTGTACCTCTTAACACTAGGACTACTGGTATAGTCATTTTGACTACTTGCACTTTTTATTTTTCTTCTGTGACTACATTTTTCGGAATTCCGGCTTGAGACTCGGTGACTTTTCCTCAAATAGGATGTGAAAAAAGATTTTGTGACAATAAATAATTTTGGTGAAAAAATTGCGCGTTTTTTTCAAAATTTACCTTTAACTACTAAAGATAGTCATTTTGACTACCTGCTATATTTTGCTGTCCTTTTGTCACTAAATGTTGCTGTAAAGTTTTGTGCATAATTTTTTCACTGTATCTTATTTACCCTGATGTTCATACAGATGTAGTTCAATTCAGATGTCAACTTTTCACATTTTCGTTGTGTTACCTGGTTCTATTACTGTGTAACGCTGAACTGAAAAGAGCTTGTTTGTAATACTGTAGGCTCTTATCTTATGCTATAGAAGGGTGTTGTTTTTCTCTGGTCCTAGCAGTAGACAGTAGTCTGGATAGTAAGTTTACTTTCAGTTCAGCTGAAGAGACAAAGAGAACACATGCAGACATAAGAGCTCAAAAAACTCATACAAGTATATAGCAACATTTCATTGTCATATTATTCGATTATTTTGTACTGTATAGTGTGAAGCAGCAATTTGTTGGGGGGAAAAATTATATTTGCATACAGCTTGATGTTATTAGTTATAGTTTACAGCTAGAAAGAATATTTGTTTATCTGCAAATGGGCAATATGCATGAATATAGCAATAATGCAATGTAATGGTTTATGACGCGAAAACGATAAAAATTACGTGGGTTTTTTTTCATTTTTCTTTTGTTTATGATCAACCATGTTCACATGCAGTGTAATTCTGCGAAAAAATGTATAAATTAGCTAAAACATCAAGACTTTTATAGGTCCAGTCAAAAATGAACGAACATTATATTTGTATAGTGGTAGCGAACAGAACAGCAGGGATATGTTACTGGTGATTCTCATTGTATGCTGTGTTATATGAATATATACTGTATATATGTCCAGGACTACATCTTCAGATGTGATGCTTCAAAAAAAATTTTGCCAGATAAAAGAAAAATGCAAAAATAATAGATCTGTTGGCTATTGTATGACTTGCCGTAAGTCTTTGTGTGGGCAATGTACCGCCGTAAATGAAAGACGATGCCTGAAATGCGAATCAACAAATGTTTAGATGGTCAATTATGCCGTACTTTTTAGGAGGAGAAGGAAAATGTAGAATTGGAGCTGAATCTCAATAAAACGTTATTATGAAGTACAACCGGTATCGACCCAACGGCCTTCTTCAGGTCCTGAGGAGAAGGAGCACTGACTGACCTAGTAGTCATTTTCTCTGCTTGTTGTTCTTGAGTTGTTGTTTATATGTGTGCACTTTAATAATAAATGATTGAAAAACGTCTAATATTATTGTTTTACTTAGTTTACTTTTGTTATATTATATTATATTTTGTTTTGCATTACTGTTGGATCTCACAATAATAATACATTAAAGAAAATATAATTATTAATAAATAACCACAAATGAAACTCTAAAAATAAATGAAAACAAGTCAGTATGACTATATTCAAGTAGTTCTAGTCGGGGTCACGAGTCCAATAGTCCTAGTGTTAATGTGTTAAATTCTTTTTCCCTGTGTTATTTCTCAGCATTACACATAACTTATGGATATTTATGGTTTGACTTTTTGTGGATTGCATGGGTGGTTACCGACATCTTGTGAGAATATCATGTCAATAGCACATTTAGAAATATATTTACTTAGAAAATTTGTGACATATTCAACACTTATTTCACCCGCTGTAGGTGTTACAGAGATTTATCACCTTCTGTGGCTCAGAGATTGAAAATCATGCTTTGATGCGATACAGGAGCAATACCAGAACATGTTCAATCAAAACATTCATGTTGTGGTTTTCTTTCACCGCTAAATCAATACCTGCAAAAATGCAAAGGGAAAGAAGCTATTGTGGCAAAATGGCAAAGTTTAACTCCGACTGCCAAAAATCAAGGTAAAATTATAAGGCTTTGCTGAGATTTCGTGTAATTGTAGGAGAAATTCCAAATTACTAAACAAGTATGCTAAAACATGTTACAACTGCATAGTATTTCACAAGTTCAAGTAGGTCCTATGCATTGTATCTTGATAATGCTTTCATTTCTTTCTTTGTATAGTAAGTCTGCCTATAAGGATTACAACTCTACAGCCACATCAGATGAATCCAGAGGGTTATGAATGCATCATATACGGTTTTTACTGTAGTCACATTCCAAGATTTTCTGGAATGGACAATATATTCATAGCTTTTAATCATTGTACCATTCATGTCAGTAGCCTTCCAATTTGTTTCCATAATACCGGGCGGCTCTGCACTTTTGATGCGAGTAAGGGCTATTTCATTCTCTGAGAGTTGTGCTGCCATCCAGACATAGAGTTTGGGGATAAATGACTTGCTTTGGTTGCTATTACCTACTTTTATGAGCTTTTGCAGTAATAAGTTCTGACTTAACTGTTCTCAGCTACTGTTGTTAGTGATTCTCTTCTATTCTGGAATTGATGCATAGCCCCGTATGTGACAAGTGCCTACACCTCTCATCTCAAAGCGCTGTCATGACGTGTTATAAGAGGTGTAGTGACTAAGCAGCGCTTGTCACAAATGGTGCTCTGCATCAATTCCAGGTACTGGCACAATATACCTTAAAGAAGTTGTCCAACTCCTTGTGATACCCCACGCTTGGCCCCAATAAAAAAAAGTTTATATTCACCTTTTGTTCAAGCACCGTCCCCGCTGTGTTGTCACTCGCTCTGCCCGGAAATCCCATGCGGATGATGTGACACATGACCACGGTGCCCAATCAGTGCTCGCATCACTGTCCCCACCTTCTGTCGAATTGAACATGAAGAGGAAGCCAGAGATCAGCTGCAGCCTGGACGTCTTCATGTTCAATTTGTTCGAAGGTGAGGACAGTGACGCCAGCGCTGATTGGGCGAAATGGTTAAGTATCACAACAACCGCACAAGAGCCCCAGGGAATGAGTGCCGACACTGTGGGAAAGGCGCCAGTATGGGAGGTAAGTATTTTATCAGGGACAAGCGTGGGGTATGAGACAGGATTGAGACTCTCTGCTCTTCTAATAATTGCCAGTAGTTAGATCTGAGTGGCCTGGTTAGACATCAGTCTTACCAAATCGCATAAAAAGGCAGGTCCTGACATTCTCTGGAGGTTTTTTTTTATTTTTCCCTTGCATGATGATTGGCCATCGCCATGTAAGGGAATAAGTGAACACCTCCAATGATGTGTTTATGCTAACGTCCCCTCGATTATAGTAGAAATTAGCAAATAAAGTTTTACAAACTAATTGTTATGATGAGTCACAGAAGGAGGAAAAAACAAAATACCAGCTAAGTCCAGAAAAACCAGAGAGGTTGGCAGCTATCGGATTGCAGACCCCTGGACCTATCCACAACAACTAGCAGTAGCCATGGGGGTTCCTACGGTGCCCTAGACCCCTCGATCACAGCCGGAGAACTACATAGCCTAAAGACAGAAAGGGGAAAAACTAAACTGCCCCAGAGCAGACCCCAAAGCAATAGGCAGCCCCCAACATATAATGACGGTGAAGCAAGATGAAAACACTAACACAGATAGAAAGATAGGTTGAGCAAATGATGGGGCCCAAGCTAACTACATTAGGACAGGATAGGAAAGCTGCTGTCTGCCATCCGCAAAAACCCTATCAAAATGAGCCAACCGACTGATAGGAAAAACAGGCCCTGAAGTTGCTAGGCTTCAAAAGACTATATCAGCACTCAGGTATAGTCTGAAGACAGAGCAAAAGATCAACAGATCAGAGACAACAATGGAATTCAGCTCACCACCGGCCGGGGATGGCAGGACTCCCAAAAAACAAGGTAAAACAAAAACAAAACTGAAGAGTACAAAGCAGAGCAGAAAAACTTAGCTTTGAGATGCAGGAATCAGACTGGTCTCCAAGAATCCAGCAGGAAAATCACCAGCCAGGAAGAACGGCGTCGGCAGCCTTATATCCAGTCCTCAATTCCAGCCACCCAGTCATCATCTAGCTGCCCAGGTGTTTGATAATCAGCCTCACTACCTTCCTTCACCAGAGGAGGGAGTTCCTCAGATCTCAATGGTGAAGGGAAAAATGAACTCGCAACAGTACCTCCCCCTTGAGGAGGGGTCACCGAACCCTCATCCATGCCACCAGGGCGATCCGGGTGAGCCCGATGAAAGGCATGCACCAATCTTTCGGCATGAATATCAGAGGCAGAGACCCAGGAATTATCCTCCTGACCATAACCCTTCCACTTAACCAAATACTGGAGTCTCCGTCTAGCCAGACGGGAATCCAGTATCTTCTCTACCTCATATTCCATGTTACCTTCAACCAATATAGGGTCAGGAGGTGCCACCACAGGAACTACTGGTTCAACAAACCTCTTCAACAAGGACTTATGAAACACATTATGAATTTTAAATGTGACAGGAAGAGCCAACCGAAAAGAGACCGGATTAATAATCTCCAAAATCTTGTAAGGTCCAATAAATCTAGGCTTAAACTTAGGAGAAGCCACCTTCATAGCGATATTTTTTGATGACAACCAAACCATATCACCCACCTTAAACTGGGGACCAACGGTCCTACGCCGGTTGGAAAACCGCTGGGCCTTTTCCTGGGAGAGAGACAACTTATCCACTACTTGGTCCCAGATCTGGGGCATTCTCTCCACCACAGTGTCAACACTTGGGCAGGCAGAAGGCTCCACCTGCCCTGAAGAAAATCGAGGGTGAAAACCAAAGTTACAAAAAAAAGGTGACATCAAAGTGGCAGAACTAGCTCTATTATTTAAAGCAAATTCGGCCAAGGGCAAAAATGAAACCCAATCATCCTGATCGGCAGAAATAAAACATCTCAAATACGACTCCAAAGTCTGGTTTGTTCTCTCCGTCTGCCCATTGGTCTGAGGGTGAAATGCAGAGGAGAAGGACAACTGAATTCCCATCTTGGAACAGAAAGTCCTCCAAAATCTAGACACAAACTGAACTCCTCTGTCAGATACAATGTTCTCAGGAATCCCGTGCAAGCGAACCACCTGTTGCAAAAACAAGGGCACCAACTCAGAGGAAGATGGCAACTTAGGGAGTGGTACAAGATGGACCATCTTAGAGAATCTATCACAAATCACCCAAATAACAGTCATTCTCTGAGAGACAGGGATATCAGAGATAAAATCCATTGAAATATGGGTCCATGGCCTCCTGGGCACCGGCAAAGGCATCAACAAGCCACTAGAGCGAGAACAAGGTTTAGACCGGGAGCAAGTCCCACAGGACTGCACAAAATTCCTGACATCATGAGACAAGGCGGGCCACCAAAAAGACCGACTCACCAGATCTCTAGTACCAAAAATACCTGGATGACCAGCCAATGCAGAGCAATGAACTTCAGACATCACTCTCTTCCTCCACTGGTCAGGAACATACAATTTTCCACTGGGACAACGCTCAGGTTTGTCCTCCTGAAACTCTTCCAGAGCACGTCTCAAATCGGGCGAGATGGCAGAAAGAACTACCCCCTCGCCTAAGATGGTAGCAGGCTTAGTCACAACAGGAGAATCAGCAAGGAAACTCCTAGAGAGGGCGTCTGCCTTGACATTCTTAGTGCCCAGAAGAAAAGAGACCACAAAATCAAAACGTGTGAAAAACAAGGCCCACCTAGCCTGTCTAGGATTCAAGCGCTTGGCCGACTCCAGGTAAATCAAATTCTTGTGGTCAGTAAGGACCACGACTTGGTGTTTGGCTCCCTCCAACCAATGTCTCCACTCCTCAAATGCCCATTTCATGGCCAGCAGTTCCCGATTCCCCACATCATAGTTACGTTCGGATGGGGAGAACTTTCGGGAAAAGAAAGCACAAGGATTCATTTTAGATGTCACAGGATCTTTTTGGGACAACACCGCTCCTGCACCAATCTCAGAAGCGTCCACCTCCACCTGAAACGGGAGTGAGACATCAGGTTGCCGCAAAACCGGAGCAGAAGTGAATCTTCGCTTCAGCTCCTGAAAGGAAGAAACAGCCTCCGGAGACCAATTCAGCACATCAGCACCCTTCCTAGTCAAATCCGTCAATGGCTTGGCAATACCAGAAAAATTAGCTATGAATTTCCGATAAAAATTAGCAAAACCCAAAAACTTCTGGAGGGCCTTCAAAGAAGTGGGCTGAACCCAATCATAAATGGCCTGTACCTTGGCCGGGTCCATTTCAATAGTTGACGGAGACAAAATAAATCCCAAAAATGAAATCCTCTGTACCCCAAAAAGGCATTTCGATCCCTTGACGTACAGGGAATTCTCCCTCAAAATCCGGAACACAGTCCGAACATGTTCCACATGAGAGTCGCAATTCTTGGAGAAGATCAAAATATCATCCAGATAGATAATCAAAAATTTATCCACAAAGTCTCGGAATATGTCGTTCATGAAGCACTGGAAGACAGAAGGGGCATTAGTGAGCCCAAAAGGCATCACCAGGTACTCAAAATGTCCCTCCGGAGTATTAAACGCTGTCTTCCATTCATCCCCATGCTTAATGCGAATAAGATTATACACCCCCTGAGGTCAAGCTTGGTAAACCAGCAAGCACCTTTAACTCTGGAGAATAGATCAGAAATCAGGGGTAACGGATACTGATATTTAACAGTAATTTTGTTGAGGGCACGATAGTCAATACAAGGCCTTAATGAACCATCCCTTTTAGCCACGAAAAAAAACCCAGCACCTAAGGGTGAAGAGGATGGTCTAATATGACCCTTCTCCAATGCCTCCTTAATATAGGATCGCATAGCCTCGTGCTCGGGTACAGATAAATTGAAAAGCCGACCCTTGGGGAATTTACACCCCGTGTTCAGCTCAATTGCACAGTCATAACTCCTATGAGGAGGCAAAGACGCAGACTCATTCTCACTAAATACATCATAAAAGTCAGCCAAATAGTCAGGAACATCATGCGACTGGGGAGAGGTGGAGAAAACATGAGCATCACTAAGGGCACACCGACAACCCCAACTCACCACAGACAAAGATTTCCAATCCAGAACTGGATTATGGATTTGCAACCAGGGAAAGCCCAGAACAATGGTATCATGCAAATTATGCAACACCAAAAATCTGCAATTTTCTTGATGGTCTGGGGCGACCCACATTACCACCTGGGTCCAAAACTGAGGTTTATTCTTCGCCAAAGGAGTAGCATCAATACCCCTCAAAGGGATAGGCGTCCGCAGAGGTGTCATAGGAAATCCACATTTAGCAAAATCCAAGTCCATCAGGTTAAGAGCTGCTCTTGAATCCACAAAAGCCTTGGCGGAAAATGTGGACAGGGAGCAGATCAGAGTAATTGCCAGAAGAAACTTAGGTTGAACACCACCCACAGAAAACGTGTGTGCACAACGTTTCTCTCGTTTAGGGCAGACAGAAATAACATGCGAGGCATCTCCACAAAAAAAACACAGCTTATTACGCCTTCTGAACTCCTGATGTTGCGCCCTAGACAAAACTCTATCACATTGCATAGGTTCAGACATTTGTTCAACAGGTGGCAACCTCTCTCGTGTAGTTTTGCGTTCACGTAAACGCCGATCCACCTGAATGGCTAATGACATAGAATCGTCAAGACCAGAGGGAACAGGAAATCCCACCATAGTATCTTTTACAGTTTCTGACAAACCCTTCTGAAAGAGGGCTGCTAAAGCACCATCATTCCAGGTAGTAAGGACCGCCCACTTTCGGAATTTTTGACAGTACAATTCTTCCGAATCCCGACCCTGGCTTAATGCCAACAGGGTCTTTTCAGCCTGATCAATAGCATTAGGTTCATCATACAACAACCCCAAGGCTTGAAAAAATGTGTTCACATTATTCAGAATAGGATCATCAGGTTTCAAAGAAAACGCCCAATCCTGGGGATCGCCGCGCAGCAAAGAGATGACAATTTTAACCTGCTGCGCGGAGTTCCCCGATGAGCTAGGCTTCAAGGCAAAAAATAATTTACAATTATTCTTGAAATTCAAGAATCTAGACCGATCCCCAAAAAACACATCAGGAGTGGGAATCTTTGGTTCAGCAGCATGTGAATGAGCAAGATAGGCGGAAATTCCCCGCACTTCAGCAGCGAGCTGCTCCACACGATCAGACAACTGCTTCATCTCCATTGAGAGAAAAATTCCCCCTACGGCCTCAGAGATATAGAGGAAAAAATATGCACACAAAAAAAAAAATTCTGACACTTTTTTTTTTTTCCTTTTTTTTTTCTTTTTTACAATTCTCTCCTGCTATTGAGTACCCTAGGATCTGCGGTATGGCTGGTGATTCTGTTATGATGAGTCACCGAAGGAGGAAAAAACAAAATACCAGCTAAATCCAGAAAAACCAGAGAGGTTGGCAGCTATCGGATTGCAGACCCCTGGACCTATCCACAACAACTAGCAGTAGCCGTGGGGGGTTCCTACGGTGCCCTAGACCCCTCGATCACGGCCGGAGAACTACATAGCCTAAAGACAGAAAGGGGAAAAACTAAACTGCCCCAGGGCAGACCCAAAAGCAATAGGCAGCCCCCAACATATAATGACGGTGAAGCAAGATGAAAACACTAACACAGATAGAAAGATAGGTTGAGCAAATGATGGGGCCCAAGCTAACTACATAGGACAGGATAGGAAAGCTGCTGTCTGCCATCCGCAAAAACCCTATCAAAATGAGCCAACCGACTGATAGGAAAAACAGGCCCTGAAGTCGCTAGGCTTCAAAAGACTATATCAGCACTCAGGTATATTCTGAAGATAGAGCAAAAGATCAACAGATCAGAGACAAAAATGGAATTCAGCTCACCCCCGGCCGGGGATGGCAGAACTCCCAAAAAACAAGGTAAAACAAAAACAAAACTGAAGAGTACAAAGCAGAGCAGAAAAACTTAGCTTTGAGATGCAGGAATCAGACTGGTCTCCAAGAATCCAGCAGGAAAATCACCAGCCAGGAAGAAGGGCGTCGGCAGCCTTATATCCAGTCCTCAATTCCAGCCACCCAGTTATCATCTAGCTGCCCAGGTGTTTGGTAATCAGTCTCACTACCTTCCTTCACCAGAGGAGGGAGTTCCTCAGACCTCAATGGTGAAGGGAAAAATGAACTCACAACACTAATATCTCCAAATCAGAAATGAGAAATAAAAAACTAAAAATATATGTTTTATTCAGATCTTCAGCCATCTCATCATTATATGGCCATTTTAGCATGTAAAATATGGCAGAAGATCCTTTTTAAAGATCCTGTCTACTACTATGACAACCCATTCTTGATCTAAATGTTTAGTTTGGCCCGATAAAATAAGAAAGCTTTTACTGACCTCTTGTGCTGTTTGCATTCCAGCAGTGTTGGCACTCGTGGTCTTGGGGCTCTCATGTAGTTGTTGTGACACATGGTGCCCGACGCACAATCAGCGCTGACGTCACTGTCTCCAGTGTGAAAAGACTTGAACATGAAGAGAAGGTCTGGGCTGCAGCTGATCTCTGATTTCCTCTTCATGCTCTATTTGTACAAAGGCGGGGACAGAGATGCCAGCACTGATTGGGCGCCGGGTTCAGATGTCACAACAGACACCGCTGAAATGGCGTCGGCACAGGAGGTGAGTATAAGCTTTTTTATTTTATCGGGGCCAAACATTTAGATCAAGAAGGGATTGTCCTACTAGTGGACAACCCTTTTAAAGCAGAATGATGCACATCTATCCTCCTCAATTTAACTTGTGTAAATACACTAATAGTTAATTTGGGCCAGTGAGTTTGATCTAGCTAATGTAATTATCAGACAAAAAGCTTATTTTTCCAGTGTAGATTGAGATGACGGCTGAGCTATGGTTGGTTGCCAAAAAAATAGTCTTAAGTTATGTGCACACTTTGAGTAATTGGTGGGTATCTTACCTCAGTATATGTAGACCAAAACCGGAAGTGGGTGACAAAAGTAGAAGTGATGACATGTTTCTATTATACCGTATTTTCCGGCATAAAAAAACAACTTTTTAACCCCTGAAAATCCTCAGAAAAGTCGGGGGTCGTCTTATACACCGGTGTCGCCTTATATGGCGGTTGTGGAGCACTATGTGGTCGGCGGTCGCCTTATACGTCGGTCGCCGCATATAATCTGGGTAGCGGTCCTGATGAGGTGAGGGGGCACCTTACCGCGGAAGGTGATGCAAGCTGCAGGCGTTCCAGGCATGGAAAACAGCAAGAGAGCGGCACTATGCCCTGAAGACACTCTTCTTTCACCCATCTGGCCCGCCCTTGTGGGTCGTCCTCCCAGGGCTGTGGGGTACTTGGTACTGGGCCGGTGTCAGGGGGATGTGTCACAGCAGCGGTGACCCGGTCCGTGGCCCTGGGCGCCCAAGTAATGGGGAGATGTAGTTAATGGAATGGAATAGTTCGTGACGCCACCTGTGGTGTTTGGCAAGCTAGATGTTAAGCCAGCGCTGCGTGCAGATCCTCTGGGGCTGATGGTGTGTTGCAGCATAGATGTTGTAGCTCCCCACAGGTGAAGCTGAAACCCCAGGGCAGTGTATAGGCGCAGGCGGTGTGAGGAATGCTGGTATCAGATGTAGCAATGCTGACGATATTAACGCACAAATGAATGGAAGACACCAGGGCTTGCAGTTCCAAAGCTTTACTCACAGTTCGTGGTACACACTGGTGCCTGCCTCTGTGCCGTGGCCTCCGGGGCAGAGACTCAATCAACCTCCCGGGCAAGTCAGGATTCTCCTCTCCAACACTCCACCAACATGTACCTCTCCTGAACGACTCCTCTATTGCGCCTTTTAGTGTGAAGAGCTCCAGTACCGTGGTAGTCTGAAGTTCCTCCTGTCAGATGTTTCTAACAATTCTACTCGTATGACAGACAGCTGTAGCCTCTCTCGGGGACTCCCTTCTCCGGAGTCCTGGCTCTCTATTCAGTTGCTGTTGTGCCCCAAGTCTTAGATGGGAGTAGTGCATTTACAGCCAACTACTCCACCAGTGTCTGCTGCAGAACCATAAGTGTCCATACAACCTCGGGGACCGGGCCCCGGCCTTGCGCTGAGAACCTATAGGCAGGGTTCCTCTTCCAACCTTCCACGCTGTTCCTTCTCTCTCTTATGGAAGCTTAGGTTGCTGTTCTACGTCTTTCTCCTTCTGTTCCTTTCCCGTGCCAGCTGGCTCAGATCACTGAGGCAGCTGCAGCACTCCTTCCTCCATCCCTTCTTCCAGGGATCCCCACTCCTCCCGAGTGGCTTCCTTCCTCACTGACCTTCTGTCAGACTGAACCCTCCAGACTGAACTGTAATTCTAACTTTTCCAACCTTTTATACATCTCAACTCCACCCACCTCCCAGCACATCTCGTGTTACGAAGCAAGGACCCACAAAAGGTGCTCTGCTACCCTCTAAGCATGGAGCCGCAATGTGGTCCTGCTGAACTATCCTGTGTGTGGGGTGCAGGTGTTGGAGTGTGGAAAGGAGTTCCCAACTTACCTAGTTGGTGGGGCACCACACCTTAGGAGAAGGTGCAGTACCTCTGTGGCGACTGAGCCTCAGGGGCACCACACTTGTATCTTATTATCTTCTCTGCCACTCGGATCTCACACATGCATGCCTGCTCCGCTTCACCGTACTTCACCGTACTTCACTGTGCAGTCCTCAGGAGCGAGAGAGGCAAGAGGCAGAGATACAAGGGCGGTCCAGATGGATGAAAGAGTTGTGTTTTTCTGGGCACAGCGCTCTTTGGAGGTACCAGTAATAGGTACAAGGGGATGAGCTCTGTCTTGGGGACAGGGGGGGCTGGGCAGGCAGGGAGAGCTGACCAATCCAAGCAGGATTTATACAACAACCAGCCAATCACTGGTAAGGTACATTGGCTGGTTGTTGTATACTGGATACCAGTACATCACCAGTATCTGTGCCTGATCACCAGTACATACAGTACAGAACAATACAAATGTCCAGCAGTCAAAACCCCATCATGGCTCCACCAACAAGAAGAAAGAAATATGAAGCCAGATTTAAACTTAAAGTTGTAAACTTTGCCATGGAACATAATAACTGTGCTGCTGCAAGACAATATGGAGTAACAGAAAAGATGGTTCGGGACTGGAAAACAAATGAAAAAGCATTAAAGAGTATGCCAAGGGGTAAGCGTGCATTAAGAAGAGGCACCCCACATTGACCAGAACTTGAAAAACATGTAGCAGATATGGTGAGTGAACATCGCCAAAACGGTTATGTAGTGACACGAAATCAAATATGTTTGTTTGCTCTTCAGTGGGCCAAATCTAACCCAGATCACAGCAACAGATTTAAGGCCACTGTATCCTGGTGTACTAGATTCATGGCAAGGCATAATATGGTACTGAGGCAAAAGGTGAAAATTGCCCAAAAATTACCTGAAGATCTTGATAGCAAGCTAAATAGTTTCCATCAATACGTAATACAACAGCGCACTAAACATGGCTATCCGTTAAGTAGTATTGGAAATATGGATGAGACTCCAATGAATTTTGATGTGGTTGGAAATACAACTGTCCATCAAAAAAGTGAAAAAACAATTTTAATTAAAACAACGGGGCATGAGAAGTCAAGTTTTACAGTGGTGTTAGGCCTCTTTCACAAATCAGGTTTTCGCCGTCAGGCGCGATCCGGCGCTTTTGACAGAAACCGGATCCGGCGAAATGCAATGCCGGATCCGGTTTCCCCCCCATTGACTTGCATTTGCGCCGGATCGCGCCGGATGGCCATGCGTTTCATCCGGTTTTCGCCGGATCCGGCAATGTGTCACGATCCGGCGTCTGGAAAAAACGGCTACTGTAACGTTTTTTGTCTCCGGCGTAAAAGCCGGACACGCCGGATCCGGCGCGTTCGGCTTTTTCACACAATGAAAGCCTATGAGCGCCGCAATGCGCCAGACCCGGCGAAAGCCGGATCCGGTGGCCGGATCCGGTTTTTTGGGTCTGAGCATGCTCAGTAGCTCTGCCCACAAGACATATATAAAAGCAAGACAGTGGGACCCACAGCCACACCCAACATGCCACCCAAGAAAGCAACCAAGCGCATCAGGAGAAGGCAGGAGACCACTGCAGCACCATCAGCACCACCACCACCCCAAATGGAGCAGCAAATGGAACATGCTGAGGAGGGGAGGCCAGCAGCAGATGAGAGACGGTAATTATCAAATCCCCCATTCCTCCAAACTAGGTCTATTGAATATCAAGATATTCATTGGCCCTTTGTTTCTCTTTATTCAACAGC
Organism: Dendrobates tinctorius; assembly: GCF_039654945.1. Classification (NCBI taxonomy): domain Eukaryota; kingdom Metazoa; phylum Chordata; class Amphibia; order Anura; family Dendrobatidae; genus Dendrobates; species Dendrobates tinctorius. The sequence goes on along the minus strand of NW_027361770.1, from coordinate 40,607,915 downwards.
CGCCCAATAGATGCAGCAGCAGCAGCAATGGCAGCAGGTGGAACACCACCCACAGGCATGGAGTGTGGCCACCAGGAAGACAGCACATCATCTTCTGGGAGCCCTCCCTCGCATCGTCAGCGTTTGACGGTAAGTTTTTATTTCCAAAATCCATCATCTCTGTAATATATGTCTATTCATTGCCTTTTATTTCAAAACAGGATTCACAAGATGAAGAGGAGCTCCCAGAAGAAGAAGGAAGGGGTGGACAGACACTTGGAGTGGGCTCACAATTGGTAAGTTTTTTGCATCAAACGCAGAAACACAACATCACACTACACACAACACATAGAAAACAATGTTCTGCAGACCACACACAGCAAACAAATGCCTACATCCAAAGACATAACATTTTTTGTTTTCTTCTCTAGTCTTCCCAATCTGGTGCTCGGCCAAGAGGTCCTCGCAGTGCCTCCCAGGGTCGTCGGCGACAGCAACGCAGCGGTCACCAGCGTGTAAGTATAAATATTTTTGCTTTGTTTTTTTGCACTTTTTATTTCATTTCTTTTGTGGAGGCTAATTATGTTATTTTTGTCTTTTTCTTTAACAGCCTTCACAGCGTGCTCCCGACTCTGACGGTGAGGATGGAGGACTCGATGTGGACCACCTCATCGATCTCGTCAGAGAAAGGGAGCCGCTCTGGAATATGGCTGACCGCCGCCACGCTGACCTTTTCGTTACCCGACGACTCTGGGAGGAAATCTGTTCGCTCCTTGTGGGCCGCTGGGAGGACCTCGATGTTCGGGCCCAGATTAAAGAGCGTAAGTATATACAGTACCGGTTGCTTGATGTAAACCAGTGTTTCCCGAACTCCAGTCCTCGTGGTCCCCACGGATCATGTGTTCAGGATTTCTATTTACTATGGAAACCTTGAAAACATGACCCCTGGGGACCATGAGGACTGGAGTTTGGGAAACAATGATGTTGTATACTAACCACTTTGTCCTTTCTCGTTTCAGGGAACAGAATTGTGAATCGGTGGCGGTCTGTGAGGGATCGTTTCAAGAAGGAGTTCAATAAAGAGATGCGGGCCCCGAGTGGATCTGGAGGACGCAGGAGCAAGTACAAGTACGCAGAAGCCCTGTCGTTCCTCCGGGAAACAATGGTCACTAGAAGGTAAATATTACATACCACATGTGAAAAAAAATGTTAGCCAGGGCCATACCATGTCAGTATTTTAATTGTTTTTTTTTCTCTTTATTCCACAGCACGGTGAGCAGCACTCGGGAGCCTGCACGATTGGACCCTTCTGAGGCGATCCCTGAGGAGACCGGCACCGAGGGACACTTCGACCGCCCCGGTACATCTGCACCTTCCCAGCCTTCCCACACATTCGACCCATCTGTCCCATCCACCAGCACAGGAGCATCGTGGCCGCCTACATTACATGAAGCTGCTGGTGAGGAGATCGCTTTCCCTTTACCCCACCCTTCTGCCCCTGCCACCTCTAGTACACCTGCGGGTACTGGGCGGCAGCGGCAGAGGGGTCAGGAAAAGACTTATGCGCCAGAGTTCTTGCATCTGAATGCATCTTTCCAGAACTGTCTAAAAGTCTTGTCAGAGCAAATCTCCGCAGGCTATCAGCATATCAACTCCAGCATTCTGGAGGTGAAGACACTTTTGCAAACCATGCATTCAGAAGCAAGATCTTCGCCAAACCACACCTTTTTCAGGTCTGTTGTGGAGCGCATGGAAACGCTCTCTCCTGCCCAGCAGATGCATGTAATGCATTCATGCCACGCTGCTCTCCAGCAAGTTACCTCCCAACCTCCTCCTCCCACCACAGTAGTTCCTCCACCTGCACCCCCTCCAGCCACTTTCCATCCTCCCCCTCCTATTACATCTACACCCCCTCCAGCCACTTTCCATCCTCCCCCTCCTATTACATCTACACCCCCTCCAGCCACTTTCCATCCTCCCCCTCCTATTACATACCATCCACCTCCCCAGCACCATCCACCTCCCCAGCACCAGCAACCTCCCCAGCACCAGCAACCTCCCCAGCACCAGCAACCTCCCCAGTACCAGCAACCTCCCCAGTACCAGCAACCTCCCCAGTACCAGCAACCTCCCCAGTACCTGCAAACTCCCCAGTACCAGCAACCTCCCCAGTACCAGACATCTCCCCACTTCCAGCAACCTGCCCCGTACCAAACTCCTTCCCCATACAACTTGCCATCAACATCATCTGCTCCTACAGTCCCTGCCCAACCCTCCACTCCACCACCCACCACCTCTTCTGCTTCCCACATGTCCACCCATTCTGTAGTTTTTTCCACACCTTCACCTCTAACTGTTCCTTCCCCACCACGATCCCAGTCCTCTCTCCACACTCCCAGTGTCGAAGTGTCCCGCAGCCCCTCCAGCAGTATTTCCACCACACACTACACAGATTTATAATGTGTGTATTTAAATAAAAATAACCAGTTTTATGGTTTCAAAGCTTTATTAAACAAGTTTATTAAAATTTTAAAAAAGTTTACTAAAAAAAACATTTTTCAATAAAAGTTAAATTATTTTACACTGGTTGTCTGTCATTTCTTTCTGCGGCGAAAAAGGTTAAATACAGGGTATTTAAAAGGTGAAAAGGTATTCAAAACTAGGTATATAACTGGGTAAATTTTAGCTTTTTGCCACAGTTGTGTTCCTGGTTGTGTTTGAAGCAAAGTATTTCACCTAAAAAGTTGTGTTTATTGTTGGTGATTTCCTAACAATGTACACATCTTTTGTTAAAAGGTGAAATACTTTGCATAAAACACAACCAGGTACACACCTGTGGCCTAAAGCTAAAAATAGTAAGACCATGACAAGATAGCCAACTTTGGTTGGCAAAGGTATATACTGTTGGTCCAGAAGGTACACAAGTTTGGTTAGGGCACAAATCTTTCACACTCTGTCATCCTGCCAGTGTACTCTGCCTTGAGGTGACATAAAGTATATTGCAAAATTGTCCCTCATTACTGAAACCGTCACAGAACTTCTAGTGGTAATGTCATGGTAATATTGCAAGGTGGTTTCTTCAGAGGTGTCCTCAATGGAAATGGGTTCCTTGCAGATAACAAAATTGTGGAGTACCACGCACGCTTTGATCACCTCGTCCACAGTTTCTGTCTTGAGGTTGATCGCAGTCAATAGGACCCGCCATTTGGCTGTCAGAATACCAAAGGTACATTCAACCATTCTTCTTGCTCTTGTGAGGCGGTAATTAAAAATGTGTTTTGGTCTTGTCAATCCTCTGCTAGAGTACGGTTTCAAAAGGTGTTCTGACAGCTGGAAGGCTTCATCCCCTACACAGACAAATGGCATAGGTGGACCAGATGTTTGCGGCAGGGGTCTAGGTGGTGGGAACTGGAAGGTGTTTCCATACAGTTTACGCCCCATGGCAGACAGTTTGAAAACTTGAGAGTCATTGGAGCGGCCATAGGCCCCAATATCAACCGCAATAAATTTGTATTCCGCGTCAGCGATGGCCATGAGGACAATTGAAAAATATTTCTTGTAATTGAAATATTCCGATCCCGATCCAGCTGGCTTTACAATGCGGATATGTTTCCCATCCACAGCGCCCAAGCAGTTTGGAAACTGACATATCTGTTGAAACTTGTCAGCAATTTCAATCCACCTCTCTGTTGTGGGCTCTGGTAAAAACTCTTCAGCTAAGGAGTCCCACAGTGCACGGCATGTGTACTTCACAATTCCAGATATGGTGGAAATCCCGAGTCTGTACTGGAAATGCAGTGACGAAAGGGATTCTCCAGTTGCAAGAAATCTGTGGGGAATTAAAAAACAATAAATTAGTTTTAAATCACAGCATTACATTCCAAAACTGACCTATAACACTTGGAGATACAAACTACCACCAACAAGATTGCAGTGAAAGTGTGCTCTGATGCGAGCATATCCAATAAATGTGGCTTACCTTAAAGTCACCATCAGACGCTCTGCGGGTGAAACAGAGAAGCGGCAATAGGTGTCCGCTTTTCTTATGAGGTGTGCAATGCGCTCCACCAAGTAATCAAAATTCTCCATTTTCATCCTAACATATCCAAAAAATTTATCCGGGTTTCGTCGAAGGTCCATGCAGAGTGTAGAATAGACCCCACGCGGCATTCTCTTGGCTGTGATGGGGTGGATCCACAAACGTCATCTACGATGCCTGATGCGCTGCTGTCTCGCTCTCTCCTTCTCCAGAACAATCACCCTCAAACGATTCGCCTCCGCTATAAAATCCGCCAAATTCTTCAAAATATTTCCAATGACAACATCCATCTTCGCCAGTAACTTGCTCTTCTCTCCAACCTGCACTTTCTCCTCTACAACCTGTCAAAGAAGGGCTGTAGGAACATGCTGTATATAGTTTTCCAGTAGCCAATCCCGTTCGGAAGGCCACAAGGGTCAATTTTAAAAACCGGATCCGGCGTAATCCGTCGAAAAACGGATAGAAAAACGGATGAACCGGATGAGACGGATCCGGTTTTGTCTGTCAAGAAAAAGACGGATCCGGCAGAAAACCGGATCCGTCACATCCGGTTTTACGAAACATTTGCCTGATCCGGCGTTCCGGCACGACGCCGGATCGCGCCTGACGCCGAAAACCTGATGTGTGAAAGTAGCCTTAGGATGCACAGCTGATGGCGCCAAACTGAGACCAATGATTATTTTTAAAAGACAATGCCAAAACTCAAGTTCCCTGTTTGTTGTTTTGTACATGTGAATGAAAAAGGCTGGATGAATGAGGAAGGGGTAAAGCTATGGCTTGATAATGTATGGAGCAGGCGACCAAGTGGACTTATTCAAAAATGTAGTCTACTGGTGTGGGATATGTTCAGCGCTCATTTAACTTCCAGCACCAAGCAAAGGCTTACAAGACTAAACACACATGTGGCAGTGATTCCTGCAGGATTGACATCGTTGGTACAGCCACTGGATGTGTGCCTGAACAAGCCATTTAAAGATTGCATTCGAGAACAGTGGAATGAATGGATGGTTAGCTGCGAAAAGTCATTCACAAACAGAGGAAACATGCGTGCTCCACAGTTGGATGTTTTGTGCAAGTTTGTCATAAAAGGCTGGAATGATATTGATGCAGAAACAGTAATCAAGTCTTTCAAGAAGCGTGGAATATAGTGATGAGCGAGTATACTCGTTGCTCGGGTTTTTCAGAGCATGCTCGGGTGTTCGAGTATTTTGGCGTGCTCGGAGATTTAGTTTGTGTCGATGCAGCTGCATGATTTGTGGCTGCTGAACAGACTGAGTACATGTGATGAATGCCTGTTTGTTAGGGAATCCCCACATGTATTCATGCTGTCTAGTAGCCGTAAATCATGCAGCTACTTCCACAAAAACTAAATCTCCGAGCACGCCAAAATACTCGGAGGTCACCTGAGCATGCTCGGGAAAACCGGAGTAACTAGTATACTCGCTCATCACTAGTAGCATATCAAATTCATTAGATGGTACGGAGGATGACTACTTGTGGCAAGATGAAGAGGAAGCCGAAGCTGAGCCCAAACCATCTGATATGGAGTTCAATCCATACAATGACTGTCTTACAGATGTATCACAGGATGTCATTGATGTACTTATGATATTAGATGATGAACAGGAGGATTTTGAAGGCTTTTAAATGGAAACTGTCACACCAGCAAAACCTGTAAAAATACCGTAGCTTGCGGTCGTGATGGCCGTTGCTATCTCGCCTGGGACTTGCCCGACACTTGCTCTCTCTCTATTGTTTGTTATCTTCCTCCTATCAGTTCCAGTTTGGTTGCTTTGAAAACAAACAGCATGGCAGCTCCCATGGGTTTATTGTCTTATCCTTTCTTTCAACTTTAGAGTGAATTAGAATCATAGAATCATAGAATCGTAGAGTTGGAAGGGACCTCCTGGGCCATCTGGTCCAACCCCCTGCTCAAAGCAGGATTCGCTAAATCATCCCAGTCAGATGTCTGCCCAGCCTCTGTTTGAAGACTTCCATTGAAGGAGAACTCACCACTTCTCGTGGCAGCTTGTTCCACTCATTGATCACTCTAATTGTCAAAAAGTTTTTTCTAATATCTAATCTGTATCTTCTCCCATTCAGTTTCATCCCATTGCTTCTAGTCTTTCCTTGTGCAAATGAGAATAAAGTTGATCCTTCTACAATGTGACAGCCCTTTAGATATTTGTAGACAGCTATTAAGTCTCCTCTCTGTCTTCTCTTTTGCAAGCTAAACATTCCCAAATCCTGCAACCTTTCCTCATAAGACAGGGTTTGCAGACCGGTCACCATTCTGGTCGCTCTTTTCTGAACTTGCTCCAGTTTGTTGATGTCTTTTTTAAAATGTGGTGCCCAAAACTGGACACAATATTCCAGATGAGGTCTGACCAAAGAGGAGTAGAGGGAAATAATGACTTCACGTGATCTAGACTGTATGCTTCTGTTAATACATCCTAGAATTGCATTTGCCTTTTTTGCTGCTGCATCACATTCTTGACTCATATTCCGTCTGTGATCTATTAGTATACCCAACTCTTTTTCACATGTGCTGTTGCTTAGCCCTATTCCTCCCATTCTGTATATGTTTTTTTCATTTTTATTGCCCAGATGTAGTACTTTGCATTTTTTCCTGTTAAAAACCATTCTGTTAGTTGCTGCCCACTTCTCCAGTTTATTTATATCTTTTTGAATCCTCTCTCTCTCTTCTCTAGTATTAGCTATCCCTCCTAGCTTTGTGTCATCAGCAAATTTAATCAGTTTACCCTCAATTCCTTCATCTAAATCATTGATAAATATGTTGAACAATACAGGGACCAGGACAGAGCCCTGTGGTACCCCACTTGAGACATTCTTCCAACTGGATGTGCAGCCATTTATGACCACTCTTTGGGTCCGATCACTAAGCCAGTTATGAATCCACCTAACAATTGCCTTGTCCATTCCATACTTAGTCATTTTTTCAATAAGGATTGTATGAGATACTTTGTCAAATGCTTTGCTGAAGTCAAGATATACTATATCTACAGCATTTCCTTGATCCACCCAATCAGTGATTCCGTCATAGAAGGAAATTAAGTTAGTCTGACATGACTTATTAGTTACAAACCCATGCTGACTCTGTTTAATCACTTCATTCTTATCCAGGTACTGACATACATGTTGTTTAATAATTTGTTCAAAGATCTTTCCTGGTATAGAAGTCAGACTCACCGGCCTATAGTTGCCTGGGTCCACCTTCTTCCCCTTTTTGAAGATAGGAACAACATTTGCTCTTCTCCAGTCTTCTGGGACTTCTCCTGTTCTCCAAGAATTTTCAAAGATTATGGAGAGGGGTTCAAAAATGTCTTCTGCTATTTCTTTCAGTACTCTGGGGTGTAATTCATCTGGACCTGGAGACTTGAATTCATTTAGGTTAGCTAAGTGTTTCCTCACTATCTTTCTATTTATAGATATCCTGGATTCTTCTATTCCCTTAATAGGACAGTGAAGAACAGTTGATGTTACATTTCCTTTCTGAGAGAAAACAGATGCAAAATAGGAATTTAAAACTTCGGCCTTATCAACATCCTGTCTTACCATTTCATTATTTTCATCCTGTAAAAATCCTATAGCATCTTTGACTTTTTTTTTACTTTTGACATATCCCCAAAATCCTTTATTATTGCTTTTGACATCTCTTGCAAGCCTCAATTCATTGTCAGCTTTAGGTAATCTAATTTGTGCCCTGCAGGTTCTGCAGACAGCATTATATTCTTCTTTAGATATACCTCCCTCTTTCCATTTTATAAACTTTTTTTCTTCCTTTTTAGCATGTGCTTAAGTTCTGTGTTCATCCATCCTGGTTTTCTTAAATGCTTCCTATTCTTCCCTCTTTTCAAAATTGTTAACAATTGTGCTTTGAGAATTTCATTTTTCAAGATTTCCCATCCTTCCTGGACATTTTTGTCTTTAAGAATATCCAGCCATTGGATCCCTCCAATTCTCTTTCTGAATCCCTTAAAATCTGCCTTTCTGAAATCTAACCTTGAAGTCTGAGTCTTCACAGGTCTTCCTCCTCTAGTTATACAAAATTCTAAAATAGCATGGTCGCTACCTCCTAGGGTCCCAGCCACTTTTACCTCCTCAACCATTTCCTCCCTCTTTATAAGGATTAGATCCAAGGTAGCAGTTCCCCTTGTTTTCTCCCCTACCTTTTGGAAGATAAAGTTGTCAGCAAGAGAGGATAAGAATTTCCTTGACCTGTTAGGTTTGCCTGAGAGAGATTCCCAACAAATGTCTGGATAGTTGAAATCTCCCATGACAACTATGTCATATTTTTTGGAGAACTTGGCCATTTGATGTATAAAGAGTTCATCCATATCTTCAGCTTGCACAGGCGGCCTGTAGTAAATGCCTACAATGGTGTCCTTTCCATTGTTCTGTCCTTGTATTCTTACCCAAACAGTTTCCACAGAACTCCCAGTCTCTGAAGCTTCAATCTCTGTGCAGATATACACGTTTCTAACATACAATGCGACACCTCCTCCTTGTTTATCAAGTCTGTTTCTTGCAAATAAGTTGTATCCTTCTATTCTTGTATTCCAATCATGTGTATTGTCCCACCAAGTCTCAGTGATTCCAATGACATCATATTTCTTTTCCTGTGTTAGTAGTTCCAATTCTCCTTGTTTGTTGCCCATGCTTTGTGCATTAGTATAGAAACATTTTAGTTTGTGATAGGTTTCTCTTTCTCCAATATTTTTATTAATTAGATTCTTTTGTCTTTGTTCTTCCTTTCCACTTCTAATAGCAGAGTTCTCAATAGAATTTGTCAGGTGTATGGCTTTTTCTGGTCAGGTGTATGGCTTAGGAAAAGTTTAATCCACTTGTGTAACGCTCGAGCCCTGACTGGTTGGCGTGGGATGTGACCCCACTGTGCAACAAACCAAACTACCCTGCAAGGGGCAGGACTAAGCAGCTACCTTGGTGTTCACTGGAGCCTCTGATGGTGAGGTCGGGTTTGTGCGGCAGGTAGCTGCCAGGTACCACTCCAGGATGGTGTCTGGCTGTCGCTGCTGATCCCACTGATGGACTGGACATTGATAGCAAAAGTGTGCAGGTACTGACAGGCATGACTGGTACTTAGGCGGGTACGACTGGCACTCTGGCAGGACAGGCGGACACGGCTGGCACTCTGGCAGGATAGGCAGGCATGGCTGGCACTCCTGCAGGTAAGGCAGGCACAGCTGGCACTCTGGCAGGACAGGCGGGCACAGCTGGCACTCTGGCAGGACAGGCGGGCGCGGACGAGTACAAGTGGTATGAGGGGACAGCTGGGAAGCTGTTCACACTGGACGTGCAGGAACTGGTTCGGGAAGGACGGGAACATAGACAGGTATGAAGGGCATGAGGAAACAGTTTGGGACCTGTATACACTGGAGAAGCCGGTACTGACTAGGAACCAGCACAGACGGGTAGGACAAAGATCTGTAAGATACGGAACAGAAGGAAAGCAGAACTGCACGGTTGCAGAGCAGAGAAGGACCACAAGAAGGGGAGCAGGGTAGATCCACAAGGCTGCAGAGAGGAGCTGCAGCAAGAGGTTCTGTAGCAGCAGAAGCGGAGCACAGGCAGAGCCACAAGAGTGCGGAGCACAGGCAGAGCCGCAAGAGTGCGGAGCACAGGCAGAGCCGCAAGAGTGCGGAGCACAGGCAGACAGAGGACACAAGGATAGACACGGCAGGGAAAGGGGCCACAGACAAGGAGACTAACAGACAGAGGTAGGACTGAGTTCAGACAAGGTCAGGAACAGGATAAGATACAGGAATAGGACACAGTACACACAAGGATGGACATGGGAACAAAAGTGGAGACATAAGTCACAAACACATGGAAACAGATCTGACTATGCAGCCCCCAGAGAAAGCAGAAAAAGGACAGGACCTGGCACCTCAGCAGCAAGACACTGACTGAGGGAAATTGTTGCTCAGGAAGCTTCCTCCAGGTGGAGCTGCCTTAAATACTAGAGGCCTCTTGGTAATTTTCTGGGAACACCAAAGGCAGGTGCACACTGATTCTATAAGAACCAGAGAATACCGGCGCTGCCCCCTATGCACACAGCCAGGAAGTATACAGAGAGCAGACAGGAGGCAAGAGGCATACAGCATGGAGCCGGCAGCATAGAGAACTCACTGGCCCGGAGTAGTGAGTAAGGCTGGTGGGGGATGGGAGGCCATGCAGTGACGCCAGCAGGGTTGTTACAGTTTGCACTGTTTTATGATTCATGTTTGATGATAAACAGCCTTATGTTTATAAGTGACATTTTTCCTGCTAAGTACCTGAGTACCTGCGTGTCATAGGCATTTGAATTAAAATTACCATATTGAAATCAAATCTGATTTTTCTTTAATTTTTTTCCGTATGTGCGTTGGAAGAAGGGTAGTCTTATACGGTGAGTATATCCCAAACTCTATATTTTAACTGGAAAAGTTGGGGGTCATCTTATACACCCAGTCGACTAATATGCCGGAAAATACGGTACTTTTCTTCTTACTTTTCCACTCCTGGTTCTGGCTTGCAAATACTGAAGTGAAAAACTCACCAAATACTAAATGTGTAAAAGTGGCCTTAGTCCTCTTTCACTAATCTATAAATCATACAAAAAGGAGAAAATGGAAACCATATGCCATAAAAACGATAACGTTTTATTATCAATCAATTAAAAAGCATTGAAGTGCAATGCAGTACATATAGGAGCAGTTAATGCAAAAAGACTAAGGCCTATAAACCAGGTACATTGCACTTCATAAAGAGGTATATGCATAAATATTAATCTAATAGTCCATATGGAGTAAGCAAATAAGCAGATACTGTACCTGAATGGCCGAGGCACCCCTGACGCACGATCCCTTGAGATAAAGCCTTACCGCGAATACGCGCGTCAGGGGTGCCTCGGCCATTCAGGTACAGTATCTGCCCAGCAGCAGCAGCTCTTAACCCTTTCCTCTCCCTCTCTCTTGATTTACCTTATACTATATTGTTTGTAAGCGTTTCTGGGCTCCTATAACAGCACTATGCCCTTTTTTCTAGCCTATTTGCTTACTCCATTATGTTCAAGATTTGGTATCTACATCTATTAGGGATTGAGGATCTGCTTTATTTGCTGTATGCCATTATTTCTGTAGGCCATTTAAATATGGACTTATTTTTGATACACTTTACTTACACCTTGTATGTTACATTTCTTGAATAGTGTATATATATTTGTGCCACTCTATGATTTTGGCTTCTGCGGGCCTTATATGTAAAACGTTACGAATATAGTCCCTTTTTACACTAGTATATTTATTTGGGAATTATTTTCCCTAGAGGCTTTTTTCTTAAAGCTCTGCATATGGACTATTAGATTAATATTTATGCATATACCTCTTTATGAAGTTCAATGTAGCTGGTTTATAGGCCTTTGTCTTTTTGCATTAACTGCTCTTATATGTACTGCATTGCACTTCAATGCTTTTTAATTGATTGATAATAAAACTTTATCGTTTTTATGGCATATGGTTTCCATTTTCTCCTTTTTGTATGATTTTTGAATTGATTGGAAATGTCGTTTTTATTGTGCAATATACAGTATAACATTTTGATATTTCTCTTTCACTAATCTGTGTACCCATTTCAACCTATGGGGCTGCTCACATGTCTGTGTTTTTACATGGACTGTGTGTCCATGCAAAACACACAGACTTGTTGGGTTTTTTTCTGACAGCACAGATGACAAGGGCCAATATAAGTCTATGGGTCTGTGAAAAACATGTACAGCACATGGATGGCATCCGTGTGTCATCCTTGTGCAGTGTTTAACATTGCAAAGTATAGGAGAAGCTTTGTCATTCCTTTCTTTTTTTAATCTATACCAGAAACACTCTGACGGCAAAATATATAGCAATAACCTCACCACCGACAATGAGAAACAAAGATGGATTTGCTGAAAATGTTATTTATTTTAATCAGACACCAATGAAACTACAGATACAGCTCTGGCACAAATTAAGAGACCACTTTCAAATGTTCAGTTTGTCTGATTTTTCTCTTTATAGGTATATTTTTGAGTAAAATGTAAATTGTTCTTTTAGTCTATAAACGACTGACAACATATCTCCGAATTTTCAAGCAATAAATTTTGTATTTTTTTTCTGACAAAGAAAAATTGTCAAAGTAAAAAAAAAAAACAGTGCTTTCAGACCTCAAATAGTGCAAAGAAAACAAGTTCATAATCATTTAGAAACAACAATACTAATGTTTTCACTCAGGAAGAGTTCAGAAATCAATATTTTGTGGAATAAACATGATTTTTAAAAACAGCTTTCATGCGTCTTGGCATGCTTTCCACCAGTCTTTCACACTACTTTGGCGCAAAAATTTAAGCAGTCCTTCTTTGTTTGATGGCTTGTGACTATCCATCATCCTCTTGATTACATTCCAGAGGTTTCCAATGGGGTTCAGGTCTGGAGAATGGGCTGCCCATGACAGGGTTTCATGTGGTGGTCTCTTAATTTTTGCCAGAGCTGTATATATATATATAACATACATAGAAAGATAGATGAAAAGCCGGCAATTCATCTGCCATGTACTGTAAAATCACTGCAGGAGCCAACAGGATAGAAGAGATGATTACATACAGTAAATACATAGAGAATAGATATATAGATGTCTGTGAAAAATACAATTAGTACAGTGTATATGCAGCTTACTGTACATGTATTTAATTAATAAAAGATTACGGTATTTTTTGGAAAAAAATGGTGTGGGCTCTCATACAGTCTTTGTAACCAGCAGAGGGAAAACCAACAGCTATGGGGGTCGATGTTTATAGCCTGGTAATACCCATGGAGTTTCCCAGGCTGTTACGATCTGGTCTGAGTGCTGTGGGATTTTTTTCTTGTACCCATTGACTTCTATTGTGGATGCGATCCGATTTCCAATTACAATCACAGCATGCGATGAACACACAATCATAGAATAACAATGGTCCGAATTCAATCCGATTTTTTTTCGTATTGCATTCGTCCAAATTCATCGCAAGTGGGAATGAGCCCTTAGGCAATCCTTAAAATGATACCATTAAAAAATACATCATACAGTTATGTGCACATTATTTTATTCTAAAAAGAAGCAGAAAATTAGATTTCCTCATGTACACAATTAGGAGTTAAGGGGGTAGTTTATTCTGTTCACTCAAGAAATAACAAAAGGTCAAGATTCTTCTTTTTCATTGACTTAATTAGTTTTGATTACATTTTTTCCCTAAAGGGCGCTAAACTGAACACTGGTCAGGGGTCAATTATCGCTTTCACGACTCAATTGTTGCTAAATTTAGTACAGCCGGTCCTCATGCAGCCACCGGGGGGCGCTTACTCATATGCATTTAAACATCTCTAATTGGCTTTATTGGAAGCTGTATTAACCTGTGTGCATTGAGCTCCCCCTAGAAATGCCTTTGCCCTTGATTATCACGTCATCAGGACTATTTTTATTACCTAAGAGTAAATAATGAATGAGGAGTTGATGCAGAAAATGCTATAAATTCTCCTTTGGTGATAAATAAGCTTTATTTGCTAAAGAGGAAGAACTCTAACTTATTGAAATCCAATGAAAAAGCTAGAAGAATTAACCCCTTTAAGCTAATAGATGTACATGTAGCATACTGATTGTAGTCTTGAAACATATTTTCAATTAATCTAATTTTTTTCATCTCAATAGACATAATTTTATTTTTCAGTACGAGTTTTCAATGTCACCATTTTGGGCAACATGCAAGTGATTTGATGACTCTTATTAAAAGGAACCTGTCCTGTGCGAAAATGCTATTTACCTGCAGATATACAGTAGGATTAATCTTCAAATAGCACAACTGGCTGGCTGCCTTAATGACAGCACAACTACCACTCACTTACAAATAAAGGGGTTTGCACGGCACAATTGCAGTCATCATTCACTTCGCTCACTATACCTTGCTGTAATAATTCCCTGGCACTTAGCACAGATGCAATGCAGAGCGAACTGTCAATCAAACTGTTGGGGAGTGATTACATCCACTGTTCACAGTGCAGTGAACAATTACTTTTCAACCCTTACACTCCAGCAGATTGTTGCAAGCTGACACTTATGAGTTGTCACTGACCATGGTCTGTTGCATTTAGATATAAGCAGATCAGGCAACATTCAAATTCGCCGCTTCACTTGTTTTTCCAGGAAGTTCGATTTGCGGAGAATAACTTCTCTGAAGATTAAATTTCCTGGGAAAAAATAGCAAATCAAATTTCCCAGGAAAAACGTGCATCAGGTGTATTAGAGTGTTATCTTCAGATCACTGCCATTCATACTGAAATCCCTTGGCACACTTCTGCAGAACCCTCATGGGCACTCATCAAAACTTCCCAACACAGCCTGAGATGCCAGGGGATTTCTGATCTTAAGGATTGGACGGGTGATGCAGAAGGGCCAAAGAGGTGAGTATAAGGGTTTTTCAACATTTTGATAACCTTTTACGGTTCAGAAAAATGGAAGCCATTGTCAGCCATTTTACTGGATACGCACGGAAGCAAATTACAAAAAAATCCACATTTTGGTCAATGCAGAGTCTTAGAACATTTGAGTGGAATTTATTTGCACTCAAACTTATTTGCTCATTTCAAGTTGCTTTGCTAAGCCTTGCTTCTTGTATTTCCCGGTTATTTGTTCGTGACCTTGTCTCATACTTCTAACAATCTGTTTCACAATTCTGTATTAGACTTTGACCTCCTGCTTCTGACCCAATATCATGGCTATTCTCTACCAGATTGCTTGTTAGCATGGCTGGTCTGGAGCCGGAATCTCCAGGAGTGGACCCTCTGGGCCATGGCACCGAGGGGCCCCAGGCGAGCTGCCAGGTGGAACCAACCCCTATACAGGGACAGTTAGGAGCAGGCCCAGGGGTTCGAGTACCACGGTAGCCGGTACTGAGAGGGGTGGCTCAGGATGGACTGGAGTAGGACTGTGGGACTGAAGTGTAGATGACAGAACAGAGCTGGAACACAGGAGACAGGAGTGGAGTAAGACTGTAGACTGGAACGTGGAGGGACTGAAGTGTAGATGACAGGACAGAGCTGGAACACAGGAGACAGGAATGGAGTAAGACAATAGACTGGAACGTGGAGGGATGGCTGGAGCAGAAACACAGGAGACAGGATTAGAGGAGGACGGAAGGACTGGAGCAGGATGGAACAGGAACACCGGAGGCAGGACTGGAGTAGGACGGCAGGACTGGAGCAGGATGGAACAGGAACACCGGAGGCAGGACTGGAGTAGGACAGAAGGACTGGAGCAGGATGGAACAGGAACACCGGAGGCAGGACTGGGGTAGGACGGAAGGACTGGAGCAGGATGGAACAGGAACACCGGAGGCAGGACTGGAGTAGGACGGCAGGACTGGAGCAGGATGGAACAGGAACACCGGAGGCAGGACTGGAGTAGGATGGCAGGACTGGAGCAGGATGGAACAGGAACACTGGAGGCAGGACTGGAGTACAGCAGGGGACACGGATAGCCGGACTGCAAGGCTGCTGCAAGGAGCACACAAGCACGGGTCTGTGAGACTGCAGAGAGTACACGAAGAAGCGAGGCCCAGTGTGCTAGGAAACACAAAGATCAGGCGCCTCCCTCAGGGGGAAGCTGCCTTATATGCCCCTGTCTGGTCTGCCATTGGTCAGGGGGTGCTTCCGGGTCAGGGCATAGCCGGAGCACAAGAAGCAGAAGGGAGGCGCGGCCGCGGCCTATGGCGCATGCACATTGCATGCAAAGATGCCGTCGGCCGTGCGCCTGTCTGAGGTGACCGCCGTGGCTGTCGGGCAGCGAGGGGCTGCGGCGTGGGAGCGATGGCCGGGTGAGTATGCAGAGACGGCGTGACAGTACCCCCTCCCCCTAAGCCGCCCTCCCCGGAGATTAGCAAGAAATCTCTTAAGGATACGAGGAGCATTGATATTCTCCCGAGGTTCCCAGGAATCTCTCCTCAGGACCAAAGCCCTTCCAGTCAACAAGAAAAAATGTCCTAACTCTAACCTTCTTCATGGCGATAATGTCCTCCACTTCAAAGACATCATCGGAACCCACCGGCTGAGGACCGGAATCAGGCAAGGAATGTAAGCAATTCAGCACCACAGGTTTCAGGAGAGAGACGTGGAAGGTGTTAGGGACCCGGAGCGAAGCAGGCAACCTCAATATGTAGGCGACTTCGTTGATACGTCCAAGAATTTTAAACCAACGTAGCGTGGCCCCAACTTGTAGGAAGGCAGTTTCAACCAGATGAATTTGGACGAGAGCCAGACCTTGTCCCCGACACGATAGGGTGGAGGATCCAATCTCTTCTTGTCAGCATAATTCTTCATCCGATCAGCGGACTTCTTGAGAGACGTGTTGGTCTCGGCCCAAATCTTGGAAAATTCAGAGGACAAAGCTTTGGCCACGGGTACCTCGGAGGCAGGGGTTATCGGAAGGGGAACACCAGGATGTCTGCCGAACACAATGAAAAACGGAGACTTGGCCGAGGACTCGCCAGCATGGTTGTTGTAAGCAATCTCAGCCCAGGGAAGTAAATCAACCCAATCGTTCTGATAGGAGTTGGAGAAATGACGTAGGTACGCAGTCAACGTCTGGTTGGTACGCTCCACCTGCTCATTGAACTGTGGATGGTAGGCCGAGGAGAAATCAAGGGAAACGTTCATGAGCTTACAAAGTGATCGCCAGAACTTGGAGGTGAACTGAACCCCTCGGTCCGATACAATGCGTTGAGGTAGTCCACGGAGACTGAAGATTTGGTGGATGAAGACTTTGGCCAGCTCCGGAGCCAAGGGGAGACCAGGCAGAGGGACGAAGTGGGCCATCTTGGATAAACGATCCACCACCACCAAGATGACTGTGCAGCCAGAAGAACAGGGTAGGTCGGTGATGAAATCCATGGCGATGTTTTCCCAAGGAACCACAGGGACGGGCTCGGCAGCAACAAGCCAGACAGAGGTCTTCGTGGCACTTTGTGTTTTGCACAGGATGGACAAGAAGCCACAAAATCGAGTACATCTTGGCGAAGCATGGGTCACCAGTAGTGACGCGCGATAAAATCCAGGGTTTTCTTAGTCCCAGCATGGCCAGCCAGTTTGGAGGAGTGCCCCCATAGGAGGACTTTTCGCTTGAGGTTCTCAGGCACAAGCATTTTGCCAGGAGGAGGAGCAAGCCAGTTCACTGGAGCAACTGTGATGATCCTAGTGGGGTCAATGATATGCGAGGGTTCCTCCGTGGTTTCGTGTGGCTGGAAGACCCTGGACAGAGCGTCGGCTTTGGTATTTTTGTTGCTGGGACGGAAACGGAGCTCGAAGTCAAATCGGGCGAAAAATAAGGACCATCTGCCCAGACGAGGGTTAAGTCTCTGGGCAGACTGGAGATAGGCCAGATTCTTGTGATCCGAGAAGATGACAAAGGGATGGACAGCTCCCTCCAGGAGGTGATGCCACTCCTCCAAGGCCAACTTGATGGCCAGAAGTTCCCGGTCACTGATCGAGTAGTTACACTTGGATGGAGAAAAGGCCTTCGAGAAGAAGCCACAAGGGTGCAGACGACCGGAGGCGGATATCTGGGACAATACTGCCCTGGCACCTGTCGAGGAGGCGTCCACCTCGAGTACAAAAGGTCAGTTGCTCTCCGGGCGATGCAGGACCGGAGCTGTGGTGAAAGTCCATTTTAGGGTCAGAAAGGCCTCTTCTGCCTCAGGAGGCCAATTTTTGGGAGTAGTCACTTTACGGGTGAGAGCAGAGATAGGTCTTGTGATTGCAGAAAAGTGAGAGATGAATTGCCGGTAATAATTGGCGAATCTGAGAAATTGCTGTATCGCCCTTACCCCGACGGGGCATGGCCATTTGAGAATGGCAGACAATTTTTCGGGGTCCATCCTTAGTCTAGCGTCGGAGATAATGTATCCCAGAAACGGCAGGGAGGTCTGTTCGAAGAGACATTTCTCAATCTTCGCATACAGGCGGATCTCCCGAAGACGCTGTAACACCAAGTGGACACTCTTTCTGTGGGACGAGAGAACCGGCGAGAAGACGAGGATGTCGTCCAAGTACACGACCACACAGGAGTACAAGAGGTCCCGGAAGATCTTGTTGACGAACTCTTGAAACACCGCAGGAGCATTGCAGAGACCAAAGGGCATGACCAGGTACTCGTAATGGCCATCTCGAGTGTTGAAGGCCGTCTTCCACTCCTCTCCAGTGTGGATACGGACCAGATTATAGGCTCCTCTGAGGTCCAGCTTGGAGAAGACCCGGGCTCCTCTGAGACGGTCAAACAGCTCCGGAATGAGTGGAAGAGTGGAAGAGGGTACCTGTTCTTGATGGTAATTTCATTCAAGCCCCTATAGTCAATGCACAGCCGCAGAGTTCCATCCTTCTTATTGACGAAGAAAAATCAGGCTCCCCCGGATGACGAGGATTTCCGTATAAAACCTTTAGCTAGGTTCTCCCGGACGTATTCGGACATGGCTGTGGTCTCAGCGGGAGACAGGGTTTAGATTCTGCCCCTTGGGGGGTTGAACCAGGAACAAGTTCAATTGGGCAGTCAAAAGGCCGGTGTGGAGGAAGGACCTCCGCTTCCTTCTTATCAAAGACATCGGCGTAGGAACTGTAGGCTGGAGGGAGACCCGGAAGGTCTGTGGGTGACCAGGGAGCGGCCGCCAGGCGGACAGGAGTCAGACAGCGAGCTTGGCACGGGTGCCCCCAGTGGAGTATCTCCCGAGAAAACCAGTCGAGAACAGGCTGATGAGTCCATGGGAGACCGAGTAGAATGGCATGGGAGAGCTTAGGCAAAACATAAAAGGCTATCTTCTCTCGATGTAAGGCACCGACTTGCAACTCCACTTCTTCAGTGACCAAGGTGACGGTCATCTGTGGCGGTTTGCCATCCACCGCGGCAATTTGGAGAGGGTTAGAGAGAGCAACCACGGGCATTTGGTATTTGTCCACTTCTTCTGGCCGAATGAAGTTACCTGCCGAGCCCGAATCCACATAGGCCACCTCGGACCCACGTCTCTCCCCTGAAACCAGAAGCACAGAAATAGTAAGAGGTTGAGATGGATCACCGTCACCTAGGGAGGCCTCTCTTACCTGACCTAGGCAGAGGAGTTTCTCTGTCTCTTAGGACAGGTGCAAATATATTGCGATGAAGCTCCGCAATAAAGGCACAGACCTTGTGCCCGCCTCTCTTGCTGACGCAACTCGGCCAAGTTGAGATGGTCTATCTGCATGGGCTCGACCGAGGAGGAAGAAGAAGACCCGGCCGAACGAGGACTGGCAGAAAGAACGGGTGAAAAAGGGAGCTGGCCTGGTGGATCTCCTGTCTCTCGCCGTCTCCCGAGCGCACTCCTGGAAGCGTAGGTCAATGCGGGTAGCCAGCGAGATAAGGTCCTCTAATGTGGTTGGGGTATCTCGACCTGCGAGTTCATCTTTTATTCTGCCTGAAAGACCATGCCAGAACGCCCCTACCAAAAGCCGTGTTATTCCAGCCGAGCTCAGAGGAGAAAGCGGATAGCGTTCTGACCGACCGTGAGAGAACCCTGATGTAGGTTAAAGAGTGATTCGGTGAGAGCAGCTAACCGACCTGGCTCATCGAAGACCCTGCGAAAAGTATCCAAGAAAACCGGAAGACTTGAGACGACGGGATCGTCACGTTCCCAGAGGGGATTCAACCAGGACAGGGCCTCTCCCTCCAGATGGGACATAATGAAGGCTACTTTGGCCTGGTCAGAGGGATATTGCTGCTGCAACCATTCAAAGTGGAGGTTACACTGATTTAAGAACCCCCTGCAGAGCTTAGGATCCCCAGTGAAGCGTGGCGGTTTGGCGAGGCGGGGCGTCAGGAGAGCTGTAGGAGCGGAGGGAGGAGTCAGCTGTGGCGGCAGTGTGTAGAGCCGACAAGCGGCTATCAAAGGAGGTCATGTGAGACAAAATATGAGCTTGAGTATCTTGTTGCTGGCCCAGCAGCTGTTGAAGACTGGCCTGTAAAGTGGCAGTTCCTGTATCAGTCACCTGCAGTGCTGACAAACTGGTGTCCATAGACTTCATGATAGACATAATGCATCCCTGATTCTCCCGCAGGAAGAGTAACTCTTTCTTGGTGGCAGCAGTGGTACCGGCGGGGTCCATTGCCTGATTGTACTGTTAGCGTGGCTGGTCTGGAGCCGGAATCTCCAGGAGTGGACCCTCTGGGCCGTGGCACCGAGGGGCCACGGGCGAGCTGCCAGGTGGAACCGACCCCTATACAGGGACCGTTAGGAGCAGGCCCAGGGGTTCGAGTACCACGGTAGCCGGTACTGAGAGGGGCGGCTCAGGATGAACTGGAGTAGGACTGTGGGACTGAAGTGTAGATGACAGAACAGAGATGGAACACAGGAGACAGGAGTGAAGTAAGACTGTAGACTGGAACATGGAGCGACTGAAGTGTAGATGACAGGACAGAGCTGGAACACAGGAGACAGGAATGGAGTAAGACAGTAGACTGGAACGTGGAGGGATGGCTGGAGCAGGAACACAGGAGACAGGATTAAAGGAGGACAGAAGGACAGGAGCAGGATGGAACAGGAACACTGGAGGCAGGACTGGAGTAGGACGGCAGGACTGGAGCAGGATGGAACAGGAACACCGGAGGCAGGACTGAAGTAGGATGGAAGGACTGGTGCAGGATGGAACAGGAACCCTGGAGGCAGGACTGGAGTAGGACGGCAGGACTGGAGCAGGATAGAACAGGAACACCGGAGGCAGGACTGGAGTAGGACGGCAGGACTGGAGCAGGATAGAACAGGAACACTGTAGGCAGGACTGGAGTAGGACGGAAGGACTGGAGCAGGATGGAACAGGAACACCAGATGCAGGACTGGAGTAGGATGGCAGGACTGGAGCAGGATGGAACAGGAACACCGGAGGCAGGACTGGAGTAGGACAGCAGGACTGGAGCAGGATGGAGCAGGAACACCGAAGGCAGGACTGGAGTAGGACGGCAGGACTGGAACAGGATGGAACAGGAACACCGGAGGCAGGACTGGAGTAGGACTGGAGCAGGATGGAAGAGGAACACCGGAGGCAGGACTGGAGTAGGATGGCAGGACTGGAGCAGGATGGAACAGGAACACTGGAGGCAGGACTGGAGTAGGATGGAAGGACTGGAGCAGGATGGAACAGGAACACCGGATGCAGGACTGGAGTAGGATGGCAGGACTGGAGCAGGATGGAACAGGAACACCGGAGGCAGGACTGGAGTAGGACGGCAGGACTGGAGCAGGATGGAACAGGAACACCGGATGCAGGACTGGAGTAGGACGGCAGGACTGGAACAGGATGGAACAGGAACACCGGAGGCAGGACTGGAGTAGGACGGCAGGACTGGAGCAGGATGGAACAGGAACACCGGAGGCAGGACTGGAGTAGGATGGCAGGACTGGAGCAGGATGGAACAGGAACACCGGAGGCAGGACCTGGAGTACAGCAGGGGACACGGATAGCCGGACTGCGAGGCTACTACAAGGAGCACACGAGCACGGGACTGTGAGACTGCAGAGAGCACACGAAGAAGCGAGGCCCATTGTGCTAGGAAACACAATGATCGGGCGCCTCCCTCAGGAGGAAGCGGCCTGATATGCCCCTCCCTCAGGAGGAAGCGGCCTGATATGCCCCTGTCTGGTCTGTCATTGGTCAGGGGGTGCTTCCGGGTCAGGGCATAGCCGGAGCACAAGAAGCAGAAGGGAGGCGCGGCCACGGCCTATGGCGCATGCGCATTGCATGCAAAGACGCCATCGGCCGCGCGCCTGTCTGAGGTGACCGCCGTGGCTGTCGGGCGGCGAGGGGCTGCAGCGTGGGAGCGATGGTCGGGTGAGTATGCAGAGACGGCGTGACATCGCTCCACCAGACAGCAAACACACTATAGGTTTTGAAGGGTGAAATCCTGTACAAACTTTATCTGTACAAGTCTTATTAAGAAATAGCAGCCATCCACAGTCCGTGCGCCATTACACACAGATTAATATGAGACTGAGAACTCTTATTTGCATTTGGCCTGTTTCACTCATATGACTGCATAAAGAACACTTTCCATGCCCTACTTTGTTTTATTCCTTGCACATAATATGCCATCACTAGCTTGGTTTGGTTGCCTGCCCAAGCATTTTTCGTGCATAAATAAAGTCCCCTGATATGCGACATCCTATTTTTTTTGGTTTAAAACCAAAATAAGGTCAACTAGTCTCTGTCATTTGAACATCTTTTTCCAAATGTTGTTCGGGGCCAATTGTGTGAATCTTTCTGTGCGGAAGCTCATTCTGTGAATTACCATGGAGAAATACAATCAGGAGCATAGTGAGCTCACAATGAATAAAAATTAGAGGAAACAGCAAAGGTAACGGAGTTCTCATCTCCTGTTCGTGCGTGCTCATCATTCATCAATAAAGTGGAAACAGTCTAACGCTGCCTATAGTAATGGCAGAAAATCATAATGAAATGATAAGCAAGCTGTGATGAAATGCAAGCAATGTCATGTTTTTTTAGGACAGATCATTCAGATGCTGATGATCATTTTACAGTAATATATTGCAGTTCAGTTTTGAAAGTCATTAAATGAGCTGGTTACGGTTTTTAATTACCCTAGTCACACTATTGCCTCAGACTGAATCATTGCTTCCTGCATTCAATTTACAGTGGTGTAATGAAATAAAATAATTTTGGAAAGATCGGGCGGTATTACAATGCATTACAGGAACCAGGTAGCAAAGTAATTTTACAATGTTTTAGCTTTAGTTATGCCGAGATAGTTTGTTTTGGCAGCCAAATTAAATATAGAATTTGCTGCACGTGAAGAGTAGTTCAACAAACAATAAAGCAAAAGGACATTGTATTCTCTCAGTGTTGACATTTTATAGATTAACCTTTAAGCATATGTAAAAGGATATAACTTTGTTAAATTATGCATTAAGGGGACCCTGTCACCTCTGTTACCCTTCCTAATCTGCAACCATGACTTTATATAAAAGCAATGTGAAAAATGAGGATGAATGAACTCATGGAGATCAACATCCAACACTGCGAAGACACCATCACATGTTTCTCAACGCAGTGATTCTAGAGCAATGCCCCCATGCCTTATGGGAAATATGCAAAAACATGCAAAACACAAGCCGCGGAGACACCATCACATGTTTCTCAACGCAAGCAATGACTAGCCAGGTCTTTCCCCGGGAAGGAACAACCACGGGAAGGGCAGTCTCCAATGAAGGAAACCACCTATGCCAGCCACCACCTTCTTTGAGCACTTCACCACCTGGCTACTTTATTTCCTCTCCACTGACATGCCCACTATCATCATGGGTGACTTCAACATCCCCACTGACTCTTCCCTCTCAGCTGCCACTAAACTTTTATCTCTCACTTCCTCCTTCGGCCTCACTCAATGGACTTCTGCAGCCACTCACAAAGATGGCTACACACTGTTTCTAACCACAATCTATTTACATTTTCTTCCCTCTCCTCTCCAGGTCAAAAATCCCCATTCCACAAATTCGCACACCCTCCCAGAAATCTTAAACACCTTGATTTACACTCACTTTCTGAATCCCTCATCCCTCTTACAGACATAAGTTTCTTACACAATGTGGACACTGCTGCTGCTTTATATAACACAACAATAGCTGCAGCTCTGGAATCAGTCGCCCCTCTCACACATACCAAAGCTTCCAAAATCAACAGACAACCCTGGCACACCAGCCTGACCAAAGAACTAAGACGGGCTTCCAGGGTTGCTGAGCGGAGATGGAAAAGATCCCACTCCAACGAGCACTTCATCACATTCAAACAGTCCCTCACTACTTTCAAGGCTACAGTCGCTGCAGCAAAACAAACCTACTTCTCATCTCTCATATCCTCCCTGTCTCACAACCCTAAACAGTTATTCAACACTTTCAATTCTCTCCTCCGTCCCCCAGCACCTCCGCCCTCTCCACTCATCTCAAATCAAGACTTTGCCTCATTCTTCAAGCAGAAGATTGATAACATCAGAGAAAGCTTTGGCCTACAACCCCCACAACCTCTCTTACTAACTGCTCAGCCCTCTTCCAAAACAAACTTCTCCATCATAACGGAAGATCGACTCTCCACTCTACTCTCAAGATAACATCTCACCACCTGTGCAATCGAACCGATTCCATCCCACTTCATCCCAAACCTCACCAACAACTGTAGTTTTCCCTTCATGCTTCAAACATGCCTCAATCACACTCATCCTCAAAAAGCACTCTCTTGACCCATCCTCTGCATCTAGCTATCACCCCATATCACATCTCCCCTATGCCTCAACACTACTGGAACAACACGTCCATCTTGAACTGTCCTCCCACCACTCTTCCTGCTCCCTCTTTGACCACTTTCAATTTGACTTTGGCCACATCACTCCACTGAAACTGCCCTAACTAAATGACCTACTTACCACCACAGCCAAGTGACACTACTCTATCCTCCTCCTCCTGGACCTGCCCTCTGCCTTTGACACAGTGGACAACTCCCTATGACTACAGACCCTCTGATTTCTTGGCATCACAGACTTGGCCCTATAATCTTGGATCTCATCATACCTAACAGACCGGACATTCAGCATCTCCCATTCGCACTCCACCTCCCCACCTGGCCCCCTATCTGTCGGAGTTCTGCAAGATTCAGTCCTACAGCCCCTTCTCTTCTCCATTTACACCTTCGGCCTCGGACAGCTCATAGAGTCCCACGGCTTTCAGTATCATCTCTATGCCGACGACACACAGATCTACATCATTGGACCAGACATCACCACCCTACTAGCCAGAATCCCACAATGTCTGTCTGCTATTTCATCCCTCTTCTCCGCTAGATTTCTAAAACTTAATATGAACTAAACCGAATTCATCATCTTTCCCCCATTTCACTCGACCCCCCAATGGACCTATCCAATAAAGTACATGGCTGCTCACTCTCCGCCGTTCCACAAGCTCGCTGCCTTGGGGTAATCCTTGACTCTGATCTCTCCTTCAAACCACATATCCAAGCCCTCTCCACATCCTGCTGACTTCAACTCAAAAATATGCCATTTGCAAGAAGTCAAAAAGTCATCAGCTCTCACTTCTTCCAGGTGTAAGTTTTGTCCAAAGGAAGTGAGAGTGAAGCAGTCGCTGATTGGCTGCAGGGCTCATGTGGCATAAGAACATTATGAGAGCCCCAAGAGAATAGGTGCCGTCATCACTGGAATGACGCCAGCACTTGATGGGAGTATAGATTGTTTGTATTTTACCTGGGGGAATATAACAATTAAGAAGGAGTTGTCAGAGTAGTGGAAAATCCCATTAGTGAAAGAAGTACTGGGGTACAATGTGCCTAATTCAGAGGCGCAGCTAGAGGTTTTGGTTTAGGGGGGTGGCAAAACTTCTGAGGGGGTTCCTAACCAGGTAACCTTGATTACTACTGTGAATGAGAGAATGGCTATTGAAATCAATTATTAACCTTACATAAGCTAGTAATATATGTGGTTTGACAAGATGGCGTCTACATCCTGGAACTACGCCCTGGAATCCTTGGAATGTGAGGTGAATACACTGAAGACCATATATGGAATAGACCTAGCACGGACCTAACACAGACTGATACAATGGCTGCTGAAAAACTGTGCAACGCCCTCTTCCTGCCTGTTAAATTATCTGTTGTTTATACTAATAAAGTTCAGTTCTGTGCCAGCTCTTGTCGAGAGAGGAGTGCACATCTGAACCTGCATCCAATGTCTTTCTTTTATGCATGCACTTGGCTCATATATATCAGGTCAGGGGCAGGCAATCACTAAGGTCTCACCTTAAGAGATCACACCAACATTCTTGGCGCCCAACGTGGGTCCACCGAGGGAGTACGCTCACCAGACATCGACACCCAGCTTGGATCGAGGGCAAACATCAAGGGTGGCTTGATTCAGAGACTGATCACCTCCATTAGAACATGGTAAGTCTGCTGATTTCCTTGTAAATCTGTAGTACTTGCCTGTGTCACTCGAGCCAATCTGTATAGTTCCATACTCATGTTTGCTGGTTGCTTGTGTCACCTGGCCCGGTAGGGTGTGAGATACATGCCTCGGGTGGCCCTAAAGAACCCACAGCTACTGGCTGTGAGGAACGTAAACCGTGGTTGACTGCCTGTAACCTGTTGTATGTGTGTGTCTTGAGAGTTCATCACTGTTCTGGGATATCTGAGTTCTGTCTGTGTAGTAGCAAGCAGGAGGGAGAGGAGGTGATCTGTGGTACATTGAGTGCAAGGTTCTGTGTGCTCCCAGATCCTCGAAGCGGTTCCCCTTACGGAGGAACAGTGTGGTTGAACTATGAGGGCGCAAGAAACGAGCAGGCACCTCTTCAAACCCAAGCACTGTGCACAAGGTCTGAGACGGAAATCCCAGTTACAGAGAACACTCAGTTTTTTTGTGTTCATCTGTCTGATTATGTGTGTGTGTGTGTGTGTGTGTGTGTGTGTGAGAGTGCTGTCTCTCTTCCAGGATTACCCATCCCACCTGTGACAGCAAGCGAGGAAAGGCGAGGTAATCTGTAACCTGGTTAGCGCGGGTTCTGTGTGTTCCCAGATTCTCAAGGTGGTTCTGAGTGCGGAAGCACAGTGTTTTCAAACCACAAGGGTGCAAGAAGACAGGCAGACACCTCTCTGAACCTCTGCACTGTGCACAGATCTGGGTTGGGATCTCTGGTGACTGAGAACACTCAGTCTTTTTTTGGTTGTCTAAAGGCAGCGAGATAATGGAAAAGCTTTAAAGGCCCCTTTACATTTAGCGATCCACCAGCGATCCCGACCATGATACGACCCGGTCAGAATCGCTGGTGCATCGCTAAATGATCGCTAGTGGGCTGCCACACAGGCAGATCTCACAGCGATGTAGCGACGCAGCAACGGTCGTTACTTACCTTTCAGACGCGACGATCCTGACATCCTTCCGCCCGCGTCCACGCGTCACTCGTCGGCGCCAGCAGGAAGCCCAGCAGGAAGCACCCGACGAGAAATGGAGCTGCATGATCTCGCGCGATCAGCAACAGACAGCGACAGACAGCGGGGGAGCCGGTTGGAGGTAAGTATCACACATAGCGATATCGCTAGTGATATCACTGCTGCGTCACAAAATCGGTGACGCTTTAGAGATATCGCTAGCGACATCGCTATGTGTAAAGGCCCCTTTACAGTTTTGTAAGGGAGGGGGGAAATGTGATTTTGGCAGATTAGACTGCAGCATGATAGTGGCAACCAGGAAGGGGAGAAACATGTACAGAACATGAGATGATTGATGAATGCATGTGGAATCCACGAGGAAAGGCAGATTACAGCCATTAGAATGGCTGGGAGTTATGAAAGAAAAGAAAGGGAAGTTGGTATTGTTGCATGGAGGTTTAGCCTGGTGCAGAACAGCATAAAATTTGTCTAAGGAAAGTTGGGTGGAGGTGGAGAGGAAAGATGGGAAGGGTTTTGTAATGTATTATGTGTATTACAAAGGCACTGCTGATCAGCCACCGCCCGACAAAGGTGGCCGGGGGGGTTGCACTTGCCGAAATTGTGGTCAACAGAATCCTGATTTCCATGATACGTGCTCCACCTGCGGTGCATCCCACTGATATCCAGACTGGTCAAGAGGTTCACCAGAAGTACTCCTGACAATACCTACCTCAGTGAAACTTGAAGGGAGACCAACATGGATCCACGACTCACATTGCAAAAATGTTGACCAACCACCCGAGTAATATATATCCTTTCCATTATCTACTTAACACTGTTATATATAGGAAATGGGCAACAGGCAGCAGTAACTAAAGAAAGGAGGACTATCACTTTCTGGTACAACTCTTAGAGCACAGTGGTGGCCACATATGGGTTTGATGCCTGCAACATAATACAGGGAAGTGGGGGTGGGGAGCCAGGAGCATCACAACTCTTGGGCAAGATAGAGCAGTTTGTATTTGTTATTAGTGATAATTGGGAAGGATTGGGGAAGAAAACTGTAGTTCCTGGACATCTGTGGGATAGGATACAAGTGATTTAGGGTGGGGATACAAACAGACCCCTGTTCTCAACCAAAAGAGCAGTAAAGGGAAGTCCTTGCTTACATGGATGACCCTACTTAAGTCCGACTCTAGGGCCGGGGGTCAGACTTGCGAGAAACTTGGACAAGTCTCGCACGGCAATAACTGGCACAGCCGCCGGCACTCGGATCGGAGCGTTCAGCTGCATAGAAATACATTCAGCTGAATGGTCCCATAGGCCAATACAGTTAAACTCTGCAGCAGATCAGGGAGAATCGATCTCCCTGCACTGCCACACTGTCATATGGTGCCGTGAGCATCTCATTGAAAGCAATGATGAGAAAGGGAGTGTCACGCTCCCTCTCCCTTCATTCTGGGAGACACTGACATCATACGGGATGATATCTCAGTGCTGAGATCTCATCTCCTGAGATCTTGGTGTCAAGATCTCCATCTGAGCATGCACCGCCCCCGGCAGCCATTTTCCTGGAGTCCACCACACAGTAAACCATGTAAGTGCGGGGGCTATGGGCTTTCAAGAAATGTTAGCAAACCCCTCGCACCACCAAACACCCACAGCGGTGCACATCGGAACACCCCCTCATCCCAGCCTGCAGCAGAGCTCCAATCTTGCCTCCTCCAGTGGCAATACTGGGAACCTGGTCCACCGTAGCCAGTAAGGTATATCCGTGTTATAAGATGCACCCCCATTTTCCACCCAAATTTGGGGGAAAAAAGTGCGTCTTATAATCCGAAAAATGCGGTAAATGTTTGGTTGTTTTTAGGAACCTCATGTCCACAAAAAAGTTCAACTTTTCTCCATTTTTTGTCAGTAAATTGCCTATAACCTGCAATGTTATGTGTACAAAGGAAATCATCCAGACCTTTTTTAAAAGTTTTTATAGTGTTTGAGTGGCGCCCCTGAGGCTTCAGTCGCCACAGAGGTACTGCACCTTCTACTATGGTGTGGTACCCCACCATCCAGGTAGGGTGGGAACACCCTTTCACATTCCAACACCTGCACCCCCACACACAGGATAGTTCAGCAGGGACCCATCCATGCTTTATGCTGGAAAGGTCATAGGGTGCCTTTTGTGGTCCCTGGCTTCGTAACACGAGAGGTGCTGGGGAGGCGGGTGGAGTTAGCTATAAAAGAGAGGGAAGGTTTAGGGTTTCAGGTCAGTCTGGGGTGAGTCCCAGAGAAGGAGGTCAGTCTGACAGAAGGTCAGTGAAGTAGGAAGTCACTCAGACAGGAGTGAGGATCCCTGGAAGAGGGATGGAGGAAGGAGTGCTGCAGCTGCCTCAGTGACCTGAGCCAGCTGGCACGGGAAGGAAGAGAAGGAGAAAGAGACGTAGACGAGAGACTACAGATTCCATAAGAGAGATAGAACAGATCGGCACGAAGGAGAATAGAAGGACGGTGGGAAGCAGGTTGAGAAAGAGAGAGAACCCTTCCAGTCCAGAGCGCAAAGGCCGGGGTCCGGTCCCCGAGGTTGATTGGATCTTTATGTCCGGCAACAGACACCGGAGAAGTAGTGAGCCACTAACGCCTTACTCCCATCATAGACTTGGGACACAACAGCAACTGGATAGTGAGCCAGGATGCAGAGAGGAGTCCCCGAAGCAGGCTACAGCTGTCTGTCATACAAGTAGAAACTAGGAACACCTAGAGAGAGGCATTCCAGGGTAACTAAGTACTGGAGTGCTTCGCACCTAAAGGCGCATTGGAGGAGTTGTTCAGTGAGGTACATCTTGGCGGAGTGTGGAGGGGAGAATCCTTTTCAAAACTAAATAATCCCAAGTGTAATAACCTGTCGTGGTATTGCAGACCCCCCAGTTCCCTAATAATCTTGGTCGCTCTTCTCTGCACCCGCTCTAGTTCAGCTATGTCTTTCTTATACACCGAAGACCAGAACTGTGCACAGTTTTCTAAGTGTGGTCACACTAGTGACTTGTATAGAGGTAAAATTATGTTCTCCTCTATTCCTCTTTTCATGCATACCATTATTTTATTTGCCTTTGTAGCAGCTGCCTGACACTGACCACTAAATGTGAGTTTGTCGTCCACCCATACACCCAGGTCTTTTTCACTGACGGTTTTGCCCAGTGTTTTACAATTAAGTACATAATTATACACCTTATTTGATCTACCCAAGTGCATGGCCTTACTTTTATCCCCAATAAAGCTCATTTGCCATTTATCAGCCCCAACTTCTAGTTTACATAAATCCTCCTGTAATATAAAATTGTCCTTCTTTGTATTGATTACCCTGCAGAGTTTAGTGTCATTTGCAAATATTGAAATTCTATTCTGTATGCCCCCTACAAGGTTATTAATAAATATGTTAAAAAGAAGCGGGCCCAATACTGACCCCTGTGGTATCCCACTGCTAATTGTGACCCAGTCTGAGTGTGCTCCAATATTAACCACCCTTTGTTTCCTATCCCTGAGCCAGCTCTTAACCCACTTACACATATTTTCCCCTATCCCCATTGTTCTCATTTTATGTATCAACCTTTAGTGTGGCAACGTATCAAAAAGCTTTTGAAAAGTCCATATACACTATGTCCACTGTGTTCCCTTGGTCCAGCCCGGAACTTACCTCTTCTTAGAAACTGATCAGATTAGTCTGACAGGAACGGTCCCTCGTAAACCCATGTTGATATTGGGTCATGAGGTTATTCTTCTTCAGATATTCCAGTATAGTATCTCTTAGAAAGCCCTCCATGATTTTACCCACAGTAGAGGTTAAGCTTACTGACCTATAATTTTCAAGTTCAGTTTTTCTCCCCTTTTTGAATATTGGCACCACATTTGCTATGCGCCAGTCCTGTGGTACAGACCCTATTATTATGGAATCTTTAAAGATTAAAAATAATGGTCTATCTATGACTGTGCTTAATTCCTGCAGTACTCAGGGGGTGTATCCTATCCGGGCCCGGGGATTTGTAAATTTTATTGATTTTTAGACGCTTTCGTACTTCCTGCTGGATTAAGCAGGTGACATTTAATGGAGAATTTTTGTTATCCCTGATCATGTTATCAGGCATGGGATTTTCTTGTGTAAATACTGTTGAAAAAAAGTTGTTTAGCATATTGGCTTTTTCCTCATCTTCATCCACCATTTCACCCAGACTATTTTAAAGGGGTCCAACACTATCATTTTTTAGTTTCTGGCAATGTGTCTCTTTGTCTCAATCTTTGCTGCCTTGATTTGCTTTTTACAGAATTTATTTAATTTTCTGTATTTATTAAAGCCTCATCACCACCTACTTGCTTTAATTCTCTAAATGCTTTCTTTTTTGTCACTTATTGCGCCCCTTACAGCTATACTTAGCCATAGTGGTTTCCTCCTATTTCTAGCATGTTTATTTTCATATGGTAAATATCGTGCACAGGTCCTATTCAGGATGCTAATAAACATCTCCCATTTTCTATGTGTACTTTTATGTCTCAGGATATCGTCCCAGTTAATTGCACCAAGATCATCTCTCATCCGTTAGAAATTTGCCTTCCTGAAGTTTAATGTCCTTGTAACCCCTCTACTACACATCTTATTAAAGGATACATGAAAACGTATTATTTTGTGATCACTATTACCCAAGGGATCCCCAACCCTTATATTTGATATGCGGTCTGGCCTGTTGGTTAATATTAGGTCTAGCAGTGCCCCCTCTCTTATTGGGTCCTGAACCAGTTGTGAAAGGTAATTGTCTCTCATAAATGTCAAAAATCTATTACCTTTGCTGTAACTGCAGGTTTCTGCTCCCCAATGTATTTCAGGGTAGTTGAAGTCCCCCATAATAATGACTTCTCCTTGAGTCGCAGCTTCATCTATTTGTTTACAAGGATATTCTCCATTGCTTTCATTATTTTTGGAGACTTATAACAAACCCCTATCAGTAATTTATTTTTTTCCCCCTTCCCTTATCTCCACCAACAGAAACTCTACATTTTCATTAGATTCACATATATTATCACGCAGGATGGGTTTTAAGGATGATTTTACATATAGACACACACCCCCCTTACTTATTTGTATGATCATTTCTGAACAGACTATAGCCCTATAAATTAATAGCCCCGTCATGGCTCTCGTCCAGCCATGTCTCAGATATCCCTACCATGTCATAATTATGCTCCAACAAAATTAATTCTAATTCCTCCATTTGTTGGCAAGGCTTCTTGCATTAGTATATATGCACTTTATGTATCTCTCTGTACCTCTATTCTTTCTTAAATTATTAATTGTTCTAACCCCACCCCCCATGCCACTTTAGGTACGTGTGTCGAATGGGGGTGGTCCCTTTTTCGCCGCGAACAGACTAGAGACAGAAACCGGTGTACGTTCAACAGGTCCTCTTTATTGGCCGTCCTCCCAATGACCACAGCAACACGACAGCTTCCGTACCCACATGCCCAGGTACCTTGCACCTTCTTCTCTCTCCTAAAGTGACGTCCCTCGCAGTTTTATCGCTGTGGCTGCCCTAGGCCTACCACCACAGCGCTTCGACTGTCCGAGTCCGTCCACCTGGTACCCCCGGGCGTCTTCTGTCCTGCGGCTATCCTGTCAGGGCCACCCCCATGACCATCTCTCCTTCCAGTCCCTTCTGGAGCTCTTCCTTCTTCAGTCTCTTCCTACGCTGAACTCCTCCTGGACAGGCTTCCCTGGGGCTCTCTCTCTCTCCCTTTTTATTCCCCTGCCTGGGAATTCCCTTCTTTAGCGGTGTAACTCCGCCCACCATGACTATGCGGTTTCTTAAGCATTAGCTGCTGTTAAGTCCTTTCCGTGCTTTCTATTGTCTCCCTCTAGACAATACCAAAACCCAGTACTTCACCATCTTTCACTATTTGTAGCTGTCTCTCCACATGTACATACAAATTCACTTCAAGTATGTTTACTGCACATTTCACATTCACTGTTCCTCTTCAGACAAGTCCATAGGTCAGTCCACTTCCCTACACCACCCCCACTTCCAATTTCATTATTTGTGCCCAGGTCTCTATCTGAACTATCTTCCCCTCCTGTGAAATGAATACCCTCCCCCAATCCCTAGTTTAAACACTCCTCCAACCTTCTAGCTATTGTCTCCCCAGCACAGCTGCACCTTCCCCATTGAGGTGCAGCCCGTCCCTAGCGTAGAACTTGTAGCCAACTGAAAAGTCGGTCCAGTTCTCCAGGAACCCAAACCCCTCCTTCCTACACCAATTTTTGAGCAACTTATTAACCTCCCTAATCTCCCGTTGCCTCTCTGGCGTGGCACAGGCAGTATTTCAGAAAATACCACCTTGGAGGTCCTTGCTTTAAGCTTGCAGCCTAATTCCCTGAAATCATCTTTAAGAACCTTCCACCTACCTCTAACTTTGTCATTAGTGTCAATGTGCACCATGACCACTGGGTCTTCACCAGCCCCTCCCAGTAATCTGTCAACTCGATCAGCGATGTTTCGGATTCGAGCGCCAGGTAGGCAGCACAGCGTTCGACGATCCCTGTCTTTGTGACAGATTGCCCTATCTGTTCCCCTAATAATTGAGCCCCACAATAGCATAACCTGTCTGGCCTGCCCTGCTCTCCTATTTCCCCCCTTACTGGAGCAGAC
This sequence comes from Dendrobates tinctorius, assembly GCF_039654945.1. Taxonomy (NCBI): domain Eukaryota; kingdom Metazoa; phylum Chordata; class Amphibia; order Anura; family Dendrobatidae; genus Dendrobates; species Dendrobates tinctorius. The sequence goes on along the minus strand of NW_027361770.1, from coordinate 40,574,178 downwards.
ACTTTTCCGGCTTTTAGAGGACATGCCTTGCTGCAGCAGTGCTACCCCTGTACTGACACTTTCCTCATCCGCCAACTTAGGAAACTTATTGGGGTGTGCCAGATCAGGACTAGCCTCCCTGGCACTCTTCCCTCTACCCTGCCTTCTGTCGCCCAGCTTGCTGCTTCACCTTCCTGCAGCTCCATCCTAGCATCCCTCCCTCATTTATCCCACTGAGCGTCTTCTCAGCGAACAGAAGACTCCTTTCCATATTGTCTATGGATCTCAATGTTGCCAGCTGCACATTTAGATCCAGTATCGGGGCTTCCAAATGCACAGCGTTCTCACATCTCGCACAGCAGTATGCTCCCTCAACCGGCTGTTCAAGGATTTCATGCATGTCGCAAGATGTACACTGGATGGCATTGGCAATAGTGGATCTCATTCATAATAGGGATTGCACAAGACAGAAAAGATAAGTAAAAATAAATAAAAAGTAATAATAAAATAGAACAGCAATTCAGTAATACCTCCCTTGGAAACTCCCTGAGTCCAAAGTCACTGAATCACAAGTCACACACTTACCACCGTTCGCACTTACGCTCCGGTCACACTCAGCTCACTCACACTCGCTAAAGCAGAAAATTTAAATAGATTTTTTTTTCCTCAGCAGCAAACCACCCTGCTGCTCAATGCAAAAGAACCCTTTCCTATTCAGTTGTCGGAATCATCTTTCTTCCACCTGTAATAAGTGCCCTCTGGTCTTTAAATTGGTCTTTGGAAGAAATAAGTCATGTGCCAGTCCTTTGTATTGACCACACATTTATGCATATAAATTATATCTCCTCTTAGATGTCTTTTTTCTGAGCTGAACATGCCCAACTTTTATAACCTCTCATCATATGAACCGAGTCTAACATCTGGACATTCTTTTCAAAATGCGGAGATCAAAACTTTATCCCATAATCTAGATGTGACTTTACAAGTGATTTATAGAGGGGTAACAAAACGTTATTATCACATATTTTATCTATCTGTTTATATACCATATACCACATTAAGTACTGCTACTCAGCTTTCTTGCAACCAGAATACCCAAGTCTTTCTCCTGTTCTGTAGTCCCGAGTATGCTTCTATTTTATGTATATGCAGCAATAGGATTACTCCGTCCTAGGTGCATTACTCTACATTTATCAACATTGTGAGGTAGTGCTGTCATTCAATTAGGGGATTCTCGCTTAGCTGCCACAAAAGCAGATTCAGCACGGATTTTCCATAACGCAAGCCATAGTCCATGAGGCTTATTCATCATCATAAACCAAAGCAATATGCAACAGCATATAAACAGCAGATCGTCCATTATAGCTTCACTCTGTAAACCCTGTGTTCACACAGGTTGTACAATGTCCAGCATACAGGCTCTTATAGCCTCATTTATCTCACCCACGTCCAGGTCTCCTCATGGCTGCTGCAGCTTACTGCAGCCGTTCATTCCCTCCCCTGGGAACTCTCAGACACGTGCAGCCATTCACCACAGCCACTTCACAGGCTGTTAGCCAGGAAGCTCCATCTCAGCGGGACCTTCCACACTGGACCAATCGGTCCCAGCATTCACCACATGTGACCTACCCTGGCCACATTATATGGTTCATAGCCACGCCCACCGGGTCACATGACTCTGACCTCATCACAGGTCCTTCAACCACTTACACACTCTTTACAACAGTGTTCTTTAAACACACCCCCTGGGTGGGTTTGTAGGTATCCTGGCCTGCCCATCTCTCTAGTTACCTTGAGACTTCTCCCTGACACATTGAAGCAACACCTCAGCAATGTCATTGCTGATCCACACACATACATAAGTCTCCATCTCAAGGCCACCCACCTTGAGATACATAACGGTCCTTCCATATTCTGCCACTCATCCTCTCTCTTGGGACATCCACACAGCGCCCCCTAGCAGACACAGTGGTCATTATACCACAACATTAAATCTCATTTGCCAAGTGTTTGCCCATTCCGACATCTTATCCAGATCGTTTTGTGATATTGTACTGTCAAGGTCAGTTTTTAGTATCCTACATAGTTTGGTGTCATCGGCAAAGACTGTCACTTTACTCTCAATCTCAATGAGAAGATGGCATCTGTCTTCTCCCTGCCGGATCCCCACAATCTCTTCCACCACTGATCCAGGGCATCAGGGGTCCTCTCTCACTTCCAGCTTCACCTCCAATGGGCACAGTGTGGGTTTAGATCACCCGGGGAATTAAGTTATGGCAAATAGCTCTCTTTTTCCTTGTTTTTCTTCTGGGTGTTGCAGGACCTCTTGAAATGTACTTCCAGCTCCCAGCTCAGCCAGGCCACGCCCCCTGTCCACCATTTTTTTGACATAATCTTATGGTCTACATCAATAAGGGAAATGGGTCTGTAAGAACAGGCCTCAAGGGGGTCCTTGCCTGGTTTGGGTATGTGTTATGATGAGTCACCGAAGGAGGAAAAAAAAAATACCAGAGAGGTTGGCAGCTATCGGATTGCAGACCCCTGAACCTATCCACAACAACTAGCAGTAGCCGTGGGGGGTTCCTACGGTGCCCTAGACCCCTCGATAACAGCCGGAGAGCTACATAGCCGAAAGACAGAAAGGGGAAAAACTAAACTGCCCCAGAGCAGACCCCAAAGCAATAGGCAGCCCCCAACATATAATGACGGTGAAGCAAGATGAAAACACTAACACAGATAGAAAGATAGGTTGAGCAAATGATGGGGCCCAAGCTAACTACATAGGACAGGATAGGAAAGCTGCTGTCTGCCATCCACAAAAACCCTATCAAAATGAGCCAACCGACTGATAGGAAAAACAGGCCCTGAAGTCGCTAGGCTTCAAAAGACTATATCAAAAGACTTCTCCAATGCCTTCTTAATATAGGATCGCATAGCCTCGTGCTCGGGTACAGATAAATTGAAAAGCCGACCCTTGGGGAATTTACACCCCGGGTTCAGCTCAATTGCACAGTCATAACTCCTATGAGGAGGCAAAGACGCAGACTCATTCTCACTAAATACATCATAAAAGTCAGCCCAAATAGTCAGGAACATCATGCGACTGGGGAGAGGTGGAGAAAACAGGAGCATCACTAAGGGCACACCGACAACCCCAACTCACCACAGACAAAGATTTCCAATCCAGAACTGGATTATGGATTTGCAACCAGGGAAACCCCAGAACAATGGTATCATGCAAATTATGCAACACCAAAAATCTGCAATTTTCTTGATGGTCTGGGGCGACCCGCATTACCACCTGGGTCCAAAACTGAGGTTTATTCTTCGCCAAAGGAGTAGCATCAATACCCCTCAAAGGGATAGGCGTCTGCAGAGGTGTCATAGGAAATCCACAACGTTTAGCAAAATTCAAGTCCATCAGGTTCAGAGCTGCTCCTGAATCCACAAAAGCCTTGGAAGAAAATGTGGACAGGGAGCAGATCAGAGTAATTGCCAGAAGAAACTTAGGTTGAACACCACCCACAGAAAACGTGTGTGCACAACGTTTCTCTTGTTTAGAGCATACAGAAATAATATGCGAGGCATCTCCACAAAAAAACACAGCTTATTAACCCTTCTGAACTCCTGACGTTGCACCCCAGACAAATCTCTATCACATTGCATAGGTTCAGACATTTGTTCAACAGGTGGCAACATCTCTCGTGTAGTTTTGCGTTCACGTAAACGCCGATCCACCTGAATGGCTAATGACATAGAATCGTCAAGACCAGAGGGAACAGGAAATCCCACCATAGTATCTTTTACAGTTTCTGACAAACCCTTCCGAAAGAGGGCTGCCAAGGCACCATCATTCCAGGTAGTAATGACCGCCCACTTTCGGAATTTTTGACAGTACAACTCTGCCGAATCCCGACCCTGGCTTAATGTCAACAGGGTCTTTTCAGCCTGATCAATAGCATTAGGTTCATCATACAACAACCCCAAAGCTTGAAAAAATGCATTCACATTATTCAGAATAGGATCATCAGGTTTCAAAGAAAACGCCCAATCCTGGGGATCGCCACGCAGCAAAGAGATGACAATTTTAACCTGCTGCGCGGAGTTCCCCGACGAGTTAGGCTTCAAGGCAAAAAATAATTTACAATTATTCTTGAAATTCAAGAATTTAGACCGATCCCCAAAAAACACATCAGGAGTGGGAATCTTTGGTTCAGCAGCATGTGAATGAGCAAGATAGGCGGAAATTCCCCGCACTTCAGCAGCGAGCTGCTCCACACGATCAGACAATTGCTTCATCTCCATTGAGAGAAAAATTCCCCCTACTGCCTCAGAGATATAGAGGAAAAAATATGCACACAAAAAAAAAAAATTCTGACACTTTTTTTTTTTTACAATTCTCTCCTGCAATTGAGTACCCTAGGATCTGCGGTATGGCTGGTGATTCTGTTATGATGAGTCACCGAAGGAGGGAAAAACAAAATACCAGCTAAGTCCAGAAAAACCAGAGAGGTTGGCAGCTATCGGATTGCAGACCCCTGAACCTATCCACAACAACTAGCAGTAGCCGTGGGGGGTTCCTACGGTGCCCTAGACCCCTCGATAACAGCCGGAGAGCTACATAGCCGAAAGACAGAAAGGGGAAAAACTAAACTGCCCCAGAGCAGACCCCAAAGCAATAGGCAGCCCCCAACATATAATGACGGTGAAGCAAGATGAAAACACTAACACAAATAGAAAGATAGGTTGAGCAAATGATGGGGCCCAAGCTAACTACATAGGACAGGATAGGAAAGCTGCTGTCTGCCATCCGCAAAAACCCTATCAAAATGAGCCAACCGACTGATAGGAAAAACAGAACCTGAAGTCGCTAGGCTTCAAAAGACTATATCAGCACTCAGGTATATTCTGAAGACAGAGCTAAAGATCAACCGATCAGAGACAAAAATGGAATTCAGCTCACCCCCGGCCGGGGATGGCAGAACTCCCAAAAAACAAGGCAAAACAAAAACAAAACTGAAGAGTACAAAGCAGAGCAGAAAAACTTAGCTTTGAGACGCAGGAATCAGACTGGTTTCCAAGAATCCAGCAGGAAAATCACCAGCCAGGAAGAAGGGCGTCGGCAGCCTTATATCCAGTCCTCAATTCCAGGCACCCAGTTATCATCTAGCTGCCCAGGTGTTTGGTAATCAGTCTCACTACCTTCCTTCACCAGAGGAGGGAGTTCATCAGACCTCAATGGTGAAGGGAAAAATGAACTCACAACAGGTATGACTTTAATATGTGTTTCTTTAGATCTTTCTGGTATGACCCCCGTTAAGAGAATGGTGTTGTAATAGTTTGTTAGCAGTGGAGAGATATGTTCCCTGAGGGCCCTATAAAACTCCCCGCCAAATCCATCTGGGCCTGGAGCTTTCCCATTTTGAAGATGACTTATGGTTTGTCTCACTTCTCCTTCTGTTATTTCTGCATTAATAGCATCTTGTTGTTCTTATGTTAGTTTTGGAAGAGTATAGTGTGTAAGGTGCTCTCAGTGAGAGACGCCGGGTGGGGGTCTTGTGGGTGTGATACCTTTTGATGGCTGGCAGATTGTGGTGGGTGATGTTGCAAAGCAGGCTTTCGAGACAACTTCGGTTTCTTCATCGGGCGGATATAGCAAGATGTTTGAGGAGGCCTTGTTTATGTGCAGTGGAGGGCACATGCATGGTGTGATGCATGGACATTTCAGTGAACGGACGCTGAGCTTGAGGAGAGAATCCTTGATTGGGTGGGATTGGATGGATGGTGTGGGGGTTCTGTGAGATCAAGGGGCTATTTGGGGGAAGTGGCATAGATGTGGTGGTGGGCCGTGGGTCCTCCTGACAGGTTGAGTCCTGTGTGAATGGAATCGAGGATTGTGGTGGGTTTGTGTTCCCACACCCTGCGATGTTTCTGTGATTAAGAATTGCCTTTTGGAATGGCGGCTTTCGTGTTGTCTGTGTTGTGTCCTGGACCACGGAGGTGTTTGGCCACAGGTAAATGTTTTTTTTTGTCTGTGGTTGTGTGACTGTGGGACCTCGTCCTTGCTCTCGGTCTCTGTCCTGTTTCTCCGGCGTGGAGGCCGCCCGTGGGACGTGTATTGCATGGAGTTGGATGCACCACATTGGAGGAGGAACGTGTGGATGTCCCAATGTCCCAGGGATCTTGAAGTCCTGCTGTGTGTTGGGAATTTGGATTTTGTCTTTGGTCTCTGTATGGGTGCGGGTTTTGCGTCTTCTCCCATTGCGGGGATGTGTTCCTCTTGGTGGGTCTGAGGGCATTGAACTTCGGATGGTGGTGTTTCTTGGATTGGGAGGTTGCCTGTAACATAGCAAGGGGGGGTCTTTGAGTGGTGTTTTTTTTTTTTTCCTTTTCAAATAATTTTATTGGTTTTCAGTAATTAAACAGGGTAAGGGAAGGAAGGTAGGAAGGGAGGAAAGGGAATGGGAAGTAAAGAACCTTGTACAGGTACGGAAAAAATTTAAAACTAGAGAACCCACAAATAGGCATTAAATAGCATATAGCAAATAACAACAAAAAAGGAAAAGAAAATCACCAATCCTTATTATGGAGTAACATTCTTGGAAGGACAAACAACATCCTGGTACTACAATGGCCATGTTTAGGCCTCAAAATATAATACCTCTTAATACGTCTATTTGATATGGAATTTGTTGTTCCAAGTCTTCCATTTTTTTGTATATTTGTGGATGTGATTGTTGTTAATCGCAAATCTGAGTTCTAAATCACTATGTTGGCCTATCTTATCAAGTATGTCCGAAAACTTAGGAACCTCGACTTTCTTACACCATTGTGCCAACATGGTCTTAGTCACTAAGAGGATGTGTATGATAATGTATCTTACCGAATTATCAAACTGTTCCATGTCTAATGAAAGAAGTGCTCTTTCAGGCGTAATTGTGAAGTCCTTAGCAATGAGGTTAATGTGCTGTGTGACCTGGAACCAGAGGTTTTTGATCTTTGAACAACCCCAAATTATATGGTAGAGGTTCCCTTGATGTCCACAACCTCTCCAGCACAAGGAAGATAATTCTGTGTTAAAATGTGATAACCTTGTCGGGGTATAGTACCACCTATTTAACAGTTTAAAATAACCCTCGTGAAGACCCATTGATATGTTGGAATTGTAAGTGAATTTGATGGCATCGTTCCAATTCTCGAGACGGATATCAGCACCTAAATCGGACTCCCATCTCTTCATGTATATGTTTTTGTGGCTCGTTAGGTCCTTGATGATAGATCTATACAAATTACGCAGACTCCAGAGGTTTTTATTTTTAAGGTTGCACAACAGTGAAGTTAGCATTTCATAATTTAAAGTCTTCCCTTTTATGATTTTCAAAATTCTGTCTTTCAACATGGTGTAAAAGACCAGCTCAGATGATGGTAGATTATATTTAGCCTTGATCTCACTGAATTTCAAGAACTCCACTCCACTAAAAACATCCCCCACCTTTTTGATTCCAGATTTCCCCCATACCTCTGGCATCGGGAGATCATCCATCAGTGCAAATGAAGATAGGGGTAGTTTTAAGATTTGCTCTGCTTTTTTGATATTTTTAGTTGACTTAATGAGTTCCCTCCAGGCTGAGATTATCGACTGAAATATAGCATGCGATGAGTTTGCACTGTGCTTTTGCAGAAGGAAGTAAAAGAAAAGCTTTCGTGTGGAACCTCTATCACTAGCATCTCTCTCCAAGCCATACCAAGCCGGATGTGTCATGTTTTCCATAAACCAGTGCCAGCTCTGATTAATAAGTGAGGCCTGATAATAAGCGTATATGTTGGGCAGTCCTGCGCCCCCATGTTTTTTATTTTTATAAAGTAAGTCTGCAGATATTCTTGCTTTCTTACCTTTCCAAATAAATAGTCGGATGAGCTCTTGAATTTTATCAATGGATTGGCATGGAAAGCTAACTGGCAAAGTCCTAAATATGTATAAAATTTTGGGAAGGATAAAGGCTTTGACTGCCAGTATCTTCCCAAAAATGGAAGTCTCTAACTGAGCCAAACAGCATAGATTGCCTGTAATAGTCTTTATAATGCTGTCTAAATTGGCCCTAACTGTGGCTTGGATTGATCCTGCTATTCTAATCCCTAGATAGACAATCTATTTCTCCTCCCAAATGAACTGGGTTTGAGTCTTTATTTCGTTAATATCGGATTGTTTCATGTTTAGAGTTATACATTTGGATTTGTGTGGGTTTATCTTAAAATAGGATGCTCTAGAGAATTTTTCTAGTTCATCTGAAAGGGCTTTAATGGAATTTGCGGGATCAAGAAGTGTGAGGAAGAGATCATCTGCCAATAACCCGATTTTAAAATTTCGTGATGGCAGTTCAAAGCCTTTAATATCATTGTTTAATCTAATTTTTTCGGCTAGGGGCTCTATGGCAAGCACAAATAGAAGGGGAGACAGGGGACATCCCTGTCTTGTGCCATTAGTAATGTCAAACAAGTCAGAAAGGAAGTTGCTGGCATAGATCCTGGCACTAGGACCCGAGTATAGGGCGAAGACAGTTGATAGAAACTTCTCGCCGAAGCCAAATCTAGCGAGAGTTGTTTTTAAATATAGCCAGTTTAGTCTATCGAATGCCTTATCGGCGTCCAGTGCCAGAAAAGCAGTTTTGGTTCTCGAATTGTAAGCTAAATTTATCAAGTTCAACACCCTTCTAGTCCCATCTGAGGCCTGGCGGCCCTCTGTGAACCCTATTTGATCATCCACCAGCAGACGTGGAAGGATGTTTTTAGTCGGTTTGCAATGATCTTTGAGTAGATTTTAATATCGCTGTTTATGAGCGAGATTGGCCTATTGTTCTGTATCCTCTCAGGGTCTCCCCCCTCCTTTGGAATCATGACAATTGTTGCCTCTAACATCTCCTTTGGGAAGGAACCCCGAGAGGATGCCAGACCAAAGACGGAAGCCAACTGTGGAGCCAGAATTTTTGAAAAGGATTTATAGTATTCCCCAGAGAAGCCATCCTGCCCTGGTGATTTTTGGGACTGCAGTTTTCTTGATAACGTCAAGTATTTCACTCTCTGTGAAAGGGCTATTGACATAATTCAAGTCCAGCTCATCAACTCTTGGTAAATCGATACTCTGTAGAAAAGAAGCCACAAGATTCGAGTTAACCACCGGTGTTTGGGGGTCATCTTTCAGGTTATAAAGATTTTTAAAGAAATCTGCAAACGAGTTGACAATGTCCCTAGGGTGAATTTTGGGATCACCCGAGGGAGATACAATCTTAATTATCCTTTTTTGATTCTTTCTCTTTTTAATTTCCTCATCATAAACTTGGTAGGCTTGTTGAGAGATGTATACGATTTATACCTAGATGCTTTGATGGCTGCATCGTATTCCTGGTAGATTTCAGATCTCAGACTCTGTCTGAGTCTCAAAATCTCAGCCTGGATGATTTGGGAAGGAACTTTCAAGTTGGTTTGTTTTTTTTCTAGATCATTAATTTGGGCCTGTAGGTTTGTAATTTTTTCCCTATTTCTCGTCTTATGTTTAGAGAGGATCTGCATAAGGCATCCCCTCAGGACCGCCTTATGGGCATTCCAGACCGTGAACTGATCTACTTCACCAGATACAATTTCCTTGAAGTAGTTTAAGAGAACGTTTTCTATCTCTTGCTTGTACTCTGGTATATATAACAAGGCTGGGTTAAGTCTCCAGCGGAATGGCTTGTCAGAGGGAGGACCCACGAGGAACTCAGCGAGAACCGGGGTATGATCCGAGATGGTCTTTTGCATGAACCGTATATCTTTAATTTTGGTTAAAGTAAATATATTAGTAAGTAGTAGATCGATCTGGATGCTGTCTTATGTACATCTGAAAAGTGAGAATACTCACGAGACGATGTGTTCAAGCAACGAAAAGCATCATAAAGCTCATTTTGAATTAACCAGTTTTTCAAAGCTGGAACCTTGTAGCGAACTAATGAGGATGAATCCATGCTACTATCTGGGACAATATTAAAATTGCCTAGTAAGATCAGATCACCTGTTTTGACTTTGTCTATTTTTTTGATTAGTTTGTTCAAGAAACAAATGTGTCCCTTGTTAGGTGCGTATACATTCACTATTGTGCATGGCCTTTCATGGAGTAAGCATATGAGTATATGAAACCTGCACAACGAGTCTGGTATCTCTTTGATGAGCTGAAAAGGAACGGTGCCACCTACCAGTGTTGTTGGGCGTCGGGTTCCTGCCGCTGCACAGCGGGAGTGCAGGGCCTTGCACCCAGCGGTCTCCCACACTTCTTTGGCCATGGTGGAGCCTGCTCAGCAGGTTCGTCAGTTCCGGCGCTCTGCCCAGGCCAACTCAGTGGGTTTGCTTGCTGTTGCTGCCACCTCTGGCACAGCTATGACAATGCAGGCTGCTCAGCAGCGAGATTCTCCAGGGACTAAGTCCTCATGTCGGGCCACTGAGCATGCCCGTGGAGTGATCTCCCATTGGAGATCGAGGGTCACGTGCTCAGGTCCTGCTCGTGTTCGGATTGGCCCATCCGAGAAGCCAGGAAGGTCCCGGACGCCCGTGGCTATAAAAGATTTGCATGGCCACTCGCCCATGCGCTAGCATCAGACTGTAATTACTGACTATAAGGTGTGAGAGATGTATGCACATATGAATGTATCTGGTGACTGACTCATTATGAAACCCCTACCCTTGGTACGCATGTGTTGTGCAGCCTAGCCTGCTAGCGCCCAGGCTTAGGTGTAGGTAGCTCAGGGTTTGAGTCTGACATTGGTCTTCACCAGTGACCCAGCACGCCTCAGTGCACGTGCTCCACACTCCACTGCCAGCGTCTTTAGCGGCGCTCGTGGCAGCGACGCCGCACGCTCAGTGGGCCTAGAGGGACTCTAACCCCGTGTCCTTGGGGTAGCGTTCTGTGGCCGTACACTGTGCGCTCTTTTAGCCAAGCTCTGTGAGCACAAACAGGCTCCGGCGTTTATGTTCAGCGGTAGTGCGGCTCTGTGAAGCAATAGAGTCCGCCCCCGTACACACAGGGTAACGATAACCCGTGTGTGTTCTTATAGTATACCGCCATATAGCATCCGCCATTACTGAGCAGCAGGTTACCACCCCTGCACGGTGGACCCGGGGCTGCGAACGCACCTTATTACCATCTTTATTATTTGGTGCGTTCCGCCAGCCTTAACAAGTGTAATGACCCCAGCCTTTTTCTTTGTGGACAGTGACTTGTACATGTGTGGAAAGTTCTTGTGCTGGAAGATTGGTTGTTGATCGGAGGCCAGTTTAACCTCCTGGAGGCATACCAATTCGGCACGGGTTCGGTTGATCTCCTTCCATACCGCATACCTCTTATTCGGACTGTTGAGCCCCCTAACATTGTATGATAAGATTTTCATCGTTAGAGTGCAATATCAAAACAGAAAAATGGAAACAAGCAAAACAGTGAAATACAGAAAAAAAAAAATTAGGAACTTGAGTGTTCTCCTAGAGGACTCCAAACCGGTTGGTGTCTCACCTTAGTGTGGGGGAAAAAGTGAGAAAAAATTAAGTGACAAGTTCCCACAGTGACATCAATAAACCGTAAATACGGGTCATAAGATATTCATATTCATGAAAAGGAAATTAATAGTATACACCATGTAAATTCGAACATAAGATAAAAATTAGTCCTAATCCCTATCCTTAAATGCTGGGTCATCCATCAGAAATTTAAGGAACTTCTGACCCTCGTGTGGAGTGTAGATGGGGTAGTTTTTGTCATTATACCAGACTAATAGCTTGGTAGGGAAACCCCATCTATATGACACTCTGAGCTCTCTAAGTTTAGAGGTCAAATCTCTGAAGGACCTTCTTGCGTCCATTGTCTCCTTGGAGAAGTCTTGGAAAATCTTTAAATCTTCATATGGCACTGGAGGTGAACCCCTCTCTCTCAGAGATTTTAGAACCTTCTCATTTGTTTCAAAAAAATGGACTCTGAGGATAGTGTCCCTAGGCTTTTCCTGTGGGACCCCTTTTGGACGTGGGAGGCAGTGTATACAATCAATATTTACTTCTAATTCTGTCAATTTTGGCGAAAAATTTTTGAATAAATTTTTAGAGTAATCTGAAAGATCTGCCTGGGAGACCGACTCAGGAATACCTCGTATTTTTAAGTTATTTCTCCTGCTTCGGTCCTCCAGATCCATTAATTTGTTTTTAAGGGAAATAACCTCAGTTTTGAGGAGAGAATTTTCCTTTGAGAGGTAGACTATGTCCCTCTCCACCTGTACCATCTTTACCTCATATTTCAAAAACCTTTTGGCTAAGATTCCTGCAAGTTTCCTGTAGGGCCTTAGCCTGAGTCTCAAACCCTCTTTTTAGGGCATCACTGAAGGACTGGAAGAGATCCGCCATGAATCCTTCGGTGGCTTGTTTATTGGACCCCTTGTATTCCCCCAGGTTGATGGATGGAGGAGGAACCTCAAACGAAGGAAATGGACCTCCAGTGTCCCTTCTAGGCCTCTGCCTTTCAGGGCTTGTGTTTGGGGTATAGTCAGCTGAGACACTGTCGGAGTTCTCAGAAGAAAGACTCTCGGTGTTTTCCTGATTGTCTGGGCCCTTCCTTTTGCTTGATTTGGAAGTGTCCATTTCCTTCGTGAGGAGCTGATTTGGAGGAGGAGTTTTAATGTGTCCCCCAAAATTTTTCTTTTTTTGAAGCGTTTCAGGTTGTGTTTTAGGCAGTGTTTTGGTCAATAGGTTATTGATACCTGATCCCCTTTTGCAGCTTTGACAGGTGCAGGGTTATGGGATTGTTTTATATAAGGCGTTTTGGGCTCACCTCTTTTCAAAGGTGACCTAGATTTTGTGGGGCTTAACACATTAGGGATATCCTCATAGGATTTTGAATATGCTCCCAAATTGTGCCTCATCACCCTGTGTGAGCTATTATTAATTCTGCCCCTGCCTGACTGCATCTTAATTTGCCACACAGCCTTCCCTGGCCTCAGGTCTATGACCCTTTTAGCTTGATCAATCAGACAAGTTAAGTAAAATGGTCTAAAAACAAGTTTCAGAAAAGGAGTCAACTGAGAAACCCTCAGTAAGAGCGCCAAAAGTCACATAATTCCTCAATAATAATGCAAGCAGTCCACTGTAGCTCTGATCCTTGCTTGAAGAGTGGATAATCCTCTATTATGGTGCACTGCACAGATGAGTATAGGGCACCGGGACCACCAGCCAGAAACTGCGGTCACTATTGTGTTATAAGTCTGCGCTGCTGGTAAGTGCAGAATAGTCAGTATTCCTTTATTGTGTGGGGATAGTGAGGGCCCTCCTCGCAATTTATATCCTTCTCCTCAGTACTCTTGGGGATGACTACCTGCTGCGCCGCACAGTTCTGGGGTATAGCTGAGCCTGTAGTACCGGGGGCCACTTGCTGTGTGCTGCGGGGCCTGTGATGTCAGGTTTCTGCAATGCTGACAGGCTGGACACAGCCGGAACTACTTCCCATTGAGTTCTATTGTGGCTGTGATCAGTGTGCAGCATCCGGTTCTAATGACCGGATTTCAGTTGTGCCTCACCTCAGAAGTTTTTAGTGGCTCCCCCGGTGCTAGTCGCCTCTGATCCGGTCCTTTATGAGGCTGTATAGCGCTGCTCTTGGCCGATTCCGGGGTCTGGTCCTAGAAATCCGGTGGTATCCCTCTGCCCTTCAGCTCCTTTGCAAAGAAAGAGTCCCCGCCGGTGTCTTTGCTTTCCTCTTCAGTGTGCCACGCTAGAATATGTCAAGGGAAGCTTCTCTGTCCCCGCTAACCTCACCCTAATGTTACAGCAGTCAGAATTCAGCGGCACTCAGGTGTAATCAGCAGGGATGAACATGCAGGAGTCTGTATCCCTCCGCCACAGCCACACTGTTATCCTCCACACACCACAGACAGAAAGCCGCGCAGACAGCTGGATTTACGTTGTGCCTTACTTGGGGGGGTCCAAATAAAGTCCTCAGTACCAATAATGATCCTCCAGATGAATGCTAGCTTCAGTAAAGCCTGCGCTGGCACTCCGGTCTCTTCACAGGAGGGCAGATGATGTGGGGTGATGTCCCTCAGCTTCTGCTGCACTGCAACCATCCAGACTTGTAAAAGCTTATTACTTCAGTCCCCTTTGGACCAGATACCTGCTTTTTGTCTCAAATGGGCACCCAAACTTCATAAATAAAATAGGGTCCAGCAAGGTTATTTTGGTTAACCCGATGCACGCTTATTTTGTAGCTTTAGAATGTGACTGTGGGAGCTTAGAGCTCTTGCTGCCTACATGGTCAGAGCCCAGGCCACGCCCCTTTGAGTGGTGTTTTTGACTGGTCATCCTTGTGTAGGATGTGGTGGGGTTTCTTGGCCATTTTTCTCGGTGTTTCAAGCTGTGTGTTGTGGGTCACTGCCAGAGGTACACGATGATTTTCCTCTTTTTTTCTGTATTGAAGTGCTTGGCTTCTGGGGATCCTTGTGGCACTAGCGATGTGATCGTCAATGGAGGTGGGATGGTGGCCTTGATTTGGAGATGACATTTTGTGCTGGGCTGGGTGTTCGTCCTTGTCCTTGGGACTGGGGCATATGCGGTTGTATCTGGGGGCCTGGCTGTGGACGGTGGACTTTTTCATGTGTTTGGGATGGAGGCTGTCCCATGTGGGGTGTGTAGGATGGTCAATTGGTTTCCGAAACACTGATGTTTGGAATAAACCATTTTGGATTTTTATGGTGGTGTCTGGGAGGTTGATTTTTGTTTTTGAGTTGTCCGGTGTCAAGTTTGTGGTTGGATGAAGTTTGTTGAATTTCTCATGGAGGTTTGGAGGTTCTTGTTCAGTCTCAGTCCAGATTGTTGGGATGTCGTTGATGTGGTGGGGATGGATGGGGGGTTTGGTGGAGTGGGATGTTGGGAAGTCGTTTTCCTGTTTAGCCATGAGGAGGTTGGCGTACTGGGGTGCCATTTTGCTTCCCGTTGCGGTGCCAGTGCATTGTGGGTGTGGCTCCTCACCGAGGGAGAGGGGGTTGTGTGTGGGGATGAATCTGGTGGGTGTTGTTGCAGACTTGGAGGGGATCCCGTTGGCCTCGGGAGGCATTCGGTGGGCGGTTGGTTCATCTTCGTGTGGGATGTTGGAGTGTGGGGGTTGGACATCCGTGGTGGCTGGGATGGTGCTGTCGGGGAGGGGACCTGTCATGGATGGCTTGTTCAGCGGGTCTGTGGTGTCCTGTGTGTGGCTGGCTGTCTTCTTTGCCAGCGGCTTGTGGATGTTTTCTGCCCACCCTGAGATTTTTTCGGTGGGTGTTCCCTCCCCTGGGATGGTTGGCCTCCCTGGGTTGCCTGGCTTGTGGGTCTTGGGAGGCATGTAGAGGGTTCCCATCCTTGAATTCTCAGGTGTTGAGTCCAGAAGGTTTGTGGGGTCTGTACATAGACATTTGATGAATCTTTTCAACTCCCTCAGATATTTTGGAGTTGGGTCATCATCCAGTTTGGTGTAGTACTGTATATCCATCAGTTGTCTGTGTGCATCTTTGATGTAGTCGGTTGTATTAAGGAGAACTATGGCACTACCTTTATCCGCAGGCTTAATAGTGATCTCCCTGTTGTTCTTAAGACCGTGAATCGCCTTTTTCTCCTGCAAACTGATATTAGATGTTTCCTTTGCTTTTCTATCCAATATCATACCTGCATCGAATGACTAAATGAGCCAATATATTGGTCCAAAATGGTGTTGCCGCCAGAGGGAGGTGTCCAGTCAGAGTTTTTCTTATTCTCTAGTCTGACTTGAGTTTGGCTGCCTAGAAGCCCCAAGTCCTCTTTGACAGAGAAGAATTCCTTCAGTCTAAGTCTCCTGAAGTATTGTTCCATGTCACTACAAAGTTCTTTTTTGTCTAGAGGTTTTGTAGGACAGAATGTGAGACTTCTAGAAAGTACATTGAGTTCTAGATTAGTGGGTTTGTGAGATGACAGATTAATAACACCGCTGACTACCTGTGTCCTTCTGGCAGTTTTGCCCCATGCTGTAGTGTTTAGGAGGTGTGGTAAGAATAGCGTGGCACTACCACAGGGTGCACAAGTAGGTTAACCAGACCCAAATGAATAATAAAGTAACTTGCCACTCAACTTGAATGATCCTTTTTTGAAAAAGAATTTTATTGTGTGCAGTCTTAGAAACTTTTCGGCCCACAACAGGCCTTTGTCAGTCTGCTATGACTACATCTCCCCTTGCCCCATCATTTTCATATACATGAACACAGTGTCACGCAGCTGAAGTTCCAAGTCATCGAACATGTCCCTATCCCCAGACGCGGAGGTGACCGCATTAGGACTTTGAAACGAAGGGAATCGTTCTGGATACACGAGCTGCAAACATTGGCCCCTAAGGGATTAAATAGGGATTATGACTTGTCTGTAATGTGACACTACTGTACAATGATGTGTATGTTATCTTTACAGTAATCATGTTTTTCTTCCATATTAGAGGGTTATAAAGGGGTCTATACCTTTATTACCTATGATTATATGACTGCCATTATGAATATTAATGCTGTTTCTTTCTCTGTTTTAGAGTCGTCTTTACTGATATCAAATCGACTATCTTCACGGGTCACGTCCATCTGTACTTCACTGTACCACTAATTTCACCCGACTACTACTATCAGCAATTCACCTTACTATACTTTCCTGTACTATAATCGTAATAGGTCAGTATATTATATATAGGGATACAATATATACCGCTTATATCCCACCACTTATTACTTCCTTATTTGACCTGGTAAACCTAGCCTCTCTCCAATAATGTATATGTCCTAATTAATGGTTCATAAATATATCTATACTAGAATCATAGAATCATAGAATCATAGAATCGTAGAGTTGGAAGGGGACCTCCTGGGCCATCTGGTCCAACCCCCTGCTCAAAGCAGGATTAGCTAAATCATCCCAGTCAGATGTCTGTCCAGCCTCTGTTTGAAGACTTCCATTGAAGGAAAACTCACCACTTCTCATGGCAGTCTGTTCCACTCATTGATCACTCTAACTGTCAAAAAGTTTTTTCTAATATCTAATCTGTGTCTCCTCCCATTCAGTTTCATCCCATTGCTTCTAGTCTTTCCTTGTGCAAATGAAAATAAAGATGATCCTTCTACAATGTGACAGCCCTTTAGATATTTGTAGACAGCTATTAAGTCTCCTCTCAGTCTTCTCTTTTGCAAACTAAACATTCCCAAATCCTGCAACCTTTCCTCATAAGACAGGGTTTGCAGACCGGTCACCATTCTGGTTGCTCTTTTCTGAACTTGCTCCAGTTTGTTGATGTCTTTTTTAAAATGTGGTGCCCAAAACTGGACACAATATTCCAGATGACGTCTGACCAAAGAGGAGTAGAGGGAAATAATGACTTCACGTGATCTAGACTGTATGCGTCTGTTAATACATCCTAGAATTGCATTTGCCTTTTTTGCTGCTGCATCACACTGTTGACTCATATTCAGTCTATGATCTATTAGTATACCCAGGTCTTTTTCACATGTGCTGTTGCTTAGCCATATTCCTCCCATTCTGTATATGCTTTTTCATTTTTAGTGCCCAGATGTAGTACTTTGCATTTTTCCCTGTTAAAAACCATTCTGTTAGTTGCTGCCCACTGCTCCAGTTTATTTATATCTTTTTGAATCCTCTCTCTCTCTTCTCTAGTATTAGCTATCCCTCCTAGCTTTGTGTCATCAGCAAATTTAATCAGTTTACCCTCAATTCCTTCATCTAAATCGTTGATAAAGATGTTGAACAATTCAGGGCCCAGGACAGAGCCCTGTGGTACCCCACTTGAGACATTCTTCCAACTGGATGTGGAGCCATTTACGACCACTCTTTGGGTCCGATCACTAAGCCAGTTATGAATCCACCTTACAGTTGCCTTGTCCATTCCATACTTAGTCATTTTTTCAATAAGGATTGTATGAGATACTTTGTCAAATGCTTTGCTGAAGTCAAGATATACTATATCTACAGCATTTCCTTGATCCACCCAATCAGTGGTTCCGTCATAGAAGGAAATTAAGTTAGTTTGACATGACTTATTAGTTACAAACCCATGCTGACTCTGTTTAATCACTTCATTCTTATCCAGGTACTGACATACATGTTGTTTAATAATTTGTACAAAGATCTTTCCTGGTATAGAAGTCAGACTGTCATGTCCGCCATGTTTGTCATGTCTGCCATGTCTGTTTTGTCTCAAGAACTCCTGGAGCGATGTGCATGTGCATATCTTGTCTGCTGTCCTGCATGTTCACTAGAGCAGTGTGCACACTCACCTCATGTCTGAGCTGCAGGATGCCTGCGTTTCTGCTCTGCCTTCTGGGATCTTGTCGTCATGTCTAGGATTCCTGATCATGTGTTGCTGCCTGGATCCTGCACTGTCTGGTTCTGCAATCATCTCGTCATGTCTGAAACGCTGATCATGTGACCTTTCCTAGGATCCTGCACTGTCTGGTTCGGCAATCATCTCGTCATGTCTAGAACTCTGATCATGTGACCTGTCTAGGTTTCAGCACTGGATCTGCGGTCGTCTCGTCATGTCTGGAACTCTGATCATGTGACTGTGCTCTGTTATCCTGTGGATCTGAACCCGGAGGTGGTCCCCTGGTCCTGACCTGGAAGAGGAGGTGCTATGCCCTATATCAGGCCGCCCCTTCCTATGCTCAGGGCCTGAGTATTGTGTGGTGTCCCTGCATGGCTGCTTGGTCTGTGGGGCGCTCCCTCTATTCTGTGCCCTTGCAGTCTGCCCTGTCGTGCGTCTCTGCACATGCTCCGTGCTCGTACTCCATCTCTTGTCCCGTGCCTTGTCTTGTGTTTGTCTGTTGTGCCATGTTCGTCTTTGTCCTGCTTGGATTTGTAGTCCTTCTGTTTCTCTGCCTTGCCTGTTTTCGCTATGCCTTGTTCCGTACCTTGCCTTGCTCTGCCTTGTTCCTCTCTATGGTCTTTGCTTGCTCTGCCTCGCTCTCTCCTATGGTGCTCTGTTGTGCTCCCTGGCACACGCACCCTTCCTCCTCTCTTTTCCATGTCTAGTCCCAAGGTTCTCCCTTGGCCCGGCTCTGGGCTTCGCCTACGCTCCGCTGCTAGACTCTTTCCTATTATGCTCTCTTGCACGTTTCTAGGCTAGTCCCAAGGTTCTCCCTTGGCCCGGCTCTGGGCTTCGGCCTACGCTCCGCTGCTAGCTCTGTTCTTGCTCTGATCTGCTTCTGTTCCTGGTTCTGTATTCTGCTTAAGCCCTGCCTTGTTTCTCGTCTTGTCTTCCCTTGCTCTGTTTCTTCGTGTGCCCTTTGCATACGCCTGGCCTTCCTAGCCTCCTGTTTGTGCCTCAGCCGTGCCCGCCCTAGCCATGCCCGCCTGCTTGTGCCTCAGCCGTGCTCGTCGGTCAGTGACAGCTGTGTCGCCTGCCATGCCTCAGCCGGGTTCGCTGGAGTCTTGCCCGTCTGTCAGTGCCGCAGCCCGATCAGCTAGCCAGTGCCCCAGCTGTGCCCTCTGTGCTCCCTTGCACTTCACGCTGTTTCCGCACTGTGCTCTGCGTGCTCTCTAAAGCACGCGCAGGCCCTCGCCTGCCCATGGCATACCTCCCCGTGCTTTTGTAAAAGTATGCGCAGGCTTTGCCATGTTTCCTGTCGTGCCCTCTTGCACGCACAGGCCCTAACTCTGTCCTGGAACCCTGACCTTGGCGTGTCTCTACACACGCACTCTGTCTTGAGCCTTGTGCCTTGGCGTGTCTCTACACACGCACTGTCTTGTACCCTGGCGTGTCTCTACACACGCACTGTCTTGTACCCTGGCGTGTCTCTACACACGCACTGTCTTGTACCCTGGCGTGTCTCTACACACGCACTGTCTTGTACCCTAGCGTGTCTCTACACACGCACTGTCTTGTACCCAGGCGTGTCTCTACACACGCACCTTGCCTTGAACCCTGGCGTGTCTCTACACACGCACCCTGCCTTGAACCCTGGCGTGGCTCCAAGCACGCACCCTGCCTTGAACCCTGGCGTGGCTCCAAGCACGCACCCTGTCTTGAACCTTGGCGTGGCTCCAAGCACGCACCCTGCCTTGAACCTTGGCTTGCCTGCCGGATTCCCGTAACCTGCCGACCATTGCCAGAGGTCCGGAACCAGATGACTACGGCCTGATGTCCGGAGCTGATGTCCACAGCCTGATGCCTGGACCCTGTCGGTCGTTGCCAGTAGTCCGGAGTCCGATGCCATCGCACCCAGTCTTGGATCCTGGCGTGTCCTAGCATGCATCCCTTCTAGGAACTCTTGTGTGATCCCTATCACGTATCCTGTCCTGGACCCTGGTATGTTTTCGTGCACGTGTTATGCCTGGAACATTTGGCGTGCCCTTGCACGTATCCCGCCGTTTTTCACTGTTTGTGCCCTGCACCTGATTCCCTGTTATGCCTTGCACCTGAATAAAGTGTGAATCCACGTTTGGCTGCCGTGGTGGCTCACCCCCTTGGTCTTGCCCCTGACACTCCCTGTACAGGGGGTGGGTTCTCACTAGGTCAGCTCGCCCTAGGTGGGTGGGTGCCACGGCCCAGAGGGTCCACTCTAAAAAGGAAAATGGGCTCAGCAGGAGCTGAGTCCGTCACACAGACTCACCGGCCTATAGTTGCTTGGGTCCACCTTCTTCCCCTTTTTGAAGATAGGAACAATATTTGCTCTTCTCCAGTCTTCTGGGACTTCTCCTGTTCTCGAAGAATTTTCAAAGATTATGGAGAGGGGTTCAAAAATTTCAATACTCCTTTGTCTGGAACGTCACATCATTCCCTTTATAACAATGGGCTATTTGCCAGCCCTGACATGGAGCCCTATTACTCCTCCTATTCCTGACATGTGACCCTGGTTCACTCATTTTATTGGAGCACGGTAGTTCCAATTCCTTCTGTGGTGCCCCTGAGGCTCAATCGCCACAGAGGTACTGCACCTTCTCTTAAGGTGTAGTGCCCCACCACCTAGGTAAGTTGGGAACTCCTTTCCTCACTCCAACACTGCATCCCACACACAGGATAGTTCAGCACTGACCACATTGTGGCTTCATGCTTAGAGGGTAGCAGAGCACCTTTCTTGGGTCCTTGCTTCGCAACACGAGATGTGCTGGGAGGTGGGTGGAGTTTATATAATAGAGTGGGAATGTTTAGATTTGGAGGTCAGATCAGTCTGGAGGTTCAGTCTGACAGAGGGTCAGAGAGGAAGGAAGCCACTCGGGAGGAGTGGGGCTCCCTGGAAGAGGGATGGAGGAAGGAGTGCTGCAGCTGCCTCAGTGACCTGAGCCAGCTGGCACGGGAAAGGAACAGAAGGAGAAAGACGTAGAACTGCAACCTAAGCTTCCATAAGAGAGAGAAGGAACAGCGCAGAACGAAGGAGTAGGAGAACAGAGAGGAGTTGTGGGTTGCAAGAGGAACCCTGCCTATAGGTTCTCAGCGCAAGGCCGGGACCCGGTCCCCGAGGTTGTATGGACACTTATGGTTCTGCAGCAGACACCGGTGGAGTAGTTGGCTGTAAATGCACTACTCCCATCTAAGACTTGGGGCACAACAGCAACTGAATAGAGAGCCAGGACTCTGGAGGAGTCCCCAAGAGAGGCTACAGCTGTCTGCCATACGAGTAGAGTTGTTAGGAACATCTGACAGGAGGAACTTCAAAGTACCACGGTACTGGAGCGCTTCACACTAAAAGGTGCAATAGAGGAGTCGTTTAGGAAAGGTACATGTTGGCGGCGTGTTGGAGAGGAGAATCCTGACTTGCCCGGGAGGTTGACTGAGTCTCTACCCCGGAGGACACGGCGCGGAGGCTGGCACCAGTGTGTACCACGAACTGTGAGTAAAGCTTTGGAACTGCATGCCCTGGTGTCCTCTATTCATTCGTGCACCGACACTGTCAGCACTGCTACATCTGGGTACCAACATTCCTCACACTGCCTGTGCCTATACTCTGCCCTGGGGTTACAGCTTCACCTGTGGGGAGCTACACCATCTATGCTGCAACACACCATCAGCCCCAGAGGATCTGCATGCAGCGTTGGCTTAACATCTTGCTTGCCAAACACTACAGGTGGCGTCACGAACTATCACATAAACTATATCCCAAACCACCATTGATTTGGGCGCCCAGGGCCATGGACCGGGTCACCGCTGCCGTGACACATCCCACTGATACCGGCCCGGTACCAAGTACCCCACAGCCCTGGGACAGGGCGACCCACTTCCATGACTGAACACACAGCGCAATGTGATTGACAGGTTCAACCGGGCACTTCTGGTTTACTACTCCCGGTTAGCGCGGTCTTAGTCCCGCCCCACTAGCATAAAAACATGCTGGTTATGGCTAATGGCCCTGTCATACTAGCGGTGGATACCGCGTTTGGACCTGCATACCCCAAGCCGACCTCTACATGGTAAGCGTTCCTGATTAATAGCGCGCCTTTTTACCGATTATCACCACCACTGATGTCACCAGTATTCACTTGCGCTCTTACTGAATTACAGCTCTAGGGGATACCACCACCGTGACCATACTGCTTATTTGGTGCTCCCTCTCATCTACAGTCCCATATGGCCCTTTGGTTCAAAAGCACATAGCCTTATATACTTAACGCCTGCCTTTCATGGTAAGCAGTGATGTGACAGCCTGTCTTTAATTAACTGACACTGCCATGTTTAAATTTTTGTTGATATGCGCTTTCTCTTATTTTCAGCCCCATATGGGCCTTGGAACATA
This sequence comes from Dendrobates tinctorius, assembly GCF_039654945.1. NCBI lineage: Eukaryota > Metazoa > Chordata > Amphibia > Anura > Dendrobatidae > Dendrobates > Dendrobates tinctorius. Next base: position 40,551,421 of record NW_027361770.1, on the reverse strand, counting down.
AAGCCTTATAAAGAAAAATTAAGCAGGTATATTTTATCATTACACTCCATTGAACTGTTTCGGAGCCCTGCCTTGACCCTCTCTTAACCATTTCAGGCCAGGTATCTTACATTTGCATTATCCCAATCTGAACCTAAGGAGTCAGACACTACACCAAAACCAACACATATTGGGTCTGGCTGGTTTACCAGGTGCATATTGATTATCTACGAATTCCTTCCATTCTGCACTCTACGGCAATTTCTCAATGTTATTTTTACTTGTATTATTGCACAGTGCACACCTGCACCAATCTTTATAGCAGGTATATCCAGAATATCATTCCTTTGTAGGATTTTGATTATTATAAGCCACAATTATCTTACATCATTGCACTTACCTATTTTAGGAATCAATATAGATGAAATCATTCTCTTTCTTGTGGATTTACATTTAGTCACCATACTGTGACTGCAGTCGGGTAGGCCACCTTTTTTGTCACTTATTTTATTCATTTTTCCTCTCAACCTGGTTCTTTTGCTACCTGGTTATTACATGTTATATAGTGAATTTTGTGTGTAATCTCTGTGATTTTGTGATTTTCTTCTTTGTGACTGGATATAACATACTTGTCAATTATGCATTGTATATGAGGACATGTTATGATTTTTATATCTCTGTCTCATACTTGTCATAGCAGACTGACCAAGGCCTGTTGTGGGCCGAAATGTTTCTAAGACTGCACACAATAAAATTCTTTTTCAAAAAAGGATCATTCAAGTTGAATGCCAAGTTACTTTATTATTCATTTTGGTCTGGGTAACCTACTTGTGCACCCTGTGGTAGTGCCACGCTATACTTATCATAGTTTCTTCCCTTTCGTGAGCACACTGCACGTAATGTCCTCCAATACCTTTTCATATAATAATGATGAAACATCTAATTTCTTGTCCAAGTTGAATCTCCCCAGTTACTTTCTCAAACTACCACCAAAGGAGACCAGAGGGAGAGACCTTGAACATGAACTACGTCGTCAGATCGATTATGAATTACATTGTGCTACTTTAAGCGAATACCTGCGTGTAAAGAGGATCCCGAGGGGCTTGAGAGTCCCTTTACGCCCTACTCTATTTCGAGATTCAACAGAATTTTGTCAAAAATTCGAATACATACTGAATAAGTGTTCGTTTGACTTGATGACTTTGACTATTGAGCATCTACAACAGGCTATTACAACATCTAAAGAGTCCATCCATAATATTGAGTCCCAGCTCAACACTATAGGTACTGCTGAAGAACTTTCTGAACTCAAAGCCCATATTAAAACAGTGACTGATCAACACAGGAGGGATACAGAGAGCAGGAAGAGGGTTAAATTTCAGCGGGACACGGACGATTACAAACAGGGCCGGGTATACCGTTGGCAATTCAGCTCTAATCCTCGTCCCTTTCGCAACAGGTTTTTATTTAGGTCTTCTACTGACCAATCATCAACCGGCTCTAAGAAGGAACAACAGGAATACCCCATCAACCAAGGTCGTTTTTTAGGACAGTGACAAAGAAGACCATGCGGAAGAGGATCCGCAGGGGCAGAGGAAAGAAGGGCCCCCGACTCCAACAGAGTAACTCGATCACAGGTACTAACCAGTTGGTTATAAACATTTCCTCTAGGGCTCTAAGCATAGCCGAACATTCCCTGTTACAGAATGGTCTATCATTCCGTCCATCTTACAAGCTTGATACTTTTAAAATGGACATGGAGTTACAAAGATTTTATCGGTCACTCAGATTGAAGGTTCACTTTTCGAAAGAGAATTCATTGAGGCCTTTACCATTACCAGCCAACATTGACCAATGTGTTATATCTGCTGCTAGTTTATGCTTATGATCTAGGAGTTCATACATCCCCCCACATGGGTCACATGCCCTAGAGACCTTCATTGATTTTGTGAATAAATCTTTCAATAAATTGAGACAGGACATTACTAGCAATAAACTCCATCATCCTTCTAGCCTTGATTCTACAGATTTTCAGGCCCTACAAAATCTACAGTCTGATAACAATATAATAATCAAACCAGCAGACAAGGGTGGGGCTATTGTCGTCATGGATAGAACCAATTACATGAGAGAGCTATACCGCCAAGTTAATGATTCTACGGTTTATGCTAAACTAGAGAAAGATCCCCTACAGGACACAAAAAATCTAATTAGGGAAGTCCTTACCGAATTCTGCCATCGTAAAATTATCGATACAAAAACAGTCGAATTTCTGACGAATTCCCATCCCATAACTCCGGTATTGTATATATTACCTAAGGTCCACAAGAATCTTGAAAACCCCCCTGAATGCCCTATAGTGTTATCTACGGACTCTATCCTGTCTCCTCTATCTATTTTCATCGAAAAAATCCTCACCCCTCTAATCAGAGATACATCCTCGTTCCTTTTGGATACGGGCGACTTTCTTAAAAACATTAATACCTTTTGGATACGGGCGACTTTCTTAAAAAAATTAATAAATTGGGTCCCATACCAACGGAAGCTATATTGGTCTCTTTTGATATCAAGGACTTATACACCTCCATCCCACACAACAAAGGCATCAATTGCGTCCACAGTTTACTCACTAGAGCCAACATACACAAGGACATCATTGACTTGACTTGACCGCATATGGCGAATCCAGTTTTTCTCTCTTCTCCCAAAAACCACCCCGACTCCTCGTATCCCATACTCTTAAAATAACGCAGACTACCACTTTTCCTTTGGATAATTATGGCCACAGCGGCCAATTTATTAACAAACAATCAAATATTAACAATAAACATCCAAATATTAAATACAAATAATATGAGGGGAGGGTTCTTGGAGCTAAAAGATCTGGCTATAAAAAACCTTTTTGGCCCAAGACCAAAAACTAAACCACCATGTTACCCCCAGCCGTCCAACCCAGCTCAAGGGCACCGTAACTCCCGTTCCGGGAGACTCACCACCAGAGCTCCCGAGGTAAAAACCCCGTCCAGAGCCCATAACCAAAAAGCCAGATCCCCCATACCATTTTTAAACTGTCGGGAATATTACATCCAACTCCTTCCCCGACCAATCACCGTCAACTCCAAGAACCCCACCCCCCGCCAACCACGAACAGCCCTGACCACCTCAGGCTCGTGAGTGCCCCAAAACCACCAAGGCCCTCTCGATCCCCTCTTGTATTGCCAATGCCCACAGATCAGTGCCGATAGAATTTAAATGAACCCCATCACCCAACCAAAAATTACCGACACCTGCCTCCAACTCAAAGTGCCTGACACTAATGCCCCCATTCCTAGACACAAACCCCGACACTGCCCGATTCAATTTGACCCTTGCCCTGTTAATGCCCTTTAAAGACCTAGCCTGCCTCCACTTTTGCCTCGGAACAACATCCGACCATACAGTCAACACTTCCGGGAAAGATGCCCACAATCTTAAAAAATCGGAACGTATGTCCCTGATCAAGTCCCTCACCGGCCTGACCCCCAAATCGTTACCTCCAACATGTATGACGATAACGTCGGGGGCTCGGTCCAGGCGGACGGACCTGGCAAATTCCGGGAACACCCTGCTCCACACCATACCACGAAAACCCAACCACCGAACCAGAACCTGTCCCCTCCTAAAACCCAACTGCCTACCATCTGGCCTCGCATCAGCTCTCAGCGCACCCCAATACACATAGGAATGTCCAAATATCCAGGCAAGCAAGGGGTTGCCACCTGAAAAAACATAACAGATTATAAAAACAAATTACTTAACCGGAGCCACGACCACTGTTAACGTCGAACATATAGTAAGTAGCGATCCGACTGCCACCCGCCAATTCCCTTGATTGCCTCCGCCCCCAGACCAAGACCGTCCGCCTCAGTTGCCGCTCCGATCCTAAAAGAATGCGACCCGAACCTGTCCTGGGGAAGGCCCAACTCCAACAATCCCTTCTTCAAGACTGCAATGAACTGGAAGCGAGACAAATAGGTGCCATCCGCATGGCACAAAAGAGGCCCCGTCCTACCTGCCCACACATTCCAATATGATTCCAAACAACTACTTGGGCACATTAGTGCCCGACCAATGCGCCCCAAAACTACCCTTCTGCCCCTCCCCAGTTGATCCGTTTTCGAACGCCGGATCCAAAAAACGATGCCCCCTGACCAAAATTCCACATCTTCCGCCTGCAGCCCACCAGGTGAAACCTTGCTGCATGACACCACCTCGCCAATCCGCATTGCTCCAAAAAAGGCCAAAGAAAAAGCCAACCTAAACAGCATCAACTCAAATCCTGAAGTACAAATACCCTCCAGGACTCTGCCTAAGCTTTCCAACGTAGTAAACGAAATAGGCCTTCGTTTATCACAAACTTTCTTACCCCTACGAAAGCCTTTCAACGCCTGTCTCACCAAAAAAATTTTCGTCACGTCCGTCATCCCCTGTAACTTGAAACCGAAAGCCAAGCCTGACACAAATTTATTGACCTTAGCGGCGGACCAACCGCTGTCAGCCGCCTTCCCGACCAAAAACAATACCGCCAACATCCTATCCTCCTCGCTATCAACCCCATCCCATTCTGCCATCCACCGCTGCCATACTCGCCACGAGGATTCGTATGCCGACCAGGTTTGCTGAGATAACGATTCCCGGATTAGTCTTCCCGCTCTTCCAAAATCACCTTCCACAGCTGAGAAGGGCATTCCACGCCCACGACATCCGCTCCTGGAGCCAACTCTCGAAAACGCCCCCACTGAAAACGAGACAAAGAGTCTGCTATTGAGTTCGAAACACCGGGCACATGCACTGCTGAAATCCCTGCATTCAACTCCAGACAGCGAAGAACCAAAACTCTAACCAATCTGATCACTGGGGGAGAAGAGGCCGACAAGCTATTAATCACCGCCACTACACTGGCGTTGTCGCAATGAAAACGCACTTTCCGGTTCGCAAACATAGGACCCCACACGAACACCGCCACCACAATAGGAAACAGTTCCAACAATGCCAAGTTTTTTGTATGGCCCAGCAACTGCCAGGCCTGAGGCCAACGCCCCACGCTCCACTTTCCTTTGCAGTAGGCGCCGTAACCAGAACCACCCGCTGCATCCGTATAAATCTCAAAATCAAAATTGCTCAACGCCTCCTCTTGCATCAGTGACCGACCATTGTAATTCTGCAAAAAACGCTGCCAAACCAACAAGTCCGCCCTATGCTCTTTATTTAAACGAACAAAATGGTGCGGAGCCTTTACTCCTGCCGTCGCACCTGCCAAGCGACGAGAAAAAATGCGGCCCATAGGCATGATCCTACAGGCAAAATTCAAACGCCCCAACACTGATTGCAACTCCTTCAGAGTCACTTTATGCAACTTCGCAATCCTATCCACCTCCTGCTTCAACAATGACAACTTGTCCTCTGGCAAACGACACTCCATCCTTTCCGAATCGATGATTATGCCCAAAAAACTTATAACGGTTTTCGGCCCTTCCGTCTTCTCTGACGCAAGCGGGACCCCAAAATGCTCTGCCGTCCAAACCATGGCTGCTAACGCATTCCTACACAACGGTGAATCCGGGGGACCAATAAAAAGAAAGTCATCCAGATAGTGAATGATCGATTCCACACCCGCGACATCCCTTACCACCCACTCCAAAAAAGTACTAAACATCTCAAACAACGAACACGAAATTGCACAACCCATCGGCAAACACCTATCAAGGTAAAAATTCCCGTCCCAAAAGCAACCCAACAGCGGAATGCTGTCTGCATGAACCGGCAATAACCGAAACGCGGACTCGATGTCCGTCTTTGCCAACAAGGCCCCTGACCCATAACGACGCACCCAATGCACCGCCGTATCAAAGGAGGTATACTCCACTGAGCACAACTCTCGGTCAATACCGTCATTGACTGACAAGCCCTTTGGGTACGACAAATGTTGAATCAAACGAAACTTGTTCGGCTCCTTCTTTGGCACTACCCCCAATGGGGAAACAACCAAACCCGCCACTGGAGCCGCGGGGAACGGACCCGCCATCCTGCCCAATTCCACTTCCTTATTCAATTTCGCATCAACCACCTCCGCATGCATTACTGCCGACCGCAAATTTTTAAACGAAAGCGGAACCACATGGCCGGGAGCCGGAATCCTAAAACCCTCCATAAAACCGTGCCAAAGAACACTAGCCTCTGCCCTAGATGGGTATCTATTTAGAAAGGGGGCCATCTTTTGAACTCTCACCGGGCTCTCCCCCTTGACCGGCACCCACGTTTGGCTTACCCTTCCCCTTCTTAAAACATTTTGAAGCCCCGTGGGAGCCACCGTTACAGTGGGAGCACGCATGCCTAAACTTGCAGTTGGTCCCATACTTGCACTGCCCATCATTAAATTGCCAGCACATCCCTGCCTTTTCTCTTCCTCCCTGGGTTCCCTGACCACCACTTCCGTGACCTGCCGGCTGACTACTACCGCCCCCGCTCCCGTGAAAGGACTGCCCATACCTCACTGGAGCCATCACCTTCAACCACAACCCGATATCTTTCTGGTCCCACTTTATCTCTGGCCTTACTGCCTTCCTTTGTCTAAACTGCTCGTCATATCGCAGCCACGCCTGCCCCCCGTAGATACGATGCGCCTCCCCAATAGCGTCTAAATAACAGAACAAGCCAGAACAATTATCCGGAGACTTTTCACCTATGACACTCGCCAAAATAGCGAATGCCTGCATCCAATTCACAAAAGTCTGTGGAATCAGACGCCACCTCCTCTTTTCCTCCTCTTCTTTCTTACTATCATCTTTTTTTCCCTTCTCCAGATTAAATTTTTCTAACGGAAGCAGGGAAAATATCTCAACATACTCGTCGCGCCAAATCTTTTCCTTCACCTCTTTTTTCAAATGGGCACCCAGAGGCCCCTCAAAACACACATAAACCTCCCCCTTTGCCCTATCGTCCAGTTTTATCTTATCCCCCTTATCTGTGTCCGTCTGCACCGAGACAGATACCCCCGCCGATGCTCCCTCGTCACCTTCCACAGTGCGAATCGCCTCACCTACTGACTGAGTGACGGAACCACGCCCCGCTAACCATACCCCCGCCGGGGATGGAGCTGCTTCTCCAATTACCCCCCCTTCCAATCTCCACAATACTTTTGACATAGTATCTAAAATATCCCTGAGTCCTGGCACCTCAGCTCCGGTAGGACCCCTACGCCCCCCCTGCTCCCTAACATCTCCCATCCTATCTCCAATCTCATGTAATACAGCCCCTGCGGGCAACAAACAAGACATAGAGCCATACTCACCAAGCTGCGCGGGTGCTGTGTCCCCGCCAGCCGGATATCCAGAATCCTGACGCCTTCCGTCCTCCTGAAGCACGCTCGGCTGCTCAAGGCCCGCGCCCCTGGCCTCCTCGTCACCAGGGGGGACCCGAGCACGAGAATCCCGACGCTCCCTTGAACTCCCGCCTGAACGGGATCTGCGACGTTCTCTAGACCCGGACCAGCCTGACCGGTCCGTATGACACTCCAGCCGACTGCCGGGCATCCGGTCGGGGGCACCAGTCGCTCTCTCCACCCTCCATTCTGTGTTGGGGCCAGGTCGGGCGGTCTCCAACTGCCCTCTCCCGCCCGCCGCTCTCTCTGCCGTCCGCGCTGTGCTGGGGCCAGGCGGGGTGCCGTCCCACTGCCCCCTCCCGCCCGCTGCTCCCTCTGCTCTCCCTGCAGTGGTGAGGCCAAGCAGGGCGTCCCCTCGCTGCCCCCGCCCGCCCGTTGCGCCACTCCATCTGGTGCCCCGACTGCCAGGCACCCCGGAGCAGTCCGCATCACTGGGGGTACCTGCCGCCGCTCCACCAGGCGCCGTCCTTCCTGTCGCTGCCCGCTGCCGTCCCCCACGTGTGGCAGCAGACCTGCCGCGGCCTGCTCCGTCTCCCTGGGGCCGGCCGGACGCTGCTGGGCCCCGCGATGAGTCGTCTCCAGCCCGTGACGTCACTTCCGGTCTCACTTCCTGCTCCTGGCCGCCCTCCGCTCTCCGGCTATGAGCGCCCACAGGCCGGCTGGGCGGATTCCTGCCGGGACGGGCGCTAGGAGGGGAAGCGACCCCAGTGCCTGCGCCGCCCGCAGGGTCCCTGGAGGGGCTCCGCAGCCGTCGCCTGCTGCGCCGCGTCACCTCCGGCGACAGCCTTTCGGGGGGCCTGGTCCTTCTTCCTCGCCGGCTGGTCCCTGGAGGGTCCGTTGCGCTGAGGATGGTGGAAAGCTGCGTTTGAAGCCATCCTCCCCTCCTGGACCGGGCGGCCTCTTGAAGTCTGGCCATCAGCTGCTCCACGGTCTCCATCTGGCTGCTGCGTTTTAGGTAAGGGTCTTCTCTCCTTCAGATTCGTTGGTGAAGTGTGGCTTTCCCGCACTTTTCCCTGACCAGGCTGCCCCCCCCCACCCCAAACCCCTCCCCTGGCCCATCCCAGCCAACGATTATTGCCCGGCCAAAACAAATTCAAAAACCTACCCGCCCATTGCAGTCATGGGGGGCTTCCTTTAGGCTGTGCCCCCTCCAGCCCCCTTCTTTACGCCTCCTTAAAGGGGTTGTCCGGGCTTTTCACATAATCTCAGTACATATCTGGGCTGCAGAATTATGACAATAAGTAATTTACTTTCTCTCACTAGTTTGCACGGTTTTCTAGATATTCTGAACAGAACTTCCAGGGGGGGGTGTTTTGGCATTGAAATGAGAACTAATCTTAACCTCCTACTCTACTCCAAACATGCCCTCTATAGCAACAACCCCACCCTCCATAGCTACAGGCCCTCCCCGACCACATGAAGAAGCCCTCATCACACAGTAACGAATCCTCCCCTCTAGCAGCCTCACTGCAGAGAGCAGCTGCTCCATCCCCAGACACACACAGTTATCTATATCTATGGAAAGTGAAACCAGTGAGGAGGGAAAATCGTCCTGTATTCTAATCTGCACAGGGGATGTCAGTCACTGATGTAATCTGTTGTGTGGCAAAGCCTCTGCTGTGTGAATGAGACAGCTCTGTGTCACTGATGTCTTCACACAGCAGCAGATTTGGTGCAGTGTATGTGCGAAGCTCCACCAAACTCCCAGCAAGCTCCAGTGACCAGCACCACCCACTCATTGGCTGGCAGTAAACTGCACCAGCACTCATCTTTATCATCATTCCAGCATTGGAAAGAACACAGCAGTGATCCTGTATTTGTGAAAACAGCACAATACATACATACACCCCCCAAAACTTCACACTGTTACAGCTGCTGATTGGGCAGGCTGCTCCCATCAGTATTTGTGTCATTAGAGACACAGTGCTCACACATACACTGCGGAGGTGACCGCATTAGGACTTTGAAAGGAAGGGAATCGTTCTGGATACACGAGCTGCAAACATTGACCCCTAAGGGATTAAATAGGGATTATGACTTGTTGTCTGTAATGTGACGCTACTGTACAATGATGTGTATGTTATCTTTACAGTAATCATGTTTTTCTTGTCAATTATGCATTGTATATGAGGACTTGTTATGATTTTTATATCTCTGTCTCATACTTGTCATAGCAGACTGACGAAGGCCTGTTGTGGGCCGAAACTTTTCTATGACTGCACACAATAAAATTCTTTTTAAAAAAAGGATCATTCAAGTTGAGTGCCAAGTTACTTTATTATTCGTAGTGTTTAGGAGGGTCTTGACTGGTGCTGGAATGTAATCCTGCTGTCAGTCGAACTCTGTGGAGTTTCTTTTTCTTGTATATTAGGTACGACTGCATAGTTGTTTAGTAAAGCTGCATTTTCTGCTGTATGTCACCAGCAATTGTACTCCTTAAAGTTTGTATTTCCATTTGTATGAAAATTGCCTCTTCAGAGAGGAAGAGGACTTGAACTCTATAGCGCCACCTATTGGTAGTAGCGATCCTACAAGTCACAATCAACCCTTTAACGAGTCTTGTAATATGACTTTGGATAAAAGCCAAATCAGAATCTCAATTTGCAGACACGGTGTTTCAGGCTATTGGCCCTCATCAGTGCAAAGTATGAGATCTGATTTGGCTAGGTGAGAGGCTCTGGACTGAGGTCTAAGGGGTAAGGTTTCTCCTTGTGGAGAGTGACATACCAGCTCTGGCTTGTCAAGGTAAGGAGGCTTATTCGCCGTGCAATGCTCCTCTGGGAAAATATTGTGCAAGTTGCCTCTTCAGAGAGGAAGAAGACTTGAACTCTATAGCGCCACCTGTTGGTAGTAGCGATCCTACAAGTCACAATCAACCCTTTAACGAGTCTTGCAATATGATTTAGGATAAAAGCCAAATCAGAATCTCAATTTGAAGACACAGTGTTTCTTTTTTTTTTCTTAAAACCATTCAGGTTAGTTATAAACAACTCAATATAAGCTCATCAACTTAAACATTGTTGTTTCAACTCTCATCATCATGGTTCATATTTATTTTAGTATAGCAAACCAAGGGTATACACAAAAAACATCCTAAACATCAATAAACATCACTAAAATTCAGTGATATTTGATCAGGTGCTACCATTTTTTAAATTTCCAGACACCCTCTGCATCAGAACCACCACCGCCTTCGCTGTCTAATTTATAAATCAAGTATAATCTAGAAAGGATCAGCCCGACAAACTTATTCACAGATACATGCTTCTCTTTGAAAATTCCTAAATTCCTCACATCCCACAAACTCTGCATCACACAAGTCATAATTAACCATAGGATTCTATTTTTCACACGACCACATGCACCAATTCCAAACATCGCAGTACACCAGTCAATAAAACTCACACCCGCTAACTCCTTACTCAACCCACCTACACACTTCCACACACTGCACACGTAATCACAGTCCTACATAGTATGCCACACAGTCTTACATCCACCACATCCTTCCCTCGGGCACACAGTTCTGGTCAGACCTCGTCTCTTCTGAACCTGGCGCACAGGCAAAATATTGTGCAAGGACATCCATACAATATCCCTTTGTCTATTAGACATCCTGTGCGTTCCCAAACTCTTCCATGCAACTGAAACTTCATTCCCTCTCAACCCCACAATGTTACATTCCTCATCATTCTTACGTATTATTTTCATCACATTCTTAGCCATTCTAAAATCATTCATCGGCACACTCAGTAAATCATGCTTCCTCACAAACTTCTCAATCACCTCATACCAGACCGGACACTTGAAAACAACAGGCACTCTAGCATCCCTCTTTCTCCAACATAAGCCATATAACATCCAACCAGCAGAATAACTTGCCATATACGCGCCCTTATTTCCTTTATTCAGCAAAATAACAACAGGTTTGATATACTGAAGCCCCAGAAAAATCTCAATGTTTGGAAAGGCCATGCCACCATGGTGACACGCCTTGAAAAGACTCTCTCTCTTAAGTTTCTCTATTTTACTGCTCCAGAAAAAAGTAAAAACTAACTTTTCCACTCTTTTTATTTTCCTACATGATGGTGGAAAAACTATTGCAATAAAAAGCAAAATCGGAAGAATCACCGCTTTTATGACCAAAACCTTACCACTCAAGGTCAAGTCTCTTAGTCGACCAAAATTTAACTTACGCTGTATGTGCAATCCACACTCCTCCCAGCTCTCCTTACCTTCCAAGTCCTTTTTAAATAATACTCCCAGCACTTTGATAGCACCCTCCTCACACTTTACCCACTCCATTTCAACCCTGTCATCCCCAAAACATTTAAAACTACATTTATTCCAATTCACTCTAAAGCTAGATGCACCACAGGAAAACTCCAGAAACAACTTAACCCTACTCATAGACACAACACTTTCACTCACAGCCACAACATCATCCATATATCCAATAACGTTCACATGCTTTCCACCACTCCCAGGAACCAGCAAACCTCGCATCATTTTATCACGTCTCACCAAGCGCAACGAAGGTTCAATCACACATACAAGCAAGACAGGGGACATGGGACACCCCTGCCTTACACCAGTCTTAATATTCACTTTCTCACTCAACCACCCATTAACAAGAAACTCACTTGACACACAATCATAGAAAGACATTATCCCATTCACAAATTTTTGAGGAAATTCCATTCTCTCCAGAACTTTAAACAAAAACACATGCGAGATCCTATCAAACGCTTTCTCAAAATCAATTGACAGAACCATACACTTCCGTTTCCTTCCCATGCAGTCTCCAATCAAATCCCTTAATAACAGTTATAACTCATACTTCTTCCAGGCACATCACACACTTGATCCTCATCCACAATACTACCAATCACCTCACGCATACGATTCGCCAACAATTTGCTATAGATTTTGTAATCTGCATTCAACAATGTTATAGGTTTCCAATTCTCTAAACACTTTCTCTCACCTTTCTTATACACAAGCACAATCATTTTCATTGATTCACACAACTTACCACTCTCCCACATATACTTACATATCTCAGTCAAATCAGCACCCAGAAAATCCCATGCCTTCACATAGTATTCTACCGGCAATCCGTCTTTACCTGGTGTCTTATTCTTTTTAGCACTCTTCATCACATTTTCTACTTCTTCCATAATTACGTCCTCATTCAAAAAATCACATTCTCCACTATCAAACTTGTTTTCTAACCCATTCAGCACTTCTGAAACAAGACCAGAATCAATCCATTTTTTATCATATAATTTGCTATAGAACCTATTCACCTCCTTTATCACAGTCTCCTGGACCCCCACAGCTCATACTCCCCATTACTACCCCTTCCTACCGCTCCCTATCTAATAAGAACTACCTCAATCTTTCCAACTTAAAACCTGTGCCATTGACACCCAACCCCCTGCTCCCTCTCTCAGGAGCACTTTGGAATGCCCGCTCCATCTGCCATAAGCTCCATGTGATTCATGACCTCTTTCTCTCTCGTAATCTTGCCTTCCTCGGCCTCACAGAAACCTGGCTGACACCCTCTGACACCATCTCCCCTGCTGCGCTGTGTTACAGCGGTCTCTACTTCACCCACACTCCACGCCCTGGCAATAGACATGGTGGAGGAGTGGGTCTTCTCCTTTCTTCCAACTGCACCTTTAACCCAGTCCCACCTCTTCCCTCCCTTATCCTCCCCTCTTTTGAAGTCCACTCTGTCCGCATCTACTCTCCCTCCAACCTCCAAATGGCCGTTATATACCGACCTCCAGGCCTGACCACTGCCTTCATCGACCAATTCTCTACCTGGCTTCTTCATTTTCTTTCAACTGACATCCCCACTGTCATCATGGGTGACTTCAACATCCCCACTGATACCCTTCAGTCAGCAGCCTCCAAACTCCTGTCCTTTACTTCATCCTTTGGACTTACTCAGTGGTCCTCCTCAGCCACTCACACAGATGGACACACATTAGACCTGGTCTTCACCCGCCTCTGCTCTCTTTCTAACTTCACTACCTCCACTCTCCCTCTATCTGACCACCATCTACTCACTTTCTCATCCCTGTCCTCCCCTCCTTTCACCCTTATCCAGCAACACGCACACCCCCACAGAAACCTTGCACACCTAGACACCCACACGCTCTCTGACTCTATTCTACCACTGGCATCCATATGCTCAATCCACGACACAGACACTGCCACTGCTTTCTACAATGCCACTCTTGCATCAGCTATTGACGCGGTTGCCCCTCTCGTTCATGGCAGAATGCGACGTATCAACAGACAAACCTGGCACAATAACACCACTAAAAAGCTCCGGCAAGTGTCCAGGATTGCAGAGCGGTGCTGGAAGAAAACAAATTCACAAGACGACTTCACCGCATTCAAACAGGCAACACTCGCTTTCAAATCTGCCCTCACCTCTGCTAAACAGGCCTACTTCACAACCCTCGTATCTTCTCTATCTTGCAACCCCAAACAGTTATTCAAAACTTTTAACTCCCTCTTCTGCCCACCACTGCCCCCCCCCCCCCAACCTCCCTCATCTCTGCCGAAGACTTTGCCACACACTTAAAAAATAAGATTGACCAAACAAGGCAAGTCTTCATTGTTCAACCACCACAACCCCTTTGTATACCAGACCAATGCCCAAACCCAATAACCTCACTCTTCAACATCACTGAAGGGGAACTTAATTGTCTCTTCTCCAAATCGCACCTCACAACCTATGCACTTGAACCCATTCCATCCCACCTCCTCCCCAACCTCACCACCACACTTATCCCATCCCTAGCCCACCTCTTCAACCTACCACTAATGTCTGGTACCTTCCCTTCTGCTTTCAAACATGCCACAATCATGCCTATCCTTAAAAAGCCAACCCTCGACCCAACCGCTGTGTCCAGCTATCGCCCAATATCGTTGCTCCCATTCGCTTCCAAATTCCTGGAGCAGCACGTCCATGCTTAACTTTCCTCCCACCTATCATCTAACTTGCTCTTTCACAATCTGCAGTCTGGTTTCCGCCCCCATCACTCCACTGAGACAGCCCTGACCAAAATTACTAACGACTTACTTATAGCCAAATCAAATGGACAATACTCTATACTCCTGCTTCTAGACCTGTCCTCTGCATTCGACACAATTGACCACTGCCTCCTACTACAGATCCTCTCCTCCTTCGGCATCAAAGACCTCGCCCTATCCTGGATCTCCTCATACTTTTCCAACTGCACATTCAGCGTCTCCCACTCCCACACCACCTCCTCATCCCACTCCCTCTCTGTTGGAGTCCTCCAAGGCTCTGTTTTAGGACCCCTACTCTTCTAAATCTATACACTTGGTCTGGGGCAACTCATAAAGTCCGACGGATTCCAGTACCACCTTTATGCTGATGACACTCAGATCTACCTCTCTGGCCCAGACGTCACCTCTCTGCTGTCAAGAATCCCAGAGTGTCTATCAGCCATATCCTCCTTCTTCTGCTCTCGCTTCCTCAAGCTCAATGTGGACAAATCTGAACTCATCATCTTTCCTCCATCTCATCACAAATCTTCCTTACCCAACCTAGCTATAACAATTAATGACATCACGCTTTACCCAGTAACGGACGTCCGCCACCTCAGAGTAACCTTTGAGTCTGCCCTGTCCTTCAAACTGCACATCCAAGCTTTTTCTACCTCCTGTCGCCTCCAGCTCAAAAATATTTCCAGAATCCGTCCTTTCCTCAACCCTCAATCTACTAAAATGCTTGTGCATGCCCTCATCATCTCCCGCCTTGACTACTGGAACATCCTTTTCTGTGGTCTCCCTGCTAACACCCTTGCACCTCTCCAGTCCATCCTTAACTCTGCTGCCCAACTAATTCATCTCTCTCCTCGCTACTCCCCTTCTCCCCTCTGCAAATCTTTTCACTGGCTCCCATTCCCTCAGCGTATCCAGTTCAAATTACTAATACTGACCTACAAGGCCATCTATAACCTGTCTCCCCATATGTCTCTGAACTAATCTCCCGATACCTTCCCTCACGTAATCTCCGGTCCTCCCAAGACCTCCTTCTCTCCTCCACACTTATTCGCTCCTCATCCAACCGCCTCCAAGACTTCTCCCGAATTGCCCCTGTCCTCTGGAATTCTCTGCCCAAACAAGTCCGACTATCAACCACATTTGGATCCTTCAGACGGAACCTGAAAACCCACCTCTTCAAGAAAGCCTACAGCCCGCAATGACCCCGCTACCTCCTTCTCTCTCACCACTACCGGAGATATCACCTCAACCAACACCAGAACTGCTGCAACTCACAAACCTACTGTCTCCTTTGCCACCATCCTGTAGTATGTAAGCCCGAAAGGGCAGGGTCCTGTCCCCTCTGTATCAGTCGGTCATTGTTAGTTTGTTTACTGTAAGTGATTTCTGTAATTTGTATGTGGGTCGCCCACCAGGGCAGTGGGGTACTCAGTACCGGGCCAGTATCTCAGAGGGAAGTGTCACAGTAGAGGTGACCTGGTCCATAGCCCTGGGCGTCCATGTAAAGGGGTTAAGCATGGCTGGTTAAAGTTTATAAGTGGATGATACGTGACGCCACCTGTGGTGCTCGGCAATGAAGGGGTTAGGCCGACGCTGCAGGCAGATCTTCTGGGACAGATGGTATAAGGCAGCAAGATGTAATAGCTCCCCACAGGTAGAGCTGTAGTCCCAGGGCAGTGAGAATAGGTGTTGAGGAAGAGGGTGCAGGGTTAGGCACAGAGATGTACAGTAGCAGTGCTGAAGGGGTAGCAGAAAGAAGGCAATGACACAACAGGGTGCAGTTTCCTTTACGTTTACTTTGCTTTGCAAGTGCAGTCCAGGATCCAGATTACAGATGGAACAGGAGTTGGCCAGCCTGGTAGCAACTAAGGAATCTCTCTATGCAGATGGGTTGTGTAGTCTCCTTTCTAGCGCTTATCTGAGGTACATGCAGTACTGAGTTACACTGAAGTTCCTCTTGCTTGCTCTCTTTTAGAACCCCCTCGTATGGCAGACTGTGACGGGGTCAGCTTACACTGAGTCGACTTTTTCTTTAGAGTGGACCCTCTTGGTCATGGCACTCACCCACCTAGGGCGAGCTGACCTTGTGAGGAACCACCCCCTATACAGGGAGTGTCAGGGGCAAGACCAAGGGGGTGAGCCACCACGACTGCTGGCATCAGACGGCCGGCTCAGATAGACACTAGGTACGAGTGTCTAACAACAAGGACGTGCAGGAAACAAGACAGGACAAGACGTAAATTCAAGGTATCTTCATTAAGACAGATTCAGGATAACATTCAGTGCAAAACGTGATAACAAGCAAACACGACAAGGTGCGTGCGTGGCACGCCAAGGTCCATGGAATAGTACGTGCTAGATAGCAAGCCTGGTGACCGGCAAGGGCACGATGACATCGGACTCCGGACAGCTGGCAGGGATCAGGGCATCAGGCTGTAGACTTCATGCTTACGATCTCTGGCAGGGATGGTAGGCTCCGGGAATCCAGCAGGCAAACCAGGGTACAAGCAAAGAGGCATCTCCAGGCATGGTGCGTGATAGAGAAATCACCGAGGTCCAAGGCAAGATTCCAGGCAGGGTGCGTGCTAGAGGCACACCAGGGTCCAGGGCAAGGTGCAAGGCGTGTGTAGGGGACACGCCAGGTTCAAAGTGCGAAACATGGAGCGTGTGTAGGGGACACGCCAGGGTTCAAAGTTCAACATACAAGACTGGATGCGTGTATAGAGACACGCCAAGGCACAAGGGACAAGGCAGAGTCCTGCGCATGCAGAGGGCACGCCAGGGTCATAGTTCAAGGCAGAGTCCTGCGCGTGCAGAGGGGCATGCCAGGGTCAGGGTTCAAGGCAGAGTCCTGCGCGTGCAGAGGGGCACGCCAGGGTCATAGTTCAAGACAGAGTCCTGCGCGTGCAGAGGGCACGCCAGGGACAGAGTACAGGCTAGGACCTGTGCGTGCGAGAGGGCGTGACAGGGTACATGGCAAAACCTGCGCATACTTTTACAGAAGCACAGGGAGGTAAGCCACGGGGCAGGCGAGGGCCTGCGCGTGCTAAGAGAAGCACGGAGAGCACAGTGCAGAGACAGCGTAGGTGCAAGGAAGCACAGAGACCATGACTGGGGCACTGGCTAGCTGGACGGGCTGCAGCACAAACAGGCGGACAAGACTCCAGCGAACCCGGCTGGGGCATAGCAGGCGACACAGCTGTCACTGACCGACGAGCACGGCTGAGGCACAAGCAGGCGGGCACGGCTAGGGCGGGCACGGCTGAGTCACAAGCAGGAGGCTAGGAAGGCTAGGCGCATGCAAAGGACACACGAAGAAACAAGGCAAGGCAAAGCAAGAAACAAGGAAAGACAGGGTACGGAACACGGAGCGGAACATAGGCAGAAACAGAGCCAGGTCAGAGCGAGAACAGAGCTAGCAGCAGAGCGTAGGCCGAAGCCCAGAGCCAGGTCAAGGGAACACCTTGAGACTAGCGTGGAAATGTGCAAGAGAGCACAATAGGACAGAGTCTAGCAGCGGAGCGTAGGCCAAAGCCGAGAGCTGGGTCAAGGGAGCACCTTGAGACTAGACATGGAAATGTGCAAGAGAGCACCATAGGACAGAGTACGGAAAACCAGGCAGAAACAAGAAACATGAGAAGCACTACAAGACTCAGAATAGCAAAGATCAGACATGGCAAAACAGGCAAGGCAGAGAACATCGGAAGGACTACAAGTCCAAGCATGACACGAACAAAACATGGCACGAGAGACAACACAAGGCATGAGACAGGAGGCAGAGTACAAGCACAGAGCATGTGCAGAGACTCACGACAGGGCAGAGTGCAGGAGCACAGAATACAGAGAGCGACCGAGCAGACCAAGCAGCCATGCAGGTAAGCAACACAATACTCAGGCCCAAACCATAGGAAGGGGCGGTCTGGTATAGCACCATAGCACCTGCAGTTCCGGGTCAGGATCAGGTAAGGACTTCCGGTTCAGATCCTTCAGGATCACAGAGAGCGTTTGCTAGATCAGACTGGGCAGAACCATGGAGAAGGTCACATGATCAGGGCTCCAGGAATACATAGAGGATTGCAGAATCAGACAGTGCTGGAACATAGGAAAGGTCACATGATCAGGGGGTCCAGGAATACATAGAGGATTGCAGAATCAGAGCAGAGACGGATGTTTACCTAGCAACGGCGTGCAGCCATGAGGTAAGGCGCGCATGCACACTGCTCCAGGCATCTTGCAGCACGAGACATAACGGGCATGAGAATTCAGTGCACGTGCACACTGCTCCAGGAGCCATGCGGCATAACAGACATGGCGGGCATGACAGGCATAACGGACATGACAGGCATAACAGACAAGGCAGGCATGACACAGACAGCTGTAGCCTCCTTCTTCTGGCTCACACGTTGCTGTTTTGCCTCCGAGTCTTATGTGGGAACAGAGCATTTACAGCTTCCTATTCCTCCGGTTTCTGCTGCAGGAACATCAGTTTCACAAACAGCGTCGGGGACCGGACCCCTGAACCATGCGCCACGCTAGAAGTGAGCCAGAACTCTGCTCAATCCTCCAGCTCTTCTCCTCTCCTCCACACACTTCGACCTCCTCACTAGTGATGTGTCGTTCATGAACGATCCGATTCAAAGAGCCGGCTCCCTGCTGTGAACGAAATGAGCCGGCTCTGCAGGGTGAACAAGCCGCTTTTTTTTTTTTTCCTGGCGCCTCAGCAGCTTATCAAACCCAGCTTAGGCTACTTTCACACATCAGGTTTTCGGCGTCAGGCGCGATCCGGCGTCGTGCCGGAATGCCGGATCCGGCAAATGTTTTGTAAAACCTGAAGTGCCGGATCCGGTTTTCTGCCGGATCCGTCTTGTTCTTGACAGACAAAACCGGATCCGTCTCATCCGGTTCATCCGTTTTTCTATCCGTTTTTCTATCCGTTTTTCGACGGATTACGCCAGATCCGGTTTTTAAAATTGACCCTTGTGGCCTTCCGAACGGGATTGGCTACTGGAAAACTAGATATAGCATGTTCCTACAGCCCTTCTTTGACAGGTTGTAGAGAAGAAAGTGCAGGTTGGAGAGAAGAGCAAGTTACTGGCGAAGATGGATGTTGTCATTGGAAATATTACCACTAGAAGTTCTGTGACTGTTTCAGGGACAATTTTCCACTATACTTTATGTCACCTCAAGGCAGAGTACACTGGGATGACAGAGTGTGAAAGATTTGTGCCCTAAACTTGTGTACCTTCTGGACCAACAGTATATACCTTTGCCAACCAAAGTTGGCTATCTTGTCATGGTCTTACTATTTTTACCTTTAGGCCACAGGTGTGTACCTGGTTGTGTTTTATGCAAAGTATTTCACCTTTTAACAAAAGTTGTGTACATTGGTAGGAAATCACCAACAATAAACACAACTTTTTAGGTGAAATACTTTGCTTCAAACACAACCAGGAACACAACTGTGGCAAAAAGCTAAAATTTACCCACAGTTATATACCTGGTTTTGAATACCTTTTTACCTTTGAAATACCCTGTATTTAACCTTTTTTTAAAACATAGTTCGCCGCAGAAAGAAATGACAGACAACCATTGTGAAACGATAATTTAACTTTTATTTAAATTTTTTTTTTTTTTATGTTTTTAAAGTGCAAAAAACTTTTTTAATAAAGGTTTTAAACCCAATGGGCATTTTTATTACAAAAAACACACATTACAAATCTGTGTACTGTGGGGTGGAAATACTGCTGGAGGGGCTGCGGGACACTTCGACACTGGGTGTGTGGAGAGAGGACTGGGATCGTGGTGGGGAAGGAACAGTTAGAGGTGAAGGTGTGGAAAAAGCTACAGAATGGGTGGACATGTGGGAGGCAGAAGAGGTGGTGGGCGGTGGAGTGGAGGGTTGGGCAGGGACTGTAGGAGCAGATGATGTTGATGGAAAGTTGTATGGGGAAGGAGTTTGGTACGGGGAAGGAGTTTGGTACGGGGAAGGAGTTTGGTACGGGGCAGGTTGCTGGAAGTGGGGAGATGTCTGGTACTGGGGAGGTTGCTGGTACTGGTGAGGTTGCTGGTATGTAATAGGAGGGGGAGGATGGAAAGTGGCTGGAGGGGGTGCAGATGTAATAGGAGGGGGAGGATGGAAAGTGGCTGGAGAGGGTGCAGATGTAATAGGAGGGGGAGGATGGAAAGTGGCTGGAGGGGGTGCAGGTGGAGGAACTACAGTGGTGGGAGGTGGAGGTTGGGAGGTAACCTGCTGTAGAGCACCATGGCACGAATGCATTACATGCATCTGCTGGGTAGGAGATAGTGTTGCCATGCGCTCCACAACAGACCTGAAAAAGGTGTGGTTTGGCGAAGATCTTGCTTCTGAATGCATGGTTTGCAGAAGTGTCTTCACCTCCAGAATGCTGGAGTTGATCTGCTGAAAGCCTGCGGAGATTTGCTCTGACAAGACTTTGAGACAGTTCTGGAAAGATGCATTCAGATGCAAGAACTCTTGCGCATAACTCTTTTCCTGACCCCTCTGCCGCTGCCGCCCAGTACCCGCAGGTGTACTAGAGGTGGCAGGGGCAGAAGGGTGGGGTAAAGGGAAAGCGATCTCCTCACCAGCAGCTTCATGTAATGTAGGCGGCCACGATGCTCCTGTGCTGGTGGATGGGACAGATGGGTCGAATATGTGGGAAGGCTGGGAAGGTGCAGATGTACCGGGGCGGTCGAAGTGTCCCTCGGTGCCGGTCTCCTCAGGGATCGCCTCAGAAGGGTCCAATCGTGCAGGCTCCCGAGTGCTGCTCACCGTGCTGTGTAATAAAGAGAAAAAAAAACAATTAAAATACTGACATGGTATGGCCCTGGCTGAAAAAAAAAAGTTACATCTAACATTTTTTTCACATGTGGTGTGTAATATTTACCTTCTGGTGAGCATTGTTTCCCGGAGGAACGACAGGGCTTGTGCGTACTTGTACTTGCTCCTGCGTCCTCCAGATCCACTCGGGGCCCGCATCTCTTTATTGAACTCCTTCTTGAAACGATCCCTCACAGACCGCCACCGATTCACAATTCTGTTCCCTGAAACGAGAAAGGAGTGGTTAGTATACAACATCAGTGTTTCACAAACTCCAGTCCTCATGGTCCCCAGGGGTCATGTTTTCAGGATTTCCATAGTAAATAGAAATCCTGAACACATGATCCGTGGGGACCACGAGGACTGGAGTTCGGGAAACACTGGTTTACATCAAGCAACCGGTACTGTATATACTTGCGCTCTTTAATCTGGGCCCGAGCTTCGAGGTCCTCCCAGCGGCCCACAAGGAGAGAACAGATTTCCTCCCAGAGTCGTCGGGTAACGATCAGGTCAGCGTGGCGGCGGTCAGCCATATTCCAGAGCGGCTCCCTTTCTCTGACGAGATCGATGAGGCGGTCCACATCAATCCCTCCATCCTCACCGTCAGAGTCGGGAGCACGCTGTGAAGGCTGTTAAAGAAAAAGACAAAAATAACATAATTAGCCTCCACAAAAGAAATGAAATAAAAAGTGCAAAAAAACAAAGCAAAAATATTTATACTTACACGCTGGTGACCGCCGCGTTGCTGTCGCCGACGACCCTGGGAGGCACTGCGAGGACCTCTTGGCCGAGCACCAGATTGGGAAGACTAGAGAAGAAAACAAAAAATGTTATGTCTTTGGATGTAGGCATTTGTTTGCTGTGTGTGGTCTGCAGAACATTGTTTTCTATGTGTTGTGTGTAGTGTGATGTTGTGTTTCTGCGTTTGATGCAAAAAACTTACCAATTGTGAGCCCACTCCAAGTGTCTGTCCACCCCTTCCTTCTTCTTCTGGGAGCTCCTCTTCATCTTGTGAATCCTGTTTTGAAATAAAAGGCAATGAATAGACATATATTACAGAGATGATGGATTTTGGAAATAAAAACTTACCGTCAAACGCTGACGATGCGAGGGAGGGCTCCCAGAAGAAGATGTGCTGTCCTGTTGATGGCCAGACTCCATGGCTGTGGGTATTGCTGCTGCTGTTGCTGCTGCCAGTGATGCCATTTCTGCTGCTGCTGCTGCATCTCTTTGGCGGCTGTTGAATAAAGAGAAACAAAGGGCCAATGAATATCTTGATATTCCATGGCCCTAGTTTGGAGGAATGGGGGATTTGATAATTACCGTCTCTCATCTGCTGCTGGACTCCCCTCCTCAGCATGTTCCATTTGCTGCTCCATTTGGGGTGGTGCTGATGGTGCTGCTGCTGCAGATGTCTGCTGCCTTCTCCTGCTCCTGGTTCTTGGCTTGGGTGGCATGTTGGGTGTGGCTGAGGGTCCTATTGTCTTGCTTTTATATATCTCCTGTGGGCAGAGCTACTGAGCATGCTCAGACCAAAAAACCGGATCCGGCGCATTGCGGCGCTCATAGGCTTTCATTGTGTGAAAAAGCCGGACGCGCCGGATCCGGCGTGTCCGGCTTTTTCGCCGGAGACAAAAAACGTTACAGTAGACGTTTTTTCCAGACGCCGGATCGCGACACATTGCCGGATCCGGCGAAAACCGGATGAAACGCATGGCCATCCGGCGCGATCCGGCGCAAATGCAAGTCAATGGGGGGGAAACCAGATCCGGCATTGCATTTCGCCGGATCCGGTTTCTGTCAAAAGCGCCGGATCGCGCCTGACGGCGAAAACCTGATGTGTGAAAGAGGCCTTAGTGAAGCCTGACTGTGACTGTGACTCATCTGGGGGAGGAGCAGTCAGGAGAGGACTGTGAATAAATGCACGGGAGTTAACCCATCAGTCCCAAATATACACTGCCAGCTCCTCCATGGCATATATGGCATGGAGGGACTCAGCACATTGTCATCATCATCATCTGCAATGATCTGTGCATTACCTTTAGTCCCGAATAAAGATCAACTTTACTGGCCCCTCATCCATGGCATATACATACAGTATATAGTATGTGTAGGAGGAAAGACTCAGCACATTGTTTGGTATATCATCTTCTCATAGTATTAGGCCAGGTTCACATTGCAATAATGGCCCTGCATTCAACGGGATCCGTTACATAGCAAGCGGCACTAACGCTATGTAACGGACACGTTAACGCACCCATTGGCCACAATGCTACTAACGCATCCAAACGGATGCCAAAATCGGCATGATGCGTTACTTCATGACGCACCCCCAACTGCTGCAGACCGTGTTCAAGGGTACGTCATGAAGTAACGCATCACGCCGATTTTGGCATCCGTTTGGACGCGTTAGTAGCATTGCGGCCAATGGGTGCGTTAACGTATCTGCAACATAGTGTTAGTGCTGCTATGTAACGGATCCCATTGATCGCAGGGCCAGGAGGATTCAGGACAACACTACAGGGAGGAGGATAGACGACATCAGTTGTTGCTGCTAAGGGCTCATACTTACTAGCGAGAGAGTCGCACAATTCTTGTGCGTATCTCTCGCATGAAAACCTGGCACTGCCGCCAGCACTCGGACTGGAGCGTGCGGTTACATGTACTTCTATGCAGTCACCCCCTCTGGTCTGAGTGCCGGCGGCAGTGCCAGGTTTCCATGAGAGAGACTCACACGAGAATCACGCGAGTCTTTCGCAAGTGAGTATGAGCCCTAAGGGTAGGGTAAGTAATACAAAGTGATTTTAGGCAAAACCTGTGGAGAGATCAGGTCCAGCCCCAATCATTATTTAGGGTTAAGCTGGTTTCACACTTGAATATTTTGGATGCACACGGATCCGTTTTCGTCTCCATTGACTTTCAGTGGTGACGGTTCGGACTTGCGTGCGCATCCAATTGTCACCGTTTTCCCACAGATCCGCATGTCTGCATATTTTATCAGATGCACAAAAACACAACTTGTTGCAGTTTTGTGTCATTTGAAAAACACATAGGCACAGGGAGACGCACGGATCCGCGGCTACATGTCTGGAATTAAAATGGAGCTCTATGGAGGACGGATCCAGGACAACATGGATCCGTGTGCTTCCGTGTGCAGGGATCCGTTTTGCGGCACTGAGCATGCTCGGAAGCGAGGGATGTGCTGTATGGGACCAGTATGCAGGCATAATATAGACTATGTCTGCATGCTGCTCAGTCAAGCAGTGATCTTTCCTGCCTCACTAGAAGGGCTTGTGCCCTGTGTTATAGTGTGGTAATGATAATAAAATGTATTGGGAGCATGTATGGGGGCACCTGGTTAGGGGCTGCACGAGTGGGGTTGCGTTCACACTTGTGTTTTGGTACTGTGCGTTGTGAAGCGTAGCAATGATGCATCCTGATCCAGATTACATCCCTATACTTAACATAGGGACGCACGGACCTGTGTTTGCATCAGGATCAGGATGCATCATGTGCACCGACACATATCACAGCATTTACTAATTCACAAAGCACATGAACAAAAAATGCCACAATACATGATAAGGCTACAACTGAGGAGCCGGGGCCTGATCACAAGAGCTGACAATCAGAGGAAACAACAATGCTGAATAACAGTCTACACTGCGTCACTAGATCCTTATACAGGGGTATAATGAGGCCTCACTGTACAGGAGAGACCGGAGCGAGGAGCGGGGGCCTGATCACAAGAGCTGACAATCTGAGGAAACAGCAATGCTGAATAACAGTCTACACTGCGTCACTAGATCCTTATACAGGGGTATAATGAGGCCTCACTGTACAGGAGAGACCGGAGCGAGGAGCAGGGGCCTGATCACAAGAGCTGACAATCTGAGGAAACAGCAATGCTGAATAACAGTCTACACTGCATCACTAGATCCTTATACAGGGGTATAATGAGGCCTCACTGTACAGGAGAGACCGGAGCGAGGAGCGGGGGCCTGATCACAAGAGCTGACAATCTGAGGAAACAGCAATGCTGAATAACAGTCTACACTGCGTCACTAGATCCTTATACAGGGGTATAATGAGGCCTCACTGTACAGGAGAGACCGGAGCGAGGAGCAGGGGCCTGATCACAAGAGCTGACAATCTTAGGAAACAGCAATGCTGAATAACAGTTTACACTGGGTCACTAGATGCTTTTACAGGTGGAGAATGAGGCCCTCACTTTACAGGCAAAGACCTAGAACGATGACTGTGGAAAACGGATTTCTATTTAAAAACAGAGCCATTTAAAGAGCCAAAAGAGCCAGCTCTTTATGGTGAGCGGAGCCGAATAAGCCGGATCACCAAAAAGAGCCGGACTTCCCATCACTACTCCTCACACAAACTAACTAAACTTCCCCTTCCTGGCCCCCAGAGAGCGCTCTTCCCCCAGTTTTGGTTCAGAGCTCCCTCTGCTGGCCTGGAGTGGGAACTGTGCTGTGTGTTGTTTTACCTGACAGAGAGATCCTTCATTCCTTCCAAGCATAACATCACACTTCCTAGGAGGAAGGTAATGCCACTGTGGTGACCATACTCCTGGGGGCGTCACATATGTAACCCCTTCTCATGTGCAGCACCATGGAATCAATGGTGCTATATAAATAAATAATAATAATTCCATCCACAAGGTCATTAATAAAGAGATTAAAGGGAAGCTGTCAGCAGGATTGTGCTGAGTAACCTAAAGACAGTGTCAGGTTGACACTATTATACTGATTAACATGATACCTTGTTTGATTAACCCCTTTCTGCCATATGACGTACTATCCCGTCCATGTGCCCTGGGACAGTACGTCATAGCGATCAGCGGCACTCACAGGGTGAGCGCCGCTGATCGCGGCCGGGTGTCAACTGATTATCACAGCTGACACCCGGCACTATGTGTCGGGGCGGTCACGGACCACCCCCAACACATTAACCCCTGGCACACTGCGATCAAACATGATTGCAGTGTTTCGGGGGCATAGGAGAGAAGCGCGCAGGGAGGGGGCTCCCTCCACGCTTCCCTGTGACCCCCGCAGCAGCATGATGTGCTGCGCTGCTCAGAGGGTCCTCCTCCCTGCAGGCCCCGTGATCCAATATGGACCTTCGGAGTCCTTCGGGGGCCTGCAGGGAGCCGGCTTCCTCACTGCCTGCTGAAAGCAGACATGAGGAAGCCTTGTGCAGCGTCTGTCAGATCGCCGATCTGATAGAGTGCTGTCTAAACTGTCAGATCGGCGATCTGACATCTTATAGTGATGTCCCCCCCTGGGACAATGTAATAAAGTTAAAAAAAATAAATAAAGGTTAAAAATATTTTATTAAAAAAATCACTAAATATATTTAAAAAAAGATATTCCCCAATGAATTCATTTTTTTTGGAAATAAAAAAAAAAACAATAAAAGTACACATATTTAGTATTGCCGCGTCCATAACGACCCGTCCTATAAAACTGTCCCATTAGTTAACCCCTTAAGTTAACCCCTTAAAAAACACGAAGCAAAAAATCAATTCTTTATCATCATACTGCCGAACAAAAAGTGCAATAACGTGCGATCAAAAAGACGGATATAAATAAACATCGTACCGCTGAAAACGTCATCTTGTCCTGCAAAAAACGAGCTGCCATACAGCATCATCAGTGAAAAAATAAAAAAGTTATATCTCGCAGAATAAAGCGATGCAAAAATAATTATTTTTTATTTAAAATAGTTTTCATTGCATAAAAGCACCAAAACATTAAAAAAAACATAGATTAGGTATCGCTGTAATCGCACCGACCCGAAGAATAAAACCACTTTATCAATTTTACCACACACGGAACGGTGTAAGCGCATTCCCCAAAAGAAATTCATGAAATGCTGGGTTTTGTTCATTCTGCGTCTCAAAAGTCGGAATAAAAAGCGGGCCTGTGGAAGGAGACCGAAACGCGCGTCGGGGCGGACGTGCAGCCCCCAGCTGACAGCGGTACTTCTGTGCTATCCCTTGGAGGTAATTTCACCATTAGGAAAGAAATTTTTTTCTGTTATGCCGTTTGGCTATATGTTACCCAGGGTACACAGGTGTTACTATCATGTGGAGATGAAGGTCTTATTTGAAATAATTATTTTTATAATTGTCTATGTCATTATGACGTGATATTGATTAGACTATTCATAGCAGACACATCATCCCCTCTTATATATTATTGTACTGTCTGTTGACTGGATATGCATGTTGATTTATGATCATGGCGGTGAGCCTATAGCCCACTCCCTTCTTTCCCCATATCTTGGCATATGGTTTTAAACTGTTTTCTAATAAACTTATTTTGTTATACATTATTATTGCCTATAAATCATCTTTTTGTTGAGCTTCATCTGTATTTTGATGATAGGCGTATTTAATCCATATGCACATGACCCATGAGATTTATTGGTAAATATCATGTGTATTCGTCTGGTTTGTTGGTTATTTGTTCTTCAAGAACTTTGCACACTACTGATGTTAGGCTTACCGGACAGTAGTTAAAGACCTACAGCAATCAGGAAGGAACAATTCGATCAAATGTATAAAAAAAACTAAAAATTTTATTAATGAATATAGAAATACATAAAAGATAGAAACACAATAGAAAAACTATTGATGCAATAAAATCACAACATGATATGGAATATAGATACAGAAAAACAGAAAAGACTTATGCAAAGTAACAACCATATGTATATAATGATAAATTAGATAGCAAGCAATATACAATGAAGGTCATGTAGATATAGCCACATTCTTATCTTTCTTAAAAATCGGTAACACGTTAGCCATCTTCCAATCCTGTGGCACCAACTTTGTTACAAGAGTGTAAGAAGATGAGATACATTGGTCCGTCAATTACTGAGCTCAATTCCCTCAATATATGTGGATGAATGCCATCTGGCCTGGGCGATTTGTTGATATTTAGCTTGCTCAGATGCAGGAATGCTTTTTCTTGTATTTTACTAATTTTATCAGGTTGTGAAATTTGATTTTTGCCTTGTTGAATGATCCCTGGAACTGTCACTTCATTGATGAACACAGATGAAAAGTACCTGTTTAATATCTCAGTCTTTTCTTTGTCCTTTATTATTATTATTATTTATTATTATTATAGTGCCATTTATTCCATGGCGCTTTACATGTGAGGAGGGGTATACATAATACATACAAGCACAGTAATCTTAAACAATACAAGTCACGACTGGTACAGGATGAGAGAGGACCCTGCCCGCAAGGGCTCACAATCTACAAGGAATGGGTGAGGATACAGTAGGCGAGGGTAGAGCTGGTCGTGCAGCGGTTTGGTGGATTGGTGGTTACTGCAGGTTGTAGGCTTGTCAGAAGAGGTAGGTCTTCAGGTTCTTTTTGAAGGTTTCCATGGTAGGTGAGAGTCTGATATGTTGTGGTAGAGAGTTCCAGAGTAGGGGGGATGCACGGGAGAAGTCTTGCATGCGATTGTGGGAAGAGGAGATAAGAGGGGAGTACAGAATGAGATCTTGTGAGGATCGGAGGTTTCGCGCAGGTAAGTACCGGGAGATGAGGTCACAGATGTATGGAGGACTCAGGTTGTGGATGGCTTTGTATGTCATGGTTAGGGTTTTGAACTGGAGTCTTTGGGTAATGGGGAGTCAATGCAGGGATTGACAGAGGGGAGAGGCCGGGGAATAACGGGGGGACAGGTGGATTAGTCAGGCAGCAGAGTTTAGAATAGATTGGAGGGGTGCAAGAGTGTTAGAGGGGAGGCCACATAGCAGGAGGTTGCAGTAGTCAAGGCAGGAGATGATGAGGGCATGGACTAGGGTTTTTGCAGATTCTTGGTTGAGGAATGTACGGATCTGTAAAATATTTTTGAGATCAAGTCGGCAGGAAGTGGAAAGGGCTTGCATATATGGTTTGAAAGAGAGATCAGTGTCATGGATAACCCCGAGGCAGCGAGCTTGTGGGACTGGAGAGAGTGGGCAGCCATTTACTTTAATGGATAGGTCCATTGGGGGGTCACGTGAGATGGGGAAAGATGATTAATTCTGTTTTGTCCATATTAAGTTTTAGAAATCTAGCAGAGAAGAAGGATGAAATAGCAGACAGACATTGAGGTATTCTGTATAGTAGGGAGTTGATATCTGGTCCAGAGATATAGATCTGTGTGTCATCAGCATAGAGGTGATACTGAAAACCATGAGATTCTATGAGTTGTCCGAGGCCTAAGGTGTAAATGGAGAAGAGCAGGGGCCCTAGGACTGAACCTTGTGGGACTCCGACGGATAGGGGGTGCGGTGAGGAGGTGGTGTGCGAGTGGGAGACACTGAATGTCCGGTCTGTTAGATATGACGCAATCCAAGATAGGGCCAAGTCTGTGATACCAAGAGATGAGAGGGTCTGTAGTAATAGAGAATGGTCCACTGTGTCAAAGGCAGAGGACAGGTCCAGGAGGAGGAGGACAAAGTAGTGTCGCTTGGCCTTGGCGGCTAGTAGGTCATTGTTGATCTTAGTTAGGGCAGTTTCAGTGGAGTGATGTGGCCGGAAGCCAGATTTTAATCGGTCAAGGAGGGAGCAAGAAGAGTGGTGGAAGGACAGTTCAAGATGGACGTATTGTTCCAGTAGTTTTGAGGCATAGGGGAGAATGATATGGGGCGATAGCTATGGGTCAAGAGAGGGCTTTTTGAGGATAGGTGTGATTGAGGCATGTTTAAAGCTCGAGGGGAAAACACCAGTTGTTAGTGACAGGTTGAAGAGGTGGGTTAGGGTTGGGATGAAGACTGTGGTGAGTAGTGTTGAGCAATACCATCCGATACCGTGAAGTATCGGATCGGATTGGATCGGACCGATACCCAAAAAGTATCGGGTATCGCCGATTCCGATACCGGAAACCCCATTCAATTCAATGGGACAGAAATATCGGAATTAAAAAAAACCCTTTCTTTACTTGTACATCCAGTTCGGGAGGGGGGAAGAGTGTGGGAGGTGCGTGGGCGGACACTGTGCGTGTCTGTGTGTGCGGGCGGGGTCTGTACGGGCCTCTTGGGGGTCTGTGCAGGCCTCTCGGGGGTCTGTGTGGGCCTGACGGGGGTCTGTGCGGGCCTGATGGGGGTCTGTGCGGGCCTGACGGGGGTCTGTGCGGGCCTGACGGGGGTCTGTGCGGGGCTGCCAGGGGTCTGTGCGGGGCTGCCGGGGGTCTGTACGGGCTGCCGGGGGTCTGTATGGTCCTGCCGGGGGTCTGTGCGGGCCTGCCGGGGGTCTGTGCGGGCTGCCGGGGGTTTGTGCGGGCTGCCGGGGGTCTGTGCAGGCCTGCCCGGGGTTGTGTCTGTGTGCAGGCATCATCCTATTGGACTACTAGTCCCATCGGTCTATTCCTGCTACAATGACATTGATTGTCACATTAGCCAATGATGGGAAAGTAGTAGTCCCATCATCCGGCTAATGTGTTGAATGTAAAAAAAAAAAAAACATACATACTACATACATACTATATCTATACTACATTCATACAACATACATACATACTGCATACTACATACATACTTCATATATACTACATTCATACAACATACTGTACATGCATACTACATACATACTTCATATATACTACATTCATACAACATACATACTACATACATACTTTATATATACTACATTCATACAACATACATACAACATACATACTACATTCATACAACATGCATACATACTACATACATACTACATATATACTACATATATACTACATTCATACAACATACATACTACATACATACTTCATATATACTACATTCATACAACATACATACATACTACATACTACATACATACTACATTCATACAACATACATACATACATACTACATACTACATACAGTACATACTACATACATACTACATACATACTACATACATACAACATACCTACATACTACATACATACTACATACTACATACATACTTCATATATACTACATTCGTACAACATACATACATACATACATACTACATACATACTACATATATACTACATTCATACAACATACCTACATACTACATACATACTACATATAAACTACATTCATACAACGTACATACATACTACATACTACATACATACTTCATATACACTACATTCATACAACATACATACATACATACTACATGCTACATACATACTACATATATACTACATTCATACAACATACATACAACATAGATACTACATATATACTACATTCATACAACATACATACATAGTGCATACTACATACATACTACATACATACAACATACATAAAACATGCTACAGACATACAAAATACATACTACATACAATACATTCACACATTCCTACAATACATACATATAGACATACAGTACATATAGCATAGAGTACATACTCATCATCACTTGTCACTTTGATCCCCGAAGCCAGTGTCATCTTTAAAAAATATTAAAATAACAAACAACCGATATACTCCCTGATCCGCAGAAATCCACGAGTGTCCCACGACGATCTCCTGTGGAGAACAGCAGCATCAGCTGATGCCACCGCGCTCTGGGGGCCCCAGGAATACAATGACGGGAGGTAGGTATCCTTCCGCACTGTATTCCTCCGCCACTGTAAAAAAAATAGTCCCTAGTCTCACTTTTGGCATTGATGTGTGAGAAAGTTCCCACGCAGCTTTTGCCATAAAGTGAGACCAGTGAACTATAGTAATCTCTCAGTGATGCACTGCAGGAGATCGTCGTGGGACACTCGTGGATTTCTGCGGATCAGGGAGTATATCGCTTGTTTGTTATTTTAATATTTTTTAAAGAGGACACTGGCTTCGGGGATCAAAGTGACAAGTGATGGTGAGTATGTACTCTATTTTATATGTACTGTATGTCTATATGTATGTATGTATTGTATGAATGTATGGATGTATTGTATGTAGTATGTATGTATGTTGTATGAATGTAGTATATATGTAGTATGTATGTTGTATGAATGTAGTATATATGTAGTATGCATGTAGTATGTATGTATGTATGTATGTATGTTGTATGAATGTAGTATATATGTAGTATGTATGTAGTATGAATGTAGTATATATGTAGTATGTATGTAGTATGTATGTATGTATGTATGTTGTATGAATGTAGTATATATGTAGTATGTATGTATGTTGTATGAATGTTGTTTATATGTAGTATGTATGTAATATGTATGTTTTTGGTTTTTTTTTACATTCAACACATTAGCCGGATGATGGGACTACTACTGTCCCATCATTGGCTAATGTGTCAATCACTTTCATTGTAGCAGGCAAAGCCCGATGGGACTTGTAGTCCCATCGGACGATGCCTGCACACACACACACAACCCCCGGCAGCCCGCACAGACCCCCGGCAGGCCCGTACAGACCCCCGGCAGGCCCGCACAGACCCCCGGCAGCCCGCACAGACCCCCGGCAGGCCCGTACAGACCCCCGGCAGGCCTGCACAGACCCCCGGCAGGCCCGTACAGACCCCCGGCAGGCCCGCACAGACTCCCGGCAGCCTGCACAGACTCCCCAGCAGGCCCATACAGACCCCCAGCAGGCCCGCACAGACCCCCGGCAGGCCCGCACAGACCCCCGGCAGCCCGCACAGACCCCCGGCAGCCCGCACAGACCCCCGGCAGCCCGCACAGACCCCCGGCAGGCCCGCACAGACCGCGCATCATGATGCGCACAGACCGCACATCATGATGACATCATTTCATCAGCCAATCACAGCCACAACAGTGGCTCATTGCATTATGGGAACTTCTGATTCCGGTATCTGATATTGTAAAAATATCGGTACTCGGTATCGGAATTCCGATACAGCGAATATCGGCCGATACCCGATATTTGCGGTATCAGAATGCTCAACACTAGTGGTGAGGTTTGGGATGAAGTGGGATGGGATCGGGTCAAGTGCACAGGTAGTGAGATGTGATCTTGAGAGCAGAGTGGAGAGATCTTCTGTAATGGTGGAGAAGTTGATTTTGGAGGAGGAGGGCAGGGCAGTTAGGAGGAAGGGCACTGGGGGCTGTTGACCAAGACTGTCTCTGATGTTATCAAATACATTTAGCAAAAGTGGAAACTGAGAGACTCATTGCTAAAGTAAGTAAAACAAACCCCAAACTATTCTTAATTATATAAACAGTAAAAAGATTAAAATTGATGGTGTCGGCCCTTTAAAGAACAATGAGGGTGAAATCATAGAGAGTGATGTGGGAAAAGCAAATGTTTTAAATACTTTTTTCTCAACAGTGTTCACACAGGAAAAGGATTTGCCAGGGGAAATGCAGAGTGATAATGTAAACTCCCCATTAAGTATTACCTGCCTAACCCAGGAAGAAGTGCAGAACCGCCTTAGTAAGATTAAAATTGACAAATCACCAGGCCCTGATGGCATTCACCCTCGGGTATTAAGGGAGTTAAGTAATGTGATAGACAGGCCTCTATTCCTTATATTTAAAGACTCTATAGAAACAGGGTCTGTTCCTTTTGATTGGCGGCAAGCAAATGTGGTACCAATATTCAAAAAGAGGTGTAAAAGGGAACCTGGAAACTATAGGCCGGTAAGCTTAACATCTGTTGTGGGTAAAATTTTTGAAGGGTTTCTAAGGGATACCATTATGGAATATCTCAATGTTAATAAATGTTTAACTCCATATCAACATGGATTTATGATGGATCGCTCCTGTCAAACTAACCTGATCAGCTTCTATGAGGATGTAAGCTCTCAAATGGATCAAGGAGAATCATTGGATGTCATTTATCTTGACTTCTCTAAAGCATTTGACACTGTCCCACATAAAAGATTGGTAAGTAAGATGAGAAAGCTTGGGCTAGGGGAAAATGTGTGTAGATGGGTAGGTAGCTGGCTTAGTGATAGAAAACAAAGAGTGGTTATTAATGGTGCCTACTCAGATTGGGCCAGGGTTACTAGTGGGGTACCACAGGGTTCTGTATTGGGCCCCCTATTATTTAATATATTTATTAATGATCTAGTGGATGGCTTACACAGTAAAATATCAGTATTTGCAGATGATACAAATCTATGTAAGGTAGTTAACACAAAGGAGGACAGTTTGCAACTACAGACAGATTTGAGTAAATTGGAGAATTGGACTGAAAAATGGCAAATGAGGTATAGCACAGATAAGTGTAAGGTTATGCACATGGGAAGGAGAAACAGATGCTATAATTACTTACTAAATGGAAAACTGCTGGGGAAATCAGACATGGAAAAAGACTTAGGCATCTTAGTCAATAAGAAGCTAAATTGGAGTGCCCAGTGTCAGGCAGCTGCCACCAAAGCAAATAGGGTCATGGGATGCATTAGAAGAGGTCTGGGGACACGAGATGAAAACATAATTCTCCCTCTGTACATATCACTCGTCAGACCACACTTGGAGTATTGTGTGCAATTTTGGACGCCGGTGCACAAGAAAGACATTACTGAACTTGAAAGGGTTCAAAGGCGGGCTACTAAAATGATAAATGGAGTTGGTTCACTACAATACCCAGAAAGGTTATCAAAATTAGGTCTATTTACTCTAGAAAAGAGAAGACTTAGGGGAGACTTAATATATATGTACAAGTATATCAGAGGGCAATACAGAGATCTCTCTAATGAACTGTTTGTACCAAGGACTGTGACAAGAACAAGGGGGTATTCTCTTCGTTTGGAGGAAAGACAATTCCTGCACCAGCATAGAAGAGGGTTCTTCACGGTAAGAGCAGTGAGGCTCTGGAATTCTCTTCCTGAGGAAGTGGTGATGGCCAACTCACTGAATGAAGTTAAGAAAGGAATGGATGCTTTTCTTGTGAGTAACAGTATAGAAGGTTACGAATAACAGAATATTATAGGTAGATGGTTGACCCAGCTTAGGGGAAGGAATTTTTTTCCCTACGGAGAAAATTGGCTTCTACTCTGTGGGTTTTTTACCTTCCCCAGGATCAACAATGCAGAACAGCTGCACTAAAAATAGGCTGAACTAGATGGACATAAGGTCTTCCTTCAGCCTTCAAAACTATGTTACTATGTTCCCCTTGAAAAATTACGCAAAGTCTTCAGCTGAAATGAGTGGGGAGAGAGGAGGTGCTGGGGGGTGGAGGAGAGAATTGAAGGTGTTGAATAACTGTTTAGGGTTGTGAGACCGGGAGGATTTGAGAGATGAGTAGGTTTGTTTTGCTCCAGCGAATGTGCCCTTGTGTGTCCTTATCTTGTTATCATCATCATTTTAGGGGCTGATAGCATCCATTTTTTTCTTTTTGGCCTTGATGGATTAATAAAATTTGGGGGGATTTATTTTAATGTGCTTCAGTAGCTAATTTTGCTAGCTTGATTTCTTTTTGCTTTTCTTATTTAGATTTTTATACTCCTGAAATGCTATATCTGTATTATCGGCCTTCAAGAGTTTGAACTTCCTTTGTTTTTGTCTTATTAAATGTTGTACTGTCTTGTTTATCCATAAGTTTCTTTTTAATCCTGGATATTTCATTACCAGAGGGTATACGTTTACTACAGGATTCTAGCAGTATATCTGTAATGCTGTGACAGTCTTTGGTAATGAAGCGGGGCCCCAAACTGTCTCTGGAACCTAGACCCTAACTATCCCTGTTCCAGGGGTAATCTTGAAGGTAGAGAGGCCCTAGTCTCAGAAATTACTATGCTCCTGTTAAACCCTGATCTGTCTCCTCCCCCACCACATGAGGCATTGGACAGAAATGTAATGAAAACAAGACACAAAGACAAAACAGTGATATCAGAAAACCTCTATTGTACAAAAGCACTAACCAACAGTAGGGAGGCGGGTAGGAACAGGGAGGAATAAACTAAATGGACCAGGAGACAAACACACAGGTACTACAGCAAACCACAGAACACTTCTACAACAACTCTACTCCAACGACTTAGCTTTAGCACACAGAACAGGATGGTGAATCTTTCACCAGCAGGGGCAAGAAAGTCTGACCATTTTACATAGGAAGTAGAGATGGGTGAATACCTGGATGTTTAGGTCACGCGGGTTGGGCCAAACAGTTAAAAAAAAAGTTCTGGTTTGGGTACAAAACAATACCCAGATCCCATTCACTTGAATGGGGGCCCGAACATTCAGTGTTTTCCAAGCTGTCATGTGCATGACAGTGCAGCAAACACCGCTTCTGACTGGTGGTTAAATCATCCTCGCTGGTCCGAGAGCCGCTATTCCCACGCTGTCAAAAGCACTCAGCTGTGTCACTGGTGTCAGCAGATGGAATTACAGCTCCCATCATCCGACACCTGCTGCTGCTAATAACAGCAAGAGCAGGAGCAGCTGATGGGAGTATTCATTAGCCGACTCATGCGCTGTAAAAAAATAATTTTAAAAAACTGAGTGGATTCCACTGTATTTTTGATAACAAGTCAGACAAAACTCACAGCTGGGGGCTGCAACCCTCAGCTGTCAGCCTCAACAAGGCTGTTTTTTAATTATTTAAAACTCTCACGGTACTAACGGGGATCTCACCAAGGTCACGGCAGTTCAGCCCGGAAGGGAATGCAGCCTCAGTGTCCAGCGGCAACCTCGATGACTTCACCGCCAGTCACTGAGGCTGCGCTTGCAGCAGTTCAGTCACCAGTGGATCTCAGCCTGGACAGTCGCATCTTGGCACCATCCAGGTTGAAAACTATTAATCCCCAGACATGGATTACAGCATGGGAAAGTCCAACGGACAGGTGAGGGATATTGTTTTTTTTTTATTTTTTTTTATTACAGGAGAGAGAGGGCTTCGGTGAAATTAGGCATTAGGTGAGTATAACTGTGTTTGTTATTTTTAAACAAAAAAGTTAAAGTGTGTTTTGTTTTCTTCATAATAAAGGACTTTATTCTTGCTGTGTCTTAATTTACCATATAACTATAGGATTAGTAATGGATAGGTGTCTTATAGATGCCTCTCTATTAATAAGCTGTGGACTTGATGTCACCTGACAATACAAAGGTGACATCAACCCCAAAAATATTAACCCCACTTGCCACAGCTACAGTGCAAGTGGGAAGAGCTGGAAAAAGCACCAGAAATGGCGCATCTAATAGATGTGCCTTTTATGGGCAGCTACGGACTGTTATTTTTAGGCTGGGGGACAATATCCATGGCCCTTTACCAGCCTGAGAATACCAGCCCCCAGCTGTCTGCTTTAGCACGGCTGGTTGTTAAAAATGAGGCGGGACCCCACAACTTTTTTAATTATTTTTTTCAATAATTAAAAAGAATAGCGTGGGGACCCCTCTAGTCTTGATAACCAGCCTTGTTGAAGCTGACAGCTGAGGGTTGAAGTCCCGAGATACGAGTTTTGCCTGGCTAGTTATCAAAAATATAGGGGAACCCACGCAGTTTTTTTTTTAAGTATTTATTTACAGCGCAGAAGGCGGCTAATGAATGCACCAATCAGCCACTCCTGCTCTCGCTGTTATTAGCGACAGCAAGTATGGGATGATGGGAGCAGTAGTCCCATCTGCTGACACCAGTGACCGGAAGTAAACTTTATACCTCCGATCACAGCTGAGCGTTCACA
Source organism: Dendrobates tinctorius (assembly GCF_039654945.1). Taxonomy (NCBI): domain Eukaryota; kingdom Metazoa; phylum Chordata; class Amphibia; order Anura; family Dendrobatidae; genus Dendrobates; species Dendrobates tinctorius. The sequence goes on along the minus strand of NW_027361770.1, from coordinate 40,513,534 downwards.
CTGTTGTTTTCTAAGAGCGTGGGAACCGCGGCTCTCTGACCGCCAATTTGAAGCGGTGTTTGCTGCACTGTCAGGCACATGATAGCAAGCAAACACCCAGTGTTTGGGCAGCCAAACCCAGACAGTAACATGGACTTCCTGGTGAAGTCTGTGTTCGATGTCCGTGCCCGAACAGTAGGTGTTCGGTATGGATGCTAAATTTTACTGTTCGGGTTCACCCATCTCTAATAGGAAGAGGTAATGACTGGGTCAGAAACAGCTGAAATGGAGCTGCATGTTTCTGACTAGAATAGAAAGGGTCGTTAACCTCTTCAGTAGAAGAAACATTCCATTTGATATGGGACACAAATCACACCATCTCTAAAGAAGACCTGCGATTCATTACACGACATGACCGTCTAACTCCAGGTCTTCCAGGGAGATGTGACACCCTCGTGAAAATATCCTTAAACATGCCCCATATACACTGACAAGCAAAAGGGTAACAATGTTTAGAACTATTAAATTTCAGACTCCATGTCTCACTCTCTACTACTGTTTCAAGTGTGAGACGATCATCATTTTATTGAAAATAATCTTGGCTATCTCATACATATATTTGACTAGTAACTATTTAGCATATGATTAGTTACGCAGATTCTTGTCATGTCACTGCGTTGTTACTGTTTTGGTCCTATAAATCTAAATTTTATTTTTTATTATTTTGTCAGTGTTTTGTAAATCCACCTTTGGTTTTCAACACTGACTGAATCCTTCTTGGCATTGTGGTACAGTAAAGGATGTTTTACTGGATGGGAGATACATTTCTCCCAGCAGATTAATGTTTGGTCGGGTTTTTCCCTAAAGACAGGACCTGCGATGATGTCGTGGTCACGTAATCAGCCCATGTGATGTCTACCTCACCGGTGGGAGGGGTTATGGGCTATGTAATGGAGGTTGGTATTTGGCACATGGTGAGTGTGTGTCTGGAAGTTACAGGAACTTGGCTGGACTTAGCCTGAACTTGTATACAGGATCCCCGTGCTGCAGGACTATAGCAGCAAGACTCTCAACAACCCTGGGAATGGCACCTGGCGGATGCCGCAGGACCTGGCAGCCGCTTAGTTAAGCCTGTCCCGTGCAAGGGGTGAGTCTGGGACCAGTGGTTCTCCAAGCTGGAGTACATTTATGTTTTTCCCTTATTTTCTGTTAACCTGCTGTTTGCAAAGTGACATTAAACCACTGAAATTAGACTTTAAGCCTGTGTGTTGCCTCGTTACTGCAGCCCTGCCATTACCTACCAGAGCGAATCCCTACAGCATGCTCTCGATCAATTTCAAACTTGTCTAGACTGAAATCTGATCCCAAGACTCTTCCACACATTCCCAAAGTTGGTGCATACTGGTCGACTCATTTGGGTTTGTATACAGTTTTTCTTCAACTCTACCCAGAAGTGTTTGATTAAATTGAGGTCTGGGGACTGTGGGAGCCAATCCAACACCTCTGCTTCATTGTCATTTAACCATTTCTTTGCCAATCTCAATGTATACTTCGGGTCAATATCCTGCTGCAACACTATGTCCTTTTCATACCCATACTCAAAAGTATGAAGTAACTCGTTTTCTTGGATACTCACATATATCTCTGCATTGAGACCACTATCAATTCTGGTCATGCGCCCAACGCCTTTGGCTGTGAAACAACTCCATATAGGGAGGCTTCTCTACCATACTTGACAGTTCCTTCAATTTCTCGATCCATTAGCCCCTTTTTCTTTTGTTTCTTCCAGACCCATTTTCACCCATCAGAGCCTAGTCTATTGACTTTCATCTCATCGCTCCAAATCATCCATTTCCAATCTTCTACTGTCCATTTTTCGGAGTTTTTTGCAAACTCAAGCCGATGCTACTTATGACAATATTGAAGTTGGGTTTCTTCACCTTTTTTTGAGCCACCAATCCAGACTTGTGTAATGTGCATCGCACGGTGCTTGGTTGGACGTCTGTGATCTCACTAGTCCGAAGCATGCGAGTCACCTCCACTCCCGGTTTTTTTTGTTGCCCCAAAACTCATAGACGTTTCGATGAACCTACTTCCTTACTTGCTGACTGTGATATTTTGTCTGGATGTTCACCTCTTGGCTTTTTAATGGATGAACTTCATTTCATACTCTTCCAAACTATCATGGCACTCACATGATAGAGTTTGGCAATTTTCTTAGTTAACAGACCGCTATTGATGACCAGATCCAGCAGATAATCTCCTCTGGTTAGTTCATCTACCAACATAGAGAGGTAATTGTCTTAAACTGCAAATAAGAACTTTTAGCACAACCTGATGATGCTATGTCTCATTGAATGTCTACATAGTTAAAATCCCCCATAATAATGACCCTATTATTATTTGCTGCTTTTTTAATTTGTTGCAGCATTTCATCTGTTCACCTGTTCAGATATATTAGGAGGCTTATAGCAAACTCCAATTAGCAGCTTTAAATTATTGCCAACCCCATGCATATTTACATATACTGACTTTACATTGTCGCAGCTACCCCAATGTCGTCATTGAGCACAGGTCTTAAAGGGAATCTGTCAGCGGGTTTCTGCAATATAATCTGAAGACAGAAAATACAGATTTCAGCAATGCTTCTCTTATCAGGCTCTGTGATTTTATTTGCAGACAATGGTTATTTTAGCACTAGTAGCTTATCATTGCTGTGACTAGCTGATCTTGTGAGCCATGGTCTGGTATGCCCACTCCTGTGATAGTCACCTCACTGTCTATAGATATTATATATTGTTATGGTGTTGCTGGTGCAAAAGAAGAAAGCAAAAGTACCCGGAAGTGAACCCTCTGGGTCACGGCTCCAGAGCCCCCGAGGGCGAGCGCCCAGGTGAGGACCACCCCCTATTCAGGGAGTGTTAGGGACAGACCCCTAGGGGATAGAACCGCGACAGCCGGAACGAAAGGGACGACTGGGGCAATAGACGGGTAAGGAGGCACAGACGTATCCGTATAGTAGGACACCGGGAAACACAGAAACCAAGCGGGGCATCGGACCGGAGAGCCGGGGGAGACAAGGACTCGAGGCTGCAATAGAGAAGAAGAACGATGATGTACTTAGGCGAGAGGAAGACAAACAACTGGGAAGGAAACGGAGTGGGATGAGAATGCGGCAGGAGCAGGTCAGAGGAGATGAAGCAACCAGGGAGACACGGAATGCAGAGCACCGAGGGGACTGACAGAGACGGCGCAGGCAGAGGACAAGGGTGAGGAACACAGACACAGAACACAGCGCAGACAGAAGAGGCAAAGGAGAAGGGCCTGAGAACACAGTGAACGCCGCGCAAGACAGCGTCACCGCATTTGATAACCAGGCGTCTTACCTGTCCAGATGCCGAGCATATGTAGCGGTGGGTGCCGCCATGTTGGGGGCGGGACCAGCACGTCACACTACTCAGGAGGCTGCGCGCCGGGAGTCAAGCAGTGCACAGGTGCCCGACGCCGAGGGAGCCGAGAAGCAGGAGCGTGCCGGGAGGAGCGTGCAGCGAGGTAAGTAGAGACTGGAGCTGAAGCCGGGACTGGAGCTGTGACAGTACCCCCTCCTTTACACCCCCTCCTCCTAACGTTGGTGAGAAACCGTCTCATAATGCGAGGAGCATCAATATTCTCCTGGGGTTCCCATGATCTCTCCTCGGGACCAAAACCCTTCCAATCAATCAAAAACAGAGTTTTTCCTTTAACAGTCTTCATAGCCAAAATATCCCGTACCTCAAAGGTGTTATCCGAGCTACACGATTGGGAGGTTTGGGAAGGCGCATAGTGGAAGTGGTTAAATATTGCTTGCTGGTTTCAGGAGAGATACATGGAAGGTATTAGGAATCTTTAGTGAGGCGGGTAATCTCAACTTGTAGGGCTCGTCGTTGATGCGACTTAAGACCTCAAAGGGACCAATGTAATGTGGACCTAACTTGTAGGAGGGGATTTTCAACCTGATATGCCGGGAAGCTAACCAAACCTTAACCCCAGGGCGATACAGAGGAGCATCTAGCCGTCTCTTGTCGGCATACCGCTTTATTCTGAGGCTGGCACTCTCAAGAGCTACTTTGGTCTCCCTACAAATCTGATAGAAGTCCACAGATAAGGAATCCGCTGCCGGCACACCCGAGGTAGGGGACACAGGAAGGGGAATGCCGGGGTGTTGACCGAAAACCACAAAAAAGGGAGACTTGGAGGAGGCTTCACTTGGATGATTGTTGTAGGCGAATTCCGCCCAAGGAAGAAGAGAGACCCAGTCGTCCTGATGAGCATTGGAAAAATGCAGAAGGTAAGAAGTTAGCGCCTGGTTGACTCGCTCGACTTGACCATTCGACTGGGAGTGATAAGCAGAGGAGAAATCCAACGTTATCTTCAGCAATCCGAAGAGAGCTCACCAAAAACGGGAGGTAAATTGGACCCCTCAATCCGAGACAATATGCTGAGGGAAACCATGAAGGCGAAAAACGTGAAGCAGAAAGATCTTCGCCAACTCGGGCGCGGTAGGCAGACCAGGCAAAGCGATGAAGTGGGCCATTTTGGAAAATCGATCCACGACCACCAATATCACCCTACATCTAGAAGAGGGAGGCAGATTAGTGATGAAATCCATAGCAATATGAGTCCATGGGTTGGCCGGTACTGGTAACGGATGCAGGAGTCCCGAGGGAAGATGTCGAGGAACCTTGTTCCGGGTGCAAGAAGGGCAAGAGGCGATGAAATCTTGGATGTCCTTGCAAAGCGAAGGCCACCAGCAATGGCGGGAGACAAGCGAGAGAGTCTTTTTAATTGCAGCATGTTCAGAAAATTTTGATGAGTGACTCCAGCATAGAACTTTTAGTCTATCTCCACTCCGAACAAAAGTCTTACCAGATGGTGGGGAGACCAGGCTTAATGGGGCCACGGTAAGGATCTTAGCAGGGTCGATGAGATGGACTGGACACTCCTCCTTGTCGACAGACAGGAATGACTGTGATAGAGTATCCGCTTTGATGTTCTTATCCCCGGGTCGGAAGTGGAGTTCGAAGTCAAATCGTTCGAAAAACAGTGCCCATCTGGCCTGCCGTGGGTTGAGCCTTTGGGCGGACTGAAGGTAGGCCAAATTTTTGTGATCCGTAAAAATGATGAATGGATGGAGGGCACCCTCGAGAAGATGACGCCATTCTTCAAGAGCCATTTTTATGGCCAGGAGTTCTCTATCTCCAACGGCATAATTAAGTTTGGGAGCGGAGAAAGCTTTAGAAAAGAATCCGCAGGTGAGAGCACGGCCCGAGGTGGATTTCTGCAGAAGAACTGCTCCAGCTCCCACCGAGGATGCGTCGACCTCGAGGATGAATGGCCTGCTGGCATCCGGGCGATGGAGTACAGGAGACTTAGCAAATTCTTGCTTCAGGGCCTCAAAGGCAGCATCTGCATCAGAGGGCCACTGCTTGGGATCAGCTCCTTTGCGGACAAGAGCCGAGATGGGTTTAGTCAAAGAAGAGAAATGAGGGAAAATTGCCTGTAATAATTGGCAAAACCCAAAAAACGCTGAATTGCCTTAACTCCGAGGGGACGTGGCCAATTGAGAACTGCCGAGACTTTCTCAGGATCCATCTCTAATCCTACGTTCGAGACGATGTAACCAAGAAAAGGCAATGAAGTTTGCTCAAAGAGGCATTTCTCCAACTTGGCAAAAAGGTGGTTCTCTCTGAGATTGGCGGACGTCTCGGCGATGTGTTGCCAGATCAGGGGAGAAGACTAAGATGTCGTCAAGGTAGACTACGACACAGGAGTAGAGGAGATCTCGAAAGACATCATTAACGAGTTCCTGGAATACTGCAGGTGCGTTGCAGAGCCCAAAGGGCATAACCAAATACTTGTAGTGCCCATCTCGCGTGTTAAACGCAGTCTTCCACTCGTCCCCAGAGCGTATGCAAACCAGATTATAGGCCCCTCGTAGATCAAGCTTAGTAAACACACGTGCTCCCTTCAAGCGATCAAAAAGCTCAGAGATGAGTGGCAGTGGATATTTATTCTTCACAGTGATTCGATTCAGGCCACGATAATCGATTCACGGGCGCAGGGATCCATCTTTCTTCATTACGAAAAAGAAGCCTGCTCCTGCAGGGGACGAAGACTTCCGAATGAAGCCTCTGGCCAGGTTGTCTTGGATGTATTCAGACATGGCTTGGGTCTCTGCTGAGGAGAGAGGATATATCCTTCCATGAGGCGGAGTGATACCAGGAACAAGCTCAATGGGGCAGTCGTAGGGACGGTGCGGAGGAGGAGTCTCAGCCTCTTTCTTATCAAAAACATCCAAAAAGTCATAGTACACCGACAGCAATCCATAGGGAACAAGGGAAGAACGAGGGGTACCTATGGGACGTACCGACAGCAGACACCGAGCCCGACAAGACTCCCCCCAGCGCAAGACATTGCCGCTATGCCAATCTAAGGTGGGCTCGTGGAGCCGCAGCCAGGGAAGGCTAAGCAGGATAGGATGAGAAATACCTGCTAAGACGTAAAACGTAATTTTCTCCTTGTGCAGAGCCCCTACTTGCAACTCTACCTCATGAGTGACTAAAGTAACTCTCTCTAGCAGGGGTCGACCATCTACAGAGGCGAGAACTAAAGGATTTTGTAAGACCCTCACGGGAACAGAAAGTTTATTAACCTCCTCTAGCCTAATAAAATTCCCGGCGGCACCCGAGTCCACATAGGCCACTAGAGAAGCCCGCTTCCCACCAACTTGCAAGAGGACAGACAAAGTGAGGGGGAGAGAGGTATCACATACACCTAGGGAGGCCTCTCTTGCATGGCCTAGGCGGAGAAGTTTTCTGGACGATCCGGACAAGTTCGGATAAGATGGGAACCGCTACCGCAGTAGAAACACTGACCGTGAAGGCTCCTCTCCCTACAACGCTGATCAGAGAGCTTCAGGCAGTCCTCCTGCATAGTTTCGGGTGCCAGAGATTAAGGGAGACTCCTAGGTCAAGGACTGGGTGGTCTGCGGACAGAAGAAAATGGACGAGAGACCCTTCCCTCCCTGGCCCGTTCTTGAAACCGGAGATCAATCTGAGTGGCTAAAGAGATCCTCCAGGGCTGTTGGGGTGTCGCGACCAGCGAGCTCATCCTTTATACGACTCGAAAGGCCTCGCCAGAAGGTGCCCACCAAGACCTCGTTATTCCAACCTAAGTCGGAGGACAGGGTCCTAAACTGTATAGCGTACTGGCCCACAGTTAGAGAACCTTGGCACAGGTTAAACAAAGCCTCAGTGATGGAGGCTAAATGACCTGGTTCGTCAAAAACCCGACGGAAAGTATCAAGAAAAATGGAAAGCTGGGTAACTACCGGGTCATCGCGCTCCCAGAGAGGATTGACCCAAGCCAAAGCGTTCCCCTCCAGATGAGAAATGATGAAGGCCACTTTGGCTTGGTCAGTGGGGTACTGCTGGGGCAGCAGTTCCAAATGGAGGCAGCACTGATTTATAAAACCCGGCACAATTTGGCGTCACCGCTATACCGGGGTGGTTTGGCTAGCCGCGGAGGAGGATGGGAACCCGCAGCAGGAGGGGCAGATGCGGCGAGTGCAAAGAAAGCAACCGACCATCCACCGAAGCCATGTAGCTGAGGATATGTGATTGGGTGTCTCGCTGCTGAGCCAATTCCTGTTGTAAGCCAGCCAACTGGGCAGCATTACCAGGGTCAGAGGACTGGAGAGCGGAAAGGCGCGAGTCCATTGTTTTCATAAAGGACATCATGCGCGTCTGGTTCTCCCAAAGGAAAACTAACTTTTTGGGCAGCCGTGGCTCCAGCGGGGTCCATGGCCTGGTAATGCTGTTATGGTGTTGCTGGAGCAAAAGAAGAAAGCAAAAGTACCCAGAAGTGGACCCTCTGGGTCACGACTCCAGAGCCCCTGAGGGCGAGCGCCCAGGTGAGGACCACCCCCTATACAGGGAGTGTTAGGGACAGACCCCCAGGGGATAGAACCGTGACAGCTGGAACCAAAGGGATGACTGGGGCAATAGACGGGTAAGGAGGCACAGACGTATCCATATAGTAGGACACCGAGAAACACAGAGACCAAGCGGGGCACCGGACCGGAGAGCCGGGGGAGACAAGGACTCGAGGCTGCAATAGAGAAGAAGCACGATGATGTACTTAGGCGAGAGGAAGGCAAACAACAGGGAAGGAAACGGAGTGGGATGAGAAGGCGGCAGGAGCAGGTCAGAGGAAGTGAAGCAACCAGGGAGACACGGAATACAGAGCACCGAGGGGACTGACAGAGACGGCGCAGGCAGAGGACAAGGGTGAGGAACACAGACACAGAACACAGCGCAGACAGAGGCAAAGGAGAAGGGCCTGAGAACACAGTGAACGCCGCGCAAGACAGCGTCACCGCATTTGATAACCAGGCGTCTTACCTGTCCAGACGCCGAGCATATGTAGCGGTGGGCGCCGCCATGTTGGGGGCGGGACCAGCACGTCACACTACCCAGGAGGCTGCGCCCCGGGAGTCAAGCAGTGCGCAGGTGCCCGACGCCGAGGGAGCCGGAGGCCGGGCACGGGGACGCGCTGAGAAGCAGGAGCGCGCCGGGAGGAGTGCGCAGCGAGGTAAGTAGAGACTGGAGCTGAAGCCGAGACTTGAGCCGTGACATATATACAAAGAATGATATGGGCGGGGTTATTTTCCTCAGCTCTGCTCCATTACTAAATATAAAAACTCAGATTATGTCAGAGCGGATACACCCAGTAACTAAGTGTACATCGCTGGATTGAGCTTCTTTTTGCCTGCATCAGGATACTCTCAGATGAGGTAGGAAAAACCTGCTGCAGATTCCTTTTAAATTGGATTTAACAAAAATACACAGCCCTTCACCTTTTTTGTCTTTCCTGTCTTTCTGCATGTTGAGTAAGCCTCTATAGGACCCACTCATGGCTTTCCTCCAGCCAGGTTTCCGTAATGCCAGGTTTTTCGTAATCTGTGGCTGATATAAGAGTCTCCAATTCATTTTGTTTGCAAGACTTTCATGAACTTGGCAGCAGACATTAATACTATTAGCACATTTATTACTCATACTCACCTCCATACTTTCTTTGCATGTCCCAGCCACCCCTAAATCCTCTTTGACCCCTATTATCTCACTCACTGTGTCTACTTTATCTATCCCCTTAAATGCACAACTACACTCCTGAAGCACAGCTTCACACTGCCCGTTCATACCATTCAGCCTGTAGCCAACATAAAAGTTGTACCAAAAAAACATGGAGTAAAGATCTATTTAAAAAAATTATTGCAAAGCTTTATTCAAAAAACACATATCAAGACAGTGTGGCAGAGCAGCTCACTCGACTGGACACAGACGTATAACCGGAACAATGTCTCTTTAAGGAAATGCTTGGTTTATTGAATACAGCATAAATAAAGCTTGGGAAAATAAATAAGTCCCTCTGGACAAAACAGCAAAAAAAAAAAAATAAAAGAAACAGTCCTTTTCCTAGAGGGGATCAGCCCGCTCACAGGTAGCAATGTCCACGGTTCAGGTTTAGCACACTTTCCTTGAGTGGTCCCTCTCCAGACACACACTGAACACTGAAAGTTCTGGCTGTCAGCTAATTTAAGCCCAGACCTTGTGGCACCTCCATCATTTGATCTTGACATCACACAGGTCCTGTTAGGACTCTGCAGGTGGAGATACGGTGGACCAATTCCCTAGTGAGGGTTTAGGTCAGGACGAGCTAGGGTTTTAAGGTTCCTGTTGCACGCCTGGTGCGGAACCGACATAGGGAACGTTAGGAGTGCAGGGACACTGGCTCAGGGGAGCTCAGGAGGTCTCCACTTCCCTATTCCCTATCACAGGGCCCACCATTGTTAATGTTTCCCAGGTTTCCCTTATTGATTAAATTCGCCTTACTGGAGGCGGGGTTTCCAGACTTATATATATGTGTAATGTCTAAATTCGCCAGTTGGAGACGGTGTATCCAGCTGCACGTGTTTATTATTTAAATTCACCCCACTGGATGCGGTGTATCCAGGGTCACGTGCGTCACATGGGTTCGCCTTGTGGTAGTCGCTGCGTCCAGACACACACGTGACCGTGACATTATCACCAACCAATACTTTTTTTTCTGGTGAGCCTTGGCCATGTGGAGACCGCTGAGTAATTGCTGCCGGACCTCCTCCCACCCGCTCTATGAAGGTTCACTAAAACCAGCCCATATGATAACTTTCATTTCATTCTCCCAACACGTAGTGTGCGGGAGAAAACTACTCTGGTTTTACATCACCGACACCATCATGCACAGTGACATGTATCTCCACTCCATCGCTTCCCCAGAGACTCTGTCACATAATCCCCCCTCTGTCCAAAGCTGGGGTTTTTGGCACCTTCACTGGTTAAGCAGGGGACTCTGGACAGGGCATCTGCGTTCCGATGCAACCTCTCTGGCCTGTGGTACACATGGAAAGTGAAGTCCTGGAGTGCTAAACACCATCTAGTCATCCGGGCATTCTTCCCCTTCTTTTCCCTCATCCATCTCAGGGGTGCATGATCTGATATTAGCCTTAACTTTCTGTCTAACAGGTAATATCTCAGGGTGTTGATTGCCCACTTGATGGCCAAGCACTCTTTCTCTACGATGGCATAGTTCTTCTCACAGGAGGAGAGTTTTCTTCTCAGGTATAGGACTGGGTGTTCATCGCCATCTATTTCCTAGGACAGCACAGCTCCTAAACCAACTACAGAGGCATCCGTCTGGAGCACAAACTCTTTAATCCCTTTCTGCCAAGAGACGTACTATCCCGTCCATTTGCCCTGGGACTTAATCCCCAGGGAAGGGATAGTACGTCATAGCGATCAGCGGCGCTCACGTGGTGAGCGCCGCTGATCGCGGCCGGGTGTCAGCTGATTATCACAGCTGACACCCGGCACAATGTGTCACGGGCGGTCCGCCCCCGACACGTTAAGCCCTTGTACACCGCGATCAAACACGATTGCAGTGTACCGGGGGTTAAAGGGAAGCATCGGCAGGGAGAGGGCTCCCTCCGTGCTTCCCTGAGCCCCCCACGGCAGTGCAATGTGCTGCGCTGCTGCGGGGGGCTCTTTCCCTACAGGCCCCCGGATCCAAGATGGCGACGGGGACCTTCGGGGGCCTGTAGGGAGCTGACTTCCTCACTGCCTGCAAAGCGCAGGCATGAGGAAGTCTGCTGCACTGCCTGTGACAGATAGCTGATCTGTCACAGTGATCTGTGATGTGCAGATCAGCAATCTGTCACAGGACAGTGATGTCCCACTTGGGACAATGTAATAAAGTTAAAAAAAAAAAAAAGTGTAAAAATAATTTTTAAAAAATCGCTAAATAAATTAGTAAAAAAAAATATATATATATTCCCCAATAAATTCATTTTTTGAAAATAAAAAAAACAATACAAGTACACATATTTGGTATCGCCGCGTCCATAACGACCCGCCCTATAAAACTGTCCCATTAGTTAACCAATTTAGCGAACCCCTTAAAAAATAAAAATAAAAAACGAAGCAAAAAATAATGATTTATTATCATACCACTGAACAAAAAGTGCAATAACGCACGATCAAAAAGACACATATAAATATCCACGATAACACTGAAAACGTCAGCTTGTCCCGCAAAAAACGAGCCACCACACAGCATCATCCGCAAAAAAAATATAAAAGTTATAGCTCGCAGAATAAAGCGATGCAAAAATAATTATTTTTTATATAAAATAGTTTTCATTGCATAAAACCGACAAAACATAAAAAAACGTCCTAAATGAGGTATCGCTGTAACCGTACTGACCCGAAGAATAAAACTGCTTTATCAATTTTACTGCACGCGGCATGGTGTAAACGCACCCCCCAAAAGAAATTCATGAAACGCTGGTTTTTGTTCTTTCTGCGTCCCAAAAATCGGAATAAAAAGCGATCAAAAAAGTCACGTGCCCGAAAATTGTACCAATAAAAACGTCAACTCGTCCCACAAAGAATAAGACCTCACATGACTCAGTGGGTCAAAATACGGAAAAATTATAGCTCTCAATATGTGGTAATGCAAAAACTACTTTTACAATAAAAATCGTCTTTTAGCGTGTGACAGCTGCCAAACATAAAAACCGCCATAAATAGTAAATCAAACCCCCCGTTATCACCCCCTTAGTTAGGGAAAAATAATAAAACTAAAAGAAAATGTATTTATTTCCATTTTACCATTAGGGTTAGGGCTAGGGTTAGGGCTAGGGTTTGTCATGATCCAGCGTGGATCTGACAGATTAAATGGATAGGTGAACTTTTTTCCCTTTGGCTAGGTGCCAAAGTGATGTGATTGCCCCCGGTGGCCATTAGAATTATCACACGTGGTGTCGTTCATTCTGAGTTGCCCCGGTGGTGGTGAGCGGTAGTGCACTTTAGTTTCTTTGGTTTAATGTGCACTTAATTACAAATCAGGTGTTAGTGTCATGATCACGTGTGTCTGGTCGCAGATGATGCCGCAAGGCGAACCCATAACACACGTGACCCTGGATACACCGCCTCCAGTGGGGCGAATTTAAATAATAGAACGTGCAGGTGGATACGCCGCCTCCACCTGGCGAATTTAGGAATTACATGTTAACATATACATTTCTGGAAACACCGCCTCCAGTACGGCGAATTTAAATAATAAGGGGGGAACCTGGGAAACTTTAACAGTGGTGGGCCCTGTGATAGGGAATGGGGACATGGAGACCTCCTAAGCTCCCCTGAGCCAGTGTCCCTGCACTCCTACATTCCCTAAACAGGCTCCGCACCTGTCGCCGCACGCGTACCTTAACGCCCTTGCTCACTCTGACCCTAAACCCTCACTAGGGAATGGGTCGGTGCGGAGACTAATCCCACCACTTAGCTTTGCTCTGCTGCGTGCGCTCCCAGCAACAGAGCCCACCACCTGCGTGCGTCTTCTCCTCCACCCGGATCCATCACCATAACAGGATCCTTCACCTTAGTGTAGCCTTGGAGCAGAGTCCACCACCAGTTGCAGCTGCTTAGCACCAGAGTCCCAAGGATGAGTTCAGCCTCTGACACGAAGTCGAGCATGCTTGAGTCCAGTTCAGCGGCCAAGTCCCACATGGTGAGTGCCACTCTCCATAGTCGCCACTCCATCAGCCCATGCAGACACTTCCCGCTGACACCATCACTGCGACTCCACCACGCCATGCCAGCCCTTCGTCCAGACACCGTAGCTGAAACACGTCCCCCCTGGCTAAGCTGCGCAGGACTCCTCACCAGCTCCATCCTTCCTCCAGGCTCTCCAACTCAAAGTGAACAATATCACAGGCAGTGAGTGAACACCCTGAGCACACCTTTATAGGGTGTCACACCTGATCCATAATTAAGTGAACATTAACCTAAACCTAAGGTGCGATACCATTCCCCACCACCGGGCAACTTAGAATGAACGACACCACGTGTGATAATTCTAATGGCCACCGGGGGCTATCACGACACACTTTGGAACCAAAGGAAAAAAAGTTCACTTAATGCATTTAATACCGCCAGATCCAACACTGGATCATGACAGTTAGGCTCTATAAAAGAGAGCCAGGTGTGTGCAATGATTGTTGGTGATATTGATTGTGTGTTAGTCATTCACAAGGAAGCCTGGGTGAATGAAGGAGCTGAACATGAGTCCTGCGCAGCCCAGCCAGAGGGGACGAGTGGCAGCTAGGTGGTCTGCAAGAAGGGCTGGCATGGCGTGGTGGAGTCACAGTTTATGGTGTCGGCAGGAGGTGTTTGCATGGCTTGGTGGAGTGGCGACGATGGTGAGAGTTGCACTCACCATGCTGGACCTGGTTGCTGAGGGCTGGACTCAAGCATGCTTGACTTTTTGGGCAGAAGCTGAACTCATCATTGGGACTCTGTTACGGGACTGCTGCAATTGGTGGTGGACTCTGCTCCAAGGCTGCACTATGGTGATGGATCCGATTATGGTGATGGATCTGGGTGGAGGAGAAGATGCACACAGGTGGTGGGCTCTGTGGCTAGGAGCGTACGCAACAGAGCAAAGCTAAGTGTGTTTCCCCTGTTTTGTCATCTTTCCTCATGTGTGTTTTAGTGCAGTGGTGGGATTAGTTTCCGCACCGACCAATTCCCTAGTGAGGGTTTAGGTCAGGACGAGCTAGGGTTTTTAGGTTCCTGTTGCACGCCCGGTGCGGAACCGGCATAGGGAACGTTAGGAGTGCAGGGACACTGGCTCAGGAGGTCTCCACTTCCCTATTCCCTATCGCAGGGCCCACCATTGTTAATGTTTCCCAGGTTTCCCTTATTGATTAAATTCGCCTTACTGGAGGCGGGGTTTCCAGACTTGTATATACGTGTAATGTCTAAATTCGCCAGTTGGAGGCGGTGTATCCAGCTGCACGTGTTTATTATTTAAATTCACCCCACTGGATGCGGTGTATCCAGGGCCACGTGCGTCACATGGGTTCGCCTTGCGGTAGTCGCTGCGTCCAGAAACACACGTGGCCGTGACATTATCACCAACCAATACTTTTTTTTTCTGGTGAGCCTTGGCCATGTGGAGACCGCTGAGTAATTGCTGCCGGGCCTCACTGAGGTGAGTGGGGAGCGGCAAGGTGTGTTAGAGCCGCTGCAGCAGCAGTTATCAGGGTCTGGGGCCTCTGCTCAGTCAACCAGGAAATCAAAATGGCGGCTTTGGCAAATTGCAGGTGTAAGGTACTCCTGGGGTGGACCCACTAGACCGTGGCAACGAACCTCCCGAGGGCGAGCTGACCAGGTGGACCACCCCCTATACAGGGAGTGTATGGGGCAGGCCCACGGGGAACTATCACCACGGTAGCCGGTACCCGGGAAAGTCAGAGCGGACAGACAGGTAGATCCAAAGAGCAGGCACTGGACAGACGACACGGCTCGGAGACACAGGAGAGACGGCACGTCTTGGCGAGACAGGAGGGATGGCAAGGCTTGAAGACACAGGAGGGACACGGACGAGAACCGAAGCCACAGAACCTAGGAGAGGAAGCACAAGAGGAACTAGGTAAATGCACGGGAAAAGGCAGGGGAGCGCTAGGAGAGCGGCCAGTCACTAGCAAGTACTAATGATAGTCAGGCATCGCCTCCAGAAGGAGGCGGCCTGATATAGGGAGAGAGAAGGCCTTCCAGGTCATGACCTCCAGCTGGAGGAGGAGACGTGCGTCCTCAGGTGGGGGAGAGCATGCGCCTGGCCATAGCGAGGAGACGCACCCGCCGAGGAGGAGGAGCGGGAGCGCGCACCAGGGGGCTGGACAGAGGCGATCGTGGGCCGTGGACGGGAGGCCGGGAGAGACCGCGCCGAGACCCGCAGCGGCCGGTGCGGCAGAGAGGTGACCCCCGGAGAGCGGGTGAGCCGGGGCCGGAGGGAGGTAAGAGAGGAAGTCCGCGGCAGCCGCCGCGTGACAGTACCCCCCCCTTACGCGCCCTCCCCCGCAGACCGGACAAAAATTTAGCCAGGATTCGAGGAGCTTGGATATTCTCCTGGGGCTCCCAGGATCTCTCCTCAGGACCAAAGCCCTTCCAATCCACCAAAAAAAAGGTTTTCCCTTTTTGCTTTCTCATGGTCAAAATATCTCTCACCTCAAATACATCGTCTGCGGCGGCAGGCGGAGGTGAGTGAGGAGCTTCAGAAAGGAAACGATTGAAAATAACTGGCTTAAGCAAAGACACATGGAAAGCATTAGGGATGCGGAGAGAGGCGGGAAGACGCAATTTATAGGAGACATCATTAATACGGGACAAGACCTCAAAAGGTCCAATATAGCGGGGGCCCAGTTTGTGGGACAGGACTTTGAGGCGAATAAACTTGGAGGCTAGCCAAACTTTATCACCTGGGTGATATGGTGGGACATCCAGGCGCCTCTTGTCTGCGAATCCTTTTACCCTGTTACGCACCAACTCGAGAGCGGTCTTGGTCTCCTGCCAGATCCTGGAGAATTCGCCGGACAGAAGATCAGCCGCCGGTACACCCGAGGCGGGGGGAACTGGTAGGGGTACACCAGGATGTAGACCGTAGACGACAAAAAACGGGGATTTGCCAGAAGATTCACTGATGTGGTTATTATAGGAAAACTCAGCCCACGGGAGTAATTCAGACCAGTCGTTCTGGTGGATATTAGAAAAGTGCCGGAGGTAGTTCACCAAACTCTGATTCGTCCGTTCTGCCTGACCGTTGGACTGTGGATGATAAGATGAGGAGAAGTCAAGGGTGACAGCCATCGATTTGCATAGAGCTCTCCAGAAGCGAGAGGTGAATTGGACTCCTCTGTCCGAGACAATATGTTGGGGCAGTCCATGGAGACGAAAGATGTGCTGGACGAAAATCTTCGCCAAGGCGGAAGCCGATGGCAAGCCAGGCAAAGGGATGAAGTGGGCCATTTTAGAGAATCTATCTACTACCACTAAGACGACAGTACACTTGGCAGAGGAGGGTAGGTCCGTAATAAAGTCCATGGCAATGTGTTGCCAAGGCGATGAGGGTACTGGAAGTGGATGTAGAAGACCAGAAGGCAGCTGCCGAGGCACCTTGATTTTGGCACACGAGAGACAGGAGGCGACGAAATCCCGGACATCTTGGGAAAGGGTCGGCCACCAGTAATAGCGGGACACCAGAAGAAGTGTCTTTTTATGGCCGAGATGACCCGCCAGTTTAGAAGCATGGCCCCAGTGAAGGATTCGTCTTCGGTCCCTCTCAGAAACAAAAGTCTTACCAGGTGGGGTAGCGAGGAGAGAAAGCGGTGCCACGGTGATGAACCTGGATGGATCCAAAATATGTGCAGGTTCCTCCTCGACATCCGTGGAAAGAGAGGACCTGGACAAGGCGTCGGCTTTGAGGTTCTTGTTGCCTGGACGAAAATGCAGGTCAAAATCGAATCGGCCAAAGAACAGAGACCACCTGGCCTGCCGAGGGTTGAGTCTTTGTGCAGACCGCAGGTACGCCAGATTCTTATGGTCTGTGTAGATTGTGAAGGGATGTGCGGCGCCCTCCAACAAGTCCCTCCACTCTTCTAGGGCTAACTTGATGGCAAGCAGTTCTCGGTCTCCGATGGAATAATTCCGCTCTGGGGTGGAGAAAGATTTTGAAAAGAAACCGCACGTAACGAGCCTGCCGGAGGAGGACCTCTGAGACAAAACAGCTCCGGCTCCCGTTGCGGATGCATCTACCTCAAGGACGAATGGTTTGTTGACCTCAGGGCGATGGAGTACGGGGGCCGTGGCAAAGGCACGTTTCAGAGATAGAAAGGCTTCTTCTGCTTCAGGGGTCCAGACGTGTGGGTTGGCTCCCTTACGGATCAAAGATGAGATAGCGCCAGTCAAAGAGGAGAAATGGGAGATGAACTGCCGGTAGTAGTTTGTGAAGCCGAGAAAACGCTGAATGGCTTTCACCCCTTGAGGACGTGGCCAGTTAAGCACGGCCGAAACCTTCTCAGGATCCATACGCAGACCAGAGTCGGAGATGATATAGCCCAGAAATGGAAGAGAGGACTGCTCAAAGGCACACTTCTCCAACTTGGCGTACAGACGATTCTCCCTCAAACGGAACAGCACGCGCCGGACATCTCTTCTATGAGTGGACAGATCAGGAGAAAAGACCAGGATATCGTCGAGGTACACAACCACGCAGGAATACAGAAGGTCTCGGAAGACGTCGTTCACAAATTCCTGAAAGACTGCGGGAGCGTTGCATAACCCAAAGGGCATGACGAGATACTCATAGTGTCCATCTCTGGTGTTGAAGGCGGTCTTCCACTCATCTCCAGAGCGAATACGGATGAGATTATAGGCTCCACGGAGATCCAATTTAGAAAAGATTCGTGCCCCACGTAGCCGGTCGAACAACTCGGGGATGAGAGGTAGCGGATATCTATTCTTAACGGTAATCTCGTTGAGACCACGATAGTCAATACAGGGGCGCAGGGACCCGTCTTTTTTCTTGACAAAAAAGAAGCCAGCTCCAGCAGGGGAAGAAGACTTTCGGATGAAGCCCCTAGCCAAATTCTCCTGTACATATTCGGTCATGGCCTGGGACTCGAGTGGACTCAACGGATAGATCCGCCCTCGGGGCGGAGTCGAGCCAGGAACAAGCTCGATGGGACAATCATATTGCCGGTGCGGAGGAAGGACCTCCGCTTCCTTTTTATCGAAGACGTCCGCGAAGGCCCAGTAAGCCGAAGGCAACTCCGCAGGTCCCGAGACAGGAGACGAGCATTTGAGGGGTCGTACTGGGCGGAGACATCTGGTTTGGCAGAAACGGCCCCAGCGAAGGATGTCTCCGGACCGCCAATCCAGAACAGGTTCATGCATCCGCAACCACGGAAGACCCAGAAGCACGGTGTGGGACAAAGACGGCAGCACGAAGAAGGTTATCTTTTCACGGTGCAAGACCCCGATCTGTAACTCCAGCTCTTCAGTGACCAGAGTAACGGCTTCGCGCAAGGGAGCACCGTCGACAGAGGCTAACTGCCGGGGAACCTCCAAGGACCTGACAGGTATCCCTAATCTCTTCACCGCCTCGAGTTGGATGAAGTTTCCCGCAGCCCCCGAATCAATATAGGCTAACTCCGAAAAACGTTTGGAGCCCAGGAAAAACACAACAGAAAGGGTCAAGGGTAGAGAGGTGTCAGTGACACCTAGGGAGGCCTCTCTTACCTGTCCTAGGCGGAGGAGTTTCCCGGCCTCACAGGACAGGAACGCAGGAGATGGGAGGCGCTGCCACAATAGAGACAAAGGCCATGAGCGAGTCTGTCCTGGCGGGGAAGCTCCGCGGGCCTTAGTCGGTCCACTTGCATGGGTTCGGGAGCTGCGGCTGCGGCAGAGGACCGTGAGCGTGGTGGGCTGTGTGTAGGAGGAGAAAAACGATTGGGCCTTCTCTCCCTGGCGATCTCGCGGGAACGCTCCCGGAAACGCAGATCAACTCGTGTTGCCAGCGAGATGAGGTCCTCCAAAGTCGAGGGTGTATCCCGGCCTGCCAGCTCGTCCTTGATTCGGGATGATAAGCCTCGCCAAAAAGCCCCAACCAGGGCCTCATTGTTCCACCCCAGCTCCGAGGATAACGTACGGAACTGGATGGCGTACTGTCCTACCGAGAGGGTACCCTGGCGAAGGCAGAACAAAGACTCGGTAGCAGAGACCAGGCGACCGGGCTCATCGAAGACCTTACGAAAGGTCTCCAAGAAAGTCGCGAGCTGGGAGACTATCGGGTCATCGCGTTCCCACAAGGGATTCACCCAGGCCAGTGCCTCACCCTCAAAGTGGGAAATCATAAAGGCCACTTTGGCCCGGTCGGAGGGATACTGTAGGGGAGCCAACTCGAAATGCAACTGGCACTGGTTGATGAACCCCCGACAGAGTTTGGGATCTCCGCTATAACGTGGGGTTTGGCCAACCGGGGAGAGGAGTGTGGAACTGCCACAGGTGCCGGAACTGCGGCTGCCGCCTGTAGGGCTAGTAAGCGGTTATCTACAGAGGCAATGTAGTTCAAAATATGGGCCTGGGTGTCGCGCTGCTGGGCCAGTTCCTGCTGCAGGCCGGAGATCTGGGAGGCAATTCCCGGATCGGAGGTCTGCAAAGAGGAAAGTCGGGACTCCATCGATTTGAGGAACGACATGATCCTCGCCTGGTTCTCACGAAGGAACAAAAGTTCCTTTTGGGTCGGGGTCGAGGTACCAGCGGGATCCATGGCCTGACTATACTGTAAGGTACTCCTGGGGTGGACCCACTAGACCGTGGCAACGAACCTCCCGAGGGCGAGCTGACCAGGTGGACCACCCCCTATACAGGGAGTGTATGGGGCAGGCCCACGGGGAACTATCACCATGGTAGCCGGTACCCGGGAAAGTCAGAGCGGACAGACAGGTAGATCCAAAGAGCAGGCACTGGACAGACGACACGGCTCGGAGACACAGGAGAGACGGCACGTCTTGGCGAGACAGGAGGGATGGCAAGGCTTGAAGACACAGGAGGGACACGGACGAGAACCGAAGCCACAGAACCTAGGAGAGGAAGCACAAGAGGAACTAGGTAAATGCACGGGAAAAGGCAGGGGAGCGCTAGGAGAGCGGCCAGAGTCACTAGCAAGTACTAATGATAGTCAGGCATCGCCTCCAGAAGGAGGCGGCCTGATATAGGGAGAGCGAAGGCCTTCCAGGTCATGACCTCCAGCTGGAGGAGGAGACGCGCGTCCTCAGGTGGGGGAGAGCGCGCGCCCGGCCATAGCGAGGAGACGCACCCGCCGAGGAGGAGGAGCGGGAGCGCGCACCAGGGGGCTGGACAGAGGCGATCGTGGGCCGTGGACGGGAGGCCGGGAGAGACCGCGCCGAGACCCGCAGCGGCCGGTGCGGCAGAGAGGTGACCCCCGGAGAGCGGGTGAGCCGGGGCTGGAGGGAGGTAAGAGAGGAAGTCCGCGGCAGCCGCCGCGTGACAGCAGGTCTGGCAAAAGCCCCTTGAGTCGCTGCTGGGGAGCGGGACTTGTTCATACAGGCGGACGTAACCAGACAGGTGGGTGGAGTTGGTGATCCCCATGGTGCTATCTGGGGTTCCCCGAGGTGAAGGGGTACGTCCCTGTAGTGAGCAGACTGGTGATAGTCCGCGGGGCTCACGCCAATCTTCAGTACCACCGAAGAAGCCGCCCCCTCTTGGTCGTGTGGAGGAAGGCGACCAGCGAGTGTATATTTCCTCCGTATCCTGGTCCCTTCACCTCCAGGTGTGAGCAGCAGGTGTGCTGCGGGGGAGAAGGGACAAATCTCACCCCTCACCATTAACCAACCCTGGGAGGCGCAGACCTCATGGTGAAAGGGTTGGAGGGTGGTGTCCTTTGGTGAATAGCGGGGGTGTGAGTGTGGTGACAGCAGGGGGACGCCTCTGTTGTCGTGTCCAGAAGGAGTTCACCAAGATATGACAAGCGAATGTGTGGCAATAAACGTTCAGGTCCGGACCTGTGTGTGAACGAGCATGTATGGGTGGCCACCAAAAAACATCTTGTGGAAGTGTGTTGTGGAGTCTGATCAGCTCATAGCAAACATTCACATACATAACCTCGTTCCCCAGGTCGGCAATGTGGAGATGAGTGGTGCCTCAAAAACGAACATGTATTGCCAATACCAGCAGTGCGTTTGTCATTAACCTGAAGTGTCAGGTAGTGGTGGGGTGAACTCAAGATCTGGGCGTCCCCGCTGTAGGTGTTTCCCTAATGAGGAGTGGTCTTGAGGGTCCAGAGGCCCCTCATTAAGTAGGGGGTACTGTCATGATCCAGCATGGATCTGACAGATTAAATGGATAAGTGAACTTTTTTTCCTTTGGCTAGGTGCCAAAGTGATGTGATTGCCCCCCGGTGGCCATTAGAATTATCACACAAGGTATCGTTCATTCTGAGTTGCCCCGGTGGTGGTGAGCGGTAGTGCACTTTAGTTTCTTTGGTTTAATGTGCACTTAATTACAAATCAGGTGTTAGGCTCTATAAAAGAGAGACAGGTGTGTGCAATGATTGTTGGTGATATTGATTGTGTGTTAGTCATTCACAAGGAAGCCTGGGTGAATAAAGGATCTGAACATGAGTCCTGCGCAGCCCAGCCAGAGGGGACGAGTGGCAGCTAGGTGGTCTGTGGTCTGCAAGAAGGGCTGGCATGGCGTGGTGGAGTCACAGTTTATGGTGTCAGCAGGAGGTGTGTGCATGGCTTGGTGGAGTGGCGACGATGGTAAGAGTTGCACTCACCATGCTGGACCTGGTTGCTGAGAGCTGGACTCCTCAAGCATGCTTGACTTTTTTGGCAGAAGCTGAACTCATCATTGAGACTCTGTTACGGGACTGCTGCAACTAGTGATGGACTCTGCTCCAATGCTGCACTATGGTGAAGGATCCGATTATGGTGATGGATCCGGGTGGAGGAGAAGATGCACACAGGTGGTGGACTCTGTTGCTAGGAGCGTACGCAACAGAGCAAAGCTAAGTGGTGTTTCGCCTGTTTTGTCATCTTTCCTCATGTGTGTTTTAGTGCAGTGGTGGGATTAGTTTCCGCACTGACCAATTCCCTAGTGAGGGTTTAGGTCAGGACGAGCTAGGGTTTTTAGGTTCCTGTTGCGCGTCGGGTGTGGAACAGGCATAGGGAACGTTAGGAGTGCAGGGACACTGGCTCAGGGGATCTCAGGAGGTCTCCACTTCCCTATTTGCTATCACAGGGCACACCATTGTTAATGTTTCTCAGGTTTCCCTTATTGTTTAAATTCGCCTTACTGGAGGCGGGGTTTCCAGACTTGTATATACGTGTAATGTCTAAATTCACCAGTTGGAGGTGGTGTATCCTGCTGCACGTGTTTATTATTTAAATTTGCCCCACTGGAGGTGGGTCACGTGCCTCACATGGGTTCGCCTTGCAGTAGTCGCTGCGTCCAGACACACATGTGACTGTGACAGGGTTAGGGCTAGGGTTAGGGCTAGGGTTAGGGCTGAGATTAGGGTTAGGGGTGTGTTGGGGTTAGGGTTGGAGTTATAATTGGGAGGTTTCCACTGTTTGGGCACATCAGGGGCTCTCCAAATGCAACATGGCGTCTGATCTCAAATCCAGCCAATTCTGCGTTGAAAAAGTCAAATGGTGCTCCTTCCCTTCCAAGCTCTGCCATGCGCCCAAACAGTGTTTTACCCCCACATATAGGGTATCAGCATACTCAGGACAAATTGCAAAACAACTTTTGGGGTCCAATTTCTCCTGTTACCCTTAGGAAAATAAAAATTGGGGGCAAAAATATCATTTTTGTGGAAAAAAATGATTTTTTTATTTTCACGCCCAGGCGTTATAAACTTCTGTGAAGCACTTGAGGGTTCAAAGTGCTCACCACACATCTAGATAAGTTCCGTGGGGGGTCTAGTTTCCAAAATGGGGTCACTTGTGGGGTTTCAATAGTTTAGGTACATCAGGGGCTCTCCAAACGCACATGACACCCGCAGACCATTCCATCAAAGTCTGCATTCCAAAACGTCACTACTTCCCTTCCGAGCCCCGACGTGTACCCATACAATAGTTTTTAGATTTTTTAATTGTACGGCTGTATGTTATAAACTTCTGTGAAGCCCTTGTGGGTTCAAAGTTCTCACCACACATCTAGATACTGTAAGTTCCTTGGGGGGTCTAGTTTCCAAAATGGTGTAATTTGTGGGGGGTTTCCACTGTTTTGGTACATCAGGGGTTTTCCAATCGCGACATGGTGTCCGATCTCAATTCCAGCCAAAAACGTCAAATGGCGCTGCTTCCCTTCCGAGCTCTGCCATGCGCCCAAATAGTCATTTACACCCACATATGGGGTATCAGCGTACACAGGACAAATTGCACAATAACTTTTAGGGTCCTGTTACCCTTGGGAAAATAAAAATTGGGGGTGAAAAGATCATTTTTGTGGAAAAAATATGATTTTTTAATTGTACCGCTGTACGTTTTATAAACTTCTGTGAAGCCCTTGTGGGTTCAAAGTTCTCATCACATATCTAGATAAGTTCCTTGGGGGTCTAGTTTCCAAAATGGGGTCACTTGTGGGGGGTTTCCACTGTTTAGGTACATCAGGGGCGTCCGATCTGAATTCCAGCCAACTTTGCATTGCTTTTTTGTGAAAAAAAGTTAAATGTTCATTTTTTTTTTAAATATTCAAAAAATTCCTGTGACGCACTTAAAGGGTTAATAAACTTCTTGAATGTGGTTTTGAGCACCTTAAGGGGTGCAGTTTTTAGAATGGTGTCACTTTTGGGTATTTTCTATCATATAGACCCCTCAAAGTGGCTTCAAATGTGATGTGGTCCGCAAAAATAAAATGGTGTTACAAAAATGAGAAATCGCTGGTCAATTTTTAACCCTTATAACTTCCTAACAAAAAAAATTTTGGTTCCAAAATAGTGCTGATGTAAAGTAAACATGTGGGAAAGTTATTTATTAAGTTTTTTGTGTGCCGTATCTCTGTGATTTAAGGGCATAAAAATTCAAATTTGGAAAATTGCAAAATTTTCAAAATTTTCGCCAAATTTCCATTTTTTTCACAAATAAACGCAAGTTTTATGAATGAAATTTTACCACTAACATGAAGTACAATATGTCACGAGAAAACAATGTCAGAATCACCGGGATCCATGGAAGCGTTTCAGAGTTATTACCTCATAAAGGGACAGTGGTCAGAATTGTAAAAATTGGGGCTTAAGGGGTTAATGAAGTCTGGTGTGACCAAGACTGGCTGTCTGCACATGACGAGCTTCAACTCCTGAAATGCTATCTCCACTTCAGAGGACCATTTGACCAGCGTCAACTTTGTGCCCTTGAGAAAATCCGTCGGGGGGCAGATATTATGGCGAAGTTCGTGATAATTTACCAATAATATCCCACAATTCCCAGAAACGCCCTGACCTGCTTTTTGGAGACTGGCTGTGGCCACTTCTGGATTGCCTCCACTTTGTCTACTTGTGGCATTATCTCGCCCCTTCCAACGATATAGCCCAAGTACTTTGCCTCCTCTTTCCCGAGGGTGCACTTCTTTGGGTTTATGATAAACCTCACTTTCCTTAGTCTATTGATTACCACCTGGACCTTCGGCAGGTGACATCCCCAATCTAGGTTGAAGATCACGATGTTGTCCAAACAAACAGTGGCGTACTTCTTGTGAGGGACTAGTATTCAGTGCACAGCACTATGGAAGGTGGCTGGGGCTCCTTGTAGTCAGAACGGCATCCGGGTGGAAGCTCCCACCAGTTGTAGAGAAGGCCATCTTCTCCTTGGCACTTGGTGACAGAAGAATTTGCCAGTACCCCTTCGTTAGGTCCAGGGTGGTGATGTGCCTGGCTAACCCAAATGTGACGTCCGCCTGTGGGTCTGGGCTGCAGCCAGGCAACACCCCGAGAAACACTGATACCCTTTACCCCTATACAGGGATCTGGATTTGTAGCAGAGCCCAGGAGGCGCTGTCTGAATAGGAGCAGTGACCAGAGCAGGACGGTCGCCAGAAAGGTGTTCCAATACAGGACACAAACGTGGAGATATGCGAGTCTAAACCAGTCGGGCAGCAATGGTACAAAAACGGTAGACAGAAGCAGAGTCAGATTCAGGCCAAGAGTCATAAACCAGGAGAGTAGCAGAGGTACAGAATCGTTAGGCAGAAGCAGAGTCAGATTCAGGCCGAGAGTCATAAACCAGGAGAGTAGCAGAGGTACAGAATCGTTAGGCAGAAGCAGAGTCAGATTCAGGCCGAATGTCATAAACCAGGAGAGTCGCAGAGGTACAGGATCGTTAGGCAGAAGGAGAGTCAGAAGTCCAGGCCAAAGTCAGTCAGTCAGAAATAAATTCACACAGTAACACACAGGGGAACCAAGAATATATCCGGTGGCTTGCAAGACCAGTCCCAAGGTATTTCAGGGATCAGGTCACCCCTCATAGGTTCCTGGACTGATGATGTCATCAGTACCGCCCCCAGGACCAGGCCAGATGGAGATGCCGTAACCTCTTGATGACTGACAGAGGGGTGGAGCCTGCGTCCACCAGATGCCTGCGCAGGTGCCCTTACTCAGTCAGCACCATAACTCCCGGGCGAGCCATGGCGCCTCCTAGTGACCGCGACAGGAGCAGCAGACCCAGAATTTGACGGCGACGTGACAGACCGGCGCCTCCTAGAGGCTAAAGCCGAGACAGTAGGCTCTGAGCCTGACGTGACAGAACCACGGCCCTGTCCAGTGGCTGAGGCAGGAACAGCCGTCCCTGAGTCTGACGATAAAGTGGCGGTCCGGCGCCTCCTAGAGGCTGCGACCGGAACAGCAGGCCCTAAGTCTGGCGGAAACGTGACAGTACCCCCCCTCCAAGAGGGGCCTCCGGACCCTCAAAACCCGGTTTATCAGGGTGAAGGAGGTGAAACCTTCTAATCAACCCCTTGGCATGAATGTCACTAGCGGGGACCCAGGACCTCTCCTCTGGGCCATAGCCTTTCCAATGAACTAAATATTGCACAGACTTTCTCACTAAATGGGAATCAAGGATGCCCTGGACTTCGTACTCCAAGGCACCCATGACCAAAACTGGAGGAGGAGGGGACTGGACGGGATGAATTGGGGAGCGGTACACCTTGAGAAGGGATTTGTGGAAAACATTAGGAATTTTAAAAGACTGAGGGAGCCTTAAACGAAAGGCTACCGGGTTAATTACTTCTAATATCTCGTAGGGACCAATAAACCTGGGCCCCAGTTTGGCAGATGGCACCTTAAGCTTAATGTTTCTGGTAGACAGCCAAACTTTGTCCCCAACTCCTAGGTGCGGCCCCGTGGACCTCCGTTTATTTGCGGCTGAAGCCTGCCTGACCTGGGACCCTTTCAAGTTTGTGTTCACCTCCGACCAGATTGTCCTTAAGTGACGTATGGAATTCTCTACTCCCGGAAGCTCCGACATCTTGGCCGAAAATGAACCAAAACGTGGGTGCAAACCATGATTGCAGAAGAACGGGGTGGTTTTGATAGATTCCTGGTACTGGTTATTTAGAGCGAACTCAGCTAATGGGAGATGTTCCGCCCAATCAAACAGATGTTCCGAGACATAGCAGCGAAGATATTGCTCTAGAGCCTGGTTGGTACGCTCCGTTTGACCATTGGTCTCAGGGTGGTAAGCGGAGGAGAAGGATAATTCAATACCAATACGTTTGCAGAATGCTCTCCAGAATTTGGAAACAAACTGGGTACCTCGGTCGGACACGATATTCTCTGGAGCGCCATGCAGCCTTATTACATGAACAATAAACAACTTACTCAGAGTTTCTGAATTAGGTAATCCAGAGAGGGGAACAAAATGACATTGCTTACTGAACCTGTCCACCACCACCCAGATACATGTCTTCCCCTCTGAGGGTGGTAGGTCAGTAATGAAGTCCATGGAGATGTGGGTCCATGGACTCTCTGGAGCGGGCAAGGACTGGAGCCAGCCGGCAGGCCGATTGTGAGGGGACTTGGCGCGAGCACAGATTTCACAAGCTAGTACATAATCCTTGCAGTCCTTAACTACCGTTGGCCACCAAAAACTCCTAGTCACAAGTCTGGCGGTATTATTGACCCCAGGATGGCCTGCCAGGACGGAGTCGTGCGACTCCTTCAGAACTTGTAGGCGAAACGGCGCTGGAACAAACAATTTCTGGGGGGGCGTCGAGTCAGGGGCTGGTTCTGGGGACCTACGGATCTCCTCCAGAAGGTCCAGAGACACAGCCGACACAACAATACCATTGGCCGGTATTGGAACTGGCTCCGAGTCCTCAGCCTGTGAGGGGCAGAAACTTCGAGAGAGAGCATCAGCCCTCACATTTTTGGTACCAGGACGAAAGGTTATTAAGAAATCAAACCTAGAGAAGAACAAGGCCCACCTCGCTTGTCTAGGATTTAATCTTTTTGCTGACTCCAGGTAAGTCAGATTCTTGTGATCTGTAATCACAGTGATCTTATGTTTGGCGCCTTCGAGGAAGTGGCGCCATTCCTCGAAGGCCCATTTGATCGCCAATAACTCCCGATTACCTATATCGTAATTCTTCTCAGTGGCAGAGAATTTGCGGGAGAAAAAGGCACATGGGCGAAGCTGAGTGAGTGATGCAGTGCCTTGCGACAGCACTGCTCCCACTCCGACCTCAGAGGCGTCCACCTCTACAATAAACGGGCGGTCCAGATCAGGCTGAACCAAAACTGGGTTGGCTACAAAGCACTCTTTTAACGTAGCAAAAGCCTGAATTGCCTCAGGGTTCCAATTGGTCACGTCTGCCCCTTTTCGGGTCAAATCCGTGAGTGGTTTAGCAATTTCGGAGAAACCCCTGATGAATTTTCGGTAATAATTTGCAAACCCTAAAAATCGCTGCAGCGCTTTTAGCGACTTGGGTTGCACCCAAGTTTTAATAGGTTGGATCTTGGCAGGATCCATACGGAAGCCTGTGCTTGAAACCACATATCCTAAAAATTGTACCTCCTCCGCAAAAAAAAAAACACATTTCTCCAGTTTAGCAAACAGGGAGTGTTCTCGCAGTCTCTGCAGTACAGAGCGAACGTGCTGAGCATGTGTCACAGGGTCAGCAGAATAAATCAAAATGTCATCTAAATACACGACGACATACACCCCACAAATGTCCCTGAAAATGTCATTTACAAAGTGCTGGAACACGGCAGGTGCGTTACTGAGTCCGAAGGGCATTACCAGGTACTCAAAGTGGCCAAGAGGGGTATTAAAGGCTGTTTTCCACTCATCCCCGTCTCTTATGCGGACTAGATTGTATGCCCCCCGGAGGTCCAGTTTAGTAAACCAACGGGCTCCCATTAGCTGATTAAAAAGATCAGGGATGAGTGGAAGCGGGTACTGGTTCTTTATAGTGATTGCATTCAATTCCCGGTAGTCAATGCAGGGTCTGAGACCACCATCTTTCTTTTCTACAAAGAAGAAGCCAGCTCCAACTGGTGAAATGGATGGTCTAATAAACCCCTTTTTTAAGCTATCAGCTATGTACTCGTTCATAGCCTGACGCTCTGGACCTGAGAGATTAAATATTCTCCCTTTTGGGAGACGGGCATCTGGAATCAGATCTATAGGGCAATCATACTTTCTGTGAGGGGGTAGCTTTTCAGATTTTGCAATAGAAAAGACATCCTCAAAATCTCTGAAGGCAAACGGTATGTGGAGGGGTTTAACTTTAACTTGGTTTACTGTTAGCGACATGCAGTTTTCCTGACAGTGTGAACTCCAGCGTATAACATCGC
The DNA here is from genome assembly GCF_039654945.1 of Dendrobates tinctorius. Taxonomy (NCBI): domain Eukaryota; kingdom Metazoa; phylum Chordata; class Amphibia; order Anura; family Dendrobatidae; genus Dendrobates; species Dendrobates tinctorius. The sequence goes on along the minus strand of NW_027361770.1, from coordinate 40,484,761 downwards.
CTAGGTGCCAGTCGATGACTGGATTATGCTGGCGTAGCCATGGCATCCCCAAAATGACTGCAGCAGACAAATTATCCATCACAAAAAATGACATAACCTCGGTATGCAATGCTCCCACCGACATAGTGATTTTGTCAGTAACAAATTTAACCCCCTCCTGGACAATAGATGTGCCATTAATAGCCGTAGTTTTTATAAGGGCATTAAGTCTTAATAGGGGTACACCGAGACTTTTAGCAACCAAAGAATCCATAAAATTCCCTTCAGATCCACAATCCACATATGCGTTCACACACTGAGATTTCTGACCAAAAGAAAGGTCAATAGGCAATAAAACTTTAGCCGCATCTGCGGGCAATACCTGTGCCCCTGGGCAACCATAGCCAGAGTTGCCCAGAGGCTGATGTCTCAGTAGTATGGATCTCTGACGCTCAGCTCTCTCTCTGAAGGCTCCAGACTGCAGCATACTGGTGCAGGAAGATGAAAGTGCTAGTTCAGGCTGTGCACTGAACCAGGTGTTTAGGCCAGAAATCAGCTCAGTCAGAAGAAGGGAGAGAAAAAAAAAGTTCAGGGAGACTGCTTTTGTATATGCTGGATATATACACAAGAAGCAGTTTTTTTTTATATGGCCGGATATAATGTGACGTCCGCCTGCGGGTCTGGGCTGCAGCCAGGCAACACCCCGAGAAACACTGATACCCTTTACCCCTATACAGGGATCTGGATTTATAGCAGAGCCCAGGAGGCGCTGTCTGAATAGGAGCAGTGACCAGAGCAGGACGGTCGCCAGAAAGGTGTTCCAATACAGGACACAAACGTGGAGATATGCGAGTCTAAACCAGTCGGGCAGCAATGGTACAAAAACGGTAGACAGAAGCAGAGTCAGATTCAGGCCGAGAGTCATAAACCAGGAGAGTAGCAGAGGTACAGAATCGTTAGGCAGAAGCAGAGTCAGATTCAGGCCGAGAGTCATAAACCAGGAGAGTAGCAGAGGTACAGAATCGTTAGGCAGAAGCAGAGTCAGATTCAGGCCGAAAGTCATAAACCAGGAGAGTCGCAGAGGTACAGAATCGTTAGGCAGAAGGAGAGTCAGAAGTCCAGGCCAAAGTCAGTCAGAAAGCAATTCACACAGTAACACACAGGGGAACCAAGAATATATCCGGCGGCTTGCAAGACCAGTCCCAAGGTATTTCAGGGATCAGGTCACCCCTCATAGGTTCCTGGACTGATGATGTCATCAGTACCGCCCCCAGGACCAGGCCAGATGGAGATGCCGTAACCTCTTGATGACTGACAGAGGGGTGGAGCCTGCGTCCACCAGATGCCTGCGCAGGTGCCCTTACTCTGTCAGCACCATAACTCCCGGGTGAGCCATGGCGCCTCCTAGTGACTGCGACAGGAGCAGCAGACCCAGAATTTAACGGCGACGTGACAGACCGGCGCCTCCTAGAGGCTAAAGCCGGGACAGTAGGATCTGAGCCTGACGTGACAGAACCACGGCCCTGTCCAGTGGCCGAGGCAGGAACAGCCGTCCCTGAGTCTGACGATAAAGTGGCGGTCCGGCGCCTCCTAGAGGCCGCGACCGGAACAGCAGGCCCTAAGTCTGGCGGAAACGTGACACCCGGTCACCTACGTGGTCACGCTTGACCATGCTCGGGGTAGGCGCAAGGCCTTTCACGTCAACATGCTGAAGGCGCACTACGAACGTGAAGCTTGCGTCCTACCGGTCTGCAATCTGCCAGAGGATGGGGAGGAAGATCCCCTCCTGGACATGCTGGCCCAGGCCAAGGCCAATGGGTCCATTGAGGACATGGAGATAAGTGGTTCGCTCACCGTGTCCCAGCGGTTGCAGTTGATGGCCACCCTGAAACTCTTCCGGCCCGTGTTCACCAACCAACCGGGGAGGACGGAGTTAGCGGTTCATGAGGTGGACACCGGGAATCACGCCCCATTACGGCGAACACCCTATCGGATCTCTGAGACGGTGCAACAAGTCATGCGCCAAGAGATCGATGAGATGTTAAGGCTGGGGGTGATTCGACGGTCAAAAAGCGCGTGGGCTTCACCTGTAGTCCTCGTGCCTAAAAAGGATCGAACCACCCGGTTCTGCGTGGACTACAGGGGGCTCAACGCCATCACAACCTCTGATGCCCACCCAATGCCGCGCATCGAGGATCTGCTCGAGCGGTTGACAAACGCCAACTACATATCCATCATGGATTTGAGTCGGGGATACTGGCAGATTCCCCTGAGCCCTGAGGCGCAGGAGAAATCCGCCTTTATCACCCCCTTTGGACTGTACGAGTCTACGGTCATGCCCTTCGGCATGAAGAATGCCCCTGCCACTTTCCAGCGGATGGTCAACCACCTGCTTCGGGGACTGGAGGAGTATGCAGTGGCGTACTTAGACGATATTGCCGTCTTCAGTTCCACCTGGGAGGAACACCTTCAGCACCTCCAGGAGGTGCTGAAGCGTCTTCACCAGGCAGGCCTGACCATCAAGCCGGGGAAGTGCCAGATAGGCATGCGCAAGGTCCACTACCTGGGGCACCGGGTAGGCGGGGGTTCCATGAGTCCGGAGCCAGAAAAAGTGGACGCAATCGTGTCCTGGCCCACCCCCAGGACCAAGAAACAGGTGAAGTCCTTCTTGGGCACTGCAGGGTACTATAGGCGGTTCGTACAGGACTATAGCGCCCTTGCCAAACCCTTGACTGACCTCACCAAGCAGAGGCTACCCCAAACAGTCAACTGGACAGATGACTGTGAGGCGGCTTTCCAAACTTTGAAAGCAGCCCTGTGCAACTCTCCAGTGTTGAGAGCAGTCGACAGCAGTCGCCCGTTTCTGGTACAGACCGACGCCAGCGAGTTTGGCCTCGGTGCTGTGTTTAGCCAGGTCGACTCAGGAGACCAAGAACACCCCGTGTTGTACCTGAGCCGGAAACTTTTGCCGAGGGAAGTGGCATACTCGACCATCGAGAAGGAGTGTCTGGCCATGGTGTGGGCACTGCAACGTTTGCAGCCCTACCTGTACGGGCGCCTTCACGGTGGTAACTGACCACAACCCTCTGAGCTGGTTGCACACAGTGTCCGGAACCAATGGAAGGTTGCTCCGCTGGAGCCTTGCCCTTCAACAGTACGACTTCACTGTAAAACACAGGAAGGGCAGTGAAAACGGCAATGCCGATGGGTTGTCCCGCCGGGGCAAATCCGCTGAGGTGCGCATGGCCGATTACCGAGAGGTAATGCCTCCTTAGCGCCCTCTTAAGGGGGAGGTGTGATGTACAATGTCTGTGAGGTATGGGGTTTTGTCCACAAAATATGATGTTTTCTGTTGTAACTTTCCAGAAAGATCCGGCAGATATGACAATCCAGGCTGCTAGCTTTGCAGCTTCATCCCTCCTCCCTTCACACACACACAGAGCAGTGCCACCCCCCCTCCTCTACAGCCTGTGTTCGCACTAGTAATAGGAGACCCCCCTGCTGCTACAACCATTTGTTTCCTTCTCTCCTCTTCAGAGCGGGAAAAACTTCTTTGTTTGAAACGAATAAAACTATGAGAGACTATACCATAAGAACCAAATACCCTAGAGATATGAAAATCACATTTTTGTAATCCGGGCGGTCACAGCGTCGCTGCCGTGGTTCTGGCGAAGCGTAATCCTTTCAGAACCTGAGATATGTGTTCCAGCTAAACGGTGTATCAGAACTACTGCATATTTGGTCTTGAATTATTGTACTCAACAAATCACAACCAATTATGCCCTATATGTGTCTGTGCGGGCTGCCCCCACGGAGTTATGATTAGTATAAGTTTTCTAGTGTAATTCTACATCCAAAGGAGAGAGGTGGGATTAACCCAGCATGCATCTCTCCGTGATGTCACATAGCAAGTCTATAAAGCATTTCCTGGACAAAACCAGAGCAGAACAGCTCAAGTCGTCGTGCTAGAAAGATCCCCAGATGAGCGGAGAAGTGCAGCTCCGCCTCCACCCACCTTAGCCGCATGGTCTGCCTAAGGAACATTATGGAACTGTGAGTGTACTCTCTTTGTTTTCTCCACTTTTATTTTATACCTGTACTGTACATATTTTATGTCTCAATTTTATAGCAACTTTTATCTGTAATCACTGTCCTCTTTCGGAAAATAAATGAAATAATTATTTAGATCTGTCTCTATGCTCTAAGACTCGAACTATACGCCTTTGATAGATAATCGCTACTAATTCAAGGGGTTTGCCACGGACCCTCTTAATTTAACACTGTGAATTAAGTAACCGTGACTGGTGGCAGCACGTTGTGCACGGCTATTGCGGCTTGCTGGCAGTCTAGAAGGGTCTTATATAGCTGAATGAGGGGCTGCGGCCACAGCTGATAATTCCCTTACTGCAGAAGCCTAATTGCCGGTTCACAACAGGCAGCCCGTCCGGCGACTAATTATCCTAGGTGCAGTTCCCTGACTGACCTGAGGGTAAGGGGGGCGCCGGAGAGCTGCGAGTTCCAAAGTGGAACTGAGAAAGTGGGATATACATAAATCCACACAGTACTTGGAAGATTGATAGCAGTGGTGGGGCATCCAAATTAAACTCCCCCTGCGGCAAATTGTAGAGCGAGATTAGCTTGCTGGATATTTTTGGTCACATGGTGCCAGTGTTGGGATAACTAAGATAAGCCCCACTGCGCCTGTGATAGCCGTGTGCCGGCAATGTGTCACGCCCCTCCGTCCGCTGATACACCGGTGTCAGTGGTGGGATTGTGACATAGTGGTGACACAGGGTCCGCTGTCCGTCGCGTTTTGGTGGCAGCGGGACCCCCGTTAGTGTCGCCCGTATTTGGACGAACGGCGGTGGGCTGTTCGCCACACGTGGGTTGCATGGTAAACGCCGGCTATATAGTGACCGGGGATTGCACGGTAAACGCCGGCTGTACAGTCACCGTGGATTGCACGGTAAACGCCGGCTGTACAGTCACCGTGGATTGCACAGTAAATGCCGGCTGTACAGTGACCGTGGATTGCACAGTAAACGCCGGCTGTACAGTGACCGTGGATTGCACAGTAAACGCAGGCTGTACAGTGACCGGGGATTGCACAGTAGATGCCGGCTGTAAAGTGACCGGGGATTGCACAGTAAACGCCGGCTGTACAGTGACCGTGGATTGCACAGTAAATGCCGGCTGTACAGTGAATGTGGATTGCACAATAAATGCCGGCTCGGCTGTACAGTGACCGTGGAATGCACAGTAAACACCGGCTGTACAGTGACCGTGGATTGCACAGTAAACGCCAGCTGTACAGTGACTGTGGATTGCACAATAAACGCCGGCTGTAAAGTGACCGTGGATTGCACAGTAAACCCCGGCTGTGCAGTGACCGTGAATTGCACAGTAAACGCCGGTTGTACAGTGACCGTGGATTGCACAGTAAACGCCGGCTGTACAGTAACCGGGGATTGCACAGTAAACGCCGGCTGTACAGTGACCATGGATTGCACAGTAAACTCCAGCTGTACAGTGACCGTAGATTGCACAGTAAACGTCGGCTGTAAAGTGACCGTGGATTGCACAGTAAACGCCGGCTGTACAGTGACCGTGGATTGCACAGTAAACGCCGGCTGTACAGTGACCGTGGATTGCACAGTAAACGCCGGCTGTACAGTGACCGTGGATTGCACAGTAAACGCCGGCTGTACAGTGACCGTGGATTGCACTGTAAACGCCGGCTGTACAGTGACCGTGCATTGCACAGTAAACGCCGGCTGTACAGTGACCATGGATTGCACTGTAAACGCCGGCTGTACAGTGACCGTGGATTGCAGAGTAAATGCTGGCTGTACAGTGACCGTGGATTGCACAGTAAACGCCGGCTGTACAGTGACCGGGGATTGCATAGTAGATGCCGGCTGTACAGTGACCGGGGATTGCACAGGAAAAACCGGCTGTACAGTGACTGTGGATTGCACAGTAAACGCCGACTGTACAGTGACTGTGGATTGCACAACAAATGCCGGCTCGGCTGTACAGTGATCGTGGAATGCACAGTAAACGCCGGCTGTACAGTGACCGTGGATTGCACAGTAAACGCCGGCTGTACAGTGACCGTGGATTGCACAGTAAACGCCGGCTATACAGTGACCGGGGATTGCACAGTAAACGCCGGCTATACAGTGACTGTGGATTGCACAGTAAACGCCGGCTGTACAGTGACTGTGGATTGCACAATAAATGCCGGCTTGGCTGTACAGTGACCGCGGATTGCACAGTAAACGCCGGCTGTACAGTGACCGTGGATTGCACAGTAAACGCCGGCTGTACAGTGACCGTGGATTGCACAATAAACGCCGGCTGTAAAGTGACCGTGGATTGCACAGTAAACCCCGGCTGTACAGTGACCGTGAATTGCACAGGAAACGCCGGCTGTACAGTGACCGTGGATTGCACAGTAAACGCTGGCTGTACAGTAACCGGGGATTGCACAGTAAACGCCGGCTGTACAGTGACCGTGGATTGCACTTTAAACGCCGGCTGTACAGTGACCGTGGATTGCACTGTAAACGCCAGCTGTACAGTGACCGTGGATTGCACAGTAAACGCCGGCTGTACAGTAACCGGGGATTGCACAGTAAACGCCGGCTGTACAATGACCGTGGATTGCACAGTAAACGCCAGCTGTACAGTGACCGTAGATTGCACAGCAAACGCAGACTGTAAAGTGACCGTGGATTGCACAGTAAACGCCGGCTGTACAGTAACCGGGGATTGCACAGTAAACGCCGGCTGTCCAGTGACTGTGGATTGCACAGTAAACGCCGGCTGTACAGTGACCACAGATTGCACAGTTAACGCCGGCTGTACAGTGACCGTGGATTGCACAGTATTTACAGTGACCGTGGATTGCACAGTAAACGCCGGCTATACAGTGACCGTGGATTGCACTGTAAACGCCGGCTGTACAGTGACCGTGCATTGCACAGTAAACGCCGGCTGTACAGTGACCGTGGATTGCACAGTAAACGCCGGCTGTACATTGACCGTGAATTGCACAGTAAACGCCGGCTGTACAGTGACCGTGGATTACACTGTAAACGCCGGCTGTACAGTGACCGTGCATTGCACAGTAAACGCCGACTGTACAGTGACCGTGCATTGCACAGTAAACGCCGGCTGTACAGTGACCGTGGATTGCACTGTAAACGCCGGCTGTACAGTGACCGTGCATTGCACAGTAAACGCCGGCTGTACAGTGACCATGGATTGCACTGCAAACGCCGGCTGTACAGTGACCGTGGATTGCACAGTAAATGCCGGCTGTACAGTGACCGTGGATTGCACAGTAAACGCCGGCTGTACAGTGACCGGGGATTGCATAGTAGATGCCGGCTGTACAGTGACCGGGGATTGCACAGGAAAAACCGGCTGTACAGTGACTGTGGATTGCACAGTAAACGCCGACTGTGCAGTGACTGTGGATTGCACAATAAATGCCGGCTCGGCTGTACAGTGATCGTGGAATGCACAGTAAACGCCGGCTGTACAGTGACCGTGGATTGCACAGTAAACGCCGGCTGTACAGTGACCGTGGATTGCACAGTAAACGCCGGCTGTACAGTGACCGGGGATTGCACAGTAAACGCCGGCTATACAGTGACTGTGGATTGCACAGTAAACGCCGGCTGTACAGTGACTGTGGATTGCACAATAAATGCCGGCTCGGCTGTACAGTGACCGTGGATTGCACAGTAAACGCCGGCTGTACAGTGACCGTGGATTGCACAGTAAACGCCGGCTGTACATTGACCGTGAATTGCACAGTAAACGCCGGCTGTACAGTGACCGTGGATTACACTGTAAACGCCGGCTGTACAGTGACCGTGCATTGCACAGTAAACGCCGACTGTACAGTGACCGTGCATTGCACAGTAAACGCCGGCTGTACAGTGACCGTGGATTGCACAGTAGATGCCGGCTGTACAGTGACCGTGGATTGCACAATAAACGCCGGCTGTACAGTGACCGTGAATTGCACAGTAAACGGCGGCTGTACAGTGACCGTGGATTGCACTGTAAACGCCGGATGTACAGTGACCGTGCATTGCACAGTAAACGCCGGCTGTACAGTGACCGTGGATTGCACAGTAGATGCCGGCTGTACAGTGACCGTGGATTGCACAGTAAACACCGGCTGTACAGTGACCATGGATTGCACAATAAACGCCGGCTGTACAGTGACCGTGGATTGCACAGTAAACGCCGGCTGTACAGTGACCGTGGATTGCACAGTAAACGCCGGCTGTACAGTGACCGTGGATTGCACAATAAACGCCGGCTGTAAAGTGACCGTGGATTGCACAGTAAACCCCGGCTGTACAGTGACCGTGAATTGCACAGTAAACGCCGGCTGTACAGTGACCGTGGATTGCACAGTAAACGCCGGCTGTACAGTAACCGGGGATTGCACAGTAAACGCCGGCTGTACAGTGACCGTGGATTGCACAGTAAACGCCAGCTTTACAGTGACCTTAGATTGCACAGTAAACGCCGGCTGTAAAGTGACCGGGGATTGCACAGTAAACGCCGGCTGCACTGTGACCCTGGATTGCACAGTAAACGCCGGCTGTACAGTGACTGTGGATTGCACAGGAAACGCCGGCTGTACAGTGACCACAGATTGCACAGTAAACGCCGGCTGTACAGTGACCGTGGATCACACTGTAAACGCCGGCTGTACAGTGACCGTGCATTGCACAGTAAACGCCGACTGTACAGTGACCGTGCATTGCACAGTAAACGCCGGCTGTACAGTGACCGTGGATTGCACAGTAGATGCCGGCTGTACAGTGACCGTGGATTGCACAATAAACGCCGGCTGTACAGTGACCGTGGATTGCACAGTAAACGGTGGCTGTACAGTGACCGTGGATTGCACTGTAAACGCCGGATGTACAGTGACCGTGCATTGCACAGTAAACGCCGGCTGTACAGTGACCGTGGATTGCACAGTAGATGCCGGCTGTACAGTGACCGTGGATTGCACAGTAAACACCGGCTGTACAGTGACCATGGATTGCACAATAAACGCCGGCTGTACAGTGACCGTGGATTGCACAGTAAACGCCGGCTGTACAGTGACCGTGGATTGCACAGTAAACGCCGGCTGTACAGTGACCGTGGATTGCACAATAAACGCCGGCTGTAAAGTGACCGTGGATTGCACAGTAAACCCCGGCTGTACAGTGACCGTGAATTGCACAGTAAACGCCGGCTGTACAGTGACCGTGGATTGCACAGTAAACGCCGGCTGTACAGTAACCGGGGATTGCACAGTAAACGCCGGCTGTACAGTGACCGTGGATTGCACAGTAAACGCCAGCTTTACAGTGACCTTAGATTGCACAGTAAACGCCGGCTGTAAAGTGACCGGGGATTGCACAGTAAACGCCGGCTGCACTGTGACCCTGGATTGCACAGTAAACGCCGGCTGTACAGTGACTGTGGATTGCACAGGAAACGCCGGCTGTACAGTGACCACAGATTGCACAGTAAACACCGGCTGTACAGTGACTATGGATTGCACAATAAATGCTGGCTCGACTGTACAGTGACCGTGGAATGCACAGTAAACGCCGGCTGTACAGTGACCATGGATTGCACAGTAAAAGACGGCTGTACAGTGACCGTGGATTGCACAATAAACACCGGCTGTACAGTGACCGTGGATAGCACAGTAAACGCTGGCTGTACAGTGACCGTCGATTGCACAGTAAACGCCGGCTGTACAGTGACCGTGGATTGCACAGTAAACGCCGGCTGTACAGTGACAGTGGATTGCACAGTAAATGCCTGCTGTACAGTCACCATGAATTGCACAGTAAACGCCGGCCGTACAGTAATCGGGGATTGCACAGTAAACGCCGGCCGTACAGTGACCGTGGATTGCACAGTAAACGCCAGCTGTACAGTGACCGTGGATTGCACAGTAAACGCCGGCTGTACAGTGACTGTGGATTGCACAGTAAACTTCGGCTGCACAGTGACTGTGGATTGCACAGCAAACGCCAGCTTTACAGTGACCGTGGATTGCACAGTAAACGCCGGCTGTACAGTGACCATGGATTGCACAGTAAACGCCGGGTGTACATTGACCGGGGATTGCACAGTAAACGCCGGCTGTACAGTAACCGGTGATTGCACGGTAAACGCCGGCTGTACAGTGACCGCAGAAAGCACGGTAAACGCCGGCTGTACAGTGAACGCGGATTGCACGGTAAACGCCGGCTGTACAGTGACCGCGGATTGCACGGTAAACGCCGGCTGTACAGTGACCGCGAATTGCACGGTAAACGCCGGCTGTACAGTGACCGTGGGTTGCACAGTAAACGCCGGCTGTACAGTGACCGGGGATTGCACAGTAGATGCCGGCTGTACAGTGACCGTGGATTGCACAATAAACGCCGGCTGTACAGTGACCGTGGATTGCACAGTAGATGCCGGCTGTACAGTGACGGTGGATTGCACAGTAAAAGCCGGCTGTACAGTGACCATGGATTGCACAATAAACGCCGGCTGTACAGTGACAGTGGATTGCACAGTAAACGCCGGCTGTACAGTGACCGTGGATTGCACAATAAACGCCGACTGTAAAGTGACCGTGGATTGCACAGTAAACCCCGGCTGTACAGTGACCGTGAATTGCACAGTAAACGCTGGCTGTACAGTGACCGTGGATTGCACAGTAAACGCCGGCTGTACAGTGACCGCGGATTGCACGGTAAACGCCGGCTGTACAGTGACCGCGAATTGCACGGTAAACGCCGGCTGTACAGTGACCGTGGGTTGCACAGTAAACGCCGGCTATACAGTGACCATGGATTGCACAATAAACGCCGGCTGTACAGTGACCGTGGATTGCACAGTAAACGCCGGCTGTACAGTGACCGTGGATTGCACAATAAACGCCGACTGTAAAGTGACCGTGGATTGCACAGTAAACCCCGGCTGTACAGTGACCGTGAATTGCACAGTAAACGCCGGCTGTACAGTGACCGTGGATTGCACAGTAAACGCCGGCTGTACAGTAACCGGGGATTGCACAGTAAACGCCGGCTGTACAGTGACCGTGGATTGCACAGTAAACGCCAGCTGTACAGTGACCGTAGATTGCACAGTAAACGCCGGCTGTAAAGTGACCGGGGATTGCACAGTAAACGCCGGCTGCACTGTGACCCTGGATTGCACAGTAAACGCCGGCTGTACAGTGACTGTGGATTGCACAGGAAACGCCGGCTGTACAGTGACCACAGATTGCACAGTAAACGCCGGCTGTACAGTGACTATGGATTGCACAATAAATGCTGGCTCGGCTGTACAGTGACCGTGGAATGCACAGTAAACGCCGGCTGTACAGTGACCATGGATTGCACAGTAAACGACGGCTGTACAGTGACCGTGGATTGCACAATAAACACCGGCTGTACAGTGACCGTGGATTGCACAGTAAACGCTGGCTGTACAGTGACCGTCGATTGCACAGTAAACGCCGGCTGTACAGTGACCGTGGATTGCACAGTAAACGCCGGCTGTACAGTGACCATGGATTGCACAGTAAACGCCGGCTGTACAGTGACAGTGGATTACACAGTAAATGCCTGCTGTACAGTCACCATGAATTGCACAGTAAACGCCGGCCATACAGTAATCGGGGATTGCACAGTAAACGCCGGCTGTACAGTGACCATGGATTGCACAGTAAACGCCGGGTGTACATTGACCGGGGATTGCACAGTAAACACCGGCTGTACAGTAACCGGTGATTGCACGGTAAACGCCGGCTGTACAGTGACCGCAGAAAGCACGGTAAATGCCGGCTGTACAGTGACCGCGGATTGCCCGGTAAACGCCGGCTGTACAGTGACCGCGGATTGCACGGTAAACGCCGGCTGTACAGTGACCGCGAATTGCACGGTAAACGCCGGCTGTACAGTGACCGTGGGTTGCACAGTAAACGCCGGCTGTACAGTGACCGGGGATTGCACGGTAAACGCCGGCTGTACAGTCACCGTGGATTGCATAGTAAACGCCGGCTGTACAGTGACCGTGGATTGCACAGTAAACGCCGGCCGTACAGTGACCGTGGATTGCACAGTAAACGCCGGCTCTACAGTGACCGGGGATTGCACAGTAGATGCCGGCTGTACAGTGACCGTGGACTGCATAGTAAACGCCGGCTGTACAGTGACTGTGGATTGCACAGTAAACGCCGGCTGTACAGTGACTGTGGATTGCACAATAAATGCCGGCTCGGCTGTACAGTGACCGTGGAATGCACAGTAAACGCGGCTGTACAGTGACCGTGGATTGCACAGTAAACGCCGGCTGTACAGTGACCGTGGATTGCACAATAAACGCCGGCTGTAAATTGACCGTGGATTGCACAGTAAACCCCAGCTGTACAGTGACCGTGAATTGCACAGTAAACGCCAGCTGTACAGTGACCGTGGATTGCACAGTAAACGCCGGCTGTACAGTAACCGGGGATTGCACAGTAAACGCTGACTGTACAGTGACCGTGGATTGCACAGTAAACGCCAGCTGTTCAGTGACCGTGGATTGCACAGTAAACGCCGGCTGTAAAGTGACCGTGGATTGCACAGTAAACGCCGGCTGTACAGTGACCGTGGATTGCACAGTAAACGCCGGCTGTACAGTGACCGTGGATTGCACAGTAAACGCCGGCTGTACAGTAACCGGGGATTGCACAGTAAACGCCGGCTGTACAGTGACCGTGGATTGCACAGTAAACGCCGGCTGTACAGTGACCGTAGATTGCACAGTAAACACCGGCTGAAAAGTGACTGTGGATTGCACAGTAAATGCCGGCTGTACAGTGACCGTGGATTGCACAGTAAACGCCGGCTGTACAGTGACCGTGCATTGCACAGTAAACGCCGGCTGTACAGTGACCGGGGATTGCAGTCAACGCCGGCTGTACAGTGACCGTGGATTGCACAGTAAATGCTGGCTGTAAAGTGACAGTGGATTGCACAATAAACGCCGGTTGTACTGTGACCGTGGATTGCACAGTAAACGCCGGCTGTACAGTAACCAGGGATTGCACAGTAAACGCCAGCTGTACAGTGACTGTGGATTGCACAGTAAACGCCGGCTGTACAGTGACCACAGATTGCACAGTAAACGCTGGCTGTACAGTGACCGTGGATTGCACAGTATTTACAGTGACCGTGGATTGCACAATAAACGCAGGCTGCACAGTGACCGTGGATTGCGCAGTAAACGCCGGCTGTACAGTGACTGTGGATTGCACAGTAAACGCCGGCTGTAAAGTGACCGTGCATTGCACAGTAAATGCCGGCTGTAAAGTGACCGTGCATTGCACAGTAATCGCCGGCTGTACAGTGACCGTGCATTGCACAGTAAACGCCGGCTGTACAGAGACCATGGATTGCACAGTAAACGCCGGCTGTACAGTGACCGTGAATTGCACAGTAGACGCCGGCTGTACAGGGACCGTGGATTGCACAATAAACGCCGGCAGTACAGTGACCGTGGATTGCACAGTAACCGCCGGCTGTACAGTGACCGTGGATTGCATAGTAAACGCCGGCTGTATAGTGACCGTGGATTGCACAGTAGACTCTGGCTGTACAGTGACCGTGGATTGCACAATAAACGTCGGCTGTACAGTGACCGTGGATGGCACAGTAAACGCCGGCTGTACAGTGACCGTGGATTGCACAATAAACGCCGGCTGTAAATTGACCGTGGATTGCACAGTAAACCCCGGCTGAACAGTGACCGTGAATTGCACAGTAAACGCCAGCTTTACAGTGACCGTGGATTGCACAGTAAACGCCGGCTGTACAGTAACCGGGGATTGCACAGTAAACGCTGACTGTACAGTTACCGTGGATTGCACAGTAAACGCCAGCTGTACAGTGACCGTGGATTGCACAGTAAACGCCGGCTGTAAAGTGACCGTGGATTGCACAGTAAACGCCGGCTGTACAGTAACCAGGGATTGCACAGTAAACGCCGGCTGTACAGTGACCGTGGATTGCACAGTAAACGCCAGCTGTACAGTGACCGTAGATTGCACAGTAAACACCGGCTGAAAAGTGACTGTGGATTGCACAGTAAACGCCGGCTGTACAGTGACCGTGCATTGCACAGTAAACGCCGGCTGTACAGTGACCGGGGATTGCACAGTAAACGCCGGCTGTACAGTGACCGTGGATTGCACAGTAAACGCCGGCTGTACTGTGACCGTGGATTGCACAGTAAACGCCGGCTGTACAGTAACCAGGGATTGCACAGTAAACGCCGGCTATACAGTGACTGTGGATTGCACAGTAAACGCCGGCTGTACAGTGACCACAAATTGCACAGTAAACGCTGGCTGTACAGTGACCGTGGATTGCACAGTATTTACGGTGACCGTGGATTGCACAATAAACGCAGGCTGCACAGTGACCGTGGATTGCGCGGTAAACGCCGGCTGTACAGTGACTGTGGATTGCACAGTAAACGCCGGCTGTAAAGTGATCATGCATTGCACAGTAAACGCCGGCTGTAAAGTGACCGTGCATTGCACAGTAATCGCCAGCTGTACAGTGACCGTGCATTGCACAGTAAACGCCGGCTGTACAGAGACCGTGGATTGCACAGTAAACGCCGGCTGTACAGTGACCGTGGATTGCACAGTAGACGCCGGCTGTACAGTGACCGTGGATTGCACAATAAACGCCGGCTGTACAGTGACCGTGGATTGCACAGTAAACGCCGGCTGTACAGTGACCGTGGATTGCATAGTAAACGCCGGCTGTATAGTGACCGTGGATTGCAGAGTAGACGCCGGCTATAGAGTGACCGTGGATTGCACAATAAACGCCGGCTGTACAGTAACCGTGGATTGCACAGTAAACGCCGGCTGTACAGTGACCGTGGATTGCACTGTAAACGCCGGCTGTACAGTGACCGTGCATTGCACAGTAAACGCCGGCTGTACAGTGACTGTGGATTGCACAGTAGATGCCGGCTGTACAGTGACCGTGGATTGCACAGTATTTACAGTGACCGTGGATTGCACAATAAACGCAGGCTGCACAGTGACCGTGGATTGCACAGTAAACGCTGGCTGTACAGTGACCGTGGATTGCACAGTATTTACGGTGACCGTGGATTGCACAATAAACGCAGGCTGCACAGTGACCGTGGATTGCGCGGTAAACGCCGGCTGTACAGTGACTGTGGATTGCACAGTAAACGCCGGCTGTAAAGTGATCATGCATTGCACAGTAAACGCCGGCTGTAAAGTGACCGTGCATTGCACAGTAATCGCAAGCTGTACAGTGACCGTGCATTGCACAGTAAACACCGGCTGTACAGAGACCGTGGATTGCACAGTAAACGCCGGCTGTACAGTGACCGTGGATTGCACAGTAGACGCAGGCTGTACAGTGACCGTGGATTGCACAATAAACGCCGGCTGTACAGTGACCGTGGATTGCACAGTAAACGCCGGCTGTACAGTGACCGTGGATTGCATAGTAAACGCCGGCTGTATAGTGACCGTGGATTGCACAGTAGACGCCGGCTATAGAGTGACCGTGGATTGCACAATAAACGCCGGCTGTACAGTAACCGTGGATTGCACAGTAAACGCCGGCTGTACAGTGACCGTGGATTGCACTGTAAACGCCGGCTGTACAGTGACCGTGCATTGCACAGTAAACGCCGGCTGTACAGTGACTGTGGATTGCACAGTAGATGCCGGCTGTACAGTGACCGTGGATTGCACAGTATTTACAGTGACAGTGGATTGCACACTAAACGCAGGCTGCACAGTGACCGTGGATTGCACAGTAAACGCCGGCTGTACAGTGACCGTGGATTGCACAATAAACGCCGGCTGTACAGTGACCGTGGATTGCACAGTAAAAGTCGGCTGTACAGTGTCCGTGGATTGCACAGTAAACGCCGGCTGTACAGTGACCGTGGATTGCACAGTAAGCGCCGGCTGTACAGTGACCGTGGATTGCACAGTAAACGCCAACTGTACAGTGACCGTGGATTGCACGGTAAACGCCGGCTGTACAGTGACCGTGGATTGCACAGTAGATGCCGGCTGTACATTGACCGTGGATTGCACAATAAACGCCGGCTGTACAGTGACCGTGGATTGCATGATAAACGCCGGCTGTACAGTGACCGTGGATTGCACAGTAAACACCGGCTGTACAGTGACCATGAATTGCACAATAAACGCCGGCTGTACAGTGACCGTGGATTGAACAGTAAACGCCGGCTGTACAGTGACCGTGGATTGCACAGTAAACGCCGGCTGTACAGTGACCGTGGATTGCACTGTAAACGGCGGCTGTACAGTGACCATGCATTGCACAGTAAACGCCGGCTGTACAGTGACCGTGGATTGCACAGTAAACGCCGGCTGTACAGTGACCGTGGATTGCACTGTAAACGCCGGCTGTACAGTGACCGTGCATTGCACAGTAAACGCCGGCTGTACAGTGACCGTGGATTGCACAGTAGATGCCGGCTGTACAGTGACCGTGGATTGCACAATAAACGCCGGCTGTACAGTGACCATGGATTGCACAGTAAACGCCGGCTGTACAGTGACCGTGGATTGCACAGTAAACGCCGGCTGTACAGTGACCGTGGATTGCACAGTAGACGCGGGCTGTACAGTGACCTTGGATTGCACAATAAACGCCGGCTGTACAGTGACCGTGGATTGCACAGTAAACGCCGGCTGTACAGTGACCGTGGATTGCATATTAAACGTCGGCTGTATAGTGACCATGGATTGCACAGTAGATGCCGGCTGTACAGTGACCGTGGATTGCACAATAAACGCCGGCTGTACAGTGACCGTGGATTGCACAGTAAACGCCGGCTGTACAGTGACCGTGGATTGCACAATATACGCCGGCTGTAAATTGACCGTGGATTGCACAGTAAACCCCGGCTGAACAGTGACCGTGAATTGCACAGTAAACGCCAGCTGTACAGTGACCGTGGATTGCACAGTAAACTCCGGCTGTACAGTAACCGGGGATTGCACAGTAAACGCTGACTGTACAGTGACCGTGGATTGCACAGTAAACGCCAGCTGTACAGTGAC
The DNA here is from genome assembly GCF_039654945.1 of Dendrobates tinctorius. NCBI lineage: Eukaryota > Metazoa > Chordata > Amphibia > Anura > Dendrobatidae > Dendrobates > Dendrobates tinctorius. The sequence continues at coordinate 40,467,606 of NW_027361770.1, read as the reverse complement.
CGTGGATTGCACTGTAAACGCCGGCTGTAAAGTGACCGTGGATTGGACAGTAAACGCCGGCTGTACAGTGACCGTGGATTGCACAGTAAACGCCGGCTGTACAGTGACCGTGGAGTGCACAGTAAACGCCGGCTGTACAGTAACCGGGGATTGCACAGTAAACGCCGGCTGTACAGTGACCGTGGATTGCACAGTAAACACCAGCTGTACAGTGACCGTAGATTGCACAGTAAACACCGGCTGAAAAGTGACTGTGGATTGCACATTAAACGCCGGCTGTACAGTGACCGTGGATTGCACAGTAAACGCTGGCTGTACAGTGACCGTGGATTGCACAGTAAACGCCGGCTGTACAGTGACCGTGGATTGCACAGTAGATGCCGGCTGTACAGTGACCGTGGATTGCACAGTAAACGCCGGCTGTACAGTGACCGTGGATTGCACAGTAAACGCCGGCTGTACAGTGACCGTGGATTGCACAGTAGATGCCGGCTGTACAGTGACCGTGGATTGCACAGTAAACGCTGGCTGTACAGTGACCGTGGATTGCACAATAAATGCCGGCTGTACAGTGACCGTGGATTGCACAGTAAACGCCGGCTGTACAGTGACCGTGGATTGCACAGTAGATGCCGGCTGTACAGTGACCATGGATTGCACAGTAGATGCCGGCTGTATAGTGACCGTGGATTGCACAGTAAACGCCGGCTGTACAGTGACCGTGAATTGCACAGTAAACGCCGGCTGTACAGTGACCGTGGATTGCACAGTAGATGCCGGCTGTACAGTATCCGTGGATTGCACAGTAGATGCCGGCTGTACAGTGACCGTGGATTGCACGGTAAACGCCGGCTGTACAGTGACAGTGGATTGCTCGGTAAACGCCGGCTGTACAGTGACCGTGGATTGCACAGTAAACGCCGGCTGTACAGTGACCGTGGATTGTACAGTAAACGCCGGCTGTACAGTGACCGTGGATTGCACAGTAAACGCCGGCTGTACAGTAACCGTGGGTTGCACAGTAGATGCCGGCTGTACAGTGACCGTGGATTGCATGGTAAACGCCGGCTGTACAGTGACCGTGGATTGCACGGTAAACGCTGGCTGTACAGTGACCGTGGATTGCACAATAAACGCCTGCTGTACAGTGACCGTGGATTGCACAGTAAACGCCGACTGTACAGTGACCGTGGATTGCACAGTAAACGCCGGCTGTACAGTGACCGTGGATTGCACAGTAAACGCCGGCTGTACAGTGACCGTGGATTGCACAGTAAACGCCGGCTGTACAGTGACCGTGGATTGCACAGTAAACGCCGGCTGTACAGTGGCCGTGGATTGCACAGTAAACGCCGGCTGTACAGTGACCGTGGATTGCACAGTAAACGCCGGCTGTACAGTAACCGTGGATTGCACAGTAGATGCCGGCTGTATAGTGACCGTGGATTGCACGGTAAACGCCGGCTGTACAGTGACCGTGGATTGCACGGTAAACGCCGGCTGTACAGTGACCGTGGATTGCACAATAAACGCCAGCTGTACAGTGACCGTGGATTGCACAGTAAACGCCGACTGTACAGTGACCGTGGATTGCACAGTAAACGCCGGCTGTACAGTGACCGTGGATTGCACAGTAAACGCCGGCTGTACAGTGACCGTGGATTACACAGTAAACGCCGGCTGTACAGTGTCCGTGGATTGCACAGTAGATGCCGGCTGTACAGTGACCGTGGATTGCACAGTAGATGCCGGCTGTACAGTGACCGTGGATTGCACAGTAGATGCCGGCTGTACAGTGACCGTGGATTGCACGGTAAACGCCGGCTGTACAGTGACCGTGGATTGCACGGTAAACGCTGGCTGTACAGTGACCGTGGATTGCATGATAAACGCCGGCTGTACAGTGACCGTGGATTGCACAGTAGATGCCGGCTGTACAGTGACCGTGGATTGCACAGTAAACGCCGGCTGTACAGTGACCGTGGATTGCACAGTAAACTCCTGCTGTACAGTGACCGTGGATTGCACAATAAACGCCGGCTGTACAGTGACCGTAGATTGCACAGTAGATGCCGGCTGTAGAGTGTCCGTGGATTGCACAGTAGATGCCGGCTGTACAGTGACCGTGGATTGCACAGTAAACGCCGGCTGTACAGTGACCGTGGATTGCACAGTAAACGCCGGCTGTACAGTGACCGTGGATTGCACAGTAGATGCCGGCTGTACAGTGACCGTGGATTGCATGATAAACGCCGGCTGTACAGTGACTGTGGATTGCACAGTAGATGCCGGCTGTACAGTGACCGTGGATTGCACAGTAAACGCCGGCTGTAAAGTGACCGTGGATTGCACAGTAAACTCCTGCTGTACAGTGACCGTGGATTGCACAATAAACGCCGGCTGTACAGTGACCGTGGATTGCACAGTATATGCCGGCTGTACAGTGACCGTTGATTGCACAGTAGATGCCGGCTGTACAGTGACCGTGGATTGCACAGTAAACGCCGGCTGTACAGTGACCGTGGATTGCACAGTAGATGTCGGCTGTACAGTGACCGTGGATTGCACAGTAGACGCCGGCTGTACAGTGACCGTGGATTGCACAGTAAACGCCGGCTGTACAGTGACCGTGGATTGCACAGAAAACGCCGGCTGTACAGTGACCGTGGATTGCACTGTAAACGCCGGCTGTACAGTGACCGTGGATTGCACAGTAAACGCCGGCTGTACAGTGACCGTGGATTGCACGGTAAACGCCGGCTGTACAGTGACCGTGGATTGCACGGTAAACGCCTGCTGTACAGTGACCGTGGATTGCACAGTAAACGCCGACTGTACAGTGACCGTGGATTGCACAGTAAACGCCGGCTGTACAGTGACCGTGGATTGCACAGTAAACGCCGGCTGTACAGTGACCGTGGATTGCACAGTAAACGCCGGCTGTACAGTGACCGTGGATTGCACAGTAAACGCCGGCTGTACAGTGACCGTGGATTGCACAGTAAACGCTGGCTGTACAGTGACCGTGGATTGCACAGTAAACGCCGGCTGTACAGTAACCGTGGATTGCACAGTAGATGCCGGCTGTACAGTGACAGTGGATTGCACGGTAAACGCCAGCTGTACAGTGACCGTGGATTGCACGGTAAACGCTGGCTGTACAGTGACCGTGGATTGCACAATAAACGCCGGCTGTACAGTGACCGTGGATTGCACAGTAAACGCCGACTGTACAGTGACCGTGGATTGCACAGTAAACGCCGGCTGTACAGTGACCGTGGATTGCACAGTAAACGCCGGCTGTACAGTGACCGTGGATTGCACAGTAAACGCCGGCTGTACAGTGACCGTGGATTGCACAGTAGATGCCGGCTGTACAGTGACCGTGGATGGCACAGTAGATGCCGGCTGTACAGTGACCGTGGATTGCACAGTAGATGCCGGCTGTACAGTGACCGTGGATTGCACGGTAAACGCCGGCTGTACAGTGACCGTGGATTGCACGGTAAATGCTGGCTGTACAGTGACCGTGGATTGCATGATAAACGCCGGCTGTACAGTGACCGTGGATTGCACAGTAGATGCCGGCTGTACAGTGAGCGTGGATTGCACAGTAAACGCCGGCTGTACAGTGACCGTGGATTGCACAGTAAACTCCTGCTGTACAGTGACCGTGGATTGCACAATAAACGCCGGCTGTACAGTGACCGTGGATTGCACAGTAGATGCCGGCTGTACAGTGTCCGTGGATTGCACAGTAGATGCCGGCGGTACAGTGACCGTGGATTGCACAGTAAACGCCGGCTGTACAGTGACCGTGGATTGCACAGTAAACGCCGGCTGTACAGAGACCGTGGATTGCACAGTAAACGCCGGCTGTACAGTGACCGTGGATTGCACAGTAGATGCCGGCTGTACAGTGACCGTGGATTGCACGGTAGATGCCGGCTGTACAGTGACCGTGGATTGCACAGTAGATGCCGGCTGTACAGTGACCGTGGATTGCACGGTAAATGCCGGCTGTACAGTGACCGTGGATTGCACGGTAAACGCTGGCTGTACAGTGACCGTGGATTGCATGATAAACGCCGGCTGTACAGTGACCGTGGATTGCATGATAAACGCCGGCTGTACAGTGACCGTGGATTGCACAGTAAACGCCGGCTGTACAGTGACCGTGGATTGCACAGTAAACGCCGACTGTACAGTGACCGTGGATTGCACAGTAAACGCCGGCTGTACAGTGTCCGTGGATTGCACAGTAGATGCCGGCTGTACAGTGACCGTGGATTGCACAGTAGATGCCGGCTGTACAGTGACCGTGGATTGCACAGTAGATGCCGGCTGTACAGTGACCGTGGATTGCACGGTAAACGCCGGCTGTACAGTGACCGTGGATTGCACGGTAAACGCCGGCTGTACAGTGACTGTGGATTGCACAGTAAACACCGGCTGTACAGTGACGGTGGATTGCACAATAAACGCCGGCTGTACAGTGACCGTGGATTGCACAGTAAACGCCGGCTGTACAGTGACCGTGGATTGCACAGTAAACGCCGGCTGTACAGTGACCGTGGATTGCACAGTAGACGCCGGCTGTACAGTGAACGAGGATTGCACAATAAACGCCGGCTGTACAGTGACCGTGGATTGCACAGTAGACGCCGGCTGTACAGTGACCGTGGATTGCACAGTAAACGCCGGCTGTACAGTGACCGTGGATTGCTCAATAAACGCCGGCTGTACAGTGACCGTGGATTGCACAATAAACACCGGCTGTACAGTGACCGTGGATTGCACAGTAAACGCCGGCTGTACAGTGACCGTGGATTGCACAGTAAACGCCGGCTGTACAGTGACCGTGGATTGCACTGTAAAGGCCGGCTGTACAGTGACCGTGCATTGCACAGTAAACGCCGGCTGTACAGTGACTGTGGATTGCACAGTAAACGCCGGCTGTACAGTGTCCGTGGATTGCACAGTAAACGCCGGCTGTACAGTGACCGTGGATTACACTGTAAACGCCGGCTGTACAGTGACCGTGCATTGCACAGTAAACGCCGGCTGTACAGTGACCGTGGATTGCACAGTAGATGCCGGCTGTACAGTGACCGTGGATTGCACAATAAACGCCGGCTGTACAGTGACCGTGGATTGCACAGTAAACGCCGGCTGTACAGTGACCGTGGATTGCACAGTAAACGCCGGCTGTACAGTGACCGTGGAATGCACAGTAAACGCCGGCTGTACAGTGACCGTGGATTGCACAGTAAACGCTGGCTGTACAGTGACCGTGGATTGCACAATAAACGCCGGCTGTACAGTGACCGTGGATTGCACAGTAAACGCCGGCTGTACAGTGACCGTGGATTGCACAGTAAACGCCGGCTGTACAGTAATGGTGGATTGCACAGTAGATGCCGGCTGTACAGTGACCGTGGCTTGCACGGTAAACGCCGGCTGTACAGTGACCGTGGATTGCACGGTAAACGCTGGCTGTACAGTGACCGTGGATTGCACAATAAACGCCGGCTGTACAGTGACCGTGGATTGCACAATAAACACCGGCTGTACAGTGACCGTGGATTGCACAGTAAACGCCGGCTATACAGTGACCGTGGATTGCACAGTAAACGCCGGCTGTACAGTGACCGTGGATTGCACTGTAAAGGCCGGCTGTACAGTGACCGTGCATTGCACAGTAAACGCCGGCTGTACAGTGACCGTGGATTGCACAGTAAACGCCGGCTGTACAGTGACCGTGGATTGCACAGTAAACGCCGGCTGTACAGTGACCGTGCATTGCACAGTAAACGCCGGCTGTACAGTGATCGTGCATTGCACAGTAAACGCCGGCTGTACAGTGACCGTGGATTGCACAATAAACGCCGGCTGTACAGTGACCGTGGATTGCACAGTAGATGCCGGCTGTACAGTGACCGTGGATTGCACAGTAGATGCCGGCTGTACAGTGACCGTGGATTGCACAGTAAACGCTGGCTGTACAGTGACCGGGGATTGCACAGTAAACGCCGGCTGTACAGTGACTGTGGATTGCACAGTAAACGCCTGCTGTACAGTGACCGTGGATTGCACAGTAAACGCCGGCTGTACAGTGACCGTGGATTGCACAGTAGATGCCGGCTGTACAGTGACCGTGGATTGCACAGTAGATGCCGACTGTACAGTGACCGTGGATTGCACAGTAAACGCCGGCTGTACAGTGACCGTGGATTGCACAGTAAACGCCGGCTGTACAGTGACCGTGGATTGCACAGTAAACGCCGGCTGTACAGTAACGGTGGATTGCACAGTAGATGCCGGCTGTACAGTGACCGTGGCTTGCACGGTAAACGCCGGCTGTACAGTGACCGTGGATTGCACGTTAAACGCCGGCTGTACAGTGACCGTGGATTGCACAATAAACGCCGGCTGTACAGTGACCGTGGATTGCACAGTAAAAGCCGACTGTACAGTGACCGTGGATTGCACAGTAAACGCCGGCTGTACAGTGACCGTGGATTGCACAGTAAACGCCGGCTGTACAGTGACCGTGGATTGCACAGTAAACGCCGGCTGTACAGTGACCGTGGATTGCACAGTAGATGCCGGCTGTACATTGACCGTGGATTGCACAATAAACGCCGGCTGTAGGGTGACCGTGTATTGCATGATAAATGCCGGCTGTACAGTGACTGTGGATTGCACAGTAAACACCGGCTGTACAGTGACGGTGGATTGCACAATAAACGCCGGCTGTACAGTGACCGTGGATTGCACAGTAGATGCCGGCTGTACAGTGAACGAGGATTGCACAATAAACGCCGGCTGTACAGTGACCGTGGATTGCACAGTAAACGCCGGCTGTACAGTGACCGTGGATTGCACGGTAAACGCCGGCTGTACAGTGACCGTGGATTGCACAGTAAACGCCTGCTGTACAGTGACCGTGGATTGCACAATAAACGCAGGCTGCACAGTGACCGTGGATTGCGCGGTAAACGCCGGCTGTACAGTGACTGTGGATTGCACAGTAAACGCCGGCTGTAAAGTGACCGTGCATTGCACAGTAAACGCCGGCTGTAAAGTGACCGTGCATTGCACAGTAATCGCCGGCTGTACAGTGACCGTGCATTGCACAGTAAACGCCGGCTGTACAGTGACCGTGGATTGCACGGTAAACGCCGGCTGTACAGTGACCGTGGATTGCACGGTAAACGCTGGCTGTACAGTGACCGTGGATTGCATAGTAAACGCCGGCTGTACAGTGACCGTGGATTGCACAGTAGATGCCGGCTGTACAGTGACCGTGGATTGCACAGTAAACGCCGGCTGTACAGTGACCGTGGATTGCACAGTAAACGCCGGCTGTACAGTGACCGTGGATTGCACAGTAGATGCCGGCTGTACAGTGACCGTGGATTGCACAGTAAACGCCGGCTGTACAGTGACCGTGGATTGCACAGTAGATGCCGGCTGTACAGTGACCGTGGATTGCACAGTAGATGCCGGCTGTACAGTGACCGTGTATTGCACAGTAGATGCCGGCTGTACAGTGACCGTGGATTGCACAGTAGATGCCGGCTGTACAGTGACCGTGGATTGCACAGTAGAAGCCGGCTGTACAGTGACCGTGGATTGCACAGTAAACGCCGGCTGTACAGTGACCGTGGATTGTACAGTAGATGCCGGCTGTACAGTGACCGTGGATTGCACAGTAGATGCCGGCTGTACAGTGACCGTGGATTGCACAGTAGATGCCAGCTGTACAGTGACCGTGGATTGCACAGTAGATGCCGGCTGTACAGTGACCGTGGATTGCACAGTAGAAGCCGGCTGTACAGTGACCGTGGATTGCACAGTAAACGCCGGCTGTACAGTGACCGTGGATTGCACAGTAGATGCCGGCTGTACAGTGACCGTGGATTGCACAGTAGATGCCGGCTGTACAGTGACCGTGGATTGCACAGTAGATGCCGGCTGTACATTGACCGTGGATTGCACAATAAACGCCGGCTGTAGGGTGACCGTGTATTGCATGATAAATGCCGGCTGTACAGTGACTGTGGATTGCACAGTAAACACCGGCTGTACAGTGACGGTGGATTGCACAATAAACGCCGGCTGTACAGTGACCGTGGATTGCACAGTAGATGCCGGCTGTACAGTGAACGAGGATTGCACAATAAACGCCGGCTGTACAGTGACCGTGGATTGCACAGTAAACGCCGGCTGTACAGTGACCGTGGATTGCACGGTAAACGCCGGCTGTACAGTGACCGTGGATTGCACAGTAAACGCCTGCTGTACAGTGACCGTGGATTGCACAATAAACGCAGGCTGCACAGTGACCGTGGATTGCGCGGTAAACGCCGGCTGTACAGTGACTGTGGATTGCACAGTAAACGCCGGCTGTAAAGTGACCGTGCATTGCACAGTAAACGCCGGCTGTAAAGTGACCGTGCATTGCACAGTAATCGCCGGCTGTACAGTGACCGTGCATTGCACAGTAAACGCCGGCTGTACAGTGACCGTGGATTGCACGGTAAACGCCGGCTGTACAGTGACCGTGGATTGCACAGTAAACGCTGGCTGTACAGTGACCGTGGATTGCATAGTAAACGCCGGCTGTACAGTGACCGTGGATTGCACAGTAGATGCCGGCTGTACAGTGACCGTGGATTGCACAGTAAACGCCGGCTGTACAGTGACCGTGGATTGCACAGTAAACGCCGGCTGTACAGTGACCGTGGATTGCACAGTAGATGCCGGCTGTACAGTGACCGTGGATTGCACAGTAAACGCCGGCTGTACAGTGACCGTGGATTGCACAGTAGATGCCGGCTGTACAGTGACCGTGGATTGCACAGTAGATGCCGGCTGTACAGTGACCGTGTATTGCACAGTAGATGCCGGCTGTACAGTGACCGTGGATTGCACAGTAGATGCCGGCTGTACAGTGACCGTGGATTGCACAGTAGAAGCCGGCTGTACAGTGACCGTGGATTGCACAGTAAACGCCGGCTGTACAGTGACCGTGGATTGTACAGTAGATGCCGGCTGTACAGTGACCGTGGATTGCACAGTAGATGCCGGCTGTACAGTGACCGTGGATTGCACAGTAGATGCCAGCTGTACAGTGACCGTGGATTGCACAGTAGATGCCGGCTGTACAGTGACCGTGGATTGCACAGTAGAAGCCGGCTGTACAGTGACCGTGGATTGCACAGTAAACGCCGGCTGTACAGTGACCGTGGATTGCACAGTAGATGCCGGCTGTACAGTGACCGTGGATTGCACAGTAGATGCCGGCTGTACAGTGACCGTGGATTGCACAGTAGATGCCGGCTGTACAGTGACCGTGGATTGCACAGTAGAAGCCGGCTGTACAGTGACCGTGGATTGCACAGTAAACGGCGGCTGTACAGTGACCGTGGATTGCACAGTAAACGCCGGCTGTACAGTGACTGTGGATTGCACAGTAGAAGCCGGCTGTACAGTCACCGTGGATTGCACAGTAAACGCCGGCTGTACAGTGACCGTGGATTGCACAGTAGATGCCGGCTGTACAGTGACCGTGGATTGCACAGCTGACGCCAGCTGTACAGTGACCGTGGATTGCACAGTAGATGCCGGCTGTACAGTGACCGTGGATTGCACAGTAGATGCCGGCTGTACAGTGACCGTGGATTGCACAGTAGATGCCGGCTGTACAGTGACCGTGGATTGCACAGTAAACGCCGGCTGTACAGTGACCGTGGATTGCACAGTAAACGCCGGCTGTACAGTGACCGTGGATTGCACAGTAGATGCCGGCTGCACAGTGATCGTGGATTGCACAGTAGATGCCGGCTGTACAGTGACCGTGGATTGCACAGTAGATGCCGGCTGTACAGTGACCGTGGATTGCACAGTAGATGCCGGCTGTACAGTGACCGTGGATTGCACAGTAGATGCCGGCTGTACAGTGACCGTGGATTGCACAGTAGATGCCGGCTGTACAGTGACCGTGGATTGCACAGTAGATGCCGGCTGTACAGTGACCGTGGATTGCACAGTAGATGCCGGCTGTACAGTGACCGTGGATTGCACAGTAAACGCCGGCTGTACAGTGACCGTGGATTGCACAGTAAACGCAGGCTGTACAGTGACCGTGGATTGCACAGTAGATGCCGGCTGTACAGTGACCGTGGATTGCACAGTAGATGCCGGCTGTACAGTGACCGTGGATTGCACAGTAAACGCCGGCTGTACAGTGACCGTGGATTGCACAGTAAACGCAGGCTGTACAGTGACCGTGGATTGCACAGTAGATGCCGGCTGTACAGTGACCGTGGATTGCACGGTAAACGCCGGCTGTACAGTGACCGTGGATTGCACGGTAAACGCTGGCTGTACAGTGACCGTGGATTGCACGGTAAACGCCGGCTGTACAGTGACCGTGGATTGCACGGTAAACGCTGGCTGTACAGTGACCGTGGATTGCACAATAAACGCCGGCTGTACAGTGACCGTGGATTGCACAGTAAACGCCGACTGTACAGTGACCGTGGATTGCACAGTAAACGCCGGCTGTACAGTGACCGTGGATTGCACAGTAAACGCCGGCTGTACAGTGACCGTGGATTGCACAGTAAACGCCGGCTGTACAGTGACCGTGGATTGCACAGAAGCCGGCTGTACAGTGACCGTGGATTGCACAGTAAACGCCGGCTGTACAGTGACCGTGGATTGCACAGTAGATGCCGGCTGTACAGTGACCGTGGATTGCACGGTAGATGCCGGCTGTACAGTGACCGTGGATTGCACAGTAGATGCCGGCTGTACAGTGACCGTGGATTGCACAGTAGATGCCGGCTGTACAGTGACCGTGGATTGCACAGTAGATGCCGGCTGTACAGTGACCGTGGATTGCACAGTAGAAGCCGGCTGTACAGTGACCGTGGATTGCACAGTAAACGCCGGCTGTACAGTGACCGTGGATTGTACAGTAGATGCCGGCTGTACAGTGACCGTGGATTGCACAGTAGATGCCGGCTGTACAGTGACCGTGGATTGCACAGTAGATGCCGGCTGTACAGTGACCGTGGATTGCACAGTAGATGCCGGCTGTACAGTGACCGTGGATTGCACAGTAGAAGCCGGCTGTACAGTGACCGTGGATTGCACAGTAAACGCCGGCTGTACAGTGACCGTGGATTGCACAGTAGATGCCGGCTGTACAGTGACCGTGGATTGCACAGTAGATGCCGGCTGTACAGTGACCGTGGATTGCACAGTAGATGCCGGCTGTACAGTGACCGTGGATTGCACAGTAGATGCCGGCTGTACAGTGACCGTGGATTGCACAGTAGAAGCCGGCTGTACAGTGACCGTGGATTGCACAGTAGATGCCGGCTGTACAGTGACCGTGGATTGCACAGTAGAAGCCGGCTCTACAGTGACCGTGGATTGCACAGTAGATGCCGGCTGTACAGTGACCGTGGATTGCACAGTAGAAGCCGGCTGTACAGTGACCGTGGATTGCACAGTAAACGCCGGCTGTACAGTGACCGTGGATTGTACAGTAGATGCCGGCTGTACAGTGACCGTGGATTGCACAGTAGATGCCGGCTGTACAGTGACCGTGGATTGCACAGTAGATGCCGGCTGTACAGTGACCGTGGATTGCACAGTAGAAGCCGGCTGTACAGTGACCGTGGATTGCACAGTAAACGCCGGCTGTACAGTGACCGTGGATTGCACAGTAGATGCCGGCTGTACAGTGACCGTGGATTGCACAGTAGATGCCGGCTGTACAGTGACCGTGGATTGCACAGTAGATGCCGGCTGTACAGTGACCGTGGATTGCACAGTAGAAGCCGGCTGTACAGTGACCGTGGATTGCACAGTAAACGGCGGCTGTACAGTGACCGTGGATTGCACAGTAAACGCCGGCTGTACAGTGACTGTGGATTGCACAGTAGAAGCCGGCTGTACAGTCACCGTGGATTGCACAGTAAACGCCGGCTGTACAGTGACCGTGGATTGCACAGTAGATGCCGGCTGTACAGTGACCGTGGATTGCACAGCTGACGCCAGCTGTACAGTGACCGTGGATTGCACAGTAGATGCCGGCTGTACAGTGACCGTGGATTGCACAGTAGATGCCGGCTGTACAGTGACCGTGGATTGCACAGTAGATGCCGGCTGTACAGTGACCGTGGATTGCACAGTAAACGCCGGCTGTACAGTGACCGTGGATTGCACAGTAAACGCCGGCTGTACAGTGACCGTGGATTGCACAGTAGATGCCGGCTGCACAGTGATCGTGGATTGCACAGTAGATGCCGGCTGTACAGTGACCGTGGATTGCACAGTAGATGCCGGCTGTACAGTGACCGTGGATTGCACAGTAGATGCCGGCTGTACAGTGACCGTGGATTGCACAGTAGATGCCGGCTGTACAGTGACCGTGGATTGCACAGTAGATGCCGGCTGTACAGTGACCGTGGATTGCACAGTAGATGCCGGCTGTACAGTGACCGTGGATTGCACAGTAGATGCCGGCTGTACAGTGACCGTGGATTGCACAGTAAACGCCGGCTGTACAGTGACCGTGGATTGCACAGTAAACGCAGGCTGTACAGTGACCGTGGATTGCACAGTAGATGCCGGCTGTACAGTGACCGTGGATTGCACAGTAGATGCCGGCTGTACAGTGACCGTGGATTGCACAGTAGATGCCGGCTGTACAGTGACCGTGGATTGCACAGTAGATGCCGGCTGTACAGTGACCGTGGATTGCAAGTAAACGCAGGCTGTACAGTGACCGTGGATTGCACGGTAAACGCCGGCTGTACAGTGACCGTGGATTGCACGGTAAACGCTGGCTGTACAGTGACCGTGGATTGCACGGTAAACGCCGGCTGTACAGTGACCGTGGATTGCACGGTAAACGCTGGCTGTACAGTGACCGTGGATTGCACAATAAACGCCGGCTGTACAGTGACCGTGGATTGCACAGTAAACGCCGACTGTACAGTGACCGTGGATTGCACAGTAAACGCCGGCTGTACAGTGACCGTGGATTGCACAGTAAACACCGGCTGTACAGTGACCGTGGATTGCACAGTAAACGCCGGCTGTACAGTGACCGTGGATTGCACAGTAGAAGCCGGCTGTACAGTGACCGTGGATTGCACAGTAAACGCCGGCTGTACAGTGACCGTGGATTGCACAGTAGATGCCGGCTGTACAGTGACCGTGGATTGCACGGTAGATGCCGGCTGTACAGTGACCGTGGATTGCACAGTAGATGCCGGCTGTACAGTGACCGTGGATTGCACAGTAGATGCCGGCTGTACAGTGACCGTGGATTGCACAGTAGATGCCGGCTGTACAGTGACCGTGGATTGCACAGTAGAAGCCGGCTGTACAGTGACCGTGGATTGCACAGTAAACGCCGGCTGTACAGTGACCGTGGATTGTACAGTAGATGCCGGCTGTACAGTGACCGTGGATTGCACAGTAGATGCCGGCTGTACAGTGACCGTGGATTGCACAGTAGATGCCGGCTGTACAGTGACCGTGGATTGCACAGTAGATGCCGGCTGTACAGTGACCGTGGATTGCACAGTAGAAGCCGGCTGTACAGTGACCGTGGATTGCACAGTAAACGCCGGCTGTACAGTGACCGTGGATTGCACAGTAGATGCCGGCTGTACAGTGACCGTGGATTGCACAGTAGATGCCGGCTGTACAGTGACCGTGGATTGCACAGTAGATGCCGGCTGTACATTGACCGTGGATTGCACAATAAACGCCGGCTGTAGGGTGACCGTGTATTGCATGATAAATGCCGGCTGTACAGTGACTGTGGATTGCACAGTAAACACCGGCTGTACAGTGACGGTGGATTGCACAATAAACGCCGGCTGTACAGTGACCGTGGATTGCACAGTAGATGCCGGCTGTACAGTGAACGAGGATTGCACAATAAACGCCGGCTGTACAGTGACCGTGGATTGCACAGTAAACGCCGGCTGTACAGTGACCGTGGATTGCACGGTAAACGCCGGCTGTACAGTGACCGTGGATTGCACAGTAAACGCCTGCTGTACAGTGACCGTGGATTGCACAATAAACGCAGGCTGCACAGTGACCGTGGATTGCGCGGTAAACGCCGGCTGTACAGTGACTGTGGATTGCACAGTAAACGCCGGCTGTAAAGTGACCGTGCATTGCACAGTAAACGCCGGCTGTAAAGTGACCGTGCATTGCACAGTAATCGCCGGCTGTACAGTGACCGTGCATTGCACAGTAAACGCCGGCTGTACAGTGACCGTGGATTGCACGGTAAACGCCGGCTGTACAGTGACCGTGGATTGCACAGTAAACGCTGGCTGTACAGTGACCGTGGATTGCATAGTAAACGCCGGCTGTACAGTGACCGTGGATTGCACAGTAGATGCCGGCTGTACAGTGACCGTGGATTGCACAGTAAACGCCGGCTGTACAGTGACCGTGGATTGCACAGTAAACGCCGGCTGTACAGTGACCGTGGATTGCACAGTAGATGCCGGCTGTACAGTGACCGTGGATTGCACAGTAAACGCCGGCTGTACAGTGACCGTGGATTGCACAGTAGATGCCGGCTGTACAGTGACCGTGGATTGCACAGTAGATGCCGGCTGTACAGTGACCGTGGATTGCACAGTAGATGCCGGCTGTACAGTGACCGTGTATTGCACAGTAGATGCCGGCTGTACAGTGACCGTGGATTGCACAGTAGATGCCGGCTGTACAGTGACCGTGGATTGCACAGTAGAAGCCGGCTGTACAGTGACCGTGGATTGCACAGTAAACGCCGGCTGTACAGTGACCGTGGATTGTACAGTAGATGCCGGCTGTACAGTGACCGTGGATTGCACAGTAGATGCCGGCTGTACAGTGACCGTGGATTGCACAGTAGATGCCGGCTGTACAGTGACCGTGGATTGCACAGTAGATGCCGGCTGTACAGTGACCGTGGATTGCACAGTAGAAGCCGGCTGTACAGTGACCGTGGATTGCACAGTAAACGCCGGCTGTACAGTGACCGTGGATTGCACAGTAGATGCCGGCTGTACAGTGACCGTGGATTGCACAGTAGATGCCGGCTGTACAGTGACCGTGGATTGCACAGTAGATGCCGGCTGTACAGTGACCGTGGATTGCACAGTAGAAGCCGGCTGTACAGTGACCGTGGATTGCACAGTAAACGGCGGCTGTACAGTGACCGTGGATTGCACAGTAAACGCCGGCTGTACAGTGACTGTGGATTGCACAGTAGAAGCCGGCTGTACAGTCACCGTGGATTGCACAGTAAACGCCGGCTGTACAGTGACCGTGGATTGCACAGTAGATGCCGGCTGTACAGTGACCGTGGATTGCACAGCTGACGCCAGCTGTACAGTGACCGTGGATTGCACAGTAGATGCCGGCTGTACAGTGACCGTGGATTGCACAGTAGATGCCGGCTGTACAGTGACCGTGGATTGCACAGTAGATGCCGGCTGTACAGTGACCGTGGATTGCACAGTAAACGCCGGCTGTACAGTGACCGTGGATTGCACAGTAAACGCCGGCTGTACAGTGACCGTGGATTGCACAGTAGATGCCGGCTGCACAGTGATCGTGGATTGCACAGTAGATGCCGGCTGTACAGTGACCGTGGATTGCACAGTAGATGCCGGCTGTACAGTGACCGTGGATTGCACAGTAGATGCCGGCTGTACAGTGACCGTGGATTGCACAGTAGATGCCGGCTGTACAGTGACCGTGGATTGCACAGTAGATGCCGGCTGTACAGTGACCGTGGATTGCACAGTAGATGCCGGCTGTACAGTGACCGTGGATTGCACAGTAGATGCCGGCTGTACAGTGACCGTGGATTGCACAGTAAACGCCGGCTGTACAGTGACCGTGGATTGCACAGTAAACGCAGGCTGTACAGTGACCGTGGATTGCACAGTAGATGCCGGCTGTACAGTGACCGTGGATTGCACAGTAGATGCCGGCTGTACAGTGACCGTGGATTGCACAGTAGATGCCGGCTGTACAGTGACCGTGGATTGCACAGTAGATGCCGGCTGTACAGTGACCGTGGATTGCAAGTAAACGCAGGCTGTACAGTGACCGTGGATTGCACGGTAAACGCCGGCTGTACAGTGACCGTGGATTGCACGGTAAACGCTGGCTGTACAGTGACCGTGGATTGCACGGTAAACGCCGGCTGTACAGTGACCGTGGATTGCACGGTAAACGCTGGCTGTACAGTGACCGTGGATTGCACAATAAACGCCGGCTGTACAGTGACCGTGGATTGCACAGTAAACGCCGACTGTACAGTGACCGTGGATTGCACAGTAAACGCCGGCTGTACAGTGACCGTGGATTGCACAGTAAACACCGGCTGTACAGTGACCGTGGATTGCACAGTAAACGCCGGCTGTACAGTGACCGTGGATTGCACAGTAGAAGCCGGCTGTACAGTGACCGTGGATTGCACAGTAAACGCCGGCTGTACAGTGACCGTGGATTGCACAGTAGATGCCGGCTGTACAGTGACCGTGGATTGCACGGTAGATGCCGGCTGTACAGTGACCGTGGATTGCACAGTAGATGCCGGCTGTACAGTGACCGTGGATTGCACAGTAGATGCCGGCTGTACAGTGACCGTGGATTGCACAGTAGATGCCGGCTGTACAGTGACCGTGGATTGCACAGTAGAAGCCGGCTGTACAGTGACCGTGGATTGCACAGTAAACGCCGGCTGTACAGTGACCGTGGATTGTACAGTAGATGCCGGCTGTACAGTGACCGTGGATTGCACAGTAGATGCCGGCTGTACAGTGACCGTGGATTGCACAGTAGATGCCGGCTGTACAGTGACCGTGGATTGCACAGTAGATGCCGGCTGTACAGTGACCGTGGATTGCACAGTAGAAGCCGGCTGTACAGTGACCGTGGATTGCACAGTAAACGCCGGCTGTACAGTGACCGTGGATTGCACAGTAGATGCCGGCTGTACAGTGACCGTGGATTGCACAGTAGATGCCGGCTGTACAGTGACCGTGGATTGCACAGTAGATGCCGGCTGTACATTGACCGTGGATTGCACAATAAACGCCGGCTGTAGGGTGACCGTGTATTGCATGATAAATGCCGGCTGTACAGTGACTGTGGATTGCACAGTAAACACCGGCTGTACAGTGACGGTGGATTGCACAATAAACGCCGGCTGTACAGTGACCGTGGATTGCACAGTAGATGCCGGCTGTACAGTGAACGAGGATTGCACAATAAACGCCGGCTGTACAGTGACCGTGGATTGCACAGTAAACGCCGGCTGTACAGTGACCGTGGATTGCACGGTAAACGCCGGCTGTACAGTGACCGTGGATTGCACAGTAAACGCCTGCTGTACAGTGACCGTGGATTGCACAATAAACGCAGGCTGCACAGTGACCGTGGATTGCGCGGTAAACGCCGGCTGTACAGTGACTGTGGATTGCACAGTAAACGCCGGCTGTAAAGTGACCGTGCATTGCACAGTAAACGCCGGCTGTAAAGTGACCGTGCATTGCACAGTAATCGCCGGCTGTACAGTGACCGTGCATTGCACAGTAAACGCCGGCTGTACAGTGACCGTGGATTGCACGGTAAACGCCGGCTGTACAGTGACCGTGGATTGCACAGTAAACGCTGGCTGTACAGTGACCGTGGATTGCATAGTAAACGCCGGCTGTACAGTGACCGTGGATTGCACAGTAGATGCCGGCTGTACAGTGACCGTGGATTGCACAGTAAACGCCGGCTGTACAGTGACCGTGGATTGCACAGTAAACGCCGGCTGTACAGTGACCGTGGATTGCACAGTAGATGCCGGCTGTACAGTGACCGTGGATTGCACAGTAAACGCCGGCTGTACAGTGACCGTGGATTGCACAGTAGATGCCGGCTGTACAGTGACCGTGGATTGCACAGTAGATGCCGGCTGTACAGTGACCGTGGATTGCACAGTAGATGCCGGCTGTACAGTGACCGTGTATTGCACAGTAGATGCCGGCTGTACAGTGACCGTGGATTGCACAGTAGATGCCGGCTGTACAGTGACCGTGGATTGCACAGTAGAAGCCGGCTGTACAGTGACCGTGGATTGCACAGTAAACGCCGGCTGTACAGTGACCGTGGATTGTACAGTAGATGCCGGCTGTACAGTGACCGTGGATTGCACAGTAGATGCCGGCTGTACAGTGACCGTGGATTGCACAGTAGATGCCAGCTGTACAGTGACCGTGGATTGCACAGTAGATGCCGGCTGTACAGTGACCGTGGATTGCACAGTAGAAGCCGGCTGTACAGTGACCGTGGATTGCACAGTAAACGCCGGCTGTACAGTGACCGTGGATTGCACAGTAGATGCCGGCTGTACAGTGACCGTGGATTGCACAGTAGATGCCGGCTGTACAGTGACCGTGGATTGCACAGTAGATGCCGGCTGTACAGTGACCGTGGATTGCACAGTAGAAGCCGGCTGTACAGTGACCGTGGATTGCACAGTAAACGGCGGCTGTACAGTGACCGTGGATTGCACAGTAAACGCCGGCTGTACAGTGACTGTGGATTGCACAGTAGAAGCCGGCTGTACAGTCACCGTGGATTGCACAGTAAACGCCGGCTGTACAGTGACCGTGGATTGCACAGTAGATGCCGGCTGTACAGTGACCGTGGATTGCACAGCTGACGCCAGCTGTACAGTGACCGTGGATTGCACAGTAGATGCCGGCTGTACAGTGACCGTGGATTGCACAGTAGATGCCGGCTGTACAGTGACCGTGGATTGCACAGTAGATGCCGGCTGTACAGTGACCGTGGATTGCACAGTAAACGCCGGCTGTACAGTGACCGTGGATTGCACAGTAAACGCCGGCTGTACAGTGACCGTGGATTGCACAGTAGATGCCGGCTGCACAGTGATCGTGGATTGCACAGTAGATGCCGGCTGTACAGTGACCGTGGATTGCACAGTAGATGCCGGCTGTACAGTGACCGTGGATTGCACAGTAGATGCCGGCTGTACAGTGACCGTGGATTGCACAGTAGATGCCGGCTGTACAGTGACCGTGGATTGCACAGTAGATGCCGGCTGTACAGTGACCGTGGATTGCACAGTAGATGCCGGCTGTACAGTGACCGTGGATTGCACAGTAGATGCCGGCTGTACAGTGACCGTGGATTGCACAGTAAACGCCGGCTGTACAGTGACCGTGGATTGCACAGTAAACGCAGGCTGTACAGTGACCGTGGATTGCACAGTAGATGCCGGCTGTACAGTGACCGTGGATTGCACAGTAGATGCCGGCTGTACAGTGACCGTGGATTGCACAGTAGATGCCGGCTGTACAGTGACCGTGGATTGCACAGTAGATGCCGGCTGTACAGTGACCGTGGATTGCAAGTAAACGCAGGCTGTACAGTGACCGTGGATTGCACGGTAAACGCCGGCTGTACAGTGACCGTGGATTGCACGGTAAACGCTGGCTGTACAGTGACCGTGGATTGCACGGTAAACGCCGGCTGTACAGTGACCGTGGATTGCACGGTAAACGCTGGCTGTACAGTGACCGTGGATTGCACAATAAACGCCGGCTGTACAGTGACCGTGGATTGCACAGTAAACGCCGACTGTACAGTGACCGTGGATTGCACAGTAAACGCCGGCTGTACAGTGACCGTGGATTGCACAGTAAACGCCGGCTGTACAGTGACCGTGGATTGCACAGTAAACGCCGGCTGTACAGTGACCGTGGATTGCACAGAAGCCGGCTGTACAGTGACCGTGGATTGCACAGTAAACGCCGGCTGTACAGTGACCGTGGATTGCACAGTAGATGCCGGCTGTACAGTGACCGTGGATTGCACGGTAGATGCCGGCTGTACAGTGACCGTGGATTGCACAGTAGATGCCGGCTGTACAGTGACCGTGGATTGCACAGTAGATGCCGGCTGTACAGTGACCGTGGATTGCACAGTAGATGCCGGCTGTACAGTGACCGTGGATTGCACAGTAGAAGCCGGCTGTACAGTGACCGTGGATTGCACAGTAAACGCCGGCTGTACAGTGACCGTGGATTGTACAGTAGATGCCGGCTGTACAGTGACCGTGGATTGCACAGTAGATGCCGGCTGTACAGTGACCGTGGATTGCACAGTAGATGCCGGCTGTACAGTGACCGTGGATTGCACAGTAGATGCCGGCTGTACAGTGACCGTGGATTGCACAGTAGAAGCCGGCTGTACAGTGACCGTGGATTGCACAGTAAACGCCGGCTGTACAGTGACCGTGGATTGCACAGTAGATGCCGGCTGTACAGTGACCGTGGATTGCACAGTAGATGCCGGCTGTACAGTGACCGTGGATTGCACAGTAGATGCCGGCTGTACAGTGACCGTGGATTGCACAGTAGATGCCGGCTGTACAGTGACCGTGGATTGCACAGTAGAAGCCGGCTGTACAGTGACCGTGGATTGCACAGTAGATGCCGGCTGTACAGTGACCGTGGATTGCACAGTAGAAGCCGGCTCTACAGTGACCGTGGATTGCACAGTAGATGCCGGCTGTACAGTGACCGTGGATTGCACAGTAGAAGCCGGCTGTACAGTGACCGTGGATTGCACAGTAAACGCCGGCTGTACAGTGACCGTGGATTGTACAGTAGATGCCGGCTGTACAGTGACCGTGGATTGCACAGTAGATGCCGGCTGTACAGTGACCGTGGATTGCACAGTAGATGCCGGCTGTACAGTGACCGTGGATTGCACAGTAGAAGCCGGCTGTACAGTGACCGTGGATTGCACAGTAAACGCCGGCTGTACAGTGACCGTGGATTGCACAGTAGATGCCGGCTGTACAGTGACCGTGGATTGCACAGTAGATGCCGGCTGTACAGTGACCGTGGATTGCACAGTAGATGCCGGCTGTACAGTGACCGTGGATTGCACAGTAGAAGCCGGCTGTACAGTGACCGTGGATTGCACAGTAAACGGCGGCTGTACAGTGACCGTGGATTGCACAGTAAACGCCGGCTGTACAGTGACTGTGGATTGCACAGTAGAAGCCGGCTGTACAGTCACCGTGGATTGCACAGTAAACGCCGGCTGTACAGTGACCGTGGATTGCACAGTAGATGCCGGCTGTACAGTGACCGTGGATTGCACAGCTGACGCCAGCTGTACAGTGACCGTGGATTGCACAGTAGATGCCGGCTGTACAGTGACCGTGGATTGCACAGTAGATGCCGGCTGTACAGTGACCGTGGATTGCACAGTAGATGCCGGCTGTACAGTGACCGTGGATTGCACAGTAAACGCCGGCTGTACAGTGACCGTGGATTGCACAGTAAACGCCGGCTGTACAGTGACCGTGGATTGCACAGTAGATGCCGGCTGCACAGTGATCGTGGATTGCACAGTAGATGCCGGCTGTACAGTGACCGTGGATTGCACAGTAGATGCCGGCTGTACAGTGACCGTGGATTGCACAGTAGATGCCGGCTGTACAGTGACCGTGGATTGCACAGTAGATGCCGGCTGTACAGTGACCGTGGATTGCACAGTAGATGCCGGCTGTACAGTGACCGTGGATTGCACAGTAGATGCCGGCTGTACAGTGACCGTGGATTGCACAGTAGATGCCGGCTGTACAGTGACCGTGGATTGCACAGTAAACGCCGGCTGTACAGTGACCGTGGATTGCACAGTAAACGCAGGCTGTACAGTGACCGTGGATTGCACAGTAGATGCCGGCTGTACAGTGACCGTGGATTGCACAGTAGATGCCGGCTGTACAGTGACCGTGGATTGCACAGTAGATGCCGGCTGTACAGTGACCGTGGATTGCACAGTAGATGCCGGCTGTACAGTGACCGTGGATTGCAAGTAAACGCAGGCTGTACAGTGACCGTGGATTGCACGGTAAACGTCGGCTGTACAGTGACCGTGGATTGCACGGTAAACGCTGGCTGTACAGTGACCGTGGATTGCACGGTAAACGCCGGCTGTACAGTGACCGTGGATTGCACGGTAAACGCTGGCTGTACAGTGACCGTGGATTGCACAATAAACGCCGGCTGTACAGTGACCGTGGATTGCACAGTAAACGCCGACTGTACAGTGACCGTGGATTGCACAGTAAACGCCGGCTGTACAGTGACCGTGGATTGCACAGTAAACGCCGGCTGTACAGTGACCGTGGATTGCACAGTAAACGCCGGCTGTACAGTGACCGTGGATTGCACAGTAGAAGCCGGCTGTACAGTGACCGTGAATTGCACAGTAAACGCCGGCTGTACAGTGACCGTGGATTGCACAGTAGATGCCGGCTGTACAGTGACCGTGGATTGCACGGTAGATGCCGGCTGTACAGTGACCGTGGATTGCACAGTAGATGCCGGCTGTACAGTGACCGTGGATTGCACAGTAGATGCCGGCTGTACAGTGACCGTGGATTGCACAGTAGATGCCGGCTGTACAGTGACCGTGGATTGCACAGTAGAAGCCGGCTGTACAGTGACCGTGGATTGCACAGTAAACGCCGGCTGTACAGTGACCGTGGATTGTACAGTAGATGCCGGCTGTACAGTGACCGTGGATTGCACAGTAGATGCCGGCTGTACAGTGACCGTGGATTGCACAGTAGATGCCGGCTGTACAGTGACCGTGGATTGCACAGTAGATGCCGGCTGTACAGTGACCGTGGATTGCACAGTAGAAGCCGGCTGTACAGTGACCGTGGATTGCACAGTAAACGCCGGCTGTACAGTGACCGTGGATTGCACAGTAGATGCCGGCTGTACAGTGACCGTGGATTGCACAGTAGATGCCGGCTGTACAGTGACCGTGGATTGCACAGTAGATGCCGGCTGTACAGTGACCGTGGATTGCACAGTAGATGCCGGCTGTACAGTGACCGTGGATTGCACAGTAGATGCCGGCTGTACAGTGACCGTGGATTGCACAGTAGAAGCCGGCTCTACAGTGACCGTGGATTGCACACGCTCGGAGCCTGCTAGGTGGTAGCTCACCTAGGAATTTGGGAAGAGAAAGTTGCCGGCGCACCGAGCGTTTTCCCGGGGGGCGGGGATACGGGCGGGGCTTTGGCGGGAAGGTGGAGTGCAGTGTGGAGGGCGCTCCTCCGCAGCGTGGCTCTGTGGCGGGGATGGCTCTAGTCCTGGACTTGTAGTTTGGAGCCTCTCGTCATTATTGAGGTGCTCTGCTGAGCCGGACGTCTACCGGGAACTGCGAGCAGACGGACAGTACGGACATAGTGACTGCAGCACAGGGAGGACGACACACGGACTGCTGCTCCTCCGAGCCATGGCTACTTCACCGTGCAGCAGCAGTGGGGTCTCCTCGTCCTCCTCCTCGGGCTTCAGCATGGACAGTGGACTGGAAATCAAAACCAAATCAGTGGAGCAGACCCTCGTCCCCCTCATCTCTCAGGTATGGTGCGGAGAGCCCGTGCTGTGCAGCGGGGAAAGTGCTGCCCGCATTGTGTCCTGTGCGGAGGACTCCATAGATCGTGTGTGGTGGCAGGTATGGGCTCCGCGCAGCCCCCGATATACAGCTGTGTGTACGGGAGTGATGTCACTGTGACACAGTATATACAGTCACTCCTCTGATATACAGCTGTGTGTATGATAGTGATGTCACTGTGACACAGTATTTATAGTCACTCCTCTGATATACAGCTGTGTGTAAGATAGTGATGTCACTGTGACACAGTATATACAGCTGTGTATGATAGTGATGTCACTGTGACACAGTATATAGTCACTCCTCTGATATACAGCTGTGTGTATGATAGTGATGTCACTGTGACACAGTATATATAGTCACTCCTCTGATATACAGCTGTGTATGATGGTGATGTCACTATGACATAGTATATAAAGTTGTGTGTACGGGAGTGATGTCGCTGTGACATAGTATATACAATCAGTCCTCTAATATACAGCTGTGTGTATGATAGTGATGTCACTGTGACACAGTATTTATAGTCACTCCTCTGATATACAGCTGTGTGTAAGATAGTGATGTCACTGTGACACAGTATATACAATCACTCCTCTGATATACAGCTGTGTGTACGGGAGTGATGTCACTGTGACACAGTATATAGTCACTCCTGTGATATACAGCTGTGTGTATGATAGTGATGTCACTGTGACACAGTATATATAGTCACTCCTCTGATATACAGCTGTGTGTATGATAGCGATGTCACTGTGACACAGTATATACAGCTGTGTGTACGGGAGTGATGTCACTGTGACGTAGTATATACAGCTGTGTGTACGGGAGCGATGTCACTGTGACACAGTATATACAGCTGTGAGTACGGGAGTGATGTCACTGTGACACAGTATATACAGCTGTGTGTACGGGAGTGATGTCACTGTGACGTAGTATATACAGCTGTGTGTACGGGAGTGATGTCACTGTGACGTAGTATATACAGCTGTGTGAACGGGAGTGATGTCACTGTGACGTAGTATATACAGCTGTGTGTACGGGAGTGATGTCACTGTGACACAGTATATAGTCACTCCTCTGATATACAGCTGTGTGTATGATAGCGATGTCACTGTGACACAGTATATACAGCTGTGTGTACGGGAGTGATGTCACTGTGACACAGTATATACAGCTGTGTGTACGGGAGTGATGTCACTGTGACACAGTATATACAGCTGTGTGTACGGGAGTGATGTCACTGTGACGTAGTATATACAGCTGTGTGTACGGGAGTGATGTCACTGTGACGTAGTATATACAGCTGTGTGAACGGGAGTGATGTCACTGTGACGTAGTATATACAGCTGTGTGTACGGGAGTGATGTCACTGTGACGTAGTATATACAGCTGTGTGTACGGGAGTGTTGTCACTGACATAGTGTATATTGTCACTTCTCTTATATACAGCTGTGTACGGGAGTGATGTCACTGTGACATAGTATATATTGTCACTCCTCTGATATACAGCTGTGTATGATGGTGATGTCACTATGACATAGTATATAAAGTTGTGTGTACGGGAGTGATGTCGCTGTGACATAGTATATACAATCAGTCCTCTAATATACAGCTGTGTATATGATAGTGATGTCACTGTGACACAGTATATATAGTCACTCCTCTGATATACAGCTGTGTGTATGATAGTGATGTCACTATGACATAGTATATAAAGCTGTGTGTATGGGAGCGATGTCACTGTGACGTGGTATATACAATCAGTCCCCTGTTACACAGCAGTATGTGTAGTAGTCATGTTACTGTGCCATAGCATATACTGGCAGTCCCCTGTACACTAGTTTATCAGTGAGGTACTATGTGTAGTATGCTGATGCATACATATACCCTCAGTTGGTCCCGTTACCCTGTTATACAGCAGTTTAAGTGCCTAGCAGGGCTATGTTACAGTATGACATACATAAGAATGTTTGTATCATGGTGATATTACTTTGACATAAATGCGAACAACCCATATGCCCAGTGATAAAGTGTGTACGTGCAGTACTCTGTAGTCTGGGGATGCCATGGTGGGACATTGGTAGAATTTACTCTATTTTATATAACTATTATTATCTGATGCATTGTAATATTACTCTACAACATACATAGGTCCCAAAGTATACAGCATTGCATATGTTTAGTATGGTGATGACACTGAATAACACACACATAGGATCTCTTGTCAGCCTCCTGTTATACAGCTGTATACTATGGTGATGTTACAGTATGACATACAAAAGGAAATACAGTCAGTCCCCTGTTATACAGCTGTGTATGTATAGCATGGTAATGTTACAGTATGACATATATAGGCTATAGATGTGTGTGTAGTGTGATATTACAGTATGAAACAGACTATACAGTCAGTCACCTGTTGTACAGCGGTGTGTGTAGTATGGTGATGTTACAGTATGACACAGGCTTTACAGTCAGTACCCTGTTATACAACTGTGTATGGCCTGTGTCATATTGTAACATCACCATATCACACATACACAGCTCTATAACAGGGGACTGACAGAATAGCCTGTGTCATCCTGTAACATCACCATACTACAGATACACAGTTGTATAACAGGGTACTGAATCTGTAGTATGGTGATGTTACAGGATGACACAGGCTATTCTGTCAGTCCCCTGTTATAGAGCTGTGTATGTGTGATATGGTGATGTTACAATATGACACAGGCCATACACAGTTGTATAACAGGGGACTGACTGTAAAGCCTGTGTCATACTGTAACATCACCATACTACACATACACAGCTGTATAACAGGCGACTGTATGTGTAGGATGGTGAT
The DNA here is from genome assembly GCF_039654945.1 of Dendrobates tinctorius. Lineage (NCBI taxonomy): Eukaryota > Metazoa > Chordata > Amphibia > Anura > Dendrobatidae > Dendrobates > Dendrobates tinctorius. Next base: position 40,441,202 of record NW_027361770.1, on the reverse strand, counting down.
GTTCCAGTATGACACAGCCTATACAGTATGTCCCCTGTTATACAGCTGTGTATGTGTAGTATGTTGATGTTACAGTATGACACAGGCTTTACAGTCAGTACCCTGTTATACAACTGTGTATGTGTAGTATGGTGATGTTACAGTATGATACAGGCTTTAGAGTCAGTCCCCCGTTATACAACTGTGTATTGTAGTATGGTGATGTTACAGTATGATACAGGCTTTAGAGTCAGTCCCCTGTTATACAACTGTGTGTTGTAGTATGGTGATGTTACAGTATGACACAGGCTTTACAGTCAGTACCCTGTTATACAACTGTGTATGTGTAGTATGGTGATGTTACAGTATGACACAGGCTTTACAGTCAGTACCCTGTTATACAGCTGTGTATGTGTAGTATGGTGATGTTACAGGATGACATAGGCTATATTGTCAGTCCCTTGTTACACAGTCATACGTATCTGTGTAGTATGGTGATGTTACAGGATGACACAGGCTATTCTGTCAGTCCCCTGTTATAGAGCTGTGTATGTGTGATATGGTGATGTTACAATATGACACAGGCCATACAGTCAGTCCCCTGTTATACAGCTGTGTATGTGTAGGATGGTGATCCAGTATGACACAGCCTATACAGTATGTGTCCCCTGTTATACAGCTGTGTATGTGTAGGATGGTGATGTTCCAGTATGGCATGGCTAGGATATAGTCAGTATGGTGATGACCGTGTATAACACACCTGGGATCTCTTGTCAGCCCCCTGTTATACAGCTGTGTATGTGTGTAGTACTGTGGGGGGGTAGTGTGTGATGTGAGTGTATGCCATATGCGGGCTCTCTATTTACAAGCTGCATGGACTTGACCCCTTATCATCTACTAATGCAAGTTTCAGACCACTCTCTTTCACATATGAGAAATGTGTCAGAGACACGAGAAGTCTTGGATGAGGTGAGGGCTACATGACTCTATGGAATAGGATGTCATCACTTAGCATTCTGTAGTAGGCAAAGGACTGTTGTTCCCCCATGATGAGAACCAGGCTTCCATCAGCCGATAGCCTGCATGCAGTTGTGCTGGCAGCATGACAATTGGCCTATGATGTAACCCAGTATGGGGTCTGTAGTGTTACAGTTGTCTGGCGTCCAGGCTTAATGATACAGTATGTCCTGCATAGTATCGGGGCATGGTTTGTACCCACCTTAAAGAGACCATACACAACATGTGTCCACTATATGCTTTTATTTTCCTGCATAGTTCAAACATTCAAGCAAAGTGGATGTGATTTCATGAAAGCTGTTTTACTTTGTTTGTTTGTTTTTTGGTGCTTGTTTTTCCTATATGCTTCATCATGGAGCCTGAAAACACACATGTAAAAGGCAAAGTTACATGGTTGGGTGCAGAAAACCAGCCTTACTGCTAGAAATAACAAACAAACAAAAAAACATCTGAAACAAAAGCTGCTTCAAATGTGTACGAAAAACATATATTAAAAAAAGAAAACACATAGTAATCTGCTCTGATCATTGCATTTTTTTAACATATTTTGGTGTTGACACCTTCTGGGAAATGGCAGCATTTTTGGCCTTAGCTTTGTATTATGTTATTTTTTTACTGGTAGCAGTTGCCATACACTTTTCCAAATAGCTGAGCCATCATGGTTTATATAAAGCTGTTTTTTCATTCAGTTAACGGATAAATATGCATAAAGCTTTCACAGACTGGCATAATGTAAGACATTCGGTGCGAGAGGAAGTTGTACAAGAAGTAACTCGTGATCCAGTTCTCTAGATTTCATTTCTTAGAAATTGGGCAATCCATTCATTGTTCTCAGTTCCCCGTTATCTGTAATAAACAATGACTGTATCCACATTTCCTGACCGTTACCAGTATATTAGCAGTGTAGCTAATATTTTATGCAATAACTTAATGGTAAGTGTCAACTATTGTATAGAAAAAGTGTTAATTATTGTAATACTTATGGATACAAGACTGAGCTCTGACACACTTAAAGGGGTATTACCATCTTGGACGTTTTTGCCATAAATGTCTGATAATGCAGGACCAACCTCTGCTGTGTGAAGACTAGTGGTCCCCCCCAGTCATGGATGTGCCTGTTGAGGGGGCCACTGGCATCCTCCCATTAGAGAATAAACATAGGGGTGGCCCCATTCTTTCCATAGATGTGGGTATCAGAGGATGGACATGAATCTTTCAGACATAATATATATCTGTAGAGGGTCATATGTGCAAGATATGCCTTTACTGCCTGGTAATGAGAGTTCCACCTCTGTGACCTGCTCCTATCTAGAGTATGTGGGTCACCGACCCCTGGCTGACAATTGCTGTCACACTTCTGGTTATCTCCACTTGCTTCTCTATGAGTTCTGTAAATAGCTGGCGGTTTTTTTAAAACTGCCATAGAATGAATGGAGATCTATGCTTGCATGTCCACCCTTTTCTTCACAACGGTCATGAGATAATGGTTCCAGGAGCCGTTTTTATTCTTAGATCGTTTTGTGGGTCTTTCAACTACGGTATATGAAGAACAGGACTTCTTGAGTTGAACAACCTAGAGGTTGCACCTGCACGTTTCAGACATTTACGGCTTATCCACATGACATGCCACAAATGTCTGATTAGGTGCAGATCTCTGAAAAATCTCTGACATGGGAATAAACTTTTTTTTTTTTTCAACTTTTGCATTCTCAGGCCAATTTACCCGAACTGAATATGGTGATATTTAGAGACTGCTGAATACACAATTATGCTTGAGGAAACTTGAGGCACTCTTTCTGAACTGGTTTTGGGAGAAAAATAGAAATTCCTGTGCCCTTTCTACACCTCGCTCTTATCTAATGTTAGGAAAATAGGGAAATGTGGAGTAGTTAATATTTTCATTAAGAAAGGAATAGCTGGCAGTTTTGTGAAAAATGGCTTCCTTGTAACTGGAGCTTGTAATAAAAATGCATATTTCCTACTTAAATCTTGCATAAAGCTTTTATTGCAGAACTATCTTGCAGTTAAATCACACTGTAATGGGCTTTAAATGACATTCCCTTCAGGACAAGGGTTGCCTGGAAGAAGTGTTGTGGATCTGTTGGGTGTGTGAAAGAACTTTGTGCAGCCTCTTTTCAGAGGAAATCACTGATTAACACGTTCACACACTTGTAGCGATCTCATACTATTTGTCTGAGACCAGACAGAACCTATAAACTAGGGGAAGGATAACTGTCCCTATGCTTATAAATGGAACGAGTGCGTGCTGTGAATATTTAGGCGAGCATACCCAAAATAGGTAAGAGGGCTGTAATAAATTCTGGGACGCTGTATATAAAAGAATCCTTTCTACCATGTATTGAAATCTTTCTATTGGTTACTTTATACATAGAAGCTATCATGATTTTGTAGGAACTGAGGCCTTTAATTCAAAGTCATTTAGAGGAAATTAAAATGAAGAAAGCTTTTCTTCCTGAGATGGTGTTATACACTGATACTGTTATTCTTTCTCAGGATGTTATGATAAAGTATAATACTTTATACTACACATACACTTTCAGCTCGGCAAAGTGACGCGTGTCTTCTCTATTCGTCTATTGAGAAGAAATTTACAATTGGGTGTGCTGAATATATATTTTTTACTTTATACACCTTATACATCCAAACTGGACTTCATGGATGATTATAAAGGGGTTTATTGACTTTTCAAGAAGTTAATGTTGTGGTCGTCCCTTCCAAGGAGAGCTAATTTAGTTTGAGATAGTTTATATCTCCAGATCTGCCATTATTGATTTAAAATTAAAATGAAATTAAATACAATGCATCAGAGGCAAGAAAATACAGCCAGTGTCTGTCTGTGTACAATTCTTGTCTGGTTCTCAGATGCCCAGTGACAAGTCTTTATTACAGCTAGAGATAAGAAAGTGGGAATGGCTTCTTACATTACATTAACTTAAGGGCCTGTCACACTAAGAGATATCACTAGCAATATCGCTATAACTAGTGACGTTATAGCGATATTGCTAGCGATATCGCTGTGTCTGATACTTACCTACGACCCGCTCCCCCGCTGGTTATCGCTGATCGCGCGAGAACGTTCAGGACTGTTTCTCGTCGTCAGCTTCCTGCGGCGCTTCCTGCTGTGAGGACGAGCGACGTGTGGAGCCGTGCGGGAGGACGCAGGATCGCCTGGTGTGACAGGTAAGTAGCGACCCCCGTCCCCAGCGATGTCTCTAGTGAGATCTGCCTGTGTGGCAGCTCACTAGCGACGACTTAGCGATGTACCAGCGATCCTGACCGCGTCATATCGCTGGTCGGGATCGCTGGTACATCGCTAAGTGTGACAGTACCTTAAGACAGAAGATATTTAAGTTGGGAAAAACAAAATTCAAACCAGTTCTATCCAGATTACTAGATTTTTTTCCATCATACATGATGGCACCACGAGAGAGGGGATCCGCCCTTCAAGGACAGGAAACCTTCAAGATAAAAGGGGCGGCTCCTCTCTCAGCATCAGTTGGTTTCCTGTCCTTGAGGGGGAACCCTCAAGATGAAGACTATTGAAGAAAGAAGAGGATGCCTGGGGCGGATGGTTATTGGCAGGCATGGGTCTGCTACAAGAAAATAGGGGGGGAAGCCAGCACTGCTTAAGGTTAGAACGCATAAATTGGAGTGCATATGCACATAATGTCTAGCTGTATTCAAAAATGAGATATTTAGCAAAAAAATTGATCAATTCAATTGAGCCACCCCGCCGCGCCAAGGCAATCTCATATGGGGGGTCCTACTCTATATATTTTTAATAAATGCTGTGCCATTACGGCCTCCTAAATACATTTAGAGCATGACCACATCAAGTGCAATCTGTACCTGAACATTACTGGATCGCTCCCATGAAGCCAGATGAAGCAAGTGCAGATGAAGGCCAACCAGGTCTGAACACAGACATATCAGGAATGGCCTCCACACATTGCCTGACCAGCAAACATAGATGAAGGGCGATGTTGGTCCAGACACAGGTGCACAATTAAATAGAGCTTGGGGCAGGGTGGGGCTGCCGTGTGTGTGCACAGCAGCCTAATCCATCACAATGAACACAGAAAAATTATGGCGGACATAACCAAGCGTGCACGGCAACAGTGGTGGTGAGCCACAAACCAACAACAAGAAAATAGGGGGGGAAGCCAGCACTGCTTAAGGTTAGAACGCATAAATTGGAGTGCATATGCACATAATGTCTAGCTGTATTCAAAAATGAGATATTTAGCAAAAAAATTGATCAATTCAATTGAGCCACCCCGCCGCGCCACGGCAATCTCATATGGGGGGTCCTACTCTATATATTTTTAATAAATGCTGTGCCATTACGGCCTCCTAAATACATTTAGAGCATGACCACATCAAGTGCAATCTGTACCTGAACATTACTGGATCGCTCCCATGAAGCCAGATGAAGCAAGTGCAGATGAAGGCCAACCAGGTCTGAACACAGACATATCAGGAATGGCCTCCACACATTGCCTGACCAGCAAACATTTAGGAGGCCGCAATGGCACAGTGAATAAATAAAAATGCAGAGTAGGACCCCCCATATGAGATTGCCTTGGCGTGGCGGGGTGGCTCAATATATTGATCAATATTTTGCTAAATGTCTCATTTTGAATGCAGTAAGATATGTGCATATGCACCTCATGTTATGCGTTCTGACCACTGGCAGTGCTGGCTCTTCTCTCTTTTTATTGCAAATGGGTCTGCTACATCTGTCACCAGGTACCAGTAGTCGCCTCGGGGGCCATGTATTCCCATGCCCCACCTGAGTGAATGCATGACCACTGCCCGTGAAGGCAAACGCCCGGGTGAAAACAGGAGCCTCGGAAGCAACATTCGTGTACCCTCCTTGATGCCGGCAAAACCCCACATGTTGTTCTAAGGTCCTCGGAGGCCACCTTCTGTGCCCCTCCCTGTCGACATCTGGTGGCCATGCAGCCCATGAGGCACATCGGTGCCCGGGCGAATTAAACTCCTCAGAGGCCAGATTTATGTACCCGCCCTGTTGAGCCCAAGACGCCGGTCACCGTTTGGGACACCATAAAAAAGAAAAGACCTAGAAGCAATACCGGCCATAAGAGCAGCGGCAGTATTTCTAGCTGAGGCTTCAGTAAGGCTAGCAGCAAAATCAGCAGCTTTGGCTAATGTGGGACGCCGTGTGGTATGGCTCAAATGCTGGCTGGGGGACACACAGGCAAAGATGAATGTCTGCTCTCTGCTGTGTGAGGGAAATTTTTTGTTTGGACCGGCATTGGATGACGTGTTAGAAAAGGCCTGCGACAAGAAGAAAAAGAGCCATTTCATGCCTTTCGGCGATCCTTTCAGAAGGGCAGGAAGTTCAGAAGACAACAGTACAAGGACCGAGACAGAAACAACTCTGACAAGCGATCCAGAGGAAGGAGAGGCTTCTACTTCGGCCAGCCCTCCAAAGACACCAAAAAACCCTCCCAGTGACGGTCCTTCTCAGATGGGAGGAAGGCTCTCTCACTTCCTCCCAGCCTGGGAGAGGATCTCATCCAGCACCTGGATCCCGCAAATTGTGGGATCAGGTCTGGAGCTAAGGTTCCACCACTGGCCGCCACGAAGATACATGCAGATTCCAGTACAGTCCTCTCAGTCTGGAAGGGGAAGTAATCTCGCTCCTAGACAAACATGTCCTGGAAGAGGTTCCAGTAGAGGAAAGAAAGGAAGGTTTTTACTCCCCCCTACTTCTTATGAAGAAAAAAAAAACAGTTGATTCCTCGAAGACCATTATAAATCTAAAAGGCCTCAACAAGTATCTGATAATCCCATCATTCAAGATGGAAACGATAAGATCAGCAGTGAAGCTTCTTTTTCCTCAGTGTTATATGCCAGTCATGGACCTCAAGGACACTTTTATTACCACGTTCCGATCCAGCAACAGGATTGCAAATATCTCAGGGTGGCAGTCCAGATGGGGTCACAGTGGCGTCACTTTCAGTACAGGGCTCTGCCCTTCGGGGTAGCGATAGCCCCTCGAGTTTTCACTAAATTGATTGCAGAGGTCACAGCGTGTCTCAGAGGAAAAGATACTCTGGTGATACCATATCTGGACGACTTCTTGATAGTGGGAAGAAATCTTCTTCACTGTCAAGACCAAGTCAGAATAGTGATGGAAACACTACAGATGCTAGGATGGCAGCTGAACCTCAAAAAATCCAAACTGGAACCAGCAATGATCCAGAATTTCCTGGGGCTAACGGTGGACTCAGTGGTGCAGGAGTGTCGCCTCCAGAGGAGAAAGAGGAAAAAATCAAACAATTAATTGTAAGAACAATAAAGAAGCCGGAAATGACTCTGAGAAGGGCCATGTCATTGTTGGGGTCTCTAACCTCCTGCATACCAGCAGTGAAATGGGCCCAGTTCTATACAAGGGAACTACAATGGTGTGTGCTGCAGAACGGACTGAAACTTTTGGGACAGAGCGAAAGCTTACCCTCCCGGACTCCAGTCACTCAGGTGGTGGTTACAGATAGTCATCTCCGAGAGGAGTACCCTGGGCGTACACAGCCTCCAAGGTAGTCACAACGGACGCCAGTCATTGGGGGTGGGGAGCAAACCTAGACACACTATGGCTCCAGGAACCCTGGGCCCAGGAGGAAAGAAATCTCTCCTCAAACGATTGGTAACTTTTGGCAATCAAAAAGGCGCTAAAGGGGTTGTTGCCACACTTAAGAGGACACCATGTTCGAGTCCTATCTGACAACCGAATAGCGGTCGCATATGTAAACCACCAGGGTGGCACCCGTTCTCAGCCCGTGATGCAGATAACAAAGAGGATCATGACTCTGGCAGAATACCATTTCCTCTCCTTACCGGCCCTGCATATCCGAGGTGTAGACAACCTGAAGGCAGATTTTCTGAGCAGGAACCACTTGAGGCAAGTAGAATGGTCCCTAAAAGAGTCCATTTTTCAACGGATAATGCACATGTGGGGAAAACCCAGTATAGATCTCTTTGCCTCAAAAGCCAACAGGAAGGTTCAGAAATTCTGTTCCCTAAGTCATACGCCCAAAACGCTGCCAGCTATTGAACGCAGGTGAATGTGCACTCTGGACTCTGCGGGTGGGACACTGCACAATACATAGTGTCCAACCCGCAGCGTTTCCTGATCATGGGCACATACCCTAAATTGTAAATCCGATGTCGCTCTGGGGTCCCCACTGGTTTTGGGAATAACAAAGGAGATAAGGTGGCACACTGTAGGGTGGACACTAGTGATAATGGTGGGAGTGTTTTTGTGTGACAAGACCACTAACCTTATCTGTGAACTGCTGCACCTTCCCCCTCTTGGTCATAAGACTGATTTAGGTGTGGATGAATGGATTGCTTATGTGCTGGAATAACATACTTGTGCTGGGCAACGCATGTGTTATTCCAGCACACCAGCAATCCATGCACTGATTTTGGTGACTGGTTCATGCAACTTTACATTAACTACACTCCTCTTGTTGGAATTGCTGAATTTTGTTACACTTCAATGTCTTGTATTGTTTGTGCACATGCCCCTTTAAAGGGAATCTGTCAGTAAGACGCCACAGGTCTCTGAAAGCTAAATCCATTGACAAGTTTACCCCTTCTATGTGTTGCTGCAATTCCAAGAAATGTGTTTTAGGCTGTGTGCCCATGATGCGATTTTTTTTTTTTTTTAAGCGTTTTTGCCGCGATATTCGGCGCAAAAACGTTTAAAAATCTTGTACAGAACGCACCCCATGCATTCCTATGGCATTCCGCACATGCTGTGCTAATGCTGCACTTTTTTCCGCGGCGGAATCGCATTGCGGAAAAAAATCGCAGCATGCTCATTCTTTTGTGCGGAATCGCAAAGAATTGCCGCGAATCCTCACCCATAGGAATGCATGAGAATCGCTTACTTCCCGCATGTGGCTATGCCCACCATGCGCGAAGTTAAGCGTCTCATGTGCGGTTGGTACCCACGTTGTGGAGGAGAGGAGACTGTCCTCCAGGCCCTGGGTACCATACCCCTGTAAAAAAAAGAATAAAAAAATCGCTGAGGCCCAGGATGGCAGCGCGGGACGTCGGAAGGTAAATATACCCCGATTTTTTTATTATTTATTTATTTTTTACATTCTTTCTTTTACTATTGATGCCGCATAGGCGTCCTCAATAGTAAAAAGCTGGTCACACTTGTCAAACACTATGTTTGACGAGTGTGACCAACCTGTCAATCACATTCCAAGCGATGCTTCAAATCGCTTGGAAAGTGCTTGAATATCGCACGCGAAGATCGCGCGGAAAAAAACGTGCGATTTCTGTGAAGGAGTCCGGTTTTCAGTGTCCAGATTTAAACGCTACGTGGGCACATAGCCTTAATTCACAAGCAAATGCGGTGTTGCATGCTGCAGGTATGACAGAGCATTTCTTGAGCCTCTGCCTCCGCAGGTTTTTCCTCCTCCCAGCACTAGCTTCATAAGCTTGATTGATAGCTCACTGATTTCTTAGCCTGGAGCAAGACATCACAGACAGTGACCTCTCAATCAAGTTAATGAGGCTGGTAGTAGGAAGGAAATGACCTAAAGAGGCAGAAAATCAATAAGTGCGGTCATGCCCATAGCACTTAACACCTAATTTGCATATGAATTAAAACACTGATTTCTTGGAAGGTTGCAACAGATAGGAGACGTAGAAGTGTTGATGGATTTAGCTTTCAAACACTTGAATGCCCATAGATGCGGTTTAGGGGGTTGTTCTAAATAAAAATTATTATTACGTACACTATAGTGATGAAGTGCCATGGATTCACTGGTGACTACTACAGCCAATCACTAGCCTCATGATAGAGGGGCATTTTCTAAGTGTACACATTTCTTGCCATACGGTGCATGCTGATTAAAGGGGTTGTCCACTTCTAAGACAAACCCTTTTTAAACCAAATGTTCGGCCCCAATAAAATTATAAAGTCTATACTCGCCTCCTGTGCCAGAGCTGTTCCCACTGTGTCGGAACTCTCTCTCCTCGGGACTGTGATGTGCTGTTGTGACATGTGACGCCCAGCACCCAAGCATTGCTGGCGTCACTGTCTCCGCTTTCGGATAAACTGAACCTGAAGAGGAAGTCGGGGATCAGCTGCAGCCTGGACATCCTCTTAATGTCTGTAAGCAGAGTCTTATCTTCCTGCTCTAAGAAACCCAGGAGAGACATTCCCACAGGCCTTCCCAAAGCACAGACATGGTCCTCAACATAGAGACCGACTGTGCTTTGGGGCGGCCTGTGAGCAAGTCTTTCCTTGGAAGTTTATGGGAAGTGAGTTATATGTGACCTTTAAAAGGATGAAATTTGGAAACATTTGCAGGTAGCAATAAGACATCATAAGTGCAATTACTGTAGATGTGATGTCGGTATATGATACCGTGATTTTAATGTTACACGACACACAAACTGCCCCACTCTATAATTGTTTCTGTAGGGGAGGAACACTTTTGGTCGTCTTCAAGCACTGCAGATTTGATCAGTTATTTTCAATCAGTACTTTTCTCTCTTCCCATCTGTTTAGTATCCACATTTGGATGTTGCTTTTAAAAAACAATCTTTCACACATGCAGTATATTGCATGAGCATTGTACGTGGATGTGATACGGCTCTACTTTATGGCTAATATCTCAATACAATGCCTTTGATTCCATAGCTTCCCATTCCGTTTCAGGCCTGTAGTATGGTTTGTAAGCTGTGCGTTCTCCTTCAGGATACAGCAGTTCTATAGATCTTACTGGCTGTTCACTAGGTCTTGGGGTACAAGGTTTCCCCTGAGCCAGTGGTCATGTGCGGCGCTAGTTATATTGTGGAGACTATATTACAGAAATGGGTCCAGCTTGCCCATGAGGAGTTATGTCTTCTCCAGCACCAGGATAAATCTCTCATGGCTCTGGATCGTCATTCTGCTCCTTGTGATGGGGAAGCATTAGAATGTTTATTGAGGAGGGAGAGTTGACAAAGCTGAAGGCCATTTCATTTCTATAATTGATATCTGTCTCCTGATTGGATGATGTATTTTCTCCTGTGCCTGTAGCGCCTATACTTAGGGTATTACTATGACTGAGGGCTATCAGGTTGTCAGGAATGTTCTGCAGACACCTACCACACTGAGCCTCTACTAAATGTGCTTTATGGGCTGCTTCTGAAAGCTTTTTTGAGAGGGAATTTGTGTAGTTAGTGGGATATGCGCACATTTCAGAGCTGGAAGCTTATAAATAAATGGCAGGTTGTATTTCTTCGCTAGTCAGATGCTGCTGACGTGACCACGCAGCCTGTAAATAATCCTCACCAATGTTCTTAAGTGCTGCAATGCTTATTTCCTACCGTCGTGCTGGATGCCTGCCATAACTATATCCGTTTTAGACACAGTATCTGGTTTACACTTCCACAGGTATATTAATATCTGGGGAAAAGCAATTTGTTAATTCTCATTGTCAATGGTCATTATCTAAAGAGCTACAGGAAAACTCAAGATTTCTAAATTATGTCTAGATATAATGTAGATTATAGTAATATGTGATATTAATGGATGTGAGGGCGGTCTTACAGTGCCTCTTCATACCAGTTTTTGTTTTCCAGAGCCCGTTATCCTGATCAGTGGGGATCCAGTGGTCAGACCCCCAGTGATCCGTAATTTATTCCTTTCCTATGGAAAGTGAACTAGTGTATATGAAAGACTTAGGAGAAAGTGAGTGGATTAAAAGTCCGGCTACTAAAGCAATATATATGCCTAGCTGAAGATTCCAAAATATAAAATATAACTTTTAATAATTACTTTTAATATATAATATGGAAAATGTGCATAATTAAAATCACAAATAACGTGATTGCCTTATTTATTTTACAAATTTACAGGGGTTAGCTGCTATTATTATATAACATTACGTTCAGTTAGATAACGCTGAGAACCTGAATTGGTCATATGTAAAGCATTTCTGCTCTGAAATAACTAAATGTTGTGTGGAGTATGGAGTCTGAGAGGCCACACCTTTTACTGACTGTATCAACTGCCTCTCTCTAATTTGTGTAACTTGCTGAATGGTTATGTTACCATATAATATGGACGTCCACTTTAAAGGGAATCTGTCACCCCTTTTTTCGAATATGAGCTGCCGACACAGACCTCAGGGGCTTATCTACAGCATTCTGTAATGCTGTAGATAAGCCTCCGATGTAACCTGAAAGATAAGAAAAAAGTTAGATTATACTCACCCCGGTGTCCGGTCCGGCGCCTTCCATCTTCATACGATGCCATCCTCTTCTTTCCTTCCTGTTGTGGCTCCTGTGCAGACGCACTGCTCTGCCCTGATGAGGGCAAAGCAGAGTCCTGCAGTGTGCAGGCTTCGGGAGAGTTTGTTTTTCGCAGTCATCAAGAAGACCTTAATCAATTTTTCAACCATGTCGACAGTTTAACCTTTTGCAACAGTATATTGGGGTTGTTTGGTGCTCTTGGATGCGAACATGACCTGAAGGAATGGCGGCTGTTCTTTGACTTGTCAGTTTTAAATCTGAATAATAAACAAAACTTGGCACTCAACTTCTAGAATATTTTTTTGGATTTTTTAATGCAGCCAGAAAATAGACGTTTCAGCCTCACTGGCCTTCATCAGTAACAGACTGCAGTATAGTAGTTAATCGCATTCAGTGCGATAATAGAAGTGACACCATAGTCACTTTAAATGTGCCTGGGCATGGAGCCTGAATCAAATAGTACCTGGGTGGGTGGGGGTGCCATGCAGACATCAGCGACCCAGAATCCACTGTTGGTCAGTCTGTTACTATACTACAGTCTGTTACTAATGAAGGCCAGTGAGGTCGAAACGTCTATTTTCTGGCTGCATTAAAAAATCCCCAAAAATATTCTAGAAGTTGAGTGCCAAGTTTTGTTTATTATTCATGTATGGTGTGGGGCCCTACTTGAGCACCTTCTGAAGTTGTGCATACGCTGTTTTTCCTTTAGTTTTAAGTCTGAAGGCTGTTTTACTACACAAGGGAAATATCTTTCCTTCTATACCTATTAGACATGCCGTACACATGAAAGAAACATATGAGAATATGGAGTTACTGTTGACCTACATTAATAGAAATTAAAACCGGAACATTTGTGGTGATCTAAAACTTGTTGCATGTCTTCTTGTACTGTGGCTTGGATATACCAAGTATTGTTGTTTTATTTGTGAGTGGGACAGTCGTGCATGAGAAGTGTACTATTTCAGAAAGGACTGGCCACTCCGTGAAACCCTGGTTGCTGGACAGAAGAATGTTAAACGTAATCCTCTCGTTGTATCCAGCAAAGATATTTCTCCCTCCATTGCATAGTAAACTTGGGCTTATGAAGAATTTTTGTCAAAGCAATGAACAAAGAATCGGAAGCCTTTTCTTACTTGCGACAGAAATTTCCAAGAATAAGTGATGCAAAGATTAAGGAAGGTATTTTTATTTTTTCCAGCCAATCTTGGTGCCGTTAGCGATGAACACGGTGAAAGATTTCACCAAGACATTGCGCTGATGGAGAAAAGGTACCAGGGAAAGTGGAGTATGTCAATGCTGGCTGACTATTGCTGGAATCTTATTCGAGAAGCATCTGACACAGATTATAAGCGAAAGTCATCTGCAAAACACTTGAACAATTGCTTTTGCTACTGACATCGATGCACATGTATGTAGTGTCTCGGAAGTCAAAATGTAGACTATAAACTGTTGTTTCTTAGAAACCCTTACGTGATACAGTCTTTTAGAGCACATATTCATGGTCAGCATATTAAAATCTATAAGATACAATAAAATTTTGTCAGGGGACAAGAACTTCCCGGAAATTTTGTTGTGCAGTGTTATTCACTGACCATCCTCTTTTTCCAGATATCACACCTCCGCCATCATTGGGAGGAGAAGGGGGCTGGCGACACATGTGCAGTGTGATTCCAGTCTTTAATAAAATTGCATCAAAGGCAGCACATGTGCAGATTGAAGTCTCCACTCAGTCTTCATTCATGCTTTTACTTGACAGGTTCTCTTTAAGTTGTGTGTGATGAGAAATTACACGGAGAAAACTATTGACCACACTTACTGAAATTTATGTAATACTTGTACAAAAGCCTTTGTTGATGACAGCTTCAAGACGCCTCCTGTATGGAGAAAATCATTGAAAGCATTGCTCATGTGTGATATTGGCCCATTTTTCCACACAAATACTTCTCAAATTCTGAAGGTGGGTTTCTTCTATGAACTCTGAGCATTAGTTCCATCCATAAATTTTATATTGGACTCGGCTCCGTTGATTGGTTGGGCCATTCTAGCAGCTTTATTTTCTGTCTCTGTAACCAGTTGAGCGTTTCCTTGGTTATGTGGCTGACATCATTGTCTTGCTGAAATTTTCACCCTCTTTTCATCTTCATCGTCCTGGTAGATGGCAGAAGTAGTTTTTATCTAGAATGTCTCTTAACATTTGTCCATTCATCCTAACTTCAATCACGTGAATTTTGCCTGTGCCACATGCTGAAAAACAGCTCCACAACATAATGTTCCCACCTTCAAACCTCACTGTTGGTATGGTGTTTTTGGGTACTATGCAGTGCGTTTTGGCCTCCAAACATGGTGTGTATTATGGCATTCAAAAAGCTCAATTTTGGTCTCCTTTGACCATACTATATTCTCCCAGTATTTCACGGGCCTGCATAAATGTTGTTGAGCTTTTTTCGCTCTTGAACCTGCTTTTTGTTCTGCAATAGAGTCTTGTGTGCATACGGGCCATTGAGGTTACTAAGGGTATGTGCACACGCTGCGGATTCTGCTGCGGATCCACAGCGGTTTTGGCTCTGCGGGTCCGCAGCAGATTCTGCTGCATTGTACAGTACCTTATTTCCTATGGAAAAAAAAAATGCAGTGCACATGCTGCGGGTTACAATCTGCACACAGCATGTCAATTCTTTGTGCGGTTTCCGCTGCGGTTTCACAGCTTATCATTATGAGGTGTGAAAAAGTAGGGGAAAACCCGCAGGCTAATCCGCAGATAAACAGCAGGACTTTTGTCCTGCGGATTTACCTGTGGATTTTCCAACAAAATCCGCACAACCTAAAAACTACGTTTGCATTTACCCTTATAGATTTCTTTGAAACAATTGATTCTGCTGATTCCAGGTCTTTCTGTAGCTCTCCACAGGTGTTGTGTTTCTTATACAACTCTTCTGATTCTTTTCACTCATCTGTCCAAAATCTTGCGGTGCGTACTTGGTCATGGCCAGTGGTGAAATGATGTTTTCCATTTCCGTTTTGTGGCCTTAACTGTGTTCACGGGAACTTTCAGGGTGTGTGCACACGCTGCGGATTGTCCTGCGGATGTTTCCGCTTGGATTTGTCAAAAACCGCAGGTAAATCCTCAGGTCAAAAGACCTGCGGTTTATCTGCAGTTTTTCTTCGGTTTAGCCTGCGGTTTGACACCTGCCATAGAGCAGGTGCCAAACCGCAGCGGAATCCGCACAAAGAATTGACATGCTGTGGTTTTGAAACCACAGCAAATCCGCACGGAAAATTCTGCACCGTGGTTTTTAATTTACATTGATTATAATGGTACTGTACACCGCAGCAGAAGCTGCTGCGGATCCGCAGGACCAATACCGCTGCGGATCCGCAGCAGAATCCGCAGCGTGTGCACACACCCTCAGTATTTTAGGAATTCTTCTGTAACCAATGCTATCAGTATGTTTTGCAACAATAAGGTCATGAAGGTCTTGAAACAGCTCATTGGTCTTGCCCATCATGTTATGTTTCTTGTGTGGCACTGTGGTAATGAGACACCTTTTTATAGTCCATCAGTTGAACCAGTTGATACTATTTTTCACTATGTGGCAGGATTGTTTTCTAATTACTGATAGACTTGAATGACTTTCCAAGGCTGCTTTCACCACTTTTTTTTTTTTTTTTTCTATTATATGCATTTAGTACTTTTTTCCCTCTGTCATTTCTCATTATTACACATAAGTTAATTTATGGACATTTGTGGTTTGATTTCTTTGCCTGTGTAGATTGGATGGGTTGTTACCAACATCTAGTTAGAATTTCATGTCAATAGCACCTTTAGGGCTCATTACCACTTGCGATGAAATTGGCCAAATGCAAAACGATAAATTGGATTGAATTCGGACCGATGTTATTCTATGATTGTGTCTTCATCTGCGTTTTTTTTCCAGCTCGGATCGGATCACGATTGGACTGGAAAATAGTCGCAGCATGCTGCGATTGTAAGCGGAATTCGGATCGTATCCCGCAATAGAAGTCAATTGATGCGAAAAAAAAACACACAGCACTTGGTCCATGCGAGTGCTGTCTGATTTTTTTACACACCGATTGCATTGGAAAAGCCTGCAATTCATTTCTGGGTACAGTAAAATCACACTGACAGGTTAGAATAGATATATACACATAGAATATATACCGTATTTTCTGCTTTGTAAGACGCACTTTTTTTCCCCAAAACTTGGGGGGACAATGGGGGTGCGTCTTACAAAGAGGATATACCTTATCGGGTGTAGGCCACAGGGGTGTCCGGGCGTCTCCGGGTGTCCGTCGGCGCTGTGGGTGTCGCCAGGTGCCCAGCCGTGTCTCCACATGCCCAGCGGTGTCTCCGGTTCCCATCCCGGGGCTCTGCCGACATTTTGCGACAGGCAAGAGCCCCGGGGCTCCCTCTCGGTTCCCTCTGTATTGGCTGGCTCCGGCAATATGACGGCCGCCGCTGGGGACGGCGCATGCGCTGATGGTGATCTCGGGACTGAGATCTCGAGGGATGAGATTTCAGCGCTGGTCGTCTTGCTAAAGGCTATTCCTTATGTTATGTGCTGGTTTATGGGTTATGGAGCAATAAACCCTATGAACTTTTAAAGGAACGTGCCTCCTGAGTGTCTCCCGTTGCTCCTGAGCGAGTTGAATCCCTAAAATAAATATATATATATATATATCTCTCTCTGTATGTATGTGTGTGTATATGTATGTATATATATATATATATATATATATATATATATATATATATATATATATATATATATATATATTCTCTCTATTTATCTGTGTGTGTGTGTGTGTCTATATATATATATATATATATATATATATATATATATATATATATATATATACTCTCTCTATTTATCTCTGTGTGTGTGTATATAATATATATATAATATTTGTGTGTGTGTATACAGTACAGACCAAAAGTTTGGACACAACTTCTCATTCAAAGAGTTTTCTTTATTTTCATGACTATGAAAATTGTAGATTCACTCTGAAGGCATCAAAACTATGAATTAACTCATGTGGAATTATATAACTAACAAAAAAAGTGTGAAACAACTGAAAATATGTCTTATATTCTAGGTTCTTCAAAGTAGCCACCTTTTGCTTTGTTTATTGCTTTGCACACTCTTGGCATTCTCTTGATGAGCTTCAAGAGGTAGTCACCGGAAATGGTTTTCACTTCACAGGTGTGCCCTGTCAGGTTTAATAAGTGGGATTTCTTGCCTTATAAATGAGGTAGGGACCATCAGTTGTGTTGTGCAGAAGTCTGGTGGATACACAGCTGATAGTCCTACTGAATAGACTGTTAGAATTTGTATTATGGCAAGAAAAAAGCAGCTGAGTAAAGAAAAACGAGTGGCCATCATTAGTAGGTGTGAAAAATCGGATTGTACTTGCATTACACTCGTCCAACTCTCCTGCAATTGCCAGTGTGTCTCTAGCCTTAGAAAGATATTTTCTTAGAAAATTGTTGACGTGCATGTCTGTCTTGTAATCAGTCATTGACAGGTTGGGAATCTTTCCTTCAGGATGAAGTGCTTTCTACTTTACTGGTTGAAAGATCACCTTCATATTCACTTAACCTCAATTCAAGATCAATAAATAGTGGACTATCAAAAGCCTGTTATTTTACATGACTGTCCAACTATGACCCTTCTACTACTATTAATTGAGAGTTTGTTTTATCTGCATTTATAGTCGTGAGCTCTATGGGGAGTAGTTGGCTCAGCCGATCTCCTTAATAATGCACATGAAGGGTGCTGTAACAAGGAAATAGCTGCTATTACAGTGGAAAGCTTCAGGAGTTACGAAGTTTCACATTTCCACGTGTCATATTGCTGCTGCTTGGCAACCTAGGAAAAATATTCCACCTGATTCTTCTTCTGAATTAAGGGGAAACCAACCAAGAGAAAAAAGGTACAAAGTTTCTCATTAATGTGAAAGATAATCTTTTGAAACCTTTATGTTTTAGGTAAAAGATCATTTTTCTAATATAATAGATTTTTCTGTGCAGGCTATAAATCCACAATTATTCGTGCTCAGCATAAAGAGGTTGCTTACAGTTTGGTAGCAGAGATCTGATTAAAACAAAAATCAACAAAATACAAGATCAGACTTTGCTTCTCTAACTCCCACCAGAGCCATCCCTGTCCGCTCCCACGGTTAGCATCCGGTGATTGCATGCAGTGGTCAGGTGATGGGAACGGTGCGTCATCAGAGGCGGTTTGTCACCTGACTGTTGCAGCCAATCACAGACCTCAGTTGGTGAGTGTCAGATCCTAGGGTTTAGAGGAAATGAGGACGACTGACTGGTTTTATAAGTTTCCAACCCTCCCTGCCGCAGGTAAATTTTGTGTGTTCACATCCGTGTTTAAGTTGTCACAGATCATAATATAGTTACTAGAGAAAATGGCTCAGCATGCTCCTTTTTATTTTAATAGGTAACATCCAACAATTCTAGTGAATAGGGTCTTTACAGAGTCATTACCTTAACCTCTTAGTGACGGGGCCAATTTTTTAAATTCTGACCAATGTCACTTTATGTGGTGATGACTCTGGAACGCTTCAACAAATCCCATTGATTTTGAGATTGTTTTTTTCATTTTTTTTACATTATAATTTATGCTAATGGTAAATTTTAGATTGTTTTGTGCTTATTTATAAAAAAAAGTCAAACTTGACAAAAATGTAAAAATAATTGCAATTTTCAAACATTGAATGCTTATCCCTTTAATCCAGATAGTCATACCACACAAAAACATTAATAAATATCATTTCCCACATGTCTGCTTTACATCAGCACCATTTTTAAAATGCTACGGTAATTTATTTTGTTCGCCTTTGAGGAGGTTTAAAAATGTAGCAGTAATTTTTCATTTTTTCAAGGATATTTACAAAATTCATTTTTTTAAGGGACCTATCCAGGTTTGAAGTGACTTTTGGGGTGCTATATATTGGGAAACCCCAAACATAATACCATTTTAAAAACAGCACCCCCCTGACATATTGAAAACTTCGATCAGATTGTTTATTAACCCTTCAGGTGATTTTCAGGAATTAATGCAAAGTGGCATGATAGGAATGAAAAAGTGTTTGTTTACCACCTAAATTCGCCAACTTCTGAACTGACCGCTATAGCCGGGAGACTCCGAGGCCGCCATTTGGCCATGAACCGCTATGGCAAACATCAGGACCACAGAATCATGATCTCGGTGTGTCAATTAGAGTCAGAGGTGTATCTAGGCTTTCTGGCACAGGGGCAAGAATTCGATTCGGCGCCCCCACCCCAAGCACACATGCGATTTGCACACACTTATTCATGTACCCACGAGCTGCACTCCCTATTTCTCTCAATTTTTAATGAAAAACTGAGAGAAGCAGGAAGAGAAGATCGTTGTCACAGGACTATAAGCATGAATATCGTATAGTGAGTGAAGTGTCCATGTGATGACTACTGTAACCTACAGAGCTGAATCCTGACATTGCAGCTTCTGAATTCTCACAACGAATGCACTGCACACTTTTAGGATTCTCCCTTGCCGATGGACAGTCATGTCAGCACAAGCATGTGATTTATATACTTCTGGCCAGATTCTGACTAGACGTGCTTGGCCTCACTCAGTTCATTTTCATTGAGTGAGGCCACACATGTCTAGTCAGCATGTGACCGCATGTATGTATATTACCGGCGTGAGAGAATCCTAACAGCGTTCCGTGAGCACTGTGAGAATTCAGAAGTCTGCAGTCACAAGGAATGACTGCAGACTCAACACAAACCTGGACAACCCCTTTAATGTTCCTAACATAAATAAAAACATGAGAATTAGTCAGAATCACAAATAACATTTACATCCAGATACCTTATAGATGTCATTGTCTGAGTCGTTCTCCTTTTCTTCATCTTGTCCAGACCCCATGATGAGTTTTCTCACCCACATCTTGTCTCTGCAGACTTCCATCTTCTCCGGTCTTCTGCACCAACTCTCCACACGATGCCTTTAAAGATAGAAGTGTCATTATAATGCTCCTAAATAAAAATATCTGCAGTACACTGAGCCCCTGAATAAATAATTGCCCCTCACTATATTTTCTGCACAAAATATGACCCTACACTATCCCTCTTATGGTACATGCTCTTTACACGGACCTCTCCTTTCCATACTGGCCCCCTCTACACACAGTCCTTTCACATTGTGTCTCCCCTATAGTGCCCACACTCTGTACTGTACTGTGTCATCACACTCCCCCTCCTTGGTATGCTGTACCCTTACACTGTCTCACCATGCTACGCCGCCACTACTCAGTCTGTATTCTGTGCCCACTCACTTTTCTCCCCCCGATACTGTTGCATCATACTATTCCCCTCCCCCCTCCCTCCTCATACTGTCTCACATCCTCCTGTTCACCATACTGTCTCCTCGTATATTTATCCCTTACTTTCTATACTGTCTGCTCACACATACCCCTCACACATAACCCCACTGTGTCTGCACATATCCATCACCCTCACTCCCCCCCGTACTCTGTCCACATACATTTTTCACATCACAACTCATACTGTGCCCGCATACATTCCCCCGTTCGCTCCCCATACTGTCTGCACCCATCCCCACTCACCGTACTGTGCCTGCACCCATCCCCCTATACTGTTTCCTCATACAAACCCCCCATATCGCCTTACGGTTTCCTCATACATGTCCTGCATCTCCCCCTTTACTCATTTTGTGTCCTCAAATCTCCCCACACACATTAAATCCCCCCATTCCCCACACAGCCAATCACCCCCACATCACTCCTTCTCCACAGAACCCCTCATTACCCCCAATTCCCCACACAGCCACTCATCATCCCCATACAGCACCTTATGATCCCCCTAATCCTCACACAGCACCTCATCATCCCCCTAATCCCCCACAGCACCTCATCATCCCCCTAATTTCCACACAGCACCTCATCATCCCCCTAATCCCCACACAGCACCACCTCATCCTCCTAATCCCCACACAGCCACTCATCATCCCCCTAATCCACACACAGCCGCTCATCATCCCCCTAATCCACACACAGCCGCTCATCATCCCCCCTAATCCCCACACAGCTGCTCATCATCCCCCCTAATCCCCACACAGCTGCTCATCATCCCCCCTAATCCCCACACAGCTGCTCATCATCCCCCTAATCCCCACACAGCACCTCATGATCCTCCTAATCCCCCACAGCACCTCATCATCCCCCTAATCCCCACACAGCACCTCATCATCCCCCTAATCCCCACACAGCACCTCATCATCCCCCTAATCCCCACACAGCACCTCATCATCCCCCTAATCCCCACACAGCACCTCATCATCCCCCTAATCCCCACACAGCACCTCATCGCCCAATTCTCCACACAGACCCTCATCCTCCTAATCCCCTCACACCACCTCATGATCCTCCTAATCCCCACACAGCACCTCATCATCCCCTTAATCCCCACACAGCACCTCATCATCCCCCTAATCCCCACACAGCACATCATCATCCTCCTCATAACCCCTTCTCCACACAGCTCCTCATCACCCAATTCTCCACACAGACCGTCATCATCTCCTTAATCCCCACACAGCACCTCATCATAATCTTCCCTATGCAGCCCCACTCAAGTAACAGCAACCCCTTAACAAAATCCATCCTCAGAGTACTCACACTGACTCTTGGGTCCTCATTCCCATTTGTACAAGGGGCCATGGTGCAGCCCCTCGGTCTTCTCACACAGCTCCAGCCCCCTCGGTCCTCTTCTCCTCACACAGCTCCATGATGTAGCCCCTTCATTTCCTGCTTCTCCAGCAGCCTCAACACAGCTCAGCTTCCTGCTATTGGAGCTTCACTGGACTGAAGGAGGCCCGTCCCTTCCGATGACATCATCGCAAGCAAAAATTAACTCCGTTCTGGGAGCTGACAGACTGCAGCTTTCTGTGGGCAGAGAACGGCCGACTCCTGGTCGGGGGGTGCAGCAGGTGGCCCCACTGTGCCCCCCTGCTGGCTGCGCCCGGGGCAAATTCCCCGGCTGCCCCCCCCCAGATTAGCCTCTGATTAGAGTAAAGCAGAAGCCCCCACAATCTATTAACCATTTATTTGATGTCACTTTTGACAGCAGCAACTAAGGGGTCGGTGCCAACACTGATCTTTTGTGATACAGCAAGTTGTCAGCTATAGTGTACAGCCGACAGCTGCTGGATTGTCACCTGTATGGGGATGGTATTCTCTTATATCTCAGGTCAGTAAAAAGACGTATTGGCTGTCATTAGGGGGTTAAGCAATTCCAGTGTCATCCTTGTGTGGACCAATATAATAACTTGTGATTTACCGTATTTAAACAGAAAAAAAAATAATACATCTAGATATAAATAAAAAATATTAAATTCTCAATAATAGATATACCTCCCAGGTGTTTCCTTTCTAGAATACTATTGAATGTAGATTGTTACTGTTTTACGTAATGGCATCTATTGTATACTATAGTATGTGAAGTGTACCAGATTATGTTCTTGTTGCTTTCATTCGGTGTTAAATTTCTAACAATTCTGGCATGAAAACCAATGCCATGTAGTACCCAGCTGACGTGGGTTATACAACCTAAATCACGTGATGCAATTTTACACAGTTCACTATTTCTTTTACATTACAGTGACTGTTTCCATTGGATCCTATAGGTGCGGTTAGGAGCAGTGACAGAGGTTCCCCATGGAGACATTCGGGAGACTTTGGGCTTTGCGATATCTTGATTGCAGCAAATGTTCTAAAATGAGCATTTGGCCTTCAGTCTTTGAATTGTGCCTTCCTGTCATGTAGTGAGGCTGATGATGTCCTCGGAGTGTTGTTCTAAGCTCTGTTCACTCCTTTGAAAACATTTCATTAAATCCCCTCTCACTTTCTGCTTTCCCTCCAACTCTGTTAATTGTACCTAGTTTACTTTGAAGAGTCATTGAGAATTCTGTGCTCCTCTGAACAGATCTCCTGGAGTCCTGTTGAATCCATAAAATGATGTAAGATATATAGATTCTCTGGGACTATATTTTAAATTTTCTTAAATTAATCTAATTTGTAGTTTTTAGAACTGTGTGGGATTGTAGATAGAATGAGTATCATATTGGTGCCACAAAGATGAGTAATGCGTTTTTGTTTTTTGTTAAAAATCATCATCATCAGTGCTCCTTATGTAACGCTTAATTTTGTTATCCATGCATGGTGTAATATGACTGTCAGAATAAAAAATGTTCCACTGATTTATGGAAATGAAGTTAATTCATCCTCGTGTGATTTAGTGTAAAAATCATGTTATAAATACATAATTGCAGGGAAGGTAAGGATCCAACTTCAGTCCATAAAATCCATACAGTTTTAATGTTTCGATCGTTCTTAGACTCAGCTAGACTCACAGCTGGCGTTCTAAATGCTTTTTCCTCACACCCCTTTTCCCCAACTCACGCTTATGTTAAGGTGCATGTAGTATTGCTTGCTATGTTTTAAAAAGAAACAATAAAACTTTGTGGATTTTATGGACCGTAGCTGGATCCTTCCCTTTCTTGGAAATGTGCAGTGACACCTGGCAGAGACGTGATCCTGTGCTTCCAACACTGAGGCTAAGTGCACACGTACCGGAACTCTCGCGGAAATTACCGCGAGAATTCCGGAATTCCAGTCCGCGGGAAAATCGCATTTTAAATTCCCGCGATTTTCCCGCGGAAAAACTAGCATTTTGCAAGCGTAATTAGCTTGCAAAATGCTAGCGTTCGCCAAGCGATCTGGAGCATCGCTTGGAGAACTGATTGACAGGTTGGTCGCACTCGTCAAACAGTGTTTGACAAGTGTGACCAACTTTTTACTACTGAGGCCGCCTATGCAGCATCAGTAGTAAAAGATAAAATGTAAAAAAAAAAATAAAAAATACTGTTATTCTTACCTTCCGACGTCCCGCGCAGGCGTTCCCAGTAATCCTTTGCGAAAATGCCCGCAATGACGTCCGTTATCGCGGGATCGCGACGTCTCGCGGTAATTCGCGATGACGTCGCGCGAATGACCGCGAGAACGGACGCCATCGCGAGCATTTTCGCAAAGGATTACTGGGAACGGGAGCGTGGAGAGAAGCGGGAAGGTGAGAATAACAATATTTTTTATTTTATAATTCTATTTTTTACAGGGATATGGTACCCAGAGCCCGGAGGACAGTCTCCTCTCCTCCGGACCGTGGGTACCATCCGCAATTGTTCTGCTTACTTTCCGCATGTTGTGCACAGCCACATGCGGAAAGTAAGCGGAACAATGCATTCCTATGGGTGCGGGATCGCCGCGATTCCGCAAAATAATGAGCATGCTGCGTTTTTTACCACGAAGCGATTCCGCCGCTGTAAAAACCGCAGCATTAGCACAGCATTGCGGAATCCCATAGGAATGCATGGGATGCTTATTTTTCGCGTTTTCGCGGCAAAATCGCGCGGTTAAAACTGCCGCGGAAACGCGAAAAAAACGCGACGTGTGAACTCAGCCTGAAACTCACAGGGCGTTTCCACCATGGGTGAGCTGATGCTGTCTTTTTCTCATTAAGGCTGAGTGCAGACGGACTTTTTGGCCCTGCGGATTTTTCCGCGCAGAATGGATGAAATCCGCATGTCAAATGACCTGCATTTTTCCTGCGGATTTCTTCCATTTTTCATGCGGTTTTCATGCGGTTTTTGTGTGGTTTTCCATTGCGGTTTTCCCCCTGCGGATTTGGTGACAGGGGAGATGGAAAACCGCACAAAAGAAGTAACATGCTGCGGATTTTGTACCGCGGGAAAACCGCGCGGAAAAATCCACAGCGTCTGCACAGCGTTTTTTTTTTTTTTTACTTTGATTTTAAGGCTACTGTACATCACAATGCAGAAATGCAACGTTTCTGTGCGGTAAAATCCGCTGCGGAACCGCTGCAAATCTGCATCGTGTGCACACAGCCTAACCGTGTATAAATACATAAACCTTGCCAAGATGCTTTTCTTATATGGCACCACAGTGGAGGATACATGGTACTTATTCTATAGCTAGTATGTAGGGCGCTTCTGAGGATGGAATATGTGCACTGAAAAGCTGCTTGTCTCCAATTTTTGTGGCACTAAATGGCAGGGCTGTGGAGTCGGAGTCGTGGAGTCGGAGTTAGTTTTGGTTGGAGTCGGTAGAAATGTACCGACTCCGACTCCAGCTTTAAAAAAAAATGTATTAATATTTCATAATTGAACTTTCATATGAATTTTATAAATGTTACTCAAATATATATGTTCTATCAAACTATGAACAACAGTGATAAGCAGTTCTGCTGGAGATAGAGACATTTCTTACTTCTTGTGTGTCACTGTTCTCCACTGCCCTTATCTAATCTTATACTTGGTTAACCTCATGCTGCCCCAACCCCCCTACTTACAATGTATGAAACTGAAAGTGAAAATGTGTTGCAAATTCTTAGTAGTAAAGCTCCTCCTCTAGACTAGATCATACTAGGTGTGCGTCTTCCAAGCATCTCACAGCTGCCTGCTACTCAGAAGGGGAAGACTGTAAGAAGTATTATCCTTTCAACAAACTTTGCATCAGTTAACTGTGAGTACATGAGGAATAATAACAGTATTATTGACCACTATATCAGTTGTACGACCTGGCAATAATTTTGTACAATTGTTTTTAGGAAAAACCATTGTCATTTGGATTGTGAATGCAGAATTAAAAACCTGAGAATGTCAAAGAAGCATCACATTAAATCAGCTGTATTTGAACATTTCACCATCACTCAAGATAGAAAACATTGTCTGTCGGTGTATGACAAATGATCCAGACGAAAACAAATGCTGTGAAGCCAAGATGAGTGCATATTCAGGCAAAGATAAAAATGCTCCTACCAGAGCTTCTAATGTAAAGAGACATTTACAGCGCTTTCATCCAGAAGTACTGAAAGCAGTGGATGAGAAAGACTGCATCCAAACCAATGAACCAGTGCCCAGCTCTTCCAGCCAAAGGAGCAGAGAACTTTGCAGCCATCAGTTGCAAGATATTTTGTCAGTGACAAAGTTACTGTGACAATGACAGTAGATACATTTAAAAAACAGATCATAGAGCTTGTTGTAAAGGATAGTGTGCCTATTTCATTATTTTCACGACCAGCTTTTATGTGTCTGAATGGGGAAATGGCCCGCAAGCTTGGTGTTTCTCTGGAGAGAGAGAGTATTAGAAAATTAGTAATCGAAGAAGCTTTTAAACAAAAGGAAGAACTTAAAAAAACTCTCAAGGGACGCTTTCTGTTTCTTAAAATGGATTCCTTCACACGTCACAGAGTGAACTATTTTGCCATCAATGTCCGATTTGTTTGTGGCAAAAATGAAATAGTTACTAAGACATTGGCAGTAAAAGACACCAAAGCTCATCACACCAGTGAGTTTCTCCAGGTCTTGGTGGAAAAGGTTCTGCAAGACTATGAACTTAAAAAAGAGCAAGTTCTTTCTGTCGTAACTGACAATGCTTCAAATATAAGTACTATTAAGCTAATGAATGAGAGTAATGATGGTGACCAGCAGCTAGAAGAACATTCTGGGTCCACAGACACAGAAATGTTTGAAATAGAGGAACACAGTATTGTAACTGAGGAGCAAACTGAAGTTGCTTCAGATGAACAGCAACATGATAGTTGAGATGATCTTGTTGAAACTGTGTCAATGTGTTCTTTCATTCATCACATGCGCTGTGTTGTGCATACGCTACAGCTGGCTATAAGAGACAGTCTGCAAGAAGGACATGCTGCTGCACTGATTGGCAAGGTGAGAAAATTGGCTACTGTTGCCAGAACCCCTAAAGTTGACTCAATTTTGAAGAGACGTGCTGGAAAAGGGGCAATTATTGATCAAGCCACACGATGGGGCAGTACTTACTTAATGATTCAGCGCTTGGTTGAACTGAAAACCTTTCTTGTAGACATGGCTAACCCTCAACTGACACTAAATGAAAGTCAGTGGAATCAGGTGACTGAGCTGGAAAAATTGCTAGAGCACCCATTTACAGTGACTAAAAAATTACAAGCAGAGGACTTAACTCCAGGTATTTTCTTAAAGGAGTGGAAGAACCTGATGTTTCGCCTGTCCCAAAGAGGAGGGTTAATTGCAAGTGGCCTTGCTACATCAATGAAACGGAGAGAGGAGCTACTATTACAAAATAACATTCTTTTGGCACCTGTTTATGTAGACCCAATGCATCGGATTCTTCTAGATGATCAACAGCTAAGTAAAGGAAAAGAAGCTCTGTTTGAAATAGCAGTAAGGATGAAAGGGTTGCAGAACAGTCAGGAGGAACAAGAAGAATTTGGTCGTCCTGCCACATCTTCACCCTCATCAACTGATGAAGAATTTAATTTCGAAAAATATTTGGATCACAAGGACCGTGCAAAGCGTTCCCGCATAGAAGAAGAGTCATCCCCATCAAGGAACACAGCCAGTACATTTCAGCAGAATTTTTCATGTGCACTAAAAGAAATTGAGAAATTTGACCGTTCATCAAAAATAACAGTGCAACAAGCGATTCCTCTGTATCCTGACATTGTCAGAGATGTTGCCCGAGTGGTTACTGCTTTGCCACCAACACAAGTTAGTGTAGAGAGGTTGTTCTCTGCTCTCAAAATAATTAGATCAGATTTGAGGGCATCCATGAAGGAGGATCTGACAGAGGCAATACTTTTTCTGAGGACAAATTTATAGATTTCTTCTTATTAACTGCATAAAAGTGTTTATTGCATATTTACTTACAGTTTAGAAAAGTTTATAGAAGTTATTTGCTATATTCTAATTGTATTCTAATAAATGTAGTTTTTGCTCTAAGTGGTCTGATTACTTATATGATGGTGAGAAACTGAATAAGCACGATGTTTAATATTTTACAACAGTAAATTATTAGTTATGAATTGGCCATTTATGAAGAAGTCGGAGCCGGAGTCGGAGCCTGTTAAAATCCAGGAGTCGGAGTCGCAACTGTGGCTTACCGACTCCACAGCCCTGCTAAATGGGGTAGAGAGTTAATTTTAAAATCCTGTATCTGCAGCTTCAACTATGATGAAGGGTGTCAGTTGTTTCCAAGGTTTCCCTGTTATGTCTGTGATGCCTAGATTTCAAAACACCATTAAAAATTATCAAAAAGATAGGGAAAGTTAAAGGGCTTGTCCCATGAACAAACTTAATTTTAATCAATAGATCTTGGAATAATAATAAGTTCCATAATTGGATGTGATTACATAAAATGTTCCTGTGCTGAGATAATCTTTATAAATGTGTCCCTGCTGTGTAATATGTGTCTGACCGTACAGGAACAATGGTCTGATCATACCACAGCTCCTGGGAAGGGGGAGGAAGTAAAAACATATGCAGACATTGCAGCATAGGATCACAATTAATTATTTCTTTGAAATAAAACAATTTTTTAAATAGGCAGGGAAATGCTTTACCTCACAAAAACAATCTGTCATCCTCTGCTATTATGTCTGTATACTCTTTTTTTTTTTTTTTTTTGTTTCCTCCCCTGCCCAGGTGATCTGATGTGCTGACCAGAGAATGAAACACCAGGACCAGACCACCGGAGAGGCCTGTGCTGGATCCACAGAAGCAAGCGTGGATAACTATGGCTTAGTTTATTTGTTTTTAAAACCTACATGTGACTGCCTATCATTTCTTTTCAACACATCTGACATATTTTCAGAGTTGATAAGACACACATACATATATTCAGATTTGATGAAATTCTTATCACTTAGTGTGCTCTTTATACATGAAAGAACTGCTGGCCGCTCGTTTGGCCGACAGCTTTGTATGCTGTCTCCATCATACACTTCAATGCTCACATTCTGCATGGGGTGAAGGAAGAAGGCCATTGTCAAACACCTTTGCCAGTGGCTTATATCCAGGTAGAACAAAAGGATCAAGCGTTGTAATTCACTGTGCCTGATCTATCCTCTGGCCATATCTATCAGGAGAGATTTAGAGGGCCCCATACACAGCAAATAGTTAGCCTGCCCATGTAATCGGCATGTTCAGCGACCTTAACGTGTATTGGGGCAGTTAGGCTATGTTTTGTTTCCAGGATTAAATTGAAAAGGTGTTTATTGGCAAGCAACATAACTACCATATTTACAGGATCCATAGGAAATATAGCAGATACGTTGTGATCCACCAACGCTGGGTCAGTGAGGTGTGTTCCTTTTTTTTTTTTTTTTTATAACTAAATAGAATAACATTCCTTACACGTCCAACAATCAAAATTCAGTGGAAAAGAACCAAAGTAATTCCTTTCATACTTCTAATCAGGATCCCTTATTGGAATTCCTAAAAAAGAAAAAGAAAAAAAAAACTTGCTAAACTGCTGTGTGTGAAGGCTAGAGGCTAGTACAATTTTTGCCATTTCCACTTCAGATAGGTAAATTAGATTTACTGTGAATATTCTTTTGTTGGCCTGTGGACATCCAGCTCCTGCAATACAAGGAACAGTCACTATTAAAATACACAGCGCTGACTCTAGAACACTCTAAAGGATGACAGCGCTCAATTGATGGATCCCTTATTGGCGTAACATTTCTGGCGAGATGCACGGTGACACGCCAATGACGAGATGCGTCTCATAATGATTTAGGCATGTGTTACTCGTGCACATTCAGTCTTAATAAATTGGGCTCATCCTCCCTGGCAGGCTTTTCAAAGTATGTTTATTCTGAAATGTCACTGATTCAGCGTAAAAAGAATTTGGCTGTAAGTGAACAGTGTGACTGATTCCTACTCTTTTTTGGTTCAGGTGGCATTAATCTGATATCGGGTTCCATTTAAATGTGTTTTCCCACATATGAAAGTTGATTTTAATCAATAGATCTTTGAATAATAATAATTTCCACAATCAGTTGTGTTTAAATAAAATGTTCCTGTGCTGAGATTAACTTATAAATGTTCCCCTGTTGTGTCTGACCATACAGGGACATGGTCTGATCATACCACAGCTCCTGGGCAGGAGATGTGATAAGAGAGTATACAGACATTACAGCAGGGGATCACCGCTAATTCTTTAGTGAGGTAAAACTTCCCTGCCTGTTTTTAAACAATGTTTTACTTCATAGAATCAGCTGTGATCCCCTGTTGTCCTGTCTGCATTCTCTCTCTTGCGTCCTCCCCTGTCCAGCAGACATGGTATGATCAGCCCATGTCCCTGTACAGTCAGACACAGCCATTACACAGTACACAGCAGGGACACATTTATAAGATTATCCCAGCACAGGAACATTTTATGTTATCACATCCAATTGTGGAAATTATTATTATTATTATTATTATTATTATTATTATTCCTATTCCAAGATCTATTGATTAAAATGTACTTTTGTACTCAAAATTTCGCACCAAAATCTATGTCAAAGCCACATTCAAAATCAACCCCTATTGTTTTCAATGGAAAGTCCCTGTTGCTAAAAGTTCAAAACCACTTCAGTCTGTCTGCTATTTAGGCAGTTTTTGTAGGGTAACAGCTTTTGTATTAGCTGTGTGATCCAATGAGATTACGTTGTCATGCGCCTAAATAAAGGAAATCTGGAGTGTTCAGTCTGTAAATCATATGTGAATACTTAGAATTTTATTACAGGGACAGTAAGCCTTGTCATTGATAATGCAACATAAAAGCAGGGCTGTGGAGTCGGAGCTCATTTTGGTGGAGTCGGTATAAAATGGTCCGACTCCTAAAATATATAATAAATTGGGTACAGTAGTTCAATGCAGAATGTGCTGAATATTTTTTCATAGGAATTTGGGAAAGTTATGAAATGTCCTATAAATGGCTGTTCTATTTCTGATCTAAGGCTACATTCACACACAGCGTTTTTGCTGCGTTTTTTGAGGATACGTTTTTCAGCTGCAAAAGCAGATCAGCTTTTTGAAAAACTGCATTACCTGAAAGGTTTTTGAGCTGATAGATAATGTTTTCAAAAGCAGATTAGAAATCTGCTCTATCTATCCATTTATCCATATCTGTCTATCCATATCTTATCTGTACCAAAAAGAATGAAAGTCGGGTAGCACACAGACTAACACTCTTTTTTTTTTTTTTTTTTTTTTTTTTAAGTACCAGTCAGGTACACCTCAAAGCTGCCCAAAAGGACGCCCAGGACAGGCATTGCTCGTCTTCAGTAACACATCAACATCAATTGATAGTTGGAATAAATAGACTGCATTCACCACATCTTAAGGTGCAGGCTTTATTTTCAAGTGTAGGGGTGTGCAGTATAAGGTTCTGCAGCAGCTGAGGTGTGCAGTATGAGATTCTGCAGAACAGTATGAGGTTCTGCCCCCCCCTCCTAGTTTTGATCCTGGCTAAAACAGTTTCTTATAGATATGGCGAACCCTCAGGTAACCCTAAATGAAGGTCAATGGACACAGGTGGCTGAATTGAAGGAATTGCTTAATCTCCTATTTACCGTGACTAAAAAATTACAAGCTGAGGATTTAACTCCTGGCATTTTCATAAGGGAGTGGAAGCGCTTGCTATTTTGCCGGTCCCAAAGAGGAGCTTTAATCGCAGATGGCATTTCTGCTTCAATGAAACGGAGAGAGACACAGCTATTGGAAAATAAATTTTTTCTGGCAGCTGTTTATGTGGACCCAAGTCATCGTATATTGCTTGATGATCAACAGCTTACTAAAGGAAAAGAAGCTCTGACTGAGGTAGCAGTTAGGATGATTGGCCTACAGGAGGACTGCCAGGCGCAAGAGGACTTGGGTCCTGACAGTGCTACTGCTGCCATATCTTCATCCTCATCAGATGAGGAGTTTGACTTTGACAAGTATTTGGATGATATGGAGCAGGCAAAGCGTTGCTGCAAGGAAAAAGATTTCACTCCGTCTCCTATAGCAAGCAGTTTGACCATATTTCAGCAAAATGTTTCACTTGCTCTCAAAGAAATAGAAAAATTCAACCGTTCATCAAAACTGACTGTGCATGAGGAAATTCCTTTATACTTGGTAATTGTTAGAGATGTTGCCCATGTGGTTACGACTTTGCCTCCAACCCAATTAGTGTAGAGAGGTTGTTCTCTGGCCTTAAAATTATTAGGTCAGATTTGAGGTGATCTATAAAGGAGGATCTGATGGAGGCAATTCTATTTCTTAGAACAAATGCATAGACTGCACAAATGTTATTTAGTATGTTTTTGTTGAAAACTGTTTTTTGCCACTTACGTAGTTTATTACATAATATTATATAGTGTGTGTGTGTGTGTATATATATATATATATATATATATATATATATATATATATATATATGTGTATATATATATGTGTGTGTAATCGATATTATAGTGTATTACATATTTACAATTTATTACAGTTTTTTGTGTTCTAAAGTTGTATTCCAATAAATATATATCTAAATGTCTTGATTATTGTATCATAAAAATGATTAAATGTCTGATGTTCACATTGTACTACAATAAATTTTTCACTTAAATATAAGCAATATACCGTATGTCAGAGTCGGTGGAAGGGATATTGAGGAGTCGGAGTCGCAGGTTTGGCTTACCGACTCCACAGCCCTGCATAAAAAGTTGGTCTCCTTCTACCATTGTATATTTCTGTAAATAGAATACCCATAGCATTTCTCATCTCTTGATACAGCACTGTATGCCCCCAGTATATCAAAATCTATTTTTTTTAAAGATGCAATTAACTCTGTGATTAACTCTGATAAAATAAAGATCTAGTTTTAATTGATAAAGCTGTAATCAAGTGATATCTTCACTCCATGGGAGAGAGGCAATGATGCCTGTGATCAGTGGAGTTTTGGCTGTCTGTTATGTCCTCAGGCTGTAAGCTTTGGTGGTCCCCATTAGAGCATCCAGCTCTGCAGCATTGCTTATTTGCATGCCATTCATTTCTGAAAAACACTAGGCGGCTGACATCTTTGCTTCACATAGTAGCCAACAAAATCAAATGCCTCGGAAGTCCAATTCTTATGTTAATATTCATGAACCAAGGTAAAT
Source organism: Dendrobates tinctorius (assembly GCF_039654945.1). Taxonomy (NCBI): domain Eukaryota; kingdom Metazoa; phylum Chordata; class Amphibia; order Anura; family Dendrobatidae; genus Dendrobates; species Dendrobates tinctorius. Next base: position 40,407,805 of record NW_027361770.1, on the reverse strand, counting down.
ATGAAAAGACATGATCCAAGCAATGAAATACTTTCCCATGTCTAACTATAATACTACCTACTTAGATTTTAGAAACGAGCCGTAACCTGCTGTTGAAATCCTAGTTCTGTGCTATTAAAGGGAACCTGTCAGCACCTTCTTACTTATAGATGTAGTAGTATGGCTGTCTAGGCGCTTTTTCTTCAATAAAAATTATACCCTTTTTGTAGTGACCCAGGATATTGGGAATGAGAAACCTAGCATAAAGCCATATGCAAAACAGCTGGAGGTTCCCTGGGGGAGTATATTTGCAGAGCTAATGCACTTTCACCCTGATTTGCATATGGCTTCTATGCTAGATTTCTCGTTACTGGAAAAATGTCTGCAAAAAAGGTAAAATTTCTATTGGGGGCTGTACCTCTACAGCCCTATGTAAAAATGTGCTCCCAGGTTTCCTTTATGTTTGATCCTGAACATTCTTAATGGATGTAGTATGGAATTTGGCTTCGGGAAGAAACTGTGAATAATCTGATCAACAGGTCCACCAGAAAGGCCTAACCCTAATTTCAATTATTTCTATTTAACATTTAAAAATAATGGCACAGTTCCAATTCATGGTCCACTTTAAAGCAAATATGCCAAAAGTATAGTATAAATGTAAGATCAGGATTTCGTAGGTCTCATTCTATTTATATGTTTGGAGCACAGAGCTCCTGTAAGTTGATTGCATTGCCTGAGGCTGAAGCAAATGTGACATAATTATTAAATCCATTGAATTGCACCACTGTATGACTGGTATAAAATGACCCTAAGCCAATTGTGGTTGGAGAGGAATTCTGGGACATATTTTTCATCATCCTATTTATATTACTGTATCTCTGCGTATGAATGCAGAACTTGGACTGACATTCAGATGGTTATCTGAAAAGCATCTTATTGATCCAGGTTTGTTGCCCTGTAGAAAGTGTAACACTAGTTTAAAGGGAACCTGTCACCAGGTTTGACCGATCTATGATACGGCCATCACCTTTCAGGGCTGATACACAGTATTCTATAATATATACTGTATCTGCCCCCAATCCGACCTGAAAGAGAAGAAAAAATAGCTTTTATTATACTCACCTGTGGGGCGGTCTGGTCCGAGGGGTGTCCCTGGTAGGGCACCTATCCTCTTACGATTGCCGGCCTTCTCCTTGCTTTGTGTGCATGACACGTCCCTACATCATCCACAGTCTACTCGACATCACACTCCCGCGCAGGCATGCTTCTCTGACCTGGTAAGGGCAGAGCAAAGTCCTGTAGTGCGCAGGTGCTGGGAAAGGTGGAAGAGCCCCGGCACATGGGCACCGCAGTACTTTAGTCTGCTCTAGTCAGGGCAGAGAAGTATGCCTGCACAGGAGGGACCAAGAAGAGCGACACTCATTGGACCAGACTGTCCCGCAGGTGAGTATAATAAAATCTCTCTTTCTTTTTCAGGCCTGATTCGGGGCAGCTATACAGCATTATAGAATGCTGTATATCAGCCGTGAAAGGTAGCCTTATCTCTTATCAGGCAAACCTGGTGACAGGTTCACTTTAATATCACTTTGCTCTAGGATATCTGATTATATCCAAAGCCTTCATTGTGTACTGTAGGCTTTGAGTTTCTGGGCCTTTAAAAAAAAAAAAAAAAAAAAGGGAAGTAGTTAACCCAGAGTGGTGGCACTATAGATTAATGTCAGTTAAACCTGCTGGGCCTGGACTGGCAATATATATGTATTAGGTGTTTGGTGATTTTTATTATTTATTTTTTTATAGATCATAAGTTGTCAAGAAAAGTTTTTTTTTTCTGTGCTCTCAAGGAACATAAGCTGCCCTAAGAGTTGGCTGTCAGCAGCAAGCTCCTCTCTTCACAATACCATACCAAACAGTCATCACGCAACTGCTATCAAGGGTATGCTATGTGGTCAAAAGTATTGGATCACACCATGTAACTAATGAATTTCAGTTTTTCCATTCAGTCCTATTACCAGAAGTGCGTACATTGAAAGGCCCAGCCATGCAGTCTGCTGACTTAATTACTGCAAAGTTCCAGACCTCTTCTGATATTCACATCAGCATAAAAATTGTGCACTAGATGCTTCATGCCATGGGTTTCCATTGTGATTTAAGGCCTCATGCAAGCCTTACATCACCAAGCTCAATGCCAAGAATTGGAGTGATGTAAAGCACAATGCCACGGAACTCTGGAGCAGTGGAAATGTCCTCTGTGGAGTGACAAATTGCACTTTCTATCTTGCAGTCTAATAGCAAGCCTGTTTTGTTCAATGTTAGGGAAACATGGCTTGTCTGACTGCATTGTGTAAAGTTTGGTGGGTTAGGAATAAGACTGGGTGGTTTTTGAGTGGTTAGCTTGTGCCCCATAGTGAAAGGAAAGACGTGCAAAGACATTGTGAACAATTGTATGCTTCCAGCTTTGGGGGAACAGTTTGGAGTAGGCCTTTTTTTTGTCCAGCATTTCTGTGCCCCAGTGCACAAAGCAATGTCCACAATGACATTGTTGGGTGAGTTTGGTGTGGTAGCACTTTATTTGCCAGCACCAAACCCTAAGCTGATAACAACCACCTTTGCGATGAACTGCAGCGGAAATTGGGAGCCAAGCCACTTATACAATGTACAAATTGTCTTCTGGCTAATTAAAAAAAAAAAAATCACTGCAAAATATTGTAGAAAGCCTTTCCAGAAGAGTGGAAGGTGGTTTAGCTGCAAATGAGAGAACAACTTCACATTAATGTCTATGGATCAAAAATAAGATGTCATAAAAGTTCCCATAGGTGTCACGATGCGCATAGGCTGTTTATAGGACATAGAAGGTTTGTTGCTTTTAAATATTCGATTTCCAATTGTCTAATGATGTAGGTCATAATCTCCTCAATAGTACAAAAAAAAACATTTTTATTATGGATGATTATGAATTGTAAGATAAATGTTTCTATAAACTATGTCCATTGTGCAGAAAATTGCCAGTTTTACATCTTCATTGTGATGTGGTCGTAAAATTTACCACACTGTCATTTTAATAAATGAAAGATTATGACATTTGGAGTCTGTTACTGAGAAGCACTGACCCGTGGTGACACCACTGTCGAGGTCTGGGGTAGAATTTATCAACCATCACATGATGGCAAAGATCTGACCTACACGAGTCATTTCAAAAATGTGTCTGTGGGAAAGCAGACCTTGGCAAGTGTTAAGAGTCAGCATTTGTCGGTGTGTAAGAACAGAGCTTTGCTTGGTAATTTGTTTGTCACAAGACCAGGGACTAGAAGAAGTGCTTTGTCAGATCTAGTGACTCTTGTAAACTTGCTATTGTTCTCTCCAGGTTACTGGCTGTATTCATATTGTATTGTCGTGTACCATTGCTGGTTATTTGTATCTAATTCACGTGACTTGCAGCACTAATAATGTGTATAAGGCCAGAGGAGTGCAGATGTCGCTGTAGTGTACATGCACACTAGGAATAATTGAAAGATTCTATCACCTTTGGTACACCCCACATTCCCATGTACAGAAGTTTTTAAACTAATAGCACTGTGTTCGCAAACATGAGTTAATCATAAAATCTTTATACTAGTTTTTATTTCCATGTATTGGGAACATGTCACAATGTTTTCTAATTCAAAACATGGAGAAATATATAATTTAACTACTTTATGGAAAATAAAAAATGAATATTGGGCTGTTCTAAACAATAAGTATCTGCATTTGTCTTTACAAACTCCCAATATGTACGGTACTTTTTTTTTGTGGATTTAGCATTCCTGTGAATCACCAACATAATATTTAGTTGTATAGTTTTTTTTTTTTCTTTTAGAACTCTTTCACATGTGTGTTGCATAGTCAACCAACTTCTGGCCCCTCTCAGGATGCTTGGACTACATCCCACAACTTTTTGTCATTTACTTGCTTTGCCTAAGAAATGGCATTTTTAATGTCACCCCCACAAGTGTTCTATCTGATTAAGGTCCGGGGGTTGGGCAGGTGTCACCATAACCTCAATTTTGTTGGACTGGAACCAAGATTTTGCTTGTTTACTGGTGTGTTTAGGGTCGTTGTCTTGTTGAAACACCCATTTCAAGGGTATTTCCTCTTCAGCATAAGGAAACATGATCTCTTCAAGTATTTTAATATATGCAAACTGATCGGTAAATAGGTCCATCACCATAGTAAGAGAAACATGACCATATCATGATGCTTGCACCACCATGCTTCACTGTCTCCAGAGTGTACTGTGCCTTGAATGCAGAGTTTGGGGGTTGTCCGACGAACTGTCTGAGGCCATTGGACACAAAAAGAACAATTTTACTTTGATCAGTCCACAAAATGTTTCTCCATTTCTCTTTTGGCCAGTGGATGTGTTCTTTGGTAAATTGTACCCACTTCAGTAAATGTCTTTCTTTTAACAGTGGGACTTTGCGGGGACTTCTTGCTAAGAGATTAGCTTCACACAGGGGTCTTCTAACTGTCACAATACTCACAGGTAACTTGAGCCTGTCTTTGATCATCCTGGAGCTGATAATTGGCTGAGCCATTGCCGTTCTTCCATCCATTCGAATGATAGTCTTCCGTTTTCTTCCTCGTCTCTCTTGTTTGGCTTTCCATTTTAATGCATTTGAGATTATTTTAGCTGAACAGCCTATCATTGTCTGCAGTTTATAAGTTTTACCCTCTCCAACAAACTTTTTAATCAAAGTACGCTGTTCTTCTGACCAATGTCTTAAACGACCCATATTTATCAGGCTTTCAAGGCGAAATGCAAGTACATGTTCTGGCTTCACCCTTAAATAAGGGCCACCTGATTCACACCTGTTTCTTTACAGAATGATTGACCTTACTAATTGAACCAAAAACAGTGATTACCGTATTTTGCAGATTATAAGACGCTCCGGATTATAAGACGCACCCCAAATTTTGAGGAAAACAACTTTTTTTTTAAGAAAATGGTGGTGCTTCTTCTTATCCATGTGTCTTATTGCTTACTCATCTCATCTCCCAAGATCTTGGTGCCGAGACCTCCATCTGCGCATGCGCCGTCCCCGGCAGCCAGCTTCCTGAGTCCACCGCATAAGAAACCATGGAGCTGGGTTAAAAAAATTCCCTAATTCTTTTTTTTTTTTTTTTTTTTTTTTTTTTTTTGTAAATAATAAAAAAATAAAAGTACACATTTAGTATCGCCGCGTCAGTAACGACCCGCCCTATAAAACTCTCCCACTAGTTAACCCCTTTATTGAACCCCTTCAAAAAAGGCAAAAAACAATACTTTATCATACCGCCGAACAAAAATGCAATAATACGCGATCAAAAAGACAGATATAAATAAACATGGTACCACTGAAAACATCATCTTGTCCCGCCAAAAACGAGCTGCCATATAGAGTCCTCAGCGAAAAAATAAGTTATAGCTCGCAGAATAAAGCGATGCAAAAATTATTTTTATATAGAATTTTTTATTGTATAAAAGCGCCAAAACATATAAATGAGGTATCGCTGTAATCGTACTAACCCGAAGAATAAAACTGCTTTATCAATTTTACCACACGTGGAACGGTGTAAACATTCCCCCAAAGAAATTCATGAATTGATGGTTTTTGTCCATTCTGCGTTCCAAAAATCAGAATAAAATGCTATCAAAAAATGTTATGTGCCCGAAAATGGTATCAATGAAAACGTCAACTTGTCCTGCAAAAAATAAGACCTCACATGACTCTGTAGGTCAAAATATGGAAAAATTATAGCTCTCAAAGTCTGATGCAAAAACTATATTTGGCAATAAAAAGCGTCTTTTAGCGTGTGACAGCTGCCAAACAAAAGCCCTCTATAAATAGTAAATCAATCCCCCCTTTATCACCCCTTTTATCACCCCCTTAGTTAGGGAAAAATAATAAAATTTTTAAATGTACTTATTTCCGTTTTCCCATTAGGGCTAGGGTTAGGAGTGTGTTGAGGTTAGGGTTTGAGTTAGAATTGCGGGGTTTCCACTGTTCAGGCACATTAGGGGCTCTCCAAACGCAATATGGTGTCCAATCTCAATTCCTGCCAATTTTGGGTTGAAAAAGTCAAACGGCGCTCCTTCCTTTCCAAGCTCTGCCATGCGCCCAAACAGTGGTTTACCCCCACATATGGGGTGTCAGCGTATTCAAGACAAATTGAACAATAACTTTTGGGGTCCTGTTTCCCTTAGAAAAAAAAAATTGGGGGTGAAAAGATCATTTTTGTGGAAAAGATTTTTTAATTTTACGGCTGTACGTTAAAAAGTTCTGTGAAGCCCATGGGGGTTCAAAGTTCTCACGACATATATAGATAAGTTCCTTGGGGGGTCTAGTTTCCAAAATTGTGTCATTTGTGGGGGGGTTCCACTGTTTAGGCACATCAGGGGCTCTCCAAATGCGACATGGCGTCCGATCTCAATTCCAGCCAATTTTGCGTTGAAAAAGTCAAACGGCGCTTCCTTCCTTTCCGAGCTCTGCCATGCGCCCAAACAGTGGTTCCCACCCACATATCAAGCATCAGCATACTCAGGACAAATTGCACAATAACTTTTGTGGTCCAATTTCTCCTGTTACCCTTGGTAAAATAAAAAAAAATTGGACCTGAATATTTTTTTTTTTTTTAAACATTCAAAAAATTCATGTGAAGTACCTGAAGGGTTAATAAACTTCTTGAATGTGGTTTTGAGCACCTTGAGGGGTGCAGTTTTTAGAATGGTGTCACTTTTGGGTATTTTCTATCATATAGACCCCTCAAAGTGACTTCAAATGTGATGTGGTGTAAAAATGAGAAAGCGCTGGTCAACTTTTAACCCTTATAACTTCCTAACAAAAAAACTTTTGCTTCCAAAATTGTGCTGATGTAAAGTAAACATGTGGGAAATGTTATTTATTAAGTACTGTACTAGTTGAAGAGCCCGGCGTTGCCTGGGCATAGTAACAAACTGTTAGTTATAACAAATTATAATGATTATATTGCACATAAAAACCATGCATCTAATCCTATCCTGTGTGATACTGACTGCTGAGCTGTGTATCTAATACTATTCTGTGTGATACTGTGTGCTGAGCTGCGTATCTAATCCTATCCTGTGTGATACTGTCTGCTGAGCCGTGTATCTAATCCTATCCTGTGTGATACTGTTTGCTGAGCCGTGTATCTATTCCTATCCTGTGTGATACGGTCTGCTGAGCTGTGTCTCTATTCCTATCCTGTGTGATACTGACTGCTGAGCTGTGTATCTTATCCTATCCTGTGTGATAGTCTGCTCAGCTGTGTATCTAACCCTATCCTGTGATACTGACTGCTGAGCCGTGTGTCTAATCCTCTCCTCTGTGATACTGTCTGCTGAGCTATGTATCTAATCCTATACTGTGATACTGACTGCTGAGCTGTGTATCTAATCCTATCCTGTGTGATACTGCCTGCGGAGCTGTGTATCTATTCCTATCCTGTGATACTGACTGCTGATCTGTGTATCTAATCCTATCCTGTGTGATAGTCTGCTGAACCGTGTATCTAATCCTATCCTGTGTGATACTGTCTGCTGAGCTTGTATCTAATCCTATCCTATGTGATACTGACTGCTGAGATGTGTATCTAATCCTCTCCTGTGTGATACTGACTGCTGAGCCGTGTATCTAATCCTATCCTGTGTGATACTGGGCTCCTCCTGCAGTCTGTGTCAGAGGGTGGTCTGTGTTGGCACGGTAATAAATTGTGTTATTTCCAGCTTTACAGAAGGACGATAACACCATAGAAATGATAAGAATAATAGGCCTCAGTTACCACAACTGTCTACAAAGAAAATTGTTGCTGATAACAACCAATCACAGCTCATTTTTCATCTTTTAAACAGCTCTGGGACAGCGTGGCGAGTTTTGAGTGTCGACTTTTGTGTTTCGACTTTTATGTGGCGAGGTTGGTGTATGTGTGGTAAAATGTATGCTGAGAGTGGTAAATGTGTTGAAGCACATGGTAGTGTGTGGTGCATTTTGTGTATGTGTTCATATCCCCGTGTGTGGTGAGTATCCCATGTCAGGGCCTGTCTGTCTTACTATAAAAAAAATTATTTTTGTGTTGCCATATTCTGAGAGCCATATAATTTGCAATCTGATGTCAACGGAGCTTTATGAAATATAGTATATATACACTGTTGCTTGTGAAATTATCCCCCCCATTGGCATTTTTCATGTTTTGCTACCTCACAACGTGGAATTTCACGGTTTTTATTTTATTTTTTATTTTTTTTGAGGGTTTGCACTAGTTCATGTAAAGAACATTCCTACAACCCCTCTAAAGTCTGTAGTTTTGTAGAGCCTCTTCATTTTGGATGAAGGGCCTGTTACACATAGCGATATCGCTAGCAATATCGCTAAAGCGTCACCGATTTTGTGACGCGCCAGTGATATCGCTACATGTGATACTCGCCTCCAACCGGCTTCCCCGCTGGTTATCGGTGATCGCGCGAGATCGACCTGGTCCATTTCTCGTCGTCTGCTTCCTGCTGGCGCCGACGAGCGAGCCATGGACATGGGCAAAAGATGGTCACCCTCGCCGCGTCTGACAGGTGAGTATGACCTCTGCTGCATCGCTAGTGAGATCTGCCTGTTTGGCAGCTCACTAGCGACCATTTAGTGATGCACCAGCGATCCTGACTGGGTCATATCGTGGTCGGGATCGCTGGTGCATCACTAAATGTAACGGGGCCTTAAGTCTCTATGAGCTTTCCACATCTTGCCGCTAGGATTTTTGCCCATTCTTGTTTTGCCAAGTACAGCTGGGCCAAATATATTTGGACAGAGACAACATTTTTCTAATTTTGGTTCTAGACATTACCACAATTAATTTTAAACAAAACCATTCAGATGCAGTTGAAGTTCAGACTTTCAGCTTTCATTTGAGGGTATCCACATTAAAATTGGATGAAGGGTTTAGGAGTTTCAGCTCCTTAAGATGTGCCACCCTGTTTTTAAAGGTACCAAAAGTAATTGGACAATTGACTCCAAGGCTATTTCATGGACAGGTGTAGGCAATCCCTTTGTTATGTCATTCTCAAGCAGATAAAAGGCCTGGAGTTGATTTTAGGTGTGGTGCTTGCATTTGGAAGGTTTTGCTGTGAAGGAAACATGGCTGTCAAAGGCGCTCTCCATGCAGGTGAAATAAGCCATCCTTAAGCTGCAAAAACAGAAAAAACCCATCCGAGAAATTGCTACAACATTAGGAATGGCAAAATCTACAGTTTGGTACATCCTGAGAAAGAAAGCACTGGTGAACTCATCAAAGCAAAAAGACAACAGTGGTGGATGATCGCAGAATAGTCTCCATGGTGAAGAGAAACTACTTCACAACAGCCAACCAAGTGAACAACACTCTCCAGGAGGTGGGCGTATCAATATCCAAATCTACCATAAAGAGAAGAAGACTGCATGAAAGTAAATACAGAGGGTTCACTGCACGGTGCAAGCCACTCATAAGCATCAAGAATAAAAAGGCTAGACTGGACTTTGCTAAAAGACATCTAAAAAAGCCAGCACAGTTCTGGAAGAACATTCTTTGGACAGATGAAACCAAGTTCAACCTCTAGCAGAATGATGGAAAGAGAAAAGTATGGCGAAGGCGTGGTACAGCTCATGATCCAAAGCATACCACATCATTTGTAAAATACGGCGGAGGCAGTGTGATGGCTTGGGCATGCATGGCTGCCAGTGGCACTGGGTCACTAGTGTTTATTGATGATGTGACACAGGACAGAAGCAGCCAAATGAATTCTGAGGTATTCAGAGCCATACTGTGTGCTCAGATCCAGCCAAATGCAGCCAAACTGATCGGTCGTCGTTTCATACTACAGATAAACAATGAACCAAAAAATAAAGCCATAGCAACCCAGGAGTTTATTAAAGCAGCAAAGTGGAATATTCTTGAATGGCCAAGTCAGTCACCTGATCTCAACCCAAATGAGCATGCATTTCACTTGTTAAAGACTAAACTTCAGACAGAAAGGCCCACAAACAAACAGCAACTGAAAACCACCGCAGTGAACGCCTAGCAGAGCATCAAAAAGGAGGAAACACAGCGTCTGGTGATGTCCATGAGTTCAAGACTTCAGGCAGTCATTGCCAACAAAGGGTTTTCAACCAAGTACTAGAAATGAACATTTTAGTTACAATTATTTAATCTGTCCAATTACTTTTGGTCCCTTTAAAAACAGGGTGGCACATGTTAAGGAGCTGAAACTCCTAAACCCTTCATCCAATTTTAATGTGGATACCCTCAAATGAAAGCTGAAAGTCCGAACTTCAACTGCATCTGAATTGTTTTGTTTAAAATTCATTGTGGTAATGTCTAGAATCAAAATTAGAAAAATGTTGTCTCTGTCCAAATATATATGGACCTAACTGTATTTAAAGGGGTCAGATACGGCTTTAAAGAAGGCGATTAATTTTATTGTAATAATTAAAAGATTACTGAAAACTGGAAACATTGTGAAATTGCATACATTGTTGCATTATATAAATCACAAAGGTAAAGTACTTAAATTGCATACTACACATTAAGATAAACATCACCAGGAATAGCACATCCTCTGTCCGGGAACATCAGCTGTGAGAAGTGGAACAGTGAAGACAGTGAAATTCCTGGGATCCACACTGGCATCATGGGCATCCCCTTTTAGCCCACAGGTTAACAGGGCTTCTGTCTTACCTGAAGTCTTCCCCAGCTTATGTATTGTTTAGAAACAAATGCTTATGCAACCAAATATTACCCAAGCACTAACAAGTTCTATTCGTCCGACATAGTATCCCTCTGGCTGAGTGGCCATCTCTTCAGACTTCAATCAACATTGGACAAATACATCACCGGATAGAACATGCCAAAAGCATTTCTCACTTAACATTGGTAACGAAACTATGCAGTAATTGGATGATACTATAAACATACGCTTTCCCACTAAAGATTGATAAAGGAGATGAGCTGTCCAGGTTTTGTGAAAATTACAGAAAATACAAGGCTAATATAAGCTGAACTGTTACTGTCTAATATCTTAAAGGTTCCTAAAAGACAGGCTACCAGTATGGGTTCCTGATGGTCATTAACATCTTAGCACTACAATTCTTCAAGGCAAAAATGATCCGGCTGCTTTAAATTAGATGGTTTCCTCTGTTAAACAGCAATCTTGAAGTGTGACCACAGATTCTCAAATTAATTATAGTCTGGGCTTTGACTAGACCACTATAAAACATTTACATGATTCCCCCTTAAACCACTTGTTTGTTGCTTTGGGTCATTGTCTTGTTGCAAGGTGAAGCTCTGTCTCAGTCTCAAATCAATGACTGACTGAAATAGGTTTTGCTCAATAATATCCCTGTATTTTGCACTATCAATCTGTCCCTGCTGCCAAAAAACATACAGTGAAACATGGTGGTGGCAGCATCATGCTGTGGGGGTGGTTTTTGGCAGCAGAGACAGGGAAAATGGTTTTAGTCGAGAGGAAGATGTATAGTGCGAAATACAGGGATATTCTTGAGTGAAACCTGTTTGTCAGTTTTAGGGGTGATGAGCTGTCTTGCTTTGGCGCCAGACATAGCCTTTACATTGGTGGCCAAAAAGTTTAATTTTTTTTTACATCTGACCCCTTCCTCCATAAAGGAGGAAGACTCCTTCCTCCATACATTTGGGGAGTATTGCACATGTCTTTTGGCCAACTCAAAATGAGCCTAACAATTTATGTGTAAGGAAGACTTTTTCTGCCCACTCTTCCATAAAGGCCACCTCTATAGAGTGTACGGCTTATTGTGGTGGTATGGACAGATACTCCAGACTCTGCTTGGGAACTTTCTGGCTCCTTCAGGATTATCTTTTGGTCTTGGAGCTGCCTCTCTGATTAATGCTCTTCTTGCCCGGTCTGAGAGTTTTAGTGGGCGGCCCTTTCTTGAGAGGTTTGTTGTGGTACCGTGTTCCATTATCATCAAATGGAAAGATTTGATGGTGCTCTGGGAGATCATCAGAGATTGGGTTTTTTTTTATAACCCAACCCTGATTTGTACTTCTTAACAACTTTGTCCCTGACTTGTTTGGAGATCTCTTGGTCTTTATGGTGTTGTTCGGTTAGAGGTGCCTCTCTGACCTTTCAGAAAACATGTGAATATACTGACAGACCATGTGACACTTAGATTGCACACAGGTGGACTTCTTTCACTAAGTGTGTGACTTATGAAGGTAACTGCTTGCACCAGAAATTTTTAGGGGCTTCATTGCAAACGGGGTGAATATATAAACACATGCAAATTTTTAATTATTTGATCCCATAAATTTAATTTATGCCTATATTTTTCAGACTTCACTAACTTAAACTATTTAGTCATGATACATTACGTGCAAATCGGATAACAAAAATGTTTAAACACCGGTTGTAATGTACCAAAATGGGTAAAAAGTGGAGTGAAGCCACTGCATATATCTTTTATATACACTGCTCAAAAAATAAAGGGAACACTTAAACAACAGAATATAACTCCAAGTAAATCAAACTTCTGTGAAATCAAACTGTCCACTTAGGAAGCAGCACAACAGATGGAAATTATTGGCAATTATCAAGACACCCTCAATAAAGGAGTGGTTCTGCAGGTGGGGACTACAGACCGCATCTCAGTACCAATGCTTTCTGGCTGATGTTTTGGTCACTTTTGAATGTTGGTTGTGCTTTCACACTCGTGATAGCATGAGACGGACTCTACAACCCACACAAGTGGCTCAGGTAGTGCAGCTCATCCAGGATGGCACATGAATGCGAGCTGTGGCAAGAAAGTTTGCTGTGTCTGTCAGCGTAGTGTCCAGAGGCTGGAGGCGCTACCAGGAGACAGGCCAGTACACCAGGAGATGTGGAGGTGGCCATAGCAGGGCAATAACCCAGCTCTTCACAGATGAAAGCAGGTACATACTGAGCACATGTGACCGAAGTGACAGAGTCTGTAAATCAAACCTCCCTTTATCACCCCCTTAGGAAAAAATAATAAAAAAAATGTATTTTATTTTCATTTTCCCATTAGGGTTAGAGTTCGGCTAAAGTTGAGATTGGGGCTAAATTTGGGGTTGGGACTGGGGTTAGGGTTAGGATTGGGATTAGAATTTATGGTTAGGGTTGGGTTTAGGCTTGGAGTTAGTATTGGGGAGTTTCCACTGTTTAGGTACATGAGCGGGTCTCCAAACCTTGAAAAAGTCAAACGGGTCTCCTTCCCTTCCGAGCTCTGCTGTGCGCCCAAACAGTGGTTTACCCCCACCTATGGGGTATCTGCGTACTGAGGACGAATTGCTTAACTTTGAGGGTCTAATTTCTCCTTTTACCCTTGGGAAAATAAATATTTTGAGGGTGAAAAGATCATTTTTGTGGAAAAAAATATTTTTTATTTTCACGGCTCTACGTTATAAACTTCTGTGAAGCACCTGCGAGTTCAAAGTGCTCATCACACATCTAGATAAGTTCCTTGGGTGGTCTAGTTTCCAAAATGGTGTCACTTGTGGGGGGTTTCCACTGTTTAGGCACATCAAGGCTCTCCAAACCCGACATGGCGTCCTATCTCAATTCCAGTCAAACAGCGCTCGTTCCCTTATGAGCCCTGCCGTGTGCCCAAACAGTGGTTTACCCCCACATAAGGGAATCTTAAGATCGTATTAGTAATGCACAGCGCTATTTGATTTGTGGGATGTAATACAATTAATAGTAGGGATGAGTTTACCCGAACTATAAATTCGGGGTTCATAGCAGACACCTAGTGTCTACTACCAAACTTCGAACACTAGCTTTTTCCCAGAAGTCCGTTTTAGTGTTAGAGATCGATGCTGAGTAAAGTTTGCTGAAAGGCTGTAGCGCAGGCCATCAGCAAACTTTTAGGCTGTGGGCAAATCCGGAACCATCACAGCCATGCCAAGTATTGGCATGGCTGTGTTTGGCCGGCGCAACACATGATCTGGCCTGCATAAACCTCGGATCACGAGTGGCGCTGCCATTGTGCTCTGGCTAGCGTTGGGACAGTGTAAAAAAAATAACTTAAGTAAACAGGGTGGGGTCCTCCCTATTTTTAGTAACCAACCAAGGTAAAGCAGACAACTGGGGGACTGATATTAATTGACTGGGAAGGTCCATGGATATTGGTCCCTTCCCAGTCTAAGACTAGCCCTGCTGGACTTTTCCCACTATAGTTTTAACTTATAAACTCCTCATGATAAAATGCCATCATCTTACATGTTGGGAATAACTTAGATTTATTAAAGTGCAGTACAGTATAATGCAGCTCTGAGATGATGTCCTCACCACAGGGTATAGTAATGATACTTTATAGAAATGGTTATTATTCTTACATTATGTTTGTAACTTGAATGTGGCGTTAGTGCATTTCTTACATTAACCATTAGATTGGACAAGAGTGGATAATCTTCCTTTTAAAAGTCATGTTCGAAAGGACCTTTAATTTTTTATGTTCCTTTAGCTAGCACACTGTCAAAGCATTATGTTCTCTGCCCATCCATCAATTTAATTAAGGCATATGGAGTATCACATTATTTTCTTTCCTACATCTGTGCATTGCTGGCCATGTAATTTTAACTAGCTCAGGTGACTGGAATGTATGTATATTTTATGTTGCAGCTTCTTTAGTTCTCTAGTGTCACTGATCTGGGATAATGTAACTCCTTCACCACTGTACAGATGATACATTTTTCACTTTTAGTCAATGTATTTTTTTTCTACCTATCCATTTTGTTTCCAGCCGTGCAGAATATAATGTGAATGTACAGTGCTGGAGATGTAATCCTAGGACTCAACATGAAACCTGGCTGGACCAGGCTAAAAAGTGAGTTAAAGTAAGTATAGTAGTTGGCTCCTTCATTCTTTGTTTATTTCTGAAGTGAGTGCAAGAAAGAGAAGAGGTATGATTTTTTTTTTTTCTTTTTATTTATTTGATTTTCAGTATCTTTAGTATTTTCAGTATCTTTAGGTCTCACGAAGATAGTGGAGCTCCAAACTTGTGCATGACCAATTTCCATTATTACTCCTATGTCATGCAGACTGTTATAGTAGCTTTTTTATTTTACTTTTTTTGGTGGTGGGGGGTAGGTGGAAGAGAGGAGCAGGGTTCACATATTTATTACTTGGTGACTGAGACTAGTCTTGCACTTTTGTCTTGATTGTCAGCAGTGTGGCGGATCATATCCTAAGCAGTGTTCTGTCAGTGTCTCCATTCTCCCCATCAATATTTTATCTTTTTTTCTAACAGAAAAAATCTTTTCAATCTTTTAGCACACAGTGAAAAGCAGCCAGCACGAATATGCTATTAGTATGCTGTCTGAGTTTTTCATGGACCCATACACTTGAATGGGTGAAAGGGACTTGCGATTAAACCCATTTAGACTTTGAGTACATGTTTTATACAGTGAACACATACGAAAAAAATTAGAAGTGTGAAAGGGGCCTAAGAAACATTTTTGAGCACGATCCAATATAGGTCTGAATTGGCATAAGTCAGTTGCAGCATATTTGTAATGGGTTAACCCCTTCACGACCTTTGACGCCACGTAGGCGTCATGAAAAGTCGTGTCAGAACGACCCATGACGCCTATGTGGCGTCATGACTTTAAAGCCCCCCTGCGGGTCGGGTGACCTAGGTCACTGAAAGGTCACCCGACCCGCAGATACAGGGGGCTTTGTTCTTCGCCACAGGGGGCGTGGCTTCGCCCCCACGTGGCTACGATCGCTCTGATTGGCTGTTTCACTTTTAACAGCCAATCAGAGCGATAGTAATATTTCATCAATGAAAATTGATGAAATATTACAATCCAGCCATGGCCGATGCTGCTGTAGCATCAGACATGGCTGGAGACACCGATTCCACCCCCCCCACCGGCGATCGCCCCCCCCCGCAACTGAATGACAGCGGCGATCTGCCGCCGCTGTCATCTGCCCCCCTCCCATTCCCTCTGCTCCCTGCCAGCCTCCGATCCCCCCCTCACCCCCTCTCACCTCCCCCGGCACCTTCTAAGTCCCCCTGTCGCTCCCGGTGTCCGGCGGGTCCGGTTCATGGGCGCCGCCATCTTAGAAAATGGCGGGCGCATGCGCAGTGCGCCCGCCCGAATGTGCCGGCTGCAGATTCCATTCTTTCATTTTGATCACTCACACAGTGATCAAAATGAAAGAAAAAGTAAATAAACCCCCCGATTATGTTTGACTGCATGTTTTGGGCAGTTTTCCACCTGCGGATTTCTAGAATGGAGCAGGTGGAAAACTGCACCAAAAGGGCACAAAAGAAGCGACATGCTGCTTTTTTTATTCAGCACCAAATCCGCGCAGAAAAAAAGCAGCATGTGCACAGCGGATTTTGTTTCACATAGGCTACAGTGGTGCTGTACATCACATGCAGTTCTGCTGCGTATAAGCAGGGCCAAATCTGCTGCGTATAAGCAGCAGAAATGCACCGTATGCACATAGCCTTAGTAAAATGTATGTTAATGTATGTATGTTAATATATGGCTGAGTGCAGACGGACTTTTTGGCCCTGCGGATTTTTCCGCGCAGAATGGAAGAAATCTGCAGGTTAAATGACCTGCATTTTTCCTGCGGATTTCTTCCATTTTTCATGCGGTTTTTGTGTGGTTTTCCATTGCGGTTTTCCCCCTGCGGATTTGGTGACAGGGGAGATGGAAAACCGCACAAAAGAAGTAACATGCTGCGGATTTTGTACCGCGGAAAAATCTGCAGCGTCTGCACAGCGTTTTTTTTTTTTTTTTTTTTTTTACATTGATTTTAAGGCTACTGTACATCACAATGCAGAAATGCAACGTTTCTGCGTGGTAAAATCCGCTGCGGAACCTCTGCAAATCTGCATCGTGTGCACACAGCCTATCTCAGCAACAATGTCCGCAGTTTTGTTTTTTTGTTAATCTCCAATTGACGTTTGGAGGGTAATAAAACACAAGAGTTACCAATCCTTTGTTGATTTCGGTAATTACACAGCTCCAAACTCCATCTGGCGTAAACATCAGCCCAAATGTTGTGTGCCGGGAGTTTTATGGCATGGGCTTCCATGGCAAGCGACCTCGTGCAAGCCTTTCATCACCAAACACAATGCCAAGCATCGGATGGAGTGGTGTAACGCATACAGCCTCTGGATTTTGGAGTAGTGGAAACGTGTTCTATGTGTGACAATTTAATTCGCACTTTTACTTATGGTGAACAAGTCTTGGTTTGGCTATGTCAGGAGAATAGTACTTGCATGAATGTATTATGCCAGCTGCAAAGTTTGGAGGAGGAGGTATAATGCTATGTGGTTAATTTTCAGCGGTTGGCTGAAGTCCCTTAGCTCCAGTGAATGGAATTCTTAATTCTTCTGCATACCACTATTTGGACAATTCTATGCTTTCATCTTTGTGGCAACAGTTTGGGTAGTGCACTTTTCTGTTCCCGTATAACTGGGTCCCAGTGCACACAGTAAGTACCATAAAAGCATGGCTGGGTGAATTTTTAGTAGTGTGGAAGAACTTTCCTGGCCTATACTGAGCCCCGACGTCAACTGCACACCTTTGGGATGAATTACTATGGAGACTGTGAGCTAGGCCATCTCTTCCAATATCAGTTTGTGACATCACAAATAATCTTCTGAATGAATGGATAAAAATTTCCAGACATCTTGTAGAAAGTATTCCCAAAAAAGTAGAAGCTGTAACAGCTGCATAAAAATTCCCAGACATCTTGTAGAAAGTGTTCCCAAAAAAGTAGAAGCTGTAACAGCTGCAAAATGGGGATAAACTTTATGTTAATGCCAATGGATTTAGAATGGGATGTCCTAAAATCCCCTATAGGCTTAATTTTAGATGTATCTCAGTACTTTTGTTGATGTAATGTAAAAATAATTTTTTTCTTAAAGGAAATATCCGGGTCTTTAAAAAAACATCAAAATGTGCCTAAGCACCAACAGGCAGGTAGTTGCTACTACCTACCTGCCTGTTTTTACCCGGCGCCGTTCTCCCCTGTTACAGAGCGGTCACAGACTTTTGGTGATGTCACATCAACAGAGCGGCAGTTTCTCTTTCTGTTGACAGGACAGGACTACTGGCATCATGCTGATTGACAGCCAGCTCTCCGCTGCCTAATTATGGAAAGTTGGCTGTCAATCACCATGACACCAGTAATATTCCCGCCCTGTCAACAGGAAGAGAAACTGCTTCTTTGTTGAGATGGAACAGCTGAATCTCCAGCAGGAGCTGTCAATTACCGGTGCCGGGTACAACAGGCAGGTAGTTGCCTCTGTTAGCCATCACATGCCTATTTAGCTTGGATATCCCCTTTTACATTAGAGCAAATATGCTATACTATGATTCTTACTAGTTATATCCCATGTGTGGTGCGCGTCTTTACATGTCTAACCTACAAGTCAACTTTTAGCTTTTTAATAAACCTTGCAAGATGACCAACAATGAATGCCAGGCTAAAAACTTAGCTGGCTGTGATATTCACTTCTAGATTACGTTCCCACCATGAGTTTGTAATGCGTTTTTGATTCTGTATATTTTTGCTGTGCAAAAAAGCAGCTTACAGTTTAAAGCGAAGTTGATGGGATTTCTAGAAATCTCATGCCCTCAGTTTTTTTTTTTATTTTTATCAAACTCTGTATAAACTGATAATGATTAGGGAAGGCAGGAGACAGAAACCCTCCTGCAATATGTGACTGGTTTTGTGCTGAGAAATGTGATGGCATGCATATTAAACTTATTAAAAATTGTCCCCTAGAAAAGACGATGGGGAAAAAAAAATTTCTCAATTGTTCTAGAATATAATTACTTTGTTTTATTTCCTGGAGAACCTGTTTTTAAAAAGAATATCTCAGAATGATGAACCCTATGAAGCCATGTATATGGGTATGCAGGTCATTGACAGCTGGATAAATTGAGACAGCCATATTTTTCAATTCAGATGCCGCCCAGCCACGCAGCTGGAATCAGAAGCTAGTGTCCATAGAAGGGCAGGACACTATGCAGAGGCGGAAACAATGGCGATCTGCACACCACCCAAGCTTTCATAAACCAAGCCTGACTTCACACAAGCAGTGATGGGGCTCAATTCACATATGGTGTCATAAAGCATTAAAATAAGCTCTGGAGGCAGACTCTCAAGGAGATCTCTGTCCCGCCCTGAGATATTAACCTCTTGTTTACATAAGAAAAGCGTGAATTTCTCTGCAATAAGTCAGCAGATATGAAGTTATCAGTTTATTCCACCTTATCTCCTTTTCTGCCATGTATACGTACTGGTTAATACATTGAGGTTGTATGGACTCTAAAGCTGGCTGCAGTGTAGTGGAAAGCTTTGTTACATGCTCTACATTTTGGATTGTCTCTTTAATTTCTCCCACAGCTGAGTGTGCTGCATTGAATTAGGTGCAAAAGACACATAATGTGGCATTTGTTGACTGTGCAGGAAAATATCAAGAAATTATAACTGACATAAAGGAACCACAAAAAGACTGATTAGTGAAACTGATTAGACCGCAGCCCATTTTTACAACATATTAGGATGATGATGAAGTGACTCTTCCCCCAGGGCTTTCATACTGTGACTCATTAACTGCAGATACTCTGTTTGCTGATTTTACATTGCTAAGTACATGGAGCAGTGCTTAAATAGTGCAATAATAACTTAATAATGCTGCAATGTTCTGTCTTTTCCATGTAGACAAGTCCTGTCACTAGGTTACGGGGTATGTATGAAACGATAGGGTATTATTCTTCTCTGCCTTGGCTAATACAATTTTTGAATCCTTCACATTATTACTAGTCGGACTGTAAGCATTTTTCATTTGTGGTGTTCTCTCCCATATGACCTGTACTAGCTATTAAAGAATAAAAAAAAATAATGAAAACAAATAATGTGGAATTTGTTGGCTGCATAGGAAAATGGCAGGAAATTATAACTGACATAAAGACGAGTTAATTTGCTTAACATTTTGATTAAAGTTTTTTGGAAGTGGCAATAATACTGTATATACTTGTGTATAAGTCGACCCAAGTATAAGCCGACCCCCCCCTAATTTTGCCACAAAAAAATGGGAAAACTTATTGACTCTAGTATAAGCCGAGGGTGGGAAATGCAGCAGCTACTGGTAAATTTCAAAAATATAAATAGATACCAATAAAAGTAAAATTTATTAAGACATCAGTAGGTTAAATGTTTTTGAATATCTGTATTGAAGCAGGAGCCCTATATAATGCTCCGTACAGTTAATAATGGCCCCATAAGATGCTCCATAGAATAATATGGCCGATATGCTGCTCCATAAAGGTTATGGTCCAATAAGATATTCCATAGACTATGCCCCATAAAATGCTCCATAGATTATGCCCCCCATATGCTGCTCCATAGATTATGCCACATATGATTCTCCATAGACCCCCATAAGGTGCTCCATAGAATAGGCCCCATATGCTGCTGCTGCAAATTAAAAAAAAAAAAAAATGACCTACTCACCTCTTGTCACTGGGGGCCAGGTGCTGGTGTCCTGAGCAGGCAGGGACAATGGCGCGCTATGGGGGACAGGTGCCGGTGTCACCGCTGACTCAAGGCCCCGGCACCTGAGATATTCACCTGTCCCTGTTCCACCGCTGCGCGCCGCTCTGTCTTCCGGGTCCTCTGCAGTGACGTTCAGCAGAGAGCACGCACTGACTACGTCATCGCGCCCTCTGACCTGAATGTCTCAGGCAGAGGACAGAGCGGCGCGCAGCGGTGGAACGGGGACAGGTGAATATTGCATATACTTATCCCCGCCTTGCGTGGTCTCTGCAGCCCCGCTTCTCCCATGGTCTCCGGCAGCTATTCCTTCCTGCTCATTAGTCTTGAATCTGCGCATATTCATGACTTTAATGAGCAGTACCACGTGACCGCTGAAGGAAGGAGCCTGAGACTGTGGGAGAAGCAGGGGGCTGCAGAGATGCGCCAGGGGGTATGATCTGACACCCCCGCTCCCCCTCCCCCGCCGACCCCCTGGCGTATATGATTCGTGTATAAGCCGAGAAGGGGAGGGGGGGTGGTGGGTGGTTTAGGGGGGGGTCTGAAAATCTCGGTTTATATGCGAGTATGTACGGTATGCATATTTTGTAATTATTATTTTCTCAATTGACCCCCCCATGACAGCACTACAGGAGGATGTGTCACCCCACCTAATAGGGACAGGAAACACAACGAGGTCATCTGGCCTCTCCCACATCCTCTCTATTGTTTTTCCTGTCTCTTTTGGGATGAAGAGGTCATCCTGCTGTGTTCTGTGCCAGCGGCAGAGAATGCTAAATTACCGGGAAAAGCTGCAGGGCGGAGAACGATTGCTTAGCCTCTCCTCTCTATTCTGCTTCTTTCTCTCTAGCCTTTCCTCTCCATTCTGCTTCTTTCTCTCCGGACCCAGGACTTCCTATCCTTTCGATAAAGGCTGCGGGCTTCCCTGAGCTCCCCAGCTTTGCTCCTCTCCCTCTCCTGTGTTCCGGCTTGCAGTTGGAGGTGACGTCGGACACACAGGTAGTGTCGCTTCTGGTAGCGTTCCACCCTGCAATGCATGGTCAATGCGCGTTCATATTACTGAAAGTGACATCACTTTATAGCATCACTTCCGGTTGTGTTTCACGCTGAAACGCATATTCCACTATGATATCGGCTACAATTTCAGGATTCGGTGGAGGATAACTGTCACAAGGGCCCCCACCCTTCGTTCTCACACCTGGACTCTGGGAGCGGAGTCTCATCTAATGAGGTGAAGGTGCTGGGTTCCTTTAATTATATATATATATATATATATACCCCGGACGACAGAAGACACCCTAAGGTAGGGCCTATCCTTTCTGATACCATGGTAGGTATATGTTCATCCGCTCCGCATCTGTAGAGCCCGGCCACTAATCCAGTCCCTGTACATTTTTTCTGGCATTGGTGGGTCCCTCTCCTTGGTGCAAGTCATATATTATTGTAGCCTTATTTCTCTTTCAGGAGGACAAGGATCCTGCACCAAAGAGTAAAACTAAAGTCACAAGTCATAAATGTGCATAATGTGCAAAGAAGCTTTCATTCTCCCATAGAAAAGTACTATGTACAGATAAAATTATTAAAGTGGAGCAGCCTTTCTTAATGTAAGAAATTAAAGGGATCGCTCTCCAGGAGATCCAATCTTCCCTGGCTTCCTTTTCACAGTCCACATCCGGCATCCCTTCAAAGGCCCTGTTTGACTTGCTGGAGTAGGCCTCAGACCAGAAGAAAGCTTTGCCTGAGCTGAGGAACTTTAGGAAAAGATCTTTTTGGCCTTCCCAAGAACAAACCCCTCTATACAGAGGGAAAGGAAAGTCAGGACTGTGGAGTTACCCCAAAAACATTTTTCTCGCCCAGTATTAACGACAGAACAATGAATGATGCAAGGATAGTAGTAGGAGGTCATCTTTGAGTTCCTCCGTCCGTGGCACATAATTTGCTCAAACCCAAGGACCTTAAATTCTGTCTGAGAAAGTGTAAATTCCATGGGTGTGGAATGCAGTGAATATTCATTTCTCTTTAGCAGCGGGCATGGGAGTAGCAGCCGGCTCCTGCCTCTGTGACCCGCTGCTCCGCCGATACCACTCCCCCACCTCCCCACCACAGCTGGTACATCCGAACTATAAGACGCACCCCCCGTTTTCCTCCACGTTTTTGGAGGAAAAAAGTGTGTCTTATAGTCCGAAAAATACGGTACATAGTTTACAGAAATTTCAAGATGCAGTTCATCAAGTCTACTGTGCCTCTGATAGGCCAGAACTTTGCCGTGACAACCATCGATTTACAGAATGCCTATTATGTCCCCATCCTTCCAGTCTACTAAAAATTTCTAAGATTTCACCGAATAACGGCAATAAAAAAAAGTTAATTTACAATTCATTACTCTCTCCTCTGATATGATCTAGCATATCAGAGGAGAGAGAAATGGAGTCCCCCGAGCCCTCTCAATACCTCTGCCATACTTGGGTCCCCTGATCAGTCCCCTGGCCCTCTGCATCATCTTCCTGTAAGAAAATGGCGGGTGCATGCACAGAAATTTTTCCTATTGGTTCGCTTTGATCACTGTGATAGATCTTATCACAGTGATCAAAATAAAAAAAAAATAGTAAATCAGCCCCCCTTTCATCACCTCTTCCTTACACAAAAATTTTAAAATAAACAATTTGTAATTTTTTTTTATTCTTTGTGCTTAGTATTGGGGATAGTGTTAGAATTGTTTTTTTTTTTTTTTTTTTCAAAATTAAAAGGAAAAAGTGACAATATGATGGCTAGTGTTGAGTGCAAGCGCTTCCTACTCGAGTGTTCATTGGGTGCTCGAGTATGCACGGAGTATCGCAGATCCCCGCACGTTTTTGTTTTTTTTTGGGGGGGGTGTCTAACAGCGATGAAACTTGCGGGGCAGGGAATCGAGCACTCACGATATTCAGTGCATATCCGAGCACCCGATGACAACTGTTGTAGTGAGCAATTTAGCTCAACAGTAATGACGTATTCAATATGACGACTTAATGTTATCAAATTCTGTCTAGTACCTGTGGGTTCAAAATGGTCAATATACCCGTGGATAAAATCCTCAAGGAGTGTAGTGTCACTTGTGGCGGGTTTCCATTGTTTAGGCACATCGTGGGCTCTCCAATCGCGACATGGTGCCCGCCATCGATTCCAGCCAATTTTGCATTCAAAAAGTCAAACATTGCTCCTTCCATTCCAAGCCCTGATGTGTTCCCAAATAGTAGTACTCCCCCCACATATGGGGTATTAACTTACTCAGGAGAAATTGCACAAATTTTGTGGTCCATTTTCTTCTGTTACCCTTGTGAAAATAAAAGTTTGGGTCTAAAGTAAATTTTTTGTGAAGAAGGTAAATGTTCATTTTTTCCTTCCATGTAGCTTCAGTTCTCGTGAAGCATCTGAAAGGTTAATAAAAACTTCTTGAAATGTGGTTTTTGCGCACCTTGAGGGGCGCAGGGTTTAGAATGGTGTCTCTTTTGGGTATTTTCTGTCATATAAACCACTCAGTCACTTCAAATGTGAGGTGGTCCCTAAAAAAAAAAAAATGTAAATGTAAATTTTGCTGGAAAAATGAGAAATCATGGGTCAACTTTTAACCCTTATAACGTTCTAACAAAAAAAAAGTTTCCAAAATTGTGCTGATGTAAAGTAGACATGTGGGAAATGTTATTTATGAACTATTTTGTGTGACATGACTCTCTGATTTAAGTGCACAAAAGTTAAGTTTCAAAATTGCAAAATTTTCAACATTTTTGTCAAATTTCCTTTTTTTTTCCATAAACAAATACAAGTCATATCGAAGAAATTTTACTGTTATTATGAAGTACAATATGTCACGAAAAACAATCTCCAAATCACTGGGATCTGTTAGTGTTCCAGAGGTATTAATTCATAAAGTGACAGTGGTCGGAATTGTACAAATTAGCTTGGTTATTAATGTCAAAATTGGCTCGGTCACTAAGGGGTTAAACCTTGAAACCATACTCTTAATTATCCTGGCTTTGAAAAACCCCTGTTGTGATTAAATTGTGGTTAGGAGGGAAAGGCAAGTGGTCTGCTAGTGACTTCCTGCTGAGGCGTGATGCACCAGAACGTAGACTACAAAGGCTGTAATGTTCTATAAAGCTCGGCCTTAATTCGCTCAGAGGGCGCATTCAGACGTTTGTGCAAATCGGTTTGAGATTGGTCCACAATTAACGGAGTGGCTGAGGGTCACCCGAGTGGTACAGCTTAAATTATTTCCATAGAGCTGTGACGCCCTTAATTGCACAACTGTCTGAATGCGCCCAGAGGTTCAGCGCTTGGCTGTTATACAATTCAGGTTCAAACTCCATACCGTATATACTCGGGTATAAGCCGAGTCTTTCAGCACATTTTTTTGTGCTGAAAGCGGCCCCCTCTGCTTATACACGTGTCATTATCCCAGAAGTTGGCAGGGGATAGGGAGCGGCAGAGCAGCGGGTGACAGGCTGGAGCCGGCAGCTGTGGCTTGTTTGTGCTGCTGCTAAAGAGAAATAAATATTTCTTTCCCTTATAGCACGCACAGTGACAGCAGCCACCGGCTTCCAGAAGACATCCTACTCACCCTCCAGCGTGCCCTCGCAGCATCTCGTTGTTCCCGGCGCTCTCTCAGCATCTCATTTATGTCTGCTTCCTGCAGCTCTTCCTGTGCTAAGCGATCATGTGACATCGCTCAGTAAGGTAATGAATATGCACACGTCTCCACTCCCATAGGCGTGGAGTGCATATTCATTACTTTAATGAGCGTTGCCACGCGACCGCTCTGCACAGGAAGAGCTGCAGGAAGACTTCACCAAAGAGATCCTATGAGGGCACGCTGGAGGGTGAGAAGGATGTTGTGTTTTTTTTTTTCCTGGAATAGGAAGCATTCATACTAGGACAACTTCGGGGGAGCCACGCATACCAGGTCAGGGATGAGGGGGACAATGCATACCCAGCTTATACTCAAGTCGATAAGTTTACCCAGTTTTCCGTGGCAAAATTGGGTGTCTCGGCTTATACTCGAGTATATACGGTAGTTAGGTAAAATTGCTATAGCAGTTAAGGTCAATGCTAATGGTGGTGGCTGCTAAACAGACAAATTCAACACTTTAGGCCTCATTCAGATATATGTATTCTATCCGTGTTTTTAACCGGTAGAGCACATACCTATTTAGTCTTTTGGGCTGTTTAAATGTCCATATTTTTTGCTTAGCATGTGTCCACCAAAATAACGGTGTTCTAAAACACTGATGTACAACGGTACATGTATTTATGTAAGTCAGACGTCTGAATGTTACCTTAAAGGAGTTGTCCATTATTTTTTGATTGATGACCCATCCTTAGGATAGGTTAACAATGTCTGATCGGCTAGTGTCCAACTCCTGGCACCTCCACCCATCAGTTGTCGTACGTCCAGCCAGCGTCTGCCCACAACAATAACACCAATCGGTGGGTGAGCCGGGTTTCTGACCCCAGTCAATCAAGCATCCTAAGTATAGGTCATCAATCAAAAATTAGTGGACAGCCTATTTAAACTGTCCACAATTTTAAAAGTAATACTTTTCGTCTAAAACTAGTAAAAAATAAAATTATGCATACATTTTAAAAAAATCAATCCTTAAAAGATACTTTATTGACCAATCATTAAAAAGTTTTCAAAACTTCAAAAAACAGGCAAACAAAAATAGGCTTATTGCTGATTTTTAAAATCCAGCCACAAACACTCGGAGTCGTTCCAATGTCAGGTAGAGGGTCACAAACCTATTTGTCCGTATAGGGCCCTATATCTCTCTCCTACCTGACAGCGGAGGTTGCCACCCTCTTGATACGCAAATGGCGCCCCCGCTCCTCGGCGGCTCTCCCTAATCACCCTGTTGACTCCTATCTAAATAACATCAGCTTGGAGTACAACAGATGGCCGGGGACAAAAATATAATAGATAATAACCCCATGCCACAAACCACCAAGACAAAAATGTAAGGAATAGTAACTGGAAAAAACTCTTAATTTCTGCCAAAAATTAGAGTTTTTTCCAGTTACTATTCCTTACATTTTAATGCAGCTAGTGATTCACATCTGCATTAATGAACATAATAAAGCATATGTAGACTGTGAACCCTCGCGGGCAGGGTCCCCTCTCCTTATGTACTTGTGTCCCTTGTCTTACACATGTTTATTATACTTGTCTATATTTCCCCTTTTCACATGTAAAGCGCCATGGAATAAATGGCGCTATGTAAATGTATCAATAATATATTGTGTGTTCTGTAAGCATGTTATAATTTAATTGATCTTCTGCTGTGTGTTATTTGTGTTGTAATTTGTTTGGACGGGTACTGAACATTGTATGAACTATGGAAATTAGGTAGATTCTTAACAACTGTTTTCCTGCCTCAGTAAAGCCTTTTTACGTAAACGTAAAAAATTGCAATATTTTTCCAAATTAATTCACTGTGTTTTCACATTGTTAGTAGCTTTTACACTTCTTATCTTTGTTCCTTGTGTTGGGGCTTGTTAATACGTTGTTCCTATTTTCAGAAAGCATGCATGTTCAGTATGAATCTTTGTATCCGGCTTTTATCTTGGGGAGATGGTGAGTTTGGTGATTTATAAATGTAAAATTTGTTTAACGGAGCGACAAGAGAATCACGCAAAAAATACAGTCTTCACTGTTAGTCCCTTAATTATTTCTTTTTGTTTTCAATCCTATTTTCTTTTACACTAAAATGAAATGTTGCTGCAGCAGGAGTCCCCCCCCCCCCCCTCTACCCTCTCTGTAGTAATACGCACAGATTGGTAAGCATTCCCTTTTTTATTTGCCCCACTCCTTAGGCTTACGCCCGACATAAATAGAAGAAATTAGCAGCCACATATAGAAAATCTCCCAGACTCGCGTGTGGTCATGATTTTTCTGCTGTCTAACTTCATCATACATTTTAAGGTTTACTTCTTTTTACCATCAAGTAACTTTTTGGCCTTTACATGACTTGTGTACTGCATTTTCAACAGTTTTCTCTATACAAACTCACAAACTGTCTCAAATTTTCTATTGACTCTGAGCTAGTTGCTATAATAGAACATAAAAATTATGGTGCTCCATTGTGTAAAACCTATGGGAGAAAAATTGGTATTAGCAAGCGATATTGCACTTTCCTAAATGAATTGTGCAAGGAATATGCACAACCTTGTAATGGCATGTATAGGAAAAGTCCACCCGCTCATCCCAAAAAAAGATCCCAACAGATGGAAGGTGAACAAGAAAAGAAAATGGTTAATTATGTGGCCACTTGTCTATCAGACTGCAGGAGCCATAAATTAGAGAGCAAAAGACTATATTTTATTGGAAAAGTAACGTCTTTTTAAGTCATTGTCAGGATCCCACCTGGTACTACCAATATGTCACGGACCAGGGGATGTGACCTTTGGCTGCACACGGGTATCACAGGCGCAGGGGGGCTTATCTTAGTTATCCCACCGCTGGCACCATGTGATAAAAACAGCAAGCTAGTCTTGCCCTAACAGTTTACCGCAGGGGGGTTTATTTTGGTTATCCCACCGCTGCCTGAATATGTTGCAAGCTGCAGGGATCTATGTGTATCCCACTTCTCAGTTCCCCTTTGGAACTTGCAGCTCTCCGGCGCCCCCCTTACCCTCAGGTCAGTCAGGGAACTACACCTAGGATAATTAGTCGCCGGACGGGCTGCTGCTTGTGCACGGGCGATTAGGCCACTGCAGTGAGGGAATTATGAATGCTTTGGCTGCAGCCATACAATCAGCTTATAAAACCCCTTCCGTCACTGCCAGCTAGCTCAACCAGCCAAAACACACTTTGCCGCCACCAGCTTCAGATTTCAATATGTTTAAAATTAATAGAGGGGTTCGAAGCAAAAACGAATCAGAAGTGTAATTAGCTTTTAGGCGCATGAACTCGCCACAGAGCAAGGAGACCAGACTAATAAGTTTTATATTTTATTCCAAAAGATAGGCAGTGTTTACAAAAGATAGACAAGGCTTTACAAAATGAAACAATATATGTACAATGCAATTAAAAATAAAACAAGGTTAAAGAAGAAAACACTCACATGGTACTTAGATCATTTCAGGCAAGTCAGGCAGAACCATGCTGGGGGTGGATCCAGACATCGTAGTTCATGGATGACGTCTGGTGGCACAGAGGTTCTGGGCTTGTGACAAAACCAAAAGGGGCCGTCTGGTGATGGTCCTCCTCTTACTCTTGGAGTTAGAATCTGACTACTAAACTTATAATAACTATATCTTGCAGAGGGTACCTCGTATAGACACGCACATAGTATTATCTTTTCCGGTTCGTCGCCGGCATTAATTCAAAACCAAACATCCAGTAATTATGTCACACCGTGTAGGAGAAATCCATTTCTTGGATTCTGTCAGCGCTGGAACCGTGAAAAACATGGGCTAGGATGTTGGGTCGGCACCCTTCGTGGAAATGTAATTTTCGTGTTTTTACCACAAACGCGCCGCGTTTTATGACCAAATTATTAGATCTCCATTACTGTCTATGAGAAGCTAGCACATGTTTCAGAGACAAAGGGAACTCTTTCCACTAGCTAATTAACATTCCTTAGCTGGGGAGGGGGAAGGTTGGCACAGGAAGTGTCTGGTGTCCTGTTACAGATGCAGGCACAGAGCTGCAATGTGTGACAACCATGGTTCGATCTGGTCAGTGTAGTGAATGGAAGATTCTGGAATGTTTCGTGGAAATCATACATATTTTACATTACCATTACAGTCAGTCTGACTGCTTCATGAGAGATGGTAAAATGGACAATTGCACAGCTTTTAAATGGAACCTGTCAGCAGGATTGTGCACAGTAACCTACAGACATTGTCAGGTCAGCGCCGTTATACCGATTAAAATTATACCTTGGTTGATGAAATCCGTCTTATGGTTGTTTTTAAACTTTATTTTCAGTTTGTAGTTAATGATATGCTCGTGTCCTAAGGCGGGGCTGGAGAGGAGGTCTGCAAGTGGTGCTCTGATTAGATATTCATAATGCAGACTACTGACAGGTCACTCCTCCCTCACTGACCTGCCTCCTAGTTTGCATAATGAATAGCTAACATACTGAAGAAAGAGACAAAAACCGCTTCTGCAGGCAGGTGCCGGCCGTGGCACCTGCTCTGCAGCATAGTCGCTTGTTTTGTGTGCTAATAATACAGTTTCTTGATGTTATTCAGCTAGGGGAGAAAAAATCTATTTGAAAATGGCGCCTGTCATGCTTGTGCAGTAGCAGCTATCAGTGTCTAGCTGTGAACCGATGGCTGCTGCTGCGCATGTGCCAGCGGCACCATTTTACTGGAGATAAAAGAAAATAAATCCTCCAAGATGGTGCCGCCTGCGTAGTAGCAGCTCTGAGATAGTGTTGCTTTGCTTCTAAAAGGTCCACACTTGTCTTCTGTATTATGCAACTGAGAACCGTTTCACTATGAAATCTTTATTTCCCTGCGGGATGGAATTGTCTAATTGTATGATCCTTAAAGGGAACCTGTCACCCCCCGCAGGTGTTTTTAAGTAAAAGAGCCACCTTTTGCAGCACTAATGTTGCATTCTGTCAAGGTGGCGCTTGTGTGACAGTGTGAATAAACCATAAGCGACTGCGGGGCCGGATCTCTGGCCGCCGACGTCATGACAGAGGACGGGCGACGGTAACCAAGAATACATAGTACAGCAGGCGCCAGGATTTGAAAATAAAGATTTGGAGGCGGAGACACAATGCAGGAATACATGATTGACGTATGTGAGGCGTCTGTCAGATGGGGAAAGACCTGCCCCCCTGACAAATATCAGGTATGTCTGACCAATTTTAAAAAAGATTATTTCTGCGGTGGAAGGTACCCTAAATAAAAGCGCCACCTTGACAGAATGCAGCATTAGTGCTGCACAAGGTGGCTCTTTTACTTAAAACCGCCTGCGGGGGTGACTGGTTCCCTTTAATTTACTAATATTTTTGGTTTAATCTCTCACCTACTGACATTTGCAATTTACTTGTGTTATCTGCCATTGTTATATCAAGCAATTTTAGAAGAGTATTTTTCCGTGTGTTTTTGGACATTTGTTACATGGATGTGGATTTGTATTTATTGCACAGAATATTTGCGGATTTTATTCATTTTATGGCCATTAAAATAAATCCCTCAGCAGGATTTCACCCTTCCAGACTATTTAGTTGCGCATGTAGCTCTTTCAAAGACAAGCCCTTGAATACCTTTACATGGCCAGTCCGTTCTTCCATTAATGGGAAATCGGAGTTAGAACGGAAATGCAAATGAGGCTGTAGATTTCAATCCTCTATCACTCCAGTTCTATTCTCCATACCTAGCGCCGACTCCTCCTTCTTGATTGACAACTCCATTCACTGAAGTCACACTGAAGTGTGCTTACATATAGTTTGATTGTGAGTAGGGTGAAATCCTGCTGATGGATTCTCTTTAAGTATTCTACTGTATACTTGGTTACAGGGGGATTTTTTTTAAAATCTTTATATTTAATATATTTTGAGTATTCATTGTAAGTAGTGTCCATGTCTATCTTCTGGCTATGATCGATCTATTGCAGAGAGGAGCAATAAATGCATTTGTGGTACATGTTAACTACAAACTTTTCAGCAAGTGATGTGGGGTGTGATTAATTTATTTCCTCTCACTCAATCTTACATTCAGACTCTATTATAGACTGCAAAGTGAGCATAAATCACACCCCAACACAGTCCCCAAACCCCAGATAGTAAATACGCTGCCAACACTAATCCAACACATGGGATGGGAAGTCCCCAAAATATATACTGCTGTTTGACAGTCAAAAAGCCACATGCATTCTGAACGGCTAAGGCCTGTTGCACATTTCCGTTTTTGACCATCAGTCAAAATCCGCTGTTTTGCAAAAAAAATGGATCCGCCATTTTTTTTGGCGGATCCGTTTTTCCCCCATTGATTTGCATTATCGGCAGATCTTGACAGATGGCCATCCGTTGGATCCGTTTTTTTGCGGATCCGCCAAATTTTTTGCTTCCGCCGACCTGCCCGGACGGATCATGCAACTTTTTTTTGCTGCAGGATCTGGATTTTATAGTGCGCATGCCCGGAGGAATGAAGTCAGCCGGAAATTTAACCCTTAACTCATTTCTGGCGGACACAAAAAAAATCTCTCTCTCTCCTTCTCGGGCAGCGGTTCCTTTAAAATTCTTCGTTCGACGGATCCGCTATAATAACGGTCCGGTGACAAACGTTGTCATCAGTCCAACAACGGATCTGTTGTCTGCCATTTTAGCGGATTTTAACTGAAGAAAAAAACTGATGTGTGAAACAGGCCTAAGGATTCTTTAGCGCAAACGAGGACAAAAGGTATTTAAAGTTTTAAGCTTTAATATAAAAAATACAGTGCTTACAAGCAAAAGTATAAAAAGAGAAAGCTAAAGCAACACACGAATATGTGAAACAGTTATAAAATAAAAGTGGAAAAATAACAGAAATACAACAAAACATTTCTGTTTAAAGTTATTCTTTGGTTTCCTTGAGGGTAGGAGAAGTTGTTTATGGATCACATGCAGCTCAGGCTGACTCCTACATGAGAACATCTTTCCATTGTGTAGTCCATCTTGTATATGCCTGGTCCTGGGGTCAAGTTTCCATGACTGCCTAGATTGTAATATTTATCGGTCTGAAACTTGACTGTGGGCTAATTAGGGGTGAGCATCTTCCATATTAAGTGTCTTGTTTCTTCCAGCCACCCCACTACCCATAGTGAATAGGAAATATCCAGCCTGGCTATGGAGGACCATCTGACCAAGCTTTAAACCTCAGTCTCACCAGACTGAGGTGTCAGGAATTACACCGTTTGTAGTCTTAAGTGATGCCTCCCTTGGTGCTGAGTTCCTGTACTAAGAATACATAGGTGGTCTGCATTTTGTGTTGTGTCAATTATATGAATGACAGACTTGAACTAATGTTATTTGGCTATTGTTATAATTTCCCTTCAAGTACAGGTGATGCAAATCGATTTACACGACCCGGTCTATCAATCATTTTGGTAACTTGTTACGACTGGACAGGAGCCATGATAACTGCTTCTTGCCTGCCAGCCTTTGTGACTCTTCTTTTGATTAGCCAGCATGGCACAGCGTCATTGTTGCATTTCGCACATGTGATGTTTCGCCAGGCAGCCTAATGAAAAGAAGAGCTGCGTATGCCAGCAGCATACAGGATGTTCTCTTAGCTCCTATCTAGAGACCAGAGAATACTGACAATGGCTCGGGGTCATGTGAATCAATTTGCACCAACTCTAATATATAGCTAGGTACGTTTATGAAGTTGTACATTTTTACCATTTTTCTATTTGGTGTGCAGGTGTAGGCATATTCTATTTTTGTTGCTGTTTTTGTATGACAGACTTACTCATTAGTGTCTGTTTTATTAATGTATATCATATTAGTAAATTGAAAGTAAACGTTCCCTGTTCTGAGAAAACCAGATTGTATAGCTAGGGATTTACCGTACATTGGTGACTCTGAAATCCTGCTTTATATTCCTACTGGAGAAACATTCAAAATAAATGTTTGTTTCAACATTTTTTCCTTTCAATCCCATTTGGCTAATTGATTTGGTTAATGATGCTTTTCGAACCGTTTTGCAATGATATGTTTTATAATGAGCTGCAGCAATAATCCTAATGACCTCAAGCAAGTCTCTAGTGTGTACCCTTTCATTACAAATGGTAATGCTTTCCTCCTCCTGATCATTACAAGATGCTCTGTACAACCACTACATGTCATGGTCTTTTAGAAGTGCAGCAGGGTTACACAATGGAAATATTGACAAGTAACCAACACATACAAATGTTCCTGACAATCTTCTATTAGTGAGGAACAACATAATGGACCTGGATGAGAGTGCACATTGTAAAAAAAACAAAACAAACTTCAAATGTGCTCTATATTTTGTACCAAAGTAGAAACTTGGATTGGCCCACAGGAGAATTCCACGGTGGGCTCCTGTGCAAGAGTGGGCCACTACCCCCTTACATGAGCACTAATTGGCATAATACACTTTATTCACTATGTACAGACACAGGCAGCATCTTATTAATTTAAAAATCTACACTGTTCATTGTTGTGAGGATAATGTCACATTTGCATATAGCTGAAAAGTGAACCCTGGAGTTGGTTACTGGTGGGCCCTTTGCACCACAATCCGACTTCCAAGGTACATGGACATGTGGAAGAGGTCATGTGACACAACACACAAGTTCAGTGTGTATCCGAATGACCAAAGGATTTTAAATTTGTAGGAATCTACAGAAACAAAAGTTTTTCTTCCAGAAAGTTTTTTTTATTAAGCTGAATACAATGAATAAATTACCTAATAATATATATTACAGACCACATTTCACAAATTTATGACTAATCCGATTTCCATTAATGTTATTAATTAAGAGATATAAGATATTGAAAGAAAAAATATTTCTAGGTGTCAAGACTAAACATGAGTAAACCTGTGGAAGTTTTGGTCAGGTACCAGAACCCAAAACTCCACTGGTCCACTCATACCTAGTCTTGACACCTATAAGAAATCGAAGCTAGAGATAAGCGGACATGTGGTAGTTCGGGTTCTGGTGACAGATATGTGGTATGTGGATGCCACTCTGCCAGAACACAAACTTCCACGGATCCACGCATCTCTTGCTTCAATTTCTTATAGGTGTCAAAACTAGGGATTTGTGGACCCGTGGAGATTTGGGTTTTGGTACCCAACCTAAAGTTTAGTCTAAAGTTCGATTTGGGTGCCAGAACTGTCTCTATTTCTTTCTTTCTCCTCTCTCTTTCTCCTCTCTCTTTCTGGCTTTCTCTTTCTTTCTTTCTTTCTTTCTTTCTTTCTTTCTTTCTCTATCTATCTTTCTTTCTCTATCTATCTTTCTTTCTCTCTCTTTCTTTCTTTCTTTCTTTCTTTCTTTCTTTCTTTCTTTCTTTCTTTCTTTCTTTCTTTCTTTCTTTCTCCCTTTCTTTCTCCCTTTCTCTCCCCCTCCAGATTTAAGAACCTAATGCTGAATTATTAATCCACATACCTGACATCAACTCAGTAAGAAACAAAAGGGTATTTATAAAATACTTAAAGCACTCCATATATAATACTGCTCTCTTTTAGGAAAAGGCCTGTATAGCATTGAAGAAATGGATACCAATTTAATATAGAGTTGGCCTTCCAGTATGCACTTATTTTTATGCTCCTATTTAAAACCAAAAACTAATTTAAATTGATCCAGTTAATGGATCATTTTCATTTCTGTAGAATTGTAACTAATGCCAAAGAGCTGAAAGAAGACCTGTCGAAAAAGGCTAGGTTTTGTTGTAATTTTATTCTTGTCGATCCCCTAAGTATGCCATTCTTTTCATCCTCCATACATGGTTACAAAAAATTTGGGCTTTTTCATTTTGTGCTTACTTTTACTGTCTTTTCAAAAGGGATGTTGCTCCCAGGATTCTCTGGAGATATATCTTTAGAGTGCTGCGCGATACTATCCTGTGAGTCATGCCTGCTTGGTAGAGACCATAAAAAATTAGCGCATAAAAAAAAGCCCATATTTGTGAAACCATATGGATGGTTAAAAAAAGAAACTTCACATAAGGGAGCAGATAGAATAAAATTAGAGAAAAAATTGGCTACTTTTTACCTGGTGACGTCCTATTTAAAGGGTAACTACTTTCAAGTACCGTAACTTTGCTGAATAAACAGTTTTTGTATGTATATGAGGAATAATGCTATCTTTTGCTACTACATTACTTGTATCCTGCATTTTCAAAAATCACCCCCTCCCCTCTCACCCTGCTGACTCTATTTCTTAATTTGCAATGGACTCTGAGCTGGTGGGTATAGAGTAGCTGCTGTGGTCTCTCATACAAAGAACAACACAAATGGATGGATTTCCTTATCTTTTTTCCTTTTTAGAACACTGAGAAGTAGCATATAATAGTACACATAATAGTAATGTCTTGTTACAAACCACAGCAGACTCTTTCTGTGTCTCCCTCTGCCTGATTTCACTCTCTGCTCCTCACACCTCCATAGAGTGGAATTGGCTGTGTGTGACTTTACAGGCAGCTGACAATCAGTCTTTTCTGAGCAAAATGGAGTTGTACTGATTGTTTTACGGGTATTGTGACGTATAGGGGGAAAAATTTGGCTAGTAAATGAGAAAATAAATTAATTTATCTGAGATACATTACGTTTCGTATATTCTCTTCTACTATCGATTAGGCAAAGTTTTTTTTTTTAAAGTACATTTCCCATTTGACTTTTCATTAGCTTTTATATCTATCAGTTCTGTTGGGTCTTTTTTTTCTTACATTGGTTGGTATACTTTTATTTTTTATATGAATTAATATTAAATATGCTGCTATTTTAATGAGTGAGCAAAACAACAACGCTGACAATGGTTTAAAGGTCGCAATATATCAGTTCTTTGTTTTTTTTGTTTTTTTATGTCATGACAATTTTGGAATGTGGCTATTTGAGAAGTTATATAGAACCGTGCTTTGCCATATCACAATGCCTAAACTTGTCAAGATCTGACCTTCATCGTAGGATTGCATCTAGTGATATAATGCCATGCTCTGCTTGTCGTCGTTCATGCCGCTTTTATCAGCCTATTTACTCAGTCTTGAACTTGGATTCAGTCTGTACAGTACAGGTGAATTCCCCCTATGCACAAATGTGCAGAAATAAACCGGTCTGGCCATTTCTGCAATCCTCCTGCCTTAGTTCTTGCATCTTCGCTACACTATATTCATGTTTATTCTGCAGCCTTGCTTGGGGAATGATGTAACCAATTTAAGTTTTGAAAGTGTTCTTTAATGAGTTGCAGCAGTTTCTAGTTTAAGCACATCAGTCCCTCGCTGAATCTTCTGATTTCCATTACTGATGGAATAATCTACTTACTAGAGCAATGTGTTCTTGCTGCTAACAGACAAGATTCTAGGATCACAATATTCTCCTGTTATACTTCATAATTGTGAACTGGCAATGAAGAACTCAGAATAACATAGGACATTATTGTACTAAGGCCTCTTTCACACTTCCGTTTTTTACAATCAGTCACAATCCGCCAGGTTTTGAAAAAAAACGGATCCTCAAATTTTTTTTGAGGATCCGTTTTTTTCCCATTGACTTGCATTAATGGCGGATTGTGACGGATTGCTGTCCGTTGCATCCGTTTTCTGTGAGGATCCGCCAAAAGTTGCTGTCCGTCACCATCCTCAAAAATTTCAAAACGGAGCTTGTAACGTTTTTTTCTCTGGCGGATCCTGCAAACACTGATTTAACCCGAATTTCTTTCTGGGTGCCGGACAAAAAAAAAAAAATTCTCTCTCTCTCTCTCTCTCTCTCTCTCTCTCTCTCTCTCTCTCTCTCTCTCTCTCTCTCTCTCTCTCTCTCTCTCTCTCTCTCTCTCTCTCTCTCTCTCTCTCTCTCTCCCTCCTGTGCCATCCGTTCACATCAGTTGAGAACGGATCCGCTTGTCCGCCTTTTTGGCGGATTATAACTGATGCAAAAAACTGAAGTGTGAAAGAGGCCTAAGACTCTCCTGGATTTAGCTTTTTTTTTCTTTTTTTTTTTTCAGAAATGTCTTTTTTTTTAAAGCTCTGCAAAACAATAGTTAGGCACATTTACTAAATAGGTTTTCCAAGGAATATAAATTATTTTTACTTTCCTCAGCATGCTTAAACAGTGTTACTCGAATGTTCCCAATCCAGTGCTTGGCTGGTCTGTGCGCACAGGTCCCTTAAATCCCCCGATTCTGATTATTATTATTTTTAGAGCACCATTGATTCCATGGTGCTATGCATAAGATCTGGGTGCAGTAGCATGCTACCTCTGCACTTACCGTAATTTTTCTGCATCGATTCATAAAAATCAGTCAGTCAACATTTTTTGCACAGATTGACAAAAGCAAAATTAATTTTAATACATTATCTCCATTTGCAGAATCCAAACATGAAACCATTTTAGCAGAAGAGTGAGCTGTAAAATTAGGAGGTGTACCGTAATCCTTTTTTTTTTTTTTTTTTTTGTTAAAGACAGTAGTCAAAAGAATCCTATTTCTTAAATGGTTCTTGGGTTTACAAGGCTCACTTATATATGTTTTTTCCACTGGAGAACCCCTTGTAATGAAAAAATGAACTGTGAGAGAATTCACAGCATGAAAGCATGTCGGAGCAGTTAGATTATGTATGCATGTATGTAAATATAATGTAGTGTGTGACACCAGTCTACTCTGGATTGGACATTGAGTGAGTGCTAACACGTATTTAAAGGACTTGTTTTGCATTCCCTCCGAGCTCTTGGAAACCGTACATTTGGAATTAGGAATATTACACAGCCATTGGATTATTTGACACAAACTGTGTTGTCAGATGTTAAAAGTAACTAATGCTGGAAAATTGTGCACATTAATATGGATTGCACAGAGCTGTGAAAGAGCTGTTCTATACCAGACCGCATCAAACACAACATATATCATATTCAAGTGATTTACGTAATCTGCTCCTTGCTAACGCCTATTGGCCTGTGGTCTCCTAGTACACTGTAGAAAAGTTGAAAGCATTTTTCAGTGTTTTATCTAGGGGGTTGTTACTTATAGATCAGCAATATTTTTCCATTGTTCATTTATTCTTCATGCGGTATCAGTCAATGCCAGCGCCTGCTGTGTATGCAATATACATGCGGTAGCCAATATTAAATATCAATATTCATTTTATTTTCTCCTGGGCTGTGGTTATTGTATTGTGCGA
Organism: Dendrobates tinctorius; assembly: GCF_039654945.1. Taxonomy (NCBI): domain Eukaryota; kingdom Metazoa; phylum Chordata; class Amphibia; order Anura; family Dendrobatidae; genus Dendrobates; species Dendrobates tinctorius. The sequence continues at coordinate 40,369,417 of NW_027361770.1, read as the reverse complement.
GCTGCAAGGTGCTTTGATTCCTGTTCTTTGTGTTCTGTTTCGGTTTCTTCCCTTTTTGTACCAGCAAGAGCCATCTGCTCAGGCTAATGCAATAAATATTTTCCAAGCTGCAAACCTGTTGCTGGGTTTCCTTGTTGACAGTGATTGAACATTAACCTGAAATTGACAAGCAGTTGTATGGAGGACAATGGAAATGGTCCTCTTAGCTGTGATATTGCAAATTGTTGCTTAAAGAATGCAATGTGATGGGGAGACTGTGTATACAAGGCTTGTATTTGCATAGTGCATAAAATTACATTTGTGTGTCATTCCAAGGAGACGTTGCCCACGGCTGACTGTGCCTTCTTCAATTTACAATGGAATTGATTTGTTTTATTAAACCCGTGATCCACCAATTCTGCTATTGTTTTTCCAGAAATTAAAATAACACGATTGATGCTTGCCTTAACGATCGGTTTTTCAAATCTTGACAATAAAAAATAGCAAAACAGTGAATAAAATAGAACATGTAAATTACCAAAATGAACAGCATATTCTAAAAGTTAGGAAAGAAGATTCTAACACAAGCATAAAGAATCTCCATAACTTTTTAGTGTTGGAGTATCTTCAAGTTTAATAAAGTAATTCACATGGGAAAGATACCATGGCACACAGAGTTTTAAAACACTTCAGTAGCCACTCCATGTTAAACAATGCAGGCACATCAGCCAGGGGTAGAAAAATGTAATTGTTTATTTGCAAATATAACTTTAAACGGAATTTTAAATTAATTCGGGGCTCATACTGATAAGTAATAAGGGTGTGTGCACACGTTGCGGATTCTGCGGATTTGCCTGCAGTTTTCCCCTGCGGTTTGACACCTGTCATGGAGCAGGTGCCAAACCGCTGCGGAATCCGCCCAAAGAAGTGACATGCTGCGGATTTAAAACCGCAGCAAAACCGCGCGGAAAATTCCGCACCGTGGGCACTGCATTTTTCATTTTGCATTGCTTTAGATGGTACTGTACAATGCAGCAGAAACTGCAATCCGCAGGGCCAAATCCACTGCGGATTCGCAGCAGAATCTGCAAAGTGTGCACACACCCTAACAGTGCTAAGTAAGAGGAAGGTTGGCTCATTTCATTAGCAAAGTCAATTCCCTTCTATGTTCTGAATGATGCACAGACAGAGAAGGATACTGGCTTAGCTATTGAAATATGCCAGTCACCATTTGCCTATTGCACACAGCACTGATGACATGCAGTCTCAGGAAACTGACCAGTGTTGATCAGTCTCTGAAGTATGATTTCCAAATCCAGGACCAGAGGTGATAGCTGACATTTGGAACACTTGTGATAATAGAAGCAACCCTCCTAAAGCCCCTTTCACGCATCAGTTTTTTGCTATCAGTCGCAATCTGTCGAATTTTGAAAAAAACGGATCTGGCGACTGATGCCTCTGGATCCATTTTTTTTTCTCATTGACTTGTATTAGTGATGGATTGCGACGGATGGCCTCCCGTTTCATCAGTCGTTCGCTGGAGCCATCGAAAATTGTTTGTCTGGCGACAACGGACAAATTAACGGTTTTTTGTCTACGTAAAAAAATCGGACAGCGACTGATCCCGTTTTTTTTAACTGCGCATGCTCCAAATTTATTACCTGTACTCCCTGCCCAACCTGTACTCTCTCCCTCCCCACTACCACCAGTCTCCTTCCACACCCATCATGCCCCAAATACAACCCTCTTCTCCACCCACCACCTCTTCTGTATCCCAATCCCTCCACTCCACCCCTCAAACCTTACCAAATCCCTTCCCTACTCCTGTTCTTTTTTCCACCCATCCTCTTGATTTCTCCACCCCTTCACCTTTACCTTACGATCCGTCACCACCACAATCTGCTCTCCATACTCCCACTATCGAAGTGGTCTGATTTGTCAGCCCCTCTAGTACTATCTCCACCCCAAACTATCTTAATTTATAATTCTTTAATAAAAATATTTTTTATAAATAGCTTTATTGTCTTTTCTTTATTTAATCATGAGGTCCAATACTTGGGGTACCAAGGTACAAAACGTTGGATAAAATAGAAAAAATTCATGGTTTAAAAAAACGGATCCGCTGAAATACGGAAGAAAAACTGATGTGATCCGTTTTTTTCACAGGATCCGCTAGTCGGAAAAACGGATCCGTCATATCAGTTTATCACAATCTGCGACGGATCCGTCGAGCCAACGGGTTGTGACTGATAGCAAAAAACTGATGTGTGAAAGGGGCCTAAACTGTCTGTGTGTATGTAGGTCATAGGAAGCTGAGAAAAATTATAGCTTGATATCTGTGATTTGATGTCCTATTCCAGAGATAACCATGTTTTTCTTACATGTAAATGAGCTGATAAGATCTATGAGCCAGACACTGATCTGCATGAGAATCCACCTCCACAGCTTATTTTTATTGAAAGTGGGCATCACCAGTGTGTCATCACAGAATTTTATTACTGAACTTTGTCTTCTTACAAACATTTGCTGAAGCTCTCACAGCTGTGAGATGGAAGATAAAGCTCTGACAGGATCCTGCAGATGTGTCCGTTATAATGACACAGCTCTGTAGTGAGATCGGGAAAGCAGCCTTTTATTAAAAATATAAAAATAAGCTCTGAAGGCAGATATGCAGGGAGATCAGTGTCCGACCCCTAGATCTTAACGGCTCATTTACATGTAAGAAAAATTTGGTGTAAGACATTTTGTTTGACATTTGATTGCAGAAATCAAGGTATTATTTTATTCAACTTTCTAAGTCGTGCATGCCAATACAGACTGTTTAGGAGGGTTGTTTCTACCGAGATGCCCTTTAAGTAGTCTGTTTCTTCAATAATTTTGCTCTTGGTTTATCCTCTACTGTTTGCTAACCTACCAAATGTATGCTAGAAAGTAGTAGGTAACCAACTTATTATTGCAGGATCCAACTACTTTAGACCATAGATTTGCATATGAACTATAGATCCAAACTATAGCAGATTTTTACTTTTGACTGTTTGCAAATTTGTCTAATTTCCAGTGCATTTTTATATTACCGTAAATAAACATTGATTTTGGAGGTAAGCCTTCACCATAAATACATACCATAAATATGTGCACAGACGTAAAACTATTTTGTCTGCTTACCTAGCAATGATTCTCACTTTTGCTGCCTGTCTGCACAAATGTATTTATTTTCTTTTTACTACATTTAGTGCAGCCAACAGATGGCTTTAAACTGACTTGGAGACACTGAATTCCCCAGAGGCGAAATTATGAATAAATGATTACAAACAGCACTAATCCAGAGTTCATTAAACTACGATCTGCAAAAAAATGGACTCTGGCATCAGAACTAGTCTGTGTTTATTACTACATTGTCGTTTTGTAAAAAAATTTTCATTGCTTATTAGTCTGTATATGCTTAAATTACGTTTTTTGTGTCCTACTATTCATATTCAGTTTAACAACTTGTAATGCTAGTTATTTCTAAAAGATTGCCAATAGTTAGTTAAAAATGTGGCCAGCACCTAAAATGTATTTTCTAACTATCGTGGCGCCCTAACCACTTTGGTAATTTACTTTATTACTGTGGGAAATGAGTGCAGCGATGACTCACTGCTTCTATCGCCGCCATATCTTCTGTTAAAGATGACATCATCAGGGATTTTTTTTTTTTTGGTGGGGGGGGTTTCAGGTCTGGAGACTAACTAGGCCACTCCAGGACCTTGAAATGCTTCTTACAGAGCCACTCCTTAGCTTCCCTGGCTCTGTGTTTCAGGTCATTGTCATGCTGGAAGACCCTGCCATGACCCATCTTCAATGCTGTTACTAAGGGAAGGAGGATGTTGGCCAAAATCTCATGATGCATGACCCCATCCATCCTCCCTTCAATACAGTGCAATTGTACTGTCCCCCTTGCAGAAAAGCACCCCCAAAGTATGATGTTTCCCCCACAATAATTAATGGTTGAGATGGTATTCTTGGGGTTGAACTCATCCTCCTTTCTCCAAATACGATGAGTGGAGTTTATACCAAAAAGTTAAATTTTGGTCTCCACTTACCACATGACCTTCTGCCATGCCTCTTCAAGATGGTCATTGGTGAACTTCAAACAGTCATGGACATGTGCTGGCGTGACCTTGGGGACCTTGCATGCCCTGCAGGATTTTAATCAATGACGGCGTAGTGTGTTACTAACTGTAATGTGTGAGACTGTGGCACCAGCTCCTTCAGGTCATTGACCAGGTCTTCCCATGCAGTTCTGGGCTGATTTCAGGAAAACCTCAAACAAATTAATTCTATACACATTACACATGCGATCAGGCTGCAGCGCAGGCGCACTAGGGGTAAGCTAGGGGGCAGGTCACTGAGGGATCAGTGACCTGTCAGAAGCCATACAGGTGAATATCTAATCAGATCACCACATGAAGACCCCCCCACAGGCCGCATATCATTAACTCAAAACTGAAAATAAAGATTTAACAATAATCAGAAGACAGATTTCATCAACCAAGGTATCATTTTAATTCAATCCTGCTGACAGGTTCCCTTTAACACCTTGGCTGCGCAATTGTAGTCAGGTATATTTTTACTCTATGTTGCTGTTTTTCAGAGAAAACATAGGTTTCTCCTTTTAGCTTTTTAAAACTAAGTAGTCTGCTGCCTCCTTCCTGCTGCACTTCTGGAGCGCCCCTGCAGGGCCTTAGGTTACTCGGTAGCGGGCCGGTCAGGTTCTTTAAAGGGGATGTCACGGTGGCAGTGACCCTGAGCGTCCGGAAAAGATGGATGTTCACTGAGGGGGGAGATGATGGGGAAAGGGGAATCATAACGTCACCCGTGGTATTCGGCAATGGTAGCCGACGCAATGCAGATCCTCTGGGACAGTGTTAGGGCAACAAAGATGGATAAGCTCTCCACAGGTAGAGCTGTGTCCTAGGGCAGTTCAGGTGGTTGATCCGGTGATGGTGAATGCGGTGTATGACAGGCGAGATGCTAATAACACGAAGGACACAGTTGGGTGCAGCTTCAAGGTTTTTACTCACAATTCCTGCGTATAGGGTGGCCCACTTGGCACTGTGTCCTCTGGGGGAGGGGTCCAGCAAACTCTCAGGTAATTTGGGAACACCTTTTCAGGACTCTCCTTGATGGTCACCTTTCTAGGCCGTGTCTCTGCGCTGATCTCTCCTTTCCTTCTTTCCCTGTGCCTTCATGAGCAGTGTGCCCGAGCCGGCAGCCGTGGACCCTGTCGGGCGACGTTCTCGAAGTCCCCTTGCTCCTATCTTGGCTGCCTTTATAGGGAATAATTGTGGCTTCGGCTGAGACATCTGAAATTACCTTACCCTCCGGCTTGCTAGCTGAGCCTTGTTTGATATTCTCCACTAGGCTTAGGGGCCGGCTCCCCCACTGTGGCCTGGTCCTTCTACGTCTGGATACGGGCCCCACTGGTGGCTTTCCGCAATACCCATTGTGATGTACCATGTCTGCAAGATATGTTTTCTGTTGCAATGTGCTAACAAATCCTCCATCCTAGGACATTGTAAACTCTCAGTAGTAGGAATTCCTTCCCCCCAGGTTTTATCAACCCTGCCACTTCCTCTGGAAGAGCAGGAATGTTAATTAGCTAGACCATCTTCCTCACACCATTTGCCTTCTCTCCTCTTCAGAGCGGGAAAAACTTCTTTGTTTGAAACGAATAAAACTATGAGAGACTATACCATAAGAACCAAATACCCTAGAGATATGAAAATCATATTTTTGTAACCTGAGCGGTCCCAGCTTCGAGACCGCGTATGTTTCGAAGTTCTACCCTGTCCAGAACATGAGATAGGATTTGCGCCCAAATGGACGGTCATATCGCATAGATGTTTGATGTTTTCTTGATGGGCTCATTACGCTGGGAAACATGATACCACTGATGAGTCCATACCAGCTTCTCCCATAAAGTTATAGCTAATCTAAGTTTTGTAGCCAAAACATAACTTGGATAAGAGAGGTGGGATCAACCCAGAATGCACCTCTCTGTGATGTCACATAGGAAAGTCTATAAGGCATTTCCTGGGCAAACCAGCTCAGAACAGCTCAAGTCGTCGTGCTAGAAGGACCCCAATGAGCGGAGAAGTGCAGCTCCGCCTCCACCCACCTTAGCCGCATGGTCTGCCTAAGGAACAATATGGAACTGTGAGTGTAATCTCTTTGTTTTCTCCACTTTTATTTTATACCTGTACTGTACATATTTTATGTCTCAATTTTATAGCAACTTTTATCTGTAATCACTGTCCTCTTTCGGAAAATAAATGAAATAATTATTTAGATCTGTCTCCATGCTCTAAGACTCGAACTATACGCCTTTGATAGATAATCGCTACTAATTCAAAGGGTTTGCCACGGACCCTCTTAATTTAACACTGTGAATTAAGTAACCGTGACTGGTGGCAGCGCGTTGTGTACGGCTATTACGGCTTGCTGGCAGTACAGAAGGGTCTTATATTGCTGAATAAGGGTCTGCAGCCACAGCATTGATAATTCCCTTACTGCAGAAGCCTAATTGCCGGTTCACAACAGGCAGCCCGTCCGGCGACCAATTATCCTAGGTGCAGTTCCCTGACTGACCTGAGGGTAAGGGGGGCGCCGGAGAGCTGCGAGTTCCAAAGTGGAACTGAGAAAGTGGGATATACATAAATCCCCGCAGTACTTGGAAGATTGATAGCAGTGGTGGGGCATCCAAATTAAACTCCCCCTGCGGCAAATTGTAGAGCGAGATTAGCTTGCTGGATATTTTTGGTCACATGGTGCCAGTGTTAGGATAACTAAGATAAGCCCCACTGCGCCTGTGATAGCCGTGTGCCGGCATTGTGTCACGCCCCTCCGTCCGCTGATACACCCGTGTCAGTGGTGGGACTGTGACATAGTGGTGACACAGGGTCCGCTGTCCGTCGCGTTTTGGTGGCAGCGGGACTCCCGTTAGTGTCGCCCGTAAGTGGACGAACGGCGGTGGGCTGTTCGTCACACCCATGCCCCAAGGACCACTTCTATTCTCCTAGGAGCTTCTAGATGTTTCTCTCTGACCCTTACTCTCCCCACGTCAGTCCTGCTCTCTCGCTGGTCCGTCCCCGACTGACTGGATCTTTCCAGAATGATGTTTTTACCTCACACTAACTCCTCCCACTAACTGTCACCTCGCTGTCACTGATTGGATGTCCTCAATCACCCCACATCCTAAGCTCCTCCTCTTCTCTGCCTTCCCCCACTCACCTACCAACACCCTTTCCTAGCCAGCCTGGGATGAGGCCTTCCTCCCCAAGGGTACACCCAGATGCCCTGACTGACCTGGTGTGTGTTGAGTGCGAGTGTTAGGAGTCCTAGGTGGTGCTCCCTCCATTCCTGAGGGTGGGATACCACACCTCTGGATGAGGTGCAGTACCTTTGTGGCGACTGGACCCTCAGGGGCGCCACACTTCTGTTAATTGATCGGTCCCTAAATTCCCATATGTGAGAGACCTGTTGATCGACTGGAGCAGGATGAGGAGGAGCTGGATGGGGACTGCATTGGACTAGTCAGGTATATTGCTACAGTCCCCAGCCAGCTTTTGAAACTGTTTTTTGCTGAAATGCTGCTTTTTCAGCGCAAAACATACCTGGCTGCAATCATGCAGCTTTATGCCCCATGAGATGGGCATTATGAATCTATTGACGTGTTTCCTTTGAAGCCATTTTACTGAAGCCTAAAATCCTATATAATTTCTGTAAGAAGTATTCAATCTGCTAATATACAAGTAGCGTTGCCGAATTTCCTAATCCTTACCACTTCAGTTAAGAAATAGTTGTATTTTTTATCCTAGGGTATGTTCTGCACTTATTTTTTTTTTAGCTAATTATTGTGGACATTGTTTATTTTGCAGCTTCTTATACTATGATGTTTGAATTCATAGACTTGATATCTAAAGTGTCATCAGTATTTTAGGACTACCAATTATGTAATTACTTAGATTTCAATTTCTCTATTTTGAATTCTGCTATTTTTCCTCACATTTTCAGCAGATGCATAACGTTTTGTTGTTCCCTAAATCATAGTGGGTAAGATTTAAGTTTTGCACAGTGAAAAATTCTAGTTCTGTATAAAAGCTTTAATTTTATCACAGTTTGTGCTATATTAAATAATTTTTAACGTGGCTTTGCCCCATTTGTTTTAGTTTGGTTTATATAAATGGTATACAATAAACTCCTTTCAATGGTGGCTTCATCCAGCTCCAATTTTATTATTCAAATATAAGATATGAAGGTCTGTATTACAATAATGGCATTATTGTGGCCATATTAATATTAAGTAAATCGCCACATTAATCTTTTTCTGGTGCTTTTGGTAGGATATTCACTTTAAAGGGAAGGTGCCATCCAAAAAATTTTTTTCAGCAATTGAAAAAATGTGAAAAATTAATGTTTACATTTTCTTAAAAAATATCATTTGTTTTTAATTTTGTAAAATATGAAAAATAATTTTAAAAAGTTTGGCATTTCCACTTGTTAACACTAGGGGGAACAGCTACTGAAATTTGGCACAAAAACCTAGTGTACAACTAGCTCACATTACTGCCCTGCAGTAATTATGGGCGGAATCTGCTGACATGGGTGTGATGTCACTCCTCTCCTCCCCTTCTGGGTGTTTGCTAAGGGAAAAGAGAGGATGACATCTAGGAACACAGTGAGCAGCCATTTTGATGGGGCCTGCAAAGTTACTGACTGTCTTTGTATGCAAAGTCTGGATCATAACAGGCCCTCAATCAGCAGAAATGTTTCCTCGATTTCTGTGGAGCAGACAAGCAGACGGTCCATCCATGTGTATAAAACACAGCGCTCTATGTACAATCCCTGGCACCGAACAGGGTGCCCCCCATATACCAGCACACTGCTCTTCTGAAATACTCTGTGCTGCTGTCACCCTGCTTCTTCCACCATCTATCAGGCCCCTGTCGCCTCGCTTTCACACATCGCCAGGAGGATCTGAGGTGAGGAATGGGGTCTTCGGTCACCAAGGATGGCTGACAGCAAGGATTCTGGGAGCAGGGTGACAGCATCACAGAGTATTTCAGGAGAGCAGTGTGCTGGTCTATGGGGAGCACAGAGGGAGATATATGGTGAAGGAGCAGGGTGACAGCAGCAGAGAGTATTTCAGGAGAGCAGTATCACACGGGATAGGATTAGATACACGGCTCAGCAGTTAGTATCACACAGGATAGGATTAGATACACGGCTCAGCAGTCAGTATCACACAGGAGAGGATTAGATACTTGGCTCAGGACACAGTATCACACAAGAGAGGATTAGATAACTTGGCTCAGCACACAGTATCACACAGGATAGGATTAGATACACGGTTCAGCAGACAGTATCACACAGGATAGGATTAGATGCACGGCTCAGCAGTCCGTATCACACAGGAGAGGATTAGATACTTGGCTCAGCACACAGTATCACACAGGAGAGGATTAGATAACTTGGCTCAGCACACAGTATCACACAGGATAGGATTAGATACACGGCTCAGCAGATAGTATCACACAGGATAGGATTAGATACACAGCTCAGCAGACAGTATCACACAGGATAGGATTAGATGCACGGCTCAGCAGTCCGTATCACACAGGAGAGGATTAGATACTTGGCTCAGCACACAGTATCACACAGGAGAGGATTAGATAACTTGGCTCAGCACACAGTATCACACAGGATAGGATTAGATACACGGCTCAGCAGATAGTATCACACAGGATAGGATTAGATACACAGCTCAGCAGACAGTATCACACAGGATACGATTAGCTACACGGCTCAGCAGTATCACACAGGAGAGGATTAGATACACGGCTCAGCAGTCAGTATCACACAGGAGAGGATTAGATACTTGGCTCAGCACACAGTATCACACAGGATAGGATTAAATACACGGCTCAGCAGTCAGTATCACACAGGTGACTATTAGATGTCCAGCAGATTGCCAAGTGTTTTGAAACAGCAGGGAGTAGCTCCTCCTATGTTTTGCAAGAGCAGGGGCTGCAGCTGGTCGAGTGTTTTGGAAATTGCAGCTCGGTCTCCAGGAGCTTGTCCTGTATCCTCTCCTGCAGCTGGTATGTGCAGAGTGAACATCCAAGCCCTGTTATGGTGGAACATTACAGGATCAGTGATAACAGGGCTTTCAATAGAGTGTAAATGGAGCTAAAAGGAAAGCACTGGGCTCTAATAAAATGGCGCCTGGCCACACCTACAGCTGTGAATTGAGCTGCCCACAGGGGCGTGCCCAGTTCATTCCTGATACAGCTGCAATGAAAGAGATAGTGGTCGGGAGCCGACTATTGTCTCTTATGCCCAGGGACTGCTGTAAATGAGCATGGAAAGTGTTGTTCAGCAGCCAGAAAGGTAAGATGGCAGCCCCCAGTGGCTGCATTAATACAGTAAAAAAAAAACACACACACACACCACTGAGTCAAGCTTAGGGGACAATATCTTTTTATACTATTTTTTCTTTTTTTACATTAAATTATGAAAAAACACGGCACCTTCCCTTTAAGTATTTCTATCTGTATAAGTAATTCATATCTCCTTTTATGATCCAATATACTTTTTCAGCTGTCCTCAACTTCTGGTTCCCACAACACTGGAATTAAAGAATTCTGTATTGAAATGAAATGACCAGTTTTACATTACCTTAGTACACCATGTATATGCAATCGGTTTTAAGAATTGCTTCAATTCCATTAGGCATATACTTGTATGGTTAAGGCCTCTTTCACACTTCAGTTTTTTGTGTCAGTTAAAATCCGCCAAAAAGGATCCGCAGAATGAAGAATTTTAAAGGAACCGCTGGCCGAGAGAGAGAATTTTTTTTTGTCCGCCAGAAAGGATTTCATGGTTAATTTTCTCCCTGACTTCCTTTCTCCGGGCATGCGCAATGGAAAATGCGGATCCAACAACACAAAAAACGTTGCAAGGTCCGTCCGAACATGCCGGCGGACGATAAATATTTGGCGGATCCTCACAAAAACTGATCCAACGGATGGCCATCCGTTAAGATCCGCCAGTAATGCAACTCTATGGGGAAAAAAACGGATCCGCAAAAAAAAATAGCGTATCCGTTTTTTTCCAAAACCTGGCGGATTTTGACTGATGGTCAAAAACGGAAGTGTGAAAGAGGCCTAAGGGTCTCTGTGGACAGTGTGGAGTAATTTGGCTGTTTTTTCATCCAGAAGAAGCTTTCCATTGATGCTTCTCTTGAGTGGGTCAATCAGTGCAATATTACTGACCATTTGTAAATTTTCATTAGGGTCTCGTCACATTTAGCAATGCACCAGTGATCCCGACCACGATACGACCTGGTCAGGATCGCTGGTGCATCGCTAAATGGTCGCTAGTGAGCTGCCAAACAGGCACATCTCACCAGCGACGTAGCAGCGGTTGTTACTTGTCCAAATAACAAAAGGATGTTTATTGTTAAATTTGCCCAAAGATTTCACCTGTAACAAGCAATCATTAACAAATGGACTGTGTGTTGTAGAGCGGATTCTCTGTTCGCATGCAGTCGGCAGTGTTATAGGAAATGATGTACACTCCTGAGGCTTGTAATAGACACTTAACCAAGCCTAGAAACAGATGTGGGATTCTGCATCATTTTCCTAGTTCTGAGTTGCTGAGACAAACTTTCAATATTTAAAGGATTGCATCCCTCCTTTCTTTTTGTATAAATAACCTTTTTAAGCATGCTCCTGTATTATTTATAACAAGCCCTTTAGTGGATATTGATAAGGTAATTTCAAACCAATATACCATAGGGCGAAAGACTTATATCCTAGAATTGTCTGGTCATCGCAGGGGTCTTTCAGATGTCAGTGTGTCCAGTTCGTGTGGTGACAGTTTTCACACGTACCGGAGACACTTAAACATGTGGACCCATTTAAGTGAATGGGTCTGTTCACTTATTGCCCATTCCAATGAAGCCTTTATCTTCTGTAATAAAACAAAAATAAAACCAACAATATCCCACACCTGTCCAGCATTCTGGCCCATGCCGTAATCCATGTCTGGAAATAAACAGTTTTCAACCTGGACGGTGCGATTAAGCCAAAAGTTAGTGAGTTCACTGCAGTTCAGATCAGTGAGTTCACCGTGCAAAATTTCTCACGGTGACCTGCAGTGAACTCACTGACTTTCTCACGATTCTCAGGTCACCTCAGTTCTGGAGCCTGGCTGGGAAGCTCAGACTCATTGTCCCTTGGTAACCGCGATGAGTCAATGCTGTTCACTGATGCTGCGCTCGCAGCAGCTCATTCCTCAGTGGTTCTCAGCCTGGACGGTCACATCTTGGCCGCATCCAGGTTGAGAATGGTTTATCCCCACTGTGGCGTGGCTAAGGGTTGTATAGTCGATGGGGGGGTATGTGTCTGAGATGTCTTGTCTCTGTAATGTAAGCCCAGAGTGTTTCTTTAGTACACATAAGCCCTAATGGATATCACGATACTTCTAATGTATTTCAAGGACCTGTGGTGAGGTCACAATCCTGTGACTTGTCAGCTGCTGGGTTCGTGGGTGTGGCTATACCTTTATAATGTAGACTACTCCTGAAACACAGAGCTGTATGTGGGGAGGGATAAGCCTCCTGTGTGTGCTGAGGCTCCAGGACCAAGCCTGAAGTAATGGACACTTGTGATTTCTTTCGCCTGAGCTAAAGGCTATTTCTTTTGTTATGTGCTACTTTATGGGTTATGAAGCAATAAACCCTATGAACTTTAAGAGGAACGTGCCTCCTGATTGACTCCCATTGCACCTGAGCGAGTACAATCCCTACAATTGGTGGAGAATGCGGGCAGCATTCCCAGCAGAGCCGTGAAACTGTGATTGCATGTCTTGGGTCAAGTTTGCAGCAAGCCAGCAAGCATTGCCTGGAAAAATGGTAAAACACCTGTTCCAGTCACAGCAACAGGAGACCAACAGGCTTTTACAGCAGAGCCAGCAGGAGCAACGGCAGCAGATGCAGCTTCTGGCAACCGCCATCCAGGGCAGGACGAGCGCCCCAACCCCAGGTCTGGCTGATGACACCCACGTCAGGAAGGTGGTAAGACGTGCAATGTAGAAAATGACCCCTGAGGATGATGTTGAGGCCTTCCTGATGGTATTTGAGAGGGTGGCTGAGAAGGAAAAACTTCAGCCAGAGCAGAGGGCAGAGGTACTGGCGCCATACTTGACAGGGGAGCCCCAGAAGGCGTACTATGATTTGACTTTGCAAGTCCCCAAGGAGTATCCCAAACTAAAAGCTGAGATTGTCGCACGTTTGGGGGTGATGATGACTGTCATGGCACAGCGAGTTCACCACTGGGCCTATCACCAGGACAAACCGCCTCGCTCCCAAATGTTCGACCTGTTGCACCTGGTCGAGAAATGGCTGCAGCCAGAGTCTTCTACTCCTGCACAGATGGTAGAGCGAGTGGTGATGGATCGGTTTGTGCATTCCCTGCCGAGATTCCTACAGACTTGGGTTGCCCAGGGTGATCCCCAGAATGCCGATGAACTGGTCGGACTGGTCGAGAGATACCAGGGGATGGAAGGCTCCTTGGGGAAGCAGCCCATTCCATATTGGGGGTTCCAGCAGGGGGCGGAGTCCCAAAGAGGGGGGATGTCCAAGGTCAAAAGGGGCGGGGGAGGCGGTGCCCAAGGTCCCCACGGGTGATATTATTTGCTGGAAGTGCCACGGGCCAGGACATATAGCTGCCCGTTGTCCCCAGACCACTGAGCAGATGGACTGCAGCATGGGACACCGTAGTTCATACTATGCATACCCAGACTGCAGTGTGAACTCTCCACCTAACGAGGGGCCACAAGCGTGTCCCGTGAAGGTGAACGGTTGAGGCAGTAATGGTGCTGCTAGACTCCGGGAGCTTGGTGACCCTTGTACGGACCACTTTTCCTCTCAACCTACTCCCGAGTAAAAAGGTCGGCGTTTGGTGCATACATGGCGATGCAAAGGACTACCCTATGGCCAGGGTGAACATTGAAATGGCGCATGTCACCGAGTCCCATGAAGTTGGCGTCGTTCAGGACTTGTTGCATCCTATTATTATAGGTCGGGATTTCTGTCTGTTTTGGGAGCTGTGGGGTAAGGGTTCTGAGGTCCCTAGCAAGAGCAGGGAACCAATGAACCCTAATAAGGTATCGCCACCACCAGAGGCAGACGGGTTCCCTTATTGTGTTCTTATGGGGGATGAGGAGGAAGTGTCCCCTGTATCTGACATTCCGGAATTGGGTGGCCGGTAAGAATTTTGGGACTGCCCAACATAGGGACCCAACGCTGAGGGAAGCCTTCAACAATGTCACCGTCACTAATGGGGTTGCACAAGAGCCGGGAGCAGACACAAGGTTTCCCTATTTTATGATGTCTGGGGAGTTGTTATACCGGGTCACGAAAATAAGGGAGGAGTTGGTAGAGCAGTTAATAGTACCAGGCCCCTATAGACGGAAAGTGTTGGACATGGCCCATTCTCACATCTTGGGGGGGGACACCTGGGGTGGAAAAAACGCAGTAACGGGTTGTGCAGAGGTTTTATTGGCCTGGGTGTCACCGGGAAATAGTAAACTATTGCAGGTCCTGCCCCGCATGTCAGTTAACTGCCCCCACATCTCATTTCCGGAGCCCCCTTGTGCCATTGCCCATTATTGAGGTGCCATTTGAGAGAATTGCCATGGACTTGGTCGGCCCCTTAGTTAAATCAGCCTGGGGCCATCAGTATATATTAGTCATCCTGGACTATGTCACCTGCTATCCTGAGGCAATTCCCCTGAGAAATTCCTCCGGGAAGACTATAGCCTGCGAGTTGGTTCATGTGTTTTCCCAGACGGGTTTGCCGAAGGAGATCCTGACCGACCAGGGGACACCTTTTTATGAGCAAGGTGATGATGAGGGTGTTGTGCAAGGTTCTGCAAATCTCCCAGTTGAGGATTTCAGTGTACCATCCGCAGTCAGATGGCCTTGTCGAGAGATTTAACAAAACACTGAAGAGCATGCTAAGAAAAGCCATAGAGAAAGACAGTAGAGACTGGGATTGTCTCTTACCATATCTGCTGTTTTCTATCCGTGAAGTTCCCCAGGCCTCCACGGGGTTCTCACCCTTCGAGCTTCTGTACGGCCGACATCCGTGAGGTCTCCTAGATATAACCAAGGAAACTTGGGAAGCCGAAGTCATGCCCCACAGAAGTGTTATCGAGCATGTGGCACTGATGCAGCAGAGGATTGCGAAGGCCCATTGTTAAGGAACATCTCCGCCAGGCACAAGAGGCTCATGCCAGGGTCTACAACCGGTCAGCAAGAGTAAGACAGTTCAATCCAGGAGACGAGTTCTCATGCTAATTCCGACGGTGGAGAGTAAGTTCTTGGCCAAGTGGCAAGGGCCGTACGAGGTGGTGGAGAAGCTTAGTGAGGTAAATTATAAAATTCCCCAACCTGGAAGATGGAAACCATACCAGGTTTACCATGTCAACCTCATCAAGCTGTGGCAAGAAAGAGAGCCAGTGGTAACTCCGTGCTTGCTGGGCAACCTAGAAGATGAGGATGGAGCGGTTACCATAGCGGAGACTATCGAAGGCCCAGAAACAGCAGTGCCGGGAGTTACTCCAGAAAAACAGGGACCTGTTTTCAGAGTTCCCGGGGTGCACGAAGGTCGTGGAGCACGAAGTTCTGACCGAGCCACATGTGCGGGTGAACGTGATGCCTTATCGAATTCCGGAGGCCCGTCGAGAAGTAATCTCCAAGGAGGTGCAGCGTATGTTGAAGCTCGGGGTCATTGAGGAATCCAAGAGCGGCTGGTTGAGCCCGATTTGTCCTGGTTCCAAAACCTGATGTTGAATGGAGGTTCTGCAATGACAACCAGAAGCTGAATGAGGTCTCCAAGTTCGACACACATCCCATGTCACGCGTTAATGAGCTCATTGAGAGACTTGGACCTGCCAGGTACATAACCACCTTGGATTTGACAAAGGGATACTGGCAGATCCCCCATGGCACAGGAGGCCTGTTATGAGTGGCGGAAGACACTAAATAAAAAATGAAGTGCCTTCGCCACTCGGGGTCCACCGTGCGGTGGATGGAATAACCGCTGCTAAAAGAGGCAGAGCACTAAGGCGGTAATGTGCACAGGGTTTTAGCTGCACCCAGTGCACTGAAGCAGGCTCTGTTATATGCACAGAGCTGCAAACAAAAGCATAAATAATGCTGAGTCTGTACAGGGTCACAGACTTCCAGCGATGCAGATACTATGTTAAAGGTCACAGAAGTAGCCTTAAACACCAGGACTACTCCTTCTACACCTACCGTAAAAATAGGATGCGGAACGTCGCAACTGCCAACGCCCGACAAGGCTGCAAGCGCAGCGCTGCGCGAACTGAGCCGCAGAGAAAGCACCGCTATGCTGCAAGTGCGATGCAGGACGCTAGCTGCTGGCAAAGATGAAGCTTGAGCGCGCTGGCGCTAATACTGGCTGATTCCAAAACACTCACACTGATGTATTATCAGAGGGAAGGGGTTCTTAATAAGTCAGTCACCAGTCCAAGCATCCATCACCATACATACAGCAGCCGTATGAAAATACTAGCGCATGGCGGAACGGCCTTACGCGCTTTTTATAGCGTACGGGACCTGCTGGAAATCTCCAGGTCTCCAAAAGGAGCCAATAGGATCCGGAGCAGGACCTGAGCACCTGACTCCTGAACTCCAATGGGAGCTTGTCCCGTGAGCATGCTCAGAAGATGGCACAAAGGACTCTGGAGATAAATGTGAGAATCTGGATTCCTGCATAGGCATGGTAGAAACCAGATTCCTAACAAGGCCAAGGAGAAGACTGTATTTTCTACACCAGACGGGTGCTTCCAGTATGTCCAGATGCCATTTGGCCTGCAGGGAGCTCCGGCAACCTTCCAGAGGGCTATGGATAGAATCCTTGCGCCTCATAAGCTATACGCTGCCGCGTACCTGGATGATATCGTCATCTTTACCCCGGACTGGGAGAGTCACCTGGAAAAGGTCCAAGCAGTGTTTCATGCTCTAAGGGAGGCGGGGTTTACAATAAACCCGAAGAAGTGTGCCATGGGTAAAGAAGAAGCGAAGTACCTCAGATATGTAGTGGGGCATGGCGAGATCAAACCCCAAATCAATAAAGTGGAGGCAATTCAAATATGGCCGAGACCTCTGTCCAAAAAGCAAGTCAGAGCCTTCCTGGGGATCATGGGATATTACAGGAGGTTCATCCCAAACTTCGCCATGATGGCTGCGCCTCTAACTGATCTGCTTAATGGGACAAAATCCGCAATGGTCAGATGGTGCGAAGAGGCAGACTCAGCCTTCCAAGAAATGAAAGGGGCTCTATGTAAGCAACCCGTTTTGGTGGCCCCAGACTTTAAAAAAAAGAGTTCATCCTTCAGACAGACGCCTCAGATGTCGGGGTAGGAGCAGTCCTCTCCCAGGAGATCCATGGGAGGAACACCCTGTCCTCTACCTAAGTAGGAAGCTATCTTCATGCGAAAAGAATTACTCAGTCGTAGAGAAGGAGTGTTTGGCCATAAAGTGGGCAGTGGATATGTTATGGTACTATCTGGTGGGACGTAAGTTTAGATTAATATCCGACCATGCCCCACTCAGATGGATGAGGGAAACAAAGGGGGTCACCCGCTGGTTCTTATCCCTCAAAGACTTCAGCTTCATGTAGAACATAGGGCCGGGAAACTACATGGTAATGCCGATGCCCTCAAGAATCCCTTGTCTAGTAGGGGAAAGTGCTTTAGGCAGACGGGGGAGGTATGTGGCGTGGCTAAGGGTTGTATAGTCGATGGTAGGTATGTGACTCAGAGATGGCTTGTCTCTGTAATGTAAGCCCAGAGTGTTTCTTTAGTACATATAAGCCCTAATGGATATCACTATACTTCTATTGTATTGCAAGGACCTGTGGTGAGGTCACAATCCTGTGACTAGTCAGCTGCTGGGTTCGTGGGTGTGGCTATACCTTTATAATGTAGACTACTCCTGAAACACAGAGCTGTATGTGGGGAGAGATAAGCCTCCTGTGTGTGCTGAGGCTCCAGGACCGAGCCTGAAGTAATGGACACTTGTGATTTCTTTCACCTGAGCTAAAGGCTATTTCTTTTGTTATGTGCTACTTTATGGGTTATGAAGCAATAAACCCTATGAACTTTGAGGAGCATGCCTCCTGATTGACTCCCGTTGCACCTGAGTGAGTACAGTCCCTACACCATATGGATTTTTAAGTGGTCATCTCAAAGATTATATGTTTGTAACATAGTGGTAAGCATGAAAGAGGTAGACTAGGTTATTAAATGGGCGCTTGCGATCTGCGCACCCTATCTTTAGCATAGGGTGCGCAGATCGTGCGCTGGCCGTGTGCTTGCAGGATTTTGCCGTGCGCTGCGCCGAAATGCAACATGCTGCATTCGGCGCACACGGGCGCACCTTCAAAAGTGCGCAGCGCAGGGCAAAATCCTGCCAGCGCACGATCTGCGCACCATATGCTAAAGATAGCAGATCGCAAGCGCCCATGTGCGCTAGTAGGCGGCGATGACCGGATGGGGCGGGCAGGGAGCCGGGAGGGGGCGGGGCTTAGCGGCGGCCGTGCGCAGGCCGTCGCTGCGCTATAAAGCGCAAATGTGAAACTAGCCTTAGGGTCCCGTTTCACATAGCGATGCACCAGCAAACCTGACAACGATACGACCTGGTAGGGATCACTGGTGCGTCGCTAAATGATCGCTAGTAAGATGTCAAACAGGCAGATTTCTTCAATGACGCACCAGCGATCCCGACAACGATACGACCTGGTAAGGATTGTTGGTGCGTTGTCACAGCAGCTGTTCTGAACGATTCCATTACTTCAGGCGGCGATGACCAGATGGGGCGGGCAGGGAGCCGGAAGGGGGCGGGGCTTAGTGGCGCCGTGCGCTGCAGGAAATAAACGCTAGTGTGAAACTAGCCTAAGGAAGATCGCCATTCCGTCTCCTCTCTGCCCTGCTCCAGTTGACTGACAGGTCTCTCCCTATGTACGTACATAGGGAGAGACCTGTCAGATAGATGGATTGGTGCGATCATACAGACAGTCTCCGATTCATTCTCCCTGTGGTTCGAGCAGCATGAATCAGGTGACAGGTTTACTTCAAAAGGTGTCAATGCAACAAAGTAGAGACATCACTGAAATGAAAGAAAATAACAGACTTATCAGAAAATAGGAGAAACATTAAGTGACAATCAAATTGGTATTTTGTTCAATAAAGGGAAAGCACTGGAAAACTTGACAGCATCAAAACACTTGAACGATCTCAGAAGACAACTAGAGTGAGTGAAAGCACAAGTCTTTCCTGGATAGAGAAAAATTCCTTTAGTAGATTTAGTCAAGTAACGAACACTTTCAACGAGATGGGAGTATCATTGTCAACGTCTACAATCAAGCCTGAATGAATGTATACGGAGATTGTTCATCTCTCTCGTCCAAATGTCTGGTAGCTCAAGACCAGAAAGGCCAGAATAAACCTTACTATAGTACATTATAACAGCTGTCATGGTCACGTGTGTCTGGACGCAGCGAGTACCGCAAGGCGAATCCATAAGACACCCGTGACCCTGGATACAGCGCCTCCAGTGGGAGAATTTAAATAATAAAACGTGCAGCTGGATACGCCGCCTCCAACAGGCAAATTTAGGTATTACACCTAAATCTGGAAACCCCGCCTCCAGTAAGGCGAATTTAAATAATAAAGGGGGAACCTGGGTAACATTAACAATGGTGGGCCCTGCAATAGGGAAGTGGAGACCTCCTGATCTCCCCTGAGCCAGTGTCCCTGCACTCCTAACGTTCCCTATGCCGGTTCCGCACCGGGCGACGCACAGGAACCTTTTAACCCTAGCTCACCCTGACCTAAACCCTCACTAGGGAATTGGTCGGTGCGGAAACTAATCCCACCACTGCACTAAACACACATGAGGGAAAATGACAATACAGGGGAAACAACACTTAGCTTTGCTCTGTTGCGTACACTCCTAGCAACAGAGCCCACCACCTGTGTGCATCTTCTCCTCCACCCGGATCCATTGCCATAACTGGATCCTTCACCATAGTGCAGCCTTGGAGCAGAGTCCACCACCAATTGCAGAAGTCCAGTAACAGAGTCCCAAAGAAGAGTTCAGCTCCTGCCCAAAAAGTCAAGCATGCTTGAGTCCAGCTCTTAGCAACCAAGTCCCGCATGCTGAGTGCAACTCTCCATAGTTGTCACTCCACCAAGCCATGCAAGCACTTCCTGCCAACACCATAAACTGTGACTCCACCACGCCATGCCAGCCCTTCTTGCAGACCACATAGCTGCCACTCGTCCCCTCTGGCTGGGCTGCGCAGGACTCATGTTCAGCTCCTTCCTCACCCAGGCTTGCTTCCCAAATGACGAACACAATATCACCAACAGTGATTGAACACACCTGGCCCTCTTATAGAGCCTCACCCCTGAATTATAATTACGTGCACTAAACCAAAGAAACTAAAGTGCACTACCACTCACCACCACCGGGGCAACTTAGAATGAACGACACCACGTGTAATAATTCTAATGGCCACCGGGGGCAATCACATCACTTTGGCACCTAGCCAAAGGGGAAAAAGTTCACTTATCCATTTAATCTGTCAGATCCACGCTGGATCATGACAACAGCCACACAGTTCTGTTTAAAGGAGTCTATGGTTAGGTGAAGCCAAGATATACTAGTGCCAGAAGGATGGCAAGAGAACACTGTGAAGAAGGAATGATCTGAGCACCTGCTACCAAACTAATAAGGGTAATGACTATAATTTACCCCCAAAGTAACCCAAGAGTTTCTTTGTGTATTGGGATAGTGTTCAGCAGAAGTTGGTCCATTGACCTCCATGTGCCCATGACTGCAATCACTTATTGAGGTCATTTGTTTCTAATGTATTTTCTGGTGTATAAATCTGAACTTGGTTATTCCAAAAACCAAATCTGTTTTTCTGTACTAAAATAGGATATTGTCGTCATTTTCGCAGTGTATCATGCTACATGGAAAGCCTCTTGTGTGGTATGGTCAGGCCTCTTCAGTGACATACTGTACGTGTGAGTTTACTATAATTACATAGCGTAATTTGCCCGGTCTTACGCCATGTAACTCTCTCCTGTGGATATGCATGTCCTAGAAAAAGAACCACATAGTTTAGCGAGTGCTGTATCACCTATTTTTCTAGAACACTGTACATGTGAGTGTGCTATAATTGCAGTAACCTAATACACAACTGTGGTAATTCTTACCATATGGCTTGTGTTAGATATTTCCATGTGTGTAAAACAACCATTCCTGCTGTAGCGCTGCCATCACTCAGAACCCTGATGTGTGTGACTTGGTTAGTGCATGGAAACGTTCCAGTTGTAACAAGTGCCAGTTTTCATTCCCGTCACCTTCCCTGTCGCACACTGCGCTTTTTACTGACAATCTGTTCTCCTGCAAACGTCTGTTTTTATTAGAAGCTGTTGACAACAAGCGTAATGATGTATATGCCTGAGCAAATAGAGAAGGGGATAGCGGTCCATAGAGATTCCTAAACTTCATCTTGCAGAAATCAAGTTCATAACTGTTGGTGGAGCAGCATTAGTGGAAGGACAAGTGAAAGGCACACCAGGAGAGGTTTCCCAGAGACTTCCTCTGTTTCCGTGTAACTGTTTACATACCGTTCTCTTCTTCCTTTTAGCCTCACATCTCTGCTGTGATTGTTTTGATTTTGTTGCCTGCAAAAATATTTGTTGTTCCCAAACCTTCTCGCTGATCTTGGTGGGATAGGGGTTTTTTTTTTCCTTCTCATAGTATTTGTCTCTCCCTATAGGTCTGTGTGGATCATCTAATGTACTGATGGTTGATAGCTACAAAACAATTTAGTTTGATCTTTCTCCTGAACTATTTCCTGTTTGGTTTTTTTTTTTTGGCAAACATGCTATGTGGCCAAAGTATCTGTAGGCCTAATTCAAGCTTTTCTGTTGGGTGATTTTTTTTTTTCATTTGTATATCACAATCTTTATTAAAAAATAAGTATGGTAATCTTGCTATTTTCACATTGGCCACTGAGCCTGTTTTTAGACTCTTCCTGTGCTTTCAGAAAGAGTTTTCAGCATGTTTAGTATTTACAGGGACAGATGTACAATGACAGCTGAAAACACAGAATCCAATCACAATGTAATGTCACAGCTGACCTGCTCCCCCTCCCTTCACAATGAGTTTTGCACACGCTTATTAGATGCTTCAGTACCATATAAAAAATCCCCAGCGGGTAGATTGAGAATTGCAAGATTTCTGTTTTTAATAAAAGTTGTGATATTGTAAAACAAAAAATACTTTTATTATTATTTATTGTTATAGCGCCATTAATTCCATGGTGCTTTACATGTGAAAATTTTAGCTCAAAAACCTGCTGTAAATGTTATTTTTTGATGACATATATTCTCTTGAATTTTGCGTGATGAATGCATGTGTAATATGCACGATGTATAAACGTGATAATTGTTAGCATTTGCTGTGAGAAACAACACAGTGTGTCTGGCAGCTTCTAGTTCTGCTTTCATACCCATTAATTGTAAAAACGAATAAATTAAAATATTATCACGTCTAGCATAATTTGACAAAGTGAAAAAAAAGATAGATAACTATTAGCAAAATTTCATGTTCTTCACTGAATAAGCAAACAGGAACTCATGTCAGGATCTTTTCTATAAGCATTGATTCATTTTGTAGTGAAGTACGCTGCACACAGCAGGTGCATGTTCTGGTGGTTGGAGAAGATGGAGCAGATGTTGGCCCATATAGACAGCATGATTTTAAGTGGATGCAGCTGCTTGAAGACCTGGGATCGCTGCACTTGTGGGGAGAGAAATACTTAACATGAACACTTATTGGCAAGACTGTTTATTTTGGATAAGTACCATAGTCCTCTTTGGTTCTCATACTCATCTTAGGTGTTTGCTCCATAGTCCTCTTTGATTCTCATACTCATCTTAGGTGTTTGCTCTACAAGCTCCTGATTGATTTTAGAAGTCTACCTGTTGCATCTCAAAGGGTTCATCGAGCTGTATAGAAAACTCTTAAATAATCTTAGAGAATTCTAAAATAAAAATAGAAATTCTACATGATTCTCTGGATCCATGAAGCAATGACTGGTAATGTTTGTGACAACTTTTATAATACTTTTATTTTGTTAGACTAAGCCCTTTTCAGATTTTTCTTTTATGGTTGGACAACTTAAGATATTTGTTCTGAGGGTGAACATGTATAAATTAAAAGTTAACTTGTAACAAAGTGTGTTGTTTTTTTTTTTAATGTGTATTTTGGGTATGACAGATGATGTCAAACATTTTGAATACAAAATTCCTGATCATTTTGTTCTCTGACTTAGAAGATAAACTGCTGCCTGATGATTTCTTTCAACTCACCATTGAAAATGTATTTATGTTCATCAGAGAGTGCATGTGCATGATGTGGTCAGGAGAGATATATAATTGTACATCAGTAACCCCTTCCTGACTGTAAATCTCATTCCCAATTTGTGACTTAAGAGTATGACACACGTTGGGTGTTGGTGTATGGTACTTGCTCTGAAGCTAAGCCCACACCTTACCCATCAGTTGTGATTGAGATGTGCTAACAGGATGTCTTGGCAGCTTGTCCCTGCTGAGCTATTCCATGGCTGCCAGTTGTGGCTGGGTGTCATATAAATATAAGTTTGGGGTTTTGGGCTAGCTGACAGGGTAAGATGCACACACTCTGAGCTGATTCATCCCTAGAGCCACTGTAAGTCTGAGATATCTCTCCAACACATGCGCAAGACCAGGTCTAGCACAGACACTGACCGCGACTGAAAAAGCATGGAATGTTTCCTGACCTCAAACACTTGGACCCAATTTCGAAACACAAAGTGTAAAATGGCGCCAGCTGAGCCGCCAGACATCTCACCGCTGCAGGAACGCTGATATCAAGCAACCCTCATTGCTTATTGTCGGATAACTCTGAGGATGACAGATTTTCATGATCTAAGCAAAGACTTCAGAGCACTACCTATCAAGAAGGACTTTGAAAGATTTGAATGTTTCTTGAAAGACCCATACAAGCTTGAACTTCAAACGCTCAAATCGGAATTCACTACCAGGGTGGAAGAGGTCGAGGAAACACAGAATTCTGTTATACAGGATCTCCAACACACCGAGATGTCCTCCTCTACCATTCTAACATGCTGGAGGAGATCGTCTCAGGAATCGAGGATCTTGAGTATCGCAATTCATGGATTACCTGAGACCATCAACCTTTCTGAATTGGACATTACTGCCCAGAAGCTCTTCTCACAAAACCTGGGAGGCAGTGAGTAGAACCTTATACAACTAGACCATATCCATAGATACCCTAGACCCCAAACCTTACCATCACAATGTGTCCTAGAGATGTAACCCCCCAACTACTACACTCAGAAACCCCTCTAATCATCTTAATAATCATCTGTCTCTCTTAATTGTGCACTTTGGAATTCTCGCTCAGTGTGTAACAAACTCTCCTTCATTCATGACTTTTTCCTTTCTAATTCTCTTAACCTCCTGGCTCTTACTGAAACCTGGATCCAGCAGTCTGACACTACTGCTGGTCTTTCATATGGGGGACTACACTTCTCTCATACCCCAAGATCAGACAATAGAGCAGGTGGAGGCGTTGGTCTGCTTCTATCACCAAAATGTACCTTTCAGGTTATCCCTCAACTACCCTCACTAGTCTTCCCTTCTTTTGAGGTTCATGCTGTCAGACTCTACACCCCCTTCTCTATGCGAGTGGCGGTGGTGTATCGTCCTCCCGGCCTCTCCCATCAGTTCCTGGATCATTTTGCCACTTGGCTTCCACATTTTCTCTCCTGTGACATCCCTACCCTCATCATGGGAGATTTCAACATCCCCATTACTCTTCCGCTCTCCCCATCTGCTACTCACCTTTTATCTCTAACCTCCTTGTTTGGCCTTTTGCAGCTTACTAATTCTCCAACGCATGAAGATGGAAACTCCCTCGACTTGGTCTTCTCTCTGCTTTGTGCAGTGGATGATTTTGCAAACTCCCCTCTCCCGCTCCTGACCACAATCTTCTTTCATTCTCTATCAAGAACTGCCAGGCTGCTCAGGTCACCCCCACTGTCCATACTTATAGAAACATACAGGCCATTAACACCCAGAAACTTATGAAGAACTTGCAGTCTTCATTGGCCCCTATCTCCTCCCTCTCATGTCCTGATTCTGCACTGAAGCATTAGAATGAAACTCTTCAAAGTGCCCTAGATGAATTTGCACCCACTATAAATAGAACACCACAACACAGACGGCGACAACCCTGGCACACCCTGCAAACACGTTTCCTGCAGCGGTGCTCCAGGTGCGCCGAACGTCTGTGGAGAAAATAAAATCTACACGAAGATTTCATCCATTATAAGTTTATGCTTAGAACATACAACACTGCCCTTCACCTCTCCAAACAAACCTATTTCAACACACTCATCACTTCACTGTCCAATAACCCGAAACGTCTCTTTAACACTTTTCATTCTCTACTCAACCCAAGAGTACAGACCCCAACCACGGAGCTCCGAGCTGTCGATCTGGCCAATTACTTCAAAGAAAAAATTGACCAGATCCGACAGGAAATAATCTCCCAATCACCTCATACCATGCACTGTCCTCCCTCCCCCACTGCATCTAGCTCACTCTCTGATTTTGAACCAGTCACAGAGGAAGAAGTAAGCAGGCTCCTTGCATCTTCTCGCCCAACCACTTGCATCACTGACCCATTTCCGTCACATCTCCTCCAGTCCCTTTCCCCTGCTGTCACCCCTCACTTAACTAAAATATTTAACCGCTCTCTCTTGTATCTTTCCCTCCTCATTTAAGCATGCCATCATACATCCACTACTTAAAAAACCATCCCTCGACCAAAACTGTGCCGCTAACTATAGACCTGTCTCTAATCTTCCCTTCATCTCTAAACTCCTGGAACGCCTGGTCCACTCCCATCTTATCCGCTATCTCTCTGATAACTCTCTTCTCGACCCTCTCAATCCGGTTTCCGCTCCTTACACTCTACTGAAACTGCCCTCACTAAAGTCTCTAATGATCTACTAACAGCTAAATCAAATGGTCATTACTCCATGCTAATTCTCTTGGATCTCTCTGCAGCATTCGACACTGTGTATCATCAGCTCCTCCTCACTATGCTCCGTTCCATTGGCCTCAAGGACACCGTTCTCTCCTGGTTCTCCTCCTATCTCTCTGACCGCTCCTTTACTGTATCTTTTGCCGGTTCCTCCTCCTCTCACCTTCCCCTTACTGTTGGGGTTCCTCAAGGATCGGTTCTAGGCCCCCTCCTCTTCTCCTTGTACACTGCCCCTATTGGTCAAACAATCAGTAGATTTGGTTTCCAGTAACATCTCTATGCTGATGACACCAAATTATACGCTTCTTCTCCTGACATCACGCCAGCCTTTCTAGAGAACACCGGCGATTGTCTAAACGCTGTGTCTAACATCATGTCCTCACTATATCTGAACCTGTCAAAGACTGAACTCCTTGTGTTTCCTCCCTCTACTAATGTACCTATACCCGACATTGCTATTTCTGTGTGTGGCTCCACTATTACTCCCCAGCAACATGCCCGCTGTCTTGGGGTCATACTTGATTCTGAGCTTTCCTTTGCCCCCACATTCGATCACTGGCTCGCTCTTGTCATCTGCACCTCAAAAACATTTCTAGAATTCGACCTTTTCTTTTGAGTCTGCAAAAACTCTTACTGTTTCTCTTATTCATTCTCGTCTTGACTATTGTAACTCTCTTCTAATCGGTCTCTCTCTTACCAAACTCTCCCCTCTCCAATCTGTCTTAAATGCTGCAGCCAGGATCATATTCCTCACCAATCGTTACACCGATGCCTCTACCTTGTGCCAGTCATTACACTGGCTACCCATCCACTCCAGAATTCAGTATAAACTTATTACCCTCACCCACAAAGCCCTCCATGGCGCAGCACCACCCTACATCTCCTCCCTTGTTTCAGTATACCACCCTACCCGCGCCCTCCGTTCTGCTGATGACCTGAGGTTAGCATCCTCAATAATCAGAACCTCCCACTCTCGTCTCCAAGACTTTACACGTGCTGCGCCAATTCTTTGGAATGCACTTCCCAGGTCAATACGATTAGTCCCCAATCCCCACAATTTTAAGCGTGCCCTGAAAACTCATTTATTCAGACTGGCCTATCGCCTCAACACATTAACCTAATCTATCCCTGTGTGGCACAGCCAAAAGTTTTACCATAACCAGGTTCCCCGCATCATGTTCCCACATGCTTTATGCATCCATTAGCCCGTGTCTGTACTGTTAACACTTAACATTATGGCTGGTCCATACAATCAGGGCAACTGTTACCACCCACCTTTCGTGTCTACCTCTTTCCTCATAGACTGTAAGCTTGCGAGCAGGGCCCTCATTCCTCTTGGTATTTGTTATAATCTATGTGATTATTGTTATGCTGTAATGTCTATTGTCTGTACAAATCCCCTCCGAAATGTAAAGTACTGCGGAATATGTCGGCGCTATAGAAATAAAATTTATTATTATTATTATAATCTGCAGAGTCCAGTTTTTTTAAAGTTAAATAATACATCATGGCCGCTGCATGGCAGAAAGGGTTTGACTTCCAATGTTCTCAAGTAATGTTTTTCCAGTCCTCGCAAGGTGTGCTATAGCTGAGGAGGGTATTGATACCTATATTGTCCCTACTGAAGGAGGAAGACATCCCTTACAAATGGGGATTCACCTTTCAAATAATGACATCAAAGACTGGAAGTAAGTGATATTCCGTAAACTGAGAGACCTTGCCGACTTCTTGGGGATGTTCAAACTCTAGATGGTAGACTTGCTGGAATGTCAGACAACACTTCACCTCGTAATTGCACCTCCTGGGTGGTAAGATTCCTCACGTCCCAAGAAACCAAAGAGTGCCAGAGTACCAGCTCAAGACACTTCAGGAGTCTTCATACTTGGCATGTTAAATTTAGTTCTGCTTTCCAGGCTTTAACTACATAGGCCATATAATTTGAGTATATCTGATACTTCACAGAAATTAACAGTGGTATTGCCGATTATTTCATTTAATTGATGTATCTACAGGTAAGTCCTCTAATCCGTTCTCATTGTCTTATCCATACAAGTAATGAAAAGACTATTACTTGTATCCACTTTATTAATAACTAAGAATGGAAAAAGATACATGGTACTCAAGATATTCTGTCTAGCTTCAGTGGCTATTATTAATCCTGCTACAATATTAGGGGTCACTATTGCAATCTCGCCATAGCTCAACTTCAGGAGAAAATTACATCATATCTTTGCACGCATAAGCTGTTCCCTTGCAAATGAGGTACTGATGAGTCTCAAAGATGATTTTATCTTAGAAGAGGTGACTGCAGTAATTGGAGAGCCAAACCTGGAAAAGCCCAGGCCCAGATGGTTATCCAGATAGATATTTGCAAATTATTTTGGGTTCATAAAGTCCACTACTATTACAATATGTAACCATATTTCTTCAGGGGGACTCATTCCCACTCCAAGCTCTTATGTCTCATATTACAGTTCTCCCCAAACCTGGGAAAGATCCTTCACTCAGTAGCCCCTATTGCCCGATATATCTAATCAACACAGATATCAAGTTACCATATATGAAAAGCTATTTTATCCTGCGGTCCCTAATGCCCTTGATGATAAAATTGAGACCAGGTAGGGTTTGTACCTGGCCACAAAGCCAGAAAACACCACTCAGATTATCTCTCTAATAGATGGAATAGGAGGAGATCTGTCAGTCCCATGTGCATCCTGTCAATTAATGATGTGCAAGCCTTTGACAGGGTACACTGGAAATTTGTTTCAGGCTCTTTGGAGCCTTGGCTTGCAAGGGATCTTGCTACTCAAAAGAACACAAACTTGCCTTATTTGTGGATGACCTTCTTTACATTTCATGATATCTAAACTACATCAGTTTGGTTCTCTTAGCAATTTCAAGATAAACTTCCACACATCTGAAATGCTCAATATCTCCCTTCCCTCAACAGTGCAAAAAAATAGAGAGGGGGCGCGCACTAAGGCGGTAAATGAGGGACACCAGCGTGTTTAACAAAGGTAATCCACTCACCTGATGTGGTTGTGAAGGGTCACAACCACCTAAGGAAGTTTTGTCCTCTGCAGATCCCAGGATGCAGATAAAACAGTAGAGAAGAGAAAAGCCGATTGCTGCCCTGATGAAGTGGCCAGGAGGCCATGAAACGCTTTGGCTTGAGTGTGAATAAAGGTTTGTTTGCATCTTCGGTTGGTTCCTTGTGACCTAGCGCGGACGAACCCCGGCTTTTCTCTTCTCTACTAGTTTCCCTCAACAGTAGTTGATCCAGTTACCATGGTTCAGAATAATCAACACAATTAAAATGGACCTCCTACCCTGAATAATATATATATATATATATATATATATATATATATATATATATATATATATATATATATATATATATATATATAATTTTTTTTTTTAATTTTTTTTTTTTTTTATAATACCCACTTACTTAACTGCATCTTTCTTCTCCCGTCTGAAAACCACAGTAACTAGATTTATCTGGGCCAACAAACATCCCCGCTTGTCATGCCATTTACTAATCAAAGGTAAACAATCGGGTGAGGTGGCCCTCCCAGATTTTCTTCTTTACAGCTGTGCTTCCCTAGGCAAATATATCTTAAATCTGTTTTATCATCTTATGATCAGAGTGTCACAGAAACTTAACTTGATTGACTCCTTTATAAGGTCTGCCTCCATATCATCTTACATTTTTCTTTTCATACCAATATTATCCCACAGCCTTACTTTTATTCCCACCCTGTCGAGTTCCTTTACATTTCCCCCAAATCTGACCTATCTTCCCATTCCTCTTTCTCCCTTTTCCCCATTCCTCTCATTTCTTCTTTCTTCCCCTCTCCTTTTGTAATTGTTCAGAATACAAAGTTCAATAAGATTGTTTGAGATAGTTATTAATGTATATTGTGAACTCTAACACTCTAACTACATTGTACAACTGTTTTTATTATAGCACTTTAGCTTTATCACCTCATTTTGCTGTTTTGATTTAACCTGTAAAACTCAATAAAACTTAAATTTTTTCCTCTTCGCCACGACAGCACCCACTGAGAGAGGGGATCCGCCCCCGGAACAGGAAACCTACAGAGAGATAAATGGGGCGGTCCCCCTCGCTCCCTCAGTTTTTGGTTTCCTGTTCCTGGAAAGGAACCCGCAGAAGAGGATTCCTGGTCTGGTAGCCGCCTGCGTGCAGAATATGAGCAGCAGGGGCCCCAGGACTGGAGGCAGCGTCGGGCGGAGAGGTGTATTCCCCCCCCAGAGCTGGTAATGCAGGTGAGGCCGGAGGTGAGAGTGGTGCCAAGGCTCACTGGGGGGGGACATGGCTATACCCCCCCCCCCCCCCCGAGGGGGCAGGCACATTACAAATACCATTTGGGCATACTGGGACGCGCGCCCCCCCCCCCCCTGAAAGGAGGCAGAAGAGCTCGAGCGTTCGTGCTGAGCAGCGCCACCGGGGGTCATACCTGCAGCAGGGGTTAATGTGAGGAGGACCCCGTGTGTTGATGGCGGGGCGCAGATGCGCGGTGGGCATCGCCAGACGACCGCCGCATCAGTAAATCGCTGTGACCGAGCGTTCCCCAGGAGAGGCAACCCGGAAGTGGTAAAAGGACTTCCGGGGTCAGGACAGGAGGCAGAGACCGCGGGACAACGCCCGCGCATGCGCAGAGCCGAAAAAAAAAAAAAATGGTGGACGAAAAAAAAAAAAAAGAAGAGGAGCAGCTATAGCAGAGGCTTTAAAAGGAAGCCACAGACACAGCGCTAGTGCACAGTCATGTCGTCCTTAGATGACCCAGCTTCGCTCCCGTTAGGTCAGCCAGTGGAATCCCCACATGGCAGTAGACAGAGCAGTGCTACAAGGAGAAGCAGTAGCACCAGAAAAAGTGGTAGCTCCAGGAAGGAATCTAGTGGACCTTCCAGGCAAGATGAGCCCTTAGAGAAAAAATGTAAAGAAAAGAAGTCGTCCCATGCTTCGCCTCAGCCTGGGTCGCGGACCCCGCAGCCGGTAGTTTGCAGACGAAACTCACGGGTGAGTGTTTTTTGGTCAGAATAAATAATTGATGGCCGCCTTTTTCTGGTCCATACCCCCTTTAGGCTAAAAGAACGGAGAAGGCGAAAAATAGAGAGTGTGCCTTATGTTCTCAGCCCCTCCCAGACGGCCACCCTAAGAGATTATGCCAATCGTGTATTGAGGAGGCCTTACAGGAGGAATCCTCACGAAAGAAGGAGGATATCCGGGCAATGATAAGAGAGGAGCTACGGGCCTTAGGCGGTTCCAGTAGTTTGGGGGGCCACTCCTCCGTGAGAGAAATATGTTCGTCAAGAGGAGGAGCCTCGCTGGCGTCAAAGTCGCCGTCAGAAACCGGGGAACTAGATTCCGATAAATCCCAGGAATACCTTTCCTCAGAGGACGAGGACCAAACGTGTTTCCCCACGGACAGTGTCAGTAATTTAGTGAAGTCTGTCCGAAATACCATGGGGTTGCCAGAGAGTAAGTACCCCAAGACCCCACAAGACATAATGTTTGCAGGCATTTCCCGTAAAAAAGTCCGGGCATTCCCAGTGGTCCCAGCTGTAAAAGAGCTAGTTAAAAGGGAGTGGGAAAAACAAGGTCAGAGAACCTTCCTCCCCTTAACGTCAAAGCGTAAGTACCCTTTTGACGATGAGGAATTAACAGCCTGGTCGAGAGCCCCCAAGGTGGATGCGGCAGTGGCCTCTACCTCTCGTAGATCCTCCCTGCCGGTAGAGGATTCAGGAACTTTGGCTGACTCTTTGGATCGTAAAACCGATGCATTCCTTAAAAGATCTTGGGAAGCATGTACGGCAGCCTTTAAGCCCGCAATAGCAGCCACGTGCACGGCAAGATCAATGTTGGTGTGGCTGAATGACCTAGAGGACAATATTAAGAATGGAGTAGCTAGGAATAGACTCCTTTCCTCTATGCCCCTCATTAAGGGAGCAGCGGCCTTCCTCTCCGTCTCCTCCGCGGACTCTCTCCGGTTATCGGCTAGAGCGGCAGGACTAACCAATGCGGGCCTTATGGTTGAAAGGGTGGAAAGGAGACACGCAAACAAAGACTAGACTGTGTGCTATACCCTGCCAGGGTAAGTACCTGTTTGGCACGGAACTGGATGAGATTTTGACAAAAGCGGGGGAGAGGAAGAAGGGTTTTCCTAACCCATATGTTCCGTTTAACAGGAGGGCCTACAGGAAGCCGCCGTTTGGCAAAAAGAAGGACTTTAGACCCCAGGACCGCTGGGGAAATAAGGACCCCAAACAAAGGGGCAACCTATTCGGGAAACGTCCCTTCAGGGGAGACGGGTCCCGATAAAACCATTACACCGGTAGGTGGCAGGCTATTAAAATTCAGCCACCAATGGGAGAAGGTGACATCAAACCCATGGGCCATGAATATTGTGTCATCAGGCCTAAAATTAGAATTTGCTCGGCATCCACCGAACTCCTTCCTATTGACTTCTATGAAGTCCCGGACACAGCAGGAAGCACTGGAGATAGAGATTGCAGTACTGCTAACTAAACAGGTCCTAGTAGAGGTCCCAGGGGACGAAATAGGAATGGGCTTTTATTCTCCTCTATTTTTAGTCCCAAAACCAGATGGCTCTTATAGGACTATAATAAATTTAAAGAAGCTTAATACCTTCTTAAAGCTGAGGCCGTTTTAAAATGGAGTCGATAAAGTCTGCAATAAAACTTTTGTTCCCCAGGTGTTATATGGCAGTCTTGGACCTAAAGGACGCCTATTACCATCTCCCCATATATCGTGGGCACCAGAGGTTCCTGCGGGTAGCAGTCTGGTTCAAAGGTCGGATTCAGCATTTCCAGTTTGCGGCAATGCCATTCGGGCTATCCATGGCTCCTCGGGTATTTACCAAATTGATGCTGGAGGTGATGTCGTATGTAAGGCTGAATGACACCCTAGTTGTCCCTTACTTAGACGACCTACTCATAGTGGGAAATTCTGTTTCACAGTGCAAAGCCAGAATAGCTAAGATTATCTCATCCCTTCAAACACTAGGCTGGCTAATTAACTGGGAGAAGTCTAGACTAGAACCAGTAACCTGTCAGAGGTTTCTAGGCCTGCAAGTAGACTCCGTAACTGGGGAATGTTTTCTGCCACACGCCAAAGCGATAGCCATAATCAATAAGATACGGAATACTACAGGAAGACCCATAATATCATTGAGACAGGGTATGTCCTTGCTGGGGTCCCTGATAT
Organism: Dendrobates tinctorius; assembly: GCF_039654945.1. Lineage (NCBI taxonomy): Eukaryota > Metazoa > Chordata > Amphibia > Anura > Dendrobatidae > Dendrobates > Dendrobates tinctorius. The sequence goes on along the minus strand of NW_027361770.1, from coordinate 40,335,914 downwards.
CGTGCATTCCAGCGGTGCAGTGGGCCCAGTTCCACTCCAGAGAACTACAGTGGGCTATTCTGCAGGAAACAGACTGCAGGGGCGGTTGGAGGGGGAGATGTCCCTATCGCCCGAGGTGGTTGAATCCCTAAAATGGTGGTTAAATCCTTCCAATTTATCGAAGGGAGTGCAATGGTGGGTGACTCCCTCCAAAATACTCACCACGGATGACAGCCCCTTAGGTTGGGGGGCCCACCTAGAGGAGCACATGGTACAAGGCTGGTGGCGTAATGATGAAATAGAAACCTCCTCTAATGTAAAGGAGCTAACAGCGATTTTCTATGCGATATCTCATTTTCTCCCGCAGTTAAGAGGCACCCACATGAGAATCCAGACAGACAATACCACCGCAGTGGCCTATATAAACCGGCAAGGAGGCACGCGGTCAGTACCATTGATGTCTATCGCGGGAAAGATCCTAGAAATGGCCAAGGTACATCTTCTCTCCTTGTCAGCGCTCCACATAAGAGGAGTAGACAACTCCCGAGCAGACTATCTCAGTCGCCAAGCCCTATATCAGGGCGAGTGGGTCCTCAGCAGGCACGTCTTCGAAATGATAGCGTCAGAATGGGGCAGACCAGAGATAGACCTATTCGCGACCAGAGCCAACAGGCACGTAAGAAGGTTTGCTTCACTCTACAGGTCAGACAACCCAGAGATTCTAGATGCCCTCCTAGCACCCTGGACATTCCAGCTAGCCTATGCCTTCCCTCCAATGGTTCTACTACCAACAGTAGTCAGGAAGAGAAGACAGGAGAGAGCGAGGGTCATCTTGATAGCCCCGTTTTGGCCAAAAAGACCGTGGTTTTCATGGCTGAGAGCCATGTCAGTAACCGACCCGTGGATCCTGCCGCTGCACCAGAATCTTCTCTCGCAGGGACCCTGCTACCATCCACAGGCCAAAGCCCTGCACCTAGCGGCCTGGAATTTGAAAGGGAGCTACTGAGGCAGAAGGGTTTCTCAAAGAACCTAATCAACACCCTGCTACAAAGTAGGAAGGAGTCCACAACAAAAATATATGCTAAAGTGTGGAGAAAGTTCCTGGCCTTTCACCCAGCAAAACTAGCCGGTGAAGTACCCATTACGGCCATTCTAGAATTTCTGCAAAGAGGCCGAGAATTGAGGCTCTCAGTAAGCACTCTAAAGGTCCACGTGTCAGCCCTAGGAGCCCTATTTAACTATAACGTGGCAGCAAATAGATGGGTGACCCGTTTCATCTCAGCTTGTCAACGCTCAGAACCGGTGCATATTCCTCAGCTACCAGCATGGAACCTTACTCTAGTTTTGGATGCTTTCACTCAGGCACCATTTGAGCCCATAAGCTCAGCATCAGTGAAGTGCCTCTCATTAAAAACCGCTATGCTAGTAGCCTTAGTATCGGCTAGAAGAGTGAGTGATCTTCACACTCTATCAGTAGACCCTCCGTTCCTGTCAATAACACGAGACAGTCTGATTTTAAAGACAGACCCGTCCTACCTTCCAAAACGGGCAACTAAATTTCATAGATCTCAGGAGATATGCCTACCTTCCTTCTATGAGAACCCGTCAACACAGGACGAGGTGAAATATCACACTTTAGATGTGAAAAGAGCGGTGCTAGCCTACCTAGATAGGACCAGTCCCTGGAGGCAGAGTAGGTCTCTTTTTGTCTCCTTCCAGGGTAACAGGAAGGGGTCTGCAGTTACATCAGGCACGATATCCAGATGGATTAGAGATGCGATCACAATGGCATATTTGGCAAAAGGAGAAGACCCTCCACTGGGGATTAAGGCGCACTCTACTAGAGCCATATCATCCTCCTGGGCTGAGAGGGCGAACGTCCCAATTGAACAAATATGTAAGGCTGCAACCTGGTCTTCTCCGTCTACCTTTTATAGTCACTATAGACTAGATTTGTCCTCTACCGAGGATCTAACTTTTGGTAGATCAGTCCTTAACACGGTGTGCCCTCCCAAGTGATTATCTCTGGAAATCTCTCAGTGGGTGCTGTCGTGGTGAAGAGGAAAAACCGGATTACTTACTGGTAATACTCTTTTGTAGAGTCCACAACAGCACCCGCTCACTTCCCTCCCGTAAAGATTTTTTCACACATGGGTCTCCTTGGTGGTGGAGATTATGAGTTAAGTTAGATATGTGATTAAACTTAGTAAGCATAAAACTACATAGGGGTAAGATAGATGAATCGCCCAAACAAATTGACTAAAACATGTATGGCGGTTCCTCCGTTGTTCTCGGTAACACAAACTGAGGGAGCGAGGGGGACCGCCCCATTTATCTCTCTGTAGGTTTCCTGTTCCGGGGGCGGATCCCCTCTCTCAGTGGGTGCTGTCGTGGACTCTACAAAAGAGTATTACCGGTAAGTAATCCGGTTTTCCTATGGATGTAATTTTGTCTAATAATTTATTTTTTTAGCGCCAACATATTGACTAAATGCTGCAATACAAAGAGCCCCCTTAAGCCGTCTAAAAACTCGTTATTGTAAAACTGTAAAAAAGCATAAAAATTTAAATCGCCCTCCTTTTTCCCCTTTAAGCATGTTTGATATCGCTACATGCGTAATAGATTTATCAAAATGTAAAATTAACAAATGTCAGAATTTTGGTTGTTATTCCTCCCTGAAAGAATACTCTGAAAAAGCGATCAAAATATGTGTATGTGCCCCAAAATGTGTCAGACTCTGTCCCATCGATGGAACAGTCTCGGGGACAATTGAACTGTGCTCAAAAAATTTTGAGTATCTATCTTATTGTCGTAGTATGTGCGTGCCCAGTGAAAGATTGGGCAAAGTGACACTTTAAATAAGTGAATGTTTCCAATCTTTTAAGGCGCCTAAAAAAAAAAAAAAAATCAATTTACAAACATTTGCATGGGAAAATGTAAATGGATACTAATATTGTCCTGGTACATAGTTCAGTTGTCTGTCATATATTCCTGACCAAGGAGCCTAAGTACCAGTTTTCCTGCTTTTGTTCTGCAAGGATTCAGCCCAGTTCTTGGCAAGGAATAATAAGTTATCCATCAATACTAGACGAGAAGACTGACTCATGCAGACAAGTAAGGCCTGTTTCACATTTCCGTTTGTTTCCATAAGTCAAAATCTGCCGTTTTTCAAAAAAACGGATCCGCCATTTTTTCCCGTTGACTTGCATTAGCGGCGGATTTTGATGGATGGTCATCCGTTGGATCCGTTTCTTGACGGATCTGCCAAAATTTTGGCGTCCGCTGACTTGTGTGGATGGACAATGAAACTTTTTTTTTTGTCTGCACGGATCTGCACTTTTACACTGAGCATGCCCGGAAGAATTTCCTTGACAGAAATTTAACCTTAAATCCCGTTCTGGTGGCAGAAAAAATTCTATCTCTATCTCTCTTTCCAGGCTGCGGTTCCTTTAAATTTCCGACTTCAGCGGATCCGTCAAAACAACGGTCCGGTGGCACACGGTGTCACAACGGAAACGGATCCGTCTTTTGCATTTTTCACGGATTGCAGCTGACCAAAGAAAACGGAAGTGTGAAAGAGGCCAAAGGGTTGAGAAGAAATTGGATAATTGTAAACTGCTGTATACTTCCAGTACAAAGAATAACAATAGGCTCTTTCTTGGTCTGTACCTACTCTATGACTAAATGTCTGGATACACACACTTATGCACATACCCACTTTTGTACATAATAGTGTAATAATCCTTTCTGTTGTGAAAACTAAACTGTCATTATTATTGGACATGAAGTAAAAAGGAAATTTGTAGAAAACTGCAAAGTAGATCAAACTTGATTTTGTATTACGAGTTTGTCTGACTGAGATTGCTTCTGATACAGTAATAAACTGAAGTGTGAAGGAATGGTCATATATAATTATGTGACAACACTCAGCCTAGTGTTTCACCAACCGTTGGCACATGCCAGCCTATCAGACACCGGCATTGGTCATGCAGAGTTCATAGAAACCTTTCTGCTTTGTGTGTTGCTAAGTACCATCAGACTTTTGCCATAGAGGATCTATGATTGGACCCATGCATACTAGCAGGAATAAAGTCAGCATGGTTTGTGCTCACTATAGGGCCTGGGAGGTGGCAGGAGGATAAGGGGTTACATATAAATAATTAAATAGAAAAAAATCTTTACAAATATTGCAAGCAATGTTTAACTTTGACCTTGGAGATTAGTTATAATGGTGCATCTACTGTGTAGAAGAATTCCAGCCTTGTATAAGTCGGTGTCATTATGCTGCATTTTCCAATAACCATTTATCCAAGAACCACAACTACTAATTAGAACAAATTCATTAGATAATTTATTGTATTTCATTTCAGCTTTTGGTTTTCAATTGTTTTTTTTTTTTTTTGTACCTCCCTATTAAAGACAGGCTTTATGGCAGCTAAAGTGACTGACACATGTCAGAATGAACAGTAGATAAGCTGTGATGTGGGTCAGCTGATCATCTATCCACAGGGTGTCTTGTAAATTGCTCATCGCTGGGATCCTCACCAATCCTGAGGACAGGGCTCTGAATTTCCCTTCTCCTGCATGTTTACCACTGCTCTATTCAGTGCACTATGTCTGTCCTAAAGGGAATGAATGGAGTGATGGTGCACACATGGGACCAGCTCTTCATTTGAGTGATTCTTGAGCCCTATACTTGACATCTCTGGGGTCTTTACAGTTACACCCCAACGTTCAGACTATGGTTAGGTGATCAGATGTTATACTGGGCCAATTCCTTTAATAGTGTTTTTTAGGAAGTCAAGGAGTACATTCTCTCCAGAGAGCAGAGTGACAGAGTAGCTGCATACAGATCTTTGTCATCGTGCATAGTATTTCTATCCTGACGAATTTTCACTTGCAACAGTATGGCATAACAGTTTTTAATCTCCCCAACCTACTGTGTCTAAATCTACACTGCACCCCGTAATGTTCTCTTGTGGAAGCAACTTAGCAGTTCTCCAGAAATAGAAAAAAATATTTAACTAAAGGAAATATTAGAACTAAATTCTTAACTACTGAACATTTAATTAGTATATCACAACTGTTTTGTCTAGGGAGGTAGTCACCATTCACTGATAGCAAGCTGTCCTAGAATATTAGGACTGATGCCTGTATGTGTAGTTGGAAGCTTTGCTGCTGTAACCTAGAGATACCTATACCATGTACTGTCATGCAGAAAAAAAGGTAGACGGGTAATGTAAGTGACCTCTTGCCTCAGCACCTCTGGTATCTCCAGTATAATTCAGAAAGGCAGGGTTAACAGCAGTGTGAGCAGCCTCTTCTTACTTCAGCACCTCTGGTATCTCCAGTATTCTATTAGAAAGACCTGGTGGATAGCAGTGTGGTCAGCCTCTTCTTAATTAAGCTCACCTGGTATCTCCAGTATTGGATCAGACAGACAGAGTGAACAGCAGTGTGAGTGGCCTTTTCTTACCTCTGCATCCCTGGTATATTCTGTATAAGATCAGAAAGACATGGTGGACAGCAGTGTGAGCAGCCTATTTTTTTTTTTTCTACCTCTTTTTTTTTTTTTTTTTTTTTTTTTTAACTCTGCTCCCCTGGTATCTCCAGTATTGGATCAGAATATCCCGTCGTAGCACATCAGTACTACATATGAAGGGAGGAAACTGCGCTTCCACTGCTGATTGGCAGCTGTTAACATTCTAAGACAGGTGGTCCTATCAGGGCATCAAGATGAAGGCCATTTTAACTCTATAGGGATTTCCTGCTCTAGACAAAACAACTGTGATTTGCAAATTAAAAGTATTTAGAAATGTATTTAGTTTTATTTAGCTATATATTTTTCTCTTTTCCCGGACATCCCCTTTTGTTTACCACATCTGCTAATCCTTTATTAGATGTATAGGCGAGTATGCTTTGTTTTGTCACTTTAGAGCATATGCTGTTTTCCTTTTTTCAATGGCCGTTAATGAAAGAAACAGAATAAGGTGCAAATAATTGGGGTCAATAATTTGTGCCAGCTTAATGCTAGAAATGTTGAACTCTTGTGTTTGTCAGTAAGATGGGGTGATTGAGTGAAAATACTGAAATCTGATCAATTATGTTTTGAAACCATTTGTGGACATTGTTTTTCTGTTAGTAAAATTCTGGAATTTGGATGTTCAAATAGGTTGATTCACACATTAAGTATGTTGGGAAGACCGTACACACCTTTCCTTATGGCATTAAAATTCCTGACATTTTTTGACTATCAAACTGCTTTATATGCTGTGTGTACACACTACGTAGGCTCATAGCGAGACAATGCAAGAATAGAAAAGAAAATATTTGATGCTGTACGGCCTTTGAAAATCTTTTTGCGAAAGCAGACAGACGTTCTTTTAACTACACTTTGATGTAATGGTGTTGGTCTACATTATGAAAACTTGCATTGTATTGATGTTGTAAATGTCACCTATTTATTCAAATAGACTTTTTTTTCTTGTATGTAGGAAATGAGACGCAGTGATTACCTCAAAAGATTGTGCAACAAAATATTAAGTTAAGGGTACCATCATTTCTGTCCAGGCCTTTTTCATGAGTTTTATTTTTTTTTAAATTCTGTGGAAGCATGGTTGAAAAGTAATGTCTGACATTCATTTGTTCATTTTCATAGATTTTTGATTTATTAATACTTTTGTCAGATTCAAGTTATTTCTCTGACCATTGTGAGATTTTCTGTCATGAAACGAGGGGTACCAACAATTTTGACCACATGTGTAAGCTTTTTTTTTTATTTAGGTACTCTTGTTTCCAAGCATTTATGAAACAATACGTCATTCATGGGGTGACCAGAAAAATGCCCACTGGAAAATTGCCCACATGGAAAATTGCCCACACTGAAAACTGCCCACACAGAAAATTGCCCCCACGGAAAATTGCCCCCACGGAAAATTGCCCCCATGGAAAACTGCCCACACAGAAAATTGCCCCCACGGAAAATTGCCCCCACGGAAAATTGCCCCCACGGAAAATTGCCCCCACGGAAAATTGCCCCCACGGAAAATTGCCCCCACGGAAAATTGCCCCCACGGAAAATTGCCCCCACGGAAAATTGCCCCCACGGAAAATTGCCCCCACGGAAAATTGCCCCCACGGAAAATTGCCCCCACGGAAAATTGCCCCCACGGAAAATTGCCCCCACGGAAAATTGCCCCCACGGAAAATTGCCCCCACGGAAAACTGCCCACACGGAAAATTGTCAATTGCAACATCACAAAGTTTCAGATCTATGATATTTGAGGTGCAAGGTGAGGATGTTCACATGATATGTGAAAAATGCCCACAGAAAATTGTCCACAGACATGAATACCCACAGGAAAACAGTAGCGAGTTATAGGTGAGATGCTCTGCAGGACAGAGTAGCATAGATCTATAGGTTAAATGCTCTGCAGGACAGGGGGATAGTATGCAAGTATACGTGAGATGCTCTCCAGGGCAGTACAATAATATAGAATTATAGGTGAGATGCTCTGCAGGACAGAATAGTATAGAATTATAGGTTAAATGCTCTGCTGGACGGGGGATAGTATACAGGTATAGGTGAGATGCTCAAGCATTTATGAAACAATACGTCATTCAAGGGGTGACCAGAAAAATGCCCACATGGAAAATTGCCCCCACGGAAAATTGCCCCCACGGAAAATTGCCCCCACGGAAAATTGCCCCCACGGAAAACTGCCCACACGGAAAATTGTCAATTGCAACATCACAAAGTTTCAGATCTATGATATTTGAGGTGCAAGGTGAGGATGTTCACATGATATGTGAAATATGCCCACAGAAAATTGTCCACAGACATGAATACCCACAGGAAAACAGTAGCGAGTTATAGGTGAGATGCTCTGCAGGACAGAGTAGCATAGATCTATAGGTTAAATGCTCTGCAGGACAGGGGGATAGTATGCAAGTATACGTGAGATGCTCTCCAGGGCAGTACAATAATATAGAATTATAGGCGAGATGCTCTGCAGGACAGAATAGTATAGAATTATAGGTTAAATGCTCTGCAGGACAGGGGGATAGTATACAGGTATAGGTGAGATGCTCTGCAGGACAGAATAGTATAGAATTATAGGTTAAATGCTCTGCTGGACGGGGGATAGTATACAGGTATAGGTGAGATGCTCTGCAGGACAGAGAATAGTATAGAATTATAGGTTAAATGCTCTGCAGGACAGGGGGATAGTGTACAAGTATACAGTAGGTGAGATGCTGTGCAGGACAGAGAATAGTATAGAATTACAGGTTAAATGCTCTGCAGGACAGGGAGGTAGTATACAGGTATAGGTGAGATACTCTGCAGGACAGAGAACAGTATAGAATTATAGGTTAAATGCTGTGCAGGACAGGGGGATAGTATGCAAGTATATGTGAGATACTCTGCAGGACAGGGGGATAATATAGAACTCTAGGTGAGATGCTCTGCAGCACAGAAGCACATTAGCTTCGGCTTTTTGAGGGCAGGAGTCATGATAATATTCTGTTGGTTCTTGAACTACGTTGTCATCTTTTGTTTTGAGAATTGAATTGAACTTTGAAGAGTGATGCAGTCGGCATCTCCAAGTCACCACTGCGTTGATAGTATGAAATGCAAGATATTCAAACCCCAAGTAAATCATAACTTTGTTGAAAAAATGTAACTTTAAACTCCAGCGGACAAAATCCAGGATGCAAAATTTTAAAAAGTTTTTTCTTGCATTAGCAAAGATTTTTATTATTAAAGTCCATCATAAAATAAATCCACACTTCTGGACAGTAGATAAATAGATTAGGGGAAGGGGGGGGTTAGCTAACACTCCCCCCCCCCCCCCCCCCCCCCCCTTCCCCTAATCTATTTATCTACTGTCCAGAAGTGTGGATTTATTTTATGATGGACTTTAATAATAAAAATCTTTGCTAATGCAAGAAAAAACTTTTTAAAATTTTGCATCCTGGATTTTGTCCGCTGGAGTTTAAAGTTACATTTTTTCATTTGAATCTGTCGTGGCTGGCTCCTGCTCTGGTCTCCGTGCAGACTTTCTCCTGGATTGATATTGGATCTCACACACCGGAGTGTACGGGTAAGGCTGGTTTCACATTCGCGTTAAAACAACGCTGCGCCCTGCGTCGTTAAGCCCCGCCCCGATCCGGCTCCCTGCCCGCCCCATCCGGGATCACCGCCTACTTTCGCATTTGCACGCATGCGATCGGCGCACCCTATCTTTAGCATAGGGTGCGCAGATCATGCGCTGCCAGTGTGAAAGTAGCGTGCTGCGCACTTTTGACGGTGCGCCGTGCGCGCCGAAATGCAGCATGTTGCATTTCGGCGCGCACGGCGCACCGTCAAAAGTGCGCAGCACGCTACTTTCACACTGGCAGCGCATGATCTGCGCACCCTATGCTAAAGATAGGGTGCGCCGATCGCATGCGTGCAAATGCGAAAGTAGGCGGTGATCCCGGATGGGGCGGGCAGGGAGCCGGATCGGGGCGGGGCTTAACGACGCAGGGCGCAGCGTTGTTTTAACGCGAATGTGAAACCAGCCTTAGCTGGCTTTGAAAATCTGCAGTTTTTTTGTATCATAACTTTGTTCCACTGGCTAGAATACTTTAGATGAACTCAAAATACACTTTTATTGAAAAGAAATTAAAAAATATGGGGATAGAGCTATTAAAGTACATGCTTTAACTAACCAAAGCAATTGGCTGGCACAGCAGGAAAGTCATTGTTCACTGGGGTTGTACCAAAAGGAATGACAGGATTGCCAATTTGAAACAATGGGGGTGGGGAAGCACTGGAAGGAACATGTGAAATAATGTCAACAAGGAAACCCAGTTGACTTCCATGGGCTCCATTGAAATACAATACAGCACAACACAGGCAGCAAAGAAAATGCAAAATGGATTTCACCACAGGTGTCTAGGCCCAGCTTACTTCTCTGGGTTCTACAGGTTCGGTTCACTCACACCTAGTCCCAGAGTACAGATTCTGTTCTTACGAGCTGTCAGTCCACTGTGCTAAAATTAATTCCATGCTCAGTGTGGGTGTGTATAGGCCTAGAGATCCTTAATCAAATCCATTCTGCAGGTGCCAGATTCACTGCCCCTGAAATCAATGGGAGAGTGGCGCTGCTCTTGCACGTCCGGCTCCTTTGTTGGTCAGTGACATCACTATGGAGACACATGGGGTCAATGGGTGCTCTTGTCTGCTGACCTGGCTGTCTTTCGAGAACCCACAAAAACCAGGGCTCATCCCACTCAACGCCCGCATTCGATCTCCACGGGTAGAACACCACTCAGACAATTAAGAGTGAGGGGAACACACATTGGTAAGACTATTGGTTCACCAACAGAAAAAAACAGAGGTGCAACGACTGATTTGAAGGCCACGAGCAGGCACAGGTATGCAGATGCCTGCTTCTGCTGGATCTCCGTCCTCACTGAAGACGCAGATCCAGATGACATGCATGGTGTTGCAGAGAACCGTCGGGTCCTTGCACTGCGATACATGCTGCACTGCAACACATGCAGTGTCTGTGAGCTGACGTCGGAGGTGCAGCCACAGGGAGCATAGCATGACAATGGCGCAGACTCCGATGTCAGCTGCCGGGCTGTGCGGTGGATACAAAAGACACTGGGCGACGTGGGAGCAGAGGAAAGGTGAGTATAAATGTTTTTGTTTTTAATTATGCATTAGGGGCAGAACGGGGACAAATACACTAGGATTGGGGACCATGTAAACCAGGATGGGGACATATATACCAGGAAGTGGGCCTATATACCAGGATGGAGACCATATATACCATCATTAGGATATATACTATATACCCGGATGCTGACATGTTCACCAGGATGATGGGCATATATACCAGGATGGGGGACATTTTGCTACATAATGAAAGGGGCAATTCATAAGTCTTTATAGAATTTAGAACACTAAAGGGGCCCATACATCTGACCAACGTGTGTGTGTGTGTGGGGGCAGGTCCAAATTTGGTACTGGGGCTCATCGGGCTCGAGTTACACTACTGCAAAAACATACATTCTCAGCAGGTACACAAGGTGGTACAAGTGGCAGAATTTCACCTTTCTGCTGTGCCTTCTGGGCTTCCAGGAACAACTATCTCTGCCAGCAGCTCCCTGCTTTTGGTGGGCTCCCACTGAGATGATAATGTATTAGATGTGACCTGCAGTCCCATGTAACTCCACAGATAATACAGTGATACTTTTGTGAGTACTGATAGCAGTGATGGCTCCTCTGGATCACACTGCTGCTGGTTCTGCATGTGCTGCTGTTTTGGGCTGGTGGGAGGAGTAAGGCAGAATCAGTAAGATAAGAGAGCAGACTATATCCGTCTATTGCTGATAATTACAGACTGCTACAAACACAGATCTTCATTTTTGCAGTTTTGCACTAGATCAACTGTAAATCACAAGTTAATCACATATCATGTGAACATTCTCACCTTGCACCTCAAAAATCATAGATCTTAAACTTTGATGCTGCAATTGGCAATTTTCTGTGTGGGCAATTTTCCTGTGGGCATTTTTCAGGGAACCCATTCAGGGTTAGGTGAAAAGGGGGAGATGAGCATCGGGTTTAGAAACGTGTTGAATAATGGAGTGTACATGGTTAGGCTAAAGTATTAAGCTTTATAAATATGAAAATTAGAATAAGTGTAAACCTTAGAGTCAATGAGTGTCGGAGTATGTCATGGTCATAGAAATTATTATATTAATGCTTCAGCTATCATATGAGCTGAGGATTTGGAAAGTTTTTAAACCTAAAAAGTTCTTGGTAAAATGTATTATTTAAAAAGTTCTAGTTCTTGATCTCCATGGGGCAGGAGCTGTGTGTACACAATGCACGTTACATACTCAAGGTTCAAATAAATTTGCTAAAATGCTATTGTTTTGCAATGTTTTCTTTAGATCTCCCAATGGAAGTCAATGGAGAAATTTGTCACTAAACTGGAAAATCAAGCAAAGTTGCTTTAGGAATCTTTTATGTTTTATTGTATTGCACTCTTTTTTTTTTTTTTTTTTTTTACTATGATCTTTGTTTTTAATTATTTTAGGTAAGAACAACTAAAATGTCTATTTTTAATACGAATTCAGTTGTAAATCCGAATCTTGGAATTATTTCTTTTAAACCACATCATATTTAAAGTGACTTTTGGGGGCCTATATGACAGAAAATACCCAAAAGTGACACCATTCTAAAAACGGCACCCCTCAAAAAAACATTCAAGAAGTCTATTAACCTTTCAGGTGTTCCACAGGAATTAATGCATTGTGGAAGGAAAAACGTTACTTTTTTTCCCAAAAATTTTAATTTAGCCCCAAATGTTTTATTTTTACAAGGAAAACCGGAGAATATGCACCTGTATAATTTTTAAAATTTTTTATGCCAATAACCCACATGAGGGGAAAAACTACTATTTGGGTGCACGGCAGGGCTCAGAAGGGAAAGAGCGACATTTGACAGGCTTGAATCATTAGACACCATGTTGCATTTGGAGAGCCACTGATGCACCATACAATTTTTTTGTGCAATTTCTCCTGAGTGCACCAATACCCCTTATGTGGTCGAAAACTACTTTTGAGGAATGCTGCAAAACGCATAAGAGTAGAAGCACCATATTGGAGCTCACTATAATCTTTACCACAAAAACGTTGTTTTAGTCCCAAATTTTACATTTTCATACTGGGAAATGGGTACAAATGGCATCAAAATTTGTCACACGGTTCTGATGAGTATGACAATACTCTGTATGTAGCTTTACAGTACTGCTTATCCACATGGCGAGACTCTGGAGGGACAGAGCGCTATTTACCTCCAGGAGTGCAGATATTCCTAGAATAGTTTGCTGACTCCATATGCAGAGCCCCTAAGTATTACAAGAGCAGAATACTTCTTCAAGTGACCCCATTTTGGAAATTATACCCCTGTCAAATATGTGCACGCTAAATGTGGTTTAGGCACACTGTGGGGCTCAGAAGGGAGGGGGCATTGGGATTTAGAAGTGCAGAATTCTCTGAATTTCTTTTGGGAGGCGAGGAACCATAGCGCTTTTCCAGAGCCTTTGTACTACCAGTAATGCGGGGAAGTCCCCTATATTTCGATTGACAGATGCTCTTTTTGTGGATTGAGTTGAAGCTTTTATTAGGAACATTTTGCATCACATTTTGAATCATGTTTATCCTGTGCTCTACACTGAGCACTTATATCTAGGTCTCCATCTAAATCTCAGAATGACATGATTCAGATGAAACCCCTGAGTGATCCATTCACTATAATGAGTCAGCAGAGTAAAGGCCCCGTTTCACTTAGCGACGCACCAGCGATCCCGACAATGATGTGTCCTGGTAGGGATCGGTGCGTCGCTAAGTCTAGTTTCACATTTGCGCTCTATAGCGCAGCGACGGCCTGCGCATGGCCGCCGCTAAGCCCCGCCCCCTCCCCGCTCCCTTCCTGCCCCATCTGGTCATCGCCTCCTACTAGCGCACATGGGCGCTTGCGATCTGCGCACCCTATCTTTAGCATAGGGTGCGCAGATCGTGCGCTGGCCGTGCACTAGCAGGATTTTGCTGTGCGCTGCGCACTTTTGAAGGTGCGCCCGTGTGCGCCGAGCGCAGCATGTTGCATTTCGGCGCACCTTCAAAAGTGCGCGGCGCACGGCAAAATCCCGCTAGCGCACGATCTGCGCACCCTATGCTAAAGATAGGGTGCGCAGATCGCAAGTGCCCATGTGCGCTAGTAGGAGGCGATGACCGGATGGAGCGGGCAGGGAGCCGGGAGGGGGCGGGGCTTAGCGGCGGCCGTGCGCAGGCCGTCGCTGCGCTATAAAGCGCAAATGTGAAACTAGCCTAAATGATCGCTAGTAAGCTGCCAAACAGGCAGATCTCTTCAGCGATGCAGCAACGATCCAGCGATCAAACACAGCGATGAGCGCTGGCCAACGGTACGCCTACGATGAAAAAATGGCCCAGGACATTCCTGCACGATCAGCAATATCCAGCAGGGGGGCTGGTCACTGCTGAGTGTCACACGTAGCGAGATCGCTGTTGCGTCACAAAATCGGTGACACATTAGCGATCTCGCTATGTGAGACGGGGCCTTTACTCTGGATTCCGTCTGGCCTTTGTTCAGAGATGTTCTTCATGTCAGAGGTGCACAGAGCTGTGGTCGACTGCACTTTTATGCATGCCTAAAATGACTGACACTGCCAGATAGCATTCACTGTGCATCCATCTACCTTATTATATGGAATCTTCCACCGGGGGTTCCATCTGAATCGCGTTTGAGATTTACACTTAAATCTCGGTGTAAGAGTTCAGCGTAGAGCGCAACATAAATGTGAGCCGAACGTTACTGCAATCTTTGGGAGACAGAATGAACAAATCAACAGCAGTTTGGCCGCCATTCTTGCAGAATCTGCCGAAGCGTCGGCTAAAAAGGCTGCCGCATTCTGGATGGTAGGTAGGGTCTTCAAGGTAGATTCCCTCGAGGCTCTGTCTTCTAATTGTGACTCCAGCTGGTCCAGCCAGACCATCATAGATCTGGCTATGCAGGTAGCCGCTACTGCCAGCCTCGGCGCCAGCTGACATTTCCCATGTCCCTTTCAGGTAGGAGTCTGCCTTTTTATCTAGTGGATCTTTTAAAGAAGCCATGTCGTCAAAGGGAATAGCGGATTTTTTGGACACTTTAGCCACTGCTGCGTCCAATTTCGGGGATTTGTCCCATTTGTTTACCAAGGGGTCCTCAAATCCTCAAAGGGATATCGTTGTTTAAAGGCCGGTGGTAGGGAGCCTTTTCTTTCTGGTTTCTTCCATTCCCTATTGATCTGGTTGTGGACCTTGTTGTTTAACGTGAACGACTTGCGCTTCCTGGGGTCTAAACCGCCGAACATTAGGTCCTATGTTGACCGTTCTGGTTTTGCGTTTGTTACCCCCATGGTGGCCCTAACTGCCTTGACTAATTTATCCACTTGTTCTAAACCCAAGCAGAAACGACTGGCGTCCTCCTCTGAAGAGGACGCAGACGAGGAGGTCGAGGGCTCTGAGGAATCTTCCTTTCCTCTAGTGTCAGCTGAGGAGTGTGACCCTGAGAAACTTGCTCTCTTTCTTTTCTTAGATGATTCCCCCTGGGATACGGACTTTAGAGCTTTAACTTCTGTCCTGATAATTTCCCTTAGACTCGTAGCGAAGTCAGGGGTTTCTTCCGCCACCTGTAGGAGTGAGGAAAGGGTAAAGAAGTGTGTATGGTAATTTTTGGGACTCCCCTACCCCCCCTTTTTTTTTTTACTGTCTGCCGTATACATGACTGGCACAGTTTTTAGGGTAGGCGTCCGGCAAGGGGCAATTGCAAAGGGCGCACTCCCTGCTTTTCGCTTTGTCAGCACACTTCTTCCCCTATAGGAGGAAAAAACATAAGGGGAACACTGCGTCAGGGCACATTTACGAAGATCTCTTACCCTGAGCAGAAGGCGTAATCACGGATCACGGGGGGGGGGGGGAGCTGGATCCTTCGGCCTGGAGGAACTTCTGTGGCCGGATTGTCCAGTTCGTTTTTTCTTTTGCTGGGAGCTTGTCTGGGACCTCTCTGAGGTACGTTGCTGCTCTTGGTCCCGCTGGGCCATGGGAGCTTCCGGCTCATCCATTGCTGCAAAAGGGCCCAAAAGCAGCCCTGCAGCGTTTCTGTGCCCTTTTATGCTCCTCCTCCCGGAAATCTGGGTCCGCAGGCGATATGCCAGGGGTCCATTCTCCTCCCTCCATGCCTCCCCGCAACTCCTGCCGCCATGCCGGCACCCGCGCCGCCGCCACCCAGTGGCGAACAACAGAAAAAGGCCGGCGTCCGACTTCCGGCCCAGCGCCGCTTGCCCCGCCCCCGACCGCGTCACTTCAGGCGCCTTCAGTGAACGCGCTGGGCGTGAAAAAATGACGGCGGCGTGGCGCCATGGCACGACCCGCTCCGTGCCCGCCACCACGCTCCGCCGGCCCCGGATGACGGCCCGGACTGCTCCAGGAGGGGACCAGGAAGGGGGTTCGGGGGCAACATACGTGCCGGCGCTGGCCCTGGAGAAGGGCATCCTCCGGACCCCGCTCCCACCTGCTCTGCACACTGTCGTGGAGCCCTACCCGGGCCCACCGTGGCACTTCCAGGGACCCCGCACTGACCGAGGTAGGAGACACCCCCCCCCCCCGCTACCTGAGTCGGACAGCCGGCCTGGGGATTCCTCGTCCATGATGATACGATCTGTAGGGAATCCTGTCCTTCAGGAACAGGAAACCAACTGATGCGTGGGAGAGGTGCCGCCCTTATGCATCTGTAGGATTTCCTGTTCTTGAAGGGTGGATCCCCTCTCTCAGGTGATGCTGTCATGTACGACCGAATAAAAATTATATAATGTAACAATTCAGTTAGATTTTCTCCTTCAAGTTCTGCACCTAGCTGTTACTTTTTATTTTTTTCTACTAGAAATGTATGAATACATTGACACCTGGGTGTTACTATTTAGCGGTGTGTCCCTAATCACTCTGACATTGTCCAATCAGCGATGACCTGGACAAACCCTGTATGAACACATAGCATGACAAGAGACATGCTAGCACACAGTTTTTTAAAAAAAATGTCTGAATAACATAGAAATGACAAACTGCTCCGCTATTGTTAATTCATAAGGCATTAAAGTGTCTTTTAAAATAGGCAAGTTAGGAAACAAGAATGGTCATCCTGTCTGTTTTCAGCTCCCTCTAAGTTGAGCACCCAACATCTATGTTTGTAAAGTTCCAAAGTACATTAGTTATTTATCTCAGACTGTGGGGAAAAAAAGATGACAGAATTGCTATTTTTGTTGTTCCTGCCTCGAATAATAAAAAATTAGTCACGTGTGCCCCAAAATTGTTCCAATAAAAAATGCAAGACGTTAATTAAAAAAATAGCCTATGTGCAGTATTATAAATTAAAAAAAATAAAAAATAACATTATAGCTCTCAGAATATAATGACCCACACTGGATAAGATATTTTCTTGCTGCACAAACAGTAAAGTATATAAAAAAGCCAAATACAGGAAATGGGTATTATTGTATTGTTGTGCTACAGAATAAATGATCTTGTTAAATATACTGAATGATGAAGGCTGTAAAAGATATCAATAAGAAACCTTTCCAGATTTGAGCTTTTTCTAATTCATAATTGGTACAAGCAGATTACGGTAAATGAAAGGTGATCAAAAGTTGTATGGACTCAAAAATGAAAAACACTGGATGTTCCAGCTCCTTGAACAAAATCCTAAATTTATTTGGTCCGTATTAAAAGGTGTACATGCTCCTGAACAGCATTCTTAACAAGAGGAAAAGTCATGCGTTTTGATCGCAACAGCGATCTTTATTAAAGCCATAGGTACTAGTAAAAACAACAGTTTATCCCTCAAACAAAAGGCACAACAAACAACAACTGTCTACACAAAAGTGAACAATTGCAGATTTGCTGCTTAAATAATCTGCAGAATTTCAATTCTGTGTTTTTTCACCATTGACTTCAAAAATCAAACGCGTTTTTGCAGCTGCATTTTATGTCAAGAGATGCAGAAATGGTGCAAAGATTTTACTCAACGTGTACACATACATTATATAAACCATATGTTAAAACTCCCCCCAAAAATACAAAATCAATGGTGATTTTTTTTTTCATACAAAGGAAGTAAAACATTAAAAAGACATATAAATTTGGTATCTTCATAATTGTTTTGCTGTACAAAGTAAAACTATGTCTCGGCATCCTGACTGGTGTTTTAAAACCATTAGATATTGTCTGTAATCCTTAATTAATGGTTTTTTTTTCATTTTGTTTTCAAAAGATGTAATAAAAAGTATCAAGTCATATATACCACACAATAGTAACAATTAAAACTATATATATATATATATATATATATATATATATATATATATATATATATATATATATATATATACACATACAGGGACTGGACAAAATAATGGAAACACCTGGAAACATCAACAAAAGTTAGTTTAATATGGTGTAGGTCCACCTTTTGCGGTGATTACAGCCTCAATTCTCCGAGGTATGGATTCATACAAGGTGTGAATTGTTTCCAAAGGAATTGTAGCCCAATCTTCAGTTAAAACACCCTCCAGTTCTTTGAACGACGATGGTGGCGGAAATCGACGTCTAACTTGAATCTCTAAAATCGACCATAAATGCTCAATACTGTTGAGGTCTGGGGATTGTGGGGGCCAGATGAGATGCTCAACTTCATTAGAATGTTCCTCATACCATGCTTTAACGATTCTAGCTGTATGAATTGATGCATTATCATCCTGAAAGATGGTGTTCCCCTCCGGGAACAGTGCTTGAACCATTGGATGCACTTGGTCTCCCAAAATGCCTAAATAATCTCGGCTATTCTTCCATGAAGGGATATCATTGGCCCAGCGGATCTTCACGAAATAGCACCCCAGATCATCACAGAACCTCCGCCATGTTTTACGGTTGGGAGAAGGCAGTCTGGATGAAATGCTTCTTTCGGCTGTCTCCAAACGTACACTCGGCCGCGGGTCGGAAATAGGGTAAACGATGATTTGTCTGAGAATATCACATGTTTCCACTGCTCGAGGGACCAATTCTGGAGGTTTCTACACCACTCTAAACGCTTGGAAACATTTGTCATTGAGAGCAGCGGTTTTTGAATTGCAGCTCTTCCCGTGGAATCCAGATTTGTGCAGCTCCCGACCAACAGTTTTCGTGGAAACTGGGTTCTGTAGTTGTTCATTGAGCTCAACAGTGATTTTCGGAGCCGTGGTCTTGCGATCCTCTCTCACAATTCGCTTTAGAGTCCGACGGTCTCTCTGTCAACTTCGACTTTCAGCCGGACCTGTGTTTCGCTGCGTACGTTTTTCCTTCTCTTTCAAACGCAGTCATTACTTTGGAGACAGTACCTCTTGACACACCAAGCATTCGGGCACATTCTGTTACACTAGCGCCTGCCATACGAGCACCAACAATTGGCCTCTTTGAAAATCCGAGAGGTCTGCCATTGGTATCAGGTTTTCATCAATGTTCTTACAATTCTGCAAAACAAACAGTTACCGTAATTTCCATACACATATCACATAACACAAATCAACTACAAAGTTATTGGCATCAAAATATAGCGATGCAAAAACATGTTTTTTTTTTTTTTTCGATTAGTGGCTGTAACCCTTTAGGCTACAATCTCACAATGAGTTTTTGGTGAGTTTTTTTTATGCTGCGTATTTTTGAAAAAAATGTAAGTACCGTATATACTCGTGTATAAGCCGACCCCCCTAATTTTGCCACAAAAAACTGGGAAAACTTACTGACTCGTGTATAAGCTGAGGGTGGAATCCATAGACTATGCCCCCATAGAATATGCCCCCATATGCTGCTCCATAGAATATGCCCCCATATGCTGCTCCATAGAATATGCCCCCATATGCTGCTCCATAGAATATGCCCCCATATGCTTCTCCATAAATTCTCCATAGTTAATGCCCCCATAAGATGCTCCATAGATTATGCCCCCTTATGCTTCTCCATAGTTTATACCCCCCATATGCTGCCCATAGACTATGCCCCCATATGCTGCCCCATAGACTATGCCCCCATTTGCTGCCCCATAGACTTTGCTCCCATATGCTGCTCCATAGAATATGCCCCCATATGCTGCAACAAAAAAATGCCATAGTCACCTCTCCTGGGTCCATCGCCGCTTCTTGTGTCAGTGACTGTTCAGCCAGCAGAGGGGCGGCGTGCACTAACCACGTCACCGCTGCCCCGTCTGCCGAAACGTCACTGACACAGGATGCAGCAGAGACCGTGACGAGCAGTGATGGATCAGGGGACAGGTGAATATCGCTATACTCGCCCATCCTGCCGCGGTCTCTACAGCCTCGCTTCTCCATAGTCTCCCTTCCTGTCTTCAGCGGTCACGTGGTACTGCTCATTACACTCATGAATGTGCGCATATTCATGAGTGTAATGAGCGGTACCATGTGACCGCTGAAGACAGGAAGGGAGACAGTGGAGAAGCGAGGATGCAGAGACTGCGGCAGGACAGGTAAGTATGATCTCTAACACCCCCGCTCCCCCGCCGACCCCGAGGTATATGACCTGTGTATAAGCCGAGAGGGGAACTTTCAGCCCAAAAAAATGGGCTGAAAATCTCGGCTTATACACGCGTATATACGGTAACCTATTTTTACTTAATAGGTGCAGAAAATCTTCAACATCAAAAACTCACTAAAAACCTCATTGTGGTAACGTAGCCTTAATGTCCAAGGAATTGTTCGTTTTTTCCACCCCTTGTTCAGCGACTGGAACATGGCAATTTTGACTTACCGATTTTGTGTTTTTGGGGGGAGTTTTAACATATGGTTTATATAACGTATGTGCAGTAAAATCTTTGCACCATTTCTGCATCTCTTGGCATATAAAATGCAGCTGCAAAAACACATTTGATTTTTTAAGTCAATGGTGAAAAACAGAGAATTGAAATTCTGCAGATTATTTTATGCAGCAAGTCTGCAAGTTAAAAATACTCAACGTGTGCATGACACTTCAGGTTTCTCCTTCAATTTTGCTGGAATTAGGATTGCTTTAGGTTTATCTAGAATATCTGCAAGGAATTGGACGGCTATGGGAAGCGGGGCACAGACGGCAGAGCAGGGGCATGATGGACGTCTATGGGAGGCGGGGCACGGATGCTGCAGAGACATGATTAACGGCGGGGAGGCGGCTGCTTCAGGCGGACACACCATACCTATGTGACGCATTACAGGTATGAGGACCTATTTATAAAAGTTAATATTTCGGCGTTACTGGGGGTCAGAAACGGAAGAGCCACCTTCACAGAATGCAGCCTTAGTGCTGCTGAAGGTGGCTCTTTTACTTAAAAACGCCCTGGGGGGTGACAGGTTACCTTTAACGCACCAAATGCGCAACAAATCTGCAACGTGTGCACACAGATTTATATTTTGATGGGACTTTTTTTTTTTTTTTTTTTAGACACCACAAAACCAAATGATTATTTTTTTCATTGTTTTAATTTCTTTATTTTTGAAGGTGATTTAAGGTAGGTATTTAAAATTTTTATGTATTTTTTTTCTTTTATAGTCCGCCTAGGAGACATGAACTTGTTGATCTTTTACTGCAATACTATTGTATTGTAATACAAAGTGTATGTAGCAAAATCACAGCTCTTCTATATAGTCCAGCCTTCGGCTGAGCGTCACAGGAGAACTAACGTGGTAGTTGCGGGGGCCTTCACGGCTGGCAAGGTAACCCGTGACTACATCGAGGGGAGGGGTGTCGATGGGTGCCAGTGTGCACACGCATTGGGAATGATGTCACTTAAAGGTCGCTGACAAAAATTGTCAGTGGCATTTAAATAGTTAAACTGAAGTGATTGGTGCAAGCTCCTGAGCCGGCTTCATACTTTAATTAGCGACCTATGGCAAAAATGTACATCGTAGGTCACTAAGCAGTTAATGCACAAAGGTAATAGACCACAAATAAAATTAAACAAATTTATAGCCAAAAATGTACTGAGTCACAGAATGAAGATAATACCTTATTTGCGAAGTATTGTGAACAGCGTAAAACTTTTAATGTAAACAATTGTGTCAGAATTGCTTTTTTTTTTTCTAGGTCGTCCCATTAAGAGTTACTGAAAGTTTTTAATAACTTGTATATACAGCTATATGTTGATATTGATAAATACAACTCATGCCACTAAAAAAAAGGCTCATATGGTTACACTGACTAATAAATAAAATTACCGCTCTTAGAATGTAACAGTGGAAAAAAACAACAACTTGGTTTCTCACTTGCTATATTGTTGTGTGTACAGGAGAGAACTGTAATGGTTTACCTTGATATTATTTTATAGTACGGTTTTAAAAACACACCGGTCCATCAAGTTCAAGATCCTTTAGGCTATGTGCACACGTAGTTTTTTTGGTGTGTGGATTTTGGAGAGAAAACCACAGGTAAATCCGCAGGACTTTTCTGCGGTTTTGCCCTGCGGTTTTACACCTCATAATGGATGAGATGTGAAACTGCAGCGTTTCTGCACCAAACAATTGACATGCTGCGGATTGTAAACCGCAGCAAAACAGCGCGGAAAAATCTGCAGCATGTGCACAGCGTTTTTTAATTTCCATAGGAAATAAAGGTACTGTACAACGCAGCAGAATCTGCTGCGGACCCGCAGCTGCAGAAACACTGCTGAACCGCAGCAGAATCCGCACCGTGTTCATATACCCTTAGACGTCTTATCTTAAGGTGTAAAAGACTGCTGTTAATGTCATTCTCCGAAGTGTTGTCAAGACTGCTAATGTCTTATGTTGTCTCTTCTTAGATAACAACACTAATTAACCACAAAGAAAAACCAAAGAAATCCGAGAAGACCTTGCAGGCCATCCAGCGAGTGGGTCAAGCCGTAAACCAGGCAGTTGGGAGGTTCGTCACTGTAGGTGAAACTATAGCAAATGAAAACCGAGAACTGAAAGAAGAAATGGGGTTAGCCTGCAGCGAAGCAAAGCGAGCTGGTAAGTGGCAGCTATACCTGTATTTCACACATCTTCATTACTGACTTGCCAAGTTATTTTTCTGTAATCTGGGTACATCCAAAAAATTTATTGAATCATTTACTTCTTCTGTCTTACACTGCATGTTTTGTCTTGGGGTCTAGGTAAATCACTAGCTTTATGAGGTTTATTAGCTTTTATGAGAGTGCACCTGATTGAGCCTGCATAAAAGCAGTAGGAAAGTGTCTGGCACTGCAGTGATTGAGGGTCCTAGTAGGGTGTTCTGCCCTTTTAATGGGAGCAGTCGCTTTCTGTGGAGCCACTATGTAAGGAACCAGCACATTTTTGAGTATAACTGGGTAATTAGTTGAACTTTCCCATCATCCATGAGATCCCCAAAGTGAGCAATAGTCCAGTAACCTAGAGTATGTACCCAGGCCATCAGGGGATACTGTTGAGCACCTGGCTCAGATTTTTTATTTTTTTCTTATACTTGTTGTGATGTACAATATCTGCAAGATATGTTTTCTGTTGCAATGTGCTAACAAATCCTCCATCCTAGGACATTGTAAACTGTCAGTAGTAGGAATTCCTTCCCCCCAGGTTTTACCAACCCTGCCACTTCCTCTGGAAGAGCAGGAATGTTAATTAGCTAGACCATCTTCCTCACACCATTTGGCTTCTCTCAGCTGAAAGAAAAATGCGGGAAAAAGGTCTTTGTTTGAAATAAAACTTTAAGAGCCTGCCCTGCGAAAACCGTACCAAGTAGAGATATGAAAATCATATTTTTGTAACCTGAGCGGTCCCAGCTTCGAGACCGCGTATGTTTCGAAGTTCTACCCTGTCCAGAACATGAGATAGGATTTGCGCCCAAATGGATGGTCATATCGCATAGATGTTTGATGTTTTCTTGATAGGCTCATTACGCTGGGAAACATGATACCACTGATGAGTCCATACCAGCTTCTCCCATAAAGTTATAGCTAATCTAAGTTTTGTAGCCAAAACATAACTTGGATAAGAGAGGTGGGATCAACCCAGAATGCACCTCTCTGTGATGTCACATAGGAAAGTCTATAAGGCATTCCCTGGCAGAACCAGCTCAGAACAGCTGCAGAGTCCGTGCTGACAAGAACTCAGATGAGCGGAGAAGTGCAGCTCCGCCTCCACCCACCTTAAAGCCACATGGTCTGGATAAGGAACAATATGGAACTGTGAGTGTAATCTCTTTGTTTTCTCCACTATTATTTTATACCTGTACTGTACATATTTTATGTCTCAATTTTATAGCAACTTTTATCTGTAATCACTGTCCTCTTTCGGAAAATAAATGAAATAATTATTTAGATCTGTCTCTATGCTCTAAGACTCGAACTATACGCCTTTGATAGATAATCGCTACTAATTCAAGGGGTTTGCCACGGACCCTCTTAATTTAACACTGTGAATTAAGTAACCGTGACTGGTGGCAGCGCGTTGTGTACGGCTATTACGGCTTGCTGGCAGTACCGAAGGGTCTTATATTGCTGAATAAGGGTCTGCGGCCACAGCATTGATAATTCCCTTACTGCAGAAGCCTAATTGCCGGTTCACAACAGGCAGCCCGTCCGGCGACCAATTATCCTAGGTGCAGTTCCCTGACTGACCTGAGGGTAAGGGGGGCGCCGGAGAGCTGCGAGTTCCAAGGTGGAACTGGGAAAGTGGGATATACACAAATCCCCGCAGTACTTGGAAGATTGATAGCAGTGGTGGGGCATCCAAATTAAACTCCCCCTGCGGCAAATTGTAGAGCGAGATTAGCTTGCTGGATATTTTTGTCACATGGTGCCAGTGGTGGGATAACTAAGATAAGCCCCACTGCGCCTGTGATAGCCGTGTGCCGGCATTGTGTCACGTCCCTCCGTCCGCTGATACACCGGTGTCAGTGGTGGGATTGTGACATAGTGGTGACACAGGGTCCGCTGTCCGTCGCGTTTTGGTGGCAGCGGGACCCCCGTTAGTCGTCGCCCGTAAGTGGACGAACGGCCGTGGGCTGTTCGTCACACTTGTGTTTGTGTAAATAGTGTGTTAAAAGGGGTGTCCACTACCGGACAAACCCTTCTGAATTGCCTTAATGCACCATGCAGAACTTAAAATCATAAACATTTACCATACTCTACTCCCAGTCAACTGCTATTATGATGTCGGTGTCGTGTCTTCTAGTGGTTATGTGACATTGGCTGTAGCAGTCAAGGGTATCATAGAATCGTAGAGTTGGAAGGGACCTCCTGGGCCATCTGGTCCAAACCCCCTGCTCAAAGCAGGATTCGCTAAATCATCCCAGTCAGATGTCTGTCCAGCCTCTGTTTGAAGACTTCCATTGAAGGAGAACTCACCACTTCTCGTGGCAGCCTGTTCCACTCATTGATCACTCGAACTGTCAAAAAAATTTTTCTATTATCTAATCTGTGTCTCCTCCCATTCAGTTTCATCCCATTGTTTCTAGTCTTTCCTTGTGCAAATGAGAATAAAGTTGATCCTTCTACAAAATGACAGCCCTTGAGATATTTGTAGACAGCTATTAAGTCTCCTCTCAGTCTTCTCTTTTGCAAGCTAAACATTCCCAAATCCTGCAACCTTTCCTCATAAGACAGGGTTTGTAGACCGGTCACCATTCTGGTCGCTCTTTTCTTAACTTGTTCTAGTTTGTTGATGTCTTTTTTAAAATGTGGCGCCCAAAACTGGACACAGTACTCCAGATGAGGTCTGACCAAAGAGGAGTAGAGGGCAATAATGACTTCACGTGATCTAGACTGTATGCTTCTGTTAATACATCATAGAATTGCATTTGCCTTTTTTGCTGCTGCATCATACTGTTGACTCATATTCAGTCTGTGATCTATTAGTATACCCATCTTTTTCACATGTGCTGTTGCTTAGCCCTATTCCTCCCATTCTGTATATGCTTTTTTAATTTTTATTGCCCAGATGTAGTGCTTTGCATTTTTCCCTGTTAAAAACCATTCTGTTAGTTGCAGCCCACTGCTCCAGTTTATTTATATCTTTTTGAATCCTCTCTCTCTCTTCTCTAGTATTAGCTTTCTCTCCTAGCTTTATGTCATCTAAAGATGTTGAACAATACAGGGCCCAGGACAGAGCCCTGTGGTACCCCACTTGAGACATTCATCCAACTGGATGTGCAGCCATTTACGACCACTCTTTGGGTCCGATCACTAAGCCAGTTATGAATCCACCTAACAGTTGCCTTGTCCATTCCATACCTAGTCATTTTTTCATTAAGGATTGTGTGAGATACTTCGCTGAATTCAAGATATACTATATCTACAGCATTTCCCCGATCCACCCAATCCGTGATTCTGTCATAGAAGGAAATTAAGTTAGTCTGACATGACTTATTAGTTACAAACCCATGCTGACTCTGTTTAATCACTTCATTCTTATCCAGGTACTGACATACATGTTGTTTAATAATTTGTTCAAAGATCTTTTCTGGTATAGAAGTCAGACTCACCGGCCTATAGTTCCCTGGGTCTACCTTCTTCCCCTTTTTGAAGATAGGAACAACATTTGCTCTTCTCCAGTCTTCTGGAACTTCTCCTGTTCTCCAAGAATTTTCAAAGATTATGGAGAGGGGTTCAAAAATTTCTTCTGCTATCTCCTTCAGTACTCTGGGGTGTAATTCATCTTGACCTGGAGACTTGAATTCATTTAGGTTAGCTAAGTGTTTCCTCACTATCTTTCTGTTTATAGATATCCTGAATTCTTCTATTCCCTTAATAGCACAGTGAAGAACAGTTGATGTTACATTTCCTTTCTGAGAGAAAACAGATGCAAAATAGGAATTTAAAAGTTCGGCCTTCTCAACATCCTGTCTTACCATTTCATCATTTTCATCCTGTAAAAATCCTATAGCATCTTTGACTTTTCTATTACTTTTGACATATCCCCAAAATCCTTTATTATTGCTTTTGATGTCTCTTGCAAGCCTCAATTCATTGCCAGCTTTAGATAATCTAATTTGTGCCCTGCAGGTTCTGCAGACAGCATTATATTCTTCTTTAGATATGTCTCCCTCTTTCCATTTTATAAACATTTCTTTATTCCTTTTTAGCATGTGATCAGTTGCAGTCTGTCAAAACGTTGATATCTTGACTTCTATAGGACCGTTTTGTGAGCATGCTCAGTAACAAAGGGGAATTAAACACATCCTGAAATGCTGTTTTTATTGGAAAAACAGACATGTAGAAGTGCATCATACAGCAGATAATCTGGAGAAGTCAAACCGAATAAACGGTGGGATGTAAATGGTTGCAATGTATGGGTATTACTAAGACTATGTTCACTCTACCTTTAGAAGTCCTGTTTCATAGGAGCAAAAACATGCAACTCCTACTAAATGGGTCCATTCTGACGTATACAAACTGCACCGTTAACCATAATTGTGTCCACTTGGTTTCTGTTCGGGTGCACATCACTTTAACAAATAAAAAAAATGAGTAATATGATTATTTTATTAATAATAATATAATAATCTTTATTTTTATATAGTACTAACATATTCCGCTGCGCTTTACAGTTTGCACACATTATCATTATTTTGTGAAAAAAATGTTGGAACCAGCAATGTAGTTTCCTAACAAAGGCTAGTCAAGCTAGGTGTTATAAATGTGTGCCAAGTATTAACCCCTTAACCACCGCCAATACGCCTTTTAATGGCAGTAGTTAAGGGTACTTAAACCACAGCGCCGTTAATTAACGGCACTGTGGAAAAAGTGTATAGCGCCACCCAGAGTCGGATTTTCTCCGGCAGCCAAGATGCCAGAGAACATAATTCGGGTCGGTTTTTACCGACCCCGCTTTTGCGATCACCGTTATAAACCGTATAACGGCGCGCGCAAAAAAAGTCTGTGTCATTTAATTTATCTCATGCGATCACATCAGAGGAGAGACAAATAGGGTCTCCGGTACCTCCAGGTGTTCCTCGGCCCACGTGCTTCCCCTTCATGGGCGCCGCCATCTTCTTCCGGGAAGAAAATGACGGGCACATGCGCAGTGTGCCTGCCGAGATCGTCCGGCACCCGGCAAAATTTCATTCATTCATTCATTCATTCATTCATTCATTCTTTAAGGTACATTTTGATCACTATGATTAACCCTATCACAGTGATCAAAATAAAAAGTATGTAACCCCCCCCCCCCCCCCTTTTCACCCCCTTAGTTAGAGAAAAATAATGAAATAAAGAAAATTATATTTATTTTCATTTTTCCATTAGGGTTAGAGTTAGGATAAAGCTAGGGTTAGGGTTGGAATTTGGGGTAGGGTTGGAATTAGGGGTAGGCTTGTGTTGGGGCTAGATTTGTAGATAGGGTTATGTTTAGGGTTGTGGTTTGGGATAGGGTTGGGGTTAGGTTGGTGGTTAGAGTTATGGTTAGGGTTGGGATTAGGCTTATGGGTATGTTGGGGTTAGGGTTGAGTTATAATTGAGGAATTTACACTATTTAGGCACATCAGGGGATCTCCAAACATGACATTGCGCCACCATTGGTTCCAGCCAATTTTGCATTCAAAAAGTCAAATGGTGCTCCCTCCCTTCTGACCCCCCACGTGTGCCCAAACAGTTGTTTACTCCAATATATAGAGCATCAGCGTACTCAGGACAAATTGCACACCAACTTTGGGGGTCTACTTTCTCCTGTTACCCTTGGGAAAATAAAAATTGGCAGCTAAAAATCATTTTTGTGGGAAAAAAAATGATTTTTTATTTTCACCGCTCTGCGTTATAAACCTCTGTGAAGCACTTAGGGGTTCAAAGTGCACAGTACACATCTAGATAAGCTCCTTAGGGGTCTAGTTTCCAAAATAGGGTCACTTGTGGGGGTTTCCACTGTTTAGACCAGTGGTTCCCAAACTCCAGTCCTCGACCCCAACAGGTCATGTTTTCTGGATTTCCATAGTGTTACACATAAGGAGAAAAGAAACCACAAACGCGCGTCCATAGGGCTTTACCAGATATAATAAGTAAAATTTGAATTGTTCAGGGTACTCACCCTCAGAGGTTGTGTAACGCCACAACTACTAAATACGCTCAATCCCATATAATGAAGCTGCAGCAGGAGGGTGTAGACAGACAGCGTCTGCTTCCATTACTCAAAGAGGAGATCCCAAAAGGGAAAAAAAAAACACCTGGTTCCCGCACGCTATACTTCAACCCTCAAATGGAGGAAATCCAGTCGATTCTAGGAGTAGGTTCCAATATCAATGCTTTATTTCATGGTACATACAAAGACAACGCGTTTTGAGGTCCATTCCATGACCTCTTCCTCAGGTCGGATGTACAAGGATTTGTCTTCATGAAATAAAGCATTGATATTGGAACCTACTCCTAGAATCGACTGGATTTCCTCCATTTGAGGGTTGAAGTATAGCAGCGCTGGAACCAGGTGTGTTTTTTTTTTTTTCCCCTTTTGGGATCTCCTCTTTGAGCATAGCGTTACACATGTGAGAGAAATCCTGATGCCTTGATGATGCTTCAGTCACCTGTGAAATACTAAGGAATTCCTGAAAACATGACATGTTGGGGGCCGTGAGGACTGGAGTTTGGGAAACGCTGGTTTAGACACATCAGGGGCTCTGCAAACGTAACATGACGTCCGCAGACCATTCCATCAAAGTCTGCATTCCAAAACGGCGCTCCTTCCCTTCTGAGCTCTGCTGTGTGCACAAACAGTGGTTTACCCCAACATATGGGGTATTGGCGTACTCGGGACAAATTGCACAGCAACTTTGAGGGTCTAATTTCTCTTGTTACCTTTGTGAAAATAAAAACTTGGGGACGAAAAGATCATTTTTGTGGAAAAAATGATTTTTTATTTTCACGGCTTTACGTTATAAACTTCTGTGAAGCACTTGGAGGTTCAAAGTGCTCACCACACATCTAGATAAGTTCCTTAAGGGGTCTTGTTACCAAAATGGTGTCACTTGTTGGGGGTTTCCACTGTTTAGGCACATCAGGTGCTCTCCAAACGCAACATGGCGTCCGATCTCAATTCCAGCCAATTCTGCATTGAAAAAGTCAAACGGAGCTCCTTCCGTTCCAAGCCCTGCCGTGCATCCAAACAGTGATTTACCCCCACATATGGGGTATCGGCGTATTCAGGAGAAATTGCACAACAATGTTTGTTGTTCATTTTCTCTTTTTACACTTTCGAAAATAAAAAATTGGTTCTGAAGTAAAATGTTTGTAAAAAAAAAAAATAGTTAAATGTTAATTTTTTCCTTCCACATTGCTTCAGCTCCTTTGAAGCACGTAAAGGGTTAATAATCTTCTTGAATGTGGTTTTGAGCACCTTGAGGGGTGCAGTTTTTTGAATGGTGTCACTTTTGGCTATTTTCAGTCATATAGACCCCTCAAAGTGACTTCAAATGTGAGGTGGTTCATAAAAAAATGGTTTTGTAAATTTTGTTGTAAAAATGAGAAATCGCTGGTCAACTTTTAACCCTTATAAGTTCCTGACCAAAAAAAAATTGTTTCCAAAATTGTGCTGATGTAAAGTAGACATGTGGGAAATGTTATTTATTAAGCATTTTGTGTGACATATCTCTGATTTGAGCATGAAAATTAAAAGTTTGAAAATTTCAAAATTTTAAATATTTTCACCATATTTCCGTTTTTTACATAAGCGCAAGTCATATCGAAGAAATTTTACCACTAGCATGAAGTACAATATATCACGAAAAAAACAAGTGGGATCCGTTAAAGCGTTCCAGAATTATAATCTCATAAAGTGACAGTGGTCAGAATTGTAAGAACTGGCCTGGTCATTAAGCTGCAAATTGGCTTTGTCACTAAGGGGTTAAAGGAAAGTATTCTCTCCTACAATGTGGTGTTTATATCAACTTTCTATGTTAAAAATGGGGTTAGCCCATCTCCTCCTCCCTGCTCAGTGACTAATGCAAATGTTGTTGTAGACTAGAGCATGACCATAACACTTTCCAATAGAAGTCAATGAATCCTTCTCCAGATCATTGCCGGCTGTAAAGCAAATCTCTGATCTCCGGTGTGGGACAGCTCGGGCAAAATGGTCACTGACGATAAGAAATAAAAATATACAATGAGAAAATGTAAACCGAATAAAAATTCGTACCCATTTCTGCATGACATTTGCAAAAGAAATGAAGGTGATTAATTCCTGTTCATTAGTCGTATCCTTGTATGTAAGTATGTGATTCTATACTGGCTGTGACTTCAGTAGTAGCTGCAGAAGATGAGCGGCATCACCCTGTATATTCTTTTATGTCATTATCTTTGTACCTCCAAGGATAAATGCCCTCGTAATCTTTTATTCATGTGCTAACTAAACATTTGTCAACGTTGAGCATTTGTTTTGTATGACTTTATTAGAGAGTCTTTCCTTCATTACTTGTGTAAATAAATTCCCAGTAACGGCAAACAGTTCTCTATGCGCCAATATTTATTCCTTGTACATCATTCATTACTAATACAGCAGCTAAGATGTGGCTTTGCTGATAATTCTAAGACAAACAGCTCCTGTATTCTGCATGAATTACAGTTCAGCATTTCTGGCTTATAGAAGATCGATGGTGGGGTGGAAGGGGTGGCCTATTCTTTGTGACCTGCACTGCAGTCAAGTTATCTTGCCAAACAGCGAATCCTATTGTTCTATTTACATGCTGAAATTGATGACACATCCAAATTTACAATAGTACTTAGTCTTTAATGTGCTGCATACACCCACTGAAATGATGACATTTGAAGCACTTTTTTACCTTCTAACATCCAATAGGTAGAAAAAAGGAACTATTTATGGCTTTTTTAACCCCTTTCTGACATCAGACGTACTATCCCGTCCATGGGACCCGGGACCCTATGCCCATGGACGGGATAGTACGTCATAGCGATCAGCGGCGCTCACGGGGTGATTATCACAGCTGACACCCAGCACTATGTGTCAGGGGCGGTAATGGACCGCCCCCGACACGTTCACCCCTGGCACACTGCGATCAAACACGATCGCAGTGTACCAGGGGTTTAGGAAAGCATCGGCAGGGAGGGGGCTCCCTCTGTGCTTTCCTAAGACCCCTGCAGCAGCGCGATGTGCAGCGCTGCTGCAGGGGCCTCCTTCCCTGCAGGTCCACGGATCCAATATGGTGACGGGGGCATGCAGGGAGCCGGCCGGCTTCCTCACTGCCTGCAAAGCCCAGGCATGAGGAAGCCTTCTGCAGTGCCTGTGTGAGATCGCTGATCTGTCACAGCGATCTGTGATGTGCAGATCAGCGATCTCACACATGACAGTTATGTCCCCCCTGGGACAATGTAATAAAGTTTAAAAAAAAAAAAAAAAAAGTGTAAAAATAATTTATAAAAAATTGCTAAATAATTTAAAAAAAAAAAAATATTCCCTAATAAATTCATTTTTTGGAAATAAAACAATAAACGTACACATATTTAGTATCACCGTGTCCGTAACGATCCGCCCTATAAAACTGTCCCATTAGTTAACCCCTTTAGCGAACCCCTTAAAAAATAAAAAACGAAGCAAAAGATAATGATACCGCCGAGCAAAAAGTGGAATAACGCGCGATCAAAAAGACGGATATAAAGAACCATGGTACCGCTGAAAAAGTCATCTTGTCCCGCAAAAAACAAGCCACCATACAGCGTCATCAGCGAAAAAATAGTTATAGCTCGCAGAATAAAGCGATGCAAAAATAATTATTTTTTATATAAAATTGTTTTCATTGCATAAAAGCACCAAAAAATAAAAAAATGACATAAATGAGGTATCGCTGTAACCGTACCGACCCGAAGAATAAAACCGCTTTATTAATTTTACCGCACGCGGAACATTGTAAACGCACCCCCCAAAAGAAATTCTTGAAACGCTGGTTTTTCACGTGCCCGAAAATGGTACCAATAAAAACGTGAACTCGTCCCGCAAAAATGACTCGGTGGGTCAAAATATGGAAAAATTATAGCTCTCAATGTGGTGATGCAAAAACTATTTTTACAATAAAAAGCGTCTTTTAGCGTATGACAGCTGCCAAACATAAAAACCCACTGTAAATGGTAAATCAAACCCCCCGTTATCACCCCCTTAGTTAGGGAAAAATAATAAAATAAGTATTTCCATTTTCCCATTATGGGCTAGGGTTATGGCTGAGATTAGGGTTAGGTGTGTGTTGGGGTTAGGGTTGGAGTTAGAATTGGGGGGATTTCCACTGTTAAACGCAACATGGCGTCTGATCTCAATTCCAGCCAATTCTGCGTTGAAAAAGTCAAATGGTGCTCCTTCCCTTCCAAGCTCTCCCATGCACCCAAACAGTGTTTTACCCCCACATATGGGGTATCAGCCTACTCAGGACAAATTGCAAAACAACTTTTGGGGTCCAATTTCTCCTGTTACCCTTAGGAAAATAAAACATTTGGGGCAAAAATATCATTTTTGTGAAAAAAAAAAAAAAATTTATTTTCATGGCCGGGCGTTATAAACTTCTGTGAAGCACTGGGGGGGTGAAAGTGCTCACCCTACTTCTAGATAAGTTCCTTAGGGGGTCTAGTTTCCAAAATGGGGTCACTTGTGGGGGGTTTCCACTGTTTAGGTACATCAGGGGCTCTCCAAAGGCAACATGACACCCACAGACCATTCCATCAAAGTCTGCATTCCAAAACGTCACTACTTCCCTTCCGAGCCCCGACGTGTGCCCATATAGTAGTTTTCTCCCACATATGGGGTATCGGCGTACTCAGGACAAATTTGACGACAACTTTTGGGGTCCTGTTACCCTTGGGAAAATAAAAATTGAGGGTGAAAAGATCATTTTTGTGGAAAAAATGATTTTTTAATTGTACGGCTGTACGTTATAAACTTCTGTGAAGCCCTTTGTGTTCAAAGTTCTCACCACATATCTAGATAAGTTCCTTGGGGGGGGGGTCTAGTTTCCAAAATGGGGTCACTTGTGGGGGGTTTCCACTGTTTTGGCACATCAGGGAGCTCTCCAAACGTGACATGGCGTCCGATCTGAATTCCAGCCAATGTTGCATTGAAAAAGTCAAACGGCGCACCTTCCCTTCTGAGCTCTGCCATGCGCAGAAACTGTGGTTCCCCCCCACATATCAGGTATCAGCGTACTCAGAACAAATTGCACAATAACTTTTGAAGTCCAATTTCTCCTATTACCCTTGGTAAAATAAAAAAAAAATTGGACCTGAAGTAATTTTTTTGTGAAAAAAAGTTAAATGTTCATTTTTTTTAAACATTCAAAAAATTACTGTGAAGCACCTGAAGGGTTAATAAACTTCTTGAATGTGGTTTTGAGCACCTTGAGGGGTGCAGTTTTTAGAATGGTGTCACTTTTGAGTATTTTCTATCATATAGACCCCTCAAAGTGACTTCAAATGTGATATGGTCCGTAAACATAAAATGGTGTTGCAAAAATGAGAAATCGCTGGTCAACTTTTAACCCTTATAACTTCCTAACAAAAAAAAAATTTTGGTTCAAAAATTGTGCTGATGTAAAGTAATCAAATGTGAAATGTTACTTATTAAGGTTTTTGTGTGCCATATCTCTGTGATTTAAGGGCATAAAAATTCAAAGTTGGAAAATTGCGAAATTTTCACCAAATTTCCATTTTTCTCACAAATAAACGCAAGTTATTTGAATGAAATTTTACCACTAACATGAAGTACAGTATGCCACGAGAAAGCAATGTCAGAATCAGTGGGATCCATGGAAGCGTTTCAGAGTCTTTACCTCATAAAGGGACAGTGGTCAGAATTGTAAAAATTGGAGGCCCGGTCAGGAACGTGCAAACCACCCTTGGGGGTAAAGGAGTGAAAGGAGAAAATTATTTTTTTACTAGTACCAAAATAAGAACCTAAATACAGTATAATACATTTCCTAAATATTGCCCCCATATCATGCTTGAAATTAATATAAAATATGATTTTGCCTACTTATATAGCACTATCATATTCCACAATGATTTACAAAGCTTGCAATTGCTGACCCAATTGTGGCTCATAGCCTAATTTCCCTATCAGTATGTCTTTAGAGTGTGGCAGGAAACCCACACAAACATGAGAAGAACATACAAACTCCTTGGTTGTCGTTTGGTGAGATTTGAACCCAGGACTGGAGATGGGTGAACCTGAACAGTAAAATTTGTAGTCTGTACCAAACACCTACTATTTGGGCATGGATTCCAATCACAGACTTCTCACAGATGTCTGTTACAGTGTGAACTGTAAATAGTTTACCTCCGGTCACTGGCATCAGCTGATAGGACTACTACTCTCATCACCCTACGCCTGCTACCAATAATAAAAGCGAGAACGAGTACGGCTGCCCCCATTTTTGACAACCAGCCAAGCTAAAGCGGACAACTGGGGAGCTGGTATTCTCAGGCTGGTAAGGAGTCATGTATATTGGCCGCCCCAGCCTAAAAATAGCAGCCCACAGCCACCCAGTAAAGGTGCTCCTATTAGATGTGCCAATTTTGGCACCTTGCCCAGCTCTTCCCATTTGCCCTGTGGCGGTAGAAAGTGGGGTTGATGTCACCTTTGTATTTTCCGGTGACGTCAAGCCTACGGTTTAGTAATAGAGAGGTGTCTATAAGACGCCTATTGATTACTAATCCTATAGTTGTATTGTAAATAAACACATAGCAATTATAAAGTCATTTATTTGAAATAAAAAACAGATTTCCTTTTTTATTTCAAAATAACAAATACAATTAGGTGACTCTAACGCCCGTTCCATTGAAGCCCTCATCTCCCGTAATAAAACAAAAATTAAAAAACAATCATGCCCCTCACCTGTCCATCGTTCTGTCCTACATGTTAATCCATGTCTGGGGATAATCCGTTTTCAACCTGGACAGTGCCAAGATGTGACCGTCCAGGCTGAGAACCACTAGAGGAAGAGCTGCTGCGAGCGCAGCATCAGTGACCAGTGTTGACGTCACCTCTGCACCATGAGACTTTTTCTCACAGTGCTAGCGCTGATCTCACTGAGGTGACAGCAGTTCAGGGACCCCACCGCTAGTCACTGTGGCAGAACTCACAGTAGCTCATTCCTCAGTGGCTCTCAGCCTACATGGTCGCATCTTGGCACCATCCAGGTTGAAAACTGTTTATCCCCAGACATGGATTAACATGTGGGACAGAACAATGGACAGGTGAAGGACATGGTGGGTTTTTTTTATTTTTGTTTTATTATAGGAAACTAGGGCTTCAATGGAGCGGGTGTTATACTCGCCTAACTGTGTTTGTTATTTTTAAATGAAAAAGGAAAAGTGCGTGCTTTTGTGCGGTTTTATTTAAATAAAGGGCTTTATTCTGGCTGTGTCTTTATTTACCAAATAACGATAGGATTAGTAATGGATAGGTGTCTGTTAGAAGCCTCTCCATTTGTAATCCGTGGGCTTGATGTCACAAGACAATACAAAGGTGACATGAATGAGTAGTAGTCTGATCAGTCGATGACAAAAGGTAAACTTTTTACCTCCAATCACAGCTGCGGGCTCACGCTGTCATTTGACAGTGTGGGAACCGCGGTTGTCTGACCGGCGAGGATGATTTTACCACCGATCAGAGGCAGTGCTTGCTGCCAGGGCTGTGGAGTCGGTAAGCAAACCTGCGACTCCCACCCCTCAATTTCCTTTACACTGACTCTGACTCCACGACTCCGACTCCCACATATATTGCTTATATTTAAGTGAAAAATTTATTGTAGTACAATGTGAACATAAGACATTTAATCATTTTAATGATACAATAATCAAGATAGAACAATATATATTTATTGGAATACAACTTTAGAACACAAAAAACTGTAATAAATTGTAAATATGTAATACACCATGTAACATCAAGTACATATACTGTGTATATATTGTGTGTGTATGTATGTATGTGTGTATATATATATATATATATATATGCTGAAGAGCCCGGCGCTGCCCGGGCATAGTAACTAACTGTGGTTAGTAGTAGCAAATTATAATTATCCTCCATCCCATAGTCCCGTGTCCATATAACCATCACACATCCTCCATCCCATAGTCCCATGCCCATACACCCATCATACATATTCGCCATCCAATAGTCGAGTGCCCATATACCCATCATACATATCCGCCATCCCATAGGCCCGTGCCCATATACCCATCATACATATCCTCCATCCCATAGTCCAGTGCCCATATACCCATCACATATCCTCCATCCCATAGTCCCATGCCCATATACCCATCATACATATCCTCCATCCCATAGTCCAGTGCCCATATACCCATCACCCATCCTTCATCTCATAGTCCCATGCCCATATACCCATCATACATATCCGCCATCTCATAGTCCCGTGCCCATATACCCGTCATACATATCCTCCATCCCATAGTCCAATGCCCATATACCCATCACACATCCTCCATCCCATAGTCCCGTGCCCATATACATATCCGCCATCTCATAGTCTTGTGCCCATATACCCGTCATACATATCCTCCATCCTATAGTCCAGTGCCCATATACCCATCACACATCCTCCATCCCATAGTCAACCATTATGACATCATAATGAGCGGCGGCGGGGCTCGCGGCCTATGATGACATCAGCGTCACCATGGCAACTGTTGTGACATCATAATGAGGGGCGGGGCTTGACACGCACACACTGCTTCCCCATTATGCAAATAGGGGCATTATGACATCACAATGAGGGGCGGGGCTTGACACGCACACACTTTTTCCCCCCAGTATGTAGATAGGGGCAAAATTGTTTGGTGAATTGGAACACGCGGGGTTAAAATTTCGCCTCACAACATAGCTTAGGACGCTCTCGGGGTCCAGACGTGTGACACTGCCAAATTTTGTGGCTGTAGCTGCGACGGTGCGGATGCCTATCCCGGACATACACACATACTGACATCTCCCCTGCTTTGATGAGGGTTCCGGCGCTGAGCCCGCATCAAAGCTGGGACATGTCAGGCTGTTATGAACAGCTGACATTTAATCATTTTAATGATACAATAATCAAGATAGAACAATATATATTTATTGGAATACAACTTTAGAACACAAAAAACTGTAATAAATTGTAAATATGTAATACACTATGTAACATCAAGTACATATACTGTGTATATATTGTGTGTGTATATATGTATACGCCCCCTACATTCGACAGAAACTGCACTCATCAAAGTGACCAATGACCTTCTGACAGCAAAACGTAATGGTGACCATTCTCTGCTCATTCTTCTCGACCTTTCTGCAGCTTTCGACACTGTTGACCATCCTCTCCTACTCTCTAGGCTCCAGTCACTAGGCATTAAGGACACTGCTCTTTCCTGGTTCTCCTCCTATCTTTCCGACCGCTCCTTCAGTGTTCTGTTTTCTGGCTCCACTTCATCTCCTCTTCCTCTCACTGTTGGGGTACCTCAGGGCTCAGTCCTTGGCCCCCTTCTCTTCTCTCTCTATACAGCCCCAATTGGACAGACCATCAGCAGATTTGGCTTTCAGTACCATCTTTATGCTGATGACACACAACTGTACACATCATCCCCTGACCTTACCTCCGCTGTACTACAGAACGCCACTGACTGTCTGTCTGCAGTCTCCAACATCATGTCTGCTCTCTATCTGAAACTCAACCTCTCCAAAACTGAACTTCTTCTGCTCCCACCATCTACTAACCTCCCTAAATCTGACATTTCCCTCTCTGTGGGTGGCACCATAATAACACCCCGACAGCAGGTGCACTGTCTGGGTGTTATGTTCGACTCCGATCTCTCCTTCACCTCCCATATACAATCTCTTGCCCGCTCATGCCGCTTACACCTAAAGAACATCTCTAGAATCCGCCCTTTTCTCACCATGGAAACAACAAAAACTCTCACTGTCGCCCTGATCCACTCCCGCCTAGACTACTGTAATGCTCTATTAATTGGCCTCCCTCTCACTCGACTCTCCCCTCTCCAGTCTATCCTTAATGCAGCAGCCAGGGTTGTCCATCTGGCTAATCGTTTCTCAGACGCGTCCGCTCTTCGCCAGTCGTTACACTGGCTGCCAATTCATTACAGGGTACAATTCAAAGTACTTGTTCTCACCCACAAAGCTCTCCACAGTGCGGCACCCCCTTACATCTCCTCCCTCATTTCTGTCTATCGGCCTAACCGACCGCTGCGCTCTGCAAATGACTTTCGACTAACCTCTGCCCTAATCCGTACCTCCCACTCCCGACTCCAAGACTTCTCCCGTGCTGCGCCAATCCTCTGGAATGCTCTACCCCAAAATATTAGGACCATCCACAATTTGCATAGTTTTAGGCGCTCGCTCAAAACACATTTGTTCAGAGCGGCCTATCACATTCAGTAATCAAAGTCATGTTTGTGTGTGTGTAGCCCATTCACTATCTCCATCTAACCCCCACCCCCTGAAGATGGCTGGACCGTCATTGTAAATACATCATTGTAAATACAAACCTGTGCTTTGTATCCCCCCCACCTCATTGTAGATTGTAAGCTCCACGAGCAGGGTCGTCTTATTTCGCTTTAATTATTGTATTGTTAACGTTGTTACTTATGACTGTTGTGTTTGAAACTGTTCAACTGTAAAGCGCTGCGGAATATGTTGGCGCTATATAAATAAAGATTATTATTATTATTATATGTATGTGTGTGAAAGCACAGCAGTAAATCTGCTACATATGGGCGATCTGCTATTCGCCCATATGTAGCAGAGCCGATCGGGTTGCGCATGCTTCTAGCCTCCTATGGAGGCTATTGAAGCATGCCAAAAGTAAAAAAAAAAAAAAAAAAAAAGTTTAAAAATAAAAAAAATTAAAAAAAACTAAAAGTTCAGCTCACCCCCCTTTCGCTCCAATCAAAATTAAACAGTAAAAAAAAAATCCCACATACACATATTAGGTATCGCCGCGTTCAGAATCGCCCGATCTATCAATAAAAAAAAGCATTAACCCGATCGCTAAACGGCGTAGCGAGAAAAAAATTCAAAACGCCAGAATTACGCTTTTTTGGTCGCCAAGACATTGCATTAAAATGCAGTAACGGGCGATCAAAAGAATGTATCTGCACAAATGTGGTATCATTAAAAAGTCAGCCCGGCACGGAAAAAATAAGCCCTCAACCGACCCCAGATCATGAAAAATGGAGACGCTACAGGTCTCGGAAAATTGCGCAATTTTTTTTTTTTTTTTTTTTTTAAGCAAACTTTGGAATTTTTTTTCACCACTTAGATAAAAGTGGACATAGACATGTTTGGTGTCTATGAACTCATAATGACCTGGAGAATCATAATGGCAGGTCAGATTTAGCATCTAGTGAACCTAGCAAAAAAAACAAGCAAAAAAACAAGTGTGGGATTGCCCTTTTTTGCAATTTCACCGCACTTGGAAACTTTTTCTCGTTTTTGAGTACACGACATGGTAAAACCAATGGTGTCATTTAAAAGTACAACTCGTCCCGCAAAAAATAAGCCCTCACATGGCCATAGAGACTGAAAAATAAAAAAGTTATGGCTCTGAAAAGAAGGGGAGGGAAAAATGAAAATGCAAAACAAAAAATACCCCTGGTCGTTAAGGGGCTAAGGTAAGAGAACAACCTCTCTACACTAACTTGGGTTGGAGGCAAAGCCGTAACCACATGGGCAACATCTCCAACAATTTTTGGGTATAAAGGAATTGCCTCATGCAGTTTTGATGAACGGTTGAATTTTTCTATTTCTTTGAGAGCAAGTGAAACATTTTGCTGAAATATTGTCAAGCTGCTTGCTATAGGAGACGGAGTGAAATCTTTTCCCTTGCGTCAACGCTTTGCCTGCTCCATGTCATCCAAATACTTGTCAAAGTTAAACTCCTCATCTGATGAGGATGAAGGTATGGCAGCAGTAGCACTATCAGGACCCAAGTCCTCTTGCGCCTGGCAGTCCTCCTGTAGGCCACTCATCCTAACTGTTACCTCAGTCAGAGCTTCTTTTCCTTTAGTAAGCCGTTGATCATGAAACAGTATATGATGACTTGGGTCCACATAAACAGCTGCCAGAAAAAATTTATTTTCCAATAGCTGTGTCTCTCTCCGTTTCATTGAAGCAGAAATGCCATCTGCGATTAAACCGCAAAATAGCAAGTTCTTCCGCTCCCTCATGAAAATGCTAGGAGTTAAATCCTCAGCTTGTTATTTTTTAGTCACCGGTAAATGGGTGATTAAGCATTTACTTCAATTCAGCCACCTGTGTCCATTGACCTTCATTTAGGGTTACCTGAGGGTTCGCCATATCTTTTAGTTCAAGCAATCGTTCAGTCATTAAATAAGTGCTTCCCCACCAAGTGGCTTGATCGACAATTGCCCCTTTCCCAGCACGTCTCTTCAAGATGGAATCAATTTTAGGGGTTCTGGCGGCAATAACCAATTTCCTCACTTTTCCAATCAGATTTCCAACATGTCCCTCTTGCAGACTATCTCTTATTGCCAGCTGCAGCGTGTGCACAACACAGCGCATGTGATGAATATGAAAGTGTTTTGAAGCAGCTTTAACAAGATCATCTATTTCTACAGTATAATTTTGCTGTTCTTCTGTTGTAATATCTGTTTGTTCCTCAATTACATGAACAGCACTGTGGCATTCCATCTCAAACATACTGAATCCTAAATGTTCTTCTAGCTGTTGTTCATTACTCTCATTCATCAGTGTAATTATACTTATGTTTGAAGCATTGTCCGTTACAATAGCAAGAACCTGTTCTTTTTTGAGTTCGTAATCTCGCAGAACTTTTTCCACTAAGTCCTGGAGAAACTGGCTGCTGTGATGAGCTTTAGTATCTTTTACTGCCAGTGTCTTGGTAACAATTTCTTTGTTGTCACAAACATATCGAACATTGATGGCAAAATAGTTCACTCTGTGACGTGTGCAGGCATCCATTTTAAGAAACATGAAGGGTCTTTTGAGAGTCTTTTTAAGATCTTCCTTTTGTTTAAGGGCTTCTTCAATCACTAATTTTCTAATACTTTATCTTTCCAGAGAAACACCAATAGATAGAGCAGATTTCTAATCTGCTTTTGCTATTGAAAACATTATCTATGAGCTCAAAAACCTTTCAGGTGATGCGGTTTTTTAAAAAGCTGATCTGCTTTTGCAGCTGAAAACCGTATCCTCAAAAAACGCAGGAAAAACGCTGTGTGTGAATGTAGCCTAGATCAGGAATAGAACAGCCATTTATAGGACATTTCATAACTTTCCCAAATTCCTATGAAAAAATATTCAGCACATTCTGCATTGAATTACTGTACCCAATTTATTATATATTTTAGGAGTTGGTCCATTTTCTACTGTCTCCAACTCCACCAAAATGAGCACTGCCTCCGACTCCACGACTCCGACTCCACAGCCCTGCTTGCTGCACTGTCACGCACATGACAGTGTGGAAAACACTTGGATGTTTGGGCCCCCCATTCAAGTTAATGGTGTCCGGGTGCTGTTCTGGTACCCGAACCCAAACTTTTTTTTAATTTTTTTTAAACTATTTGGCCGGACCCGCCACTCAAACATCCAGGGGTCCACCCATCTCTACACAGAACCCCAGCGATGCAAAGTAACAGAGCCACCATGCTGCCATATAGTGCTTATGTGCTTGTGAGGCAGTACAAAAATAAGATCGCCATGTCCTGCCCAGAGAAAAGCTCTGCTTAGTTCCTAAATAGGAGAATTAGACCCTGCTGAGGGACCCTAATGAAGAAGACTTCAGGGCACATACTAATTTTGCCCCTGCTATAATCTATTTGGCCAAGTCCTGCAGATTATGACATGATTGTGATGCAATTTTGATCCTGCACTGTCTACTAGCTATAGATCCATAAGCTCATTTGTCCGTGCCCTGAAGTAGGCTTTGCATAACCTGGCTATACACTTCTTTTTTGTATTACCACCATCTGGATGCTATTATATATTACAAGAACATTTTCTGGTCTCAGTAATTTCCCTGTTCCCATGTGGTCTCTCAGCTGAAGTGTTGCATGCAGATCTGTGATGGAGGCCGATTAACCCAAATTTCTTGTACATTAGAAAAACCCTGGAATCAGACTGCTGCATTCCCCACATAACTTAGAGGTCTGCTGATTTCTTTGGCTCATGTTCACTTTCTCTCATCAACAGCAAGCAGACTGTCAGTCAGGATTTCATTCAATAACAATCCCTTTTTCCGCTTCTGGGCTATTTCAAAGCCTCCCCGTGCTTCAGTGGCCTCAGGGTGGGTTGTGTTTCCAGGCTTCTTGCCAAGACTGGTCATATTTTGTGGATTACATTGTTTTGGCTCATTTGCTTTGTGACAGGATGACGAGCAGGGATTTGTGACGCGATGTGTTTTGTATGTTTGTCAGTTCTACATGTTCCACAAGCTAACCTTTAGTAAGCACAGGTATCGCAATGTCACTCAACCCCAATGGGCAGCTGGCTCTAGTGCTTCTCCATACACCCACTCATTACATGCTTCTTGTGAGAAGCTAAGCAGAACAGGAATAAAATCTCTGCTCATTCGCTGTACATATAATAAAGCATGATTTAAATTAACCGCAGGCCGACATTAGCAGGTTGTAGACAATCCCCCCCTCCGTAGTCAGCCAGGCCCCTCTGTCTTCAGCTTATCTTCCCTGAGGACAAAAGGTGCCCTCCACAATGGCAGATGTAGGCAGACAAAAATGGGAAAACTACAACATGCTTAGATCAGGTATGTACCATTTTTTTTTTTTTGTCTGAGGGCCCCAGTGTCAGACTGATCCAATTCCAAGGGTTGCAATAAAATGTAAAAGGTTATTACTTTGAGAGATTCATGACATCATGAAAGTATGTGTCATAAATGTATGGTAGTTCCAGAACTCCAACCTTCCTGTAAATGGACAGTTCACACTCGAGAAAGGTAGAGACCATGCATGGGACTTTCTCCATTTTAAATTGTTACTTGCTACTCCAACTGTTACTTCCAGGGCTGTGGAGTCGGTAAGCCAAACCTGCGACTCCGACTCCTCCATTTCCCTTACACCAACTCCACAACTCCAACTCCCACATACAGTCATATGTTAAAGTTTGGGCACCCCTATGAATGTTAACCTTTTTTCTTTATAACAATTTTGGTTTTTGCAACAGCTATTTCAGTTTCATATATCTAATAATTGACGGACTCAGTTATATTTCTGGATTCAATTGAGGTTTATTGTACTAACAGAAAATGTGCAATCTGCATTTAAACAAAATTTGACCGGTGCAAAAGTATGGGCACCTCAGCATAAAATTGACATTAATATTTCATAGATCCTCCTTTTGCAAAAATAACAGCCTCTAGTCGCTTCCTGTAGCTATTAATGAGTTCCTGGATCCTGGATGAAGGTATTTGTGACCATTCCTGTTTACAAAACAATTCCAGTTCAGTTAAGTTTGATGGTCGCCGAGAATGGACAGCCCGCTTCAAATCATCCCACAGATGTTCAATGATATTCAGGTCTGGGAACTGGGATGGCCATTCCAGAACATTGTAATTGTTCCTCTGCATGAATGCCTGAGTAGATTTGGAGCGGTGTTTTGGATCATTGTCTTGCTGAAACATCCATCCCCTGCGTAACTTCAACTTCGTCACTGATTCTTGCACATTATTGTCAAGAATCTGCTGATACTGAGTTGAATCCATGCGACCCTGAACTTTAACAAGATTACCGGTGCCGGCATTGGCCACACAGCCCCAAAGCATCATGGAACCTCCACCAAATTTGACTCAGGGTAGCAAGTGTTTTTCTTGGAATGCTGTGTTTTTTAGCCTCCATGCATAACGCCTTTTTGTATGACCAAACTCCTCAATCTTTGTTTCATCAGTCCACAGGACCTTCTTCCAAAATGTAACTGGCTTGTCTAAATGTGCTTTTGCATGCCTAAGGCGACTCTGTTTGTGGCGTGCTTGCAGAAACGGCTTCTTTCGCATCACTCTCCCATACAGCTTCTCCTTGTGCAAAGTGCGCTGTATTGTTGACCGATGCACAGTGACACCATCTGCAGCAAGATGATGCTGCAGGTCTTTGGAGGTGGTCTGTGGATTGTCCT
Organism: Dendrobates tinctorius; assembly: GCF_039654945.1. Lineage (NCBI taxonomy): Eukaryota > Metazoa > Chordata > Amphibia > Anura > Dendrobatidae > Dendrobates > Dendrobates tinctorius. The sequence continues at coordinate 40,291,209 of NW_027361770.1, read as the reverse complement.
TGACTGTTCTCACCATTCTTCTTCTATGCCTTTCTGATATTTTTCTTGGCCTGGCACTTCTGGGCTTAACAAGAACTGTACCTGTGTTCTTCCATTTCCTTACTATGTTCCTCACAGTGGAAACTGACAGGTTATATCTCTGAGACAACTTTTTGTATCCTTCCCCTGAAAAGCTATGTTGAATAATCTTTGTTTTCAGATCATGTGAGAGTTGTTTTGAGGAGCCCATGATGCCACTCTTCGTTGGAGAATCAAATAGGAGAACTACTTGCAAGTGACCACCTTAAATACCTTTTCTCATGATTTGAAACACCTGGCTATGAAGTTCAAAGCTCAATGAGGTTACAAAACCAATTTAGCGCTTCAGGAAGTCAGTAAAAAGTAGTTAGGAGTGTTAGAATCAAGAAAATGATAAGGGTGCCAATACTTTTGCAACAGTTAAATTTTGTTTAAATGCAGATTGCACATTTTCTGTTAGTACAATAAACCTCATTTGAATCCAGAAATATAACTGAGTCCATCAGTTATTAGATATATGAAACTGAAATAGCTGTTGCAAAAACCAAAATTGTTATAAAGAAAAAAGGTTAAAATTTAATAGGGGTGCCCAAACTTTAACATATGACTGTATATTGCTTATATTTAAGTGAAAAATTTATTGTAGTACAATGTGAACATCAGACATTTAATCATTTTTATGATGCAATAATGAAGCTATTTAGATAGAACATAATATATATTTATTGGAATACAACTTTAGAACACAAACTGTAATAAATTGTAAATATTTAACACTGAAATATCGATTACATATATACATAGTATTTGTATGTGTATGTATATGTGTGTGTGTGTGTGTGTGTATATATATATATATATATATATATATATATATATATATATATATAATCACTATGTAATAAACTATGTAAGTGGCAAAAAAAACAGTTTTCAACAAAAACATACTAAATAACATTTGTGCAGTCTATGAATTTGTTCTAAGAAATAGAATTGCCTCCATCAGATCCTCCTTCATAGATAACCTCAAATCTGACCTAATAATTTTAAGGCAAGAGAACAACCTCTCTACTCTAACTTGGGTTGGAGGCAAAGCCGTAACCACATGGGCAACATCTCTAACAATTTGCGGGTATAAAGGAATTGCCTCATGCACAGTCAGTTTTGATGAACGGTTGAATTTTTCTTTTTCTTTGAGAGCAAGTGAAACATTTTGCTGAAATATGGTCAACCTGCTTGCTATAGGAGACGGAGTGAAATCTTTTTCCTTGCGGCAACGCTTTGCCTGCTCCATGTCATCCAAATACTTGTCAAAGTTAAACTCCTCATCTGATGAAGATGAAGATATTGCAGAAGTATCACTGTCAGGACCCAAGTCCTCTTGTGCTTAGCAGTCCTCCTGTAGGCCACTCATCCTAACTGCTACCTCAGTCAGAGCTTCTTTTCCTTTAGTAAGCTGTTGATCATCAAGCAGTATACGATGACATGGGTCCACATAAACAGCTGCCAGAAAAAAATTATTTTCCAATAGCTGTGTCTCTCTCAGTTTCATTGAAGCAGAAATGCCATCTGCGATTAAACCTCCTCTTTGGGACAGGCAAAAGAGCAAGTTTTTCCACTCCCTTGTGAAAATGCCAGGAGTTAAATTCTCAGCTTGTAATTTTTTAGTCACGGTAAATGGGTGTTAAGCAATTTCTTCAATTCAGCCACCTGTGTCCATTGACCTTCATTTAGGGTTACCTGAGGGTTCGCCATATCTATAAGAAACGGTTTTAGTTCAAGCAATCACTCAATCATTAAATAAGTGCTGCCCCACCGAGTGGCTTGATTGACAATTGCCCCTTTCCCAGCACGTCTCTTCAAGATGGAATCAATTTTAGGGGTTCTGGCGGCAATAACCAATTTCCTCACTTTTCCTATCAGATTTCCTGCATTTCCCTCTTGCAGACTATCTCTTATTGCCAGTTGCAGCGTGTGCACAACTTTCTCACTTTCTCCAGCTTGGGGCCCAGGAATCGGATCCTGTGCAGGGCAGGCACCCCTCCCCTCTTCTCTCTAGTGAAGACGGCAGAAGACAGGACAGAGGAGGGGAGATTGCCCCCTGCTGTCTGGAGCCGGTGCAGGACGGGAGCACTGCAGCATACAAGTGAGTTTTGATAGGTGCGTGCCCCTGCTTCTAGGGGGCGGGGGCAGCTGCCCCCCCGCCCCTCGCTGGTTACGGCCATGATTCACACACAGCGTTTTTGCGGATCCGTTTTTTTGCAGTAAAACACAGTGACTCTGGGCATCCCAGCAAAGTCATTGCGTTTCAGGATATGACATTCAGACACATCGTTTTGTGAGGATCCGTTTTTGGGCTGAATGAGCATGTCAGTTTGTGTGGCGTTTTTCTAATCTGCTTTTGCTATTGAAAACATTATCTATGAGCTCAAAAACCTTTCAGGTGATGCGGTTTTTTAGAAAGCTGATCTGCTTTTGCAGCTGAAAAACGTATCCTCAAAAAACGCAGCAAAAACGCTGTGTGTGAATGTAGCCTTAGATCAGGAATAGAACAGCCATTTATAGGACATTTCATAACTTTCCCAAACTCCTGTGAAAAAATATTCAGCACATTCTGCATTGAACTACTGTACCCAATTTATGATATATTTTAGGAGTCTGAGTCGGTCCATTTTATACCGACTCCACCAAAATGAGCACCGACTCCACGACTCCGACTCCACAGCCCTGGTTACTTCTGTAAAACAATAAAGAACATAGTGCACAAATGCATTGCTGACTCTGCTCCTCACTGGAGTGCTACACTGGCCAGGAGACCACTATTCTGCAGACATATGGGGACCTCAAGGATGGCCACACAAGGCTGTGTTAGTGCTTACCCATCCCTGCTTCCACACTACATACCACTCTTCTTCTCTATGACATAGAAAATACATATGAGCAGGCACCATAGACAAGCATGCCTGTGACCAGATTGTTGGGAGGCCATATACAATATCATCATGGGCCACAGATTGTGCACCTCTATAGTAATAGTCAGCTGACGTTTTTCTAATGTGTACACCCTTTTTTAGGCTGCTGCTACACCTAAACAGTCTTACTTCATTGGAAAGGCTGTTATATTGCTATCTGAGAAATAAAAATTCAGACAGATAAAAAGAGCCTAAGCATTGTATTTATAATAAAGTATAATATCTGCAAGTAATATAGTTGGGCAACAGGATGTCTATATGCAGACAATACTCCTAGTACACACAATAGCCTATTCATTAAAAGATATAGAGTCATAGGATATATGAATATTGCATTTGACTTATTACATCATAGTAAAGCATAATTAAAAGGTTAAAAACTACACAGAGGGTACAGAGAAAAGCGACGGACCATAGCAAGAGGATGGTTAGCATAGGATGTGCTGAATTTCCAGTTGTGTGCAAAAGTTTACTTACCCTGGCAGAATTTTTGCTTTCTTGGCCTTTTTTCAGAGAATATGAATAATAACACCAAAAGTTTTTCTCCACTCATGGTGAGTGGTTGGGTGAAGCCATTTATTATCATACTACTGTGTTTGCTCTTTTTAAATCATAATGACAACACAAAACATCCAAATGACCCTGATCAAAGGTCACATACCCTGGTGATTTCATGCACAGAAGTTGGTGCCGGTTCTGTTAGAATGCAAGGAGCAATTTCAAAGTTTTTAACACTGGGCTCATCTTTAGTGTCCTGTTTGGAAAGTCTTCATATGTACAGGTACATCCTGGTGATTTTGTAGGTGGTGTGATAATTAAGGTAGCCACCGATCTCCTGCAGCAGTGTCTTTACCACAATTTGTTCTGGTTGATGAATTGTCTAGATGCTATGGGCAATAGTGATTGTTAGATGGAGTTTTAGACTGTTATAGGAGTGAGCTCTCTTTCACCTCATTTCCATCCTCCGCTCCTGCAGGGTGCTGATGATGGCTATGGCAGCCAAAGGTCAAGTGCTGGCCTTGTGATATAATACATAAGTATTAGTCTGTGCTATTAGAAATGCATTTTTATGTAAAAACAAAAATAAGAAAATACTTCCATATGGATGCTGAAGATGACTTTGTCCCATTGTTTGGACTTCTGTAGTCCCTTTCAGTCTGCATGATAATGACATAGATGCAACTCATTCAGTTTCCTACAGGGACGTTGACCTTGACTAAAGGTGTGTAATGATAGGATGAATTAAACCCCTAAACTCTCAAATCTTTCCTAGCTATGAAGGAGCACAGGTAGCTGGATAAGAACGGTCATGAAAATGTTGAATGTTTGATAAAATATTTATGGTACAGATAGTTACTGTTTAATCCTAGCAATCAATAAATACAACATATAAAATAAAACTGGTATAATCAAAGTGCAGCAAATGTGAATATACGTATTGCCTTTTTTATGGCGTAAAGGCCTACACAAGGAAATGTGTGTACGCTCTGATGGTTCGGGGATGTCTAACTTGCAATATTTCACGTCGATGTGTGTGAGTTAAACAGAAGCATCTAATACACACAACTCTGCTGGAAGCTAATAGGCTGAAGCTTCCCAGGGAGAGATCCTTTCACTTTACTCTGCGGAAACAGGAAACTCAGTGTTATTACAAGAAAATAGCAGACATCATAGGAATATACAAGGAGAAATAGCCCTGCAAGAAATACACAAGCAAAATACAGTATCTTCACTTAAAATTGATAGTGTATAACTGAGATATTGCCACTGAAATGGGTCATTTTCTTTGTGAAATGTACTTTTTAAAAAAAAAAAATGATGCACATTCTTAGGTGTATTCCTATTACAGACCATTGTAGTCTATCCTTGGATGTGCCGTAAGCCTCTAAGAAAAAGGGGGATACTTTATCCCAACTCTGGTCTTATATGATGATCAGCAACCGTTTCGACACAGGGAATGAATGAGAAGAGATGTCCACTCATATAAATTACAGAAACAGCCTGTGGATGTAACAGACATAACTATGACTTAACAATTTAGTTGAAATAAATGGGGATATAACGCTAGTCACTACTTCTATCATACATGTTGTTAATTAGTGTAAGAGAATGCACAGACATTGGACTAACTTCGGTGGAACCCCTAATAGTCTAATGTGTATGTGGTCCCCGACAGATGATCTGGCATGTTCTACTTTAATTATGGGACTGATCATTTTGCTATCTAAGGGTATGTTCACCAGTTAAGTATTTGCTGCTTTTTGGGTGTTTTATTTCCATTCAAATTTGTCACAAAAACTGATTGATTTCCCAGTGCCAGCAAAGTGAATGAGACTTCTGAACTCTCATTCAGATGTTGCTTATTTTTGGCTTGCAGATTTTCATCTACAGCTTGTCAATTCTTACAGCGTTTTTGCAGCGTTTATCACATATTTTAATTAATGGGGAAAAAACACTGCAAAAACCACATATTTTATGCTGCGTTTTCACGGTCACCACTTCAGGATTTGCAGCATAAATGTCTCCAGCAAATATTTGACTTGTGCATATCCCCTAAGAGAACAGAAGCGTTCAGCAGGTTGATCGCTGCTGTGTATGGGAGAGACAGCCGACATAGCTGCTAACTAGTGATGAGCGAAAAGGTCTGATCTGTGCATGCTCAGGTGTTGTCTGAGTATCTTGGACGTGCTCAAATATTATAATATTTCCAGGAAGAAAGAAAGACCGCACTCCTGAAGCTGATGAAATATCGCTGGGTTTATTAATACATGCTGTACATGTCGGCTGGGGGAGTGATAAAGGAGGGGAGAAAACAGCTGACAACGGCCATTTCGCGCTACCAAAGCGCTTCAACGGGTCTTTATTTTTATATAGTGCTTTACAGTTTGCACACATTAGCATCGCTGTCCCCAATGGGGCTCACAATCTAAATTCCCTATCAGTATGTCTTTGAAGTGTGGGAGGAAACCGGAGAACCCGGAGGAAACCCACGCAGACACGGGGAGAACATATAAACTCCTTGCAGATGTTGTCCTTGGTGGAATTTGAACCCAGGACCCCAGCTCTGCAAGGCTGCAATGCTAAATATTATGTTCTATTCCCCACTGCTGCATGTCTTGTGGATGTTACACAGCTGCAACACATGGAGGGATTTTCTGTTTGTTCAGATAACACCTTATCTGAGCAAGTTTGCTAACACTACTGTTAACAAAATGATCGGCCATTCCATCATTCGGTTGACATCTGTCTACAGTGTATGGGGGTCTTTAATTAGAGCTATTATGAAAGTACCAATCACAAACCACACTATATTTAGAGAAGAAATGCGTCTAATAAATGGCACAATTACAAGGATTATTGCAGATGCCTTTATACAGTTATATGCAGGTATTTTTATTCTTCACAATGCATGTGATTTAACAAAAATTGTATTTGCTATCGTAAATTCATAAACATCTTCTCTTTTTTTTTTTTTTTCTTTCTCTTTTTCTTTTTTTTTTTTATTAGGGGAAACTATAGCTCAGTTGACAGATATGAACGTTGGGGAACATCATGACCCTGATGAGCAAGTAACCATTTTCACAGATAAGACTGGCGTGGTAAAAGCGGCTAGACTTCTGCTTTCTTCAGTTACGAAGGTGCTGGTGTTGGCAGACAGGATCGTCGTTAAACAAATTATCACTTCCCGAAACAAGGTACTTAAGTTTCTTTTAATGGGCACAATCCATTTGCAGAAGAAAGATGTGTTTGTGCAGCGTTATCGATGACATCAGATTACATTTTTACTGTGTCAACAAGCAATCATGCAATTATCTTTCAGATTAGTGACCTGGCTTCCATGTTAGGTTTTTTTAAATTATAATGTTTCATTATGAGGAATATTAGAGCAATATCAGAGCAAAATTTAAAGTCATTACCCCGGTGTATAGAGTAAAATGTATACTTTTATAATGCTACATTCTGAAATAAGTTATTCACCTTTACACTTGGCACTTAATGTGAAGGGTACAATCAGAAACCACCCATTATTTGGAAAGTGGCCTCAAATGGTGAATGTCCTAGAAGTGTCATGCCTATCATAGCTTTATAACATGATTATTAAACTGGTTGTATAAAACAAAAACGTGCTGCTTCTGTTACTGTCCAATATCCACTTTGGATATCTGAAAATAGAGCATTGGTAAAAGATGAGGAAATCTGGCATTACGTTCTTTATTATACAGTCTTGGCAGAAAGTGTTGGCAACCTTAAAATTGTTCTAGAAAATTAAGTATTTCTCCCAGAAAATTATTGCAATTACACATTTTGTTATACACGTTTATTTCCTTTGTGTGTGTATTGTAACAACATAAAAAACATGGGAACAAAGCTAAATTAGGCATAATTTCACACAAAAACTCCAAAATGTGTTTGACAAAATTATTGCCACCTTTCAAAAATTGTGAGTAAACAACTTGGTTTCAAGCATGTGATGCTCATTCAAACTCCCCTGTGGCAAGTAACAGGTGTGGGCAATATGAAAATCACACCTGAAACAAGATAAAAATAGGAGAAAATTACTCAATCTTTGTATTGTGTGTCTGTGTGTGCCACATGGAGAAGAGAGAGAGAAGAAAAAAACTGTCTGAGGACTCAAGAACCAAAATTGTTGAACAATATGAACAACCTCAAGGTTGCGAGTCCATCCTCAGAGATCTTGATGTTCGTTTTTCCACGGTGTGCAACATAATCAAGAAGTTTACAACTAGGGATGAGCGAGCACTAAATTACTTGGTTGCTCGTTACTCGAACCGATCAATTCCTAATGCTTAGATGCTTTTTTTGAGTAATGAGTATAATGGGAGTCAATGGGAAATCCAAGCATTTTTCTGGCACACCCTACAAGGAGGTCTGGAGGGCAGTAAAAATGCTGAAAAGGATAGAAAATATGCTGAATGGAAGAACAACATGGTGAAGACCCCATTAAACATGTCTGACTCCAAGATCGTTGCTGAGAACAATGGCGTCACACTTAGTGCACTTTAAAGACTGACAGTAAAATATTCAAAATCAAAGAGCAATTGAAGTTTACAGGAAAATATGTTGCCAGAACTGAAATTTCTTAAAAAAAAAAAAAAAAAAAAAAAAGGTATCTTAGTGCAATTTATGAAGGAAGTAACAACTGCAAAAAATTTAAAAAATTTGATGGAAGATGGACTCTGATACACCCTGTATTAGACATAAAGGAGGACCTCATGCACATTCTGTTCAAATTGTCTTGTAGTTGTACTCCATGACTAATAAAGTGCAAAGGCTGCTGAAAATTAGAAGCGGGGTCATCCATACACCTTTGAAGGCACCGACTGTAGTATCTCATTCAAATATTGTGAACAAAGTGTAGTTGTGGTACTGCCACATTCATAAAAGGTTTGCACTAAGTGCAAAGCCTGCCAAAAATTACAAGCAGGGTCATCATACACCTATGAAGGCACCAATTGGAATACTTCATTAAAAATATTAAAGCGTAGTTGTGGAACTTTTACACTCATAAAAGGCTTCCCATACAGTGCAAAACCAGGAAAAAAATTGTAAGGAAGGGTCATCCAGTCATCTATAGACTCTTGAAGGAAACAACTGGCAGGCCTCATTCAAATATTTTGAAATTGTAGTTGATTTACTACTACATTCGTAAAGGCTTTGTACAAAGTGCAAAGCCAGGAAAAAATTACAAGGAGAGTCATCAATAGACCCTTGACGGAAACAACTGGTGGGCCTCATTCAAATACTGAATATTAAAAACACTTTATGTGCTGCTGTCATCTGGTGGTGTGGAAAAGTCAGTGCTAATCCAGGCTTTGTTCATTTTTATAAGAGTAAGCCTGTCAGCATTATTTGTTGACAGCCGAAATCGCCTGTCTGTTATGACCACCCCCCCACACACACCCATAGCGGCCCTAAAAACCCATCCAGACAAGACGCTAGTGGTAGGGCAGCACAACACCTCTAAGGCATAGAGGGACAGCTCATGTCTGGTGTCCTGCTTTGATACCCAATAGTTGAAGGTTGCAGAGGATTTGGGGAATACATTGGTTTGGTCAGCCAGGTATTGCTTGACAATCTGTAAGAAATCTTCCGTCCTTGTCAAAAATACCTAGTCATTCGGGCCCGGATGTTGGGAGGGTGTCATGAAATTGGACCAGGCCAAGATGTTTCACAGTGTAAGCCTGTCTGTTATGAATGAGTTACCGTAGGAGGCAAAAACAGAAATACAAGCTAAGTCCAGAAAACCAGAGAAGTTGGCAACTATCAGATTGCAGACCCCTGAACCTATCAACACAACTAGCAGTAGCCGTGGGGGGTTCCTACGATGCCCTAAACCCCTCGATCACAGCCGGAGAATTAAATAGGCCTAAAGAAAGAAAGGGGAAATCTAAACTGCCCCAGAGCAGACCCCAAAGCAATAGGCAGCCCCCAACATATGACGGTGAAGCAAGATGAAAACACTAACACAGACAGAAAGATAGACTGAGCAAAGACGGGGCCCAAAACTACCTAGATAGGAAAGGACAGGAAGGCTGCTGTCTGCAATCTGCCAAAACCCTATCAAAGACATAAGCCAACAAGCTGATATGAAAAAGGCCCTGAAGCAGCTAGGCTTCAAAAACTAAATCAGCACTCAGGTATTTTCAGAAGACAGAGCTAAAGGAATTCAGCACACCCCAGCAGGGAATGGCAGAAATCCAGAAAAACAAAGCAAAACAAAGTCAAAGCACCAATGCAAAAGGCCGAGCAGCAAACTTAGCTTTAGAGGAGCAGGAATTCAGACTGGTCTCCAAGGATCCCACAGAGAAATCACCCGCAGGGCAGAAGGGCGTCGGCAGCCTTATATCCAGTCAGTAACTCCACTCAGCCAGTCATCATCATCAGCCTCAGGTGCTTGATAATCATGCTCACTACCTTTCTTTACCAGAAGAGGGAGTTCCTCGGGCCTCAGTAATGAAAGGGAAAATGAACTCACAACACCTGTCTCTGCTGTACTTAGTGTGTTTCTCCCTCACTTCTTCTTGGTTGGGCAAGGAAGCTTGCCCCCTGCCATTAGCGTTGTCTGATGGGAATTATTTCAATGTATTTCCACAATGGCCTTCATTTTAGTTGACCTCTCTGCCTCAGGAAGGAGCGATACAAGGTTCTTCTTGTACCATTTGTTTATCAGGATAAATAACAAGTACTGTTCTTTTGGCTAAGATAAATGTAATGTGAGGGTCACAGTAAGGGCAGCTGTACATAAAGAGGGCCATATGTGCCAAGCTCCCTACAGCTAACACTTCCCTGTCTCCACCATGACCACTACTCTCCATCTCTTCCTCTTCCTCCATCTCTTCCTCTTCCTCCATCTCTTCCTCTTCCTCCATCTCTTCCTCTTCCTCCATCTCTTCCTCTTCCTCCATCTCTTCCTCTTCCTCCATCTCTTCCTCTTCCTCCATCTCTTCCTCTTCCTCCATCTCTTCCTCTTCCTCTTCCTCCATCTCTTCCTCTTCCTCTTCCTCCATCTCTTCCTCTTCCTCTCCCTCCATCGCTTCCTCCATCTCTTCCTCCTCCTCCATCTCTTCCCCTCTTCATCAACATTCCCCTCCTCAGCCCATCCAACTAGGAGAGACTGGACGAAGCTTGTGTGGATACTAGGCACTGTTGCACTAGCAACCAGCACCTGTTCCTCTTCCTCCACCTCCTCATTGTTACCACATCTACTCTGAGCAGATGAGATAAGGCTGGCCTGAATAGTATCCCTCTGTCTCATGTCTTCCTCCATCTTAACCTGGTACGCATGCAAAGCTTCAGCTTTAATTGTGAGCAGCGACTGTTTAAGTAGGCACCAAAGCGCGATGGTTGTGTTGATTATGAAGTAATCGATGCTCACCGTCTTTGTGCAGTCCTCAAAGTGTTGGAGAACCACACAAATGTCAGACATCCATACCCACTCTTCAGCTGTTATGTGCAGAGGCTGCCCAGAATCCCGACAGTCGTGTTGGAGCTGGTATTCGACAACTGGCCTCTGCTGCTCACAAAGCCTTGCCAGCATGTGCAGTGTGGATGTCCAGCGCGTGGTAACGTAGCACACCAGTTGGTGAGCTGGCACCTGAGTACACTGCTGCAGCACTGCCAAAGTGGCAGCAGCTATATAGCCTTATTTTGACCAGAAGCTCTGGCAAATCTGGGTAGATTTTCAGAAACCACTGAACCACCAAGATTAGCATGTGGGCCAAGTATGGTACAGGTGTGAGCTTTTGCCAAGCTTCACAGCCGCCACCAGATTACTGCCGTTATCACATACTGTACATTACCATGCCTGGTTGGATGTTCAGCGGTGAGAGCCACTGATCTGTCTGGTCTGTTATTCCTTTCAATAGCTCTGTAGCAGAGTGCCATTTGTCTTTTAGACAAATTAGCTTCAGGAGAGCCCGTTGCCGCTTTGTTGAGGCGGTGATGCATAGCTTCCAGGTACCGGCTTATGTGGACGACGTGCTCTGAGATTGGGGAGGAGCCAGGAGTGGGTGCAGGAACTGGTGTAGGAAGTGGAGGAAACCCTGATAGAAGAAGGGACAGGAATCCTTGGCGTCAGTCGCACATGTGCCGTGCTGGGGTGGGACTCGGCCCCAGCCTTCACAATGTTCACCCAGTATGCCGTCAAGGAAGTGTAGAGTTCCAGGCGACAAGCACTTGACCACGTGTCAGTCGTTAAGTCTACAATTTCAGTAATTGCGTTGGTAAGGGCACGGGTGATGTTCCTGGACTCATGCTGGCACAACGCAAGGGCGCCACACTGGAAGAAATAGTGGCGGCTGGAAATCGAGTACCGACGGACAGCTGCTGCTATGCGTTGATGGAAGTCTTCCGTTCCAATACCTGGGGTTGGGACAGCTGAACGCTGTGCTGTTAAAAGTTTTTGGAAGTGTCTCAGAATGTGCAGGGCGGGAGGCAGTTTCATGGATTGGGAAGCACCTATCACAGGGGAAGAGGCAATGGTGTCACCCGCTGGCACCAATTGTGGACCGAGGCATTCAGCCCTCCGATTGGGGTGCTTATATGACATGTTGCTGATCATGCTGGTGTTGGTTAGGCTTTTAGTGATCAGGCCCCTGCTGATCTTAACATGGCACACGCTGCAAATGACCATTTTTTTTCTCAGAACTCTTTTAAAAAAAAAAAAAAAAAAAGTCCCAGACTCCTAACTAACACGTAACTCTCTGACGAAGAAATTCACGAGTGTCTGTGTTGTACTGAACAGTTGCCCACCTTCTCCTTCTGTTCACACCAATGACACTCCCTTCCTGTTTCGGTGCTGCAGATCTCTCCCATTCAGCACTGCTGGCCGCACTATGTATGCCAGTTTCACAGGTCGGGTTGTTGAATTAGTCATCCTCCACCTTGTCTTCCACCGCCGCACCCTGGTCCTCCTGACTTGATGGTTTAACATCATCTTGACTTGTCGGCAACTGTGTCTCATCATCATCTGCCTCCTTAGACATAATTTGCCATTCCCCACCGTAATCTTCTTTTGACTGTGGTTGCTCTTAAGTTTGGTGCATCACTACATAGCATCTCCTCCTGTCCCTCTTGGAACATGCAGGGTGAGAGACCACAATCAATAAATTATGTTTTAAAGAGCTCCTCTAAGTTTCCTTGTGTGTGATCCCTGGTTTCCTGGGACTCAACATGGTGGGGGGAGGAGGATCAGAGTGAGGATTAAGTGATCCAGACTGTTGACTGGTGAGACCGGACCGTGTGGAATACTAGGTGGTGCTGGGAAGCAAGCTGGAAGCGTTATTTGCTATCCAGCCGACCACTTCTTTGTACTGGTGTGGCTTGAGAAATGTTCCTCCCTGCAAAGTGGGACAGGAAGCTATGTGTTGTGTATGGGTGTGTTTCTTGTGCTTCAGCAACAGGCATAGTTCCACCTGCCCCACATCTGTGTGCACTATCATTGGCACTTCCATGTCTCTTACTGCACACATTACCCATTTTCTAATGGCTTCGTCTCTGGAAACCAAGTTTCCTTTATTCATTGAAACTACATTTTTTTAATGAACCCAAAAACGTGGTCAACTGTAGCAGGTGAAGCAAACAAGTTGCTGATCGGTAGTCATTTAGTACTGCCGCTCATTTCTTGTAAACTAAACTTAATTCTGGCCAAACCCTGATAAGGCGCAAGTCATGTATATTCTTGGATTGTTCTAATAAAAGTCTTCATATGGCTTACAGCAGATCTACTTTCATCTGTAATTTAATTTACTATAACCCAGTTTACGGCAGCCTAAAGCCACTTGCTGTTTCATTGAGAGCTGAACGCAGGGATACCCCTTCTAATACACGGACATTACCCAGCTGGACTATTGATTGCAGCTGTTGGATATGTGAGGGGGATCACAGAAACCTTGTTCCTGCAGATTGGATAATACTTTATTACAGGATTCTATTGATTCAGAAGCTGCATTTATGCTTGTACTAGATTTCTAGTGACTCCAGAAAACATAGTTAAATTCTTTGCTATAATCTGTGAAGCTGTTAGAGGATTAATCACTACTTCAACATCAACCAGTGATCTTATGTTTTATGCAATGATCGATAGTTCTTAAAGGGAAGCTGTCATGTTAATGGTATTTGATCCGCAGGCAGGATGTTATAGATCAGGAGGAGCAGATCAGAGTGATTAAACATGTTTGTAGCAAAAGTTTCAGAAATCCCTGTATTTTATTCACTGAAATCTTGAGTGTTTGCACGCATATGAGTTAAGTGGGAGGTCTTGTTCAGTGATTGACAGTCTTGCCTGTATGACTGAGCATGCAGAGATAGCTCTCAATCACTTATAAGACCATCCCCTGGACTCCTATGCATACAACAATAGATACTTCCATGAATAACATCCAAATTGTACTGAATCTTGATCCCACAGACCTATATATTATTCTGCTCATTTAGCGCCTGAAAGATGTCATGTGATGAAAGCATTCTTTCTGGAAACTCCTGTGTACTTAGCAAAGGTTTGTTGTGTTTGGGCACACTGGATTTGACCTTAATCGGATTGCAGTCAGTTTTCAGGGCACTTTAGTGTTATTAGGTTTAATTCAGACATTCAGGTTTTTTCATTGTACACATGTCATCAGTGTTTCCGTAATACATTTTATCAGGTTTGGTCAGTGTGTTGGTTTTTACCATCAGAGTTTCATCAGTGATTTTCACTTATGGATAAATAAATTACAAGCCTTCTCTTATTAATTTCAATGTTAATCATGAACATCATACAGATTGGATTGCGTCCATGTGCTGGCCGTAATTTTAAGTTTTATATTAGTACTTTTCATCCATGACTCAGAACAAAATCAGACATCTCTCCATGGGTAAGTATTCAGCATAAAAACACTGACATGTGGGCAGCCCCATAGACTATAATGGGCATGTGCTCAATCTAAGTATTTCATGGATGTCTGAACAAGGCTTTACAAGCACTAAAAAATGGCATCCGAGTAATATATCCATTTCAATATAGTAGAAGGAATGGTGACCGATATCGGTCCAACAGTCAAATGCATTGACCGGTTATTGGATGTGTTATGTGTGTATGTATGTGAGAGTTCCCTTTGTATTTACAGACTTTAGATGAATGCATAGCGAGAAGCAGAGTATGTATGACATCCTTTTCTCTTTTGGAAGCCTATTTTCAATCAAATGTCGACGGATTGTAATTGAGCTCTTAGTCTTGAAATCAATATTAAATCTAATGAGTAGCAAAAAGTAAAGTAAAAACCACAAAAACCTTTGAAGGCAAATGTGATTTTCCACAATGCTGGCACTGTATGTGGCCAGTATTATTTTGTATTGCCGCTGAATGACAAAGCACAACATGGAGCTGTGTTTTTTAATTTTTTTTGTATTTTGTAGTCTGCACATAAAAAACCTATAGTTTCGTGTTAAAATGTGTCCCATTATTAAAAAAAAAAGTGCAGTCACTATTCCTAAATCCATGTGATATGGATCCTCAATATGATTGTATGCATGAGCCCTTAAGCCCCTTTTATTTTATTCTGTCACCTCAGTTTAGAGGGGGGTTTTTTGTACAAGAACCTTTTTAACCTGCTTTTCCCCACTGGGATCGCAAAACAAATCTCTCCAAAATATCCTTCACATATTATAGATCACGTGTAACCCTGACAGAGATCATTAATCCATCCTTGTGATTGAGTTTGGTGATGCTTTTCCCTATCTGACAATGGTGAGGATAAAAATGTATTATTTCCGAGTAAATGATCGGGTTTTTGTAGGATGCATTTTATCACCCAAAAAATTGACACCGTTTTACTAAATGATTTTACTTTGTGGCTGGAAGCTTTGGCAGGTGACATATAGTAGGAATGTGGACTGCTTTGATACAAAATAAACGAATAAATCTGCTTGTTTCTTCCAGGTTCTTGCGACCATGGAGTATCTTGAGAAAGTGAGCAGCTTTCAAGAATTTGTTCAGATATTTAGTCAGTTTGGAAATGAAATGGTGGAGTTCGCTCACCTTACTGGAGACCGGCAAAATGTATGTACATCAGTTTACACTTGGGGTAGAAACTAAGAAGCATTAGAGATTATTGCATTTCCAACTAAAATAGTATTCTAATAACCAATAGTGCTTAGCACGTACCGTCTCCGCGCGGTGGCATTACCATTTTGCCTTACCTGCCATAACGTGCCTTACTTTTTTCTGACCTATTAAACATGGCAGAAGCATAGAAAACAATGCCAACTCTTATTAAACACCGAACATGTTTGAACAGTGAATTGGATGGTCGTTTCACGATACCTGTACTTCATAGCCATAGACGAACATATAATGTCATGATCAGCTCTCTAAGAAAATGTTTTTGTATCGCAATTAACAATATTCTTTAGAGCCTTTAAAGTATTCTGCACAATGTATGCTATCAACATTATTTCTATTACATATTCCATGAATGTCTATTTGGTGAGGTCCAATCTCTGTGGCTATAACCATCTAATATTAAAGGGTACCTGTCACCAGGTTTTCCCAATAAAAAGTACAGCCACCTCTTTTAATGCCTTTTACAGCATTCCAGTATGCTGCATGTCTGTCCCCAATCCCCTCTCCATAGCTCAAAAAAGACAGTGCGGTCCACTTCCTCCTTACAATCGCCTTCCTCCATTCCTCCTTCATGTGGATGATGCCTTTTATGTCATCCACACAGTGTCCCCCAATTCCACTGCTGTGTAGGTGTAAATGTAATAAAAAGAGAGAAGAGCCAGCACTGCCAGTGGTCAGAATGCATAACATGAGGTGCATATGCACATATCTTACTGCATTCAAAATGAGACATTTAGCAAAATATTGATCAATATATTGAGCCACCCCGCCACGCCAAGGCAATCTCATATGGGGGGTCCTACTCTACATTTTTATTTATTCACTGTGCCATTGCGGCCTCCTAAATGTTTTAAAAGCAAGACCATATCAAATGCAATCCATACCTGAAGCATATCTGCATCACTCCCGTGCAGCCAGATGGAGCAGGTGCAGATGAAGGCCAACCAGGTCTGAACACAGACATCTCAGGTTTGACCTCCACACACTGCCTGACCAGCAAACACAGATGAAGGGCAATGCAGGCTCAGACATGGATGCAAAAATAAATAAAGCCTGGGGCAGGGCGGGGCTGCCGTGAGTGTGCACAGCAGCCTAGATCAATCACAATAAACACAGAAAAGATGGCGAACATGACCCAGCGTGCACGGCAACAGTGGTGGTCAGCCACAAAACCAATTTGCAATAAAAAGAGAGAAGAGCCAGCACTGCCAGTGGCCAGAACGCATAACATGAGGTGCATATGCACATATCTTACTGCATTCAAAATGAGACATTTAGCAAAATATTGATCAATATATTGAGCCACCCCGCCACGCCAAGGCAATCTCATATGGGGGGTCCTACTCTACATTTTTATTCACTGTGCCATTGCGGCCTCCTAAATGTTTTAAAAGCAAGACCATATCAAATGCAATCCATACCTGAAGCATATCTGCATCACTCCCGTGCAGCCAGATGGAGCAGGTGCAGATGAAGGCCAACCAGGTCTGAACACAGACATCTCAGGTTTGACCTCCACACACTGAAGGTGTAAATGGTGTAAATGTGCATGTGCCAGGAAAGGCCAAAGAACACGGAATACCTGGAAGTAAAGTTGGCGCATGCGCACTATAATACTTTGCGCTGCTCTCAGCAGTTCAGAAAAAAGTACGCCTGTGCAGAAGCTTGATTGGGGGACACTGTGCGGATGAAATAGGAGGCATCATCCACGTTTAGCAAGGAGGAGCACAGCGATTGTAGGGAGAAAGGAGGTACCTGATCAAGACCAGAGATACCTATCGAACCGGACTGTGCAGTCTTTGGGTATAATAGAAGCTCTCTTTTTTGCTATGCAGAAGGGCTTGAGGACATAGATACAGCTTAGGCCTGTTTCACACTTCAGTTTTTGTCCATCAGTCAAGATCCGCCGTTTTGCAAAAAAAAAACGGATCCGCTATTTTGTTTGGCGGATCCGTTTTTTTTTCCCATTGAGTTACATTACCGGCGGATCTTGACGGACGGCCATCCGTTGGATCCGTTTTTTTGCGGATCCGCCAAAATGTTGCCGTCCGCCGACATGCCCGAACGGAGCATGTAGCGTTTTTTCGGGCGGCGGGATCCGCACTTCGCACTGCGCATGCCCGAAAGACTTCACTCAGCCTGAAATTTAACCCTAAAGTCTGTTCTGGCGCCTGGAAAAAAAAAATCTCTCCTTCTCCCCCCTCTCCCCCCTCTCCCCTCTCTCCCCCCTCTCCCCCCTCTCCCCTCTCTCCCCCCTCTCTCCCCCCTCTCCCCCCCCTCTCCCCTCTCTCCCCCCTCTCCCCTCCCTCTCCCCTCTCTCCCCCCTCTCTCCCCTCTCTCCCCCCCCTCTCCCCTCTCTCCCCCCTCTCCCCCCTCTCCCCTCTCTCCCCCCTCTCCCCCCTCTCCCCTCTCTCCCCCCTCTCCCCCCTCTCCCCTCTCTCCCCCCTCTCCCCCCTCTCCCCCCTCTCCCCTCTCTCCCCTCTCTCCCCTCTCTCCCCTCTCTCCCCTCTCTCCCCTCTCTCCCCTCTCTCCCTCTCCTCGGGCTGCGGTTCCTTTAAAATTCTTCATTCATCGGATCCGTCAAAAAAACGGTCCGGTGGCATCAGTTAGCAAAGGATCCGCTTTCTGCCATTTTGGCAGATTTTAACTGACACACAAAAAAAATGAAGTGTGAAACAGGCCTTACTAGAATGCTGTAAAATTGACTTTAAAGGTGGTGGCCGTACTTTATATTAGGAAAACCTGGTGACAGGTTCCCTTTATCAGTTTATTGATACATTAGACACCAGTAGTGGAAAAAACCTCTTAGATATTTGTACGTATTTGAAATAATTCTTGCAGCCGTAATTTTACTATGGTCCCATTAGAAAAACTAAAGGTTATCTGCCTTAAGCCTGAATCCCAGCAGTTCGTTTCAGCCATTGAATCAGATTAGGTGATATGCTGCCCTTAATGGGACAGAATATTACAGCTAATGGTCTGTACTCTTATGTCCCTATATGCATTTTGTGCCATTTTAGTTAAACATTCTCAAAACCTGAAGGAAGGACAGAAGGATATGCTGGAGCTATAGGCTATGAATCTGGTGTAAGAGTGTGGTTCCCGTCTTCTCCATGCTGTGATTCACAGGCTACTGATACCAGAGATTCCCCCCATTATCACTCCAGACCCGTCTGCTCAGTATTAGTGAACATCTATGAAATGATTAAAATAAAATTCTTAGAAATTTGTTTTGTGCTGTTCCTCCTATTACTCCTGGAAAGGCAAATGAATTGATAACTGTGTGTGTATGTGCCTCCTGAAACTGAGCAGTCAGCCTACTAGTGTGTACGAAAACGCCTATCCACAAGGAGAATGGTAACACTCAGACGAGGAGGAACGGGAACAACACAATGCAATGCTTGTAGGAATAATGCACTAATAAGGTTTTATGGTGAATGCAAATACTGCAGGAGGACTGGCATGTGTATTGTACCATTCTATATGCAGTAGTAATGAGAGCTGTTACTGTATAGTAGCATCAGCTTTAATAAGGTTTTATTGTAATTATTGTGAAAATATTCTCAATACAAAAAATTTAATCATGTTGTCAATATACTAATTTTTAAGGACTTGAAGAATGAGAAGAAAAAAGCAAGTATGGCTGCTGCAAGGGCCGTGCTAGAGAAGTGTACGATGATGCTGCTCACAGCCTCCAAGGTAAGATTGCAGTGTTTATCCACCAAGCTGTCTCAGGCTGTGTGCACGCGCTGCGGATTTTGCTGTGGTGTACAGTACCATGATTCCCTATGGGAATCAAAAACCGCAATGCAGACGGTGCGGAATTTTCCGCGTGGATTATCTGCGGTTTTCAATCCACAGAAAGAAATGACACCAGCAGGTCAAACATATATACATGGTATTTTGCTTGTACATCTACCATAGATTTATTGCGGATTTAACTACCTATGACCAAAAACACATAAACTAAACCAAAAGAAAAGGTGAACACAAGGCCATGCTAACGTATAAAAAATACAATTTTATTAAAGCATCTAATAAAACCAATCGACAGGTATGTATGGGAACGATGTAGGAAAACGCACACATAATGGTGGTACATAGGCACATGCAAAGGGACGTACACATCCAGATTAATACATATTAGCCATAAGTATAATAATCACACAATTGTGATTTAACCCACACGCTATAATATATAGTATCAAAGGGAAAGTGATGGACACATAAATGCACAGCTGGGATATATACCACAATTATTTCCCTTAGCCATATCCATAAAGATCCCACCCTGCTGACAGGAAGTGACCACCATATATTAATCACTACCCCAAAGATACCATACAATTAAGGGGTTAAATTACCAGCAGGTCACGGCAGCAGCAGGGACTATGATGTATCCTGGATGAGCACGTCAGCCCCGACGCGCGTTTCGATCCTCCTTCATCAGGGGGCCCCCTGATGAAGGAGGATCGAAACGCGCGTCGGGGCTGACGTGCTCATCCAGGATACATCATAGTCCCTGCTGCCGTGACCTGCTGGTAATTTAACCCCTTAATTGTATGGTATCTTTGGGGTAGTGATTAATATATGGTGGTCACTTGCTGTCAGCAGGGTGGGATCTTTATGGATATGGCTAAGGGAAATAATTGTGGTATATATCCCAGCTGTGCATTTGTGTCCATCACTTTCCCTTTGATACTATATATTATAGCGTGTGGGTTAAATCACAATTGTGTGATTATTATACTTATGGCTAATATGTATTAATCTGGATGTGTACGTCCCTTTGCATGTGCCTATGTACCACCATTATGTGTGCGTTTTCCTACATCGTTCCCATACATACCTGTCGATTGGTTTTATTAGATGCTTTAATAAAATTGTATTTTTTATACGTTATCATGGCCTTGTGTTCACCTTTTCTTTTGGTTTAATCCACAGAAAGAATTGACATGTCAATTCTTTCTGCGGATTCCCCTGCGGTTTGCCATCTCCTCCATTGAGGAGATGAAAAACCGCAGGGCAAAACCGCAGAGCAATCCGCAGGTAAAACCGCAGGTATTTTGACCTGCAGTTTCACCTGCGGATTTTACAAAATCCGCGCTGATGAATCCGCACCTAATCCGCAGCGTGTGCACACAGCCTAAAGGCTGTAAGGTTTTGTACTCATTCAGGTGCGTAGAAGGAGACAGGAGGCACGTTCTCTTGAAAGTCAATGTGGGTTTGTTTGCTTCATAAACCACCAAAACACCAACAAAAGGTAAACAGTCTGTACATCAGACAGACAAACCTCAATGTCTATAGCGGAGCTCTGCTCCCTCAGGCCTGTGGACACACAGGCTGTGCAATGTCCAGCAAGCAGGCTCCGTCTGGAGCCACACACACAGTAGGGCCTTCTCCCTCCCAACACACAGACCATGTGTCAAACATCAATGTCCATTACATAGGCTGTAACCACACCCACAGGTGAGGTATATAGGTAGCCAGACGTACCATCTTTCATAGCTACCTGCAACCTGGACCCAGGTGCACTAAACGACATCTTAATGCATTAAAGCCAAAATACTGCGGGTTGCATCGCAGGGAGCAGCCATCTCTGCGACACATACCTCCCATTGACTACATGGCTATTAGTCTCTTTACAAGGCGGGTATTGTTATTCAAAAGGTATCGCAAGCAATAAAAAAGATTACAGTATAGAAGGAAATTACGTATCAGATGATAACTATATATAGGTTATGCACACAATTTTACAGTATGTCACAAAAGTGAGTACACCCCTCACATTTTTGTAAATATAACTTTTCATGGGACAACACTGAAGATCTGATGCTTTGATACAATGTAAAATAATCGTTGTACAGCTTGTATAACAATGTAAATTTGGTGTGGCCTCTAAACAACTTAACACATGTCCATTAAGTTCTAAACCGCCGGCAACAAAAGTGAGTACATCCCTAATTGAAAATAGTCAAATTGTGTCCAAAGGGTTAACATATCGTGTGGCCCTCATTCTTTTCCAGCACTGCCTTAACTCTCTTGGGCATGGAGTTCATTAGAACTTCGCAGGTTACCACTGGAATCCACCTCCATGATGACATCATGGAGCTGGTGGATGTTAGAGACCTTGCGCTCTTCCAACTTCTGTTTGAGGATGCCCCACATTTGCTCAATAGGGTTTAGGTCTGGAAACATGCTTGGCCAGTCCAGCATGTCGTTAACATTTTGGAATACTGCCCTGTGGTTCAGTTTCTGAAGGGAGCGGATCATGCTCTTCAGTATGTCACAGTATACGTTGGCATTTATGGTTCTCTCAATGAACTGTAGCTCCCCACTTCCGGCTGCACTCATGCAGCCCCAAACCATGACAATCCCACAACCATGCCTGACTGTAGGCAAGACACAAATTCTTTGTACTCCTCATCTGGATGCCACCACACATTCTTGACAGCATCTGATCCAAATAAGTTTATCTTGGGCTCATCAGACCACAAGACATAGATTACGTGACCCATGTCCTTAGTCTGCTTTTTGTCTATTTTGAAAAGACAACCTCTGGATGTGTCTTTCAGTTTGTGCACTCAACTTCTTTGGTTGACCATGGCAAAGCCAGTTCTGAGTGGAAAACCACTATATGGTCTTGGCCACTGTGCTGCAATTCAGTTTCAGGGTGTCGGCAATCTTATAGCTTAGGCCATCTTTATGTAGAGCAGGGGTGGGGAATCTTTTTCTAGCCGGGGGCCATTTGGAAATCTCTACCATCATTCGGGGGCCACATAGAAATGATCACCTTGAAAATTACCCTGGTATATGTAGTCAAACAAGTATTTATGGTAACTCACACTTAATGTGATGGCTGGAGCTGCTTCTCTTTGGTGCAGTTGTGATGTTAGGCGATACTGTGTTAGGCGTCGGGTCTCTGCGTCTGCTCTGCAGGAATCCAGAGCCTCACATTCTGCTGTCTCCTGCTGTCTTTCTACTGCAGAGGAGATTGTTTTGCAGCAAACCGCTCCAGAGACTAAGTCCCTCTGTGCTCCTACTGGGCATGCTCACGAGGCGATCTCCCATTGGAGATCGGGAGTCATGTGCCCAGGTCCTGTTCCAGATCTCATTGGTCCATCTCGGAGATCTGGAAGGTCCCGCACGGCTATAAAAAGCGCGCATGGCCTTTCCTCCATGCGCTAGTATAGACTATACTTGCTATGTGTGAATGGTGACGGATGCATGATTCTGGTGACTGACTCATTTCCCTCTGATAATACGCATGTGGATAGGGAATTAGTTTTGCAAGTCAGCGCCAGTCAGTGGCAAGCTTTAAGCCACTGTGCTCACCGCACCACTATGCTAGCGTCCGACATCGCGCTTGCTTTCTGCTTTGTTGTCGAGCGGCAGTGTCCTACGCCGCACTGCAGTTGCAGCCCTCCTTGGCGTCCGAAGAAGCGACGTCGCACACACGGTAGGTCTAGAGGGACGCAGCTCCTCTGTTTTGGGTCCTGCTCCTGTGACCAGATTCCGTGTGTGCATCTACCTGAAGCCTGTGTCACTAACAGGTTCAGCGTTTTGTATGTTTATGTTGCGGCACCTCTGTGTGTGAACAGAGGCCGCTCTGCGCACTCTGGGTGAAGTTTAACCCGTGTGCATCATACCGCCATATTGCTTGTCTTCCACCACTTAGCAGCAGTTATACCACCTACTGCACGGTGGACCCCGAGCGGCGAACGCACTTTATTATTTTATTTAGTGCGTTCCGCCGTTCCTAACATTATACTAGCGCCAGGGTCTGGCTAGTGATGGCAGATCAGCAGCAACTCCTTCAGTGCATTCACCAGCTAGAGGGCTGGTTGGCTACTCTTGAGTGTGTCATCGCAGCGGCGAAGTCTTCGGAGGCTGCTGTACAGGTGATCGCTGAGGCGGTTTCCCGTATGTCCACGTCCTCCCATGCGCCGACAGTTCCCCGCCTCCCGTTGCTCGATAAATTTTCTGGCAATGGCGCCTCCTGTAGGGGTTTCGTCAGCCAGTGCTCTATCCAGCTGGAGTTACTGGCTGCGCGATTCCCTACGAAACGGGCCAAGGTGGGGTTTATTTCCCTTCTGTCAGGCAAGGCGTTGGAGTGGGCTACGCCACTATGGCAGCGTGGTGACCCAGAGGTTCGGACCGCTGCTCAGTTTTTAACAGCTATTAAGCAGGTCTTCCTGCGACCACGGGTCACGCACGACACCTCTCTACAGCTACTGGCTTTGACTCAGGGATCCCTCTCGGTTAGTCAGTATGCCGTTCGTTTTCGGACACTGGCTTCCGAGCTGGAGTGGTCTGACAAAGCCCTCATCCCTGTGTTTTGGAGAGATTTAGCGGAGCATGTTAAGGATGCTCTTTCTACCAGAGAGGTTCCTGCAAATCTGGAGGAGCTGATTGCCATTGCCACCAGTATTGATCTCCGTTTTTCGGAGCGCGGGCTGGAGCGTGCTCAATTCAGACGGAAGGTTACTCCGGCTCCCGACCTCTTTGAACCTCTGGATTCACCCGAGCCAGAGTGTTCACTCCCAGAGCCCATGGAGGTGTCTCTCGCCAGTCTCGAGGCACGTCCGACACTAAGCTCTACTTGCGGTTGCCACTGTCAGCACTCTGTTCACCAGGATAACGGGGCCCCGCAATGACCAAACTCTGTGCCGCCGGGCAAGACCTTTGTCCCCCCTCGCCTTCGGCCGAAGGTTCTCGCGTGGGCACACGCGTCCAGGGCGGGTGGTCACTGTGGCTACATGCAGACCACAAAACTGCTGGCAGGGTCATATTGCTGGCCGCACAGGGCTCGGGACTTTAAGAAATATATTCAGGCATGCGCCTCGTGTCCTTGGGTAAGCTTCCTTAAACAGAGAGTGGAGACGTCCGCCGACACACCGCGGCGTCCCACTTCAACTTACGCTCCGGGTGGTTTTGCCGTTCCCGTTGTCTCCCACGTGTCCCTTCTTAAACCTGGCGATCTTGCCACCTCTGATACCTTCCAGGTGTCCCGGGTTTTCCGTGTCACCTACCGGGACATCAGACTTGCCTTCGGAAGAGTCTGAGGCCTATGCCTCTGATGAGCACAGGGTGGTGGATTGGAAGGCTCAGAGAGGAGGGGGCCCTAGGAGGGGGGGTAATGTTAGGCGTCAGGTTTCTGCGTCTGCTCTGCAGGAATCCAGAGCCTCACATTCTGCGGTCTCCTGCTGTCTTTCTACTGCAGATGAGATTGCTTTGCAGCAGACCGCTCCAGAGACTAAGTTCCTCTGTGCTCCTACTGGGCATTCTCACGAGGCGATCTTCCATTGGAGATTGGGAGTCATGTGCCCAGGTCCTGTTCCAGATCTCATTGGTCCAACTCGGATATCTGGAAGGTCCCGCACGGCTATAAAAAGAGTGCATGGCCGTTCCGCCATGCGCTAGTATAGACTATACTTGCTATGTGTGAGTGGTGACGGATGCATGATTCTGGTGACTGACTCATTTGAAACCCCTTCCCTCTGATAATACGCATGTGGCTAGGGAATTAGTTTTGCAGTCAGCGCCAGTCAGTGGCAAGCCTTAAGCCACTGTGCTAACCGCACCGCTACGCTAGCGTCCGACATCGCGCTTGCTTTCTGCTTTGTCGTCGAGCGGCAGTGTCCAACACCGCGCTGCGGTTGCAGCCCTCCTTGGCATCCGCAGAAGTGACGCCGCACACACAGTAGGTCTAGAGGGACGCAGCTCCTCTGTTTTGGGTCCTGCTCCTGTGACCAGATACCGTGTGTGCATCTACCTGAAGCCTGTGTCACTAACAGGTTCAGCGTTTTGTATGTTTTTTGTTGCGGCACCTCTGTGTGTGAACAAAGGCCGCTCTGCGCACTCTGGGTGAAGTTCAACCCGTGTGCATCATACCGCCATATTGCTTGTCTGCCACCACTTAGCAGCAGTTATACCACCTACTGCACGTGGACCCCGAGCGGCGAACGCACTTTATTATTATTTTATTTAGTGCGTTCCGCCGTTCCTAACAGTGATACGGATCATGTTGCTTCTCACAGCTGCTTTTCTAGGTTTGTGTCAACCAGGAGAGCAGTCAGCTTTGTGTCATAATAATAAGTTTTGTAAATCATATACATTACATAGGAGATGCTGTAACTGCTGTATATACATCACATAGGAGACACTGAGACAGCTGTATATACACCACATAGGAGATGATGGGTCTGCTGTATAAGCATCACACAGGAGACACTGTGACTACTGTCTATACATTATATAGACGCTGTTACTGTCTATACATACATCACATAGAGGACACAGAGACTGCTGTATATACATAACATAGGAGATGCAGGGACTGCTGTATATACATCACATAGGAGACGCATGGACTGCTGTATATACATCACACAGGAGACCCTGGAACTGCTGTACATACATAACATAGGAAACATTGAGACTGCTGTATATGCATCACAGGAGAATCTGGGGTCATATAAATTACAGGAGTGGCTGGGGTGGGCATAGACATCACAGGAGATTCTGGGGCATATTCATCACCGGGGAGGCTGGGGGGAATAGACATCACTGAGGAGCTATATACATCACTAGGAAGCACAGACAGCACTGGGGGTGTATATGTCCCTGGGGGGGTAATATACATCACTGGTGGGGTCATATACATCACTGGGGGCTATATACATCACAGGTGGGGGCACATACAGCCCTGGGGGGGATATACAGCACTAGGGGAGGGGGTATATACAGCACTGGAGTTGTGAACAGGCATCGCCAGAGAGGCACATAGATCACTAGGGGGACACAAAGATCACTGAAGGGCACATAGCTGGGGGGGCACAGAGATCACAGAAGGGCACATAGCTGGGGGGCACAGAGATCACGGAGGAGCACATAGCTGGGGGGCTCATAGCTAGAGGGAACAGAGATCACAGGGGGCACAGATCACATGGGAGCACAAATATCACAGGGGGGCATAGAGATTCCATGGGGGCACATAGCTGGGAGGCACAGAGATCACAGGGGGGCATAGCGGGCACATAGCTGGGGGGCACAGATCACAGGGGGGCACATAGCTGAGGGGCACAGAAATCACCAACAGACAGGCACAGAGCTGCCGGCACAGAGATCGTCCTGATCTAGACTCTTTGGCAGCAGCTCCTTTTCCGGAACAGGAGGCAGGAGCGCATAGGGTGCTAACTCCGCCCACCCCGATGACATCATCAGTCATATGCAGGCAGTGTTCTATGAACGCTGCGTACCGTGCACTTGGGGGATAAAGGTTCAGCAGCTGGCAGGATATACGACTGCTGCATGAGCATTGCTGACTCCGGGGACCAGCCCACGGCCCACCCTTGATGTAGAGCAACAATTCTTTTTTTCAGATCTTCAGCATTCCTTGCCATGAGGTGCCATGTTGAACTTCCAGTGACCAGTATGAGACAGTGTGAAAGCGATAACACCAAATTTAACACACCTGCTCCCCATTCACACATGAGTCCTTGTAAACACTATTGCGTCACATGACCTCATGGAGGGAAAATGGCTATTTGGGCACAATTTGGCCATTCTCACTTGGGGGTGTACTCACTTTTGTTGCCTACGCTTTTGACATTAATGGCTGTGTTGTTATTTAGAGGTCACACCAAGTACACTATTAGGGTAAGTTCACACTGGGCGTTTTTGCTGCTTTTTCTTTCAGCAGCAAAACCTGACTTCTTGGCAGGAAAGAAGCAGCGGCAAAAACGCAGGTTTAGGTGCGTTTTTGGTGCTTTTTTGTGTCTCTTTGTCCATGTTAATATCCATGACTTTTCTGCAGAAAAAACGCTGCAAATAATGATACCAGTGTTTTTGCTATGTTTTTTTGCAGCGGTTTTTCAACACCCATTCAAGCCAATGGGTGAAAAACGCTGCTAAAACGCTGAAAGTGACTTGCTCTGTCCAAAAAAAGCAGCAAAGCACAAAATCCTGATGACACAAAAAACAATGTGGTACTGGATGCTGGTACTGTAATAAACAGCTCAAAATTAGCATAAAAAACGCAGCAAAATGCCCATTGTGAACATACCCTTATACAAAGCTGTACACTGACTACGTTATACTGTATCAGTGTCATATCTTCAATGTTGTTTCATGAAAATATATAATAAAATATTTGCAAAAATGTGAGGGGTGTACTCACTTTTGTGACATACCTTATGTTCAACATTTGCCCAAAGCAAGATCAGCAGTGTGTCATTTTTTATCTTTGCTTGTCATATAGTAATCATTCAGTAAAGTGGGCTTAATCTCAGAGTAACATGGTCCATGGACGGCTCTTAAAATGTATGTTTTCTCTGAAATGTTGCAAATTTTCAGTTTAAGGGTATATATGCAGGCAGTCATTTTCAGGGGGATTCTGCCCGGAACATACTTTTTATAAAGCACTGAAAAAAATGAGAAAAATAATTAACATATGCCCAGCAAGTTGTTTTGACATTGCTGTGCATATGTTCTATCTTTTGTAACTTCTTTTAATCACTTTATGCTTTGAAATCCATTCTCCAGTCGGCTGCCTCTTGGAAGCAGTCACTGCTCATATATATAAAAAAAAAAAAAAAAAAAATCTTGGCAGCAAAGCCACCGCAAAAGCGATGAGAAAGACGCTAAAGGAGAATCACCCGCTGGCATTTTTCTGAAGTTGCTCACATCAGTGATTCAAGACAATTGGTAATCAAACCAATTAACATATATAAACCCTTTTAAAAACCTATACTTTATTCAAAACTTTTTTTTTTTTTTTTTAAGTTTTCCCAAAAGAAATTGTTGAGTAATATTCACACATAAGTTCAGATAATTACCACAGCGATATAAGGTATACCTGATGGCCCAGGTTTTGGGGACCTATCTTTTCTTAATGTTTTCCTGGTAACTGCCCTACCAGGCCTCGGAGGTTGTCAAATTAAAATTTAGCGCAAATGTCGCCCCCCCACTCAACGGTGTCTCACCCTATTATACCCTATATAGTCCTACATTAATTCCAGATATTTAACAGACTATTGCTATATAGAGTACATAAAACGTAACTGATATCCAGCCTCAGTGGTAAGGGTGTGGGTTGTACAACCCGGTATGTCTATTAAAGGCCCAGGCAAACTTTGCTTTATTTGATAAACAGAATAAAATAAATACAGCGTATGTCCTGACTAATGTTCAACACTTATCTGGATCCCTGAAGTGTCTTCTGCTTTATAAACTATGCAGGTACATTGTCATCTAAAAGATGCCCTATGCACATACCTTCACACATACCGGGCTTTCCTGTTTGTACTCCAGGGAGCATAAGACAGCTGTCAGATTCACTTTAGATGATTTTTTTTTCTCAGCTTGACAACCAATTTCCATATGTGATTACCCCACCTGGACTCTGGAGAAAGGGCACCTAGCTCAACCACGTTTTACTTGGTTTCTCATTCATTTTGAGTGTTTTTAACAGTACAGTTCCAAGGTAAAAGGAATTCTATAAGTCATATCTGCAAATTGCCTCTTCAGAGAAAGAGGACTTGAACTCTATAGTGCCACCTGTTGGAAGTAGCGATCCTACAAGTCACAATCAACCCTTTAACGAGTCTTGCAATATGACTTAGGATAAAATCCAAATCAATATCTCAATTTCCAGACACTGTGTTTCAGGCTATTGGCCCTCATCAGTGCAAAGTATGAGATCTGATTTGGCTAGGTGAGAGGCTTTGGATTGAGGTCTAAGGGGTAAGGTTTCTCCTTGTGGAGAGTGACATACCAGCTCTGGCTTGTCAAGGTAAGGAGGCTTATTCGCCGTGCAATGCCAATAGCTGGAAACACCGTGTCTGCAAATTGAGATACTGATTTGGCTTTTATCCTAAGTCCAATTGCAAGACTCGTTAAAGGGTTGATTGTGACTTGTAGGATCGCTACTTCCAACAGGTGGTGCTATAGAGTTCAAGTCTTCTTCTTCTCTGAAGAGGCAATTTGCATGTTAAATTCCCCAGAGGAGCATTGCACGGGGAATAAGCCTCCTTACCTTGACAAGCCAGAGCTGGTATGTCACTCTCCACAAGGAGAAGCCTTACCCCTTAGATCTATAAGTCATATCCAAAGAGGTTCTATTTAGGGCTCAGTCAGATTTCGGATTTTTTATCTATGAAAAAATCTGAACAATTATACTGATCAGAGTATGGTTCGCGTGTCAACCGATTTTCTCGTACGTGGATAAATTTTTAAAAAATAAATTAAATAAATTCTCCACCTTTTTCAATCTGAAAGTCCATGAAAATCGGATTTGCAGACTGATTTTTTTTTCACGGACCCATTGACTTGCATTGCAGATTTTGATCCAACTTGGACATATCTCTGCCATATTCCTCATAGGTATTAGTTCTATCCATGGAAATCACGGATAGCACTCATACGCAACACTTGGACGTCAGACGGAGCCCTTAATGAGAGATTTAATGTGAAAATGAAAATAATTTTTATTGCTGCGTTACATTATATAGTATAACTTGTAAGTTATTGATTGAAGTCCCAGTTTTGCTGGTCTTATCAGTTATTGACAGCTGTGTATGTCTGTGTGTGTGTGTGACTTATGAAGGCAATTGCTTGCACCAGAAATTTATGAGGGCTTCATAGTAAAAGGGGTGAATACATATGTACATACCAGCACTCCAAAAATTAAAGTGAAAAACCATGGCTTTACTGATCCATTAGCAGCAACGTTTCGGCAGCTTTCTGAAATCTTCACATGTATGTTGTATTATATTACATGTGCATAGTCATGTGAGGAAGGCTTGTGTTCATAGGTTAGCGCAACTACTGGACTCCTAAGCAAAGAAGAACAGAGTTTCAAATCAGTTACTTGATTTGGAAAAGAATTAAAGAAAAGAAGTAATGAAAAAAATACTTAAAGAAATTCGTAAGAAAACACCCTAAGAAAACACTTAACCATCTTAATGGTTTTGTTTCGCGTTATCTTAGAATACATTTCTTAGCAACTCACCATTTAAAGATAATACTTTTTGGTTTGGTATAACTTGAACCCACCCAATCTATTTCTCCTCAGACCTGTCTAAGGCATCCAGATTGTGAGTCAGCACGGATCAATAAAGAAGGAGTCTTCCAAAGAATGAGAGTGGCATTAGAGCAGGTCATTGAAATTGTTACCGACACACGACCTAATGGTGAACCTGAACTTGCACCGTGCAGTATCTACACCGGAATTAGAGAATTTAAGGTGAGAATATGTCATTTAGGAAATAATAATTTAATAATAATTTTGTGATTTGTTTCTGCACTCAGAATATTTGAAGACCTTGACATTATTAAAGAGGCAATGCTAAACTAATAAATGAGTTTATGAATTAGTCAGAATATTTTGTTTTAAGAACATTTTTCCCTTTATGACCTTTTGCCATTTCTACATTCAGTTAATGGCAACCAGTTTGTTTTATGTCACTTTTGCAGTAGTTTCTCAGCTGTTGATGACACCTACTGCTGCCAGTCCTGTTAAAAGTAGAGCAGAAGTCTTTTGTGCGTTCTATAGGTGCTGGCTGGAAAATTGATGCCAATGTGGCGGTAACTTTCTCATTTGTTCTCTTGAAGTGGCATTATGGTTATTTTTTTTCTACATCAGTGCCACACACTGGAACACATTTATAAGAATGAGGTTCACACATCTGGATGTACATACTCAGAAGAGTAAGTAATCATGCAGTAGAAGAACCTGGCACTCCTGAGTAGTGGTACAGAAGCAAGGGCCCAACCCGTAGCAATAAATGAAGAAGAACTTGGCACGCTTAGGGCCCCGTCACACATAGCGATCTCTCTAGCGAGATCGCTGCTGAGTCACAAGTTTTGTGACGTAACAGCAATCTCACCAGCGAGATCGCTGTGTGTGACAGCGATCAGCGACCGGCCCCCCTGCCGGGATCGCTGTTGGAAAGCCCAGGACATTTTTTTGGTCGCTGGTCTCCCGCTGGCCAGCTCGCATCGCTGTGTGTGACAGGCGGGAGACCAGCGATCAGCTGGTAACTAAGGTAAACGCAGGGTTTCTAAGCACGGGGCTGTGCTTAGAAACCCTCTGTGTACCTTAGTTACCAGCGCGCTGATGCAGGGAGCTGGTAACTAAGGTACACATCGGGTTTCTAAGTGACACATGTCCCTTAGAAACCCGATGTGTACCTTAGTTACCAGCTCCATGCATCAGCACGCTGGTAACTAAGTACACAGCGACGCCGCGCGCTCGGCATCGCTGGTGAAGCTGTCTGTTTGACAGCTCATCAGCGATCATGTAGCGACTCACCAGCTATCCTAACACGTTGATATCGTTGTTGGGATCGCTGGTGAGTCGCTATGTGTGACGGGGCCCTTAGAGTTGGGATTCAAAAGGATTTATTTGTAGATGTAATTACCAGTGAAATCAAAATAGTTGTCAATTCATAGACTTTCTTCAGATGCACTGTACACAGAACTAAATAATATATTAAAAGGATTTATAAGAAAATATATATATACAAGCAAAATGTATCAATAAACTACGGGTATATAACCAGAGTACAATATGGATAATCATTGTGTAGAATCAGTATTGGGATACATTGCTGAGACTAGAGATGTTGGGCTCAGAATAATGTCTATGAATTGACTGAAACATTATGATTTCACTTTGGATTGCATCACAGCTTCTTGAATCACAACTCTGAGTGTCAAGTTCTTCTCCATTCATGCTCAGAAGAGTTGATGCATTAATACTACCATGGCAATCACAAAACTAGTAGATTATATAATTATCTCTTATTTTTAAGGAGATGGTACAGAATTCAAGATAATTTCTTACATTTTGTTTTTCACAGTTACTACAATCTTGCAATCAAACAGGACCACAATTTTTTTTATTATTTTTAAACTGCACTGAAAAAAGCTAAATAAGAACTTTTTCGAGTGACAATATGCATACAAATGATAGAAGTGCATCATAATGCTTTTTACAGTATCTCTATTTTTTTCCCTCCTAGGGTAAAGTTGAAGGACTTAGAGATAACCTATATTTCCTCTCGAAGGAGAATCTTTCCACTATGTTAGAAGTTGTATTGGAGCACACAGAGGACTTCACGGACTCTGCTTACACCAGCCATGAAAATCGAGAACGCATTCTGGAATTGTCTAACCAAGCCAAGATGGAGCTAGAACAGCTGGTTTCAGTGTGGATGCAAGCTGTAAGAGCTTTTTAACAAAGTAATTCTTTTTATATTCTGAAAAATCCTCTTTTTAACTGAAACTATTACTGTTCTTAGTTTGTGGAAAATGTGGTACAGGTAAACCTCTTACGCAGACCATATTTTATACTAATTAAAGGACCACCAGTCTCTGGGATTATTCTTAATGCAGTTTGTTTGGTTGTGTTTCGCAGTCTTTTTTTTTTTTTTTCTTGTTCTGATGAGAGGAGCCCTTTTTCTTGTGAACCTAGATTTTTGGATTTTCACCTAAAGGGAAAAGTTTCCCAAAGTTTTACATTTATTCTCAATTATTTTATCCAGCAGTTATCTGTTGCTTTTACTATGAACTCCTGGATATATTTTATAAAACATTACAACTATACAAATTAGTCTGAACTGCGATGGGTTGATTCAGAATGAATTTAATGGGAGGAGTTCATATTCTCCTTTATTATGTGTATGTCCATATTTGCCCAACTTTTCTGAATAGTTGCCCCCTGTGTAACGTTCAGAACGTTGCCCCGGGCACATTTTCTTTTCTACTGCCGGCTGTTCTGTATTTGTAGACTCCAGACCTCTCTGCCAATACTTCACGTGGAGCAGTCATTTGATTTCTAAAGATGGAAATACAGAAAAACACAAATATTTGCAGGGTACAGTTTTATAGTGTGATTCTGTTTCCCATCATTCAGACTTGTATCTAATAAAAAATATTCTTTATACAGCTACAACGCCATAGTGCAGTCCCATCATGGTTGCAGTATATATCAGGAGAATATTGAAGATGAATCTCCTAATTCTTAGGCGTTGGAAAGCAGCATGCTTCACAAGTCTTTTTGACGATGCTTTCTTTATAGGCTAGAAACATTGCTCAGCGAGCAGCTCACTGTCTTGTGGCTACTCTTTATTTCTTTCAATGATGTGTCGTCGTACATTTATATGAGAAAATGTTACTAGTTACTGGTGTGTGCAGTGTGACTATGCTTTCAGCTCTGCAGGCTGCTGCGGCAATGCTGTCTGAATTCCAAAGGACTTCTACAGAAGAGCATTTAGCCGTGCTCCATTGTCTTGACTTTGCTCTATGACTATGTCTTTGTTATTATAGCTTAGTTGTGCAGTTTAGTTTGCTCATCAATCGGGGGGACCAGTTTGATTACCATATGAAAGCCATTTGGCAACTAGTGTGAAACGAGTTATGGCCTGTGACACTTCCATGGTAGATTTCAAAGCCATCATCATAATGTGCAATACCCATAACAAAAGACCAGAGCATGAAAGCACATTTGGGCTAAGTGCTCAACCAGTTATGACCATCTCGTCTTTTCATATGTTTTCACTTAGTATACTGTATTATTGAACATCTAAACTTTTCTCAGCAGAATTTCACCCCCAAACTATTTATATGTGCATGTAGATCTTTCATAGACAAGCCCAGGAATACCTTTACATGGCCAGTCCGTTCCTCTATGCCTTTGAAATTTTGAAATCAGTGTTTGAATTTATATGCCTATGAGGCTGTAGATCTGAAGCCTCCACCACTCCAGCTCTATTTCCAGCCCAGTGCTGCGTCTTCCTGCTTGATTGACATCTCGTTTGCTTGAGGATACACAGCATAAAGGTTGTTAATTTTGTTCTGTGACTCCGAACTGATACAGCTATTCAAATTTATATACCGTAGTTGTTTTTTTTATTATTTTTTCTAATGTGCAAAATGAAAACCCCTCAAAAAATTGCCATATTCTGAGACTTGTAAGTTTTTTACTTCTGGAGCTGTGTGATGTCTTATTTTTTTTTATCAGATGCAAGATGTAGTTCTTAGGTTGTGTGTGACTTTTTAAATAAATGGGATAAATCACATCAAACAAAACTATACTTTTAGAGTAATGGTCTTTATGGTTGCAGTGATAAGAATTACGGACATATTTTTATGCTTGATTGTTTCTTTTTTTTCTAATTACACGCCTCAACTTTGAAACTGCAACACGTTGAATTATGAAAATCCCAGAATCAATAGACTTGTTAATGACATGCAAATGATTAAAAAATGGAAACCATTTTCAAAACATCTTGATTCATTATGCATTGAGTATGAAAACAATGCGCAGAATTGTACACACTTAGACACCTTGGCAAGCTCTCAATGAGGTTATTAATGTTTGTCTGAGGAATGTTATGTTTGGAAATTGCAAAGGTAGCTGCCAGCAGCAGATATGTAATGATTTGCATTCTCAAATACAGTGTGGCAGAACATTCCTCAGACAACCATTAAAGGGGTTTCCATAACTCCCAGTAGAATAAGAGCACTTCTACTCCCTTCTGGTGCAGGCGGTGTTCCAGTGACATTGGCACTTTCTCTCCCTGGACTTCTGTCACATTGGCCTCAGGGATCACATTACATAACAATCAGCACTAATTTCACACTCCTCTTCTGTCAACGTAATTGACATTCGGAGGGAGTGCGAGCAGCCTCAGCTTTGACTTCCTCCGGAAGTTTGATTTACCCCTAGGAGGGGAGAGTGAAGCCACCGCTGATTGGCTGCAGGGGCTGTTTGACTTTACAGTCTCAAGTGAGCCTCATGAGAGCTAGCGCTGACATCGCTGTAATGTCGCCAGCATCAAAGGTTATTATGATTGTAGTGTTACTATTTTACAGGGGGTAACATAGCAATTGAGAAGGGGTTGTTTGAGCACTGGACAACCTCAGTGATGACGTGACAACGCATGGGAGTGTGTGTATTTTTGTGTGTGGTGCTCATACATGATTCTTAATAAATTGAGCTGTTTTGTTTCTATTTTCATCATTTCCATATCATTAACATGTCAATCCTGTGATTTTCAAAATGTCACAACTTTGCTTCTTTGTGTTTGCCATTTCAATGTTGAGACGTGTATAACGGACTTTGTATGAAATTTTTTTTGTCCCAGTTGTTGATTTAAACGTGTTATCTTCTCATCGCTTTTATGGTACCCTGCAATACTGTATTAGTGTTTTATGCCTGCTACATAGCCTTTTAGACCCTGTTTCTAATAGGCTGCCATACTTGGCATAGAATCAAAGTTTGCTGTAATGTTGGCAGTATCAGCTGTATGTTACATCTGACATTGTGCTGATGGTGTAGGCCAATCTATGCTCCTGAGTCGGTGCCATCACCTCTCTATACATTATAGTGTAGGTACTAATAAATGCATTTATTGTAATACTACATTAGAAAACGTAACCATGACATGGATATCACTAGGCTAAAAGTCTAAATTGAGTACGCACCACACAAAGTTTAGCTGATCTAATCTTTTCTTGTGTTTGTCTCCTAGTGAATAATAGGCCTTTTAGGTGAAGAAAAACACATTTAATTGTCCACTTTAATGTTTTGATTTGGTAGAGATGGCCTGCAGGGACATTCTTTCCTGAGAAATGGTGCTTGGCTTAATTAAATGTGTAACCGTACATTTGAATATCTAACATGCCAGCATGACTTAGTATATATTAAAGTGTTTGGAATATAATGGTTATCTTTAAGTCTTAATTTTTGTTTGCTTTTATATACAGTCATGGCCAAAAGTATTGACACCCCTGCAATTCTGTCAGATAATACTCAGTTTCTTCCTGAAAATGATTGCAAACACAAATTCTTTGGTATTATTATCTTCATTTAATTTGTCTTAAATGAAAAAACACAAAAAGAATTGTCCTAAAGCCAAATTGGATATAATTCCACACCAAACATAAAAAAGAGGGTGGACAAAAGTATTGGCACTGTGCGAAAAATCATGTGATGCTTCTCTAATTTGTGTAATTAACAGCACCTGTAACTTACCTGTGGCACCTAACAGGTGTTGGCAATAACTAAATCACACTTGCAGCCAGTTGACATGGATTAAAGTTGACTCAACCTCTGTCCTGTGTCCTTGTGTGTACCACATTGAGCATGGAGAAAAGAAAGAAGACCAAAGAACTGTCTGAGGACTTGAGAAACCAAATTGTGAGGAAGCATGAGCAATCTCAAGGCTACAAGTCCATCTCCAAAGACCTGAATGTTCCTGTGTCTACCGTGCGCAGTGTCATCAAGAAGTTTAAAGCCCATGGCACTGTGGCTAACCTCCCTAGATGTGGACGGAAAAGGAAAATTGACAAGAGATTTCAACGCAAGATTGTGCGGATGTTGGATAAAGAACCTCCACTAACATCCAAACAAGTTCAAGCTGCCCTGCAGTCCGAGGGTACAACGGTGTCAACCCGTACTATCCGTCGGCATCTGAATGAAAATGGACTGTATGGTAGGAGACCCAGGAAGACTCCACTTCTTACCCCGAGACATAAAAAAGCCAGGCTGGAGTTTGCCAAAACTTACCTGAAAATGCCTAAAACATTTTGGAAGAATGTTCTTTGGTCAGATGAGACAAAAGTAAAGCTTTTAGGGCAAAAGCATCAACATAGAGTTTACAGGAGAAAAAAGAGGCATTCAAAGAAAAGTACACGGTCCCTACAGTCAAACATGGCGGAGGTTCCCTGATGTTTTGGGGTTGCTTTGCTGCCTCTGGCACTGGACTGCTTGACCGTGTGCATGGCATTATGAAGTCAGAAGACTACCAACAAATTTTGCAGCATAATTTAGGGCCCAGTGTGAGAAAGCTGGGTCTACCTCAGAGGTCATGGGTCTTCCAGCAGGACAATAACCCAAAACACACTTCAAAAAGCACTAGAAAATGGTTTGAGAGAAAGCACTGGAGACTTCTAAGGTGGCCAGCAATGAGTCCAGACCTGAATCCCATAGAACACCTGTGGAGAGATCTAAAAATGGCACTTTGGAGAATATCAGGGACCTGGAGTAGTTTGCCAAAGAAGAATGGTCTAAAATTCCAGCAGAGCATTGTAAGAAACTCATTGATGGTTACCGGAAGCGGTTGGTCGCAGTTATTTTGGCTAAAGGTTGTGCAACCGAGTATTAGGCTGAGGGTGCCAATACTTTTGTCCGGCCCATTTTTGGAGTTTTGTGTGAAATGATCAATGTTTTGCTTTTTGCTTCATTCTCTTTTGTGTTTTTTCATTTAAGACAAATTAAATGAAGATAATAATACCAAAGAATTTGTGTTTGCAATCATTTTCAGGAAGAAACTGAATATTATCTGACAGAATTTCAGGGGTGTCAATACTTTTGGCCATGACGGTATATATGAAAAAATGATCTCGGCGCATAGACCATATGAATCATTTCAACCTGTTCTTCCATACCCCTCTCTAAAGGGTATGTCACACTAAGCGAGATCGCTCGCGATATCGCTAAAGCGACATCGATTTTATGACGCAGCAGCGACATCGCTGACGATGTCGCTGCGTGTGACATGTAGTGGCGACGTGGCCCCCGCTGCAATGTCGCTGATCGTGCACGAACGTTCAGGACCGTATTTTGATCGTTGGCGTCCCGCTGGTGAGCCTGAATTGTAGTGTTTGACCCCTTTTATGAACGACGAGCGATCTCGTTGGCGACTCATATGTCAGCGGCGCAGGCGGGACTAGGTTTCATTTGTATTAACGCCCCTCAGCACCGATTGGTGGCCACAACATCACCCCAGCAATAAATGAAAACGTCACAGTGCGTCCCAATCTATTGTTCCAGCGCGCTTGGATTACACCTACATTCTGGTCCTTTGTGCGTGCTGAGGATAGTATCGTGTGAGGC
Source organism: Dendrobates tinctorius (assembly GCF_039654945.1). Lineage (NCBI taxonomy): Eukaryota > Metazoa > Chordata > Amphibia > Anura > Dendrobatidae > Dendrobates > Dendrobates tinctorius. Next base: position 40,252,691 of record NW_027361770.1, on the reverse strand, counting down.
TGGTTTTGGATTCTGTCGGAGTCACAACTGCGATTCATCTTTGGCATTTCTACCATCTGGATTTGTGGATTTCCTTAGCAAGGTAGATATTTTTTATTTGTTTTTTTCCCTTTTTTACACTATTTTAATCTTATTACACTTTGTTATATCTACTGTTTTTTCTTTTAGCAGTGCACACCGCATCTATTATTTGATTTTTGTTGCTTTGTGAGTAAATCTTTTTGTAATATTTGATCCTCTATAACATTTTTTTTAAAACTTTCTAAATAACTTTTCTATTCCTTTTACTGGGCAGGTTGCACATAATGTACATGTCCACCGCGGAGCGTGTGATTGTGGCAGCAGCTTTACTGATGGAGGGAGATCGACAAGAAGAGGCGCGGGCGGAACAGATGCGCTCCAAACGAAAGCGTCGCATGTGGACCAGAGAATGGCTTGAGCAGAGGTCCAAATTCACCCACATGCATCTAGTGAGGGAGTTACAGGAGAAGAATCCGCAGGATTTCCACAATTATCTACGGATGTCGGAGGATTCATTTAAGCTCCTACTGGAATGTGTGAGGCCACTCATTGAACGGCAGGATACACGGATGCGTGCAGCTGTTTCGGCAGAGGAACGTTTGGCTGTCACGCTGCGATTCCTGGCAACCGGACGTTCAATGAAAGACTTGCAATTTTCAGCAGCTGTTTCCCGATCACTCCTCAGCGTGTTAATCCCAGAGACATGCAACGCCATCGTCAAGAGTATACGGAGCTACATGCCTTTTCCTAAATCCACGGCAGAATGGAAAAAAAATTGCATGTGATTTTGAACGTATTTGGCAGTTCCCTAACTGTGGTGGTGCCTTGGATGGCAAACATGTGCGCATCACGCAACCAGCCAACAGCGGAAGTTATTTCTATAACTACAAGGGCTACTTCAGCGTGATCCTCATGGCCCTTGTGAACGCCAATTATGAATTTATAAACGTTGATGTTGGCATGAACGGGAGGGTTTCGGACGGAGGCGTTTTGGAGCACACTATTTTTGGTGAACGCTTGAATAACTCTGAACTGCACTTGCCAACCAACATGGACACCACCGCCAATCTTAACTTTGTGTTTGTGGGCGATGAAGCAGAATTCTGCTGTGCGCAGGCGCCAGACCTCTCCCGACTCCTGCGCACTGCAGGACTCTGCTCTGCCCTCAGCAGGGCAGAGCAGTGCGCCTGCGCCGGAGCCATTACAGGATGGGAGAAGAGGACGTCATCGTATGAAGAAGGGAGGCGCCGGGCAGGACGGCGATACCCATCGGACCGGACCGCCCACCTCGGTGAGTATAATATAACGTGTTTTTCTTCTCTTTCAGGTTACATCGGGGGCTTATCTACAGCATTACAGAAGGCTGTAGATTAGCCCCCGATGTCTATGCCGGCAGCTAATAGGGGCTAAAAAGGGTGACAGATTCCCTTTACTTTTAAACATGAGCCATGTATGAGGGAGTCAGAGTGGGAGTCTGAGGTTTGGCTTACCGACTCCACTGCCCTGGTTAATGGGAACCTGTCTCTCAATTCATTCTGCCCAAATCATGGGCCACATGAATTAGAGCTTGACTGTATAATTCCAGCTAGGTATATCTTTCTCTGAAACGCTCTGAAGTTTCAGTGAAAACAGTTCAAAGAACCAGCCCGTACTATACGCATAGATTGGACTTGTCTAGCTCTGCTCCAGCAGCTTCTCCCCACTCAACTTGATTGACAGTTCTCTACCTTGTGTGTACATAGGGAGCAGCCTGCTAATCAAATAGAATGGAGCAGGGAAGACTATGCTGGGCTAGTCTCATCTATACCTATTTTCTAAGGCTGGCTCTTCAAACTATGTTTCCTCTGAAATGCTAAAGCAATCTTGCCGCCAAGGTCTTATTCAGGCTGCCCATGGTTTGAGGAGCATGCATCTAGTGACAGGTTCCCTCTGAGAAAAGTCGTAGGATCAACAAACATACCTTCTTTCTAGGATGCAAATAAATAAGAAAGTGACTCTTCATTTTCATGATAGGTGGGAGTTCCAGACTTGTAATTTGCATATGTCTGCAACAACTGAACTTAATTACAAGATTTTATAAATTTAACAGATCATAATATTGCCTTTGTTTTTATTTGGGCCCTTGTAATTGGTTCAGTCTGATAATTTGGCCCAGAAAAGGTTGTGTACCCCTGCTTTATATGAAAGTATAGGTTTGGATTATTTCCTAAAGTAGACAGTACCACCACTGAAAAGCTCCGACCTATGCCACCATATAGGCATACAGTAAAGCTGGAGTCACACATAGCAACTTAACCAGCGATCCCAACAACGATATCAACGTGTCAGGATCGCTGGTAAGTCGCTATGTGATCGCTGGTGAGCTGTCAAACAGACAGCTTCACCAGCGATTAGCACAGCGATGCCGAGCGCGGCATCGCTGTGTTCGTTAGCGCTGATGCCATGGATCCATGTAAAAAATAGAATTAAAATAAAATATATTGTTATTCTCACCTTCCGACGTCCTGCGCAGTCTTCCCGCCTCTCTTCACGCTCCGATCCAAGTAATCCTTTGCAAGAATGACAGCGATGACATCCGTTCTCGCGGGATTGCGAAGTCTCGTGGTCATTCTTGCAAAGGATTACTGGGACCGGGAGCGTGGAGAGAAGCGGGAAGACTGCGCAGGACGCCGGAAAGTGAGAATAACAATATTTTTAATTTTTTTTTTTCATTATTTTACAGCTGATCGCTGGTCTCCCGCCTGTCACACGCAGCGATGCGTGCTGGCCAGCGGGAGATCAGCGACGAAAAAAATGTCCAGAAGTTTCTTGCAGCGATCAGCGATACCGGCAGGGGGGCCGGTCGCTGATCACTGTCACACACAGCGATCTCGCTGGTGAGATCGCTGTTGTGTCACAAAAGTTGTGACTCAGCAGTGATCTCACTAGCGAGATTGCTATGTGTGGCGGGGCCTTAACATATAAAAAGAGAATTACACTTTGCTGGATGCCTCTATATGGAAAAGTGTAGTGGAGTATATTGGGTCGTGGACTGTACTGCATGCCAAAAATGAAAAATATGGTACATTCCAGATTTGCATTCAGACATAATGTTGAGGTCAACAGTAGGCCCCATTCACACATCTGTGTTTCATATGCAGTTTTCCCAAATTGCACACAAACCCCAAATAGTAAATGGAGCTGCTCACATGTCCATTATTTTGCTGACTGCAAAAAAAAAAAAAAATTAGGTATGTCAGATGTTGCATCCTACTAATGTCCATTTCTTTGCTGACTAAATGGTAGGAGGAAATTGGAAACCTTTTTTTTTTTCATACGATAAAAATGAATGCCACATGGTAAAAATGGACCAGGAAAGATAAATGGAGAAATTTGGATAAGTCATTGATGAAAATCGTTCAGTTTTTATTGTACCCAAAAAAAAAGCAATGACTGGAGTGTGAAAAAGCCTTTAGGCTATGTTCACACGATGCGTTTTTGATGCGTTTTCGTGGCATTTTTTTCCACGTGGAAATGGTTCAAAAGCACGATGGAAACCTTATGCAAGGTAATTCAATGACAATCCTGAGGTGTTGTGCACATGATTAGAAATTTCCTTGTGTATTTTCAAGTGCGTTTTTTTTCTGCAGCTTGTCAATTCTTTGTGCGTTTCTGCACAAATTGACTTGAATTGAGTCTGTTAAATCCGCTGCAATTCACGGGTATAAAAATGTTTGCGGATTTTCTCATTTTTTGTATTGTGTTTTACCAGCTTCCTATGTTTCCCACACTGTCATCTGTGTGACAGAGTGGGAAACACGGCACGTTGGTTTTTATCAGTGGTAACGCTAGTGCCGGTAAGACTGCCGGTCCGAGCACTGCGGAGTAACGCTGTCGGATGTCAGTGTGACCCCGCAGCTGTGACTGCAACCCACGGTAACGCTACCGCCGGTACTGTCGGTCACAGTGCTGCGGGATCATAATGTCGGAGTGATCTCACAGCTGTGACTGTCATCCGCGGTAAGATTACCACAGTTACTGTCTGTCACAGCGATGCGCGATCATGCTGTCAGATGTCAGCGTGACCTGCAGCCGTGGGCTGATGAAACTACTCCCATCAGGCTATCTCTGCTGTCACTGATAACAGTGACAGCAGATGCCGCTGATGGGAGACGTAGTCTCATCTGCAATAAAAAAAACCATTATACTCACCTAACACCAAATTCCTGATGCCCTTGTCTTCTAGAAATAATGTAAAATAATTAACCAACATATACTCACCTGTCTGCCGTACTCCACGTAATCCCGAGTGTCCCACGGAGATCTCACGTGTAGAACAGTCACATTGGGCAATATGTGACTGCTATACCTGGCTGCCGGCGATATACTGACAGAAGGTAATCGCTCCCGAAGTGTATCACTGAGCTGCCGTGAGAGAGGTCACCGGACTTCATCAGCTGATCAGCTTCGGTGATCTCCCTTATGGCACCGCTGCGTACGTGAGAACTTTCCTTTGCAGCAGTGGTGACGTAAGGGAGATCACCGGAGCTGATCAACTGATGAACTCCAGTGAACTCTCTCATGGCAGCTGATACACTGCGGGAGCGATTACCTTCTGTCAGTGTATCGTCGGCTGTCTTTGAGAGCAGTCACATCACTGATGTGACTGCTCTCAAAGTGATCAAGATCGTCATGGGACATTATGGATTATCTTCTCTTCGGACAAGTGAGAAATATTGTGGTTGATTATTTTATTTTTCTTGCAGGAGACGTTAGCTTCGGTGGATTAGGCGTTCGGTAAGTATGGTTTAAGATTATTAAAGGAGTCTGTGTCATTTCAAATAAAGGACTTTATTCTGAGTGTCTGTGTTTTTATACAATATCACTATGGGGTTACTAATGAATAGGTGTCTTATAGACACCTCTCCATTACTAACCTGTGGGCTTGATGTCATCTGACAAATCAAAGGTGACATCAGCCCCACAAATATGAACCCCACTTGCCATCACTACAGGGCAAATGGGAAGAGCAAGGCTAAGTGCCAGATTTGGCACATCTTATATGAGAGCTGATGTTTTTAATCTGGAAGGGGCAATATCCATGACCCCTTCCCAGGCTATTAATATCAGCCTGCAGCTATCTGCATAGTCTTTGCTGTTATTAATTACTAGCTGAAGAGCCCGGCGCTGCCCGGACATAGTAATTAACTACGGTTAGTTATAACAAATTATAATGATTATATATAAAGCTGAGTGTAGAGCCCCGCCCACTCCACATAGCCACATTCACTATAATATCCCACATCATCCCGTCAGCCAGAGCTACCAGACTACTACCCCTAATATCCCACATCATCCCTTCAAACCCAGTAAAAGTAGAATAGTGAAATTGCACAGAAACATGGTTCACTAAGATTCCTGGTTTTCTACTGATCAGGCTGATATTCTCCCTTATCTGCCACCATAAATATCAGTCATGCTTTTCACCAATGGACAGGCACAAACCTTATACATTAGTACAGTAGAGAAACCTTCATACACATTTTCATGCACCGTCAACTTGTAATTTGTCTGGCTGAGTTGCTCATGGATGTACAGCATCTGTATGCAGTATAGTATCACATTTAATGGGTTGTTATGGCAAAAGCATTATGTGTTATATGGGTATATTCAGGTGAATTATGGGGAAAGAAGCACTTTAAAAAAACTCACAGCATCAGAGCACAGTAACACATCAATAATACATAAAAGTGTCTGTGAGAAAATATTAAATCCACATGACATTTAATATGTGCACTTTCCTACATTCATGTGTGTCACTTAATGATACCACACGGGAGGGGGACAATGGCTGGGAGCTTATGTTCCCGGGGATGCTAGATTTCTCTCACCATGTCAGTGTCTGCTGAGGTGTTGTCAAGTGGGAAAACTTGCGCATAGCAACCAATCACAGCTCAGCTACTTTTAACCAACTCTGTTGAAATGAGAGCTGTTTAGTGATTTGTTGCAAGGAAAACTGTTGGTCATAGCAACCAATCACAGCTTAGCTTCTTTTGAACAGCTCTGGTGAAATGAAAGATGCTTCGTGATTGGTTGGTGATACACACAAACATTGATTTTTATATATAGAGATAGGGGTACCCCACGTCATTTTTTGGGGGATCCCCCATTTTAGTAGCCAATATAGACTAAGTATACAGTTGTGAGCTGATATTACCATAATAGCCTGGAAAGCTCCATGGGTATTACCCCCTTCCCAGGCTATAAACATCAGCCCCCAGCTGTCGGCTTTAACTCTACCGGCTATTAAAATTACGTGGGAGCCCGCGCCATTTTTTTTTTCTTGAAAATTAACAGTTGCTGTCTGGTTGCAGCCTATGTACGTTCGTTCTGTTAATGTGTTTGAATTGTTGTGCAAATGAGGCTGTAGATCTGAAGACTTTCGGGCACCGCCGCCTCCTGCCTGACAACCTGTACCCTGTGTGACTTCAGGTGAAGCAGCAGTCAGTCAAGCAGTAGGAGGCGGCACTGTGAGGGAAATAGAGCTCGTGTGACAAAGGCTACAGATCTATAATAGCTCTTAAGCCTAATTTGCATATCACTTTAAACGCTGATCTCTTAACAGGGTAAAGAACTGACCATGTAAAGATATTGATGGACTTGACTTAGAAAGAGCTATAAGCACATATAATAGTTTGGGGTGTGAAGTCCTGTTGGCAGGTTCCCTTTAATGTTTATCAAAATTGTATGTTCTAGAAAATGCAGTTTATTGTTAAAACTGTATTTGTTATGGCAGATTATATAGACTTATGCTATACAATTATATAGTACTCTTATTAGCATTGATTTTAGTAGTAGATTGAGTTCACCTGTCTGTGTGCGTCTTCTGCAGCAAACACAAAAGACAAAAGACATTGTGGAAGATTTGGAGCTGGCGATACTGAAAACATGTCAATGCATTACAGAACTGAAACGAGAGGTAAGTCTTAGGGAAATATTCTACAGTTTTGAAATTTACTGTTGCATTAAGATAAATAGATGCTGGGTGAATTAACCAAAGCATTAAAATGGTGTTGTGAAATGTCAAATCGTTATCTTAAAACCTTTTTTTCTAAATGTAAAGTGGTAAATTTCTATTTGGTGTGGATTGAACATGGCTACAAATTCCTTTTGTGATAAGTGATCTGAAACTAGATGGAGCAAGTGTACTGAGAAGCTCCAAAAAATCCTGGCAAACTGAATAGAGGTTTGTGATGCTTATATGAAAGAGTAACTGTTGGTTTAAAAAAATGTATACCGTATATACTCGAGTATAAGTCGATCCGAGTATAAGTCGACCCCCCTAATTTTGCCACAAAAAACTGGGAGAACTTATTGACTCGAGTATAAGTCTAGGGTGGGAAATGCTCCATAGATTATTCCCCCATATGGTGTCCCCAGAAGAAGCTCCATAGATTATTCCCCCATATACTGCCCCCATAAGAAGCTCCTTAGATTATGCCCCCCATATGCTGCCCCCATAAGAAGCTCCTTAGATTATGCCCCCCATATGCTGCCCCATAAAAAGCTCCTTAGATTATGCCCCCCATATGCTGCCCCCATAAGAAGCTCCATAGATGATTCCCCCATATGCTGCCCCCATGCTGCTGCTGCATGTAAAAATAAAAAAATGACATACTCACCTCTCCATCGCTGGGTGTCAGATTCTCACCTGTCCTGCGTCCATGGCTGCTCCCCGCTATCTGCCACGTCATCAGTCAGTGACGCTCAGACTGCAGGGGGCGCAGCGCGCACTAACCTCGTCACCGCGCCCTCTGCTGTCTGAAGTCACTGACCGATGACAGACACAGACAGCAGCAAGCAGCCATGGGTGCATGACAGGTGAGTATCGCTATACTTACCCGTCCTGACGCTGTGTCTTGAGCCCCCAGCTTCTCCGCGCTCTCTCTTCCTGCCTTCAGCGGTCACGTGGTGCCGCTCATTAAAACTCATGAATATGCGCATATTCATGAGTTTTAATGAGCGGCACCACGTGACTGCTGAAGGCAGGAAGAGAGAGCACGGGGAGAAGCTGGGGGCTCAAGACAGAGCGTCAGGACGGGTAAGTATGACCTGACACCCCCACTCCCCCTCCCCCTCCGACCCCCCGGTGTATATGACTCGAATATAAGACGAGAGGGGGACTTTCAGCCCAATTTTTTGGGCTGAAAATCTCGACTTATATTCAAGTATATACGGTAAATCAATAGTACTCTTATCAGAGAAATCTGCTTCTTTCTGCATCTGGATGGTTTTTCATCCTCAATAGCCTCAATTCATAGGCAAAATATGTCTTCAGTGAACTTATATTTTCCTACCCTGATATAGAACATGACAGTTGGTGCTTATAAAGTTCTATGGAGAGGTGAAGGGAGGAACTAGAGTAACTAAGACAGACATTCTGCTGCATGTTCTCCTGAAATGACAGTCAGGGCAGAGACACCACTGCTGTATTTTTCATCTGAGAATCGCATTGTAAAACTCACTGGCTGTCTGCTCTCCTGACCTGAGCTTGACAGCTACATAGTAATCCATCATGCTGTCATGCTCAGGTCAGGAGAGCTGCCAGCCAGTCCGTTCAGTGCGTTGCAATTATCGCACAAAAAATACGCCAGTGTGTCTCTGCCCTTACACTCTAAACAGTTTCAGTTAGAATCATTATTAGTATGTTTTGTGTTCCCTTATAGACATTCAGTTACATGATGGTTTACTTTTGACCAATTGCAGCTAAATCTAATTCTCAGAAGATCGGACAGTGACTGATCCCCAGTCACATAGTACAGAGTATAGTTATCATATATTTAATATATGATTGCTCCAAACAGAAAATAGGCCAGTATTCTACATGCTCTTTAACAGCTCCATGCACTGGTGATAATACATGTGACACTTTGTCTTTTTTACAGTCTTTTTTAGTATGCCGTTAGTCTGCATGCCATGTGTAGAGTTCCCTGAGTTTACACTTAGCTTTTTATTTTTAGAAAGTGATGGTAGTCTTCAACCTTCTCAGCTCTCACAGCCTTAATAGTGATTTCTAAATTAGGGAAGCGAGACGGAGCTACTGTAATACCATCCTGGTTCTTAGAACTGTTCATTCATAAATATGGTGTTACTTGTAGATGTAATAGTTCATATGTCTACCCTCCTAGATAAGAAAAGCTTTGTGAAGCTGATGATTTAGTTGTTGTCTTTAAAGGGGTTGTCTGGCCTTAAGATACAAGTCTGCAGTCACCGTGCACTGTAAGGATTCTCTGATGTTGGCACCGAGAGCGGGTGGTCATGTATGCAGTTTGTATACTTCCAGCTCAATCTGACTAAAAGTGTCTGGCCTCGCTCAATTCACTTGTATTGAGCAAGGCAGTGCACGTCTAGTTGGCACGTGACCACATGTATGTAAAGCGTACACTTGCAGTCACGGGTCCGCAGCACCTGGCACTGGCACCAGAGAATCCTCACAGAGCGCAGCGCACATAGTGACTTCAGACTTGTACCCTGAGGCCGGACAACCCTTTTAACATTTCATTATAGCCCCCTAGTTAGTAACTTTGTCATCAGCATCATGATCGTAAAGGAAACCTGTCACATGATTCATGCTTCCTGAATCACAGGCTTGTGTGTTCTAAACATCTATGCATTGCTCTGAAACACTGGAACATTTTAGAGAAAAAATCTAGATGAAAGTGCAACTTGGGAAGAAATGATTAGTTTAAGTAGTAGAGTATGTTTCCGCTGGCTTCTCCCCACCTGCTCAGCTACACACACACAGGGAGAGACAGTTTAGCTGAGCAGTAGGGAGAAGCCAGTGGGGACTCATTTCTTGAATTAGTCACCTCAAGCCCAGCTTTGCTTTCAACTGTTTGATATGCAGAGACTGGTCTTTGATTCATATTGTTTTTTTATATTTGCCAAGTGACTTTCTTAAATTTTCTATAGAAAACATTTAATTCTTGTAATGTTTACAGAAGTGTAATTGTTCTTAATTGGAAAATTCCAAAATGATAGGAATCAAATTACAACAGCCATGTCATCCTGTTTGGCTTGGCACAGCAAACAACCTACTGGCTCCGGAACTAATTATATCTCCTCAACCATAGCTTGTGTTCTTGGGTTCCAAAAATGTTTACAGTTTAGATAAACTTTTTTCTTGTTTTTTTTGTTGTTGCTTTAATCAATTGCTTATAGTAGAACAGTATTTACCATTTTCGATAATTTTGCCACTGGCGTTCTGAGAATTAAGAATTAGGAATAACTCAGTCAGGTTCCTAGCTTCTTCTCTAGTACATCCCCCATTAGTACAGTGCCTGAATGAAAGTTATGACAGCTCTATATGTTTGGAAATTTTGACAAAAGCTCTTAGGTTGAGAGAAGGGCGAGCTGCTGGCGATGAAACGGAGAAACAGAAATGTCATTGTGCATCGATTGGTGGAACTAGTGATGATGGCAAGAATTTAGATGTAACCAGCAGTTTTCTGCTACAGTGGGGAAAAAGTATTTAGCCAGCCACCAATTGTGCAAGTTCTCCCACTTAAAAAGATGAGAGGCCTGTAATTAATATAATAATAATAAAATTATTATTTCTATAGCGCCAACATATTCCACAGCACTTAACATTATAGAGGGGACTTGTACAGACTATAGACATTACAGCATAACAATAAGCACAGATCAAAGTAGATACCAAACAGTATGAGGGCCCTGCTCGCAAGCTTAAAATCTGTGAGAGAAAAAAGGGAGACACGAAAGGTAGATGGTAACAGTTGCTTTCATTGTTTGTACCAGCCATAGTGTTCGAATCGGGTGTTCATAGAATACTGCATAAACCAGTTAACAGCCAAAGTATGTAACAGTACTGACACAGAGGGCTATTTAAATGCATAAAGTGGGTGAGAACATAATACGAGGTACCTGATTATGGTAAAAAAAAAATTGAATGGGCCAGCAGGGATAGTTAGGTTAATGCGTTGAGGCTGTAGGCCAGTCTGAACAAATGCGTTTTTAAGGCACGCTTAAAACTGTGGAGATTGGGGATTAATCGTATTAACCTAGGTAGTGCATTCCAAAGAATTGGTGCAGCACATGAAAAGTCTTGGAGACGGGAGTGGGAGGTTCTGATTATTGAGGATGCTAACCTCAGGTCATTAGCAGAACATAGGGCACGGGTAGGATGGTAGGCTGAGACAAGGGAGGAGATGTAGGGTGGTGCTGAGCCATGGAGTGTTTTGTGGGTGAGGGTATTAAGTTTGTACTGGATTCTGGAGTGGATGGGGTATCCAGTGTAATGACTGGCACAAGATAGAGGCATCAGTATGACAATTGATGAGGAATATGATCCTGGCTGCAGCATTATAGACAGATTGGAGAGGGGACAGTTTGGTAAGGGGGAGACCGATTAGTAGAGAGTTACAATAGTCCAGACGAGAATGAACAGAACAGTAAGAGTTTTTGCAGAGTCAAAAGTAAGAAAAGGTCGAATTCTAGAGATGTTTTTGAGGTGGAGATAACAAGAGCAAGCCAGTGATCGGATGTGGGGGGTGAATGAAAGCTTGGAATCAAGTATGACCCCAAGACAAGTGGGCATGTTGCTGGGGAGTAATGGTGGAACCACACACGGAGATGGCAATGTCCGGCAATGGTAGGTTAGTAGAGGGAGGAAACACGAGGAATTCCGTTTTTGACAGGTTCAGTTTCACATAGAGGAATGACATGATGTTGGAAACACCTCTAAGACAATCACTGGTGTTTTCTGAAAAGGCAGGCGTGATATCGAGAGATGTGTATAATTGTGTGTCATCAGCATAGAGATGGTACTGGAAACCAAATCTACTGATTGTTTGTCTAATAGGGGTGGTATACAAAGAGAAGAGGAGGGAGCCTAGAACTCATCCTTGAGGAACCCCAACAGTAAGGGGAAGATGAGAGGAAGAGGAACCAGCAAAAGATACAGTGAATGAACGGTCAGAGAGATAGGAGGAGAACCAGGAGAGGACAGTGTCCTTGAGTCCGATGGAGTGTTGCATAGTGAGGAGGAGCTGATGGTCCACAGTGTCGATTGCTGCGGAGAGATCCAAGAGAACTAGCATGGAGTAGTGACCATTAAATTTAGCAGTTAGTAGATCATTAGAGACTTTAGTGAGGGCATTTTCAGTAGAGTGTAAAGAGCTGAAGCCAGATTGAAGAGGGTCGAGAAGAGAGTTATCTGAGACATGGCGGATAAGACTGGTGTGGACCAGGCGTTCCAGGAGTTTAGAGATGAAGGGAAGATTAGAGACAGGTCTATAGTTAGCGGCACAGTTTTGGTCGAGGGATGGTTTTTTAAGAAATGGATGTATGATGGCATGCTTAAATGAGGAAGGAAAGATACCGGAAGAGAGAGAGAGGTTGAATATTTTTGTTAGGTGAGAGGTGACAGCAGGGGAAAGGGACTGGAGGAGATGTGATGGAATGGGGTCACCGATGTAAGTGGTAGGGTGAGAAGATACAAGGTGCCTGATTATAGGTAGACCACAACTATTAGAGTCAAAATGAGGAAATAAATCCAGAAAATCACCTTGTCTGATTTGGCAAGATTTATTTTGCAAATTATGGTGGAAAATAAGTATTTGATCATTAACAAAAGTTCATCTCAATAATTTGTTATATATCCTTTCTTGGCAATGACAGACGTCAAATGTTCTCTGTAAGTCTTCACAAGGTTGGCACACACTGTTGGTGGTATGTTGACCCATTCCTCCATGCAGATCTCTTCTAGAGCAGTGATGTTTTGGGCCTGTCGCTGGGTAACACGGACTTTCAAATCCCTCCAAAGGTTTTCTATTGGGTTGAGATCTGGAGACTAACTAGCTAGGCCACTCCAGGACCTTCATATGCTTCTTACGAAGCCACTCCTTCATTGCCCTGGCGGTGTGCTTGGGATCATTATCATGCTGAAAGACACATCCAAGTTTCATCTTCAATGCCCTTTCTGATGGAAGGAGGTTTGCACTCAAAATCTCACGATTCATGGCCCCATTAATTCTTTCTTGTACATGGATCAATCATCCTGGTCCCTTTGCAGACAAACAGCCCCAAAGCATGATGTTGCCACCCCCATGCTTCAGAGTAGGTATGGTGTTCTTTGGATGCAACTCAGCATTCTGTCTCCTCCAAACACGACAAGTTTTGTTTCTACCAAACAGTTCTACTTTGGCTTCATCGGACCATATGACATTCTCCCAATACTCTTCTGGAAAATCCAATTGCTCTCTAGCAAACTACAGACGGGCCCAAACATGTACTTGCTTAAAGGGGTTGTCCGGGCTTTTCACATAATCTCAGGGCATATCTGGGCTGCAGAATGCTGACAATAAGTAATTTACTTTATGTCACTAGTTTGCATGGTTTTGTAGATATTCTTAACAGAACGTCCAAGGCGCGGGGTGTGTTATGGCATTGAAATGAGAACTGGTCGTTTCCTCCTACGCTAGAAAAAACATGCCCTCTGTAGCAACAACCCCACCCTCCATAGCTACAGGCCCTCCCCGTCCACATAAAGAAGCCCTCCTCACACAGTAACAAATCCTCCCTGCCGCTCTATTCCGCCCCTTCCCCGCCGCTCCATTCCACCCCCTTCCCCCCGGCGCTCCATTCCCCCACCACCACGCCAGTCCATCTCACCTGGTCTTCACATTGCCGGTGAAAGTGCAGCAGGGAAGGAGCGGGTCATGTGACAGGCAGGCTGAGGATTTGATACTGTGTGAGGAGGGCTTCTTTATGTGTGCGGGAAGGGCCTGTAGCTATGGAGAGTGGGGTTGTTGCTATAGAGGGCATGTTTTTAGCAGCGTATGAGGAAACGACCAGTTCTCATTTCAATGCCATAACACACCCCGCCTTGGACGTTCTGTTAAGAATATCTACAAAACCATGCAAACTAGTGACATAAAGTAAATTACTTATTGTCAGCATTCTGCAGCCCAGATATGCCCTGAGATTATGTGAAAAGCCCAGACAACCCCTTTAAGCAGGGGGACACGTCTGGCACTGCAGGATCTGAGTCCCTGGTGGCGTAGTGTGTTACTGATGGTAGCCTTTGTTACGGTGGTCCCAGTTTTATGCAGGTCATTCACTAGGTCCCTCCATGTGGTTCTGGGATTTTTGCTCGCCGTTCTTGTGATCATTTTGACCCCACGGGGTGAGATCTTGCGTGGAGCCCCAGATCGAGGGTGATTATCAGTGGTCTTGTACGTCTTCCATTTTCTTATTATTGCTCCCACAGTTGATTTCATCACACCAAGCTGCTTGCATATTGCAGATTCAGTCTTGTCAGCATGGTGCAGGGCTACAATTTTGTTTCTGGTGTCCTTCGACAGCTCTTTGGTCTTCACCATAGTGGAGTTTCGAGTGTGACTGTTTGAGGTTGTGTACAGGTGTCTTTTATACTGATAACAAGTTCAAACAGGTGCCATTACTACAGGTAATGAGCAGAGGACAGAGGAGCCTCTTAAAGAAGAAGTTAGAGGTCTGTGAGAGCCAGAAATCTTGCATGTTTTTAGGTGACCAAATACTTATTTTCCACCTTAATTTGCTAAATAAATCTTGCCATATCAGCCAAGGTGATTTTCTGGATTTGTTTTCTCATTTTGACTCTCATAGTTGTGGTCTACCTATGATGTCAATTACAGGCCTCTCTCATCTTTTTAAGTGGGAGAACTTACACAATTGGTGGCTGACTAAATACTTTATTTCCCCACTGTATTTAACGAACAGTCTGCTCTGAACCGTGCGCTTTGAGCTGTGAGGATTTTCTATTCAGTCTCTGAAGCCTCCAGCTCCGAGTCCTAATACTTTCTGGATGGTAAACACAACATTTTAGAACTTCTTAAAGCAGATTAATGGCTCAGTTAGAAGCACATTAAAATGATCAAAACCCTTTGTTCAATGCACTCTGCAATTAATACGCGATTAACTGTAAACTTTGCATGCATGAACTATTTGGCATAAATGACTGAAGCTGAAAAGAAACCCTTTAATTTATGCTCACTCCAGTGGAGGGAATATTAAATTACTTTTGGGTCTCTGTAGTATGGCTACTCTTATGAAACAATTTTCGTTCTGTTGCAAAATAATATTTTAATGTTTTTAATACATCTTGTTATTAAAGTATTTTAGGTCTTTTTTGCTTTTAAAAAGACTTAACAATTCGGCATTGTGTGCACCTAAACTCCTATAATATTAGAATAAAGTTTAAATTCCATTTGTAATATTTTTTTAGATTTTTTTTTTCTACTGTCTCAAACTCACAAGGGCCTTTATCACTTTTTCTGTCCACAAGTCGATGTATTTATAACGAATAACCATTCCAAGTCCGGTTCTTTGTCCAGGTAAACTGAGATATACCACTGTAGTATGACACTCCAAGGTCAGAAGGAAACTCGCAACACAGACACAATTAGCACAGACAAGGTCTCTCAATGACAGGCAACTGGATATTTACAATATACCGTATTAAGATTTAACCCTTATAGACAGCTTTGGCATGCATTTACTGTGGAGATTGGAAGGGTGCTGGTTTCAATGCGTGAGCCAAAATAAAACAAAAGTAGAAAAGAACATAATGACTTAATGTGTGAACTGAATCAAAGAAATTGCTGACAGATTTATTTTCTAGATGTAACGGATCTTGCATGTGCCTTTTATCTTAATATGCACTAATGTTTATGTTAAAGTAAACCTGTCAGGAGATTTATGGTATATAACCAGGTGCCATATCTGCTGTGATATTTCCAGTAAATCCACAAATGAGGGATGACAGAGAATTTAATTAAGGCTGGAGTTACACTACCCTATAACACAGCGAGTGCTATGCAATAAACTATTGCATAGCACTTAGCCCAGTGTTAAACTGTGGGTTAATTCAGATCTGGGATTATTCTCTCATGCCAACTTGGCTGCATGCTGCAATTGGCAGCGAGACTCAGCTTACTCACACCCATCCAATCTATGGGTCCATATAAAACATCAGACTGTATACTGATGTTATCCAGGCACCAGGGCTGCCACTAGGAATTTCGGGGCCCCCTTGAAACTCTGCCCAGGCTCCACCCTAGCCCTGCCTCCACCCCTCAAACCGTCCGCAGTCCCACCACCCTCTCTTGGGAAAACTCCACTTCTGCACCACGTCCTCACCAATCACACATTAACAGTTCCCATCAACATATCACATACATAGCCAGCAGCTTTTGTTTTGACCAAAAGATTTTTTTAATCTGACACCACGACAAGGTCTTTTGGCTGTGTTCTACTCTTCTGTAACTCATTAAACATTTGTTAAAATGTCCAATACAATTTTAGGTATATTTGTATTTATTTTTCAATTTTTAAAATGATCAATATTATCACATGCAAGGGACAAATACCACCGCACCATGACCGAATCACATATTAGCACCACATAGCGACCGAATAATACCACATACAGGGGACAAATACCGCCACACCATGACTTGACCACATATTACTACCACATAGCGACCGAATAATAGCACGTACAAGGAACAAATACTGCCACACCATGACCAGATCACATATTACCACGACATAGTGACCGAATACTACAATACTGATCATTAATAAAAAAAAACACAATACTAATGCCATTATGCACAGGAGATCTGTACTTCGTATAAAGTGTCCTTGTACAGGTAATACAACCCCATAGTTATATATAGCAGTATCATGCAGCCCCATAGCTTTATCATGCAGTCCCATAGTGGTATCATGCACCCCCCTGACGGTATCATGCACCCCCCTGGTGGTATGATGCACCCCCTGGCTTTATAATGCAGCCCCATAGCAGTATAATGTACCTCATAGTATAATGCAGCCCCGTAGTAGTATAATGCACCCCCATAATATAATGCTCTTCATAGGAGTATAATGCAGCCCGTAGCGGTATAATGCAGCCCAATACCGGTATACAGCAGCCCCATACCGCGGCTTTACAAAAAAATCAAAAAGGTTCCTGACCGAGATACAGTGATGTCCTCGACTTGATACATCTGAGGCATGCAGCATCGTTCCAGCGTAAAACGTCACTGTGGGGCTGCTTTATACCGCTATAGGGCAGTGAACTCTCTCACGGCAGCTCAGGGATACACTGCAGGAGCTATTACCTCCTGTCAGTGTAGTTCTCCGGCTGTCTTTGATCAGTGACTGCTCTCAAAGTAATCAAGATCATAGTGGAACATTATGGGTAATCTTCTCTGAGGACAGGTGAGGGATATTGTGGTTTATTATTTTATTTTTGTCACAGGAGACCTTGGTTTCAGTGGATTAGGCATTTGGTGAGTATGGTTTAATTTAGATTCAATAAGGAGTCTGTGTCATTATTTCAAATATAGGACTTATTCTGTGTGTGAATGTTTTTATAATATCACTATGGGGTTAGTAATGGGGATGCCTCTCCATTACTAACCTGTGGGTGTGATGATGTCACCTGACAAAACAAAGGGCAAGTGGCAAGAGCGAGGCTAATCCCCAGATTTGGCGCATATTATGGATGCACCTTTTCTGAGGCGGCTGAGAGCTGATGTTTTTTGTCTGGGAGGGGGCCAATATCCATGGCTCCTTCCTAGGCTATTAATAACAGCCTACAACTGTCTGCCTATTCCTTGCTGGTTAGATTTTATAAGGGAACTCTGTCAATTTTTTTTTTTCTGGGATCCCCTTGTAAACTAGCCAGTAAAGGCTAAAGCTGACAGCTGTGAGCTGATATTAATAGCCTCGGAACCTTTATGGCTATTGGCTCCTTCCCAGAATATTATCATCAACAGTCAGCTTTCCCTCTGCTGGTTATAAAAATTAAGAGTAGCTGTTTGGTTACAGCCGATGTAGGTTCATTCTGTTAATGCTCTACATAGGCTGGTGACTTTGTGTGTTTATGTGTGTGTTTGTATTTACTTACCAGCTTAGTAATGAGGGTGTCGGTCTGACACCTTTTCATTACTAAATCTAGAGCTTGGTGTCAATGACAGCTGCTGACACAAAACCCTAATCCCATTACTCTGATGGTACTGCATCATAATGAAAAAGATGTTGGTGAACTAAGAAGTTACATTACAAAACTTTTTCTTTTAATACCTTTATTTAGATCAAAAAAACTTTCATTGCTGTACAAAAATGCATGCAAAAATCATACAAAATTGCAGCAAAAACGCACCAAATATTGCGACAAAACATGTGTTTTTGCCACAGCGTTTTTGCTGTCAAGAGATGCAGAAACCTTACAAAAATTTTAGCAAGCAAATAGTCAACATCCACACATAGCCTAAGGCTTGTGTTTTTGCGCATTGAGCTTACATTTTTATTGATACTAATTTGTTGTACATGTTTTGATTTCCTTTCTTTTTATTGCTTTTTTTTTTCTGTGAAGCTCAGCAACCGAAAAAAAGCTGTCTTTGCATTTTTTTTCTGGCATTTAGGCTATGTGTCCACGTAGCGTTTTTCAAGCGATTTTTTTCCTGAGCATAAGCGCTTGCCAGGGAAAACGCATGCGGTTTTTGACACACGTTTTTGATGCGATTGTCAAGCGTTTTGACATGCATTTTCCTATACGTTGTTGCCCATATAATTGATGGTATGCGGAATCGCGGGCCATTCCGCAAAATTAGTGAACATGCTGCGTTTTTTACCGCTGAGCGATTCCGCAGCGGTAAAAAAACACACCTTTGGCACAACATGTGCGTTTTCTATTACAAATGCATGGAATGCTTGTTTTAAGCGTTTCCGCTGCAGAATCGCGTGTTTAAAAACGCCGCAGAAATGCTTAAAAAACACTACGTGGGCACACAGCCTTAGGGTAAGTGCACATGTTGCGGATTGTGCTGCAGATTTTTTTGCGCAGATTTTGAGAAATCCACAGGTAAATCCTTATCTGCGGATTAGCCTGCGGTTTTGCCCTGCGGTTTGACACCTGTACAATGGAGCAGGTGTAAAACCGCTGCGGAATCCGCACAAAGAATTGACATGCTGCAGATTAGAAACCGCAGCAAATATGCGCTGAAAAATCCGCAGCATGTGCACAGCGTTCTTTGTTTTTCATTGATTTTAATGGTACTGTACAACGCAGCAGAAACTGCTGCGGATTCGCAGGGCCAAAACCGCTGCGAATCCGCAGCGTGAGCACATACCCTTAATGTATGATTACAATATTTACATATTTCTGGTTAGGTCAAACTTTTTTAGGTGATTTTAAATGTTATGTTTAAATTTTTTTATTTTTTTTTACATATGGCACATGCCTCTTAGTGATTCTGGACCAACTGAAGTGCATTTAACTCAGTATGGGCCTCGCCACAAATCTTGGATACTGGAGTATGATTTGTGGTGTAAGGAATGCTGCCACTTGTCATGAATTTGATATGTGCTTGTTGCCACGTCATTGTCCCACCTCAGCTCCGTCCATTCTTTCACAGCTGCATGAAAATGGCGTGAGAGCCCAATACGTGGCAAACTTTTCAGAGGTTTTTGCAACAAAATTCTGATGTAAAAACTTGGAATTTAACGCCTCCTTTTTTTTTTTTTTTTTTAAATATATACCTTCTATATTCTTAATTTAGTTTTTAGTTCCGTTAGGGGACTTGAACTTGCGATCGTTTGGTTATACGATATGCTCCGATACCGCAGAGCGGTTTCACCGACTCCTATCAATTCTCTGACGGGTTGTCATGGCAGCCAGAAGCCTGCTGGAGGACCCTGTAACTGCCATCTTCGTTCTCCTGTGAAGGGCCCCAGGCTGCCTTGACAACCCGTCTGGAATTTGTGCACTTGCTCACTGGAAATGACGTATTTTAAATGTTGCTGTCAGTAATTTACAGCACATGTAAATGGTTAAACAGCAGAGATACTAGCAAGCACCGGCTACTACTGTTCTAGGCCTATGCTGACTGTATTACACAGCTGGCGTCTGACATGTATGCTGCAGGCTCAGTTCCTCAGCTTGCTCCATACATCTGTCGTGACTATATGACTTAATTTTACGTTATGTGGTTGCAAGTGGGTTAACCCTAAAGCGCATCTGTAGGATGAGGCAAAATGGGCTGCTCAGTGTATGTCAGTAACCACCTCTAATTTGCAATACGGTAAATGTGGAAAGCTATCCTTTCCATGTGGATGTTAATTCATGCAGAAGAACTTTACCACCTAGAACGCATGGTTTTGAAGGCCAAAGAAGATCCGATGCAATAAATGTCATTCAGTGTATACTTCATTTAAAGTGGCAACACAGTAATCCTATTACCTAGCATTGACATCTGAGACTTTAAACAGGAGCAGTTCCCTATGCTCAGGCTCACAGTGACATGTGCACCATTTTTTCATTACACAGTTTAGAATAGTTTACTACTATTAGGCTAAGTTCACACTGGGCATTTTGTGCTGTATTTTTATGCTAATTTTCAACTGTGTTTTACAGGACCATTTTAGAAATCTCATGCACACATTGTGTTTTTTTTTTTTTTTTTTTTAGTCAACAGTGATTTGTGCTTTGCATGATTTTTTGGACATAGAGCATATCACTTCTTTCAGCGTTTTTTCAGAAGTTTTCACCCATTAACTTGACTGGTTGGTGAAAAAACGCTGCAAAGACGCAGGTATCACGTTTTGCTGCATTTTTGTGCCAAAACCTGATTCTATGGCATAGGACTTTTTTTCAACACTAAACTATATCAGCAAGAGACAAATCTAGCATGCCAAAACCGCCGCAAAAAGCGCATAAAAAATGCTACGAAAATCGCAAGGAAAGCGTGCTTTGAAAAAATGCAAGAATAAACAAAGAAAACCTGCTTTTTTCTGCAGCTTCTTTTCTGCCAAGATATCAGGTTTTGCTGAAGAAAAAGACAACACTGAAAAAATGCCTCGTATGAACTTACCCTTAATGCTTTGCTGGAGGTTATCACGAATTGGATGTGTAGAAAGCTGGACCATGGTAGATCAGTGATGTATTGTGTTAAGAATCTACATCCACAATATAAATTTTTTAATTGAACAGAAAAAAAACCTTAGCTGCCAAGAAAGTAGTGTGGATGTGTTATTGAATAACTGATCCCCAAGCCCAGAATAGATCCAGTTTTGCTAAACACATATTTTACTTTGCCAGATCCCAACAGGAAACAAATGCCACTTATTAGATGTACCACTCAGGAGATAAATATAGGCCAGTGTACCCAGCCTCCATCCTGTCAAAATTGAGACACAGCTTTCACACATGCTGTCACTTTATTCTATTCCTTCTGAGTTCTCAGCATAAAATAAAGCTTGTAATTATAGAATGGACAGCATAGAGGATCTTTAATTTCCCTTATTTGTTTTTTTGTGTTCTTTAGATTGTTTAATAGCCTTTTGTGAACAGCAGCACTATGAATGCATCTTAACTACTGTTTGGAACAGCTAAGGCTTCTTTCACACATCCAGCTTTGTGTCTCCGGCGCCGTGCGGTGAAAAAGCCGTAGGGGCGGATCCGGGATGTGCCGTAGACACCGGATGCCTGCGTGGCCGGATACGGTGGCGCCCACATTTAAAAGAGCAGCGCGAGACTCACAGTCTCCACGCATGCGCTGTGAGAAAAACCTGTCCGGCGCTGTCAAAAAACGTTGCAGCGAACGTTTTTTGCAGACGCCGGACGGCTACTTCTTGCCGTATCCGGCAAAAACCGGATGCGCCACATACCCATCCGGCACGGTGCGGCGACAATACAACTCTATGGGACAAAACCGGATCCGGTTGTTCCAAGTTTCGCCGCATTGTGCCGGATTCAAAAAGCCGGATGTGTGAAAGCAGCCTAAGGCTCTGTTTACATGTTTAGTGCTTATTTCCATTTTGGGATCATAAAAACAGAAATAAAATGTTCCAGTAAAGGACTAATTCATTTGAATGGAATAGGAACACTCATCTGCTCTCCATTTTTTAGTCAGAACAAAAAAAAAAATCTTAGTCTGCATATTTTTTTGTCTTCCCAAAAAAGAAAGAAGAATGGATAGCAAACAGATTATTTATGTATCTACGCGCGCAGGGACTACAAACCACGCAATGCTTTTAGCCCTTGGTGTAACGCAGCATTATGGATGTGATCCATAAAGCCGGCATAACTGTCGATGCATAATGCCTTTTGATTTTGTTTTATATATTCGATCCTGTCGGATTCAATTTTGACGTAATTGTCATCAATAAATTGTTGCATCAACTTCCCAGCATTTAACTTTCTGTGAAGAAAGCTGATTTGAACTGTTTGGTTTTCACTTTTCAGGTGAACTCTGATGTCCCTATTAAATGGGGGTTCACCCAATGCATCTTGATAAATTACAGCTACCTCATTGCACCTTGGTGCATTGTACCGCCTCTGGTCATCATTGTAGTCATTTATAATTGACATTGTTATTTCGAGTGGATCGCGATTTTCTAGTTCAGCAATCCTCTCTTCCCCTCTTTCAAATTCCCTCATCATTGTGAAGGCTCTTGCGAGTGGGTTAATTGCTTTCATTTTCTCTCCAAGAGATGACAGCAGTACTGCGAGGCACATTTTTATTTGCTTGACTTTTGGTACTTAATGCTTCTTCACTGTTCAAGATATAAATCTGGGCATACTTGGGAGTACTACCCATAGCCGGATGCAATGGGTAGTTCTGTGGTAAATTTGTCCTTGAATTCGAAAACAGTATGGACCATGCCCAGGAGGTGGCGCTACTTGTGCTCCCATTGATGCCAAAGCAAGAGAGCTATTGTATTGCCTTATATTACCCATAAAGTTATTGGAGTGCTGATGCTCTCCTTTCATCAACTTGACTAATTGATCATCCACACGAATGGGACGTAATTGGATGCGCCCTCTCTTGCAGCAGGAAGGGAATGTTTTGTCCTGCGCCATTTCGTCTTTGAAATTTTTAGATTGGCAGAACTGACATCGAAATGTCAGTTCGCCAGCATGGTGCTCTTCAGTACGTGTCTCATCAATTTGATTAAGAAGCCCTCTAGCGGCAAATGTAACTTTGTGTATCACTTTGTGCATTGCATGTTGCTCGTTGTCGTGCAGCATTAGATGCTCTACGTGATTCATTTCCATCATTTGTTTCTTTTGCTCTGGCCGCCCTCTGTCAGGCTTCATCAGCAGTTCTGCGACAATTTTGTTCATTTTCTGTTTCATTAAGATGCAGGTTACGCATCCGTATGCGATTCGCTTCTCTACGTGCAGTAGCGCAATCAGTTTGATCCATCTTTGCAACGTTGCCTCACAGTTGTTGCCTCACAGTGTTGCCTCACAATGTTGCCTCATAGTGTTGTGTCAAAGGCTAATGTTCAAAAAAAGGTCTTAACTTGTCACCAGGGAGAGCTCCTCTGCTTATTAGATATGTCACTTAAAGGGAATCTGTCACCCATTTTTAGTGATATCATGTAAAGATATCACCCAATTGTGCGTCCCATAAGGATTCTATTAGGACTTTTGATTCCCCCCGACCCCGCACCTTTGATGCATAAATACCTTTTTTATCTTGGTGGAGATGTATGGAAATCGGTCCGGTCCGATGGGCGGGGCTTATTTGCCTTCTTTCCCCCCTCC
Organism: Dendrobates tinctorius; assembly: GCF_039654945.1. Lineage (NCBI taxonomy): Eukaryota > Metazoa > Chordata > Amphibia > Anura > Dendrobatidae > Dendrobates > Dendrobates tinctorius. Next base: position 40,229,068 of record NW_027361770.1, on the reverse strand, counting down.
TCGGCTTGCTGAACGTAATCTTCATCTGTGAATATCACAGATGCCGTAGTTTTCCGTGCTTGTGCATTGAAAAGGCCTCCGGCGGAAGTGTGTCCTGCATGTGAAGACTTCCGGGGCATAGACCGCTCTGAAAAATACTGGCACATGCGCAGTACTGATTATATGCTTTGCCCACAGTTGGGCAAAGCATACTGCGCAAGCGCCGGAGGCCTTTTTCAATGCGCAAGTGCAGAAAACTACGGCATCTGTGATATTCACAGATGAAGACTACGTTCAGCAAGCCGAGGAGGGGGAGAAGGCAATTAAGCCCCGCCCATCGGACCGGACTGCGGCGATTTCCATACATCTCCACCAAGATAAAAAAGGTATTTATGCATCAAAGGTGCGGGGTTGGGGGAGGAATCAAAAGTCGTAATAGAATCGTTATGGGACACACAATTGGGTGATATCTTTACATGATATCACTGAAAATGGGTGACAGATTCCCTTTAACTCCTATACAGGGCCTTACAGTACTTGGGTATCCTTGGTTACGCCCACGCATATAGTCAGTTAGCTGCTAGTGGTAGTAACTATGGATACCTAAGTTACTGTTGAGCTGTGGATGACTCGTTGCGCACAGACGGTTGGGCTGTGGATGACTTATTGTACACGGAAAAGTCCAAATTGGGTATATGAATTTATTTTTATGAGCAATTGATCATAAGTGTTAATCTGATTTAGCACTGGTCATGCCCAGAATACTAGGTGTTGAGACTGATCCATTACAAATTGAGCAAAAACAGATGCAACCAACCAAACCAACGTTTTTGTTTTTTTTTCTTATAAATACTGGATCCATTATTGGTGACAACTGAATATGTGAACACAGCCTAACCGAAACTGTCACAGTGCCCTATCTAAAGAGGACCTTTCACCAAATGTTTCATGTTCAACTGGACTTACAATGTCATAGTTGTGAATAAAACTTTTTTTTTTTTGTTTTAAATTTTACCTATCCATTGCGGAGATATTAGCAGTCATAGTCTTTGTCACCTAATGAGGTAACTTCTCTACGTCCAAGTGGGTGTTATCAGACAGTTTTCATAGGGGCCCTGTACTACTTCTACCTATATGACGCTGGCCAATTGTAAACAGGCAACAACACTCAAAGGAGAATATGCCCCCACAATAGCTTAGAGCAGATTCTCTGTGTGAGAGATGTATTCACACTTATGTCTGCTGTGCTCAATCAACTTGGAATCGCTCTGCAGTGACATCAGAACATGCAGTCATTACTTCTCACACAGGAGCAGTTAGTTCTGGTCTGCTCCTGTGTGAGATGTGATGAGACTCTTTTCTGATCACATTGCAGAGTAGGTACAAGTTGTGCACAACAGACCGTGTAATACTGACACATCTCTGGACAGGCTGTGTGGGAGGAGGGGGCAGTGCATCAGAGGAGACAGTCTAGAAGAGAAGGAGAGTTGACGGAAGAGTTTGTAATGTGACACACCTAAACTCAGCTGTTCTGCCCACCTTTTTCCCCACACTAACTTATGTAGGAGTTTAGACCAAGGGATCAGAGCTGTATTATTACATTTCACATAATAAAAAACCTAACCTATGGTGGGGGTGTCTACTTTTTTTCTAACTTTTATTTCTTACTTATTAGGTGGCAAATACTAATGCAACGGAGAGGCAAAATTGAAAAAAAAATGTATTCCACTCTGAAGCCACTATTACATTGTGTGTCATGTTCAACTTGAAAAAAAATTGTAAAAGGTCCTCTTTACAAATAAAACTAAACAGTGTAGCCAATAGGAGGTCACCTTATTGTTTTTAGTAGATAAACTAGATACAGTATTGTACAAGTTTTGTCTCTGACTAGGTGTGTTGTTTTCCATATATACGAATGTAACTGGAAACAATAAATTTGTGTTTACTTCCAGCTTCACAATGCAGCTACAACACTGGCATCTGACTTATTAAAATACCATGCCGACCACATTGTCCTAAAAGCTTTGAAAATAGCTGGAGCAGAAGGAAACCTAGAAGCTGTGGCAGAGTATACCTGCAAGTTGTCGGAACAAAAGGAACAACTTGTAGAGGTAAGTTTTAGCAACTGAATGAATTACTGTCTGAACGTTTTACTACTTGTGACCTGTATGTATCCACAGCTATGTCATCCCAGAATCTACTGATTTCGTTGGTTGTGCTTAAAGGGGTTGTCCGGGCTTTTCACATAATCTCAGTACATATCTGGGCTGCAGAATTATGACAATAAGTAATTTACTTTCTGTCACTATGATTTTTAAAAACAGCCTTCATGCGTCTTGGCATGTTTTCCACCAGTCTTTCACACTGCTTCTGGCACAAAAATGTAAGCAGTTCTTTGTTTGATGGTTGTGACTATCCATCATCCTCTTGATTACATTCCAGAGGTTTTCAATGGGGTTCAGGTCTGGAGAATGGGCTGCCCATGACAGGATTTTGATGTGGTAGTCTCGTAATTTTTCTAGAGCTGTATGTTCAGAGTTTTTTTTAACCCCTTAACGACGGCATTTAAGGGTACTTATGCCTCAGCGCCGGTTTTTAATGGCTCTGAGAAATAAGTGCATAGCGCCCCCCCAGAGTCAGAATTTCTCCGGGGTCTCGGCTACCGGGGATAACTGAGACCCCAGAGAACATGATTTGAGTTGGTTTTTACTGACCCTGGTGTTGTGATCGCCGTTATTTCCATTTAATTTCTCTCTCCTCTCAAGTGATCGCACATCAAAGGAGAGAGAAATAGGGTCTCCTGATTTCCCCGGTACCACCGTTGTCCCTACATCGCCCCTTAAAGTCCCCCTGCAGACGGCGTCTTCTTCCGGGAAGAAAATGGCGGGCGCATGCGGTGTGCGCCCGCCGAGATCTGCCAGCTGGCACCCGGCAGCAATAGTAAATTTTTCATATTGGTTGATTTTGATCACTGTGATAAAGTCTATCACAGTGATCAAAATATAAAAAAAATAGTAAATCATACCCCCTTAAGTAAAAAATAATAAAATTACAAAATATATTTATTTCCATTTTTCCATTGGGGTTAGGGTTAGGGTTGGGGCTAAACTTAGGGTTGTGGTTATGGTTGAGATTAGGATTAGGGGTGTGTTAGGGTTAGGTTTGTGGTTAGGGTTATGGTTAGAGTTGGGATTAGGGTTAGGGGTGTTTTGGGGTTAGGGTTGGAGTCAGAATTGGGGGGTTCCACTGTTTAGGTACATCAGATGGTCTCCAAATGCGACATGGCGCCACCATTGATTCCAGCCAATTTTGTGTTGAAAAAGTCAAACGGTGCTCCCTCCCTTCTGAGCCCTGCCATGCACCCAAACAGAGGCTTTCCCCCACATACTGGGTATTGGCGTACTCAGGAGAAATTGCGCAACAAATTTTGTGGTCCATTTTCTCCTGATACCCTTGTAAAAATAAGAAAAAATGGTTCCTAAGTACATTTTTTGTGAAAAAAGTAAAATGTTAAATTTGACATTGCTTTAGTTCTCGTGAAGCACCTGAAGGGTTAATAAACTTCTTGAATGTGGTTTTGGGAACCTTGAGGAGTGCAGTTTTTTGAATGGTGTCACTTTTGAGTATTTTCTATTATATTGACCCCCCCAAACTCTCTTCAAATGTGAGGTGGTCCCTATTCTTACTTTACATTTATTAAAGGGAACCTGACAATTGACACACGCGGCCCAGTCCTCAGGCATCATGTATCAGTCACTGGCTGTATGATTTCAGCCTTGTATGTTTGACTCTGAAACGCTTTGGTGTTTCAGAGAAAAACACCGTTTGACAGTGGGCTGGGAGGAGCCACCGGGGACCCACCTGTTCGACTAGTCTCGCGTCCGGCTCGGTCCCTGGCGGCTTTTCCCTACCCACTGTCCCCTCGCTAGGAGAATAACATTTCCAAAATATTTCAGATTTTCTATTTTTGTTTTTTCTTATTACAAATGCTGGATTGTTACTCAGTGTAACACATCACCATTGTACTGTTGACACGTGGAATGTACTATTGGAGTAAGATGATATTGTTCCTGTTAAGCGCCAGACAGTTGACGATACCACTGTAAATGATGGGAGTAACAGTTATGACCTAAAGCTATATTAATTGTTTTTGTCTTGGTGCTTCATACTGAAACATAACATAAGGACATAGACATTTTTCATTACTAAGGAATTTCTGCTTTTGCTTGCAGACTTGTCGGCTGTTGAGACATGTTTCGGGCACAGAACCTTTGGAAATCACATGTATTCATGCAGAAGATACGTTTCAGGTGACTGGTCCTCAGGTATGGAAAGCTATGAAATCCTGTTTTGCGTTTTTCACATTAGATGGAGAAATAAAAAGAAAACAAACAGTTAATATGTAGTCATTACGAACGGCAAAAGCAAATCTAATTAAGAATACTCGACAACTTAAAACGTCTTTGTTTATGGAGCAACCTGACTTTAAACAATGGCAGAATTTACCAACGGGTAATTACGGATTTTACTAGTCAGAATTCCTGCCAAAGTTATCTATCCCTAGCTGAAATGCTTTTAATGAGAAGAAACCTGTAACTGGAGCCCAGGAGCTGGCACTCTGCAATTGGTGCAGGAACATAATGTGGCCTTTGCCTAAAGGGAAAGAAGACTGTTTTATTAACGCCATCAGATTTTTTCCTGTCTTATGGAGGCCAACAACGTGAATATTTTAGTGTTACCTAATACCTCTTAGAACTGCTTCTTACCAGAAGGCACAGATCCCTCTTTTCATCTTCATATAACCTGGTCATACAGGAGTAGATATGAAGAGCAATTATTGAGCTGCCCTTGTTTCCGCTTTGGATCTACAGTAATTGCCACTCTTATTTATCATTATACATGGCTACCTTTTTGTACAGTGATAGAAAACGCAGTATGTTATCTGGGTTGATCATATCTGAAAAAACAGTGCTAAAGGTGGCTGCTATCCCTGGCCAACATTAGTGGCGATGTGTTTCTCCACCCCCAGCTTGTCTTTACTACTGGCTTCAGTGATATTGTATATTTTCTTTTTCATATCTATGCATTTACCCATACAGCGTTTTCTTCTCAGTTCTGTTATTTATTGCTTAATATACAAATTTTATGCGTCCTAGTTTTATTTGCTATCGATTCTATCTTGTTTCAAATGTGTTTGATACATTATAACAGATCATATAATCTTTTTTTGAAAGTGGTGGTTGGGGGTCTAGTCTGTAGAAGCTTTAGTGCTATTCTTTAAGTTGGCAGCTTGCACCAACTTTTTTTTCTTACTCCAATTGTCTAGCATGCATACAGTACATTGATAAATTACCAAAATGTAGAAAATTAGATTTTTTTTTATTTTTTACACCTCCCCACATTTTCTAATTTTCAGATTGTGTCAGCAGCAGAAACGCTAGCTCTACATCCAACCAGTAAGATTGCTAAAGAAAACTTGGATGTCTTCTGTGAAGCCTGGGAGTCTCAACTGAGTGATATGTCCATTTTAGTGCGGGAAATTAATGACGTGTTCGAGGGAAGACGAGGTAAAAAAACAAATATGGTCTGCCTACTAGAATGTGCAATGACGTAACTCTCTGGGGGACTGCTTATTTTATTTACCCTTTGCTGTAATAATTTTTTCCTTTGTACCAATTCTCCAGTAGCTGGAAATAGAAGTAGTAGATGGTATTTTACTTAAATTTTACCTTACTAAACTAGTAATAAGAATTTGCCAATTTCTTACACAGGTAAACATGCAGATACCAATATGAATAGATGGTCTTTATCATAATTAATTTTACTTTATCTTGTTAAAAAGTTTCTCCTCTTTGGACATTGCATAGTTACTATAAGGGTCATTTTACAATAAGCAGATCACAAAAGTGTCGTCCTGCTGGACCTCCGGCGATCAGCTTTAACCTCTTTGTGCATATGTATGTAAATGTATGTCCTGCCCTGCAGTGACTACATGTGGAAGAGGCTCAGGAGCTGTGCTACCTCCGCATTCAGTAGGAGCTGACAATATTGCGTAGTTAGCATCTGTGACTAAGGCTAGGTTCACATTGCGTTAACACAGCCCGTTCAACGCATAGCGTTGACGGGCTGCGTTAACGCTATAGCATAACGTGATATGCATTATGCTGTACCGCTAGCACTGATGATTCATCAGCGCTAGCGGTGACGGAGCCTCAGACGCTGCAGCCCGCGTCCGAGGCTCCATCACTGAATGACGGCACATCTCGAAACGCGTGCCGCTTTACGGCATGCATCGCGATGCGCCCAACAATGGAGCTGAATGGCAGCATTAACGGACTACATTACACCGCATTATACCACGGTGTAACGCAGTCCATCTAACGGACTGCTACAACGTAGTGTGAACCCAGCCTTATCTATATCTGTTGCAGCTTGAGCTGAGAAGCGGCGGTTAACCATTTAGATTCTTCTGATAATCTGTAGTAACAGCCATAAGAAGAAAGACAGAGTTGTTTGAAAATACACTCATTACTTGTCTCACAGGAGAAAGCATGCTCGATGCTTATCTAGTGGATGCGTTCTTTTTTCCCCTGCATGATGCCTCCTTGTTTGATTTATCAAACTCAGGCAGAGGAAAAAGTACACGTTCCAAGAAAAGAATCTCTGCTAATGCCCACTTGGACTTATAATAAATTCAAACCTAATATTTGCTAGTTAATTTTTGTGCAACGGAGAAGTCAAATTAAAAAAATAAAGTTGTTTTATTCAGCTCTGCAGCCTCTAGTCCCTGATGGGGGCAGTTTAACATGCTAAAACTGGTGAAAGGTCCTCTTCAACCCTTTTACCTCCCAAACCTGTTTTAACCTTCCTGACCAGGCCCAATTTTACAATTCTGACCAGTGTCACTTTGAGGTAAATAACTCTGGAACATTTCAATGGGTTCCACTGATTCTTAGATTAGTTTTTCGTGACATAATTGTACTTCGTGATAGTGGAAAAAATTATTTGATATGACTTCCTGTTTGCTGCTATTTATGAAAAAAATAATTTGTCAAATTTAGAAAATGTTGCAATTTTTAAACTTTGAATTTTTTGAATGCCCTTAAATCAGAGCGATATGTCACACAAAATAGTTAATAAATAAAATTTCCACATGTCTACTTTACATCAGCACAATTTTTGAAACATATTTTTTTATTATGACGTTAGAAGGGTTAAAAGTTGACCACCAATTTCTAATTTTTCCAACATAATTTACAAAACCATTTTTTAGGGACCACATGACGTTTGAAGTGAATTTGAGGGACCTATATGCAATTTCTCTTGAGCCACTCCATATGTGGCGGGTAAAGTACTGTTTGGGCGCACGACAGAGCTCGAAAGGCTGGAATCGAAAGCGAATACCATGTCATGTTTGGAAATCCCCTGATGTGCCTAAAGAGTGGGAACCCTCCACAAGTGACCCCACTTTGGAAACTAGACCCCTCAAGGAACTTATCTAGATGTGTGGTGAGCACCTTTTCACAGAAATTTTTGACGTTGAGCCATGAAAACAAATTTTTTTTTTCACAAAAATGTTTTTAGCCCCAAATTTTTTCATTGTCACAAGGATAGCAGGAGAAAATAAACCCCAAAATTTGTTGTGAAATTTCTCCAAAGTGTATCCATACCTCATCTGTGGTCGAAAACTACTTTTAAGGCACAGTGCAAAGCTCAGAAGGGAAGTAGCGCCATATTGGAGTTCAGATTTTGCTGGAATGGTTTGAGGGTGCCGTGCCACATTGGCAGAGCCCTTAAGGTACGAAAACAGCAGAAACCCCCCATATATGCCTCATCTTACAAACTACAACCCCCCCCAATTAATTCAGTGATCATATTGCCACCACATGTGCCTCAGTTAATTTTATATAATTGGGCTTTGAAGAAAGAATAACTACATTTTTAGCACTAAAATGTTATTTTAGCCTCAAGTATTTAATTTTTCTAAGGGCTAGTATGAACAAATACACCTCAGCTTGTTGTAAAAATTTCTCATGATTATGCAAATACCCTACATGTAATCAGGAAATACTTTTGAGGAAAAGCTCAGAAGGGAAGGAGCACTGTATTATCGTGCATATTTTACTGTTTGCGGGTTCATATTATAATGCAGATTTTACTGTTACGGTTTGCGGGTTCATGACCCACTGTGAGAGCCCCTGTGGTGCAAGAACAGCAGAACCCCTCATAAGTGAGCCCATTTTACAAACCACACATCTTGATGATTTAATCTAGGGATGCAGTGGTCATATTGACACAACAGGTGTGTCACAGAATTTTATACCATTGGGCAGTGAAGAAAAATAATTACATCTTTACCACCCAAATTTTGTTTTAGCCCCAGGATTTAAGTTTAAACATGGGGGGAAAAAATAGCACTCAAATTTGCCACACAATTTCTACTGAATGTGGAAATATCCCATAGGTGGCTGTACAGTACTGCTTATCCAAATGACGAGACTCTGGATCGAAGGAGCGCTATTTGCCTCCTGGAGTGCAGAGTTTCCTAGAAAAGTTTGCGAACTCCATATACAAAGCACCTAAGTGCTAGAAGAGCAGAATTTCCCCTCAAATGACCCCATTTTGGAAATTATACACCTTTGGGATTTATCTACAGGTATAGTGACTATTTTGACTCCATGGGTGTTTTCTATAAACGAGGAGCAGTGGATGTTGCAGAGTGAAAATTGCAAACTGTTGTAGTGACCAGTACATTGTAGCGACCAGTACGTTGTAGTGCACCACTCTTGCTTCTGGAGACACGCACCTGTAAATTTGGTGGGCTCTCATCGCTACAGAAATGCCAAACAAGTGGATGCTAAATGTGGTTTAGGCACAGAACATAAGGAGCATTTGGATTTGCTAGTGCAGAATTTGCTGAATTTCTTTTGGAGTACGCGAGGAGCCAATTCACTTTTCCTGATCCTTTTGTGCTACCAGCAATGTGGAAACCCCCATTTTTCCATTCCAAATGCCTGTCATGAGTGGGTCAATTTTGTGGCTGGATTGAAGCTTTTATTAGGAACATTTTAAATAGCATTTTGGATCACGTTTATCCTGTACGCTACCCTGAGCACTTATATTGGGGTTTCCATCTAAGGCTGCAGTCACACTAGCGATTTTAAAATCTGTCCGATCTTGTCCCTGAAAAGTCAGAAGAGTGTAATGCAGGTGTCATGCATTTTTCATGCGAGTACAATTGGATTTTTCACACCTAGCATCCAATTTACATCCAAATGCAGTGCGATTGCTATCCGACTGTAATGTGATTTTAACATGAGCACCTCATTTTCAAAGGAAATATTCTTCAAAACAATGGGTCCTGGGTTCAAATCCCATCAAGGACAATATCGGCAAGGAGTTTTTATGTTCTCCCCGTGTTTGCATGGGTTTCCTCCAGATACTCCGGTTGCCTTCCACATTACCTCCCACAAAGACATACCAATAGAAAATTTAGATTGTGAGCCCCATCAGGGACAGTGGCAATAATGTCTGTAAAGCGCTGTGAAATTAATGGCGCTATATAAGTGAGTAAAATAAAATATATGTATATATGACATAATCAACACCTACTGGCTAAAGAAATTAAAGCTGATCTTGAAGGATCCTCACAAAGGAACTGTTCCATCCAACTGCTGCCCAATAACCTGCCTTACAACAACATGGAAACTCCTGTCAGGCATCATAGCCACCAAACTACAGAACCATATCAACCAGTACATGAATCTGTCTCAGAAAGGCATTGAGACCAACATCAGAAGCTCTAAGCACCAGCTGCTAGGATAGAGCAGTTGCTCAAGACTCAAGATCTAGAGAGTCCAATCTCAGCACAGCCTGGATTAACTACAGGAAAGCCTATGACTCAATGCCACACACATGGATCTGTGAATGCTTGGCTCTCTACAATGGCAAAAGGAAATTAAGAACCTTCCTCAGAAACTTAATGGGGATATGGAGAACAAAATTGGAAGTCAACTCAAGACATCTAGCACAAGTGACCATCCAATGCTTCATATACCAAGGTGATGCACTGTCCCCATTGCTGTTCTGCATAGGCTTGAACCCCCTCAGTCAGATAATTACAGTCTGGCTATGGATACAAGTTCAAGAGTGGAAGTACTATGAGCCACGTCCTCTACAAGGATGACATCAAGCTGTATGCGAAAAACAAACGAGACATCAAATCACTGACCCACCCGACAACGATCTACAGCGAAGACATCGGGATGTCCTTCAGACTGGAGAAGTGCAGCCGATTGGCAATAAAGAGGCAATGCCATCACAAATAGAATGAAAAGCAAAGGAGTGTATATTTCAACATTACAATTTTATCAATCATTATTTTACATAACACAAGAAAAATGCCTCAGCTCCAAAGAAGACTTAAAAAACACATCACTGCTCTTGTCATGCACAGAGAATATTATCACAAACGCACAGTATAATAACTTAGATAAATCCGTTCTTACATTAGATAAAGTCTCTATGAATATTCAAGTATATTCCATTACTTATCAGTTAACAAAAGAAACAACTTCACTCTGAAGACAATAAGGTGTCGCTGTGCCTGTGAGTGATTGCTAGATAACCAAAATCCCCATTAGGGTACTGTTAGCCATAACGATGTCCCAGCGATCCCACCCACAATCCGATGTGGATGGGATCCCTGGGACATTGTTATCTGATCGCTGGTGAGCTGTCACATAGACAGCCCCTCCAGCGATCAGGACCAGCGAGCACGCTGGTTACCAACGTAAACATCGGGTTTCTAACGGCCGTGGGGCCCTTAGAAACCCGATGTTTACCCTAGATACCAGCGTGCACTGCAGGCAGGGCGGAAGGTGGAGGCAGAGCGGCGCACAGACAGACAGGCGTAGCTCTACTATCTGCTACTCCGGTCTGACAGACTGGAGTAGCAGATAGCAGAGCTACGCCGGTCTGTGCGCCGCTCTGCCTCCATCTCCCGCCCTGCCTGCAATGCACGCTGGTATCTAGGGTAAACATCGGGTTTCTAAGGGCCCCGCAGCCCTTAGAAACCCGATGTTTACATTGGTAACCAGCGTGCAGCGTCGCTCATCGCTGGCTCCCGCTGCCACACGCAGCGATGCGCGCTGGCCAGTGGGAGACCAGCGAAGAAAAAATGGCCCAGGACGATCCAGCACGATCAGCGATACCCGGCAGGGGGGCCGATCGCTGCTGGAGGTCACACACAGCGATCTAGCTGGAGAGATCGCTGATGTGTCACAAAATCTGGGATCTCGCCAGCGAGATCGCTGTGTGTAACGGGCCCTTTAATCCTAATTCATGCTCCCAATCCAAGTCATATGGGACAAGGCCTCAAAAAAATCAATAAAGAGCTTTTGCACTTTTTATATAGTTTTGCGCATAAGTACTTCAGTGCATCGCTGACAGTTAAGTAGTGACTGACAATAAAGATTATAAGGAACGCATGAAAGCATTCTTTACCTTATTGTTGAGCAGGGGAATGCCGTGTCTGTCACCCCATATAGATTGTTATATATATTATACTAAATTGTTATATAATAATTGTGTATTGCATTTTATGTATTTTTTATGTTTTATATTTACATATTCACTATGTATCTTTAAATATTTGTTTTGATATAATATATCACCTATGTATCTCTGGATTTATAGTTTACTGGTGATATATTTAAGCATGTGCACTTCATTATACTTGACACGTTTTTGCACATTATCACTTTATTACACTTACATTTTGGGCACATTATCACTTTAATGAGTGATTATAATTATTTATTTTAACTGTATATGGATGCAGCTTTATCATCTTTTTTGCTGGGAGGTACATATGCGTTGTTAGGCACTCTTTCACTTTAATGATTGCTTGTTATAGCAATACAGTGACTTAGTATTATTACAGCGACACCTTATTGTCTTCAGAGTAAAGTTGTTTCTTTTGTTAACTGATAAGTAATGGAATATACTTGAATATTCATAGAGACTTCTAATGTAAGAACGGATTTATCTAAGGTATTATACTGTGCGTTTGTGATAATATTCTCTGTACATGATAAGAGAGCAGTGGTGTGTTTTTTAAGTCTTCTTTGGACCTGAGGCATTTTTCGTGTGTTATGTAAATTTATGATTAATAAAATTGTAATGTTGAAATAAACACTCCTTTGCTTTTCATCCTATTTGTGATGGCATTGTAGTTCAGTTGTGATACAGAGTGGTACCTCTTTACAGAAGGTGTTTTTTCAGACTAATATGTATGTGCAATAAAGAGGCAATGTAGTCAACACTGATGGAGTGGAATTACCAGCAGGGCATATAGCAGATGTACAGACATACTACAAGTACCTCGGCATCCCACAGGGATACAGTAACCATGATGAAGAGGCAAGGAAAGCAGCAATATCCAAATGCCATCAAAAGGTTAAACAGGTCCTGAAGAGCCAGCTCAATGGGAAGATAAAAATCCGCGCAATCAATACATGTGCCCTGCCAGTTATCAGATACCCTGCTGGCATAGTGTGCTGGCCATAAGAAGAGATGGAAGCTGCAGATGTGAAGACACGAAAGCTCCTCACAATGCATGGAGGTCTCCACCCTAAGTCTAGCACCCAAAGATGTATACCAACAGAAAGGAAGGTGGTCAAGGCTTGATAAGCATCCAAGTCACCATCAAGGATGAAACAAGGAGTATCCAGGAATACATCAGAAAAATGGCGCAAAAAACTGGGAAAACTTATTGACTCGAGTATAAGCTAGGTATGCATTGTCCCCTCATCCCCATCCTGGTATGCATGGTTCCTCATCCTCATTGAGGTATGCATGGTTCCTCATCCCCATCCTGGTATGCATGGTTCCTTATCCCCATCCTTGTCTGTATGGCTCCTTATTCCCATCTTTGTCTGCATGGTTCCTTATTCCCATCCTTGTCTGCATTGCTCCTCATCCCTATCCTTGTATGCATGGTTCTTCATCCCTATCCTTGTATGTGTGGCCCCCTTGAGAAAAGCGTAAAAAAAAACACATCCTACTTACTGTCCCTGCACGCCCTTGCAGCATTTTGTTTCAGTGCCAGCAGCTCCTGCAGCCGGGCGATCATGTGCTCCTGCTCATTAAGGGAATGAATATTTCCCTTTCTTCACCCCTTAATGAGCGGGCAGCCGTGATCGCCTGGCCGCTGCTGGAGGCCGGCGGCTGTGGCTGTAACTGTGCGCACTATAAGAGAAATGAATATTCAATGCCAATGCAGTGAATATTTCTCTTTAGCCGCCGGCTCCTGCCTCCTGTGACCCGCTGCTCCGCAGCTCCCCCTCCCCCGCCGTCTTCTGGGACAATGACTCGTGTATAAGCTGAGGGGGGTGTTTTCAGCACAAAAAATGTGTTGAAAAACTCGGCTGGTGTGTGTATATGAATGTATACATATACATAAAGAGAGAGAGAGTATGTATATATATATGGTAGATATATATATACCCAAACATTATTTGGACCATTGGGGCTCACAATCTGGAATCCCTATCAGTATGTCTTTGGAATGTAGGAGGAAACCGGAGAACCTGGAGGAAACCCACACAAATACAGGGAGAACATATAAACTCCTTGCAGATGTTGTCCTTGGTGGGATTTGAACCCAGGACAACACTGAGCTGAATCATATTTACTGAATTTACTGAATCAAAAACCTCTTATAAGGCTGAGTTACATGTTAACATAAGACCCTTCTCTGCTATCACCTTCACAATTCTTGTATCCATTGAACTTGTGAGTTTTTGTTTTTTTCTGCTTGAATTTCTTGACAGGATGTCGGTATAGCCTCCCATAGCTGCTGTGTGGATGTGAACTGCCTCCCACCCTCATAGATCTTTTGCTTGAGGATACTCCACAGGTTCTCAATAGGGCTGAGGTCAGGGGAAAATGGTGGCCACACGATGAGTTTCTCTCCTTCCATGCCAATAGCCAATTTCTCAGTGGTATTCTTTGCATCATGAGGTTGTGCATTGTCATGCATGAAAATGATTTTACTATGGATGGCACAATTCTTATTTTTGTACCATGGAAGAAAATGGTCAATCAGTAATCTCTCCCCATGATTCTGGCCCAAAACATGACTCCGCCACCTCCTTTAAGATGTCGCAGCTTTGTCGGGACATAGTGGCCATCTACCAACCATCCACTGTTCTATCCATCTGGACCATGTAGAGTAGCACAGCTTTCAAGAATAAACAAGACTTTTAAAATTAGTGTTCACGTATGTCTATGCCCACTGCAACAGTTTCTGCTTGTGAACACCGTTTTGGGATGGCCGAATTGTAGGTTTATTCACAATGCTATCCTCGGGAAGATCCAAAACCTTAAAGTTTGCGGGACTTCAGAGACACCAGCAGCATCAAATACCTGTTTGCTGCTCTTGTAATGATTTTAACAGCTGCTCTTTTAATCCAATGAATTTGTCTAGCGGAAACCTTTCTCATTATGCCGTTATCTGAACAACCCCACCTGTGCTCAGTATCGGTCACCAATCACCTCACTGTACGATGATCACGCTTAAGGGTTTTTTAAAATATCGAATGTATTCATAACTTGTCCAAGGTATTGCATTATTTGCCTCTTTTCGTCAGAAGAGCGTTTCTTTTTCTTTCCCATTTAGTTTGAAACCTGTGGCCTGCTTAATAATGTGAAACTTCCTTGAACAGTTGTCCTTTAATTGGGCCCCATGATTGATTTTAATTTCAGTGATTGAAAGAGCCCTGAGATACAATTCCATGAGTCTATTTGAAAAATACATAATTACATCATTGACCCTTAAATCCAATTTACATAATAATTTGGAACCCTGTGTATACATAATTAAATATCAGGTGATCTATGGTATAGTCACTACCCACTACCAATACATTCACTCTCTATTGATAACATTCCTTGTGGTCCTGTTAATATTACTTACCAACCACGATATTACCCGAGGGTTGGTAATTAATAATCTTTCCAGGAAGCAGTGTGTCTACCTGGCAGGGCAGTCGCTGAGCAATGTGCACAAGCTCATTCATTGATTACAATGCTTAGCAGTTTCCTTTTCCACATTGAGGTCAATTCCAAAAAATACTTTGGCCTTTAAGTTTTTGCTATGTAATCTGAGGACCGCATGAGGTAGGGGTTGAGCGATCATTTATATCATATCATATTTATTAGGCTGTGTGCTGCAGTTTACTTACAATGAAGGTTTTATCGCTAGGAGATAATCACTGCTGGACTACAGCTTGTCAGCCCTGTCCAACCACACCCCCCTTGTGATAAGCAGTCAATAGACAGTGTACATAGAAAGTTGTGGTGTGGGCGGGGTTAGCTTCCTGAGGTCTGCTAAATGCTGCAAGTGAATGCTCTGATTGTGTCACAACTGCTGCACCCAGTAAACTAAGTGATACATCGTTGGAGTCAGGGTCTCTTTTTCTACAATATGCTGTTCTCAGATGAGGTAACAAAAACCTGTTGACAGATTCTCTTTAAGAGGTGATTGACGGTCAAAAAGTATTTAAAATGTGCCAGCACATCCTAAAAAGAAGAGCCCCTAGGATTGTCTGGCTAAGGACTGTATGTTGGCACAGCAGATTTACTGAACCTTCTTATTTATTATATTGTAGAGCGCACATTAATGTAAAGCAAATGTCATACATACACTTTACTATTTAACACAGTATTAAATATTTATTCAGTAGGAATTTTGTATGCAGCATAATGTCAGTGTGCCCTTCTCGAGCAATAAAATACAATGCTAAGCTTTCCTTTTCTGTGTTGTATTAGTTTAGGTTATTTTTTGTTTTTTTAACTTGTTACATAACTAGTTATTGGCCGTAACACTGATGCAATTTACAATACTCAATATTCATCTTAATCAAACGTGAAACAGCATGGGCTTCCATGATTGCTTTGATAACTGCCTCTAAAAGTGCCATTAATGCAAATGCTACCATAAAGATCACTGTTCCAAGACGGCAGGACGTTTTATGTAAAGAATATTTATAAACTGCATAAGATAGCATGGCTAACTCTTTCTACTTTTTAAATTCCGGACAGCAGCCCTACCTCTTGAAACCTTTTTAACAGGCTTTGTTTTGTGTTATTTCCCTGACTTTATTGACCAGACATGCATTAGAGGATAAGATGTGGAGGTTGGGTTTTTTTTTTTTTCCCTTCCCCGTATAGACTTCTTAATTTTATTGTATTCCACATTACACAGAAAATGTGTTGCTTCTTCTGCCGCTCAAGGGAGCTAGGAGGCTATTGGCGGCCATTCAGTTAAATGATCACTCATATAGTGCTATGACTGCTTTAGTCTAGCAGAATGGGAACCACTCTTCTTCCTTTGAGAGTGGGGTCTCAAGCAAGGGACCTGCTTTCAATGATGACTAAAAGCCATAATAGCTGAAATGAAGAAGGGAAGCAACCTCTTAAAATTAAAAGAAAAAGATTATGGGATCTTTGATAAAAATGGTGATGAAAACAGAGAGATGTGATTAAAGATGCAAATATATTTTCAGTAATGCATGGCTGTTGGGGGCCCTGAAAATTGCCTCCCACCTTCCAGCATCACTGTATCTGCTTTTGATTAGTAGGCATGTACGACCCCATTGTGTGACATGACGCACACATGACTTCTATCCAGGCTGGCTAATCAACAGAGGAGTTGGGATACTTGCAAGTAGCAGGCAGTTTGCAGGGTTCCCATTTGGCAACTACGGAATACTGATGTGGCCACCGGGACCAGGGTCTTGTGAATTTATTTGCTCATCTTTAGATATAATGTATGAAAATATGGATTGCACTATATTACAAACATTAAAACACATTAGATATTACAAACATACAGTGTGCAAAATACCGTAATTATTTTATACACTGCCAATTTTGCAAGTTTTCCCACCTACAAAGACTGGAGAGGTCTGTAATTTTTATCGCAGGTACACTTCAGTTGTGAGAGAGAGAATCTAAAAACAATCCAGAAAATCACATTGTATGATTATTACATAATTAATTTGCATTTTATTGCATGAAATAAGTATTTGATACAATAGGAAAACAGAACTTAATATTTGGTACAGAAACCTTTGTTTGAAATAAGAGGTCAGACTTTTCCTGTAGTTCTTGAATAAGCTTGCACACACTGAAGCAGGGATTTTAGCACACTCTTCCATACAGATCTTCTCCAGATCTTTCAGGTTTCGGGGCTGTCACTGGGCATCCTTGAGTTTCAGCTCCCTCCAAAGATTTTCTAATGGGTTCAGGTCTTGAGACTGACTAGGCCACTCCAGGATCTTGGAATGCTTCTTACGGAGAACACTCCTTAGTTTGCCTGGCTGTGTGTTTCAGGTCATTGTCATGCTTGAAGACTCAGCCATGACCAAGCTTCAATGCTCTTACTGAGAGAAGGAGATTGTTAGTCAAAATCTTACATAACCCCATCTGTCCTCCCTTCAAAATGGTGCAGTCGTCCTGTCCCCTTTGCATAAAAGCACCTCCAAAGTATGATGTTTTCCCCACCATGTTTCACGGTTGACATTGGGATTCTTGGGATTATACTCATCCTTCTTCCTCCAAACATGGCGAAAGGAGTTGATGCCAAAAAGTTATTTTTTTGGCCTCATCTGACCACATGAACTTCTCCCCTGTCTCATTGGGATCATCCAGGTGGTCATTGGTATACTTCAATCGGGCCTGGGCGTGTGCTGGCGTGAGCAGGAGGACCTTACATGAAGCCCCAGACTGAGGAAGATTCACAGTCATCTTGTGTTTCTTCTATTATGTAATAATTGTGCCAACAGTTTTGCCTTCTCACCAAGCTGCTTGCCTATTGTACTGTCCCTGGTGTCCTGACTGCTCTTTGGTCTTCGGCATGGTGGAGAGGCCGGAGTGTGATAGTGTGTGTGGCCAAGTGTCTTTTATACATGAAACAAGTTCAAACAGGTGCAATTAATACAGGTAATGAGTGCAGAGTAGGACATTGTGCGACTAACAGGTCTGTGAGAGCAAGTATCCTTGCTAGTTGGTAGGTGATCAAATACTTATTTCATGCAATAAAATGCAATTTCATTATTTAAAAATCATACAAAGTGACAGACTCCTTTAATATTCTTAATTAAACCATACTTACTGCATCACCTATTCCATTGAAGCCCTCGTTCTCCTGTAAAGAAATAAAAGTTAAAAAAAACAGCAATATCCTTACCTGTCCACCGAGAAGATATACATTCTGTGCCACGATGACTCCAACTCTGCTACATCTGGATGTCAGGCTGAACGGTGGCATTAGTCCATGACTCAGCCTGACATACAGACACAGCGGAGCTTTTAAATGACCACCGGAGATAACTCGGTCTCCTGCGGTCACCTGCACTGCAGTTCTCACGGTCAGCTCAGCTCATCGCGAGAACTGCAGTGGACGCTAACTTCCGGCTGTGTCACAAGGTAACATAGTAACATAGTTATTAAGGTTGAAGGAAGACTTTAAGTCCATCTAGTTCAACCCATATCCTATCCTAATTTGCCCTAACATGAAGGCAAAAAAAACCTAAACATAAAACATAAGTCAGTACTCATGAAGGATTATTGCATGCCAATGAACACATCCTGACATATTCGTCCCCGGAAGAAGCAGGCGGCGAAACGCGCGTCGGGGTGAGGGGGTGCCAGATCAAAATCCTATTGCGTTCAGGTAATTATACCTTTGCAAATTTATTTTGGAGCGTATCTTCTTAATCATGATATTATCTTGCATACCTAATAAGGTGTCTGTGCTATTTCGCACGGTTTCATAGCTTATATTTAGTTTTGGCTCTTAAGGGATATTGCAACCTGTACCTATTAGGTTGGAGGGATTATTGGGAGAGCGCAGTCCATGTCATAACATGAGGGTTGGTATTTTGTGATAGAATATGCCAGAATGTGTTCATTGGCATGCAATAACTCTTCATGAGTAATGACTTATGTTTGTAATGTTGAGCACACCTTATATTGTTATGAGATTGTTATATTCATGCCTTTTTCTTTTGGACTAATGCGCTGTATTCTTCCTCATGACTGTTTGTGACGTCTTGGCGTCCCCTAAACGGCATTATACTTTTGTTATTTTAAGGATTTTGCAATAAAATTGTTTTTAATAATATTTGGGATCTCTTCTTTGTTCCATATGATTACTATGTGATTTGTTTATCATACGCATCTAATGATAGTCTATGGGTAATTTATGCTGCGGAGACGGAGCGTCTCCACATCACAAATAGACATGCTTCGGTCGGTCTGGAAAGACGTGCCGTGTGTCCATTTATGCAGGGATGCCGGAGGCGTCTCTGAATGCATAGTGGAGATAGGATTTCATTTCATTATGCTTTTTTTTTTTTTTTTTTAACAGGAATCATGCATACGAGGATAGGGGATAAAGAGCCATGTATATCAGGACAGCGACAGGGGAGCCATGCATACAGGGATGGGGGAGTTGTGCATACAATGACAGGGACGGGGGAGCCATGAGTATAAATACAGCGACGGGGGAGCCATGCATACAGGGACGGGGGAGCCATGCATACAATGACAGGGACGGGGGAGCCATGAGTATAAATACAGCGACGGGGGAGCCATGCATACAATGACAGGGACAGGGGAGCCATGAGGATAAATACAGCGACGGGGGAGCCATGCATACAGTGACAGGGACGTGGGAGCCATGCATACAATGACAGGGACGGGGAGCCATGCATACAATGACATGGACGGGGGAGCCATGAGTATAAATACAGCGACAGGGGGAGCCATGAGTATAAATACAGCGACGGGGGAGCCATGCATACAGTGACAGGGAAGTGGGAGCCATGTATACAATGACAGGGACGGGGGAGCCATTTATACAATGACAGGGACGGGGGAGCCATGTATACAATGACCGGTACGGGGGAGCCATGTATACAATGACAGGGACGGGGGAGCCATGTATACAATGACAGGGACGGGGGAGCCATGCATACCAGGATAGGGATGAGGGGACAATGCATACCTGGCTTATACTCAATAAGTTTACCCAGTTTTTTGTGACAAAATTAGGTGCCTCGGCTTATACTCGGGTCGCCTTATACTCGAGGATATACAGTACTTATTTTCCTCACTGTAATTTATCAGACCATGTTATATTGATTACTCGCTTGATTTGCTTTATAACTGTGGTGCTGTAAATATTTGATTTTGTGATTTAAACTCATTTGTCACTTGGTATTTGGTGTTGCCTGTTACTAGAGGAACCATCAGAGTTTGTCTAGCAGTGTTCAGCTGAAGAAACCATTTCATCCACATTATTTTGCATTTCCTGTTTAATATCTTATGTATTTTGTTATTTTATTGCAAGAAAATATGACCAGTCTAATTGAAATAAATATTCATGACGGCCAGCACAATCACTACACATGAAGTATTTCCAGCCCGTGAATATTTTTCACATAGAATTATGTTCTCTAACTCGACTTCAATTATTTTGAAGAGAGTAAATTATTCTTCCATTTTCACATCTCGCTGCATAGGGAAACTCAGTGAGGAAAATATAAATTAGGACTGCAACTAATTCAGCACTTAGTAATCTTGTGTCTGAGCAGTTATCTACTTCATTCCATCTCGTAAGACTCTTAGTTACCCGCTATATGTTGTATGTGTATTGCTGCAGATCTGGAAGCACTGCTTGATTTGGTATCACTGATTAATTAGATATTGCCGATATTGTCAGTTTAGCAGTCTGCAAAGCTTTAATGCTGGTTCAGGCATCAGGGAACACTTGGGAAAATATGTTATACATTCCAGTACTGACCCATTTTACACAGAACTTAACAGAGTTTACAACTACCCCCCAGTAGGTTTGTACATTACACACAATGTGGGAGATTTATCAATCTAGTGGGCTAAAAGCTGTCTTTCTTGACTAGCACCGCATTTGTGTGCTTAAGTGGGCATGATTGGAATAAAAGGGTGCAACCTAATCTACGACACCATGCACCAAAAATTGAGTAAAAATTATTTTTAGCACAACATAAGCAAAGTGTAAACTTAGACTGGACAGTCTAAAAATTTGCCACATTTATCAAACATTGTCAACCATTATGATAAAACAAGTGCATTTTCAGACAGTCTAGTCTTAGTTTTCAGTTTCTTAAAGTGACAGTTGATATAGGGGCCACGTGTATTAGGCACTGGCTGCTGTATGAGATCAGCCAAGTATGTCAGACTCTGCAGCCTTTCAGAGAAAAACATACAGTACTTTAAAAGCCGATGGCGCCAAAGCTGCGCTGGAGACTAGTCGGGCAGGCGGGTCCCCGGCTGCTTGTCCCAGCGCATTACCATGGATTGACAGGTCTCTGCCTTCATGTGCAGAGTTTGTTTCAGAGTCAGACATACCTGGCTGAGATTATACAGCTAATGCCTGATATGTACTGCCCCTGGGTCGGGCACCAGTATCAGCTGTCAGGTTCACTTTAAGAATTAGGTTTTGTTCACATATAACTTTTTTTTAATCCTTCTGGGGAGCATATAAAAACTGAAATCAATACAATGCAAAGCTCACGTGAACGAGTTTTATTTCTCCTAATCTATCATCAGTTTGAATCTTTTCTGGCTACTATCAGTTTTTTGGATGACTTCAGAAAAAAAAACAGCAGACATGTCAGATTTCATTCAAGTGTATGGTAGACGAGTCATAATCCATTATTTCAGCCATTTAATGGAGAAGTTTTTAAGTACTGCCAATATCCATAAAAGTGAAGGTGTCCAGAGAAAACGCTGGGATCCTGGGTTCAAATCCCACCAAGGACAACATCTGCAAGGAGTTTGTATGTTCTCCCCGTGTTTGCATGGCTTTCCTCCGGGGTCTCTGGTTTCCTCCCACACTCCAAAGACATACTGATAGGGAATTTAGATCGTGAGCCCCAATGGTGACAGTGATGATAATGTCTGTAAAGCGCTGCGTAATATGATGGTGCTATATAAGCAAAGCGTAATAAATAATAAAAGTTGATGCAAATGAATTTAAAACAGAAACTGAAGTATGTTTGGTATCGAATTTTGGACATAAAATAATAATAAATAAATCTACCTGAAAATTGCCAATGAATCGCCAAACACGTGAACATAGCCTTTACATAGTATGGATGAATATGCTTCATTGTCTTGGATAGATAGCATGCCAGTATGTTAAGCTTTTGTAAAGAAGCGTGGGTGTGAATAGAGAAGGCATACATATATTAGAGGAGCAAAATTGTGTGTGATTTACATTCATATGTCTTTTTATTTTGGCAGGAGACAAGCGTGCATATCTTTCTCTACCAAGACCAGGGGTAAGTTATTTGATATTGTCTAATAATGCTTAATATTTTATTAGTGTCTCCATCTGTATTAATATAAGGTATGTTGCTTGTTAATACTTATTCATGTCAAATATATTGCCATACAGTTAATGATGAACACACATACAGGTAATACATACATAAATATGGCTGCTGTAAATTTTGGTTCATAAATAATTCCTAGAATGATAAATTCCCAGATCTGCAAAGTCCAATTAAAATTGGAATACAGCATTTTTTGCTTGCATATTATTGCCTGTACTGTATAGCTGCTATTAAATAAATAGCTGATGTGCCATTTCTATGTTAATCTATGTTGATTCCATCTATCGTTTTACAGAATTATTCCCAAAAAATCAAAGTAGCTTTTATGAACCATATAGGGGATAACTTGCTGATTGCTGGGGCTGCAACTGCTGGGGCCCCCCAGTGAACCTGTGACCTGGGCTCTGGAAGCTCAAGAACTGAGCTCTGCAGCCCCAACCTGAATGGACTGAAAGTGCGCCTGCGTGGCCTCTACTCCATTGATTATTTGTGTGACTGATGAAAATAGTTGAGCAATATTCTCACCAGTCCCATAGACAATGAGCTCTGCAGCCCCAGCCCGAATGGACTGAAAGTGCGCCTGCGTGGCCTCTACTCCATTGATTATTTGTGTGACTGATGAAAATAGTTGAGCAATATTCTCACCAGTCCCATAGACAATGAGCTCTGCAGCCCCAGCCCGAATGGACTGAAAGTGCGCCTGCGTGGCCTCTACTCCATTGCTTATTTGTGTGACTGATGAAAATAGTTGAGCAATGTTCTCACCAGTCCCATAGACAATGAGCTCTGCAGCCCCAGCCCGAATGGACTGAAAGTGCGCCTGCGTGGCCTCCACTCCATTGCTTATTTGTGTGACTGATGAAAATAGTTGAGCAATGTTCTCGAATGGAGCTGAGGCTAAGCATGCACACTAAAGGTACTGTCACACTTAGCGATGCACCAGCGATATGACGCGGTCAGGATCGCTGGTGGATCGCTAAGTGGTCGCTAGTGAGCTGCCACACAGGCAGATCTCACCAGTGACATAGCAGAGGAAGGGGGTCGCTACTTACCTGTCACACTAGGCGATCCTGCGTCCTCCCGCCCACGTCCACGCTCGTCTCTCCACAGGAAGCCCAGCAGGAAGCTGACGACGAGAAACGGTCCAGGACGTTCTCGCGCGATCAGCGATAAGCAGCGGGGGAGCGGGTGGAGGTAAGTATCAGACATAGTGATGTCGCTAGCAATATCGCTGCTGCGTCACAAAACCTGTGACGTTATAGCGATATTGCTAGCGATATCGCTTAGTGTGACAGGCCCTTAAGCATTGCCCACCTCTAGTGCGGACAGGACTGTATAGACCTGTTCATGGGATTTCAGAGCTCTAATCTTGGGATTGCTGGGGTCCGTTAGGTAGGAGCCCAGCAATCACCAAATTAACCCATGCACATACCGTAAATTGATTTTTGTGGGAAAGAGTTGCTTTAAGGTAAGTTCACACTGGGTGTTTTTGCTGCATTTTTTATGCTGCATTTTTTATGCTAATTTTCAGCTGCTTTTTACAGTACCTGCAAAGCCTATGAGATTTCAGAAATCTCCTGCACACACATTGGTTTTTTGTGTCAACAGGATTTTGTGATTTGCTGCTTTTTTTGGACATAGAGCATGTCACTTCTTTCAGTGTTTTTGCAGCGTTTTTCACCCATTGGCATGAATGGGTGTTGAAAAAACTCTGCAAAAAGCAGGTATCATTATTTGCAGCGTTTTTTCTGCAGAAAAATCAGGGACATTAGCATGGACAGAGACACTCAAAACGCACCAAAACCACACTAAGGCTGTGTGCCCACGTTGCGGTTTTTTAAGCGTCTCAGCAGCGTTTGTGCTGGATCAGACGCTGCAGAAACACTTAAAAGAAGCTTCACATTAAATCGCATGCGTTTTTGGCTTCTTGTGCCAATGCATGCGTTTTTAAACGCTCAGGAAGCGCTTAGTGGCTAAAAACGCAGCATGCTCATTAATTTCTGCATTGCTGAGCGTTTTTAGCCCTTTCCAATGTTCCCAGAAAAAAAAACTGGAAAAAAGCGTCAAAAACGTGCGTCTTTTGTGCAAGAAACGCGTGGAAATAAAATGCGTGTTTTCTGGGAAGAAGATCAGTTTCCTGAGCGTTTAAAACGCTATCATGGGCACATAGCCTAAATCTGCACCAAAATCGCACCTAAATCTGTGTTTTTGCCGCAGCTTCTTTCCTGCAAAGAAATCAGATTTTGATGCAGAAAAAAAAGCAGCAAAAAAACGCCCAGTGCGAACTTAACCTTAACCCCTTCCTGACATCCGACGTACTATCCCGTCCACGGTACCCGGGCCCGTATGACCGTGGACGGGATAGTACGTCTACCGCGATCAGCGGCGCCCACGTGGTGAGCGCCGCTGATCGCGGCCGGGTGTCAGCTGATTATCACAGCTGACACCCGGCACTATGTGTCAGGGGCGGTCACGGACCGCCCCCGACACGTTAACCCCTTGCACACCGCGATCAAACATGATCGCGGTGTACCGGGAGTTAAAGGGAAGCATCGGCAGGGAGGGGGCTCCCTCCATGCTTCCCTGAGCCCCCCACGGCAGCGCAATGTGCAGCGCTGCTGCGGGGGGCTCCTGTCCTCCAGGCCCCCGAATCCAAGTTGGCGACGGGGGCCTTCGGGGACCTGAGGAAGCTGGCTTCCTCAGTGCCTGCAAAGCGCAGGCAAGAGGAAGTCTGCTTCAATGCCTGTGACAGATTGCTGATCTGTCACAGTGATCTGTGATGTGACAGATCAGCGATCTGTCACAGGACAGTGATGTCCCACCTGGGACTATGTAATAAAGTAAAAAAAAATTAAAAAAAAATGTAAAAATAAATTTAAAAAAATCGCCAAATAAATTAGTAAAAAAAAAAAAAAATATTCCCCAATAAATTCATTTTTTGAAAATAATAAAAAAAAAAAACAATAAAAGTACACATATTAGGTATCGCCGCGTCCGTAATGACCCGCCCTATAAAACTGTCCCATTAGTTAACCCTTTTAGCGAACCCCTTAAAAAATAAAAATAAAAAACGAAGCAAAAAATAATGATTTATTATCATACCACCAAACAAAAAGTGTAATAACGCGCGATCAAAAAGACGCATATAAATATCCATAGTACCGCTGAAAACGTCATCTTGTCCCGCAAAAAACGAGCCACCACACAGCATCATCAGCGAAAAAATAAAAAAGTTATAGCTCACAGAATAAAGCGATGCAAAAATAATTATTTTTTATATAAAATAGTTTTCATTGCATAAAACTGACAAAAACATAAAAAAACGACCTAAATGAGGTATCGCTGTAACCGTACTGACCCGAAGAATAAAACCGCCTTATCAATTTTACCGCACGCGGAACGGTGTAAACGCACCCCCCCCAAAAGAAATTCATGAAACGCTGGTTTTTGTTCATTCTGCGTCCCAAAAATAGGAATAAAAAGCGATCAAAAAATGTCACGTGCCCGAAAATGGTACCAATAAAAACGTCAACTCGTCCCGCAAAAAATAAGACCTCACATGACTCAGTGGGTCAAAATATGGAAAAATTATAGCTCTCAAAATGTGGTGATGCAAAAACTATTTTTACAATAAAAAGCGTCTTTTAGCGTGTGACAGCCGCCAAAAATAAAAACCGCCATAAATAGTAAATCAACCCCCCGTTATCACGCCCTTAGTTAGGGAAAAATAATAAAACTAAAAAAAAGTATTTATCTCCATTTTCCCGTTAGGGTAAGGCTGTGTGCACACGCTGCGGATTAGGTGCGGATTCATCCGCGCGGATTTTGTAAAATCCGCAGGTGAAACCGCAGGTCAAAAGACCTGCGGTTTTACCTGCAGATTGCTCTGCGGTTTTGTCCTGCGGTTTTTCATCTCCTCAATAGAGGAGATGGCAAACCGCAGGAGAATCCGCAGAAAGAATTGACATGTCAATTCTTTCTGCGGATTGAAAACCGCAGATAATCCGCGCGGAAAATTCCGCACCGTCTGCACTGCGGTTTTTGATTCCCATAGGGAATCATGGTACTGGGGTCCGCAGCAGCCAAAACCGCTGCGGAACCGCAGCAAAATCCGCAGCGTGTGCACACAGCCTTAGGGTTAGGGTTAGGGTTAGGGCTAGGGTTAGGGCTAGGGCTAGGGTTAGGGCTCAGATTAGGGTTAGGGGTGTGTTGGGGTTAGGGTTGGAGTTATAATTGGGGGTTTCCACTGTTTGGGCACATCAGGGGCTCTCCAAATGCAACATGGCGTCTGATCTCAATTCCAGCCAATTCTGAGTTGAAAAAGTCAAATGGTGCTCCTTCCCTTCCAAGCTCTGCCATGCGCCCAAACAGTGTTTTACCCCCACATGTAGGGTATCAGCCTACTCAGGACAAATTGCAAAACAATTTTTGGGGTCCAATTTCTCCTGTTACCCTTAGGAAAATAAAAAATTGGGGGCAAAAATATCATTTTTGTGGAAAAAATTATTTTTTTATTTTCACGTCCGAGTGTTATAAACTTCTGTGAAGCACTTGGGGGTTCAAAGTGCTCACCACACATCTAGATAAGTTCCGTGGGGGGTCTAGTGTCCAAAATGGGGTCAATTGTGGGGAGTTTCAATAGTTTAGGTACATCAGGGGCTCTCCAAACGCACATGACACCCGCAGACCATTCCATCAAAGTCTGCATTCCAAAACGTCACTGCTTCCCTTCCGAGCCCCGACGTGTGTCCATACAGTAGTTTTCTCCCACATATGGGGTGTCAGCGTACTCAGGCCAAATTGGACAACAACTTTTGGGGTCCAATTTCTCCTGGTACCCTTGGGAAAATAAAAAAATGGTGACTAAAAGATCATGTTTGTGGAAAAAATACGAATTATTTATTTTCACGCCCGGGCATTATAAACTTCTGTGAAGCACTGGGGGGGTCAAAGTGCTCACCACACATCTAGATAAGTTCCTTGGGGGGTCTAGTTTCCAAAATGGTGTCATTTGTGGGGGATTTCCACTGTTTTGGTACATCAGGGGTTTTCCAAATGCGACATGGTGTCCGATCTCAATTCCAGCCAAAAACGTCAAATGGCGCTGCTTCCCTTCCGAGCTCTGCCATGCGCCCAAATAGTGGTTTACCCCCACATGTGGGGTATCAGCGTACTCAGGACAAATTGCACAATAACTTTTAGGGTCCTGTTACCCTTGGAAAAATAAGAATTGAGGGTGAAAAGATCATTTTTGTGGAAAAAATATGATTTTTTAATTGTATGGCTGTATGTTATAAACTTCTGTGAAGCCCATGGGGGTTCAAAGTTCTCACCACACATCTAGATAAGTTCCTTAGGGGGTCTAGTTTCCAAATGGTGTCATTTGTGGGGGGTTTCCACTGTTTTGGTACATCAGGGGTTTTCCAAACGCGACATGGTGTCCGATCTCAATTCCAGCCAAAAACGTCAAATGGCATTGCTTCCCTTCCGAGCTCTGCCATGCGCCCAAATAGTGGTTTACCCCCACATGTGGGGTATCAGCGTACTCAGGACAAATTGCACAATAACTTTTAGGGTCCTGTTACCCTTGGAAAAATAAGAATTGAGGGTGAAAAGATCATTTTTGTGGAAAAAATATGATTTTATAATTGTATGGCTGTATGTTATAAACTTCTGTGAAGCCCATGGGGGTTCAAAGTTCTCACCACACATCTAGATAAGTTCCTTAGGGGGTCTAGTTTCCAAAATGGTGTCATTTGTGGGGGGTTTCCACTGTTTTGGTACATCAGGGGTTTTCCAAACGCGACATGGTGTCCGATCTCAATTCCAGCCAAAAACGTCAAATGGCATTGCTTCCCTTCCGAGCTCTGCCATGCGCCCAAATAGTGGTTTACCCCCACATGTGGGGTATCAGCGTACTCAGGACAAATTGCACAATAACTTTTAGGGTCCTGTTACCCTTGGGAAAATAAAAATTGGGGTGAAAAGATCATTTTTGTGGAAAAAATATGATTTTTTTAATTGTACCACTGTACGTTATAAACTTCTGTAAAGCCCTTGTGGGTTCAAAGTTCTCACCACATATCTAGATAAGTTCCTTGGGGGGTCTAGTTTCCAAAATGGGGTCACTTGTAGGGGGTTTCCACTGTTTAGGTACATCAGGGACTCTCCAAACGTGACATGGCGTCCGATCTGAATTCCAGCCAATTTTGCATTGAAAAAGTCAAACGGCGCTCCTTCCATTCTGAGCTCTGCCATGCGCCGAAACAGTCGTTCCCCCCCACAAATCAGGTATCAGCGTACTCAGGACAAATTGCACAATAACTTTTGCAGTCTAATTTCTCCTGTTACCCTTGGTAAAATAAAAAAAATTGAACCTGAAGTATTTTTTTTGTGAAAAAAAGTTAGATGTTCATTTCTTTTTAAATATTCAAAAAAATTCCTGTGACGCACCTAATGGGTTAATAAACTTCTTGAATGTGGTTTTGAGCACCTTAAGGGGTTCAGTTTTTAGAATGGTGTCACTTTTGGGTATTTTCTATCATATAGACCCCTCAAAGTGGCTTCAAATGTGATGTGGTCCTAAAAATAAAATGGTGTTGTAAAAATGAGAAATCGCTGGTCAACTTTTAACCCTTATAACTTCCTAACAAAAAAAAATTTTGGTTCCAAAATTGTGCTGATGTAAAGTAAACATGTGGGAAATGTTACTTATCAAGTTTTTTGTGTGCCGTATCTCTGTGATTTAAGGGCATAAAAATTCAAAGTTGGAAAATTGCGAAATTTCCAAAATTTTTGCCAAATTTCCATTTTTTTCACAAATAAACGCAAGTTATTTGAATGAAATTTTACCACTAACATGAAGTACAATATGTCACGAGAAAACAATGTCAGAATCACTGGGATCAATGGAAGTGTTCCAGAGTTATGACCTCATAAAGGTACAGTGGTCAGAATTGTAAAAATTGGCCCGGTCATGAACGTGCAAACCACCCTTGGGGGTGAAGGGGTTAATATGGAATCCTTAATGCAGATTACTTTTCCAGTGAAGCCTCTGACTTTGCTCTGCCCGGAGTACTGTTTGAGGGTAGTGGCAATGGATCTGTGACATAGAACTGCTACCCCAAATAGACAAAAGGGAAAGAAGACCTATACAGAAGTAGGGATCACCTTAGGATTCACAATTTTATTCCATAGGACTTACAAAAAAACACCACAAATATAAAAACAGTTAAAAGGGTTGTTTGCTGCCCCCTGGAATATGGGTTACGTGTGTAACTTTTTGTATTTTTAACTGTTTTTATATTTGTGGTGTTTTTTGTATGTCCTATGGAATAAAATTGTGAATCCTAAGGTGATCCCTACTTCTATATATGTCTTCTTTCCCTTTTGTCTATTTGAATTTACCTTAAGACATATTGTGGTGGATCCCTATTATACTTGCTCCTATTAGTTGATGGTGCCCTCCATATCCAAGTATTGTTTCAATAGAACTGCTACCCCATATCTCTCACTGCAGAGACTCTGTATCGTATGTGATGCAGCTTCCTACCTCTTGCTTTTTCCATGTCACCTCCTACAAACTGAAAGCAATGAAGACATTATGAAGCTGCATCACGTAAAATAAGCTGGAGATTCTGCATGCCGCACTCAGACTGCATAGACAGTGTGGGTCGGGGAATATTAGAACTCTAGGGATATCACTGCTCCACTTACATAAGGCAGGAATTGGGTCTACAGCTGTGCAGAGGACATGTAGAAAAGCAAGTGCTGGGTGGGGAGAAGTCTGAGAGCCGCTAAGAGGGATTTCATAGGTGATGTCATCCTGTAGTTTACAGGTAGTCCGAGACTGACCTATCTACACAGGAGAGCATGATAAAACTGCCTTTTAAGTAAATGGTTTCAGCAGGATGTAACTGAGCTCTAACTCTAATAAAATCAATCTATACATATAGAATATTGCTACTTTCACCCCTGCTGACATGTGCCATGTCAGTAAGCTATATATTGCAGTTTCAAATCGCTTAAAGTAACTAAAAAGGGAAAAAAAAAAGGAAAAGAATATTTAATCACCACCCTTTCCCATATTAAACATAACCACACACAAAGAGGGAAAAAAGGAGGGACCAGCAATCAAAATGATGAATAATTGTCCAGATCAAGTGGTATTTGCTGCTGGCACACTCAATGGACACGTAATTATAAATATTTGGATAGCCAAACCATTAGAAAACACAAAAACGCATTGACCATAAATCCCAAGATAAAAGCATGTATTTTATTATTTGTAACAGGATAAAAAATTAATGAAGTAAAGCATCAATGTATACAGAAAAATTCTTTTGTATAAGCTGAAACAAAAGGGCAGTACTATCCAATTTATAGGGGCATACTAATACAGCCGATAGTGCTAAGAAATAATAATAAAAAAAGAACAGGATAAATCAACAGTACAACATACAGTAAAAAAGTGAGGTAAGTATAAAGTGATAACTTACAGTATAGATTTCTCCTGGGATAGACGCCCTCCCCAACGCGCGTTTCGGCATATAGCCTTCGTCAGGGGGTCACTGGTCTGCAGACTTGAAATCTACATACTGACACCTTTGGTGTCTCTGGGTATTATCATCATTGTTTTTGCGGCATACCTATGCAGTGACACATATTGGTAGTTCATTTTGCACTAATATTGCACTTTATTAGTTATTATATTCTTAATGCACCCTATGTATATTTTAGCTTTGCAAAAATGATGTGCACTAATGTATGATTCACAACATTGATAATATATGCACTACACAGTAGTGTGGTTTTCACTTTTTTATGGAATACATATTTCTTCGCACTATCTTTCAGCACTTTTGGCTGTATTAGTATGCCCCTATAAATTGGATAGTACTGCCCTTTTGATTTATGGTCAATGCGTTTTTGTGTTTTATGCCCTTATTAAACATAAAAATCTTAAAAATGAAAAAAAATTGGTATTGCTACATCCGAAAAAATACCAAGTATCAAAATATCAAATTGTTTAACCAGTACGATAAACGCACACAAAATTCCCTGTATATGTTTATCACTGTAATCATACTGATCTTAAGAATGATTTTACCCATACAATAAATGAAATGGCAACAAAACCTAAGAAATAAATGTAGAATTGCACTTTTTTTGGCGATTTCATTGCACTTTACATTTTTTTTTCCCCTGATTTTCACAATACTACATGATAAAACGAATGGTGTCATTCAAAACTACAGTTCATCTTGCACAAACTAAGCCCTTATTTGGCTACGTAGACAGAAAACAAAAAAAATGTTGTGGCTCTTCTAAAAACAGGAAAAAAATTAAAGCACAAAAATTGGTTCCAAGGAAGAGGCATATGTTCAGTATGTTTACCTTTGACAAACTCCAATGCTGAACATATTTTCCCGTTCGTGTGCTTTCCTCTGTAACCTGTTTTCTGTGCATTCCATAAGGCTATGTGCACACGTTGCAGATTCACCTGCGGGTTTTTCCACGTGGATCCGCAGGTAAAACCGCAGGTAAAGTGACCTGCGGTTTTCCTGCGGTTTAGCCCTGCGGTTTCACACCTCTACTATGTTAAAGGTGTGAAACCGCTGCGGAATCCGCCCAAACAATTGACATGCTGCGGTTTGTAAACCGCAGCAAAACCGTGCGGGAAAAAAACGCAGCGTGATCACAGCGGTTTTGAAAAGCCATAGGGTTACATGGTACTGTACCATGTCTGCGGAACTGCTGCGTTTCCACAGGGCCAAAACCACTGCGGAAACGCAACAGAATCCGCAATGTGTGCACATAGCCTTAGACTTTAGATACTTTACCCTCTAAAAAACCGAAAGACTGGTGGGAACCTATTTTTCTATGGACTTCCATTAGCAATGCATCCGTGAAGAAACACGGTGAACCTCTGACAAAGTTTAATTACACAGATCCTAATAGACCTTAATAGCCGAGTTTCATCCGCGAAAAGGATGAGAATAGGACCTACTGTGAGTCTCACGGACAAAACGAACGGAACCGTTTTTCAAAACAGCTATGTGAATGGATCAATGAAACTGTATGGGTGAATGTTCAGTCCAACAAAAGAATGAACAGCAGAAGGACCTGTCACATGGATGTGTGAATGTAGCACATCTGAGTGACACGTCAAGTGCTGGCCTTCTTTTTATTGCACAGTGCTCAAACCCATAGAGTAGAATTGATGTCATCACATAACCATTAAGCAATTATCGCAAATGGATGTAACTCTATGTCCATATGGCGGGGTAATTTGTCACAATTGAGTGTACAGTTATGTCTAATGGGTGGCACGACACCAGACTTGTGCCCATGCCATAGCCATCAGGAGCTGTAATACACAACAAGGCTCCTGCTTCTTGTGCTGAGACCTCATGTGACTATGTTGCTGAAAAAATCTAAAGGAAAGCAACAATAGAAAAGTGGGGGTAAAAGGTCTGTCATAAAGGCCAAAGCTGTCTGTGACACGTCGGAGATAAAATCACATGTTCGAAAGAGAAATCCATGTGACTCGGAGCATGTCCTACTCTGATTCGATTTTGCAAATCAGAATTTGATATTAAAGTTTATGGGGATCCATTAGACACGGGTGGAAATCAGTAGTTTTCTGATTTGCTTCCGTTTTGCATCTGTAAAAGGAACTAAAAAACAATATAGACATCACTGAAAAAGAGAAAAAGCAGCCATACTTGCAATACCAAATGCACAAGCAGGATGCAGCAGGTCCCCATGATAAAGGCAGGGGCAGGACAGGTGCAAAATACTGAAAACAACCAGTTACTAATCCACCAAACATCCATGGGGTGGCTGCCTAGTATTCAAAATGCACACAGGCTTGGGTAGGGTGGAATTCACACCATGAAGTGCGATACTCCTCTATCCGTATAACAGCCTATTACCAACGCCCCTACTATTACATCAGGTGGGCTGCCAATGTATTTTGGCCAAAATGTCCAATAGCTCATGTATTATGTACATCTTTTTTACACCTTTTTATGTAGGGTGCACGCTGGGTCCCTCCGGTGGTGGTTGGGTAATGTGGGATGTCTGTTCTGGGGGTGGACATATGGTGTTAGCAGCCCTCCTGATGTAATAGTAGTGGCGTTGGTAATAGGCTGTTATACGGATAGATTTGCATCTCGCATAATGGTGTGAATTCCACCCTATGCAAGCCTGTGTGCAATTAGAATATTAGGCAGCCACCCCACTAGTGTTTACGTTAGTAAGTGGTTGTTTTATTAGTATTTTGCACTTGTCCTGCCCCCGCCTTTATCATGGGGGACCTGATGCATCCTTTTATGCATTTGTGTCTGGATGGTATTGCAATTATGGCTACGTTTTCTCAGTGATGTTTTCATTTTGCATCTGTGTCTCACAGCTGTTCGACAGCCTCAACACATGCAGGGATTGCCTGTTTGTTACACAGCTGCAACACATGCATGGACTGTCTAGCAACCGCGAGACATGCAACCGCGGGGACGCGAACATATTTTTCAAGCATGCCGAAGACACTCAATTAGCAGCCGAGCATGCTCAAATAACACCTTAATCCCAGCACGTTCGCTCATCATTAATAGTGAATAAAACGGAAGCAGATAGGATAACACCTGAGAGATACATCTGTGTGTTTCTCTTTCATAGTTACACATTGGTGTTTGTATCTGACCTAAGGCCAGGTGCACACAAGCCTATAAAAAATTAAGAATTTCATCCAGAAAACCAAGACAGTTTTTTTTTCTCGCTTGTGATCCATGTGTAATCTGATTTTACTGTAGCTATTAGTAATTTACCAGATTATGTAGAGTTTCTTGTGAACTGCATGTTTTTTTTCACGGACCGCACCAAGACCAAAATACGGTGGTGTGAGCAAGCCCTAACAGTGAACCATCAGAAGCAGTATCTCTGACGGGTTTGTTACATTTTTACAATGCAAAAATTGACTAGCTATAGAACTAACAGACTCTGCAGTAGCAACATGGTAGAATTGTTTTTAATGAATACTATTTAGAAAGTACCTTAGCTTTTCTGTTAACAAACAATAGAATAAAAAAGCAGTCTGTGAAGGTGTACATAACCTCTAAGGCAAGGGACCCAACCTGTAGCTCGGAAGCCACATGTGGCTCGCGGTCCTATGAATTGTGGCTTGCGGCTGTCTGCCAGCTTGGTGCATTAGCTCCAGGCCTAGCAAACGGGTATGAGGAGCACATCTCAAAATGGTGAATTTTGTGAGTAGCCCTACACAGAAGAGCAGATCTGGATGCACATATACTGTTCTTGGGGGTTTAGAGATAATTTAAGTATGGTACGCTGGAGACAGGATGATACTACCTGTGAGAGGTGGTGCCTAAAGCTGGATGTGACAGTGTGTTGGGAGTGCTGGATGGGAGAATACTGAATGGGGGTATTGTGGGGATCACTGTATCTTGTTGTACTGCTTCCGGGGAATGTCTGTGGAAAAGCTTTGGTTATCATTATACCTGTAATGGGGGCTCTGGTTGCCACTACTGTGAGGGGGGAGTGAGCTGGATGTGGCTTGCGACCCTTTCTCCGAACTGAATGTGGCTCTCTAGGTCAGAAAGATTAGGGACCACTGCTCTAAGGCTGTGTGAGTTTCCATAAATATTTTAAAACAAAGAGGGATGACATGTTACATGCACTATTTTTACTTACTTTTTCTATCATAATCTAGTGATGATTAATTTGATCCTAAAATTTCTAAGAGATGAGAGCTGCTTTATCCTGATACAAATCTCCAGCTGTCTACATAGATGCTCATGCTGCCCAAACATCACACGATGGCAGAAAGATACAGGTGCTTGTCACAAAATTAGAATATCATCGAAAAGTTAATTTATTTCAATTCTTCAATACAAAAAGTGAAACTCATATATTATATAGAGTCATTACTGAGTGATCTATTTCAAGTGGTTATTTTTGTTAATGTTGATGATTATGACTTACAGCCAATGAAAACCCAAAAGTCATTATCTCAGTAAATTAGAATAATAAAAAATACCTGCAAAGGCTTCCTAAGCTTTTAAAAAGGTCCCTAAGGCTGGTTTCACATTAGCGCTTTTTAAGCGCACGCATGGCCGGGGGTAGCTCCGCCCCCGAGCCGGCTCTCTGCCCGGCGTGCCCGCCCCTTGCTTGTAGCGCCGCCTCCTAGCGGACAGCGGCGCCTGCGATCGGCGCACCCTATCTTTAGCATAGGGTGCGCAGATCGTGCGCAGGCCGTGCGCTAGTTGCGCTTTGACCTGCGCTGCGCACTTTTGACGGTGCGGCGTGCGCGCCAAAATCGAACTTTTCGGATTTTGGCGCGCACGGCGCACCGCCAAGAGTGCGCAGCGCAGGTCAAAGCGCAACTAGCGCACGGCCTGCGCACGATCTGCGCACCCTATGCTAAAAATAGGGTGCGCCGATCACAGGCGCCGCTGTCCGCTAGGAGGCGGCGCTACAAGCAAGGGGCGGGCACGCCGGGCAGAGAGCCGGCTCGGGGGCGGAGCTACCCCGGCCGTGCGTGCGCTTAAAAAGCGCTAATGTGAAACCAGCCTTAGTCTGTTTCAGTAGGCTCCACAATCATGGGGAAGACTGCTGACTTGACAGATATCCAGAAGGCAGCCATTGACACACTCCACAAGGAGGGTAAGCCACAAAAGGTCATTGCTAAAGAAGCTGGCTGTTCACAGAGTGCTGTATCCCAGCATATTAATGGAAAGTTGAGTGGAAGAATAAATGTGGTAGGAAAAGGTGCACAAAGCAACTGGGATAACCGCAGACTTGAAAGGATTGTTAAGAAAAGGCCATTCAAAAATTTGGGGGAGATTCACAAGGAGTGGACTGCTTCAAGAGCCACCACACACAGACTTATCCAGGACATGGGCTACAAGTGTCGCATTCCTTGTCAAGCCACTCATGACCAATAGACAACGCCAGAAGCGTCTTACCTGGGCCAAGGAGAAAAAGAAGTGGACTGTTGCTCAGTTGTCCAAGATGTTGTTTTTAGATGAAAGTAAATTTTGCATTTCATTTGGAAATCAAGGTCCCGGAGTCTGGAGGAAGAGTGGAGAGGCGCACAATTCAAGCTGCTTGAGGTCTAGTGTGAAGTGTGCACAGTCAGTGATGGTTTCGGGAGCCATGTCATCTGCTGGTGTAGGTCCACTGTGTTTTATCAAGACCAAAGTCAGCCCAGCCATCTACCAGGAAATTTTAGAGCATTTCATGCTTCCCTCTGCTGACAAGTTTTTTGGAGATGGAAATGTCCACACTTCCAAAAGTACCAATACCTGGTTTAAAAACAACAGTAACAGTGTGCTTGATTGGCCAGCAAACTCGCCTGACCTTAACCCCATAGAGAATCTATGGGGTATTGTCAAGAGGAAGATGAGACACCAGACCCAACAATGCAGATGAGCTGAAGGCTGCTATCAAAGCAACCTGGGCTTCCATAACACCTCAGCAGTGCCACAGGCTGATCACCTCCATGCCACGCCGCATTGATGCAAAAGGAGCCACAACTAAGTATTGAGTGCATTTACTGAACATACATTTCAGTAGGCCAACATTTCAGATTTTAAAATCATTTTTTTCAAGCTGGTGTTATAAATTATTCTAATTTACGGAGATAATGACACTTGGGGTTTTCATTGGCTATAAGCGTTAATCATCAACATTAACAGAAATAAACACTTGAAATAGATCACTCTGTTTGTTATGACTCTATATAATATGAGCTTCACGTTTTGTATTTAAGAACTGAAATAATTTAACATTTTGATGATATTCTAATTTTCTGAGAAGCACCTGCATGTTAAGCCTTGATACAGCAGAAGCATATGGAGATTCGACCCACTACTATAGCCAAAGATGAGACTAGTTCTCCACCCCCAGCTGACTCCTCTCTTGCTATAGGAGAGAACTGTCAATCACCTGAAGCAGTGCTGGGAGAAGTCGGACTAGTCTCGTCTCTGGTTACAGTCCCTGGTTGGATCATTTAGAATGAGTATATTTTTTTCAGAAGCGTTCTAGCATTTCAGGGAAAAACATGCTGGGTAGTAATCGTGCAGCTTGGGTCTTATGATTAATTCTGCATGCGGTTTTGGCAGCATGAATAAGTTGACTATTTCCTTTACATAATAAAATATTGTCTGCCTGCAGCCACCACTAGGGGGAGATTACTACAGATCAATTTATACAGCTCCATTTGGACTCCATAATTAATCTGCTTCAGTTGGTATGCAAATTGCCTCTTCAGAGAGGAAGAGGACTTGACTTATATAGTGCCACCTGTTGGAAGCAGCGATCCTACAAGTCACATTTGACCCTACAAGGAGCCTTGCAATATGACTTAGTCCTTAGTGATTCAGTTAGTGCTTATGCGCCATCTAGTGGACAGTTGTATTATTTAAAAGGTTTGTTTCCAACAAGCCTTTTTCGCAAGGGTTCCCTGTCATTTGGTGTTCAGTGCCCCTGACATGCAGTCTGAAAGGAAGTAGGCCATATACAAGTTTAGTTGTGAAACTAATGCTTATTCATAAATGTACCGCATCGTTAAGAGAAAGATGCTGTTTCTATTGAAAGAAAGCTACGGCTGCAATAAAAAAAGCCAGAGCACTCCTAGGTGTGAAAGTACTGTAGGTTACAGATATGGTGCTAGGTAACAGAAAATGTGACCCCTAGCTGTATAGCATGGCGCCGCTCTGCATCTGAGAGGAGAGAAGGTAAAGTCCACCAATCTGTATCAGCCGTGTATAGCACAGGGATGTATAACAGCATGAGACCAGCACACCCATCAGTAGCGTGCCGGATGGGAGTTTGGCGATTGCTTCCTGGCACTGTTAGTCAATGCTTTTTCCCCATGATAAACCCATTGACTTTCCTAAAATGTATTTCCTCCTGATCATCTTTCTCCTGTGAGTAATGTTCTCTGTAATGAGCAATGCTACTTTCTGAATATTGCTTTCAAGCTCTAGCAAGCAGTTAATCACTTGAATGTTAGGAGAACCTGTTGACTTTAGGCAGATGAATATTCCTGTTTCTGCTTCTGGAAGCAGATTTGCTTGTCTTTTGACGGTGAAAAATGTGTATATGGCACCAACCGGCGATGCTGATTACCAGTGCTTGCCGTGCGATCTATAAACACGTGCATTTGTCAGCTCTGATTACCGCACATTAGTCCCTGCCAGGAGGCAGGCTGATATCTAGATGCAGCGGAAATGAAATCCTACTTCTAGCTATGAAATCCTCGGCCATTAGTTACAAGTGCGATCTCTTGAAGGGTTTAGTAACAGTGTGTGGAATGGATGCAGCCAAGGCTGTGCGCCTGTGCATGACATGGCTTGTGGCTTAGTATAGGATCAGATCCTTGCAGTGTACAAATAGAATTATTCTGTATTTTTTTCCTTCATGTAGTAATTTCCCATGAATACGGTGTTGCCTCTGTAGTGTCACCATCTTGTAAGCAGACACCAACGTGTTTTCTAGGAGGGCATCACGTTGTACCCACATCTGGTAGGACGCAGTACTGTACCCATGTGTATGGGCCCAGTTATCCCCGAGTGCTGCTGCCTCTTTCTGATTTGTACATCTCGCACACATTCATGATTCTGCCTCTGTGGAGACGTGACGATGCTGATAGACTCCTCGCCTTTGGAGACTTATCTGTAAGAGGGAAGATGCTACTGCCGCAGATGAGCTTTCCCAGGCATACGTATCGTACAGGATGAATCGGGGTGTGTGCACACGCTGCGGATTCTGCTGCGGTTCCGCAGCGGATTTGGCCCTACAGTACCATTATTCCCTACGGGAAATGGAAACCGCAGCGCACATGCTGCGGAATTTTCCGTGCAGAATTTCTGTGGTTTCTAAACCGCAGAAAGAATTGACATTTCAATTCTTTCTGCAGATTCCGCAGCGGTTTACCATCTCCTCCATTGTGTAGATGGTAAAACCGCAGGGCAAAACCGCAGGATAATCCGCCGATAAACCGCAGGTCTTTTGACCTGTGGATTTATCTGTGGATTTTGAAAATCCGCGCAGATCAATCCGCAGCAGATTCCGCAGCGTGTGCACACAGCCTCAGATTTGTAATTTGATGGAACGTGTCTTCCACTCTGTTTTGCTCCTTTTGTCTGATCAGATCAAATTGTTTTGATGTATGAAACTGATTTCTGCCGTGTGATAAAGGGAGATGGTCGGAGCGCTGCACAAAATTCTGTGACAGGCAAATCGTCCTGATTCACCGTACGTCGCAGCAGCGCCACTCAGGCCCATCACTATCACTAATCATTGTGCTGCCAAGAATTACTGCCCTATTTATCAATCACACAACGTTCGTTATGTGGAGAACATCACTGTCAGATATTTCCAGAACATAAAATCCATGGCTTATACAGCATGTGGCAAGGGATATGTGCTGTCATCAGTACGGTTCTGCTTTCCGAGGAACACGTTGCATTACAAGCAATATTCAACAGGCCGTTTACTTTTATGGAAAATTCTGATGCGGCAGCCACAGTTCAATATCATTTTTATAATCCCTTCCTAAATTACAGAATTCCTTATATTCTTGGTATTTATGCCTTTATATATTTTCTTTCATCTTAAGATTTGATTGTGCACGAAATTATAAGGACAAGGCCAGACAGCGCAGTTGTGACACGGCCATGGCGCAGTCAATGCTGTCAAAAAAGTGTGCAACTAACTGAATGCAGATTTCGCATGACCCAAATTTAATAAGGTTTAATTAATGTTGAAACCTCTGTGGTAATGGCTGTACTAAACAAGATGCTTTGTGTAGGCAAAAGCCTTTTTACTGCTGTCTGGCTTTATACTGTGGCCATGTTCACACATGCAAAATTGCTGCATTTTTTTCTGTAGCATTTTTTCAGCAGGTGTCTGCACCAAAATTTGTAGTAGCAGTTTGCGCTTATTTTATTTTTGCTGCTTCATTTGTGCATATTTTCCTCCATTTTTTAATATAGAATTGCTGGGTTTCCACACTTAAAACTGTTTTTTACATGTATTTTTTTTTAATGCTCCATATAAAAGCTCATTGGGAAAGAACACCGTTCCACAACATCTTTAAATGCACAATGGTCATGAGTAGTGATGAGCGCAAGTGCTAGTTACCTGAGTTTTCCTGGAGTGCTCAGGTATGCACAGAGTATCGCGAGTGCTCTAGTGACATATTTGAGTCCTTGTGGTCTCATGTTTTGCGACTTTTAGACAGCCACAAAACGTGGGGATTATCCGTGTTTGTCAGGCAATCCCTGTATGTGTCAGTCGCGAAACGTGATATGTCACTCGAGCACCTTTGCTTACTCGGTGTATACCCGAACACCTCAGGCAAACTCGAGTACCGAGCACTTGGGCTCATCACTAGTGTATACATAGTCTCCTTAAGGCCACATTCACATGTTCAGTATTTGGTCAGTATTTTACATCAGTATGTGTAAGCCAAAACCAGGAGAGGAACAGTCAAAGGAAAAGTATAATAGAAACCCGTCACCACTTCTGTATTTATCACCCACTCCTGGTTTTGACTTAGAGATACTGATGTAAAATACTGACCAAATACTGATAGTGTGAGCTTGGCCTAATACACATTCTCAATTGAAAAGTAGCCTTTGAGCGATGGATCACAAACTCATCCTAAATCGTTGTCTTCTACTTTCTAACTGTAAACTAATTTTGATCCATTGCTTTTGGAGATTTTATCTTTGATTCAGAGAGATCACCTAGCCTTTTTCCAAATGATTTTACACTAGACAGAATTTTTGATTGACGGAATGAGTTATAGTATTTTATTTAATGGGGTTGTGCAGACTTCAGCTACAAGTCTGAAGTTACTCCATGTGATTGCAAACTTGTGAATTCTCATTCCAAGTTCACTTGCACGCTGAGTGGATTAACAAGGGCCGAGAGCAGGTGGTCATGTGACTACAAGTATGCTATTTGCATACTCCTGACTTTCTGCCGGTTCCCAGCGCCAGAGAATCCTTACTGCATGCAATGTGCGCAGAGTGAGGTTTCACAAGTCTGCGGTCACATGGAATGTCTGCAGACTTGTAGCTGAATACTGGACAGCCCCTTTTAGGGTATGTGCACACGTTGAGAATTCCATTGTGGATTTTTCCATGCGGATTTGGCTGAATGCGCAGGTAAAATGACCTGTGTTTTAACTGCGGATTTAGTACAGATTTTCTGCAGATTTTGTGTGGATTCCACCTGCATTTTTACACCTGCGGATTCCTATAATGGAAGAGGTGTAAAAACACTGCGGATTCCACTCAAATAATTGACATGCTGCCGAAAATAAACCACAGCACATCTGTGCGGAATTTTCCGCAGCATGTGCACAGCGGATTTGGTTTTTCATAGGGTTACATGGTACTGTATACCGCATGGAAAACTGCTGCGCTGTACAGTAGCTCCGCAGCCAAATCTGCAACATGTGCACATACCCTTAAAGTTACATAAATATTAGACTTAAAGAGTTCCTGTCACTGCAGACCCAGCTAGGTGCCAATATATAGGTTCATGGCTACAAAGCCGAATACATCTGTATCCATAAATAATAGGCTTTTTATTGAAAGCTGACAATTCTTGTCTAGTTTTTGAACAAAATATTTTTTGCTTCATGTATTATCATTCTCCTTGGACACTAGGTGTTCATAAAAATGTAGATTTTTATGATAATGCCAAAGCGAGATTGCTGAAGTGAGTATGAAAATGTAGGAGAATATTTTGGCTGTCCTTGGATATCCAGAATCCTCAGATATGGGTAAGGCCTCTTTCACATTTCCGTTTTTTACAATCAGTCACAATCCGCCAGGTTTTGAAAAAAACGGATCCTCAAATTTTTTTTGAGGATCCGGTTTTTTTTCCCATTGACTTGCATTAATGGCGGATTGTGACGGATTGCTGTCCGTTGCATCCGTTTTTTTTGAGGATCCGCCAAAAATTGCTGTCCGTCACCATCCTCAAAGATTTCAAAACGGAGCTTGTAACGTTTTTTTCTCTGGCGGATCCTCCAGACACTCATTTAACCCGAAATTCTTTCTGGGTGCCGGACCAAAAAACAAAAAAGGGAATGTATGAAATAATTCTGTACAACAGTAGTGTAGAAAGTCGGGCGAGACCAGGAGCAATGTACCATCCATACCGCATACGCCAGCCCCATCTATGGCTGAGATGACACCATAGCCATTTACATCCAAACTCTATACATTTACGGTAATTGGTTTCAGTTGGATTAATCCGGTCATAACTATTATAGAATTAAATAATGTACAAATTATGTGCAATTCCATAATGTATTGTTAGTCCTGCAGCAACTTCTTTGCAGCCTATTACTCATCAATTGGATCTATCAGAAACCATCACAAAAGTCTGTGTATAGTTATGGCCTTAGAATCTTGGCACCTAAAGAATTATATTATAAGGTGCACCAGGGCACCCTTCATCCAAAATTATGTTATATGGTACCTGTTCCATGGCCAGGATAGCTGGGCTCTCTGTTCTGTAAACTAGTGTACGGTAATTTCCAATTAAATGATAAGAAAACCCATTAGAAAACCTTTATATTCTGTCAGTAAAGCTCTGTTCATGATTCTTGTTTACTGTATAAGGCCTCGTTCAGACATCTCTTTTTCAGATACATGTTCTGTTTGTGGTTTTCACAGAGCACATAGCCATTCTAATCTGTTTTTTGTGGACTCTGCCAAAAAATCACAGACATGTTCATTGTTTATCAGTGTCACAGATGGAAAGTAACAATACAAGTCTGTGGGTTCGTGAAAATCACGGACAGCACACACAAACTGACTGCATTATTGTGTAGTCTGTGCGCTATCTGTGATTTTAAGGTCACTGGCATTTATTTACCCTCCTAAGCCGTCTATATGGGCTTGTAGGTCATAGGAAGCTGAATCACATGATACCTTGATATCTGCAATTTTAAGTCTTATTCCAGAGAAATCCACATTTTTTTTAATATGTTAATGTTCATGTAAAAGAACTAGGCAGCAATAATGCAGCTTACACGTGTCTGTTAAACCACTGCCTCATAAACCTTCTCAGGATCTTTTCAAGGTGGTGCATACTCATAGAATAAGTGTCGCTAGATCACAAGGAATAAAATAATTAAAGCACTCAACCAATCCTTTGTGATGTATATCTTTAATACACAACTAGAATGACATGTAACCTGTTCCGACAAGCCTACAGCCTGCAATGATCCTCGGTCTACTGAACCACCGCACAACCAGCTCTACCCTCTCCTACTGTATCCTCACCCATCCCTGTAGACTGTGAGCCCTTGCGGGCAGGGTCCTCTCTCCTTCTGTACTTGGGTGTCCCTTGCCTTGCACATGTTTATTGTATTTGTCTATATCTCCCCTTTTCCCTGTAAAGCGCCATGGAATAAATGGCGCTATATAAATGTATAATAATAATAACCTTAAAGTGCGGTGTGCACGGGCAGGGGAGCTTTGGAGGTGAAAAAGCCTGATGGACTATGGCCGTTTTGCTTTGAGTTTGTTTTTCTACATGTCCATACGGATTGGGTGAGTGCTCCAATTCTTTTTTTCCTTGTGATCTATTTTTAATATGTAAATGAGCTGTTAAAGAGAACCTGGCAGCAGGATTGTGCACAGTAACCTACAGACAGTGTCAGGTCGGCGCCGTTATACTGATTAAAATGATACCTTGGTTTATGGAATCCAGCTTGTGGTTGTTGTGTAATCTGTATTTGTAGTTTTAAGTTAATGATACGCTGGTGCTCCAAGGTGGCCTGTGGGGGGGGGTCTTCATGTGGTGCTCTGCTTACATATTCATCTGTTTGGCTTATGACAATTCACTGATCCATCAGTCACCTGACCCTTACTTTACATACTGAATCTAATGTTTTGGAAAAAAACAACTCACATTCAGCAAGCGGCAGCGGCGCCTGCACTGCACCATGATTGCATTTGTAATATGCTTTTAAATATTTTATTTAGTAATATACATTTATTCAGAAAAAAAAAGCAATTGTTTCTCAAAATGGCGCCGCTGCGCCTGCTCAGTAGCACCTATTGGCAATCCGATAGATAATACTGCACAGGAACCATTTTGCTACTAGAAAAAAAGTCTCCACTAAGATGGCGACGCCTTTGCAGTAGCCTCAATTGGATCGCCGATTGATGCTACTGCGCAGGTGCATCTGGCACCATTTTGAGAGAGGTTTTTT
This sequence comes from Dendrobates tinctorius, assembly GCF_039654945.1. Classification (NCBI taxonomy): domain Eukaryota; kingdom Metazoa; phylum Chordata; class Amphibia; order Anura; family Dendrobatidae; genus Dendrobates; species Dendrobates tinctorius. Next base: position 40,184,374 of record NW_027361770.1, on the reverse strand, counting down.
TTTTTAATGAATAAATCTATATCACAACATAAAATAATTTAAATGCCTGTTATAGATGCAGTCGTGCTGCAGCAACGGCACCGCCGCTTGCCTGCTGAATGTGTTTTGTTCTTTGGTTTTTTTTTTAAAACATATTCAGAATGTAAAATAGGTCACTGAGGGATCAACTGTGACCTGTCATAAGCCATAATACAGATGGATATGTAAGCAGAGCACCACATGAAGGCCGCCCCACAGCACAAGCATATTATTAACTGAAAACTAGAAATAAAGATTAAACAACTACCACAAGACGGATTTCATCAACCCAAAGTATCATTGTAATCAGTATAATGGCTCCAACCTGACACTGTAGGTTACTCAGCATAATCCTGCTGACAGCTTCCCGTTAAGATCTGTGGTCCAGATTTGGATCTCCCTGAGAATCTGCATCCAGATCCTATTTTGAAAGAGATGACACCAGTGTGAGACATGTAGCTGAGGAAAGCAGACTGTCAGTCATTACATGGCTCGCACTGGTAATGCATCCTTTCTTTTAAAATAAGCTCTGAAGGCAGATTCACATTCAGTTCTATATCCAACCCATAGATCTTAAAAGCTCATTTCCATATTAAAAAAAATGTGGATTTCTCAGGAATAATATATCAAATTGCAGAAATAAAGATATCCATTGTCTTCCACTTCCTAAGACCCATATAGACAGCTTAGAAGAATTGATCCTACTGACATAGACCCTTTAACATTGTAATGAATAGGAGGATCTTTGGAATTTATTTTTTCATATTTGAAAGTCACTGATGAAACTCTGATGGTAAAAACTGAATCCTGGATAGTCGAGTCCAAAACATTGGTAACACTTGTACCATTTTTTGGGTACATGATAAATCACTGACATTTGATTGAGGCCTAATGTAGACTGCTGAATTTTTAATTTGATAAAAGTTAATTTGATTTTTATAAATATATATCTTAATCTGATTGCTTTTTAGAAACATAGTGGGAACCTGAAAACTATGAAACCTGTGAAGCTTGATGGAGAGGTAAGTCAGGAAGCTATACTCTTGAAACAGTATTTTTTTTTCTTGTTCGAGACAGTTGACGAAAGGTGGAAGATGGTGGGTTGAGGTTCCAAAAAAGCATCACTGAAAAGAGACCTCTTTATTTACCAACACCAGTCACTATACTAAGATACAGTAGAGAAGACCCTCATGATGAAGGCTCAGGCAGCACAAGTGCAAAATAATGCAGCCACTCTCCTGCCTACCAGTCATGGTGCAGGTGGTTGCCTAGTATTATAAATGAGCCCTGATAAGGCTTGTATAGGACACCAGTCACACAGATACGTGTAGTGCACAGTGTCTCCCATTAGTGAGACCCATGCTATTAGGTCAGACAGGCTGCCCAGCACCATATAAGATCTCCAGCAATATAAGGATTCTCTTACTGTGTGTCACATATTCATGTAGTCGTCGCCTAATCACTGTGTGTTTTATGCACTTTTGATATACACACTTTTGCACTTGGTTTACATATATCTGCATATTCACACATTTGCTTTTTTGTTTCCTTAGAATTGCCTTCAGTTGTAGCATATTACGCATATTCTTTTTTCACATACACACTCCTGCACTCCATTCAAATATATCTATATATTTACACTTTGTGTCACATTTTTTGCTTATTTCTCAGTATTCACTCACTTTTTTATTCACACTTATTTTTCTTCCCTTCTACTCATTTTTCCCCTTTTATTTATCCGTACTTTATTCCATGTAATTGAAACTTCATTGCCCCTCACTCCGCTTGCTTTTTAGAAACGTTAGGTTGGGCCTAGTTGAAAGGACAGAGTTATACATGACACATGTCCTATAATTTGTCAGAAAAGGGCATAAATTATAGTACAAATTGCACTCCTAATTAGATTTTTTTGGGGGGAGGGACAAACAGCAAGAGATGCGCCTACTTTAAGTCATGTGCCTCTGTTATGTTTGACCTGTGTGCGCTATAATTGAATCCTAGATGCTGTTTCCTAATTGAAATTGTGCTTCAAGTATTTGCAATCCCACAACCTGAAAATGTATCCTACAAATAGGATGCATAATCTTTCTTCTCTTAAATAAAAACTCATTCATCTCCTTCCACCATAGAACACACCATGCCACATAAACCAGAAAATTTAGGATCGTTAGTGTTTCAGTACCTGTAAGAATGGACAGTTTCTATGAGCAGGTTTCATTGCATCATTTCCCGTTATACAGCCAGCTATTCATCTAGCAGTGCTTCTTAAACAAGAGGCTGCCCTCACCAGTGAGGTGCCATTAGTTGGTGGTGAGGCGCCCCCCTAGTTGGTGGTGAGATGCTCCCTAGTTGGTTGTGTTGTGCCCCCCTAGTTGGTGTTGCGTTCCCCCTAGTTGGTGGTGAGGTGCTCTCTACTTGGTGGTAAGGCCGCCCCCTCAGTTGGTGGTGAGTTGCCCCCCTAGCTGGTGGTGAGGTGTCCCCCTATTTAGTGGTGAGGACCCCCCAATTGGCAGTGAGGTGCCCCCCAGTTGGTGGTTAGGTGCTCCCTAACCGTTGGTGAGGTGCCCCCTAGTTGGTGGTGAGGTGCTCTCTAGTGGGTGGTGAGGTGCCTCCTAATTGGTGGTGAGGTAAACTGAAGGCAGTTTTGTTTTATGGTTTCAGCAGTCTCTACTTTAGCAGCATTCTTGACTTGATTTTGTACTTATTTTAATGTAATGTTATAGTGGGATCAGAAGACTAAAAAAAGGAAAATTGAGTGATATTTTATATTTGAATATCAACTTCCACTATATGCATCATGTTGGTCTGCCTGACAAGGCCAAGTAGAAAACATTTGAGAAGCTCTAATGTAAAGCATAAGATAAAATGCAGTTGTGTCTACCTGCCTGTACTACACTTACTAATTTAATGTATTTTCTTACAGGAGCAGGCAAAAATCTCCAAGCAAGGATTAGAGCTGCGTTTACTCACCTCAGATGTGGATTCTGAAGCAGAAAAATGGGAAGACCAAGAGAATGAGCTAGTTAGGCACGGGCAGACCATGTCCAGTATGGCTTACACGATGTACCTATTTACAAGGTACGCATTTATTTCACTTTAATCTCTGTATACAGTTAGGCTAAGTGCACACGTAGCAGAAAATTTCTGCTTGAAAACCTGACTCCCTTCCCAGAAAACCGCACGTTTTTTTCTGCGCGTTTTCACCGCGATTTTTGCGCGGTTTTTATGCGTTTTTTTCTGCGCGTTTTCTAAACGCATGGAAATAATCAGAAACGCGGAAAAAACCACGAAATTAATGAGCATGCTGCATTTTTTACCGCGATTCGTTTTTTTGCGGTAAAAAAACGCATCAATGTGCACAAAAAGTGGAAAATGTATAGAAATGAATGGGAAGCTTATTTTTCGCGTTTTTCCCGCGGATTTTTTGGCAAATCCGTGGGAAAAACCGCGAAAAAAAACGCTGTGTGTGAACACAGCCTTAACATTGAAAATCCACACGAATGCGATTTTGGTTTTTGAAAATGTATTGATCTTAAAGTAGATCTTAATCAGGGCCTTTTTTTCATACATGTTTGAGCTTCAAAATTTTTGCGCATTTGGATATTCAAATTAATTTTGCCTTTCTTTTTTTGATAATTTTTGTAAATTTTATATTGTTTCCCTTTTTTAACTCCTTTTTTTGCAAAGCAAAATTTTTTAATAAGTCTGTGTTTCAGATTTGTTTATGACCAAAAAGGATCACTAAAATAAATTTCAGTTTATGTTGCACTTTCTATAGCAATATTTATATTGGTTAAATGTTTTGTGTATTCATGGTGCTACTTCAACACTGGGTCTGTAGTGATCAGGAAGGCAGAGTTTGTAATAAGCCCTCCTCTCCTGCAGCTGCACCAAGGTATGTGCAGCACCTTACTCAACAATCCTGTTAAAAAATGCCACTGGGGCGCAATATGCAGACCCCTTGATGTTGGAGGTCATTGGGTGGTCTGTAAGTAGTTAATCTTTTCCTATTTATTAGCTGTAGTGTAAGCATAAAAGTGTATAACCGGCATTTAGAGTCTCTTGACTTTCCTCTGATGGTTTTCTAAAGAGGAATGTTTATTTTCTCTCCGCGCTTGCCGAGTGGAGTCCAACTCCTGGTGTGATAGCGGTACAATTGCCAGTTAGATATAGTTTTCCTTCTGCTACGTCTCTACTTTGTGCTGTTCCACTACTGCCCCCCCTCCTTGTCTAGTGTTATCTGTTTTACAGCAGTAGACAGAATTTTTAGTTTCTCAAAATTTATAGCGTCTGCATGCAGGAAAAACGAGACTACAGGCTGCTGGATAGTAAAAAAGATGCCGCTTAACCCAATAAAATATCTTACAACGTTTCATATGGTCATGCTTTGCATTAGTGTTTCAAGGCTCTGTTGTGAGTCTCACTAAAAAAGCAGTTTTCCTCCTATCGTTATAATAAATTCCTTGACATTGAAATTGCAACCCCAAGAAATCATGGCGTTCTAGAAATCACAGATTGATAGACATGTTAATAATACGCCAATGATCAAGGAATGGAAATAGGATTTTCAAAACCTCTCAGTTTATTCTATATCCGGTGTCAGAGCCTTATGCAGAAAAACAAACACATATCTTGGCTGAGATCAATGAGGTTGGTAATGATTGTCTGAAGAATGTTCTGCCACGCTCAATGCACTTGGGCAAATCATAATGATCCGCTGCTGGCAGCTGCCTTGGAATTGCCGCCAAATGATCTTAGATGTGTTGGATAGGAGACAAGTCCGGAGACGCTGCAGGCCATGGAAGCAAATTTAGACCACTCAGGCTGCTCATAGGAGCACAAGCAACATGTGGTCTGATGTCTGGTGCAAAAATGGCGCTTGGGGTATGTGCACACGTTGCGGATTACCCTGCGGATTTTTCCGCGCGGATTTGGCTAAATCCACAGGTAAAATGACCTGTGTTTTACCTGCGGATTTAGTACAGATTTGCCCTGCATTTTGACACCTGTGGATTCCTATAATGGAATGGAATGGAACGCCGCACAAAGAATTGACATGCTGCGGAAATGAACCCGCAGCGTTTATGCTGCAGATTCTTCCGCAGCATGTGCACAGCGTTTTTCATTTTAGCTTCAGGCTAATGGTACTGTACACCGCAGCGGATCCGCAGGACCAAATCCCCTGCGGATCCGCAGTAGAATCCGCAACGTGTGCACAGACCCTTAAGACGCTTTGAAAAATTCATAGTGAATTCTACACTTCTATTTGATTGATGATAACTCTGAGAGGTGCAGCTAGTGAGGAGCACACAAGTAGTAACTTTATTAAGGACAGCCTATCGAATTAACAGTACGCATTTACTGTGCTTTGTTAAAAATAGTGTGATTCTCAGATTAACCCTTTTAATGTTTTTTTTGTTTTGTTTTTAATTTTTACCTTAATTATGGCCGTCTTACAGGTACCAGAGCCGCTCCATGCTACACAGCTTTGTGCTTGGCTGTGTTGCAGCAAGTGATGTGATCTGAGAGAGCTCAGATTGTATCAGTTTAACCTCATAAATGCAACTTTGAAAGTGACAGCAGCATTTAACAGGCTTCAATACGATTACCCCATCTATATTGTCGTATGTGTATTTTCCTGAACTAATTAAATATAAAAATATTTATCCCATAAAGGTGAACTCCAAAGTGGAAAAAATTAAAATGTCAAAATTTCCGTTTTTAGACCCCTCAGTTCCCCCAAAAATGTGAAAATAAAGATTAACCTGGCTTCTGTACCCTGTCATGAACACCACTCGCTCATGACACATGTTCCTTGCATGTAGCGGCAATCTTCTCACTCGCTCGTCCACTCACCTATTGCAGTAGGCTAGCAATAAGCTAAGCACGGCCCACAGACGGTCCCCACATCCACGCCATACTTTGTACTGCCATCTCTTGCCAGTTTACCAGGCCAGCCAGACACCTGCATCGGGCAATACACTGGTGGTACACATGCACACAGAGCTTTCCCAAGCTCCTGAATGGTTCACCACTTGTACTCTGGCTACAAGATAACACTATAAATCTATTTTCTCTTCTCAAAACCATGGGAACATTAGAGCAATAAGGAACAAACGTATTAAAACTTTACTTGATATACAAAAAGTACAGGTTAGAAAAGGTGAAATAAAACGACATACATACAGGCAAAAACAGTATCAAAAGGGGTAAAATACAGATACATCTTATGAATTGGATCTCTGAGAGCTTCTCACGGAGAACGGCTCCTCATATATGGACAGATCTACAATGCTCCTTGCTTCCCCTGGGGTCTGACACCGATATAAAGGGTCTCATGAGACCTCTCACTCCTCCCTTCACTGAGGTAAGAGAGCGTCAGCTGATTAGGTTAGATTCATCAGATAACCTTCTTCAACTACTTGTTGCAGGCAGTGATCCATTGCCCCCAGTCTTTGATCTGTATGACTCATATCTCCACTTATGACATACCCCAAAATGGTATAAACTCACCTCCGCTCACAAGAAACATATATGCTTACACCGGTCCATGAACGGAAAAATAGTTACTGCTACTATGTACCGTAATCGTACTGACCTGATGAATCACGTTGACAGATCATTTTATCTACCGCCCAGTGAGCACTGTACCAATTAAACCCACAAAACAATGGCAGAATGGTTTTTTTTGCTTTGTTTTTTCTTAATTAAATCACCCTACTTGTATTTTTTTTGCCAGCCATTCCTTCAGCGCATTATATCGTAAAATGAATGGTGTCATTCAAAACTTTAAGGCTATGTTCGCACACATTTTTTCCTGCAGTAAAAACTTGCTCTCTTGGCAGTAAAAACGCTGCAACCGGCCATTTTGCAGCATTTTTACGTCCTTTTTTTTGTTGTGGATTACATGTGTGCTTTGTTTACAATATGTGGCAAAATCCCTCAATACCGTTGTGGGTTTTTTTCAGTGTTTTTTCACTTTCTCATTGCTTTCTATGGGTGAAAAAGCATTGCAAAAATGCTGAAAGAATTAACATGCTGCAGACTTAAAAAATGCTGCTGTTCTTAACCATTCAACGACCGCCGATACGCCTTTTAACGGCGGTAGTTTAGGGTACTTTAACCAAAGCGCTGTGAATTCACGGCGCTGAGGGAAAAATATATAGCGCCCTCCAGAGTCAGATTCTCTCTGGGGTCTCGGCTGCCGGGGGTAGCCGAGACCCCAGAGAACATGATTCGGGTCGGTTTTTACCAACCCCGGTTTTGTGATCGCTGTTATAACGGCGACCACAAAAAAAAAAAAAGTCCAATATGCCATTTAATTTCTCTCTCCTCTGATGTGATTACACATCAGAGGAGAGAGAAATAGGGTCCTCGATCCCCCTCCTGGTGTCCCTGGGTCGTATGGCTTCCCCCCATGGCCGCCGGCGTCTTCCGTTAAGAAATTGGCGGGCGCATGGGCAGTGCGCCTGCCGAGATCTGCCGGCCAGCACACGGCAACAATAGAAAGATTTTTCCTATTGGTTCCTATCACAGTGATCAAAATAAAAAAAATAGTAAATAAACCCCCCCTTTATGCCCCCCCTTAGTTAGGGAAAAATAACAAAATAAAGAAAATATATTTATTTTCATTTTTCCATTAGGGTTAGAGTTAGGCTAAAGTGAGTTGGGCTAAAGTTAGGGTTAGGGTGGGGGTTAGGTTTGTGGTTATGGTTATTGTTGGGGGTTATGGTTGGGGTTAGGGTTGTGATTATGGTTGGGATTAGGGTTAGGGGTGTGTTGGGGTTAGAATTATGGTTAGGATTATTGTTGTGGTTAGGGTGGGGATTAAGGTTATGGTTAGGGGTGGAGTTAGAATTGGGGGGTTTCTACTGTTTAGGTACATCAGGGGGTTGCCAAACTCAACATGGTGCCATTATTGATTCCAGCCAATTTTGCTTTCAAAAAGTCAAACGGTGCTCCCTCCCTTCTGAGCTCCTCTGCCGTGCTCCCAAACAGTGGTTTACCCCCACATATGGGGCATCGGCGTACTCAGGACAAATTGCTCAACAACTTTGGGGGTCCAATTTCTCCTCTTACCCTTGTGAAAGTAAACATTTGAGGGTGAAAAGATCATTTTTGTGGAAAAAATTATTTTTTATTTTCACGGCTCAACGTTATAAACTTCTGTGAAGCACTTGGGGGTTCAAAGTGCTCACCACACATCTAGATAAGTTCCTTAAGGGGTCTAGTTTCCAATATGGGGTCACCTGTGGAAGGTTTCTACTGTTTAGGCACATCAGGGGCTCTCCAAACGCGACATGGCATCCGATCTCAATTCCCGCCAAAGGGAACATCCTATGATATGCTTTGAAAAATGTCTTTCTTTTTGCCACTCTTCCATAAAGGCCAGGTTTGCGCAATATACAACTAATAGTTGTCCTGTGGACAAATTCTCCCACCTGAGCTATGATCTCTGCAGCAAATCCAGAGAGACTATGGACCTTTTGCTGTTTCTCTAATTGGTACTCTCCTTGCTTAGGATATCCGTTTCGGTGGATGACCATATCTTGGTAACTTTGCAGTTGTGCCATGTTCCTTGCATTTTTGGATGACCATTGTGTATATAGTGTTTTGTTTAGTGTGCCCTTAAGGTGATTAAATATATAATTTAACCTTGGGCTCTGATTTTTATCTCGGTCCACACGTCTGTGTTTTCGGTTTAACTTCACCGGGCTGGTGTCTGGCCCCATATTATCCCGTTAATGGACCGAGCTTATATCCAAAGAGGAACTGGTGGCAGTCTTACCGGGCTGGCAGGGCTCTATTTCACTGGTGCTAGTGAAAGGGGCCTCTCGGGGTTGTGAACGAGCGTTGTGCCAAGCCAGCGGCTGCATGGGCCACCCTTTCTTGCTTTCCTGCGCCAATGTGGACAGGGGGTGTCTTTGTAAAACTATGCCAAGCTGACCTTGCATTTCTCCAGAGGGTGTGGAACGTCACATTGATGAAAGTGAGGAGACTGTATCGCATGATCCCTCCAACGTAATGGTGACGTCAGGTGGGGCTGCAAGGTGCGATTCATCACAAGGAGTAACAAGAAAAAAATGAAAAGTCCATGGGGGTATCAATACTTTTTCAAGGTACTGTATCAGTTGTATGTACATACTCCAAAGATTGCGTAATAAACATTAGCAGTTCCCCATACGAGCAGCCAATGATGCTAGGACACTGAGGATGAGTGTAGGCTAGATTCTATTCTGTGTTAGTGGGAATGCAGAATTAATTCACTTAAGAATATAAGAAGCAGAACAGTAGGGTGGGGTGTCTGCCGGAGACCAAGCGGCCAGTTGTAACATTACGACTAGTCTCTAGACCAGGCCTGGGCAAATGGGGGCCGCATTTGGCCCCCTGAGTGCTTCTGTGCGGCCCGCTGACACAGCCAGAGAGCCGAGAAGGGACTGATTTATGATTCTGATCTTTCTCAGAAGCGATTGTAGCCCCCACCCCGTCTTCTCATTGGTGGATGCGGGGCTGCTCAGTTCCTGGCTTGCAGAGAGAGCTGGTGAAACCTGTGCAGGAGGCAGAGCTGTCAAGACATGAGGAGGGAATTAGGGACTACAACACTCATGTGCTGCAGATAATGGGCAAGTAGCTTCTAAGAGGGGCCCAGATACCACCTGGGAGGCAGCATCATGTGTCTGCTGTGCAGAGTAGGTCACAGCACCTGCAATGCCTCCTTTCACACTGTGGAATGAATGTTGTGGGACTGCAGTTTATGTCCAGGGAGAGCAGCTGATTAGTGGCCACTAAATCTCCCTGGATCTTCCTGGCAGCTGATAGGAGATAAAACACTGGGGCTGAGTATTCCTACTGAATACAGGGTCCAGCACGCCCTCCCCCCCTCACCTCCACTACATGCACTCTACAAATGGGATATTCTATGTGCTCCCCAAACTGCTCTTCTGCCCTGTGACGAACAGCCCACCGCCGTTCGTCTACTTACGGGCGACACTAACGGGGGTCCCGCTGCCACCAAAACGTGACGGACAGCGGACCCTGTGTCACCACTATGTCACAGTCCCACCACTGACACGGGTGTATCAGCGGACGGAGGGGCGTGACACAATGCCGGCACACGGCTATCACAGGCGCAGTGGGGCTTATCTTAGTTATCCCAACATTGGCACCATGTGACCGAAAATAACCAGCAAGCTAATCTCGCTCTACAATTTGCCGCAGGGGGAGTTTAATTTGGATGCCCCACCACTGCTATCAATCTTCCAAGCACTGCTGCGGGGATTTATGTATATCCCACTTTCTCAGTTCCACTTTGGAACTCGCAGCTCTCCGGCGCCCCCCTTACCCTCAGGTCAGTCAGGGAACTGCACCTAGGATAATTAGTCGCCGGACGGGCTGCCTGTTGTGAACCGGCAATTAGGCTTCTGCAGTAAGGGAATTATCAATGCTGTGGCGGAAGCCCCTTACTCAGCAATATAAGACCCTTCTAGACTGCCAGCAAGCCTCTATAGCCGTATACAACGCGCTGCCACCAGTCACGGTTACTTAATTCACAGTGTTAAATTAAGAGGGTCCGTGGCAAACCCCTTGAATTAGTAGCGATTATCTATCAAAGGCGTATAGTTCGAGTCTTAGAGCATAGAGACAGATCTAAATAATTATTTCATTTATTTTCCGAAAGAGGACAGTGATTACAGATAAAAGTTGCTATAAAATTGAGACATAAAATATGTACAGTACAGGTATAAAATAAAAGTGGAGAAAACAAAGAGATTACACTCACAGTTCCATATTGTTCCTTAGGCAGACCATGTGGTTTTAAGGTGGGTGGAGGCGGAGCTGCACTTCTCCGCTCATCTGAGTTCTTGTCAGCACGGACTCTGCAGCTGTTCTGAGCTGGTTTGCCCAGGAAATGCCTTATAGACTTTCCTATGTGACATCACAGAGAGGTGCATTCTGGGTTGATCCCACCTCTCTTATCCAAGTTATGTTTTGGCTACAAAACTTAGATTAGCTATAACTTTATGGGAGAAGCTGGTATGGACTCATCAGTGGTATCATGTTTCCCAGCGTAATGAGCCTATCAAGAAAACATCAAACATCTATGCGATATGACCGTCCATTTGGGCGCAAATCCTATCTCATGTTCTGGACAGGGTAGAACTTCGAAACATACGCGGTCTCGAAGCTGGGACCGCTCAGGTTACAAAAATATGATTTTCATATCTCTACTTGGTACGGTTTTCGCAGGGCAGGCTCTTAAAGTTTTATTTCAAACAAAGACCTTTTTCCCGCATTTTTCTTTCAGCTGAGAGAAGCCAAATGGTGTGAGGAAGATGGTCTAGCTAATTAACATTCCTGCTCTTCCAGAGGAAGTGGCAGGGTTGGTAAAACCTGGGGGGAAGGAATTCCTACTACTGACAGTTTACAATGTCCTAGGATGGAGGATTTGTTAGCACATTGCAACAGAAAACATATCTTGCAGATATTGTACATCACACCTCCCCCCTTAAGAGGGCGCTAAGGAGGCATTACCTCTCGGTAATCGGCCATGCGCACCTCAGCGGGTTCGCCCCGGTGGGACAACCCATCGGCATTGCCGTTTTCACTGCCCTTCCTGTGTTTTACAGTGAAGTCATACTGCTGAAGGGCAAGGCTCCAGCGGAGCAATCTTCCATTGGTTCCCGACACTGTGTGCAACCAGCTCAGAGGGTTGTGGTCGGTTACCACCGTGAAGGCGCGCCCATACAGGTAGGGCTGCAAACGCTGCAGTGCCCACACCATGGCCAGACACTCCTTCTCGATGGTCGAGTATGCCACTTCCCTCGGCAAAAGTTTCCGGCTCAGGTACAACACGGGGTGCTCTTGGTCCCCCGAGTCGACCTGGCTAAGCACAGCACCGAGGCCAAACTCGCTGGCGTCGGTCTGTACCAGAAACGGGCGACTGCTGTCGACTGCTCTCAACACTGGAGAGTTGCACAGGGCTGCTTTCAAAGCTTGGAAAGCCGCCTCACAGTCATCTGTCCAGTTGACTGTTTGGGGTAGACTCTGCTTGGTGAGGTCAGTCAAGGGTTTGGCAAGGGCGCTATAGTCCTGTACGAAACGCCTATAGTACCCTGCAGTGCCCAAGAAGGACTTCACCTGTTTCTTGGTCCTGGGGGTGGGCCAGGACACGATTGCGTCCACTTTTCCTGGCTCCGGACTCATGGAACCCCCGCCTACCCGGTGCCCCAGGTAGTGGACCTTGCGCATGCCTATCTGGCACTTCCCCGGCTTGATGGTCAGGCCTGCCTGGTGAAGACGCTTGAGCACCTCCTGGAGGTGCTGAAGGTGTTCCTCCCAGGTGGAACTGAAGACGGCAATATCGTCTAAGTACGCCACCGCGTACTCCTCCAGTCCCCGAAGCAGGTGGTTGACCATCCGCTGGAAAGTGGCAGGGGCATTCTTCATGCCGAAGGGCATGACCGTGGACTCGTACAGTCCAAAGGGGGTGATAAAGGCGGATTTCTCCTGCGCCTCAGGGCTCAGGGGAATCTGCCAGTATCCCCGACTCAAATCCATGATGGATATGTAGTTGGCGTTTGTCAACCGCTCGAGCAGATCCTCGATGCGCGGCATTGGGTGGGCATCAGAGGTTGTGATGGCGTTGAGCCCCCTGTAGGCCACGCAGAACCGGGTGGTTCGATCCTTTTTAGGAACGAGGACTACAGGTGAAGCCCACGCACCTTTTGACCGTCGAATCACTCCCAGCCTTAACATCTCATCGACCTCTTGGCGCATGACTTGTTGCACCGTTTCAGAGATCCGATAAGGTGTTCGCCGTAATGGGGCATGATTCCCGGTGTCCACCTCATGAACCGCTAACTCCGTCCTCCCAGGACGGTTGGTGAACACGGGCCGGAATAGTTCCAGGGTGGCCATCAGCTGCAACCGCTGGGACACGGTGAGCGAACCACTTATCTCCATGTCCTCAATGGACCCATTGGCCTTGGCCTGGGCCAGCATGTCCAGGAGGGAATCTTCCTCCCCATCCTCTGGCAGATTGCAGACCGGTAGGACGCAAGCTTCACGTTCGTAGTGCGCCTTCAGCATGTTGACGTGAAAGGCCTTGCGCCTACCCCGAGCATGGTCAAGCGTGACCACGTAGGTGACCGGGTTGAGCTGTTGGTGGACGACGTACGGGCCTTCCCAGGCTGCCTGAAGCTTATCCGTTGGTACCGGGACCAACACCCACACCTTTTGACCCACCTGGTAGGTCCGCTCCCGGGCGTTCTGGTCGTACCAGCGCTTCTGGTCAGCCTGAGCCTGCGTCAGGTTGTCATGCACCAACTGCGTCAAGGTCTGCATCTTGTCACGGAAGCGCATGACATAATCCACGATGGACACTTCTGTGGGGTTTGGCTCATCTTCCCAGGATTCTCTTATCAACCCAAGGGGTCCCCGGACTCGCCTGCCATACAGGAGCTCGAAGGGGGAGAACCCGGTCGAGGCCTGCGGAACTTCTCTGTAAGCGAACAGCAGGTGTGGGAGGTACCGCTCCCAGTCGCGCCCTTGGGTCTCAACCAGTATGCGGAGCATCTGTTTGAGGGTACCGTTGAAACGTTCACACAAACCGTTAGTCTGTGGGTGATACGGACTCGATACCAGCTGCGTCACCTGCATTTTCTCACAGAGAGCCTCCATTAGGCGAGACATGAATTGGGGCCCTTGATCGGTAAGCATCTCCCTGGGAAATCCTACTCTTGAAAAGATGGTCACCAGTGCGTCAGCCACCTTATCTGCCCTGGTTGAAGACAGAGCTACTGCCTCTGGGTACCGGGTAGCGTAGTCTACCACGGTGAGAATGTATCGCTTTCCGGAGCTGCTGGGGACGGACAGCGGTCCTACAATGTCCACCGCGATTCTCTGGAAAGGCTCCTCTATCACCGGCAAAGGAATAAGGGGAGCCTTAAGAGCAGGCCCCGCCTTACCCACTTTTTGACAGGTGGCACAGGAGCGGCAGTAGTGTGTTACATCTGTCCCCATCTTGGGCCAATAGAAGTGTTGAGACAGCCGTGCCTTTGTTTTGCTGATCCCCAAGTGTCCAGCGAGTGGAATCTCATGGGCAATCCGCAACAACTCAGTTCTGAACTGATAGGGGACGACCAGCTGTCTTTCCCTCAACCACTCCTTTTTAGGATCTCCGGGTACTGTCTCCCGGTACAACCTTCCTCGTTCCCAGAACACCCTCTCCTTATCAGACTTGGAGGTGGGCGTCTCGGCGAGACCTCTCAATTTCTCCAGGCTGGCATCTGAGTGCAGAGCAGCCTGGAACTCCATGCTGGAGGCTGCCAGAAGTGACGTCAGGGTCCCCTCTTTACTGGGACCCTCTGGAACCGGCTCTGGGTTCACCTCTGGTTCAGTCTCTCCTGTAGCAGCAGAGGGTCCAGAAGACAGTGCGTTACCTGCGATCTGGGCACTCTGACTGCGTGTGACAGCTGCTATGTATGCTGTCTCCCTGGGGATTTCTTCAGACCCACCAGCTGGTGCTGCCCTGGGCTCTACCTCCCCATCCACCCCCAACACTTCAGGAGCAGTGCTACTTATGGGCCAGTTACCTTCCTCGGTGGCACTGGTCAGCTGCATGGCATTACCTTCCTCATGGTCCCCATGCACCTCCCCATTTCCTTGAGCACCGTTGCTTACTCCTGCCAGGGGTTCCTCAGCCGTCTCACTCCGCAGAGTGACGGGGCTGAGCACTTCGGTACCTGTGGACACATCTACCGCTTCAAAGAAAGGGTTAACGGGTTCAGTCGGCACAGATACATCAACATCATCATCATCCTTCCTAGGAGAAGAATGGTTATCAGTTTGCTTTGGTACATTCACATCAGTATCAGCATCGTACCTGGGGAAAGAATGGTTGTTAGTTGCATCATTACTCATCAAGGCATTAGCAGGTAACACATTCAGTTTCCCGTCATCATCATCATCATCAGGGTTAACGTTACCCTTATTATCAGTTTGGGGAAGGGTGTCAGGGACGTAGTATGCAACCATCCGCCCCAAGTCAGTCCCCAATAAAACATCAGTGGGCAGGTTTTCAGACACTCCCACCTCCCTCAACCCGCTCCCGGCACCCCAGTCAAGAAAAACTCGTGCCACTGGCAAGGGACAACGGGTTCCTCCAATCCCGGTGACAGTCAGGGTTTTCCCCTCAACAAACTCTTCAGGGGCCGCCAGTCCAGGACGGATGAGGGTTCGTTCAGCCCCGGTGTCCTTGAGGCCTGTAGCAAGACGGGCCCCCACCTGAACAGGTTGAACGTTGTCGTCAGCCCTCCCAACCACACCTCCCACCAAAAGAACAGAGGCGTTGGGCCCGGGGGCCTTGGCTGGGGGGTTCTTCGGCCTATTCGGACAGGTGTAAAAGAAGTGACCAGGCCGCTGGCAGTGGTGACACAGGCGACTGTCAGTAGCCGGCCTGCTGTTGGCAACAGGGACAGGGCCTCCGGAGGGACGGCTAGCTGGGGCATTGGGGTTGGTTGCTGGCTTACCCCCTTTCCAGCTGGTGGCGACTGGCCTCCGCGTCTCGGGCTTCCGGTCGGCCTCGTGGTTGTCGGCGATCTGCGCCGCTTTGTCCGCGTTCGTTGGTTCGCGGTCCAGGATGAACTGTCGGACCTCAGCTGGGCAGAGATGCAGGAACTGGTCTTTGATCATCAGGTCCCGTAGCTGCTCAAAGGTTTCAACGGACAGTCCATGGATCCACTGGTCAAAGTGGGTCCTGAGTCCTTGCACCACATCACTGTAGCTATCGTGTGGGCCACGTTGGAGGTGTCGGAACTTCTTTCGGTATACCTCAGGTGTCAGCCGGTATTTGGCGATCAGCGCCTGCTTTATGGCGTCATAGTCGTCATCGGCTTCTGGCGGAAGAGAAGCAAATGCCTCCAGGGCTTTGCCTTTTAGCCCTGGGGTCAAGTACCTTGCCCATTGGTCTCTAGGCAGCTGGTACTGTCTGCAGGCTTTCTCAAAGGCTCGCAGAAATGTGTCCAAGTCCCCATCCTTTTCCATCACGGGAAAATGCTCTGGCCGGGGTTTAGGAGTCTGGACGCTGCTGGGCTCACTGCTTCGGGCTGTGGGGGCATTCCCACCCCGCTGGAGTACCTCCAGTTCATGGGCCCTCTGCGCCTCCCTCTCGGCTCGCCTCCGCTCGGCGCTCAGCTCTCTCAGCCTGGGCTTGACGCTCAGCTTGGGCCTCCTGCCGATATTGCTGGATCAGCCTCACCCGCCCATCACTGTCTTCGGCGGGGAGCGCGTCCAAGGCCATTTGCAGATAGGGGTCCACCCCGTCCTGGTTGAATGTGGGGCCAGCGCTCAGGAGTGGAGCCTCTGCTGCAGCCCCATTGCCACTTGGGCCAACTTCTGCGCTCGCTGGATTCTGGTCGTTGTCCAGCTGCACTAGAGCCGCGATCATTTGAGCTCTGTTTTTGTTTGTGGCGTCAAGGCCTTGGTACGTGCATAACCCAGCAAGAACTTCCTTTGTCTGCCGGTTGTACCAAGGTTCTCCTTTTGCCGCCATGGTTGCCAAATAAAAGATAGAAAAAGAAAAACGAAGAAATGGGAGGGAATACTTGTACGTACACACAAATGTCTCAGAACTAGTAACCACTGAGTCTGTTCTCCAAAACCTATGATGCAGGATTCCCGCAGGAACCGTGCAGGTTTTTAGTGAGAGGAATGATTGCTCAAACCAAATCACTAATGCTCTAGGATGATCCCACCGCTCTGCCACCAATATGTGACGAACAGCCCACCGCCGTTCGTCTACTTACGGGCGACACTAACGGGGGTCCCGCTGCCACCAAAACGTGACGGACAGCGGACCCTGTGTCACCACTATGTCACAGTCCCACCACTGACACGGGTGTATCAGCGGACGGAGGGGCGTGACACAATGCCGGCACACGGCTATCACAGGCGCAGTGGGGCTTATCTTAGTTATCCCAACACTGGCACCATGTGACCGAAAATAACCAGCAAGCTAATCTCGCTCTACAATTTGCCGCAGGGGGAGTTTAATTTGGATGCCCCACCACTGCTATCAATCTTCCAAGCACCGCGGGGATTTATGTATATCCCACTTTCTCAGTTCCACTTTGGAACTCGCAGCTCTCCGGCGCCCCCCTTACCCTCAGGTCAGTCAGGGAACTGCACCTAGGATAATTAGTCGCCGGACGGGCTGCCTGTTGTGAACCGGCAATTAGGCTTCTGCAGTAAGGGAATTATCAATGCTGTGGCTGAAGCCCCTTACTCAGCAATATAAGACCCTTCTAGACTGCCAGCAAGCCTCTATAGCCGTATACAACGCGCTGCCACCAGTCACGGTTACTTAATTCACAGTGTTAAATTAAGAGGGTCCGTGGCAAACCCCTTGAATTAGTAGCGATTATCTATCAAAGGCGTATAGTTCGAGTCTTAGAGCATAGAGACAGATCTAAATAATTATTTCATTTATTTTCCGAAAGAGGACAGTGATTACAGATAAAAGTTGCTATAAAATTGAGACATAAAATATGTACAGTACAGGTATAAAATAAAAGTGGAGAAAACAAAGAGATTACACTCACAGTTCCATATTGTTCCTTAGGCAGACCATGTGGTTTTAAGGTGGGTGGAGGCGGAGCTGCACTTCTCCGCTCATCTGAGTTCTTGTCAGCACGGACTCTGCAGCTGTTCTGAGCTGGTTTGCCCAGGAAATGCCTTATAGACTTTCCTATGTGACATCACAGAGAGGTGCATTCTGGGTTGATCCCACCTCTCTTATCCAAGTTATGTTTTGGCTACAAAACTTAGATTAGCTATAACTTTATGGGAGAAGCTGGTATGGACTCATCAGTGGTATCATGTTTCCCAGCGTAATGAGCCTATCAAGAAAACATCAAACATCTATGCGATATGACCGTCCATTTGGGCGCAAATCCTATCTCATGTTCTGGACAGGGTAGAACTTCGAAACATACGCGGTCTCGAAGCTGGGACCGCTCAGGTTACAAAAATATGATTTTCATATCTCTACTTGGTACGGTTTTCGCAGGGCAGGCTCTTAAAGTTTTATTTCAAACAAAGACCTTTTTCCCGCATTTTTCTTTCAGCTGAGAGAAGCCAAATGGTGTGAGGAAGATGGTCTAGCTAATTAACATTCCTGCTCTTCCAGAGGAAGTGGCAGGGTTGGTAAAACCTGGGGGGAAGGAATTCCTACTACTGACAGTTTACAATGTCCTAGGATGGAGGATTTGTTAGCACATTGCAACAGAAAACATATCTTGCAGATATTGTACATCACATGCCCCACCATGTACTCTGCAGCATCCTCACCTTTGTATGTGACTGTTAACCCTTACCTCCCTCTTTGCTCCCAGCTTGTGCTGTTGTATGTCCTGTGCAGGAGAGGTAAGGGCTAAAGCCCCCGTCACACAAGTTTTGTGACACATCAGCGATCTCACCAGCGAGATCACTGTGTGTCACACTTATCAGCGACCGGCCTCCCTGCCGGGTATCGCTGATCGTGCTTGAATGGCCTGGACATTTTTTTGATCGTTGTTCTCCCGCTGGCCAGTACGCATCGCTGCATGTGGCAGGCGGGAGACCAGCGAGCTGGAGCTGGTAACCAAGGTAAACATCGGGTTTCTAAGCGCAGCGCTTAGAAAACCGATGTGTACGTTAGATACCAGCTCGCTGGTGCAGGGAGCTAGTAACCAAGGTAAATATCGGGTTTCTAAGCGCCGCATGGCGCTTAGAAACCCGATGTTTACTTTGGTTATCAGCTCCCTGCACCAGCACGCTGGTATCTAATGTACAATGCGGGTAACTAGGCGACATGCGTCGCTTGTTACTTGCGTGTCGCTGTCCTGATCGCTGCTGAGATCTGTCTGTTTGGCAGCTCACCAGCGATCATGTAGCGACACACCAGCGATCCTGACAAGTTCATATCGTTGTCGGGATCGCTGGTGCGTCGCGATGTGTGATGGGGCCGTAAGTCCCCCATAGTGCTCCCCCCTGTGATCTGTGGCTTATCACATCCTCCCCCCTGCCTGTCAGCTCCTGCCCATATGTGATGTGGATCTATGCATGTGGTGGGAGAATAACTTTTTTCCAATGCTCAGGAAGGATATAATGGAACTAGAGCGGGTACAAAAGGAGGGCAACAATATTAATAAAGGGGATGGGGGAACTACAATACCCAGAGAGATTGACAAAATTTGGATTATTTAGTCTAGAAAAAAGACGACTGAGGGGCGATCTAATAACCATGTATAAGTATATAAGGGGACAATACAAATATCTCTCCGAGGATCTGTTTATACCAAGGAAGGTGACGGTCACAAGGGGGCATTCTCTGCGTCTGGAGAGAAGATTTTTCCATCAACATAGAAGAGGATTCTTTACTGTTAGGGCAGTGAGAATCTGGAATTTCTTGCCTGGGGAGGTGATGACGGCGAACTCAGTCGAGGGGTTCAAGAGAGGCCTGGATGTCTTCCTGGAGTGTAACAATACAGTCATTGTTAGGTTCTTTAGAAGGACGTAGATCTGGGGATTTATTCTGACAGAATTTTATAGGCTGAACTGGATGGACTAATGTCTTTTTTTTCGGCCTTACTATGTTACTATGTAATGTTCCTCCTGTTGAAGTCCTATGGGTGTGCAAAAATAAAAAAAAAAAACTGGATCCCATATGAATCATCCGTATAGCATCCGATTTTTACGAATAAATTTCCATTACTAACCCAGGACACTTTATTTCTTTTAAATTTTATTCACTCCTGAGATATAAAAATGGATGCCATACGGATGACAATACAGATGGAAATCGTCTTTTTCTGGATGAAAATCATGATTTTTTTTTTATATGCTCATCACATAAGCAACTGCTTTTTATAAAGTGATGAAATTAATATTATGCAGAATTAAAGGGTGATCCGAAACCAAAGGTGACTTTCATACTAAATTTAATTCAATAATCCGATCACTTTTCTAATATATTTCAGTTAAAAAATTTCTACCATTCCCTCTCTACTCTAACTTCTTGTCTGGTTTTTTTTTACTTCCAATTACATTTTGTTTGAGAATCCCAGTGCATTTTGGGGCACTCACACGGGACGTCATTAGGGGGCAGAGGCTGCAGTCATTGCCACAGCTGCTTTCCCCACCATGAAATAAAGCATCATTTGTTTCAGAGACTGGACTGGTCCCTGCCAGGACATCTCTTCTCCTTAGAGCCAGCAAGGGAGCGCACTGTCACTGTGCATTCAAAGGAATATAGCACAGAAAACTCCTACTGAGTATGCATCAGAATCTACGTACGACGCATTATCAGGTGAGCAGGACTAGCCGAGCCTCCAAAACAGACATCACTGATGCCGCCTCATTTCAGAGAGGGAGCAGAGGCTGCGGCAGTGACTGCAGTTTCTGCCCCCTGATAACTGCTCATTCGAGTATCCCAGCATGTGCACTGGTGAATCTCAAACAAAATGTCTTGGGACGTTTAAAAAAAAAAAAAAAAAAAAAATGTAGTCAGAATGTAGAGGGTATGTTATGGAATTTTTCATTGAAGTATATTAGAAAACGAGATTAGATTATTACACTGAATACATTTAATATGAAATTCACCTTTGGTTTCAGACTGCCCCTTTAAGTTCAGACGATTGGTTCGGCCCTCCACAGCAGTGCCAGTTTCTCATGTGGCCCCTTAGGAAAAATTGCCCACCCCTTCTGTAGACCGTAAAATATTAGTTGGAATGTGAGATAATCATTGAAAATAAAGAATGAGGATGGTCACATGCGAAGTTTGGTATCTAGTCAATAATGCTGAATGCTGACAGTGTGTATGTTACAAATTGTCAGCATTCAGCAGCAATAGGTACAAATACAAAGTGTATAAAAAGACCAGACTTCTAACCACAGTAGTGTCTTTGGAGGAAACCTGTGTAACGGTAGTGAGTGTCTGACAAAACAACATGTTACTTGTACATGTAGCGCAGATCCTCAGTATACACAACATGAATGATAAAAGTAAATATGTCATTTATTGAATAAAGCTTTGTTACATAAATATGCACATGAAAAACAAGTAGGGTGACCAAGGTAACAATGCCAGAAAGCTCAACATTGTGTTACACAAGTAACACAGCCTACTAAAGGGGAATTTATTAACTTGTGGTTTACACCAGTTTTTCTGACATCCCATAGTTGTACATTTTATACAACATGCATTTGCGGAAACATTTTGTGACATTGTGGTTTTAGGCCGACCTTATGATCCTTCCAAATAGTAAGTGGAGCTTACCGGAAGGAGGCGTTTGACAGATTTAATATAACGAGTGCCATAAATTATTGTGCAATTCTCCATACGATCAGAACTGGAGTATATTTCAGTTTCTGCCACACTCATAGCAAAGCCGACCTAAAAATCTGTTTACTAGCGTGTATGGAACAGGTCCTAACTCTGGGACACACCTCCTTTTTTTTTACCCGCAGCAATTTTAGACATGAGAGGCAATGATAAATCTTCTGTGCAGTATATAGTAGTGGTTACCATGAGCCTGATGAGGCTGCAAATTACAAATATAGAACAATCGTTACCAAAACTTTTTTCAATACGTTATTATGACCGTGCTTTTGCTTTGTTCTGCAGGGGTGAAGGGTTACTAAAGACGACCCAGGATTTATTTAGTCAAGCAGAGGTGAGCCTGATCCACATTGCTATTCATTCCAGGTTGGCCTTTGTTCACATAAGCACCAGAGGCTGTATTTGGAGCGTAATTGGAGATTGCTTCATATGTGAAACAACATGTATGATTACATTGGCAATAGTGTTACCGTTCCCTATGCCCAGTGTGTCCCTCCATATTTTCACCTTATCAGGCACTTATTGGATAGTGTCAGAGTGTCTGGACAAGCCCCATTGCCAAGGCAAATAGCACCACCCCTTTGTTAACTCTGTCCTGCATTTCTAAGTGCAATACAAGACTCCATAGACCAAACATGTTCCCGTATTATTTCATGGGCTATGCGGGTAAGCGGTAAATAGCACCGGCAGTATAGCCATAACCTGGCTTTATATGACTCTTTCTTCGTTCACCTCTTAAACAGGACCTGTCCCAAGCTAAAAGTGGGCAGTTTTCGATCATATTTAATTTGTGCTGCACTACTTTATCTCTGTATTTTTATAAATCACAGGTATTTATGCATAGCAGCCTAAAGACCGCCCCCAAAGAACCCTTTAAGCAATGCCCCCTCATTAAAAAAAAGGCCATATCTCTTGACCCACATGACAGATTAAATATAAAAAAATTCATTCATGCAGTCTCCAGCTTACGAACTAGGTCAGATCTGTAGGTTTGTTTGTAACCCAAATTTGCATACAAGTTGGAACATGGTAAAATAATAGATACGACCTCATTGCTGACCTCTGTCTGGTCCTCTGCTTTCCAC
The DNA here is from genome assembly GCF_039654945.1 of Dendrobates tinctorius. Taxonomy (NCBI): domain Eukaryota; kingdom Metazoa; phylum Chordata; class Amphibia; order Anura; family Dendrobatidae; genus Dendrobates; species Dendrobates tinctorius. The sequence goes on along the minus strand of NW_027361770.1, from coordinate 40,161,892 downwards.
CGCATATCTTAGGCCATGACATTGGCCGCATCCAAGCCTTGGAGGTCACTGCGTGTCATAAGGTCGTGGTACACCGTATATGTCTTCATCTCCTAACATCGCAATCTTACACCTTACCTCTGTGGCTTGGGTGTGGTCGGAAGTCCGGGCCTATAGTGAAGAGGCCAGAGATGCGGTGTGTGACGGAGGAAGGAAGAGGATGGCGAGACGCCATGTTGTCGATGTCATGAGGAATTAGGTGTTAATTTTTGGTTGGTTTTTACATCTGCATCTCTAAAAATGAGTCATTTGCAAGTTGGATGTTCTTTAGTCAGTTGCTGCCTGCACTTAAAGCAGTAGCAGGAGTAAAGTAAGAACAAAACTGGCCTTGTCTAACCTGGTGACAGGTCCTCTAATTTGAGGGGGACAATGCTTTGTTGGCACATTATAGACACTTATTTGATGTGTTATGTGGAATCCAACAAAAGCAAGATAACTGTACTTTTATATATTGTATACATAGACATGTCGCTGTGCAGTGTAGGTGAGGAATACATGAGGGAGACTCATAAATGCCAAGAATGAAGTTTGCAAAGCATCTGCCTCTTTTCTGGTCATTAATCGGAGCGCAGCTTACACATCCTCACTGAATCTCATCATTGCTCATTCCTTACTTTATCCCTTAGTTCATAATTTTTTTCACATTTTGTTGCCATTGATCTTTCCTTTCACCCAGTAAAAAGGTGTTTTAGTGAGAAACTTGCAGAGCCATTTAATTACATAAAATACCTTCATGGTATAGTTTGTCAACTTGCAGGTTACAGACTATAGTTATTAAACTTGTTTTTTTTTGCTCTTTTCTTAGGTTTTTGCAGCAGCCGGGTTAAAGCTTTCATCAATTCTCCACGCATTTTCTAATCAGGTGATTCAATATTAGTGTCATTTTCTACATGTATGCCAGGTTGATAGAGCAGTGTAGTGTGGTTATACATGGCACTTCTGTCATTCCCTGTACCATTAAACCTGAATACGTCAATCTGTTTTGAATTCTACTCTTTTCAGGTCAGTGAACATTATAGTGAAAAACCTTCCTCACAAAATGGAGTCATTGACCCTTGTAGGATATTACCAGAATGTATGCATTAGATTATACAAACCCTGCAGTTTCACTGTATTAACCCTACAGAAATAATTTGTCCAGTGCAGTTCTTGCCCTCTAAGGGTACGTGCACACGCTGCGGATTCCGCTGCGTTTCCGCAGCGGTTTTGGCCGCTGCGGACCCGCAGCAGTTTTAGCTGCGATGTACAGTACCATTCAAATGAATGGGAAAAAAAAAACGCTGTGCCGACGCTGCGGAAAAATCCGCGCGGATTTGCTGCGGTTTTGAATCCGCAGAAAGAATTGCATGTCAATTCTTTCTGCGGAAACCGCTGCGGGTTCCTATCTCCACCATTGTGGAGATAGTGAATTCGCAGGACCAAACCGCAGGCAAAACCGCAGATAATCCGCAGGTCTTTTGACCTGCGGATTATCTGCGGTTTTTGCGAAATCCGTGCGGATTAATCCGCAGCGGATTCCGCAGCGTGTGCACACACCCTAAATAAGAGCAGTATTGCCCTCCTCTTCTCCCTAAGTAGAGTGGTATAATGCTAGCATGGCCCCTGATGAGCTGGTATCATTGCTCTAGAAAAATGAATCAAAGCTCTTGATCAACAAAGGGTAATAAAGAGCTAAGTCCCGAGTTGGAACTCCGTCACTGCGGCTGCTATCATCCTAATAAGGAAATGGGATGTGAACCTATGCAGAAAAATAAATTTATTCCAGAGCATTATTGCTCACGAAAATCAGTGTGATGTCCCATTGGATGTTTTGAACACGAACTCCATTCTACACTTTGGTGTACATCCTCTTCTAATTTTATATTTTAGGCACTTGGCAATGTTCAGTGTAGTGTAAATAAAATGATTTCTTCCTATTGTTATACCATTAAGGGTTGGGAGCGAATGTGCCTTGCAATTATTTGTAAAATTCTATATCTTACACCCACACAGCTTGAAGATGATGACAAACCTTTACTCTTGTTGGAGATTGAGAAGCTGGTTCCACTGAGTCAGAAGCTTCAGATAACATCAAGAACTCCTGTCCAGGGCAAAACTGCCACCTTCACCAAGGTAGATGACATATTCTGTATTATGTGAGAGCTTAGAATTGATTATGTAGTAGATCACTTGTGATTACATAAACCTGAGTTGATTCCAAGCTGTAGGATCTCTTTTGAAGATGAGAGAACCAAGTCGCAAGTACTTAAAGCACCACTCAGGCTTTTTTTTTTTATTTTGTTGGACCAAAGCAGCACTGAAAAAAAAATGAAGATGGCTGCAGGTGAGTATGATATTGGGGTCATGGACCTTAGATTGGAAGCACCACTCCAGCACTGACAAAACAAGACAATGAAGTGGTGTTTTACAGGGAGCCTATTAATGTCCCTAAATGCTATTAATCTACAGGTTGTGTTACAATGCTGCTGGGACGCCTTACTGAAAGCGCATTGAGAGAAAATTAACTTTTACTCCCAGGAACCACCAGCTTTCAGTCATAGAGGCGTTACCACTCCGTCCATAATCAGCAGCAGCTGTAAGCACTTGACAGATTGCTTTTAGAGATGCGCTGCAGAGCGTGCCGTCAATCACAGCACCAGGGCATACTTACAGCTGCTGTGAGCATTGACTGTAGCCAACTCCGTGCATCCTGCCTGTGACTGAAAGTAAGGCAGCCACACAGCATAGTCACGCTGTTAACCTGCAGATTAACCCTATATTTGCAGGTTAATAGCTTTTCGGGACATGACTGATTCCATTAACAGAAGTTTTTGTTTTAGCTGTGCCAAACAGATTTTCTGAATGATAATTCAATCACCGAGCAGATGTGATAAAGTAATATTGGTTATTTGGATGCTTACTCAATTAAAGGTGTTGGCTGGGCTGCAGTGAAACGTGAACTCAGTAATGAAAATGCTATAGCTACCGATGTCACTTGATTGCATAGCTCCCATGTGTCTCATAAGTATATGTTAATGGAAATATATCAGCAGGATTTCACACTCCAAAAACTATTTATATTTCATGTAGAAATGGGAAATCAGTGTTTGAATTGATATGCTATTGATTTTGGTAGATCTGAAGCCGATTCTTGGCAATGGAGGAACGGTATAGACACGTAAAGGAATTGCTGGACTTGTTTTTGAAAGAGCTACATGCTAAATAGCTTGGAGAGAGGGGTGAAATCCTGCTGCTAAATTCCCTTTAAAAGGGACCAATCAATTGCTAAGAAAAACAAAGTCAAATACCTGGCAAATTCCCTGAGCTAACTTGATGTGCCCATTCTTGTTTTAGTTTTGCGTTGCAGTCTAACTGGGTGTTTCTACTGAGTGTGTATAATTTCATCACTCCCTCCCACTCTTCCAAACACAGCTTACAAGTTGATGTAGCAGTCTATATCAATCTTGGATGAAAAAAAGCTATGATTGTCAGTCTGTAAGGTTGAGGAGAAAGCGCTCACATGCATAAGACTAAAGAAATGCCAAGTTGAGCTGTTAGCAGAGATTTCACATAGTGCACAACAAATTTGAATATCTCTGAAATTGGGAGATGCAGTGCAAAATGGAAAAGAGCTGCAGAACAAAGGGAGAGCAAGGATTTTTAAAAGGTATTTAACTCCTGTATCTTAACAAGTGACATTTCCTCAAAGTTGTGTTTTTTGCTCAATAACATTGTGAAGCCCTTTGACTTGCATTGTTGGTCAGCAAAAGAGAAATCTTTCATAGCTCCATCCAATGGTTACATGTACTGCAGTGTGGAATAGCAAAACTTTTTTTTGAGTGACTATTTAATTTATCTTCATCATGTAGGTTGACACGTGTATTCAGAAATCAAAGGCAGTCATGATGATACTATCTCAAGTTCTTCCAATTTGCTGCAAATTACTAAGAAAGGTGAGTAGCTGATGCAGATGCTGAAGGTGGAAAGTCCATTACCTGTGCTTTTTATTTTCACAGATCTGTCTTTTACTTCCTCTCTGGACTGAGAGACAGGTACAAATGAAAATACAACCTAGGCATTATAGACAAATCCAAATTTATTTTTATATTTGTGATGGATTGATAGGTCAGCAACATGGATATCACAATCTGAAGACCAATACCATACATTCATACCAATAAGGGTTGTAACCAAGCAGTTTTTTTTTTTGTTTTTTTTTTACCCTTGACCATAAATGTCATTTATTAGATTTGTAGAATACCAGTATTATTTTTTTTTTTATTTGCTCATCTTGCTTCTTTGGAGATTAGAACCTTCAGTTGTTTTTTTCCTCTCTTGTTCATGTGCTCCCTAAATGCAAACTTTGAAGTTTACAGACGTCACGTACCACAAAAACTCCATTGTGTGACTTATAAGTATCAGTACATGTCACTTCACTGTTGAAAAACCTCAAACAGTGCTGAGGCTGGCTGAAGGGGCAGGACTGCTATTTAGTAGTTATTGCCAGCAATTCGTATATTAGAGCTGGTTCCCTGTTACTTTCTACCAAAGTTAAGACCAGACTTTAGAGGTGTTAAATCCCACAGCCGGTGAAAGAGCGAGATTTTGATCATAACACTAACCCAGTGCTGCCACGTTAGTAAGCTGATACTGAATGGTAGAGACACTATGATGCTGTTACCAAACAGTAACATCATTAAAGGACACGACAACTCGAGTTTAGTGTTATGGAAGACTGATAAATTCTTAAAAACAAACATTGGGATAAATATATGGATAGTTTACTGGACACAGCACTGCTGCCTTTCATCTTTTTGATCCAACAAAGACACTGCCAAAAACAACTCAAATCTTTGATAATTAGTTTCTTTTCATTCTCCTTTGCCTATTTTGGATCTATAGAATAATAATAAAATCTGCTCTGTGTTACTTTGTAGTATTTTTCTTTGAAACAAAGTATTCTCTTACTTTGCAGTGTAAAGTGGGTAATGGATGCTACCGACCTTCAGGATCCTGGAAAGAGAACAGGATACAGAATGTTTCAAATGAAGATGGTCTACAAGGAAAAACCGTAGAAGCCTTTGGAGTAAAGTCTTTGGAACACCATGTAGCTAATCTGACATTTTTAGAAAGTAAATAGCAATGTAAAGCTCCTGGAAGGAGGAGAGGATGTCAATTATTAAGCTCCACTTGTTTATTTTTGTGTTTTGCTCCACATCGTACTGGTACCATTTTTACTTCTTACACATTTGCTCTGCCAGGTTAAAAACTTCACTAAATGTGAATGTGTGTATTCTTTTCCTGTCACCAATCACACATGGTTATTAAGCTCTGTTGTGAATCTATTAATGGAAACCTAAACCCAAAGATGCTGCTATGGTTTGTATATGTGTAATATCCAGAAATCATGATTTCTCAAATTTGCCGTCAACCTTGTATCATCCTTGCTGGTTTGCTTTTTTTTCCAGTTGTATTGTGTTTACCTGTATCTGGGCAATGTTTTGTGGTCTGAAGCACTGATCAGCTACTGTCTTCATGCTCACAACCAAGAATAAACCGCACACTACATGTAAAACCTCCACCACTGTCCCTGCACCGTTATAACTGTAAATTTGCTGCTGAGCTCTTTAAATTTATTGGAGATTTTCTCATAAAGAACTATTTTCTGAGCTAGTTTTGACTTCATTATGTATGTTTTTGGATTTGAAGTTGGTCCTGTAGTTAGCTGCTGGAGATGGCAACTCGGTGGGACATGCTGATGGTTTCCCTGGGTTTTTTGTCACTCATAGATTTATAAAGCTCACCCCTTTTAAATCTTAGGATTTAAAACGCATGTTAAAGAAAATGATATCTTTTCTCAGAATGTATATCATATTTAAGTTTCATGAAAATGTAGTTTTTTTACATTAACATTTACAATGTAAGATTCTATTTTTAAAATAAAATTCTAATGAATCATGTGTGTCATTGCATGACTTATTATATATAACATACACACACGTGCCAGTCTAGAATATTATAATGTCACAAATACTTCCTCACTACTAATTTTTCATGTTTGCCATAGTAAATAAGACTTGATATATTTGACACATTTTTGTAATGAAAATTGGGTCCTTTTAATTATTAAATCCAAATTTCTACCAAAGTCAGACCTACCCTGGATTGTGGGATCCTCCAGCTTTACATTTATGATAACCCAGCACTGCCTCTTAGGGTATGTGCACACACTGCAGATTCACCTGCGGGTTTTTTCCTGCGGAACCGCGGGTAAAACCGCAGGTAAAGTGACCTGCGGTTTTACACCTGGACAATGGAATAGGTGGCAAACCGCAGCAGAATCCGCAGAAACAATTGACATGCTGCGGAAAAAAACCCGCAGCTTTTCCGCAGGTAAAAAACCGCAGCGTGAGCACTGCGGTTTTTAAAACCCATAGGCTAACATGGTAAAGTACCATGTCTGCGGAAATGCTGCAGTTCTGCAGGGCCAAAACCGCAGCGTGTGCACATACCCTTATTTTACTAAGTTGTTAGGCTGCTTTCACATTTACGTCCGTGTGCGCAGCGTTCCATCCGCATGCGTCGTTTCCCTATCTTTAACATGGTGTACGCATGGGCATGCGTTTGCATCTGTTCGCATGCGTCAGCGTACGCAGGGGTCCGGTGAACACGTTGCATTTTTGGAAGCAGCAAAAATCAGTCAAATATGCGCATGTGGATGAGTGCGTAGATAAAAAAAAACGCATTAGTCTATATGAACTCATGCGTACGCATGCGTTCTTCAAAATGTAAATAGAAATTCCATGAGACGCCCATTTTTGCCTGATGTCCTATGGAACGCATAAACACAAATGCAGCTGATACGCTGCGGACGCCAATGTGAACCTAGCCTTAGACAATGGTACAAAAAAACAAAGGTGCCTTTTGTATAGGGGAAGATATGCCAGAAACAAACCGCATATAAAAAAGTTAATAAATATGATGTCAGAAAAGGATCAGTTTGAGGGAATCCTGTCCACATTTTAATAGGCTCATGTACACAATATAAATGTCCCGAACTTGTTATGGGATATCCTAACAGGTATTTTTCAAAGCATCCATGTTAGGAGAAAGTGCAAATGCATAAATGTACATTAAATCTTTGCCCAGTGGCCATTTACCTATTATAAAAATAGATGCTGTGACAAGCAGGGCTGTGGAGTCTGTAAGCCAAACCTCCGACTCCTCAATTTCCTTTCCACCGACTCCGACTCCAACATATATTGCTTATATTTAAGTGAAAAATGTATTGTACAATGTGAACATCAGACATTCAATCATTTTTATGATACAATAATCAAGATATTTAGATAGAACATAATACATATTTATTGGAATACAACTTTAGAACACAAAAAACTAATTGTAAATATGTAATACACTATGTAATATCGATTATATATACACACACAGTATAAATATATATATATATATATATATATATATATATACATAACACTATGTAATAAACTATGTAAGTGGCAAAAAACAGTTTTCAACAAAAACATACTAAATAACATTTGTGCAGTCTCTGAATTTGTTCTAAGAAATAGAATTGCCTCCATCAGATCCTCCTTCATACAGTTGTGGCCAAAAGTATTGACACCTCTGCAATTTTGTCAGATAATACTCAGTTTCTTCCTGAAAATGATTGCAAACACAAATTCTTTGGTATTATTATCTTCATTTAATTTGTCTTAAATGAAAAAACACAAAAGAGAATGAAGCAAAAAGCAAAACATTGATCATTTCACACAAAACTCCAAAAATGGGCCAGACAAAAGTATTGGCACGCTCAGACTAATACTTGGTTGCACAACCTTTAGCCAAAATAACTGCGACCAATAGCTTCCGGCAACCATCAATGAGTTTCTTACAATGCTCTGCTGGAATTTTACACCATTCTTCTTTGGCAAACTGCTCCAGGTCCCTGATATTTGAAGGGTGCCTTCTCCAAACTGCCATTTTTAGATCTCTCCGCAGGTGTTCTATGGGATTCAGGTCTGGACTCATTGCTGGCCACCTTAGAAGTCTCCAGTGCTTTCTCTCAAACCATTTTCTAGTGCTTTTTGAAGTGTGTTTTGGGTCATTGTCCTGCTGGAAGACCCATGACCTCTGAGGGAGACCCAGCTTTCTCACACTGGGCCCTACATTATGCTGCAAAATTTGTGGGTAGTCTTCAGACTTCATAATGCCATGCACAAGGTCAAGCAGTCGAGTGCCAGAGGCAGCAAAGCAACCCCAAAACATCAGGGAACCTCCGCCATGTTTGACTGTAGGGACCGTGTTTTTTTTCTTTGAATGCCTCTATTTTTTCTCCTGTAAACTCTGTTGATGCCTTTGCCCAAAAAGCTCTACTTTTGTCTCATCTGACCAGAGAACATTCTTCCAAAACGTTTTAGGCTTTTTCAGGTAAGTTTTGGCAAACTCCAGCCTGGCTTTTTTATGTCTCGGGGTAAGAAGTGGGGTCTTCCTGGGTCTCCTACCATACAGTCCCTTTTCATTCAGACGCCGACGGATAGTACGGGTTGACACTGTTGTACCCTCGGACTGCAGGGCAGCTTGAACTTGTTTGGATGTTAGTTGAGGTTCTTTATCCAACATCCACACAATCTTGCGTTGAAATCTCTTGTCAATTTTTCTTTTCCGTCCACATCTAGGGAGGTTAGCCACAGTGCCATGGGCTTTAAACTTCTTGATGACACTGCGCACGGTAGACACAGGAACAATCAGGTCTTTGGAGATGGACTTGTAGCCTTAAGATTGCTCATGCTTCCTCACAATTTGGTTTCTCAAGTCCTCACAGTTCTTTGGTCTTCTTTCTTTTCTCCATGGTCAATGTGGTACACACAAGGACACAGGACAGAGGTTGAGTCAACTTTAATCCATGTCAACTGGCTGCAAGTGTGATTTAGTTATTGCCAACACCTGTTAGGTGCCACAGGTAAGTTACAGGTGCTGTCAATTACACAAATTAGAGAAGCATCACATGATTTTTCAAACAGTGCCAATACATTTGTCCACCCTCTTATGTTTGGTGTGGAATTATATCCAATTTGGCTTTAGGACAATTCTTTTTGTGTTTTTTCATTTAAGACCAATTAAATGAAGATAATACCAAATAATTTGTGTTTGCAATAATTTTCAGGAAGAAACTGAGTATTATCTGACAAAATTGCAGGGGTGTCAATCCTTTTGGCCACAACTGTAGATGACCTAAAATCTTACCTAATAATTTTAAGGCCAGAGAACAACCTCCCTACACTAACTTGGGTTGGAGGCAAAGCCGTAACCACATGGGCAACATCTCTAACAATTTCCGGGTATAAAGGAATTGCCTCATGCACAGTTTTGATGAACGGTTGAATTTTTCTTTGAGTTCAAGTGAAACATTTTGCTGAAATATGGTCAATCTGCTTGCTATAGGAGACGGAGTGAAATCTTTTTCCTTGCAGCAACGCTTTGCCTGCTCCATATCATCCAAATACTTGTCAAAGTCAAACTCCTCATCTGATGAGGATAAAGATATGGCAGCAGTAGCACTGTCAGGACCCCAGTCCTCCTGTAGGCCACTCATCCTAACTGCTACCTCAGTCAGAGCTTCTTTTCCTTTAGTAAGCTGTTGATCATCAAGCAATATACGATGACTTGGGTCCACATAAATAGCTGCCAGAAAAATTTTATTTTCCAATAGCTGTGTCTCTCTCCATTTCATTGAAGCAGAAATGCCATCTGCGATTAAATCTCCTCTTTGGGACAGGCAAAATAGCAAGTTCTTCCACTCCCTTATGAAAATGCCAGGAGTTAAATGCTCAGCTTGTAATTTTAGTCAGCCACCAATTGTGCAAGTTCTACTACTTAAAAATGAGAGGCCTGTAATTGACATAGGTAGACCACAACTATGAGAGTCAAAATGAGAAAACAAATCCAGAAAATCACCTTGTCTGATTTGGCAAGATTTATTTTGCAAATTCTGGTGGAAAAACACTGGTATTACATACCTGGTAATGTGTTTTCTCATGAAACATGACGGCACCACGAGGGAGGGGATCCGCCCAACAAGGACAGGAAACCGTCAAGATAAAAGGGGTGGCTCCTCTCTCCACATCAGTTGTTTTACAGAGCACGAGAGGAACTCCGCAGGTTAGTGTACATATAAATAATACATCCTTCACACTACTAAATTTCCAAAACCCCAGGGAATGTATAATGCTAATAATGCACCCAACTAATGATGTGATCAATAGGGAGGGAATATAAGGGTGCCATCATGTCTCATGAAAAAACACATTACCAGGTGTGTAATACCCATGTTTTTCCATCATACATGACGGCACCACGAGAGAGTTAGAGATTTGTATTCTCTTAGGGAGGGATCACTGCTTGCAACACTTCTCCCGAATGTGAGATCAGAGGTAGCAGATAGGTCTAACCTATAATGTTTGAAAAATGTAGATGGAGAGGACCAAGTGGCCGCCTTACAGATTTGGTCGATGGAGGCGTCTGCTCTCTACGCCCAGGACGTCGCCATGGCACTCGTGGAGTGGGCTTATAGACCCTCTGGAATAGCCCTGCCTGCACTACTATACGCTAGCATAATGGCCTCTCTCACTCATCTATCTATAGTCTGTTTAGAGACTTTAAGGCCCTTTCTTGCCCCCTGGTATGAGAAAAATAAGGTAGTATTTTACAAGGTCTTGTTACCTCTAAATACTGCAGGATACATCATCTAACTTCTAGGCAATGAAGCCTCTCCTCCTTCTGGTTACTAGGGTTAGGACAAAAGGATGGTAAGACTCTCCTGAGCCCTATGATATTTCAATACCACCTTGGGAAGGTATGCTGGATCTAACTTTAACACAACTCTATCGTTCTTGATCTGAGTGTAGGGAGGGTCTGAAAATCCCCAACTCTACGGGCCGATGTGAGTGCCACTAACAAGGCTGTTTTTAATGTTATGCCGGAGTCACACTAGCGATTAAATCGGACGAATGCAATGCGATAAAAAAAAAATCGCATTGCATTCATCCCAATGTTATTCTATGTTGCTGCTCCCATCATGCGTTTTTTTGTCGGATCCGTTCCTCGGACCGAGACAATCGCAGGATGCTGCGATTGTCACCGATTTTCGGATCGGACTCGCCAATGCAAGTCTATGGGGGCGAGAAAAAAATCGGATGACAAACGGACCAGATGTGTGACTTGCAATAAAATCGCACCCGGTGTCCTTTACCAAAAGCCGGCAATTCTTTTTACAGTACAGTAAAATCACACTGACTGGTTAAATAAAGAAACCAAAGAATAGATCTAGACATTATATATATATATATATAAATATAAATAAAATAAATGTGTCTATATGACACGTATATATTTCTAATTCATACAGTTCTTCATAGCAGTATAGCTGCTGAAACATTTGCCGGCTTTTGGAAAATCATTCTCCTACCCGACATGAAATGACACATGGTTTACATACAGTTAGACATCTTAAAAAAACATGAAATGAAATGGTTAAGATGTCTAACTGTATGTAAACCATGTGTCATTTCATGTCGGGTAGGAGAATGATTTTCCAAAAGCCGGCAAATGTTTCAGCAGCTATACTGCTATGAAGAACTGTATGAATTAGAAAAATATATATATATATATATATTTTCTATTTATTTTCCATTATGTCCATTTTGCTAGCCTGCGAGAAAATCTCGCCAGACGGATGTCAAACGGATGCTTAGATGCGAGTAAAATCGCATCATCACACGAAATTTGGCTGACAGACGGATCCCTGGTGAAGAAACATTTGTGCGATTTCGGTCAGTCAAAATTGGACCGATTTTTTTATTGTTTAGTGTGACTCCAGCCTTAGAACTTTATCTGATGTTGATTAGTGGTTCAAACGGACTCTGGCAGAGATGATTGGGACCTAAATTTAGGTCCCAAGGAGGAGTAGGGGACGGGACAGAGTCAGCTCTAGTACAGGCCTGGATAAACCTGGCCACCCACCTATTGTTTGCCAGGTCCCAGTTGAACAAGGCTGAGACGTGTACTTTGAGGGTACTGACAGCTAACCCCAACTCTAAACCTTTCTGCAGAAATTCCAGTATTGCCACTATCGGGATCTCCCCTTCCCATATTGGGCCTGAGGTAGATAAGAATTTTTTCCATATCTTTCCATAAATTTTTGTAGTTACTGATTTTCTGCTACTGAGTAAGGTGGATATTAACCCCGCTGAGAATCCCTTTTTCTCTAGTAGTGACCTTTCAGATTCCAGGCTGTCAAATGCAGCCCGGACTTCAGAGGGTGATGAAGGGACCCTGTGTTAGAAGGTCGAGGTCCTCTGGGAGCACCCATGGGTCCGTTACTGACATCACTCTCAGCCAGTAGAACCATGGTCTTTTCGGCCAAAAGGGAGCTATCATAATCACTCTGGCTTTGTCCTCCCTGATATTCCTCAGAACCGCCGGTATGAGGCATATTGGAGGGAAGGCGTACCGGAGACCTGATGTCCACTTTATCCCAAAGGCGTCTACTGCCAACGGCCTTGTCTGCTGGACTTAGGGAGCAGAATTTCTGAACCTTCCTGTTGGCTTTTTAGGCAAAGAGATCTATACTGGGTTTTCCCCACATGTTGCACTATCTGTTGAAAATGGTCCCTCTTTTAGGGACCATTCTCCTTGCCTCAAGTGGTTCCTGCTCAGAAAATCTGCCTTCAGGTTGTCTACACCTCGGATATGCAGGGCCGATAATGAGAGGAAATGGTGTTCTGCCAGAGTCATGATCCTCTTTGTTATCTGCATCAAGGACTGAGAACAGGTGCCACCCTGGTGGTTTACATATGCGACCGCTGTTCGGTTGTCCGATACGACTCACACATGGTGTCCTCTTAAGTGTGTCAACAACCCTTTTAGTGCCCTTTCGATTGCTAGAAGTTCCCCATCATTTGAGGATAGATTTCTTTCCTCCTGGGCCCAAGGATCCTGGAGCCATAGTGTGTCTAGGTGGGCTCCCCTCCCCCAAGGACTGGCGTCCGTTGTGACCACCTTGGAGGCCGTGTATGTCCAGGGTACTCCTCTTGGAGATGAGTCTATCTGTAAACACCACCTGAGGGACTGGAGTACAGGGTCCGGGAGGGTGAGCTTCTGCTGTAACTGTCCATGAAGTCTCAGATCGTTTTGTAGCACATACCATTATTGTTCCCTTGTGTGAAACTGGGCCCATTTCACCACCGGTATGCAGGAGGTTAGGGACCCCAACACTGACATGGCCCTTCTCAGAGTCATTTCTGTTTTTTTGTTATGATTAATTTTTTGATCTTTTCTTTCTCCTCTGGGAGGTGACACTCTTGCACCAGAGTCCACTGTTAACGCCAAGAAATTATGGATCATTGCTGGCTCTAGTTTGGATTTTTTGAGGTTCAGCTGCCATCCCAGCGTTTGTAGTGTCTCCATCACTATTTTGACTTGTTCTTGACAGAGATTTCTTCCCACTATGAAGAATTCGTCCAGATATGGTATCACCAGTGTCTTTTTCCCTGTGATGTGCTGTGACCTCTGAAATTAATTTTGTGAACACTCAGGGGGCTATTACTACCCCAAAGGGCAGAGCCCTGTACTGAAAGTGGCACCATTGAGACCTCATCTGGACTGCCACCCTGAGATATTTGCAATCTCGTTGTCGGATCGGGACATGACAATAAAGCGTCCTTGAGGTCCAGGACTGCCATATAGCACTAAGGAAAGAGAAGCTTCACTGCCGATCTTGTTTCCATTTTGAATGATGGGACTATCAGACAGTTGTTGAGGCCTTTTAGATTTATAATTGTCCTCCAGGAATTGTCTGGGTTTTTTTTTTATAAGAAAGGGGGGGGGGGGGAGAGTAAAAACCTTCCTTTCTTTCCTCTACTGAAACCTCTTCCAGGACAAAAAGCGAGATTACTTCCCCTTCCAGACTGACTTGCGTCTCTTGAGAGGACTGTACTGGAGTCTGCATGTATCTTCGTGGCGGCCAGTGGTGGGACCTTAACTCCGGACTTGACCCCACAATTTGACGGATCCAGGTGCTGGATGAGATCTTCTCCCAGGCTGGAAGGAAGTGAGAGAGCCTTCCCCCCACCTGAGGACTGTCACTGGGAGGCTTTTTTGGTGTCTTTGGAGGGTTTGTCGAAGTAGAAACCTCTCCCTCCTCTGGATCGCTTGTCAGTTATTTCTGTCTCGATCCCTGTACTGCTGTCTTCTGAATTTTCGGCGCTCCTTTCAGAAGGAAATGGCTGTTTTGGGAAATTCTTTTTGTCACCGGCTTTCTCCAACACATCATCCAATGCCGGTCCAAACAGGAAATTTCCCTCACACGCAGAGAGCAGAGTTTCATCTTTACCTGTGTGTTCCCTGGCCAGCATTTGAGCCATACTGCATGGCATCCCACATTAGTTAAAGCTGTTGATTTTTCTGCTAGCTTGGCTGAATCCGCTGAAGCCTCAGCTAGAAAGACTGCCGCTGCTCTGATGGCCGGTATTGCTTCTAAGATAGACTCCCTGGGGACTCTTTGCTCTAGCTGATCAGCCAGGTTATCAACCCATATTTTTAGGGGTCTAGCAACATAAGTGGCCGGCCTTAGTGCCCCACCTGAGGCCTCCCAGGTTGTTTTAAGACAATTATCTGTCTTTCTGTCCAGAGGTCCTCAAAGGGTAGGGAGGATTTTCTGGCGACTTTTGAGATCGCTACGTCAATCTTTGGAGCTCTATCCCAGAATGAGGATGCCTCTTCATCAAAGGGGTACCTCCTTTTCAGGGAATTGATTATCTGGGACTTCTCTAGTTTTTCCTATTCTCTTTTTATGAGCCCTTACGGCTGTTTGTTAATAGGGAAGGCCCTACGTTTCTCCTTTTGCAAACTGCTAAACGTGTGATCCTGAGCCGTCTTTTTTGGACGCTCATCTACCAGCCCCCTAGTAGATCGGATTGCTTTTCTAAGCTTATCTGTAACTTCCACTGGGAACGCGTCCTCCTCATCAGAGCTGCTGAGTCCTCCTCTGATCCTGTGGAGTCCTCCTGAGAGACCACTGAGGGGCTGGACCTATCTCTTGCTTTGCTATCCGTATCCGTTGATTGTAAAGCCCTTACTGATTTACAGACTTCTGACTGAATCAGAGATCTTAGGTTATCAGCGAAAGAGAGTGTCTCTTCCGCTACTGTTTATTAATACAGTCCTGGCCCAATCTTTTATTCCAGGATGCTCCTAAGGGACTATTGCATAAAGGACATTCTTTATTCCTAGATTTTGATCTACTCTTTTTAGGGACCTCCTATACTCCACCCCACCAATGTATGTAAAAAAAAAGAGGGGCGATAGGAGACAAGAGAGAAAGAACAGACATTAGTGTGCTGGACTTTCTCGAAGCTCACTCACCACTTGGATGCTTCACAGAACGGGTACAAGATCTGGAGGCTGACTGGCCTTCTTCACTGTCTCCCGTAGAGACTAAGGACCCCTCCTTTTCAGAACGGTGACAATCCGCCCGTGCGGCTCCCAATGCTGCTGCGGCGCGTCTGGCTCATCATCTGAGCGAAACAGCCACTCCTGCACCTCCTGGTGCGGCTGCAAGTGCTCTAGCGAAGGGCTCTCCATCCCTCAAGCTGCTTAGCTGCTTCCTGACGAGTGCAGTCACATTCAACCCAGCATTAGCCTAGTAACGCCCCCCAGCACTTCCAGTTGCCTTTAAATAAGAGCACTACCTTTTTTTTAATTTAATTAGCTGATCACCTGGTTGATCCTGTACCTGCCGGTCACATGCGCTTCCTGGATCTCATCCCCCGCATGCGCACTATGCCCTGCTTGCGCGCACCCTCAGTAACCATTACCAGAATGCGCTGAACTCCTCCCCGTGCATGTTCGCCAGAGCGCGCCCGCCTTTCCTCCCGGGTGCACGCTCCCTTCTACACTCCGGGAGTCTCCCTGGCCAGTTTCTGGTGCGCGTCCTCTGCTCCGCGGTTGTCACTTCTGGTGCGCGCCCGCGTCATTTCCGATGCGCTCCCGGCCTAATCTCAGCATTCTCTGACACCCGGCCACCATGACATCCAGTACCGCAGCCCCTCCATACCTGGACTCGCCCGGAGGGAGCGATAACGCTGCACCACCGTAACGCCTGGCTGCTATAACGTCCGGTCACCTCCACGCCTCCATACCTGTGAGACTGGAGCGATTACACCGCTGGCCACCACTGATTCTGCAGGTACTGCTTTTTTTTTATGGCCTAAAGTGACCGGCGTCCTGGACTCAACAGGGAGGGTAGATAAATCTGTCCTCCGAGGAGTTTTACCTCTTCCCGGGCACCGATGTGTCTCACGGGCTGCATGGCCACCACACGTGGGAGGGAGCACAGATAGTGGCCTCCGTGGACTTCCATGGGGGTGTGTTGGCATCAGGGAGGGTACACCGAATGTGGCCTCCGAGGCTGTAGCTTCACCCGGGCATTTGCCTCACGGGCTGTGGCCATGCATTTGCTCAGGGGGGCATGGGAATACATGGCCCCCGAGGTGACTACCGGTACCTGGTGATGGATGTAGCAGACCGGTGCCTGCCAGTAACCATCCGACCCAGGCATCCTCTTCTTCAAGAATCTTCAAGAGTCTTCATCTTGAGGGTTCCCCATTAAGGACAGGAAACCAACTGAGGCGGAGAAAGGAGCCGCCCCTTTTATCTTGAAGGTTTCCTGTCCTTGTTGGGCGGATCCCCTCTCTCGTGGTGCTGTCATGTATGATGGAAAAAAAGTAGTATTTGGTCACCTAAAACATGCAGGATTTCTGGCTCTCACAGACCTGTAACAACTTCTTCTTCTAAGAGACGTCTCTGTTCTCCACTCATTACCTGTATTAATGGCACCTGTGATGAGCGAGCATATTTGCCACTACTCGGTACTCACCCGAGTATCGCTGTACTCGGCAAGCACCGAGCATTTCCGGGATTATTCAGCGGGAGCTCAGGTCCCCGCCCTGCATTTTCTGGCGCTCTTTAGAGCGCCAATCAACATGCAGGGATTGTCTGCCACGCACTGTAATGCCACAGCCGTCTTGGTTGTGGTATTACAGTGATTGGCTGGTCAAACCGCCTCATCAGGTCTATATCAGACCTGGCGCCGCCCTGCTCAGCCTAGTCACCTCTGGAATCAGACTGTGTAGGGAGAGCTGCTGCTGAGATAGGGAGATTTGTGCTTTTATTAGTTTGTGTATACCATCGTTTAATCCACATATCCAGCTAAACCAACAGTCCTAAGGACTAATTACGGGGTATATAGATTGCATTGCTAGGTAGGGAGTATATGTGCGTGTTATATATATATATATACACACAAGGCATGCAGGCACTGTATGTGGCTATATAGATATCAGTAGCAGAGAGGCATTGTATGTGCCATACTTTATTGCATACATCCATTCCATTACGGTCTGCTGCTGCCCATTACATATATTGACCGTATATACAGTATATTTCCCCAGGTATCAGTGGGCAGGAATAATTTTTTTGACATCTTAACCCTGATTATTATATTCCAAAGCAATCCAGAGCCCCCTTTTTTCTCCTTTTGCTTGTTGACACAGCAGAATACAGCCAGAGCCTTTTCATAGTACAGTGTGAAAATCCTGCTATTTTAAACAGGGTTGCCTATCCCAGCCATCACATCTGAGCGCGCAGAAATTTCTGTGGCACTGTTAAATTTTTTTGGAGTGTCTTATAGAATTTCTTAACACCATTTTGCTGCCCAAAAAATACATAGCTGCCAAAAATTATTTAGCTACAGGGCAGATATTTTACACTGTGCTTTGTCCACCACACGGATTGCATATCATTGCGCTCAAAATTATGCCATTTCAGGCCTCCATAGAAATTTTTTGTTGTCTTCTCTTAGCCTACTTGTTGACACAATTTAGCTGGGCAAAAAAATTTTAAAAAATAAAAATACAGGCCACATATTGAACAGTCTGGTATCTCCGTCAGACACCTGATCTATCTGTGGGCTACAAATTGTGGCATTTCAGGCCTTTATTGAACTGATTTTGCTGTGTGCCATTTGTATGGGATACCAGATATATAGTGTGTTGTTATATAAATGCTGTGAATGTTTATGGGGCCTGGGCATTTTAAATACATTGTCAGACTTGCTGACAGGCAGCACTAAAAGGGTTACTCTCCCAGGCTTGATCAGGTGACCCAGCTCTGTTTTAATATACCGAAGGTTTTTGAAAAATGACTTGGGGCACTCAGCCAATGACTGCAGCTCTAACGTCACATAGAAGGGGTATACTCCAAGTCCTGGGACAGAGTTTTAAACTTTGAAGTGGCAGTTGGTGGTCAGACATCTTGGTAAGAGGCCATTTTGTAGGTGAAGGAATTACCTACTTGATCCTTTATGGCTTTACTTAAAAAGTGGACTAGTAGGAAAAGGGGAGATAATAGTCTTCATATAGGGAAGAATACCATGGCACCTCTAGGATGGAGAATTACCTCAGGGAACAAACAGAGCAAAGTGCTGAAGAAGAGATATTCAGAGTTAATAAAAATAGTGGTTACTGTAAGAAAAAGTTCTATTGAGAGCTGGAAGAGTCGGGAAGAAGTTCCACAGACGATCTCTTATCAAGCTGAGGTTGAAGGTTTATTCGGAGATACACGGCAAAACAGATACAGAATAACAGAGGAGTTGGAATATGCGGGCAAAAACAGGAATACAGACAGGCAGAGATTCGCTAGGAAGTCTGGCGATGGTAAGGCTCTGTGCCCTGGCCATGATGAGGCACAGTGGCATGATGGCGATGGAATGGCCCCGATCGACAGTAACAGGGGCTTCTTATACATTATCAGAACAAAGAAAGCTGCATTTTGCCGCAGAAAGGCGTTAACATTATAATTCTAAGGCGTTTTCATGGTAATCTACAGAAATGTGGTTTAGAACAGAGAATATAATGACATAATACGAAGATATTAATTAACATTTCTTCAAGCAACACTAAAACCCATAAGTCATTGGTATCTATGGCTACTGTCCTAAAATCTTATCATTGTCTCCAGTCTAGGTCCCTAAATTCTTACATCCTGACATTTTAACTACTCTACTCTTCGCTACCACACTATCACGTATAAGCATACTGACCATATATTTGGTAACCTGTGACCCTATTGATTGATCCAATCTTCCTCTACGCACATCGGCTGAGGTTGCTAGGAGACATGATCTCATTTTCCATCCTCCATTTAATACATTTTATCAGCTCTTTTGTAAAAGTTGAATCTTCTCTAACTTTCAACAAAATGGTTGCTAGAGACAACATGGCCGCTCAGTATATTATGACTGACCATTCTCTTACAAGTCCCCCTCTTGTACTCTATCCGGAGTACAACATACAGTACTGTAATATTCATGGGTGAATTACTGAAAATAAGAATATTGAGGTAATTCAGCACTTTATGCACATGTGTGTGTAAGGCAAATGTCCCTAAAAATAGAACAAACACATAATAAAAAAATAATTCAAATAGTCCCGAAAAAAATAAGTTGCACATTAGTCAAGTCTTTTGATCTTTTTCTTCTCATCCTTTGTCTTCTGGATTTTCCTGATCTTCTCCCCCTCTCACACTATCAGAGTCGCACTGTATAGTGTGAAACATCTTCTCCTTATCATCCAATAGGTTCATGGTCCCAGGAGTCAAATATGAAAATCTTCAGCGGACCTGGAGAAAATAGAAAAAAAGAGTGGAGTATCAGTTCTTACCAGAAATCTCAGTAAAATAATTAAGAAGTCTGCACTGATTGATATGAACCATTTTAATCACCTTTTTTAGCTTGAAAATTCGAACAAAGACTTAATCATTGTTGTTGGGATGTAAGGCACAAGTCTATCATTAACCCGTTTGTAGTACAAACACTCCCCCTCAATGGGCAGGGACTCAAGGGAATTGAACAGGGATGAGTCACCCTCCTTCTCCTGTGCCTTTATGAGATCTTGCAGAGGAGAGAAAACAAGGGGGGGGGGGCTCTCGGGGTTTCTCAGTGACTGCAGCGATGACTTCTTGAGGATATTTGTCATCGCCTGTGAGTGCAGCCTCCTTGGCCGCGTGATCTACATATGCATTGCCAAGGATGTGGGGGTCAGGAATCAACCTCTGGTGTCCCTTAATTTTACAGAACGACCATAATTTTGGGAATTCTTTACCCCGTTGCTCAATTTGTTTTAGAATGTCTGCATGCTGCAAGGGCTTGTTCTGAGAATCAACCATCCCCCTAAGGGCCCATACATTAAGATATAGAGTGAGTGACGACATGACATATGCGCTATCACTGAAGATATTCATTGGCTCTGGACACACGAGAATGACCTGTAGAGCTGCTTCCAACTCAGCTCTTTGAGCAGAGAAATGACCAGGGAGTTTATACTGCAGCAGCAATGGCTTAGCTGGAAACCACACAGCGAAGCCTGTGACGTAATGCCCCTCATGCCAATAGCGAGCTCCGTCAATATAGGCACAGGGGATTCCATCTTGAAAGTCTGCTCGGAAGGGAGAGGGAGTAACATTAGCCTGTTCAATTTGACAATCGTGACTTTTTCCTGCATACCGCATCATCTGGGCTAAGTGATATTTCTCACCCACTTCAACTTGTAAGTCTCTAGTCTCAAAATCAACGATCCATTGGGCCATTCTCTGTGAATTAATACCTGAAGCTTTTCCCTTCAGCAAAGTTTTTAAGGTGACATGCGGGGTATGTAAAATTAAAGGAGCAAATCCCACTATATGTCTCACTTGATTCATAGTCCAGTGCACGCCCAGTAGGTGCTTCATGCACTGAGTGAATCCTTTTTCCACGGGGGTAAGCAACCTAGAGTAGTAACCTAGGGCATACAACTGACTAGACACTTCTGGGCTTTCTTTGGGCCATTTTTGTAGGAGCACTGAAGAAATAGAGATATCACCAGTGTGAGTCTGAATGTAGAAAGGCTGGGAAGGGTCAGGGTTAACCAATGCAGCAGCTGCCGTAAGGGCGCGCTTCAATCCCTCAAAAGCCTGTAAGGCGGTTCCCTCTACATTAACAGGGTCAAAGTCATTATCAACATTTTTTAATAAATCATACAGTGGTTTAGCCAAATAAGCAAAATCTTCAATAAATTCTCTGGAAAAATTAATAAGACCCACAAATTTTCTGAGTTCAGTAATATTAGTTGGTATGGGGACAGCCTGAATAGCTTTAACCCTATCATGCATGGGCTTCTTTCCTTCTGCTGAGACAGACACACCCAGAAATTTAACCTCTGATTTCATCAATTGTACTTTATCCAGACTCATTTTGAGTCCTGCATTTTGTAAAGCCTGACAAACATTTTCAAGGGTTTCTCTGTGTTCACATTCATCGACAGTTTGAATCAATAAATAATCAACATACTGCAAGACTTTGTCTCCGTAACCCAGGGGCTCTAACATCTGATCTAATGCCTGATGGAAATACACAGGAGAACTGTGAAATCCCATGGGCAACCGCATGAACAAGTATTGCACATTTTCAAAAGTGAATGCGAAGCGGAGGGCAGATTCAGGTGTTAGGGGTACTGAGAAATAGCCATTTGCAATGTCTAAACAAGAAAACACTTTACAATCACTCCTCAGCTGTGACATAACTTCAGGGACAGATGCAACAAGGTGAGCAGCTGAGGGAGTGTACTTATTTACAAGTCTCAGGTCTACTACCATTCGAAAACTGCCATCTTCCTTTTTTACAGGTAGAATAGGACTGTTACATGGAGAATTTCCTTTCACAACAACACCTTGCTTCTCCAATTCACTGACTGCAACCCTTATGTAAGGGATGGCGTCCTCAGGAATACGGTACTGACGCTGGAAAGGTGGCAGTTCTTCACCATCAATTTTAACCTGAGTTTGCATTAACCCACAGTTTTCTTTAAGATCCACAATTCAGGGAACTTTTGCTTCAATTCATTCTTTAAAGCATCATTGTCAGCATTTTCAACATTTTCACCAGTACATGCTCCGAAACTAGCAATGGGTAATTTATGACTCTCCTCCTCCTCCGCCACAAGTCTTTGTTACATAAATCAACAACAATTCCCATTGCTCCCAAAACATCAGTTCCCAAAATAGAGTACCGTAACTGTGAGTTTACCCAAAAAGCGCATCGAAGACCCCTTTGCTTCGATCCCCCTGTGTCCTGAAATCTCAGGTTCACTGGACAACTTTTTTACTGCTTGAATACAGGAGCCCCCAAATTCTACCCAAAATGGTAGTCTCAGGCAGTCCAGGGGGTGACTGCAATTTGTGTCTTTTTTACTGAAACTGAGGCTCCTGTATCGATGAGGATGTCATCCCAAGGCAGCCCCTCTATTCTCCCTCTGACATAAGGTCTACCGTCCCTGCCCAGGGAAAGGGGGGCAAGGAGGGTAAGGGGAACAGGGGGAGCACTCCATCAATCAGTGTTACCTGCCGTGGGAAGCCCGAAAAATCCATCATCCCCATCTGGACACGGCCTCCGTCCAACAGCTGCCACCTCCGACCCAAAGAGATCCTTAGTCAGGGTCCGGTCCACATGTTCCCGTAGCTCCTTAATCAGCGGAGCATAGGGACGAGGAGGAGTGACCCCTCCCTGAATAGCATGGACATCCGGGCGCGGATGAGTGAAAGCTATTGGGGAGGGAGCAGGAGCAGAAGGCTCCTGTGAGACTGGGTTAACCATTTGAAGAACGTTGTACTGCTGATACTGCCTAGGGTCATTCACTGCTGGATACGGAGGTCTAACTCCGAAAGGTGGTCTAGAGAACTCCCGGGTCTGTTGGGGGTTAAATGGTGCCCGGGGTTCTCGGGGAACAATCCCTGGCACAAGGCTGGGACAAAAACGTCTAACATGTCCCAGATGTCCACAAAAATAACACAAGGGAGGACCTCTCATGGGATCCTGTGGGGACTCTGCCGAACGGGACCTGCCCATTCTCGGCAGCTGGCCGTACCCCCCCGGAACTCCTGGCCTCCCGGAATCAGCAGATACACCCCGAGGAGAATGGCACGCAAAAACATTAGACTCATCACCCTTCACCTCGGACTGCATCGTCCTAGCAAAATACTCCCTTACCTTCCTCCCAATTAGGCAAATTTTTAATAAATTTAAGATGGATCAGGAACATTTGGCCTGGGATTTTTTTCTCTCGGGGTTGAAGCAGAATCACACCTAACCTAGGGTCTGCATGTGCTGGAGCTGTCGGGACAATATATCTTTCCTCAACTGTGTCTGCATAAGCTGGAGCTGTTGGGACACTATATCTTGTTATGTACTACTTTACTCATTCTCCTAACTCTTCTCCATTCTACAACTGTATTTACATCAGCACTGTGTCTTGAAGCTGCAGTGTCCATCTGTGACATAACTGCTCTCAGCTCCTGCTGCTGCTCGCACCCCTCCTCTCTGTGCTTCCGTGCTAGCTCCAGCATCTCACTGAGCTTTTCTGATCTCTCCCTATACGCTGCCCCTCCCCGGGTGATCATGTTAACATATTGTTGTGTAGACTATTTATCAAGAGCCTGATCAAAGGTTATGACTGTCTTACACAAAGCCACTACTTGGCTATTAGCTTAACCTAGTGAATTCTTTCTATCCAGTTCCCTGTTCTCGGTGGTAAACCAACGCATACAATTTAACCACGTGGTTTCCACATTAACCCCCTCCAGCTGGGGTGTGCCAGCATATTTCTCTGCCTGCTTCCGTAACCACTCCATATTTACAGTGGTCTACAAGGACGAGTTTTACTCTGTCCTAGTATCAACAAATGCAATTTAAGCAAAGTTAGATACTCACACCTCTCAGATGGAAGACCTCTCTGCAGCTGTTTGGGGTCGACCAGATATCAAAAGAGGTGCAGCCGTGATTCCAGCCTCACTCGTAACGCTTGCCAAGCGTCTCCCCACGCCCTTTTAAAGCTTCTTGCTACCCGGCACAACAAATTCTCACGTCCTTGTAGATAGCTTCTTCTTAGTTACTCATCTTTTTATAGTCTTTTTCTTTGTCCGTGGTTTTATTATAAAAAAAAAATCGGGCAGGCGGTTTCAGAGCGATCACGAGAGGTTCTCCTTCAGGCTGGCTTCCTTTGACCGGTTTAACGTATGGCCATACGAGTTTCTTTTATTTTTTCTCTTCCTCTTCCCACCTCCAAGCCCTCATCTGCGGCTTCTTCCGGTGGTTCTTCTGGAGGCAGCTCTCCGGAGCCGCTCCTCCTGGCTGGCAATCGCCACTTGTAAGAAAAAGTTCTATTGAGAGCTGGAAGAGTCGGGAAGAAGTTCCACAGACGATCTCTTATCAAGCTGAGGTTGAAGGTTTATTCGGAGATACACGGCAAAACAGATACAGAATAACAGAGGAGTTGGAATATGCGGGCAAAAACAGGAATACAGACAGGCAGAGATTCGCTAGGAAGTCTGGTGATGGTAAGGCTCTGTGCCCTGGCCATGATGAGGCACAGTGGCATGATGGCGATGGAATGGCCCCGATCGACAGTAACAGGGGCTTCTTATACATTATCAGAACAAAGAAAGCTGCATTTTGCCGCAGAAAGGCGTTAACATTATAATTCTAAGGCGTTTTCATGGTAATCTACAGAAATGTGGTTTAGAACAGAGAATATAATGACATAATACGAAGATATTAATTAACATTTCTTCAAGCAACACTAAAACCCATAAGTCATTGGTATCTATGGCTACTGTCCTAAAATCTTATCATTGTCTCCAGTCTAGGTCCCTAAATTCTTACATCCTGACATTTTAACTACTCTACTCTTCGCTACCACACTATCACGTATAAGCATACTGACCATATATTTGGTAACCTGTGACCCTATTGATTGATCCAATCTTCCTCTACGCACATCGGCTGAGGTTGCTAGGAGACATGATCTCATTTTCCATCTTCCATTTAATACATTTTATCAGCTCTTTTGTAAAAGTTGAATCTTCTCTAACTTTCAACAAAATGGCTGCTAGAGACAACATGGCCGCTCAGTATATTATGACTGACCATTCTCTTACAGTTACTAACATCTGCCTATCTGCAGGTAGACAGTAATCAACAATGAGTGCATCCCCGTACCTCAGTTTACTGCTGTTTGTAAGTAATAATTTGCCCCATTACCTTCAGTAAAAAGACTTCTGTTTCAAATTCTTATGGCTGCTTCATAACTGGGGCTCAAATGCAACAACTACTACCACCATCTTCTGCCTAAAGTCAGTTACTGCACAGATAGAAAGTATGAGGGGCAGAGGGTGAACACTTGGGCGGTGTTGTACTCTGTCAGCAGATTACGACGGCAAAAGCTTCTAGATTAAATCATGACTGGAAGAGCACGGTGCCAGGACTCGCAACCACCCAAGCCTGGTGTTCCTGGGCCGAAATCTGACAAGCGTCACCTAGTAATACTGAACTTGTATGACGAGGACGTCAAAAAGGAGTACATGCCTTTGCTAGAACAGAAACTAGAGATTTTGACATTTCGGCTAGATTTCAAGATGTGTCAATTGGAGAGCGTGGTGGTCGTAAACATGACTTCCATGATATGGGGGTTTCCATTAGACAATCCATCAAACATGTCAGAATCAAAATCTGTTTTTTCTGCCAACTCTATTCAGCTGTGCACAAACTATATCAAATTGATTACTAGACAAGTGGGTCTTGTCCCAGTAACATGTTGACTACAGTCCACAGATGGAATGTAGATCACTAAGGTCACCTCTACTTTACCAGCATGATGGAGCTGTCCTTTTCTTGCCAAAGAAACAAAATAAGATCAATGAGGTGGGTAGCTGCACACGCAATGGAGAAATATTAAAGATTGCAATAACTTCACTAACTTGCTTTCACTTTTACATTCTATTCCAAAGCCTTGAAGAAGATGATGAATATGAAGCAAATTTGTATGAATTATCACCCAAATGATGCTACAGAAGTCAGAGCATACAACCTGTGTAGCAATGAATGTGTCCTGAGTAGGCCGATACCCCATATATGCAGGTAAACTACTGTTTCGGGCATATGGCAGAGCTCGGAAGGAAAGGAGCGCCGTTTGACTTTTCAATGCAAAATTGGCTAGAGATTGGACGCCATGTCGCGTTTGGAGAGCCCCTGATGTGCTTAAACAGTGGAAACCCCCCACAAGTGACAGCATTTTGGACAGTAGAACTCCTAAGGAACTTACCTAGATGTGTGATGAGCAGTTTGAAACCCCAAGTGCTTCACAAAAGTTTATAATGTAGAGCCGTAAAAATAAAAATCTTATTTGTTTTCACAAAATGATCTTTTCACCCCCAATTTTTTATTTTCCCAAGGATAACAGGAGAAATTGTACCCCAAAAGTTGTGCAATTTGTTCTGAGTATGCTGATACCCCATCTATAGGGGTAAACCACTGTTTGGGCACATGGCAGAGCTCAGAAGAGAAGGAGCACAGTTTGACTTTTTCAATGCAGAATTGGCTGGAAATGAGATCAGACGCATGTCGAGTTTGGAGAGCCCCTGATGTGCCTAAACAGTGGAAAACCCCCCCCCCAATTCTAACTCCAACCCTAACCCCAACACACCCCTAACCCCAACCCTAGTGCTAACTTTAGCCCCAACCCTAACCCCAATGGGAAAATGGAAATTAAATTTGTATTTTATTCTTTTTCCCTAAGGGTGTCATAAAGGGGGTTTGATTTACTGTTTATAGCAGTTTTTATTGCAGGTTTTTATTTGTCAGCTGTCACACACTAAAATATGCTTTTTATTGCAAAAAAAATAGTTTCTGCATCACCACATTTTGAGAGCTATAATTTTTCCATATTTTGGCCCACAGTCATGTGAGGTTTTGTTTTTTTGCGGGACGAGTTGACGTTTATATTGGTACCATTTTCGGGCACAAGGCATTTTCTGATTGCTTTTTATTCTGATTTTTGGGAGGCAGAATGAACAAAAACCAGCAATTCATCTCTTTGGGGGGGGGGGGGGGGGGTTATAACGTTCCGCGTATGGTAAAATTGATAAAGCAGTTTTATTCTTCGGGTTAGTATGATGACTGCGATGCCTCATTTATATTTTTTTTTTATGTTTTGGCGCTTTTATACAATAAAAACTTTTATAGAAGAATTAATTATTTTTGCATCGTTTTCTTCTGAGAGCTATAACTTATTTTTCCGGTGATGGAGCTATATGGCGGGCTTGTTTTTTGCGGGACAAGATGACGTTTTCAGCGGTACCTCGTTTATATCCATCTTTTTGATAGAGTGTTATTCCACTTTGTTCGGCAGTATGATAAAGCTTTTTTTTTGCCTTTTTTTAATGGTGTTCAGTAAAGGGGTTAACTAGTGGGACAGTTTTATTGGTTGGGTCGTTACAGACGCGGCGATACTTGAAGTGTACTTTTATTGTTTAGATTTTTATTCAAATATTGATTTAATAAAAAAAAAAATAATCAGTATTTATTCTGCTATTTTATTACTTTAATATGTTTACAATTATTTAAAAAAAATGTAATTTCATTCTTACTTTTACACTGTGTCCCACTATGGGACACTCTTTGTGCAGGCTGATCGCTTATATGGCATGCAGATCTGCATGCTATAGAAGCTGTCAGCGCTGCACTCTGTGCACACTGACATCAGAGACTTCCTGGTATGCACTGCACATGACAGGAACTCTCTGAGCTCTGGTAACCCGGATGTCGTCATGATGACATCGGGTTACCATGAAAGCGATCGGGACCCCGCGTGATGCCGTAGGGTCTTCGATCCAAAGGCAGAGGGGCTGACAGCCCCTCTGCCTGCTTCCGGAACGCTGCGATCATGTTTGATCGCAGTGTTCCTGGGGTCAAAGTGCCAGGTGTTAGCTGTGAGAATCAGCTAACACCCGACCGCGCTCTCCCCCCCCACCCCGTAAGGCTGTGTGCACACGCTGCGGATTCCGCTGCGGATTAATCCGCACGGATTTTGCAAAAACCGCAGATAATCCGCAGGTCCAAAGACCTGCGGATTATCTGCGGTTTTGCCTGCGGTTTGGTCCTGCGGATTCACTATCTCCACAATGGTGGAGATAGGAACCCGCAGCGGTTTCCGCAGAAAGAATTGACATGCAATTCTTTCTGCGGATTCAAAACCGCAGCAAATCCGCGCGTTTTTTTCCGCAGCGTCAGCACAGCGTTTTTTTTTTTCCATTCAAATGAATGGTACTGTACACCGCAGCTAAAACTGCTGCGTGTCCGCAGCGGCCAAAACCGCTGCGGAAACGCAGCGGAATCCGCAGCGTGTGCACACAGCCTTAGCGCGGCTGATCGCGTATGACGTACTATTCCGTCCATGGTCATTAAGTCCCAGGGCACATGGACGGAATAGTAGTATGTTCAATGTCAGGAAGGGGTTAATATATAATATTTTTACAATTTTGTAGTCACCGGATTGGGTATAAATACATGTTTGTAATTATCCTTTACGCTGACAAAATAGCGCCAAAGTATAACGTCAAAGTATAAGGAACAGATAACATTAAGGCATCACCAAGTTGTATATTAACCCCTTAATGTCCAATGCTGGACACAGTCCGTCATTAGACATCTCCCCTGCTTTGATGAGGGCTCCGGCGCTGAGCCCGCATCAAAGCCGGGACATGTCAGCTGTTTTGAACAGCTGACATGTGCCCGCAATAGGCGCGAGCGGAATCGCCATCCACCTGCGCCTATTAACTAGTTAAATCCCGCTGTCAAAGCTGACAGCGGGCATTTAAATAGCACTTCCGGCTGCTGGGCCAGAAGTGAGCTCATCGCCGACCCCCGTCACGTGATCGGGGGTCGGCGTCATGTTGCCTGGACAACCAGAGGTCTCATGGAGACCTCTATGGTTGTTCCAGGCTGATGGCTTTCAGCGCCGCCCGATGGTCGGCGCTGAAAGCACAGGAGTAAATCTGCTACATATGGGCGATCTGCTCATCGCCCATATGTAGCAGAGCCGATCGAGTTGTGCATGCTTCAAGTCTCCTATGGAGGCTATTGAAGCATGCCAAAAGTTAAAAAAAAAACAAAAAACCTAAAAGTTCAAATCACCCACCTTTCGCCCCAATCAAAATAAAACAGTAAAAAAAAAAATCCCACATACATATATTAGGTATCGCCGCGTTCAGAATCGCCCGATTTAAAAATAAAAAAAAAAAAAGCATTAACCCGATAGCTGAACGGAGTAGCGAGAAAAAAAGTCAAAACCCCAGAATTAAGTTTTTTTGATCCGTGACAATGCATTAAAATGCAATAACGGGCGATCAAAAGAACGTGTCTGCATAAAAGTGGTATTATTAAAAACGTCAGCTCGGCATGCAAAAAATAAGCCTTCACCCGACCCCAGATCACGAAAAATGGAAACGCTACGGGTCTCGGAAAATGGTGTTGTTTTTTTTAGCAAACTTTGGATTTTTTTTTTCACCACTTAGATAAAAAAAAACCTAGACATGTTTGGTGTCTATGAACTCGTAATGACCTTGCGAATCATAATGGTGGGTCAGTTTTAGCATTTAGTGAACCTAGCAAAAAAGCCAAGCAAAAAAAACAAGTGTGGGATTGCACTTTTTTTTGCAATTTCACCGCACTTCGAATTTTTTTCCCGTTTTGTAGTATATGACATGGTAAAATCAATAGTGTTGTTCAAAAGTGCAACTCGTCCCGCAAAAAATAAGCCCTCACATAGCCATATTGACGGAAAAATAAAAAAATTATGGCTCTGGGAAGAAAGGGAGCGAAAAACAAACGCAAAAACAAAAATAACCCCGGTCGTTAAGGGGTTAATTACTAATAGTCAAGTTTGACATTAATAGTCAATATCAGACCTCAATAGGGGTGTAAAAAGTGTCCCTCTAACTAATGTTTGTGTAATAGGGGTGAGAATTTTTGCATCAATCAATAGATGGAAACACGGGTATTACATACCTGGTAATGTGTTTTTTTCATGAGACATGACGGCACCACGAGAGAGGGGATCCGCCCAATCAGGACAGCAAGCCTTCAAGATAAAATTGGCGGCTCCTCTCTCTGCATCAGTTGTTTTACAGGGCACGAGAGGAACTCCGCAGGTTAGTGTACATGTACATATAAATAATACATCCTTTAACCTATTAAATTTCCGACACCCAAGGGAGTGTATAATGCTAATAATGCACCCAACTAATGATGTGATCCAATAGGGAGGGAATATAAGGGTGCCGTCATGTCTCATGAAAAAACACATTACCAGGTATGTAATACCCGTGTTTTTCCATTTTACATGACGGCACCACGAGAGAGTTACAGAGATTTGTATTCTCTTAGGGAGGGATCACTGCTTGTAACACTCTTCTCCCAAATATGAGATCAGAGGTAGCAAATAGGTCTAACCTATAACGTCTGACAAAGGTAGATGGAGCAGACCAAGTGGCCGCTTTACTGAAATGGTAAATGGGAGCGTCTGCTCTCTCCGTCCAGGAAGTCGTCACGGCCCTCGTGGAGTGGGCTTTTAGGCCTTCTGGAATATCCCTGCCTGCACTGTTATCTGCTGGCATAATGACCTGTCTCACTCATCTAGCTACAGTTTGTCTAGAGGCTTTTAAGGCCCCTCCTTGCCCCTTGGGATGAGACAAATAATGCCCCCTGTTTTCTCCAAGGTCTCGTTACCTCCAAATACTGCAGGAGACATCTCCTCATATCTAGGCCATGAAGCCTCTCCTCCTTCTGGTCGTTAGGGTCAGGACAAAAGAGATGGTAAGGTTATTTCCTGAGCCCTATGGAATTTTGATATCACCTTGAGAAGGTATGCTGGATCTAATTTTTAACACAACTCTATCATCTATGGCCTGAGTGTAGGGAGGGTCTTATTGATAATGCGAGTAACTCCTCAACCTACTGGCCGACGCAAGCGCCTTTAATAAGACTGTTTAATGTTAGAATCCTTATCTAATGTGTTTTTAAATGGTTCCAACTGACTGTTAAAGATGACAGGACTAAATTTAGATCCCAAGGAGGAGGAGTAGAGGACGGACAGAGTTAGGTCTAGTACAGGC
The DNA here is from genome assembly GCF_039654945.1 of Dendrobates tinctorius. NCBI lineage: Eukaryota > Metazoa > Chordata > Amphibia > Anura > Dendrobatidae > Dendrobates > Dendrobates tinctorius. Next base: position 40,130,758 of record NW_027361770.1, on the reverse strand, counting down.
CTGGATAAACCTGGCCACCCACCTATTGTTTGTCAGGTCGCAGCTGAATAAGGCTGCCAGGGCTGAGACGTGTACTTTGAGGGTACTGACAGCTAACCCTAATCCTAAACCTTTCTGCAAAAATTCCAGTATTGCCACTATCAGGACTTTCCCTTCCCGTATTGGGTCTGAGGTAGATAAGAATTTTCACATATCCTCCTGTTATGATTGAGTCACCGTAGGAGGCAAAAACAGAAATGCTAGCTAAGTCCAGAAAACCAGAGAGGTTGGCAGCTATCGGATTGCAGACCCCTGATCCTATCCACAACAACTAACAGTAGCCGTGGGGGGTTCCTACGATGCCCTAGACCCCTCGATCACAGCCGGAGAATTAAATAGGCCTAAAGAAAGAAAGGGGAAATCTAAACTGCCCCAGAGCAGACCCCAAAGCAATAGGCAGCCCCCCAACATATCACGACGGTGAAGCAAGATGAAAACACTAACACAGACAGAAAGATAGACTGAGCAAAGACGGGGCCCAAGCTAACTAGATAGGAAAGGACAGGAAGGCTGCTGTCTGCAATCCGTGAAAAACCCTATAAAAATAAGAGCCAACAGACTAACAGTGAAAAAGGCCCTGAAGACGTTAGGCTTCAAAAAAAGCTATGTCAGTACTCAGGAATATTCTGAAGACAGAGCAACAGGCAAAAGGAGATTCAGCTCACCCCAGCAGGGAATGGCAGAATCCAGAAAAGCAAGGAAAACAAAAACAAAAAACAAATGCTAACAGGCAAAGCAGAAAACTTAGCTTTAGAGGAGCAGGAATCAGACTGGTGTCCTAGAAGTCCACAGAGAAATCACCCGCAGGGCAGAAGGGCGTCGGCAGCCTTATATCCAGTCCGTGACTCCACTCAGCCAGTCATCCTTATTAGGCTCAGGTGCCTGATAATCAGCAGGGCTGTGGAGTCGGTAAGCCAAACCTGCGACTCAGACTCCTCAATTTCCCTTACACCGACTCCGACACATATTGCTTATATTTAAGTGAAAAATTTATTGTAGTACAATGTGAACCTCAGACATTTAATCATTTTTATGATCCAATAATCAAGATATTTATATAGAACAGAATATATATTGGTGTACTACCCAGTTTTCATTCTTTTTGGTACAGATACGATATGGATAGACAGATATGGATAAATGGATAGATAGAGCAGATTTCTAATTGCTATTGAAAACATTATCTATGAGCTCAAAAACCTTTCAGGTGATGAAGTTTTTTAAAAAGATGATCAGCTTTTGCAGCTGAAAAACGTATCCTCAAAAAACACAGGAAAAACGCTGTGTGTGAATGTAGCCTTAGATCAGGAATATAACAGCCATTTATAGGACATTTCATAACTTTCCCAAACTCCTATGAAAAAATATTCAGCACATCCTGCATTGAATTACTGTACCCAATTTATTATATATTTTAGGAGTCGGAGTCGGTCCATTTTATACCGACTCCAACTCCGACTCCACCAAAATGAGCACCGACTCCGACTCCACCTCCACAGCCCTGATAATCAGGCTCATTACCTTCCTTTACCAGAATAGGGAGTTCACCAGACCTCAGTGACGAAGGGGAAAATGAACTCACAACAGTACCTCCCCCTTGAGGAGGGGTCACCGAACCCTCAACCACGCCACCAGGGCGATCAGGGTGAGCCCGATGAAATGCACGCACCAATCTTTTGGCATGAATATCAGAGGCAGAGAACCAGGAATTATCCTCCTGACCATAACCCTTCCACTTAACCAAATACTGGAGTCTCCGTCTAGCCAGACGGGAATCCAGTATTTTCTCTACCTCATATTCCATGTTACCTTCAACCAATACAGGGTCCGGAGGTGCCACCCCAGGAACAACTGGTTCAACAAACCTCTTCAACAAGGACTTATGGAACACATTATGGATTTTAAATGTGACAGGAAGAGCCAAACGAAAAGAGACCGGATTAATAATCTCCAAAATCTTGTAAGGTCCAATAAATCTAGGCTTAAACTTAGGAGAAGCCACCTTCATAGCAATATTTTTTGATGATAACCACACCATATCATCAATCTTAAACTGGGGACCAATGGTCCTATGTCGATTGGAAAACCGCTGGGCCTTTTCCTGGGAGAGAGATAACTTATCCACCACTTGGTCCCAGATCTGGTGCATTCTCTCCACCACAGTGTCAACACCTGGGCAGGCAGAAGGCTCCACCTGCCCTGAAGAAAATCGAGGATGAAACCCAAAGTTACAAAAAAAAGGTGACATCAAAGTGGCAGAACTAGCTCTATTATTTAAAGCAAATTCGGCCAAGGGCAAAAATGAAACCCAATCATCCTGATCAGCGGAAATAAAACATCTCAAATACGACTCCAAGGTCTGGTTTGTTCTCTCTGTCTGCCCATTGGTCTGAGGGTGAAAAGCAGAGGAGAAGGACAACTGAATTCCCAGCTTGGAACAGAAAGTCCTCCAAAATCTAGACACAAACTGAACTCCTCTGTCAGATACAATATTCTCAGGAATCCAGTGTAAGCGAACCACCTCTTGCAAAAACAGGGGCACCAACTCAGAGGAAGATGGCAACTTAGGGAGTGGTACAAGATGAACCATCTTAGAGAACCTATCACAAATCACCCAAATAACAGTCATTCTTTGAGAGAACGGCATATCAGAGATGAAATCCATTGAAATATGGGTCCATGGCCTCCTGGGGACCGGCAAAGGCATCAACAACCCACTAGAGCGAGAACAAGATTTAGACCGGGAGCAAGTCCCACAGGACTGCACAAAATTCCTGACATCATGAGACAAGGTGGGCCACCAAAAGTGACTCACCAGATCTCTAGTACCAAAAATACCTGGATGACCAGCCAATGCAGAGCAATGAACTTCAGACATCACTCTCTTCTTCCACTGGTCAGGAACATACAACTTTCCACTGGGACAACGCTCAGGTTTGTCCTCCTGGAACTCTTGCAGAGCAAGTCTCAAATCGGGCGAGATGGCAGAAAGAACTACCCCTTCGCCTAAGATGGTAGCAGGCTTGGTCACCACAGGAGAATCAGCAAAGAAACTCCTAGAGAGGGCGTCTGCCTTGACATTCTTAGTTCCAGGAAGAAAAGAGACCACAAAATCAAAACGTGTAAAAAAACAAGGCCCACCTAGCCTGCCTAGGGTTCAAGCGTTTAGCCGACTCTAGGTAAATCAAATTCTTGTGGTCAGTGAGGACCACAACTTGATATTTAGCTCCCTCTAACCAATGTCTCCACTCCTCAAATGCCCATTTCATGGCCAACAGTTCCCGATTCCCCACATCATAGTTACGTTCAGATGGAGAGAACTTTTGGGAAAAGAAAGCACAGGGATTCATTTTAGATGTTACAGGATCCTTTTGGGACAAAACAGCTCCTGCACCAATCTCAGAAGTATCCACCTCTACCTGGAACGGGAGTGAGACATCAGGTTGCCGCAAAACCGGGGCGGAGGTAAATCTTCACTTCAGCTCCTGAAAGGAAGCAACAGCCTCCGGAGACCAATTCAACACATCAGCACCCTTCTTAGTCAGATCAGTCAATGGCTTGGCAATACTAGAAAATTTTGCTATAAATTTCCGATAAAAATTAGCAAAACCCAAAAACTTCTGGAGGGCCTTCAAAGAAGTGGGATGAACCCAATCATAAATGGCCTGTACCTTGGCCGGGTCCATTTCAATAGTTGACGGAGACAAAATAAATCCCAAAAATGAAATCCTCTGTACTCCAAAAAGGCATTTCGATCCTTTGACATACAGGGAATTCTCCCTCAAGATCCGGAACACAGTCCGAATATGTTCCACATGAGAATCCCAATCCTTGGAGAAGATCAAAATATCATCCAGATAGATAATCAAAAATTTATCGACAAAGTCTCGGAAAATATCGTTCATGAAGCACTGGAAGACGGAAGGGGCATTAGTGAGCCCAAAAGGCATCACCAGGTACTCAAAATGTCCCTCCGGAGTATTAAACGCCCTCTTCCATTCATCCCCCTGCTTAATGCGGATAAGATTATACGCCCCCCTGAGGTCAAGCTTGGTAAACCAGCAAGCACCTCTAACTCTAGAGAATAGATCCGAAATCAGGGGTAACGGATACTGATATTTAATAGTAATCTTATTGAGGGCACGATAATCAATACAAGGCCTTAAAGAACCATCCTTTTTGGCCACAAAAAAAAACCCGGCACCTAAGGGTGAAGAGGATGGTCTAATATGACCCTTCTCCAACGCCTCCTTAATATAGGACCGCATAGCCTCGTGCTCGGGTACAGATAAATTGAAGAGCCGACCCTTGGAAAATTTACACCCCGGGCTTAGTTCAATTGCACAGTCATAACTCCTATGAGGAGGCAAGGACGCAGACTCATTCTCACTAAATACATCATAAAAGTCCGCCAGATAGTCAGGAACATCATGCGACTGAGGAGAGGTGGAAAAAACCGGAGCCTCACTAAAGGCACACCGACAACCCCAACTCACCACAGACACAGATTTCCAATCCAAAACTGGATTATGAATTTGCAACCAGGGAAACCCCAGAACAACGGCATCATGCAGACCATGCAACACCAAAAATCTGCAATTTTCTTGATGGTCTGGGGTGACCCGCATGACCACCTGGGTCCAAAACTGAGGTTTATTTTTAGCCAAAGGAGTAGCATCAATCCCCCTCAAAGGGATAGGCGTCTGCAGAGGTGTAATCGGAAATCCACAACGTTTAGCAAAATCCAAGTCCATTAGGTTTAGCGCTGCTCCCGAATCCACAAAAGCCTTGGCGGAAAATGTGGACAGGGAGCAGATCAGAGTAATTGCCATAAGAAACTTAGGTTGAACACCACCAACAGAAAACGTATGTGCAAAGCGTTTCTCTCGTTTAGGACAAACAGAAATAATATGCGAGGCATCTCCACAGAAAAAACACAGCTTATTACGCCTTCTGAACTCCTGACGTTGCGCCTTAGACAAAACTCTATCACATTGCATAGGTTCAGACGTCTGTTCAACCGGTGGCGACACCTCTCGTGCAATCCTGCGTTCACGTAAACGCCGATCAACCTGAATGGCTAATGACATAGAATCGTCCAGACCAGAGGGAACAGGAAATCCCACCATAGTATCTTTTACGGCTTCTGACAAACCCTTCCGAAAGAGAGCAGTCAAGGCATTATCATTCCAGTTAGTAAGGACCGCCCACTTTCAGAACTTTTGACAGTACAACTCTGCAGAATCTCGACCCTGGTTCAATGCCAACAGGGTCTTTTCAGCCTGATCAATAGCATTAGGTTCGTCATACAACAACCCCAAAGCTTGAAAGAATGCGTTCACATTAGTCAGAATAGGATCATCTGGTTTCAAAGAAAACGCCCAATCCTGGGGATCGCCACGCAGCAAAGAGATGACAATTTTAACCTGCTGCGCGGAGCTCCCTGACGAGTTATGCTTCAAGGCAAAAAATAATTTACAATTATTTTTGAAACTCAAAAATTTAGATCGATCCCCAAAAAATACATCAGGTGTAGGGATCTTTGGTTCAACAGCATGCGAACGAGCAAGGTAGGCAGAAATTCCCCGCACTTCCGCAGCGAGCTGCTCCACACGATCAGACAATTGCTTTATCTCCATTGAGAGAAAAAAAAATTCCCCCTACGGCTTCAGAGATAGAGGAAAGAATATACACACACTTTTTTTTTTTTTTAAACACAATTCTTTTCTGCTATTGAGTACCCTAGGATCTGCGGTATGGCGGGTGATTCTGTTATGATTGAGTCACCGTAGGAGGCAAAAACAGAAATGCTAGCTAAGTCCAGAAAACCAGAGAGGTTGGCAGCTATCAGATTGCAGACCCCTGATCCTATCCACAACAACTAACAGTAGCCGTGGGGGGTTCCTACGATGCCTTAGACCCCTCGATCACAGCCGGAGAATTAAATAGGCCTAAAGAAAGGGGAAATCTAAACTGCCCCAGAGCAGACCCCAAAGCAATAGGCAGCCCCCAACATATAATGACGGTGAAGCAAGATGAAAACACTAACACAGACAGAAAGATAGACTGAACAAAGACGGGGCCCAAGCTAACTAGATAGGAAAGGACAGGAAGGCTGCTGTCTGCAATCCGTGAAAAACCCTATAAAAATAAGAGCCAACAGACTAACAGTGAAAAAGGCCCTGAAGACACTAGGCTTCAAAAAAGCTATGTCGGTACTCAGGAATATTCTGAAGACAGAGCAACAGGCAAAAGGAGATTCAGCTCACCCCAGCAGGGAATGGCAGAATCCAGAAAAGCAAGGAAAACAAAAACAAAAAACAAATGCCAACAGGCAAAGCAGAAAACTTAGCTTTAGAGGAGCAGGAATCAGACTGGTGTCCTAGAAGTCCACAGAGAAATCACCCGCAGGGCAGAAGGGCGTCGGCAGCCTTATATCCAGTCCGTGACTCCACTCAGCCAGTCATCCTCATTAGGCTCAGGTGCCTGATAATCAGGCTCATTACCTTCCTTTACCAGAATAGGGAGTTCACCAGACCTCAGTGACGAAGGGGAAAATGAACTCACAACATCCTCCTACAAAAATGTTTGTAGTCACTGGTTTTCAGCTACTGAGTAAGGTGGATATTAACGCAGCCCAGATCTCTGAGGGACGCTGTTTTAGAGGGTCCTAGACCTCTGTCACTCACATTACTCTCAGCCAATAGAACCATGGCCTTATCGGCCAAAAATGGGCTATCAAAATCACTCTGGCTCTGCCCTCCCTGATCTTCCTCAGAACCGCTGCTTTGAGGCATTCTGGAGGGAAGGCATACGGGAGACCTGATGTCCACTCTATCCTGAAGGCGTCTACTGCCAATGGTCTGTCCACTGGACTTAGGGAGCAGAATTTCTGAACGTTCCTGTTGGCTTTTTTGAGGCAGAGAGATCTATACTGGGATTTTCCCACATGTGTCCTATCCGTTGAAAAAAAGATTCTTTTTGGTACTATTTTCCTTGCCTCAAGTGGTTCCTGCTCAGACAGTCTGCCTTCAGGTTGTCTATACCTTGGATATGCAGGGCCAATAATGAGAGGGACTGGTGTTCTGCCAGAGTCATGATCCGGCCTCAAGCTGTTTAGCGGAGGCCCTTTGACAAGAGCAGTCACATTCAGCCTGAAAGGGCCGGTGATTATCTGCCTCAAGGACTGAGAACGGGTGTCTCCCTGGTGGTTTAGCTATGCAACCACTGCTTAGTTGTCCTGATAGGACTCTCACGTGGTGTTCACTAAGTGTGGTAACAATTCCTCTGGTGTTTTTTCGATTGTTAGAAGTTCTCAATCGTTCGAGGACAGATTCTTTTCCTCCTGGGCCCAGGGATCCTGGAGCCATAATTTGTGTAGGTGGGCTCCCCACCGCCAAGGACTAGTGTCCGTTGTGACCACCTTGGAGGTAGTGTGTGTGTGTGTGTGTGTGTGTGTGTGTGTGTGTGTGTGTGTGTGTGTGTGCGCGCGCCGGGTACTCCCCTCAGAGAGGACTGTCTGTAACCACCACCTGAGTGACTGGAGTACAGAGTCCGGAAGGGTGAGCTTTTGCTCCAACCTTCCCTGCAGTTCCCTGTTGTTCTGCAGCACACACCTTTAGAGTTCCTTTTTGTGGAACTGGGCCCATTTCATTGTTGGTATGCAGGAGGTGAGGGACCCCAACACCAACATGGTCCTCCACAGAGCTATCTCTGGCTTTTTTTATCTCCCTTGTCTTCCTCTGGGAGGTGATGCTCCTGCTCCACCGAGTTCATTGTTAACCTCAAAAATTTCTAGATCATTGCTGGTTCCAGTTTGGATTTTTTATTTTTTGAGGTCCAGCTGCCATCCTAACATCTATAGTGTTTTCATCACTATTCTGACTTGATCTTGACAGTAAGGGAGATTTCTTCCCTATTATTAAGAAGTTGTCCCAATAGGGTATCATCAGAGCATCTTTCCCTCTGAGGTGCGCTGTGATTTCTGCGATTAGCCTTGTGAAAACTTGAGGGCTATCACTACTGCACAGGGCAGGGCCCTGTATTGGAAGTGACACTACCGAGACCGCTCCGGACTGTCACTCTAAGACGTATATGGCCTTATTGCCGGATCTGGTGAGAAGTGTTCATGAGATCTCGGAACTGTTATATAACATTCGAGGAAAGAGGAATTCTACTGCTGGCCTTATCGTCTCCACCGGGATTATCAGATACCTATTGAGGTCTTTTCAGAATTATAATTGACCTCCAGGAACTTATCTGGGGCTTCTATCGAAATCTTTTCCAGGACATGTTTGTCTAGGAATGAGGTTGTTTCCCCTTCCAGACCGTCTTTCTTTGACAGGATTGTATATGTCCTCTTGGAAGCCTGTGGTGGAACCTTAACTTCAGACCTGATCCCACAATTTGCCGGATCCAGGTGCTGGACGAGAACCTCTCCCAAGCTGGGAGGAAGGGATTTTTGGTGTCTTTGGAGGGTTTGCTATAATAGAAGCCTCTCCCACCTATGGATCGTTTGTCAGAGCTGTTTCTGTCTCGATCCTTATATTGCCATCTCCTGGATTTCCGGCCCTTCCGAAAGGAGCGCCGAAAGAGGCCTGAAGATGGCTGTCTTTTGGGAAAATTTTCTTTTTTGTTGTCGGTTTTCCCTCAAACGTCATCCAATGTCTGACCAAAATAGGAAATTTCCTTCACACGGTAAAGGGCAGAGTTACATCTTTGCCTGTGTGTCCCCCAGCCAGCATTTAAACAATCCTGCACAGCGTCCTATATTAGGCCTCTTTCACACTTCCGTTTTTTACAATCAGTCACAATCCGCCAGGTTTTGAAAAAAAACGGATCCTCAAATTTTTTTTGAGGATCCGTTTTTTTCCCATTGACTTGCATTAATGGCGGATTGTGACGGATTGCTGTCCGTTGCATCCGTTTTTTGTGAGGATCCAAAAAAAATTCATTCTCTCTCTCTCTCTCTCTCTCTCTCTCTCTCCTTCCCGGCCAGCGATTCCTTTAAATTTCTTCATTTTCAGGATCCGTCTGAAAACGGATCCTGTGCCATCCGTTCACATCAGTTGAGAACGGATCCGCTTGTCCGCCTTTTTGGCGGATTATAACTGATGCAAAAAACTGAAGTGTGAAAGAGGCCTTAGCTAAAGTTCTTTGCGCTTGCGGGCTGGTCTCCCCTTCCGGTCCCAGCCCAGCCAGCCTCAAGCTGCATTGTGGACGCCACCTGACGTATGCAGTCATGCTCAGCCTAGAATGGCCGGTGGCCTAATTTGCTGTATAGCCTTGCTGAATCCTGCTGAAGTTTCAGCTAGCAATACTGCCGCTGCTCTTATGGCTGGTATTGCCTCTAGGATAGTCTCCCTGGGGATTCTTTGCTCTAGGTGATCCTCTAGGTTATTCAGCCATATCTTAAGGGATCTAACCACACCAGTGGCCGCAATGGCCGGTCTAAGTGTTTCAGCTGAGGTCTCCCAGGCTGATTTAAGACAATTATCTGTCTTTCTATCAGAGGTTCTTTCAGGGAACCTAAATCCTCTAAGGAGCAGGGAGGACTTTCTGGCGACCTTTGATATCGCTACATCAATTTCGAAGCCTCATCCCAGGATGAGAATGCCTCTTCATCAAAAGGGTACCTCCTTTACAGCGAATTGATTATGGGACTTCCTCTCTGGTTTTTCCCATTCCCTTTTAATGAGTCATTGCCAAAATAGGGAAGGCTTTACATTTTTCCTCATAGCAAGCTTGTCGAACATAAGTTCTATGGCTTTTGTATCTACCAGCCCCACGGTAGGTCAGACTGCTTTAATAAGCTTGTCCGTACTGTATCCTCTACTAGGAACTTATCTTTCTCATCTGAGCTACCTTCTCAGTAGCGAGATTTAACAGAGTCCTCCTCTGATCCCAATGGTCTTCCTGAGAGATCAATGAGGGGCTTGTCTATCCCTTGCTTTGCTATCCATGTTTGTTGACTGCAAAGCCCTTCCTGATTGTAGACTTCTGACAATCAGGGATCTTCAGCTCTCAGCAGAGCAGGTGTCTCTTCCGCTACTGTTCTAACAGTACAGTTCTGACACAACCCCTTATTCCTAAGGAATTTTTTTTTTTTTTTTTAAAACATAAGGAATATTCCTTATTCCTAGCTTTTAATTTACTCCTTTTTTAGGGACCTCCAATGCTCTACCCCACCAATGCATGTAAGAATAGGGGAGAGAGGAGACAAGAGAGAGAAAGAAAGAGAACAGATATTATCGTACTGGACTTTCTCGAAGCTCACTCACCACTCGGACTCTTTACAAGACGGGTACCGGATCTGGAGGCTGACTGGTCTGTACACATGACTCCCATCGGGACTGTGGACCCCCTCATTGTTAACACCATGACGATCCTCCCGTACGCTGTCCGAGTGGCTTCCACTGTAGTTATGGCGCGTCTGGCTCCTCTCATCTGTGCGAGACTGCCACTCCTGCACCTCCTGGCGCGGCTGTAAGTGCTCTGGCAAAAAAGGCTCTCAATCTTAACAAGTTAGCTGCTGCCGCTTTCAGATGAGAACAGTCACATTCAACCTAGAATGGTTGGTGACCCCTGCCAGCACTTCTGACAGCATTACCCCATTTTTTTTTTTTTTAAATTAACTGATCACCTGGTTGATCCTGCACCTGCGCTTCCTGGGTGTTATCCACATGCACACTACATCAGACTTGTTTGCACTCCCAGTAACCACTACTGGTGTGCACTGATCTCCTTTCGTGCATGCCCTGGAGCGCGCCAGCCTTTCCTCCGGGTGCGCGCTCCCTTTCTACGCTCGGGGAGTCTTTCTGGTCAGTTCCTGGTGCACGTCTCTGTCCTGCCACTATCGGGCGCATCCCTTCCGATGCGCTCCCGGCGTTCTCCTGACACCCGGCCGCCATGACACCCGGCACCGCCGCCCCCTCCCTCCCTGGACCTGCCCGGAGGGGGCGATAACGCTGCACCACCCCTGGCTACCAAGACGCCCCTTCACCTCCTCCATACCTGTGCTGGATTTTACCTGGAGGGAGCGATCACGCCGCTGGCCACCACTGTTCTGCAGGTACTGCATCTTCTTTATGGCCCTAACGGTGACCGGCGTCCTGGGCTCAACAGGGAGGGATTCCGAGAGGGTCCTCCAAGGAGTCTTACCTCTGCCCGGGCACCGATGTGCTTCACGGGCGGCATGGCCACCACACGTCAAAAGGGAGGGAGCATAAATGTGGCCTCCGTGGACTTCTATGGGGTATGTCGGCATCTGGGACGGTATATTCAATGTGGTCTCCGAGGCCTCAAACTTCACCCGGGCAATAGCCTCGCGGGCTGTGGCCATGCACTCGCTCAGGGGGGGCATAGGAATATATGGCCCCCGAGGCGACTACCGGTACCTGGCGACGGGTGTAGCAGACTGGTGCCTGCCAGTAATCACCCGACCCAGGCATCCTCTTTCTTCCAGAATCTTCAAGAGGTTTTCATCTTGAGGGTTCCCCATCGAGGACAGGAAACCAACTGATGCGGAGAGAGGAGCCGCCCCTTTTATCTTGAAGGTTTCCTGTCCTCATTGGGCGAATCCCCTCTCTCATGGTGCCGTCAAGTAGAATGGAAAAATGCAACTAGCAATATCAATGTAATAAACACTTTACATTTTATTGTAGCTCTTGGCACAGAAAAGGGTATATTTCAGACAAACTTCAAAAGTTGCAATGTAAATGCAATCTAATACCCAGGAGTCCATAATACAACTGTTTGTTCCATTAACTTATGAGTACCGCTACAAGGGCCATCTTTCAAATATAGCAATAGCTATAATAGAGTTTGATTTCAGTACAAGTTAGTAAAGCAATAACATACTGTATCTCAACTGCAAGTAGAAGGTGCTATGGCAGAGTAGTTTTTTTATGATAGCCGCCTTCTACATTGGATTCAGAAGACAGCCAGAATAGTTGGAGCTCTACTCATCCAACCTATGTAGACCACCATCAGGGGTGAGCAGGGTCTAGTTGCATGTTAGGGCCATATATCACTTTAGCAGACACAAAAGTACCTTTACCTGCTCTTCCATCCCAGCTTCATTTTGCTGATTGATGCAGTCACAGGAATCTGTTGTGCTCTTCCTCCTCTGATTGGTGGAGCAGCTGGAACTAGAGGCTGCTACTTCTTCAGAGGATGAAGCAGACAGCGCTGCCCAACACCATGTGGAAGGACCTTCATAAAGAAGTGTGACTAGCTACATACATTCATGGAAGCTTATTAGATGTTTGGGGAGGAAAGGGTGAAACTCAGCTGTAGGGGAACAGATGGGGTACATATCCTGGGGCAAGCAGAAATAGGAGAATAACGTTCAGTATGTCTCATTCTGTGTGATTAAATGAAGCCTCAGGTGACTACTGCAGTGTAGTACTGCCTTCTTGAGCATTCACAAGGCACCATCAAAGCCAGGATACTTACACCCAACTTCACTATATCTGAATCCTTCTTGTTCTTCTGTGACTGCCCTGTAGAAAGGCAGCCTAGTACATCCGATCTTACTGGAGTCAAGACAAAAATGACACTAAAGTTTCTTTGGCAATTGTAATTTCTCTATTGCAGTCTTCCACTATGAGGTGTCGTACACTAGTGGGGTCTCCGGTAGCATTTGTTGTGTGTGTAACACATTACGGTATGGCTGCACACTATATATGCTGAATGGTATACGAGACCTTAGACTAAGGATAGGGCCAGTGCTTTGTATTTGCCAGCCATCCCCTGTGGACCATAAAAGCAAGTCAACTATTTGGCTATGAACAGTTGCACCGTTCTTTGTTTTGAGGTAAAAGCGCTTTATGAACAGAGATCAGGAACTTCTGTGCACCTCTGATTAAGAACATAAAGTTAATTAAGCAGCTATAACCAAATTCATAATGCATAGTTTGATAAATGAAGACAATTTATATTTGATGTGAACTCTCATTTTCATATCAACACTTCAAAGAAAAAAGTCATAAGACCTGAAATAAAACATATCAAGAACATGAACTGTATTGGCTGTCACATTGTCTCCAACTGTACAATGCCATTAAGACTTAAATGACCCACAAAGCAAAGTATTTAAAAAAAAAAAGCAACACATGAAAGTTTTGCTGCCAAATATAATTTACAATCAATAGTGCATAATGGGAATTGGTCTCTACATCCTAATCCTCAGATGTTGAATACAAACACCAGCAGCTCTGGCCTATATGGTCCTTACGTGTAGAGGTAGGTTTCTAAAGGCTGCACAGACTGTTATGAACCCGGAACACATGTCCGCTTTAAAAGGACTTCTTCATACTGCTTTTCAGAAAGAAGTCCCTCTGTCACAGTTTTGCTCTCTTCAAATTTTGGTAGCACAACTGCAATGTAACCTTCTGTCAGTGGCTGAATTGGAGAGAAGAAAAAACACAACATAAATAATTGGCTCAAAAACTCTGTGTTCTGCTCCGTGTCCTCATCTCAGTGGCCCATCCAGTATAACACAGTACCTGGGTGTCAGGGCTCTGTTATACTAGCAAGGCATGCTATTGCCACTGTGCCCCCAGCGTTGTTACACAGATCTCTTCTTAAGCACAGCAAAAAAATTATTACAAAACCAGTATAAAAGGAACAATTTCATATTTACAGCTGGCCTTTCAGTTTATTATTAATAGTGGACACAATTCAACCAATTAAAAGGCGTACAATGAGGTCAGGAGATGGTTTCTATCTTACAAATAAATATGAAATGCTAGAATTAAGGCCATTTTCATATTCGAGTCACCTACTAGAACATTAGCTGTCCTGGTTAATTTTTGGATATATAACATTGGATAATATTCCCTTTATTCCCTCAATTATTTTTCTGCTCTTTACTCTTCTAGAAAAGGAGGCCTTAATTAAGATTCTGAGATAGCTGTTTTGTTTGGACATACAGTATATACACTGCTCAAAAAAACAAAGGGAACATTAAAATACCATATCCTTGATATCACAGAATGAAATATTCCAGTTGCAAAACTTTATTCATTACATAGTGGAATGTGTTGAGAATAATAAAACAAAAATTATGTAAATCAAAATGAATATCCCTTGGGGGGTCTGGATTTGAAATGATACTCAAAATCCAAGTGGAAAATCTAATTACAGGCTTGAACCAACTTTAGTGGCTATGTCTCAAGACAAGGAAATGCTGCTCCGTAATGTGTGTGGCCTCCATGTGCCTGCATAACATCCCTACGCCTGGGCATGCTTCTGATTAGGGGTGGATGTTCTCCTGAGGGATCTCCTCCCAGATCTGGATTAAAGGATCAGTAAACTCCTGGACAGTCTGTGGTGCAACGTGGTGTTGGTGAATGGAAAGAGACATGATGTCCTAGATACGCTCCATTGGATTCAGTTCTGGGGAACAGGTAGGCCAGTTCATAGCATCAATACCTTCATCACGCAGGAATTGCTGACACGCTTCAAGCACATGAAGCCTAGCATTGTAATGCATCAGAAAGAACTCAGGGTCCACTGCACCTGTATATGGTCTCGCAATGGATCTGAGGATCTCATCCCAGCACAGAATAGCAGTCCAAAGAAATGCCTCCCCACATCATTATTGACTCACTGCCAAACCAGTCATGCTGCAAGATGTGACAGACAGCAGAACGGTCTCCACCGCTTCTCCAGACTGTCACATGTGCTCAATGTGAACCTGCTCTCATCTGTTAAGAGCACAGGGTGCCAATGACAAATCTGCCAATCTTGGCGTTTCCTGGCAAATGCCAATCGCCCTGCACGGTATCAGGCTGTAAGCACAACACTCAGTTGTGGACGTCGGGCTCTCATACCAACCTCATAGAGACTGACAGTTTGAGCAGACATTTAGATGTTACTAGCCTACTGGGGGGCTCTGGCACTGATCCTCATGTTCCTTTTTGCACAAAGAAGGAGGTAGCAGTCCTGCTGCTGGGTTGTTGTCTTCCTACGGCCCCCTCCACCTCTCCTGATGTAATGATCTATTTCCTGGTATCTGCTCCATGCTCTGGACACTGTTTACAGACAAAGCTAACCTCAGCTCGCATTGATGTGCCATTCTGGATATGCTGCACTACCTAGCTAAGCAACTTCTGTGGGTTGTAGACACCGCCTCATGCTACTTTACCTCTATGGGTGAGAGCAATGACAAAATGCAAACATGACCAAAACAGACAAAACTGATGAAAACAGAGAAATGGTCTGTGGTCAACCCTGCAGAACCACTCCTTGATAGGGGTTGTCTTGCTAATTGTCTATAGTTTCTACCTGTTGTCTGTTCCATTTGCACAAAAGCAGGATAATGTGATTCACAATCAGTGTTGCTTCATAACACTAATTATTTGTTTAGCAAGGTTGAACAGGTCATCTTATACTATGAGACATCAAAGTTTTCAGCAACGCGATAGTTACCTTTTCTTTAAGCAATTCAGGATTGTGAAGAATATTTTCATTTACTTCCAGTAACCGACCTCTAATACAACTAGGAGAACAGAAGTAAAAAAAAAAAAAAGAATCTAGAGATTTGAAAGGCAAATATAACATTCCATCTAAACATCCTTTCCCTCTTATTATACAATTCTCCCGTACATTTTATAGGAATCAGTTACTATGTCAACTACTTAGTCACTGCCTATTGTACTTCAAAGGAAAGTAATCTCCTAATAATGAAAAGAATCTCTTGGGCCAACATATTAAATTTTTCTTAAGTAGTTTACTGTAATGGAAAAATGTGCACCTGTAAATGGTATATTCATCACCGTCACAGCAGGTTATCCTACACAAAGGTGCAAACTCTGTTAAGAACTGAGCCCCCTGGATGCAAAAGGAAAACAAAATGTGTATTAAAAGCAATGTATTCAATTTGTTGCATCGTTATTATGAATATTGCACGAAGTCAGTAATACCATTCACCGTGTTCCTAGGGTGCCATATTAAAAGCCAAAATAAGAAGCAAAAAGGTTATACAAGAAGTTGTTTTTGTTCTCTTCCTTTCAAGTAATAATGGTTTCGATAAAATATGCACAGAAATACAGAACAAGAGAATTGCAGTGTGCAAACAACTGCTGAGCCCGATAATAACACTAAGCTGTAATAGAGGGGCTTGTGTGCACCACCAATAACAGCAGTGTGGTTATCATTAGGGTTGGAGGTAAAGCTATCCAACAACGTGGACTTGTTTGTAGGTAGGCACAATTAAATCTCCTGAAGGTACAACATGTATAGTACAGAAAGCCATGAGTGCCAATATACATCTCAGACTTCTATAGTACTGAAATGCACGTGTATAAAATACTTCTAACAGTCAAATGTTATCCAGTATGGGCTTAAATTGTGAGCCCCATCGGGGACAGTGATGATAATGTGTGCAAACTGTAAAGCGCTGCGGAATATGTTAGCGCTATAAAAAAAAAGATTATTAAAGGTTATTATTACACAGAAAAGTGCTATCCTATACAAGAGGAGGAGAGCTATGGATGAGTCTACATTTTTTGTCAAAAGACCACACTCCTCTGGTTGGTTTCTTTTTCTCATTGCAGCATTTAGGCTCAATGATTCTATGATAATCAAGTTGGAATATAGCACAAAGGTATACTTTAACACACCTGCCATTTACATCTATGACTAAGCCAGGGGCCAATATTATAATTGCTTTCATGAGACCCTTAGAGTGCCTGTCCTGATAAAACAAAATATACTTAAAACAACTTACTAATAAACTTAATTCAATCTGAGAATCCCTCTTCCCTTCCTGGATTCCTTCTTGACCCAGGACTAGCTAGTGCTTAAAACAAGACAGCTCAGTGCAGTATTTGAAGGGTGCTGGCTCCTTGCTTATCTATTGAAGAGTCCCTTCTCTTTCTAAGAAGCTATGTCCCCAATGTATGACTGACTTTTGCACTGCAGTGCTTTGGCCTTAGCCGTAGACCTCCGATCATCAAGAGAACTTTACTGTACTATTTAAAAAGAGAAATCGTACCAACATCTACCAGGATTATGGTGGCCAAATTACACACTTATTCCATCGGGTAAATGGAGGCCTGTGTGTGAACATAGCTTGATATGAAACAAACTAAGAAGTGATAATTATGAACATGATCAGCATCATCCCAATAAACCAGACATACATAACTGGGCATAAAACGTCCACTACTTACTCTTTTAGACTTTCCCGACACTTTATTCTGTAGCCTGCTGCAGTTGGCACTGATTTGATAGCTAATACTAGATATATTTTTGCCACTTTGAAGGACTGGGTGACATTCTGCCAGTGTAATGACACAAATTCTGAAAGATAAATAAGAGAACACAAAATAGTTATTAGGTGGTAACCCTCTTAAGGACACAGCCAATTTCCATTTTTACTTTTTTTTATTTTTTTTTTCCTACCCTTTTTCAAAGAGCCATATTTTTTATTTTTTTTTTTATCAACATAGGCGTGTGGTTTTTTTTTGTGGGACTAATTTTACTTTTGAATGACATCAATCAGTTTCACAAATGGTGTATGAAAATTATGCAATTCCACAAGTTTTTTTCTGTTACGTTTTAACAGCGTTCATAGTGTGGTAAAAATTATCTAGGAACATGATTCTTCAGGTCAGGAAGATTAACGGTACTACTAAACAGAGGATTTTTTTTTGCTATTTAAATAGTTTTTAAAAAGTAAATACCATACTTCGTTTGTATCACCACTTTCCAAAACTCAGAAAACTTATATTTTCTCCATTAAAAGGAGCTATAGATAGTTTTTAAAAAAGGTACCATCCAGAAAACCAGAAATAATTATTTGTTTTTCTTCTTTCCCTTTATGTTTACCGTATTTGTTAAATTATTTTAGATTTTGATAGATCAGACTTATTTGACAGTACCAAACAAGGTTATTTTTATATTTCTTTTTGTTTTTAATTGGGAAAAGGGGGTATGATTTGAATTTTTATATATATTTTTTACCTTTAAAGTTTGTTTGTTTTTTTAATCTGTGAGCATTTACATGCTTTTATTGTATACTGTAATAATAGAGAACTGCAGTATATAGTGCTCTTATGAAGTTATGAAGCCCCTTAAAGTGTGGGTGAACCGACTGGTGCTTGGAAAGGACACCTGGACAGGTTCACATAAGTTAAACGCCAATGTCAGTTACAGATGGCAGCATTTAAGGGTTTTACAGCTGTGATCACTGCTGTTAATGGCAGATGCGAACTGTGTAACACTGGAGGCACCTGCCCCTATGTAGAGCAGACTCTGCTCCTGAATCCACTCTCCACACCTTGGCCTGAGTATATATCAATCAGAGCTATAAGAAAAAGTAATCTCGAATATACTAGTACAGTTTAGATATTAGGTCTTTTAGTTTGTATACTTTTTTTATTATTCCCCGATCCACTATTAACATGTATGTAGTATATAGTGTGGGTGTCAAAAACCACATGGTGTTTGGTTGAGAAGTTGCATCCGGTGAATAAACTACACAGATTCTTTAAATCTTCTGGAGATCTGCTTTATTGCTTGTGTGGCTGTAGTCTCTTGTGGACAGATCATAGTATTCAGATTCCTAGCCAAGTTCTGATATTTCACTGAACCATGTGACAACTATAGAGCTTAGCCGACTCACTCAGCTTCTCCGTATGTTGACTCAATATAAAAGACTATGAGACTCTCCAAGACTGGAAAATGATAGCCAAGGCAGAGACCTGGAACTTGAGGGAACCGAGAGCCAAACTTAAAGCTTAAAACCCCACTGCAAAAGGAAGAGGAGAATCAAAAGGGAAAATGATCTAAGTCTTTGGATTTTTACCCAAGAAAAAAAGGCATTTCAAGTGTGATGGAAGGCATTCAAGCTCTGATAATCAGAAAGACCTGATCGGAAAGGCCTGAATCCTTCAAAACTGCAGCTTCACCAGCCATGCCGTTAAATTGAGCAACTGTGGAAGAAGGAGCCCTGGGAAAGTATATCCAGATGCAAGAGCTGGCGTCATGAAGAAAACGAGTCGGGGTCCTGTGATTAGAATTCTGTGATTAACAGGTAGTCTAAATTCTTAGGCTGAAATGGAACAAGATAACGTCTTCCCGAAACTAGCTAAGATTCCACTTCAAGAAGGAAGAGGGTATCATTCCATGCAAACATCAGTGTGCTCTGTTATGAATGAGTCACCGTAGGAGGCAAAAACAGAAATACTAGCTAAGTCCAGAAAACCAGAGAAGTTGGCAGCTATCGGATTGCAGACCCCTGAACCTATCAACAACAACTAGCAGTAGCCGTGGGGGGTTCCTACGGTGCCCTAGACCCCTCGATCACAGCCGGAGAACTAAATAGCCTAAAGACAGAAAGGGAAATCTAAACTGCCCCAGAGCAGACCCCAAAGCAATAGGCAGCCCCCAACATATGACGGTGAAGCAAGATGAAAAAACGCTCACACAGATAGAAAGATAGGCTGAGCAAATGATGGGGCCCAAGCTAACTAAATAGGAAAGGATAGAAAAGCTGCTGTCTGCAATCCGCCAAAACCCTATCAAAACAAGAGCCAACAGACTGATAGGGAAAAAAGCCCTGAAGACGCTAGGCTTCAAAAAGACTATATCAGTACTCAGGTATTTTCTGAAGACAGAGCAAAAAGGAATTCAGCTCACCCCAGCAGGGAATGGCAGAAATCCAGAAAAACAAGGCAAAACAAAACCAAAACACAAATACAAAAAGCAGAGCAGAAAACTTAGCTTTTGAGGAGCAAGAATTAGACTGGTCTCCTAGAATCCCTCAGAGAGCTCACCAGCAAGGCAGAAGGGCGTCGGCTGCCTTATATCCAGTCAGCAATTTCAGTCACCCAGTCATCATCATCCTGCACAGGTGCTTGGTAATCAGCCTCACTACCTTCCTTCACCGGAAGAGGGAGTTCATCAGACCTCAATGGTGAAGGGGAAAATGAACTCACAACAGTGCTCGCTATGTGATCAGGGGGGCCTTGTTGAAGACCTCCATGCTTGTCATGACTATTCTCCTGGGAAAGCTAACCTGTAGCTGGCGTTCATAGAAGATCGCTATTTTCACCATACGTAGCAGTGCTGATGCAAATGATTGCAGTTCAAATCACCTACTGTGACGATTAAATGCAGTGAAAAGAAAACATGGATTTTTGTGATAAAATCCTTTTCTCCGAGACGCTCATTGGGGGACACAGGTACTGTTGGTGTATGCTACTGCCGCCTGGAGGCTGACACTAAGTGAAAAAAAGAGGTTAGCTCCTCCTCCACCGTATACACCCTCACCCCAACTGCAGGCTGAAATCAGTTTAGTGCAAAAGCAGTAGGAGAACAACAAAATCAGCATTAATGCAGGTTGTGGAGGAAAGACCGGTTCCTCCCACGTCACCAATGTGACGTAACTACACAGGCACAGCTCTCCGGCGCCCCCTTCGTCTCTCAGGTCAGCAAGGGAACTGCACCTAGAGCAAATGGCCGCCGGGGGAGGATGTCCTGTTACCCGCTGGGTATTCTAAGATCCGTAATCAGAGTAAAAGCATCAGCCCAAGATCAATTTTATGGTTTAATTACCTAAAGAGCGCACTAGATAATTACAGAAATATACAGTAAGCTATACAACGGAATTACAGTGGATTTGCAGTCAGAGTAAAAATATAACAATAATGGTACAAGACAGATATTAAGCTGGGGGGTCAATTTACCAGGTTGTAGGTTCCATGTGGATGTCGGGAGCTCTGCAGTCGACAGGTACAAGAATCTTAGCTGCCGGACAGACCCCAAAGCGCGGGCCGCTGCTCCCTTGGCAGGTCTGTCCCCAGTTCCTTCTTAGATCATCATCTGGTTCTTCTGTGTGAGTGAGACTGTCTACCATGTGCTCCCAATTCTTAAGCATGCTGGGTTCCTCCCCCCTGTGTCAGAGGGTGGGCTAATAATCTCCACTCTTTAGCTCCCTGCAGAACTTATTCCCAATATCTAAGAAAGGGGGTAACTTCCTCCAGGATGATCGGATCAGGACACGAGAGGTACCAGTGAATGCGGTTTGTTTTGCCTGTCGTGTAGAGATCAAACATGGGCCCCATTGGGTCGCTGTGGAGGGCCAATCTCTATATCTCAGGTCCCAGAGCCCTCACCAACTCAGGAGTCGCAATGCCAGATGCGAGATTTCCACAGGGTCACTCGGATATTTTTTAGGAGTCTGTAACTCGAAAGGTGTGCTCATAATCCATGATCCTAGGATGGAGTCGAAGCGGCTGGGAGAGACAATGGATGTGTATTTCTGTATCCAGCTGGCAGGTATATTCTAATTGAAGCCCCCAGGCACCTTCATGCCCCATGCTGACGTGGCTCCTACTAAAGCTTTGAAGTTCTGTTTTGGCCTTATCTCATTATCATACTAAAAGACCTTGCTATTCAACATTGGAGCACTAAATCCTGTTTTCTTCAATATGCTTATAGGCCCTGGGGAGGTAGGAGCAGTTAGCTGCCTGTAATTCTTGTGAACTCAGACCAAAATGGACAGGCCAAGCTCAGACATGAGGCGAGCATTAGGCCCCATATCCAAGATGGCAGCTGCTCCTTCATCACACAGGTAACAGCGTGTCCAGAAAAAAACCACCCTAATATCAAACGAAAATGCATATTAAACAAACAAGAGCCAACTGGCTAACAGGGTGGGTGCTGTGTCCCCCAATGAGCGTCTCGGAGAAAAGGACTTTACGGTGAGTTTATCACATAAATCCATATTTCTCCTTCGCCTCATTGGTGGACACAGGTACTGTGGGACGTCCTAAAGCAGTCCCTGGGTGGGAGTTGACTCACCGATCCAAGCTACATGCACTTCCTGTCTAAAGGTGCTCCACTGCTGCTTGGAGAATCCTTCTACCTAGGCTCGCATCCGCTGAGGCCTGAGTATGGATATTGTTATGTTTGGCAAATGTGTGCAGGCTGGACGAGGTCGCAGGTCGCTGCCTTGCAAACCTTTTCCGTCGAAGCATGGTGCCGAAGCGCCCAAGAGGCGCCCACTGCCCGAGTAGAGTGTGCTCTGATCCCTGCTGGAACCGGAGCACCTTTGATGTGGTAGGACTCCTGAATAGTCAATCGAATCCACCTGGCTATGGTCGATTTTGAGGCAGAGAGTCCCTTCCTGCACCCCTCGGGGAGCACGAACAGCGTGTCTGTCTGACGAAATGGTGCCGTCCGTTACACGTACCTCCGGAGGGCTCTTACCAGGTCTAACGTGTGAAGAGCCTTTTCCACACGGTGTACCGGTGCTGGACAAAAGGAGGGCAAGACAATACCCTCATTAATGTGAAATGAGGAAACAACCTTTGGCGGAAAGGGCGTGGCTGGTCTGAGCACCAGGGCTGTGGAGTCGGTAAGCCAAACCTGTGACTCCGACTCCTCAATTTTCCTTACACCGACTCCAACTCCCACATATATTGCTGATATTTAAGTGAAAAATGTATTGTAGTACAATGTGAACATCAGACATTTAATCATTTTTATGATACAATAATCAAGATATTTAGATAGGACATAATATATATTTATTGGAATACAACTTTAGAACACAAAAACTAATAAATTGTAAATATGTAATACACTATGTAATATTGATTATATATATATCTATCACACTATGTAATAAACTGTGTAAGTGGCAAAAAACAGTTTTCAACAAAAAAAACATACTAAATAACATTTGTGCAGTCTCTGAATTTGTTCTATGAAATAGAATTGCCTCCATCAAATCCTCCTTCATAGATGACCTCAAATCTAACCTAATAATTTTAAGGCAAGAGAACAACCTCTCTACACTAACTTGGGTTGGAGGGAAAGCCAAACCACATGGGCAACATCTCTAACAATTTCCGGGTATAAAGGAACTGCCTCATGCACAGTCAGTTTTGATGAACGGTTGAATTTTTCTTTTTCTTTGAGAGCAAGTGAAACATTTTGCTGAAATATTGTCAATCTGCTTGCTATAGGAGACGGAGTGAAATCTTTTTCCTTGCGACAACGCTTTGCCTGCTCCATGTCATCCAAATACTTGTCAAAGTCAAACTCTGATGAGAATGAAGATATGGCAGCAGTAGCACTGTCAGGAGCCAAGTCCTCTTGCACCTGGCAGTCCTCCTGTAGGCCACTCATCCTAACTGCTACCTCAGTCAGAGCTTCTTTTCCTTTAGTAAGCTGTTGATCATCAAGCAGTATACGATGACTTGGGTCCACATATACAGCTGCCAGAAAAATTTTATTTTCCAATAGCTGTGTCTCTCTCAGTTTCATTGAAGCAGAAATGCCATCTGCAATTAAACCTCCTCATTGGGACAGGCAAAATAGGAAGTTCGTACACTCCCTTATGAAAATGCCAGGAGTTAAATCCTGAGCTTGTAATTTTTTAGTCACAGTAAATGGGCAATTAAGCAATTCATTCAATTCAGCCACCTGTGTCCATTGACCTTCATTTAGGGTTACCTGAGGGTTTGCCACATTTATAAGAAACGGTTTTAGTTCATGCAATCGCTCAATCATTAAATAAGTGCTGCCCCACCGAGTGGTTTGATCGACTATTGCCCCTTTCCCAGCACGTCTCTTCAAGATGGAATCAATTTTAAGGGTTCTGGCGGTAATAACCAATTTCCTCATTTTTCCAATCAGATTTCCAGCATGTCCCTCTTGCAGACTATCTCTTATTGCCAGCTGCAGCGTGTGCACAACACAGCGCATGTGATGAATATAAAAGTGTTTTGAAGCAGCTTCAACAAGATCATCTATTTCTACAGTATAATTTTGCTGTTCTTCTGTTGTAATATCTGTTTGTTCCTCAATTACATGAACAGCACTGTGGCCTTCCATCTCAAACATACTGAATCCTAAATTTTCTTCTAGCTGTTGTTCATTACTCTCATTCATCAGTTTAATTATACTTATGTTTGAAGCATTGTCCGTTCCAATAGCAAGAACCTGTTCTTTTTTGAGTTCGTAATCCACTAAGGCCTGGAGAAACTGGCTGCTGTGATGAGCTTTAGTATCTTTTACTGCCAGTGTCTTGGTAACAATTTCTTTGTTCTCACAAACATATCGAACATTGATGGCAAAATAGTTCACTCTGTGACGTGTGCAGGCATCCATTTTAAGAAACATGAAGCGTCTTTTGAGAGTATTTTTAAGATCTTCCTTTTACAGAGAGCACATAATAATCACCTACAATATTAGCATTAGTTACCTTCCTGTGACAGAGATGAGCAATAGTACTTTTCACTTTCTCCAGCTCGGGGCCCAGGAATCGGATCCTGTGCAGGGCAGGCACCCCTCCACTCCTCTCTCTGGTGAAGACAGCAGAAGACAGGACAGAGGAGGGGAGATTGCCCCCTGCAGGCTGGAGCCGATGCAGGACGGGAGCACTGCAGCATACGAGTTTTGATAGGTGCATGCCCCTACTTCTATGGGGGAGGCAGCTGCCCCACCCGGCCATCGCTGGTTACGGCCATGATTCACACACAGCATTTTTGCGGATCCGTTTTTTGCAGTAAAATGCAGTGACTCTGGGCATCCCAGCAAAGTCAATGGGTCTCAAGATATGACATTCAGACACATCGTTTTGTGAGGATCCGTTTTTGGGCTCAAAAACGGATCCTCACAAAGAATGTACATGTCAGTTTGTGCAGCATTTTTCTAATCTGCTTTTGCTATTGAAAACATTACCTATGAGCTCAAAAACCTTTAAGGTGATGCGTGTTTTTAAAAAGCTGATCTGCTTTTGCAGCTGAAAAACGTATCCTCAAAAAACGCAGTAAAAACGCTGTGTGTGAATGTACCCTTAGATCAGGAATAGAACAGCCATTTATAGGACATTTCATAAGTTTCCCAAATTCCTTTGAAAAAATATTCAGCACATTCTGCATTGAACTACAGTGCCCAATTTTTTTTTATATATTTTAGGAGTCGGATCATTTTATACCGACTCCACCAAAATGAGCACCGATTCCGACTCCACAGCCCTGCTGAGCACCACCTTATCCTTATGGAAAGTGAGAAACGGGGCTCGGCAGGATAGAGCCGCCAGCTCCGAGACCCGCCTGATAGAAGTTATGGCCACCAGTAACACCACTTTCCAGGAAAGGTACAACAAAGACATCTTGCAGCGGTTCAAATGGGGCTTCCTGCAAAACGCTTTGGACCAGGTTAAGGTCCCAGGCGTCCAGGGGCGCCCTTATAGGGAGGTACCAAATGGGAGACTCCCTGGATGAAAGTCTTCACCTGCAAATTGGTAGCAATTCTGCGCTGGAACAGGACGGATAAAGCCGATATTTGTCTCCTGAGGGAGCTTGGGGCTAACCCTGAGTCTAGGCCAGACTGGAGAAAGGCCAAGCTGTTGGGGATAGAGAATCTCAGTGGAGAACAACCGCGGCCTCGACACCAAGAAAAGAAAAGCTTCCAAGTGTGATGGTAAATATGTGCTAAGGCAGGCTTCCGGGCGATAGCCATTGTAGCGACCACCTCACTCCCATACCCCGCCTGGGTTGGAATCCAAGATTCAACGGCCATGCCGTCAAACACAGGGCCCCTGAGCTCGGGTGGAAGATCAGGTCCTGGGACAGTAGATCCGGGCGCTCTGGCAGTCGCCAAGGAACGTCGGCGAGCAGCTGCACTAGATCTGCATACCACGCTCGACGGGGCCAGTCTGGGGCCAGCAGAATTGCTGGAACCCCTTCTGTTTTGATCTTTTTGATGACTCTCGGAAGTAGTGGCAGTGGGGGAAATAGATATGGGAGGCGAAACTGGTTCCATGGCAGAACCAACGCATCCACAGCAATTGCCTGCGGGTCCCTGGACCGAGCAACATACGTGGGCACCTTGGCGTTCACCCTGAAAGCCATCAGGTCCACATCCGGTGTCCCCCACCGTTGGCAAATCTGCTGGAAGACCTCTGGGTGTAGTGACCACTCCCCAGATGCAAAACCCTGCCGGCTGAAGAAGACTGCAGCCCAGTTCTTCATGCCCGGGATGTGGACTGCCGATATCACCGAGTGGTTCCTCTTGGCCCAATGAAGAACGTGCCCTACCTCACGCATGGTTGCTCTACTGCGGGTGCCCCCTTGATGATTTGTGTAAGCCACCGCCGTGGCGTTGTCCGATTGAATCCGGACGGGGCGGCCTGCTAGAAGGTGATGAAAATGTTGCAGAGCCAGCAGGATCGCTCGTATCTCCAACAAGTTGATCGGGAGGAATGCCTCCTGCGGCGACCACCGTCCTTGGGTCGTGTGGTGGCGAAAAACCGCTCCCCAGCCAAGGAGGCTGACGTCGGTTGTGACCACCAACCAATGGTCTGGGGGAACTGGTTATCCACCACTCGAGTGACCGCCTGACCTGAGAGGAAACTGGCACCGGTTATCGAACGTGAATGGGTTCTTGTCCCAGGATGACAAGAGGGCGTGCTGCAGGGGGCGAAGATGGAACTGGGTGAACCGTATTGCTTCCATTGCTGCCACCATTTTTCATAGAATCCTCATCCCGAAACGGATTGTATGAGGGACTGTTTGGTGAAGTGTCCGGACTCCCTGCGGGAGAGCTAGAGCCTTGTCCTGAGGGAGAATTACCAACCCTCGGAAGGTGTCGAAGATCATCCCTAGAAAGGAAATCCTCTGAGCTGGAACAAGGGATGATTGCTTCACGTTGACCAACCACCCTAAGGCCTGTTTCACACTTCCGTTTTTTCAAATCCGTCAAAATCCGTTGTTTTCCGTAAAAAAACGGATCCGCCATTTTTTGCAGGATCCGTTTTTTGTCCCATAGACTTCCATTACGGTTACCGCGGATCCGTCAAAAAAACGGATCCGTTTTTAAAAAAACGGATCCGTTTGCATCAGTTTCCGTCAAAAAAACGGAAACGGATCCGTTTGGCGGACACAAAAACGGAAGTGTGAAACAGGCCTAAGCGGGAAAGAGTATCTAGCGTCATGTTGACACTTTCCTCGCATGCCTGAATTGAAGGGCCCTTGACCAAGAGGTCGTCTAAGGCCGGTTTCACACTAGCGCATTTTCAGCGCGCGCACGGCCGGGGGTAGCTCCGCCCCCGATCCGGCTCTCTGCCCGGCGTGCCCGCCCCTTGCCTGTAGCGCCGCCTCCTAGCGGACGGCGGCGCCTGCGATCGGCGCACCCTATCTTTAGCATAGGGTGCACCGATCGTGCGCAGGTCGTGCGCTAGTTGCGCTTTGACCTGCGCTGCGCACTTTTGACGGTGCGCCGTGCGCGCCAAAATCGAACTTTTCGGATTTTGGCGCGCACGGCGCACCGTCATAAGTGCGCAGCGCAGGTCAAAGCGCAACTAGCGCACGACCTGCGCACGATCGGCGCACCCTATGCTAAAGATAGGGTGCGCCGATCGCAGGCGCCGCCGTCCGCTAGGAGGCGGCGCTACAGGCAAGGGGCGGGCACGCCGGGCAGAGAGCCGGATCGGGGGCGGAGCTACCCCCGGCCGTGCGCGCGCTGAAAATGCGCTAGTGTGAAACCGGCCTAAGTAAGGCAAGACGCCTATGCCCCGAGAGTGCAGGATGGCCATGACTTGTGTGAACACTCTGGGGGCGGTGGCTAGCCCGAAGGGCAGCGCTGTGGACTGAAAATATAGACCGTTGATGGCGTAGCGTAGAAATCTTTGATGCGGAGGGAAAATGGGGATATGTAGGTAGGCGTCTTGGATAGCGATAGAGACCAAGTATTCTCCCTGCCCTAGGGCCGATATGACTGAATGGAGCGACTCCATCCGAAAATGTCTGACCCTGATGAATTTGTTCAGGAGCTTCAAGTCCAAAACAGGTCTGACAGTCCCGTCCTTTTTGGGGACCGCGAATAGGTTGGAATAGAAGCCATGAGCCTTTTCGTGTTCTGGCACGGGAATGACTCCATTGCGCTGGAGCGATTTGATGGCTCCTAGCAAAGCCCTTGCCCGGGTATCCACCTTGGGAAGACTGGAAAGAAAAAAAAGTCTTGGGGGGTACTTGACAAACTGTCTTGTACCCTGAGGACACCAGCTCTCTTACCCATGTGTCGTGTGCGACGGTGAGCCAGACGTGGCAAAACCAGAGTAGGCGGCCGCCTACCTTGCTGGTGTTGCCTGGCAAATGCCTCGGGTCATTTGGCTTAAGATCTTTTGGACCTGGATCCCCTCGACCTGGGCTGGTGAGTACGCATTCTCAACGGGTTGGCTCTATATGAGACCTGCCGACCTTTATCCTGGTTGGGGCGACCTGAAGCGGCGGAGTTGGCCGCCGCAGTCCACCCTGGGTTGCGAAAGGCCCGAAAACGTGCCTGAAACTGGTGACGAAATGGCGGTTTGACCCTTTGTTGAGGGAGATAACCGCTCTTCCCTACTGTGGAGTCAGAGATGAGATGATCTAACTTCTCTCCGAATAGGCAGCCGCACTGATAAGGTAGGGAAGTCAAGGACTTCTTGGAGGTTGAATCGGCCCGCCATGTCCTTAACCATAGAGCTCTCCTAATGGAAATTGCGTTTGCGGCAAGTGCCGCGCAATTGGCTGCATCCAAAGACGCATTAAGTAGTCCCCAGCCATAGCGATTTGACATGCGATCTCTGATACTTCAGGTAGGTCCCTATCCTGCAAGGCTTTGTTCAATGATTCTGACCAAGAAATCATGGCCTTGGCCACCCACGTTGCCGCAAACGAAGGAGAGAGAGTGCCGACCCTGATGCCTCAAATACCAAGCGATCCAAGCTCTCTATGAGACGATCCGTGGGATCCTTAATAGAAGAACCACTAGGTACGGATAACAGGGTTTTAGAGGCCAAGCGTGACACGGGTGGATCCACCGTTGGGGATTCCGTCCATTTTTTACCGAGGTCCGGGGCAAACTGATACCTCGCTTCGAGCGCCTTCTGGCCCGAAAAACTTCTGTCCGGCCACTCCCTGTGTCGTTGCACTATGTCCTCGAACTCTGGGTGAGTGCAAAATACTCTATGCGGCCGCTTAACTCGCTTAAACGACACCTTATGGCCCGAAGCCAAAGTGGAATCATCCTCAATACCCAAAGTCTGGTTGACAGCTTCGATGAGGCTGTCCACTGTTTCACAACACCCCGGCGTATCTAGGTCAAGGGGTTCGTCAGAGTCGAAATCTGAGCTTTGCTCACAATCGACTACTGGTGAAGGAGAGCGAGAAGCGGAACTCATGGATGCCGAGGCACCGGATGGACAGGGAGACGCTGTGTGGGTTCGTTTCCGCCGCGTCTGTCTGGAGTGAGAGTGGCCCCTGTAGGCCAGAGGCTCCTGTGATGTGGAGGACCGCTCCAAGACAGGCGAGCCACTATCCCTGCCCTTATCTGGGGCGCGAAGGGACTCAATTGCTCTCATAAGCGACGCCATAAACTGCGACAGTGATAGGGCCCACTCAGGGGGACTTGGTACACTGGGCTCGGTCGCATGGGAGGGCTCCTGGGCGCGTTCGGAATCGCAGGCTTCGCATAACCGCTTACTCTGCGCCCGCGGAAAAGCGACCCGACAAGAGATGCATGCAGCGTATAGAAACGTGTGCGTCTTCACTTTTTTGGACATGCTGTATCTGCCAGGCATCAGCACTGCAGATCACGGGGGGGGGCAATCCTCGTTTTCCCGTAGCGTGGCCTCTCAGGTTGGGGGGGCAGCAATTACCCCAGTCCTTTGCCCCCACGTGTCCTGGAAGTGCCGGGCGTTGCTTTAGCTCAAAGAAGTGCGCCACAGCAGCGGCGCGGGCCGTCGGAAAGAGAGAAGTTCTGGGGGCGGTACTTCCGGTTTGCGGCCTCGCGCTGGTCCGAAGCTGGAGGTTCAATTTCTTCGGCGGCCGCCCAGGAAGTGACGCAAAGAAGGAGGCGGGACTTCCGCCCGCGGCCTGGCGCCGGCCAAAGCCGCGGGCTGGATTTACAGTGCCTAGCCGCGACGGGGGGGGGGGCGGACCCACGTCCCACGGAGTCCCAGGCAGAGGCTACATGGCTGGACGTCAGGACCCACTGCCGTGCGCAACGGGGGGGGGGGGGGGGGGGGGGCGCTATCTTCGGATGCTGCCGCCCTGACACCCGAGGAAAAAGCTAAGGGCTCCAGCCCTGTGGACGCTGCTGCAGGAGCCCTCCCCCTCCATGACGATGCTTCAGCTTCCCAGCTCAGGTAGAGGGGAGGAGGGGGCCATATATAGGACGGTGCAAGCACCCTAGATCCATCTTTCCCTCCAGGGATGAGGAGAGGGACCGTCCGCTGCCTTGCAGCATCGCAGTCTAGCATTGGTGGTGCAGTGGGGGCCGCAGACTATGCTTGTGACTCTGTACAGCCTAGGGTTTCAATACCTTAGGGTGGTCAGGGCTAAGTCCGGCATCATGTCCCACGTTGTGGGAGAGGATACGCGTGGAGGCAACACTCGCCCGTGCTCGCCCGTTGATGGTTTGGGGAAATCGGACCCTTTCAATAGGGTCCATTGCCCCTGTCTCATCTTCATGGAAAGTAAAAAGAAAAAAGTCTGGGAAAAAAGACCAGACGTGTCCCACGTTGCGGGAGAGAATATGTGGAGGCGACACTCGCATGTGCTCGCCCGTTGTTGGTTTGGGGAGATCGAACCCTTTCAATAGGGTCCGTCGACCCTGTCTCATCTTCATAGGGAAAAAAACAGAGTCTGGAGAAAAACAGACTTGTGCCTCCAACGGACACTAAGCATGAACTGATTTCCCCCCGCAATCGGGGCGAGGGTGTATATGGCGGAGGAGCTAACCTCTTTCTTTCACTTAGTGTCAGCCTCCAGGCGGCAGTATCATACACCCACAGTACCTGTGTCCCCCAATGAGGCGAAGGAGAAAAATGCACGCACTATAATATATATATATACACATACACACACACATATACACACACGATACGTATATCCCCTCTTAAAAGTAAAAAACAAATCGTACACATTTGGTATCACTATGTTAGTAAAAGTTTGATCAAAATACAATTTTTCTGACTGGTAAATGGCATAACAAGAAAGAAAATCAATACGCCATAATTACGTTTTTTGGTCACTGAAACCTTGCAATAAAATGCAATAAGAGGCGATCAAAATGTTGTATCTACTCCAATATGGTATAATTAAAAACGTCCGCTCAGGGAGCAAAATTTAAGCTCTGATGCAGCCACATATCCCGAAAAATGAAAACATTATGGATCTCGGAAAATGGCAACAAACAAAATTTTGCGAGTCAGATCGCCAGTTAGTTTAACCATTTAGTGAACATGGCAAATAAACAACCCAAAAAACAAAGGTGGTATTGCACTTTTCTTTGCAATTTAAATGCACTTGGAATTTTTTTTCCTGCTTTCTAGTGTATCACATAATAAAAATGAATAGTGTCATTAAGAAGTGGCTTACAAAAAATAAACCCTCGTACAGTTAAGTGGACAGAAAAATAAAAAGTTACATTTTTTGGAAGAAAGGGGGGAGAAAAAAAACAAACAGAAAATCACCTGGTCTTGGAGGTGTTAATGTGGAAAGTTTAAGACCACAGCTCTGAACCACTCACCTACTGAATTAAACTCTAATGGAGAGGGTAGGCATCTTGGATGACCATCAGGGATCAGAAACTCACTCATCGCCCTGGAGGTGTGGTCATGGCTAGAGATGAGCGAACTTGTTCGGATTTTGGCCCCGAATCTGATTTTGACATATTCATGCCATATTCGAACACTATTCGTGCCAAATATATGTCTTACAATCGGTTCCGAACATATCCGGTAATTTCTACCTCCCATTCACTCTATTGATGTTCGGCTGGGTTCGACGAATATTGCAAAAACAATATTCGATTCCGATCGTATTGGGAACCGAATCTGAACAAATTCGCTCATCTCTAGTCATGGCAAAAGCTACAAAGGTGAAATTGTCTAAAAGATCTGCCCGGGACCAAACAAAGGACGTGAGAAAATGGAAAATATTGATAGATTTCTCAAGACTCCAAACATCCAGGACTCTAAGGGTCCCGTTTCACTTAGCGACGCACCAGCGATCCCGACGATACGACCTGGTAGGGATCGCTGGTGCGTCGCTAAATGATCGCTAGTAAGCTGCCAAACAGGCAGATCTGTTCAGCGACGCAGCAACGATCCAGCAATCAAACAGCGATTCGCGCTGGCCAGCGGGACGCCAACGAAGAAAAAATGGCCCAGGACATTCCTGCACGATCAGCGATATCCACCAGGGGGGCCAATCGCTGCTGCGTGTCACAAAATCGGTGGCGCGATAGCGATATCGCCATGTGTGAAGTACCCTTAAGGAGAAAAGGCTTGGATAAGGTTGAGATCACCTAACGAACAGCAGAATGAGGGCTGAACAAAAACTGACACAGCCACCTAAAGGGGAGGCCTCTTCAGGCTATCAATGCGCCTTCCAAATCATACCTAAAAAAAAAAATTAAAAAAAAAAAAAAAATTAAAAAGGAAAAGGAGGCTTCCACTTGGGAAGAGGGGCTGGTGATCCACCGAAAGAAGATAGATGGAAAAGAGGACACAAGGGACCTGACAAAGGCTCCTGGAGACATATATTTCAATATATTTCAGTGTTTCTGAACTGTGGTCAAAGAGAAGATAAAAGGGACTAAGTGCAGAAGCCTCAAAGAATGCATGAACAGTAGCCCCTGTTTCTGAAATTAAAGGAATGGTCCCTAGTAAGGTTGTAATAAAAAATGGAATGGGAGTTATCTGCTGATTGCAAGAAAAGTTGGAGCAAAGCTAACAGGGCTACTAGAGGGCCTCACTATCTGAAAAGTATATATGGTCAGAAAATAATTCGGCTGGTTGCTACTGAAGGCACTAAAAGTATTGCAGATTAACCAAATAAAGAGATTTCTGTTGATAGGTCTGACACCCTCCTAGAAGTGGTCAGAATTACATCCTGTTTCCCTTTGCCACACAGGGGGGTCTGAGTTTGCTAGATTTACTTGTCAATAAAGATGCCAGAGGACAGTCTGGTTTGTTTGTGCCAAAGTTCCTACTGAGCAGTTTCTTAAAGATTGTTTAACCACTGTCTCAGGGGGAGTAACAGTACAGTCTGGATCAATGGCATGATACTTTACGCTGAGGGGTCTCTGCCTGATGGTCTGACTCACAGTGGGAAGTCGTAAGAGTACTGTCTGGTCCGGTAGTGCATTATGCCATACTATGAGGGCAAGTTTGATGTACTGATTCACTCAGGGATGTGTCATACTGAGAGCACAGTGGCTCAGTGGTTAGCACTGTAGCCTTGCAGCGCTGGAGTCCTGGGTTCGAATCCCACCAAGGACAACATCTGCAAGGAGTTTGTATGTTCTCCCCATGTTTGCGTGGGTTTCCTCCCACATTCCAAAAACATACAGATAGGGAATTTAGATTGTGAGCCCCATCGGGGACAGTGGTGGTGATGTGTGCATAACTGTAAAGCGCTGCGGAATTTGTTAGCGCTATAAAAAAAATTAAAAAAAAATTATTAGAGATCTCAGCTTACAATAATACATTTTATTTCTATAGCGACGACATATTCCGCAGCACTTTACATTTCAGAGGGAATTTGTACAGACAATAGACATTACAGCATAACAATAATCACATATATTATAACAGATACCAAGAGCAATGAGGGCCCTGCTCGCAAGCTTACAATCTAAGGAAAGAGGTAGACACGAAAGGTGAGTGGTAACAGTTGTCCTGATTGTATGGACCAGCCATAATGTTAAAATGTGTAACAGTACAGACACAGACGGCTAATGGATGCATAAAGCATGTGGGAACATGATGCGGGGAACCTGGTTATGGTAAATCTTTTGGCTGTGCCACACAGGGATAGAATAGGTTAATGTGTTGAGGCGATAGGCCAGTCTGAATAAATGCGTTTTCAGGGCACGCTTAAAATTGTGGGGATTGGGGACTAATCGTATTGACCTGGAAAGTGCATTCCAAAGAATTGGCGCAGCACGTGTAAAGTCTTGGAGACGGGAGTGGGAGGTTCTGATTATTGAGGATGCTAACCTCAGGTCATCAGCAGAACGGAGGGCGGGGGTAGGGTGGTATACTGAAACAAGGGAGGAGATGTAGGGTAGTGCTGAGCCATGGAGGGCTTTGTGGGTGAGGGTAATAAGTTTATACTGAATTCTGGAGTGGATGGGTAGCCAATGTAATGACTGGCACACGGTAGAGGCATCGGTGTAACGATTGGTGAGGAATATGATCCTGGCTGCAGCATTCAAGACAGATTGAAGAGGGGAGAGTTTGGTAAGAGGGAGACCGATTTGAAGAGTTACAATAGTCAAGACGAGAATGAATAAGAGAAACAGTAAGAGTTTTTGCAGAGTCAAAAGTAAGAAAAGGTCGAATTCTAGAAATGTTTTTCAGGTGCAGATGACAAGAGCGAGCAAGTGATCGAATGTGGGGGGCAAAGGAAGCTCGGAGTTAAGTATGACCCCCAAGACAGCGGGCATGTTGCTGGGGAGTAATAGTGGAACCACACACAGAAATGGCAATGTCAGATATAGGTACATTAGTAGAGGGAGGAAACACAAGGAGTTCAGTCTTTGACAGGTTCAGTTTCAGATATAGTTCTAGAAAGGCTGGCGTGATGTCAGGAGAAGCAGCGTATAATTGGGTGTCATCAGCATAGAGATGGTACTGGAAACCAAATCTACTGATTGTTTGACCAATAGGGGCAGTGTACAAGAAGAGGAGGGGGCCTAGAACCGATCCTAGAGGAACCCCAACAGTAAGGGGAAGGTGAGAGGAGGAGGAACCGGCAAAAGATACAGTAAAGGAGCGGTCAGAGAGATAGGAGGAGAGCCAGGAGAGAACGGTGTCCTTGAGGCCAATGGAACGTAGCATAATGAGGAGCTGATGATCCACAGTGTCGAATGCTTGTAGGTTTGACTTAATTTGGAAAATGGTCAGTGTAACACGCGATTCACTATACATAACACAAAGAAAACCGATTGATGGTCTGATTCACTTAGGGAAAGTCAGAATATTATGTGGTTTGATTGTGACGTTATGTCATACTGACAGGTCTCTACTTGAAGGTCTGACTCTTCTGGGTGGTTGTCCAACTACGGTAAGGCTCACTTAGTAAGTTATGTCATATGTTGAGAGCACTCTGTCTACTAGTTCAAGTCCTCCTCCAGGGAAGTGAATATAGTACAGTTAGGGGCGCTTACGAGATACATCATACTGAGTAATGCACTCTGCTTGATTGCTCATCTGGGAAGTAAACAGTCTAGTCTTCTAGCTCGATCTACCATACTGAAGCCTATATGTCTGCCTCACTGAGGAAAATGGTCAGAGACGCCCTATTGAGAGGGCTTTGCTAAATATTCTGATCTACTGAGGGAAATGGTCCACATGCGTGATATGCCCTATTGAGAGAAATCTGATCATTGGTCTGACTCAATGTGAGGAGTGTTCAGAGTACAGTCCTTTCTCACTCGCTTGAAATGCGTTGTTTAGAAAGACCTCTGCTGATGATTCTGACTCACTGTGGAAAATGGTCAGGGTGCATATGAATCAGTTGTGTGATGCACCATTTAGACAGGTCTCTGCTGGTGGGTCTGAGTCACTCTGGGAGTTGGTCAGAGTAGCATCTGGATTACAGAATTAGCCATGTTGTAAGGTCTCTGTTGGTGGGTCAGAATCACCCTGGGAAGTGATCAGGTGTTGTCTAAAGTGTCAGCTTCCTGGTGGCAGTAGACATCACCCATGGTTTAAAAAAAATCCTGGCTTTGGAGGCAAGTGGTTAATTTGCGTCTTACCCTAAACCAGATCCTCATTCACATTCTTACCAATGAAACCCCCCACACTCACACAATTTCTTATCCTATTTCTGCCCAATACGGCAAAACAGGATTTTTGGTTACTTATCGTAAAATCTGTTTCTCTGAGCCTTCATTGGGGGACACAGGAACCATGGGTGCGTGCTGCTGCCACTAGGAGGTTGACACTATGCCGTGAAAAAAATGTTAACTACGCCTCCGCAGTATACACACCCCCCTCGACCGGCTGTAGGACAATCAGTTAGTGAGAAAGCAGTAGAAGAATTCATCATATTGGCATAACAAGCCACTCAAATAATCATAAATAATATAAACATGGGAGGGAGCTCTGTCCACCAATGAAGGCTCCGAGAAACAGATTTAACGGTAAGCAACCAAAAGTCCTGTTTTCTCAATCACTTCATTGGGGGACACAGGAACCATGGGACGCCCTAAAGCAGTTCCTGGGGCGGGAGAAAACCGGAACTTCATTCAGGTTGGAGAACTCGCCACTGCCACCTGCAAAATTCTTCTGCCTAGGCTGGCGTCAGCAGAAGCGTAGGTATGGACCTTATAAAACCTTGAAAAGGTATGAACAGGAGGTGCTCACTGCCCAGGTAAAGTGAGTCTTAACCCCAGAAGGCGGCACCCTGTTCTTAACCCGGTAGGCCTCCTGAATTGCCATTCTGATCCAGCGGACGATTGTCTTCTCGCACCACTTGGAATGACAAAAAGCGAGTCTGTCTTCCTGAAGGGAGCAGTCCTAGCCAGATAGACCCTGACCAGGTCTAGCTTAGGCTAGTTTCACATTTGTGTTTAAGGCAGCAGCGGCGGCCTGCGCACGGCCGCCGCTAAGCCCCGCCCCCTGCAGTGCCTCCGCCAGTAGCTCCGCCTATGGGCTAATGACGCTGCATGCGTCCCCTATCTTTAGCACTGGGGACGCAGGCCGTGAGCAGGTATGCGCTTGGCGGCATATGCGTCCTTTTGACGCTACGCCGACCAGCGCCAAACGCAACAGGTTGCAATTTGGTGCGCTCGGCGCAGCGTCAAACGGACGCGTGCGCCGCCAAACGCATACCTGCGCACGGCCTGCGTCCCCAGTGCTAAAGATAGGGGACGCATGACGCATGCAGCGTCATGCGCCCGTAGGCGGAGCTACTGGTGGAGGAACGGCAGGGGGTGGGGCTTAGCGGCGGCCTTAAACTCAAATGTGAAACCACCCTTATTCAAAGAGCGCTCCAGAGGACGAGTTGGATTGGGACAGAACTAGGAAGGATTATATCCTTATTCAGGTGAAAGGCAGACACGACCTTGGGAAAGAAGGAAGGGGAGGCCGCAAAACAACCTTATCTTGGTGAAGAATCAAAAAGGGAGGGCGACACGAAAGGACCCCAAGCTCTGAGACACGTCTAATAGAGGTAATGGCTACAAGAAAAAACACGTCCAGGACAAGGAGGACATGGAAACCTCCCAGAGAGGTTCAAAGCTCCCAGGACCAGATTAAGATCCCACGGGACCACTGGAGACCTGTACGGAGGGGCTGTGCCACCCTCTGAAGAAAGGTTTTAACCTGCGGACGGGAAGCTAAATTCTTCTGAAAAAGAATAGAGTGCTGATACTTGGCACTTTAAGGAACTCAGGGCAAGACCAGCATCTAACCCTGCCTGAAGGAAGGCTAGGACCTATGGTAAGTAACAGGACATAGGTGTGATGTGATTATATTCACACCGGCTAAAGTACGCCTTCCAGGTTCGATGATAGACCCTGGAGGAAGAAGGCTTCCTTGCCTGGACCATTGTGCTAATCACCCGGTCCAAAAACCTGGCCGCTCTCAGTATCATAGTTTCAACGGCCATGCCGTCAAATTGAGCAACCGAGAATTCGGGTGGTAGAATGTCCTTGAACCAAAAGTTCTGGTCTGTCAGGGAGTTTCTGCGAGGAGATTGATTACTTCTGTGAACCAGGCCTTCCTGGGCCAATACGGAGCGATCAGTATAACCGGCACCTCTTTCGCCTTGATCTTCACCAACCTGGGAAGGAGAGGAAGGGGAGGGAACAGGTAAGGGAGCCTGAACTGTGACCATGGAATGGCCAGAGCGTCGACCCCTACTGCAAGAGGATTGTGGGACCTGGAGGCAAACTGTTGGTCCTTTCTGTTCTGCTGAGACGCCAGAAGGTCCACATCTGGGGTCCCCCATTGAAGACAGATCTGACTAAATACCTCCTGATGTAGGGACCATTCCCTGTCGTGAGCCCTTCCCAGCTGAGAAAGTCGGCGGCCCTGTTGTCTACGATGGGGATGTGAACTGCCGATATTGCCGGAATCAATGCTTCTGCAGAGCTGAAGATTTTGGATACCTCGGCCATCACCCGAGAGCTCCGGGTCCCCCCTGGTGGTTGATATATGCCACTGCTGTGACATTGTCCGTTTGAATCCGGACCAGCTGGCCTTTGAGGAGTCCTTCCCAATGAAGGAGGGATTGAAGGAAGGCCCTTAATTCGAGAATATTGATCGACAGCAAGGATTCTTGAGTTGACCAACGTTCCTGAACCGTCAACTGACGGAATACCGCCCCCCATCCTAGGAAGCTGGCATCCGTGGTTATCACCTGCCAGTGGATGGGAAGGAAAGGCCGACCCAGATGAACAAGAGGGGGGGTAAGCCACCACCTGAGGGACTGTCTGGCCTGGATAGAAGGGCAAAAAGGCGATCCAGAAAAGGGATGGACTTGTCCCACTGAAGGAGAATGTCTCTCTGAAGTGTTCTGGAGTGGAACTGTTAGGCGTCGGATTCCTGACACTGCACAGTGGGAATCCAGAGCCAGACATCCAGCGGTCTCCCATTCTCCTCCGACCGCTCCGGGTGCTGCTCAGACTTGCTCTGACAGCCTGGGTGTTGCTGCCACCTCTGGTGCAGCAATGGTAGCGCAACCTGTTCTGCAGGGAACCGCTCCAGAGGCTAAGTCCTCGTGCCATGCTACTAGGCATGCCCGCAAGGTGACCTCTCACTGGAGAGCAGGGGTCACATGATCAGGTCCTGCGTCGGATCTGATTGGTCCTTTCCAGGGTACTGGAAGGTCCCGGAAGCGCATGGCTATGAAAAGCCCGCATGGCGGCTCGGCCATGCGCTAGTGTAGAATATTATGCTGTGTGTGTATGGTGATGGATGCATGGATTGGTGACTGACTTATTATGAAACCCCTTCCCTCTGATAATTATGAATGGTGACAGAGTGTTGGTTAGTCAGCTCCAGATTGTGGCAAG
Organism: Dendrobates tinctorius; assembly: GCF_039654945.1. NCBI lineage: Eukaryota > Metazoa > Chordata > Amphibia > Anura > Dendrobatidae > Dendrobates > Dendrobates tinctorius. The sequence continues at coordinate 40,091,677 of NW_027361770.1, read as the reverse complement.
CTACACGCCACTGTGCCTCCTGCACTGCACACTAGCGTCCGACGGTGCTCGGTCTTCCGGCGCCGTCGTCCAGCGGCTTTAGTTATTGCCGCGCTGCGGTAGCAGCGTCCCTTGGCGGTTGCAACGCCACCCGCTGAGCTTCCTGTGAGGCCAACAAGGCCAGCATCTTTATATTTATTACTGCCAAGCGACTCTGTGTCTGAACAGAGCCGCTCTTAGCGTTCGGATGACGTTGACCCGAGCACAGTACTTCACCTTCTGGTGCATCTGCCATTGTCCAGCAGCGGTATTACCATCTACCGCACGGGGGACCCCGGGCGGCAAACACACCTTCTATTTTTTATATCTGGTGCGTTCCTCCGACCCTAACATTACACTAGCGTCTGGCTGGTAATGGCGGACGTGCAGCAGTTACAGCGCTATATTCGGCAGCTGGAGAGCAGGTTGGCGGCTATTGAGAGCGCCAACTCAGCTGCGAATACCGCGCTAACTGTTGCTCAGACAGTTGCTGAGGCTGTCTCACGTGTGCCCACACTATTGCCCACGCTGACAATCTCTCGCCTCCCGCTCCCCGACAAGTTCTCGGGTGACAGTGCCACCTGTAGGGGATTTATCAGCCAGTGCTCAATTCAGCTCGAGTTACTGGCTGCACGGTTCCCTACAGAGCGGGCTAAGGTGGGATTTATCATTTCTTTATTGTCTGGCAGAGCATTACAGTGGGCTACACCGTTGTGGGAACGTGATGATCCTGTGGTTCAAGGTGCCGCTCAGTTCCTCGTGGCCCTGAAGCAGGTCTTTTTGGGACCACAGATGACACACGACATCTCTCTCCAACTTCTGTCCTTAACACAGGGGTCACTCTCGGTCAGCCATTACGCCGTCCGGTTCTGGACATTGGCTTCCGAATTAGAGCGGCCGGACAAGGCATTGGTCCCGGTGTTTTGGAGAGGGTTGGCTGAGCATGTAAAGGATGCTCTAGCTACTAGGGAAGTTCCCACAAGTCTGGAGGAATTGATTGCAGTCTCCACCCGCATTGACCTCCGGTTTACGGAGCGCGGGCTGGAACGTGCACAATCCAGACGAAGGGTTAATTTGTCTCCCGCCTTCACCGAGACGCTGAGATACCCAGCACAGGAGCACGTACCCTCTGAACCTATGGAGGTGTCCCGCACCGACTCCAAGCCACCACCGGTGCGTACTTATGTACGTTGCTACCACTGTCGACAAGTTGGGCACTAGGCCAGCACATGTCCTTTGCAGGCGAAAAAACGCCCACGTCCTGTGGTCATAGGAGGTGGTCACTCCAGCATAAAACCCTTCTCACCCAAACCGGTATTCCGGGGTACCTTAGACAGTGGTCCCCTCACCTGGGAGGCAGAGGTTATCGTGGATTCCGGGGCCGAAGGGAATTTTATGTCCTCAACCTTCGCCCAGAAACACGCTATCCCTCAGGTGTTGCTGCCTCAACCACTGACCATCATGGTGGTTAATGGGGCGCATTTGCCTACCCAGGTAACCCATCAGACAGTCCCACTGGGGCTTTCTAGCTCTCCATCCCATCGGGAGATCTTGTCCCTGCTCATTTTGCCTGACGGTATTGACCAGGTGCTACTTGGTCTTCCCTGGCTCCGTTGCCACTCTCCTCATATTGAGTGGGCATCAGGGAAAATACTGGCCTGGAGCAAAAATTGTGAGGGAAAGTGTCTGAAGGGCAGTCTTCAGGTGGCTTTCACTGAAGTGCCTGCGGATCGCTCCGCACTTCCTAAACCCTACCATCAGTACGCGGACGTCTTCTCCAAAAAATCTGCGGAGACGCTCCCGCCACACCGCCCATATGATTGCCCGATAGATCTCATGCCAGGCACAGAACCTCCCAGGGGTTGTGTGTATCCACTATCACTCCCCGAAACTGAAGCTATGTCACAATATATTCGGGAGAACCTGGCTAGAGGTTTTATCAGGAAGTCGGTGTCGTCGGCTGGTGCAGGATTCTTTTTCGTTCAGAAAAAGAGTGGAGAGTTACATCCCTGCATTGATTACAGAGGTCTCAATGCCATAACAGTGAAGAACAAATACCCTCTTCCTCTGATCTCAGAACTGTTTGACAGGTTGCGAGGGGCCCGGATCTTTACAAAACTAGATGTACGGGGGGCATACAACCTGATCCGCATTCGCGAGGGAGACGAGTGGAAGACAGCCTTTAATACCAGGGATGGCCACTATGAATATCTGGTCATGCCCTTTGGCCTGTGTAATGCGCCAGCTGTCTTCCAAGACTTCGTCAACGACATCTTCCGCGATATGCTGTCTACTTCGGTGGTGGTCTATCTGGATGATATACTCATCTTCTCGCCAGATTTGACCACTCACCGGAGAGACGTATGCAGGGTCTTTGACCGTTTACGGGCGAACTCTATACACCAAGCTGGAGAAGTGCCAGTTTGAGCAGGAGTCCTTGCCGTTCCTGGGCTATATCATCTCGGCCCAGGGATTGGCTAAGGATCCGGCCAAACTACAAGTGGTGATGGACTGGCAAGAACCCCATTCACTCGAAGCGGTGCAGCGCTTCTTAGGGTTCGTAAATTATTACCGCCAGTTTATACCGCACTTCTCCACATTGGTGGCTCCTTTGGTTGCTCTCACCAAGAAAGGAGCTAACCCTAATGATTGGTCAGAACAGGTCTCCAAGGCCTTCTTGTCTATCAAATCCCACTTTGCTGGTGCTCCCATCTTACATCGTCCCGATGTGAACAAGCCATTTATTCTGGAGGTAGATGCCTCTTCCATCAGTGCAGGAGCAGTCCTCTTCCAGAAGGATGCTCAAGGTCGGAAGCATCCATGCTTCTTTTTCTCAAAGACCTTCTCACCGGCGGAGAAGAATTACTCCATCGGTGACAGGGAGCTGCTGGCAATGAAGTTGGCCTTTTCCGAGTGGAGACATCTCCTGGAGGGTGCTCGGTTTTCCCTTCCAGGTATACACGGACCATAAGAATCTGGTCTATTTGCAAACGGCCCAGCGCCTGAACTCCTGTCAGGCTAGATGGTCGCTTTTCTTTTCCCGCTTCCGCTTCACCCTGCATTATCTCTCCGGAGAGAAGAACGTCCGTGCGGATGCTCTTTCACGCTCGGTGGTTTCGGCGGAAGAGGGAAAGGCTGAGCCTTGGCTTATTCTCCCGCAGGAGAGTTTTACAACCGTGGCTCCAATTTCACTCGAGTCAGTGCCACCGGGCAAGACCTTGGTGCCTCCTCAGCTACGGCCGGAGGTCCTCGCCTGGGCACACGCCTCCAGGGTAGGTGGTCATTTTGGCAATAAACGGACAACCGAATTCCTGGCTAGGTCATATTGGTGGCCTCATATGGCTCGAGACGTTAAGGAATACATGCAAGCATGCATTTCATGTGCTCGGAACAGACCCTCTAGACACAGGGCGGTGGGGCTGTTATATCCCTTGCCAGTGGCAGATAGACCGTGGGAGATGGTTGGCATGGATTTCATAGTAGGCCTGCCCAAGTTTGGTGGCAGTACGGTCATCTGGGGGGTCACCGACCATTTTTCCAAAATGGTGCATCTGGTGCCACTCGCACGGCTGCCTTCCGCCCGTGGTCTTGCCACTTTGTTCATAAAGCACGTGTTCCGTTTACATGGCATGCCGGACAAAATCGTGAGTGACCGAGGTCCCCAAATTGGGTCTCGGTTTAGAAGGAAGCTCTGCAGCCTACTCAGCATCAAGCTAAATCTGTCCTCCGCTTACCATCCCGAGACGAACGGCTTGGTCGAGAGAGCCAATCAGACCTTGGTTACCTACCTGCGGCATTTTGTCTCTGCCAGGCAGGATGACTGGGCATCCTTGCTACCTTGGGCTGAATTTGCCCTAAACAATGCAGTGGCTGATTCCACTGATCAGACGTCCTTCCTCCTAAACTATGGTCAACATCCATGCGTCCCTGTTCCAATGCCAGTGTCCTCCACTGACTCCAGGGTGGCAGACTGGGCAGTGGAGGCCCGGGACATTTGGGATCGCACTCAGGATGCTATCCGTGCTTCTAAAGGATGAGGGCGTCCGCCGACACGCCTCGGCGACCCGCTCCAAGCTTCTCCCCTGGCGACATGGTGTGGCTCTCCACCCGAAATATCAAACTACGGGTCTAGTCCCCTAAGTTCCACCTTTCAAGGTCCTCGAGCAAATTAGCTCGGCACCGCCTGGCTCTTCCTCCACATATAGCCATTTCGGACATGTTTCATGTGTCCCTCCTCAAACCAGTTCACATGGCCCGGTTTTCTCAGTCATCGGCCGGGTCGTCAGACTTGTCTGACGAGTTTGAGGTTAATGCCATCGTTGGGCGCAGGTTTGTCCGTGACAAAAAATTTTAATTTAGTGGATTGGAAGGGTCATGGGCCCGAGGCTCGGACCTGGGAGCCGGTGGAAAACATCCACGCACCGCTCCTGATCGCGGCTTTTGAGCGCAGTGAAGCGCAGAGGGGAGGGGGCCTTAGGAGGGGGGGGTAATGTTAGGCGTCGGATTCCTGACACTGCACAGCGGGAATCAAGAGCCAGACATCCAGCAGTCTCCCATTCTCCTCCGACCGCTCCGGGTGCTTCTCAGCAATCACGGTGAGCCAGGCGTGCTAGCTCAGACTTGCTCTGACAGACTGGATGTTGCTGCCACCTCTGGTGAAGCAATGGTAGCGCAACCTGTTCCGCAGGGAACCGCTCCAGAGGCTAAGTCCTCCTGCCGTGCTACTAGGCATGCCCGCAAGGTGACCTCTCACTGGAGAGCAGGGGGTCACATGATCAGGTCCTGCGTCGGATCTGATTGGTCCTTTCCAGGGTACTGGAAGGTCCCGGAAGCACATGGCTATAAAAAGCCCGCATGGCGGATCGGCCATGCGCTAGTGTAGCATATTATGCTGTGTGTGTATGGTGATGGATGCATGGACTGGTGACTGACTTATTATGAAACCCCTTCCCTCTGATAATATGAATGGTGACAGAGTGTTGGTTAGTCAGCTCCAGATTGTGGTAAGCTACACGCCACTGTGCCTTCTGCACTGCACACTAACGTCCGACGGTGCTCGGTCTTCCGGCGCCGTCGTCCAGCGGCTTTAGTTATTGCCGCGCTGCGGTAGCAACATACCTTGGCGGTTGCGGCTGCAACGCCACCCGCAGAGTTTCCTGTGAAGCTAACAGGGCCAGCGTCTTTATATTTATTACTGTCAAGCGACTCTGTGTCTGAACAGAGCCGCTATTAGCGTTCGGGTGACATTAACCCGAGCGCAGTACTTCACCTTCTGGTGCATCTGCCATTGTCCAGCAGCGGTCTTACCATCTATCGCACGGTGGACCCCGGGCGGCGAACGCACCTTTTATTTTTTATATCTGGTGCGTTCCGCCGACCCCAACAGGAACAGGGCAAAGGGGATTGCTTCTGAAGCAGTTATCATCCTCCCCAGGACCTTCATGGCCGAACGGATAGACAGGAGTCGGGATTCTAACAGAGAGAGAAATCCCTGCTGGATAGTTGTCCTTATCCCTTCGGGGAGAAAAACCCTTGACCGACTGGTGTCGAATAGCATGCGTAAGAACTCTAGGCGCTGTGTTGGTGCAAGGCAGGATTTTTCCTTGTTGATAAGCCATCCAAACCGGGTCAGAGTGTTGAGGACAACGGATATGTTCCTGAGCTTGAGTGAAGGATGGTGCCTTGACAAGAATATCGTCGATATACGGGACTAGCACTATGCCCTTGACCCTTAAAATGGCTGCCAGTACTGCCAAAATCTTTGTAAATACTCTGGGGGCTGTTGCCAGACCAAATGGTAAGGCCACAAACAGAAAATGATCCTGCTGGATAGCAAAGCGCAGAAATTTCTGGTGTCCCGGAAAAATAGAAACGTGCAGGTAGGCATCCCAAATGTCTATGGAGCACCAAAATTCCTGTTCCTCCATAGAAGCAATCACCGAGAGAATCGACTCCATCCTGAAGCGACGTAGGCAAACCCACTTGTTTAACCTCTTGAGGTCTAGTATCGGCTGAACTGAGCCATCCTTCTTTGGTATCACGAACAGGTTTAAGTAAAAACCTGTGAAACGCTCCTGCTTGTGAACGGGGATGATTACTCCTGAGCTGAGGAGGGAGGAGATAGCTGCAAAAAAACCCGGAGCAAGAGAAGCGTCTCTTGGTGGCCGGGATACGAAAAAACTGTCTTGCGGAATCGAGTTGAAGTCTATTTTGTATCCTATGGATACCACCTCTTTTACCCAAGCGTCTTCTACCGAACTCAGCCAAATATCCCTGAAGAAGAGAAGATGGCCTCCTAGCTTGGGAAAAAGCTGGAATCCTTGTAAGCGTCAGGCTGAAAAGGATCTGCCTGGCCCAGTCCTGGAAGATTTGCTGTGGGAGCTACGGGAGCGCCATGAAGGAGCGACTCGAAAAGACATTTTCTTTTTATCCTTAGGCACCTGTGATCTCTCTGAGCCCTGGGCATAAGTGTCTGTCGTCGGAGTACGACGAACGGAACGAAAAAGGTGGGACCTTTCGTTTCAGGGGGTATCGGTGACACATGGACTGAGGGAGAAGGGAGCTTGTGCCCCCGGTCGCGTCTTTAATGATTTGGTCCAACACTGGACCAAAGAGGTTGGATCCCTGAAAAAGACCAGTAAGTGATTTTTTTTGAGGATAAATCAGCTTGCCAGGCTTTTAGCCAGACAGCCCGCCGGACAGCTATCATGTTACTGGACGCTTGAGCTGCACAAGACGTGGCGTCCAAGGCTGCTGATACCATATACCTCCAGCTTGTGAGATCTGGTCCACGAGATCCACTAGTTCTGTCGGTGGTGCCCAGGCCAGAATGCCCTGTCTAAGTTGTTTGGCCCATTTTGTAACCGATTTAGACACCCAAGCTGAGGCAAAGACTGGACATAATATAGCGGCTGCTGCCTCGAAGGCAGATTTTGCCAAGGATTCCACCATCCTGTCATTAGGATCCCTGAGGGCTGCCCCACTGGTGAGTGGAAGGACTGTGTTGGTAGATAGTCTCGACACTGGTGGATCCACCGAAAGGGAGGCTGTCCAGTTGGAGATGAGTTCCGGAGGGAAGGGATACAGGGTCCCAAAACGGCTTCCGCACTGAAACCGCCTAGTCAGATTCTCCCTCTCCCTAGCCAACACTTCCTCACAATCTCTGTGGAAAGCAAAGACTTTGGAGGGGGACTTTTGCCGCCTAAACGAAAACGCCTGAACAGCGGGTTTCGATGCAGAGTCCTGAATGTTAAATGTCTCACTGACCACGGCAATGAGGCCCTGGACCACATCCTTGATGTCCTGGGAATGCTCTGGCCCGTACTCCGAACCCTCCTCTGAGGGTGTCTCTGACAACGCCCCGCATGATTCCGGGGAGGAGGATCGGGATGAGGCAGACTTGCCAGACAACCTCTGACGGTGAGATGGAGCGAGAAGGGGACCTGGGCAGGTGTTCCTGTCTGAACCTCTTACGGCCTCTAGAAGACCCAAAAAAGGACTCCTTCGGCATGCTGGAAGCCACTGGAGTCTGAAGTGGCAATTTGTTGAGTACCGTTACCAAGGTCGGTGACACCTTGGTAAGATCGGCCATGGATTTAGACAAGGAGGAAGCCCAATCTGGGCAAGGAATCTCACTGTCCCCTGAAGCAAAAGATGACCCCTGGGCAGCAGGCAAGGCAGCATCATCAGCCTCTTGAGATAATGCAAAGGTTCTGGCAGGAAAGGAAGGGGGGCTGCTCCTGCTTTCCTGCGTAGATGATACAGTGGGTTTACTACAGTCCAGGCACAGAGGGGAGGACTAACCTGAAGGAAGCCTGCCATTACATGAGGTACATACAAAGTATTTAACCATGGTAGCAGATGAAGAGGAGGAGGAACGGGACCGCTCTCCCTTGGCCATACTGACAGTCCCACTAACAGATGCTGGCGGTTAGGGGGGTAAAGAGCGGTGTAGAGAGAGTGACAGCTGTAGCGCAGCAACTCATGGTACCAGTGTCCTGTGTCCCTGATACGCCGTCAGAAGGACCAGCTGGATCCGCTTCAGAGAAAACCACCGCCGACCTGGAGAGAGATAGCCGGTGTGGACAGTAGATGCCGCTGTCCAGAAGCATTATATGCCCACCGGAAGCCGGTGAGCGGAACCAGGCTCTGGGACCCTTGGAGTACCAAGATGGCGCCGATTCCGGAAGAAGATGCTAGGTGGCGGAGCCTACCCCGTAAGTTCTTCGCCTGAGAAACTCCCGGGACCTGCTGCCGGGGAAAACGCGCACTGGACCTGGCGTGAAGCCGGGGGCTAGATTTTTCGCACCCCTGCCGCTGGGGGATTGGAAAACCACACAGCAGACCCGGGGAAAAAGGAGAGGGGGAAACCAAGATGGCGCCGCTGCGCCGAAATGCAGGACAGGAGCATCGAGCTGGAGTTTAGATCCACTACCCCTGCTCCGAAAAGGTAAACCTGTCAGGAGCCCTCCATTATCTTCTTTCTTCTTCCTGTATTGTGATAAGCGAAAGAGGGGGAAAAAAAAAAAAAAAACAATTAAAAGGCAAAATGCTGCAGCCCCTTGCTTTCTGCTCACCCTGTGAAAGAGTGCAGTTTTACCTGAGAGAAAAGATTGCTCTCCCAAATCTTCTTCTGCAGGGCGTCTCCCTAATCCATCAGGCTCTGGTGGGTGAGTGGTGGGACACGGAGGTCATGACTGGGTCCGATCACCTAAACATGCTTCTGTGTTAGGGTTTAAGGTCCTGCCTGTGGGAACTACATGGGTTGGACAAAATAATGGAAACACTTAACGTTTTGGCATCATAATCTTCGAACATGGCATAAACATGCAAACCGTGACATATGGTAATGTTTTGTAGTTGATTATTTGTGTTATGTGATATGTGTATGTAAATTAACTGTTTGTTTTGCAGAATTGTAAGAACATTGATGAATCACAGAATCGTAGAGTTGGAAGGGACATCCTGGGCCATCTGGTCCAACCCCCTGCTCAAAGCAGGATTCGCTAAATCATCCCAGTCAGATGTCTGTCCAGCCTCTGTTTGAAGACTTCCATTGAAGGAGAACTCACCACTATTCGTGGCAGCCTGTTCCACTCATTGATCACTCTGTCAAAAAGTTTTTTCTAATATCTAATCTGTGTCTCCTCCCATTCAGTTTCATCCCATTGCTTCTAGTCTTTCCTTGTGCAAATGAGAATAAAGGTGATCCTTCTACAATGTGACAGCCCTTTAGATATTTGTAGACAGCTATTAAGTCTCCTCTCAGTCTTCTCTTTTGCAAACTAAACATTCCCAAATCCTGCAACCTTTCCTCATAAGACAGGGTTGGCAGACCGGTCACCATTCTGGTCGCTCTTTTCTGAACTTGCTCCAGTTTGTTGATGTCTTTTTTAAAATGTGGTACCCAAAACTGGACACAATATTCTAGATGAGGTCTGACCAAAGAGGAGTAGAGGGAAATAATGACTTCACGTGATCTAGACTGTATGCTTCTGTTAATACATCCTAGAATTGCATTTGCCTTTTTTGCTGCTGCATCACACTGTTGACTGATATTCAGTCTGTGATCTATTAGTATACCCAAGTCTTTTTCACATGTGCTGTCACTTATCCCTATTCCTCCCATTCTGTATATGCTTTTTTCCTTTTTATTGCCCAGATGTAGTACTTTGCATTTCTCCCTGTTAAAAACCATTCTGTTAGTTGCTGCCCACTTCTCCAGTTTATTTATATCTTTTGAATCCCCTCTCTCTCTTTTCTAGTATTAGCTATCCCTCCTAGCTTTGTGTCATCAGCAAATTTAATCAGTTTACCCTCAATTCCTTCATCTAAATCGTTGATAAAGATGTTGAACAATACAGGGCCCAGGACAGAGCCCTGTGGTACCCCACTTGAGACATTCTTCCAACTGGATGTGCAGCCATTTACGACCACTCTTTGGGTCCGATCACTAAGCCAGTTATGAATCCACCTAACAGTTGCCTTGTCCATTCCATAGTCATTTTTTCAATAAGGATTGTATGAGAGACTTTGTCAAATGCTTTGCTGAAGTCAAGATATACTATATCTACAGCATTTCCTTGATCCACCCATTCAGTGATTCCGTCATAGAAGGAAATTAAGTTGGTCTGACATGACTTATTAGTTACAAACCCATGCTGACTCTGTTTAATCACTTCATTCTTATCCAGGTACTGACATACATGTTGTTTAATAATTTGTTCAAAGATCTTTCCTGGTATAGAAGTCAGACTCACCGGCCTATAATTGCCTGGGTCCACCTTCTTCCCCTTTTTGAAGATAGGAACAACATTTGCTCTTCTCCAGATTTCTGGCACTTCTCCTGTTCTCCACGAATTTTCAAAGATTATGGAGAGGGGTTCAAAAATTTCTCGTGCTATCTCCTTCAGTACTCTGGGGTGTAATTCATCTGGACCTGGAGACTTGAATTCATTTAGGTTAGCTAAGTGTTTCCTCACTATCTTTCTGTTTATAGATATCCTGGATTCTTCTATTCCCTTAATAGGACAGTGAAGAACAGTTGATGTTACATTTCCTTTCTGAGAGAAAACAGATGCAAAATAGGAATTTAAAAGTTCAGCCTTCTCAACATCCTGTTTTACCATTTCATCATTTTCATCCTGTAAAAATCCTATAGCATCTTTGACTTTTCTTTTACTTTTGACATATCCCCAAAATCCTTTAATATTGCTTTTGACATCTCTTGCAAGCCTCAATTCATTTTCCGCTTTAGCTAATCTGATTTGTGCCCTGCAGGTTCTGCAGACAGCATTATATTCTTCTTTAGATATGCCTCCCTCTTTCCATTTTATAAACATTTTTTTCTTCCTTTTTAGCATGTGCTTAAGTTCTGTGTTCATCCATCCTGGTTTCCTTAAATGCTTCCTATTCTTCCCTCTTTTCGGAATTGTTAACAACTGTGCTTTGAGAATTTCATTTTTCAAAGATTTCTCATCCTTCCTGGACATTTTTGTCTTTAAGGATATCCAGCCATTGGATCCCTCCAATTCTCTTTCTGAATCCCTTAAAATCTGCCTTTCTGAAATCTAACCTTGACGTCTGAGTCTTCACAGGTCTTCCGCCTCTAGTTATCCAAAATTCTAAAATAGCATGGTCGCTACCTCCTAGGGTCCCAGCCACTTTTACCTCCTCAACCATTTCCTCCCTGTTTATAAGGATTAGATCCAAGGTAGCAGTTCCCCTTGTTTTCTCCCCTACCTTTTGGAAGATAAAGTTGTCGTTAAGAGAGGATAAGAATTTCCTTGACCTGTTAGTTTTGCCTGAGAGAGATTCCCAACAAATGTCTGGATAGTTGAAATCTCCCATGACAACTATGTCATATTTTTTGGAGAGCTTGGCCATTTGATGCATAAAGAGTTCATCCATATTTTCAGCTTGCACAGGCGGTCTGTAGTAAATGCCTACAATGGTGTCCTTTCCATTGTTCTGTCCTTGTATTCTTACCCAAACAGTTTCCACAGAACTCCTAGTCTCTGAAGCTTCAATCTCTGTGCAGATATACGCGTTTCTAACATACAATGTGACACCTCCTCCTCGTTTATCAAGTCTGTTTCGTGCAAATAAGTTGTATCCTTCTAGTCTTGTATTCCAATCATGTGTATTGTCCCACCAAGTTTCAGTGATTCCAATGACATCATATTTCTTTTCCTGTGTTGGTAGTTCCAATTCTCCTTGTTTGTTGCCCATGCTTTGTGCATTAGTATAGAAACATTTTAGTTTGTGATAGGTTTCTCTTTCTCCAATATTTTTATTAATTAGATTCTTTTGTCTTTGTTCTTCCTTTCCACTTCTAATAGCAGAGTTCTCAATAGCATTTGTCAGGTGTATGGCTTTTTCTGGTCTGTTGCTTCCCTTCCCATGTTGTTCTAGTTTAAAGCTCTCCTTACAAGTGTAGCAAGGCTACTTCCAAATACATGCTTTCCAGTCTTCGTAAGGTGCACCCCAACTCTAGCAAGTAGTCCATCGTATAAGTAATTCACTCCGTGATCCAGAAATCCAAATCTTTGCTGACGGCACCATCGACGTAGCCAGTTGTTAACCTGCAGAATCTTATTCCACCTCCTTGTTCCATGGCCATCCACTGGGAGGATGGAAGAGAAGACCACCTGCGCTCCCAGTTCTTTCACTTTCTTGCCCAAGTCTTCAAAGTCTCTGCAGATGGTTTCCAGAGAACCTGATACCAATAGCAGACCTCTCAGATTTTCAAAGAGGCCACATTGTTGATGCTCGTATGGCAGGCGCTAGTGTAACAGAAAGTGGCCAAATGCTTGGCGTGTCAAGAGGTACTGTCTCCAAAGTAATGACTGCGTTTGAAAGAAAAGGAAAAACATACGCAGCAAAGCACAGATCCAGCCGAAAGTCGAAGTTGACTGAGAGAGACCGTCGGACTCTAAAGCGAATTGTGAGAGAGGATTGCAAGACCACGGCTCCGAAAATCACTGCTGAGCTCAATGAACACCTACAGAACCCAGTTTCCACGAAAACTGTTCGTCGGGAGCTGCACAAATCTGGATTCCACGGAAGAGCTGCAATTAGAAAACCGCTGCTCTCAATGACAAATATTTCCAAGCATTTAAAGTGGTGTAGAAACCTCCAGAATTTGTCCCTCGAGCAGTGGAAACGTGATATTCTCAGACGAATCATCATTTACCCTATTTCCGACCTCCGGCCGAGCGTACGTTTGGAGACAGCCGAAAGAAGCATCCTATCCAGACTGCCTTCTCCCAACCGTAAAACATGGCAGAGGTTCTGTGATGATCTGGGGTGCTATTTTGTGGAGATTCGCTGGGCCAATGATATCTCTTCATGGAAGAATTAACAGCTGAGATTATTTAGGCATTTTGGGCGACCAAGTGCATCCTATGGTTCAAGCACTGTTCCCGGAGGGGAACGCCATCTTTCAGGAAGATAATGCACCAATTCATACAGCTAGAATCGTTAAAGCATGGCACAAGGAACATTCTAATGAAGTTGAGCATCTTCATCTGGCCCCCACAATCCCCAGACCTCAACATTATTGAGCATTTATGGTCGATTTTAGAGATTCAAGTTAGATGTCGATTTCTGCCGCCATCGTCAGTCAAAGAACTGGAGGTTGTTTTAACTGATGAATGGGCTAAAATTCCTTTGGAAACAATTCACACCTTGTATGAATCCATACCTCGGAGAATTGAGGCTGTAATCGCCGCAAAAGGTGGACCTACACCATATTAAGGCTGTGTGCACACGCTGCGGAATCTGCTGCGGATTGATCCGCGCTGATTTTCAAAATCCGCAGATATAACCGCAGGTCAAAAGACCTGCGGTTTATCTGCGGATTATCCTGCGGTTTTACCATCTCCACAATGGAGGAGATGGTAAACCGCTGCAGAATCCGCAGAAAGAATTGACATGTCAATTCTTTCTGCGATTTAGAAACCGCAGATAATTCTGCAGCATCTGCACTGCGGTTTCCATTTCCCATAAGGAATAATGGAAACCGCAGCAGAATTTCCCATAAGGAATAATGGAAACCGAAGCAGAATCCGCAGCGTGTGCACATACCCTAAATTAACTTTAGTTGAGGTTTCCAGGTGTTTCCATTATTTTGTCCAACCCCTGTATGAGGATACAGGGTGGCAGTCCATGCCGTACTCAGCTCCTGTGCGAGTATACAGTAGTGACAGATCCACTCTGTATCCCTCCAATGGTTACCTAAAAGGGAACGACGCACATTGAGGTAGGTATGGGTCTGGTGAGAGACCCCTGTCCACCTCCTGCTGACACTAAGCAAAAACTGATTGTCCTACAGCCGGTCAGGGGGGTGTATACTGCGGAGGCGGAGTTAACATTTTTTTTCACAGCATAGTGTCAACCCCCTAGTGGCAGCAGCACACACCCCCATGGTTCCTGTGGAAGCGATAGAGAAACCTCTACAGTTTGAGCTCAAGACTTTCAATCTCTTGAAGTGAACATTTTGCTTGATTGGTTTCCATTTGCCGTATCCCATTTGAAGAGCCCCAGAGAACCCCCCCCCCCCCCCCCCAAGTGACTCCATTTTGGAATATATACCTATTAAGAAATTCACCTAGTGGTGTAATTTATAGAGGTCTCAAAGATTGCTTTACTATGTGAAAATGAAAATTGTTACAATATTATCAACATTTAACTAAACGAATAATTTTTATAAAGAGATAAGAAAACATGCACCCTGTAATTAATTAAACAAGGTCTTCAGAATACAGCATTGTCCTTTATGTGCTTGTACCTACTGTTTGGACACATGGCGAGGCTCAGAAGGAATCACTAAATACTATATTAAGAAATTGATAGAGTACTAGTAATATTTTCTATGGGTAAATCCCGCTGATGGGCTCTCTTTAAAAATGTCATATTCCGGATCTGAAGACTGGACTGAGGCAAATCGCAAAGGTGAAGGATTCAAGTCGCTTGTTCGATACCAAATGATAAGAGGGAGGAGACGTGTGAATTCTCCGATTTAGTTTATGAGCTGCTAGGGCCCCGTCACACATGGCGACGCACCAGCGATCCCGACAACGATATGACCATGTCAGGATCGCTGGTGTGTCGCTACATGATCACTGGTGAGCTGCCAAACAGGCAGCTTCACCAGCGATCAGCACAAGCAACACGCGGGTAACAAGCGACGCACCTCGCTTAGTTACCCACTGTGTACCTTAGTTACCAGCGCGCTGGTGCAGGGAGCTGGTAACCAAGGTACACATCGGGTTTCTAAACACTGCACGCCGCTTAGAAACCCTCTGTTTACCTTAGTTACCAGCTCCTGCTCGCTGGTCTCCCACCTGTCACACGCAGCGGATGCGTGCTGGCCAGTGGGAGACCAGCGATCAAAAAAATGTCCTGGCCATTCCAGGACGATCAGCGATAACTGGCAGGGGGGCCAGTCGCTGGTGTCACACACAGCGATCTCGCTGGTGAGATCGCTATTGCGTCACAAAACTTGTGTGTGACGGGGGCTATAGCCCGAACTCCAGTAATCATGATCAGTGGGAGTTGCTGGGAGGTGACCATCAGGAATATATGGAATTAAAATTCCTTCATTGACTTAGCCTATTGATGTTTCTTTTTAATTTTTCTGCTTTACCTGTTGGAATGCTGCAGTATGCAGTAGTCTTCATGAAGCTGCCCCTTCACATCTGGAAAAGAAACCGTGATATTTAAGCCAAATTCGGCAACATAGACAAAAGACCTTTTATCATGTGTTCTTATAACAAGATAGGAAAACATAAACAAGAGGAAATCTTTTCAAACATAATTTTTTCAACCACACAACATACGTTGTAAAGAACACTTCTTCGATAGTGTGATAAGAAACAGGCCAGGGACACGCCTGTCCAACTGGTCTTTAGCGTGGCAACTTTTTTTTTTCTGAAGCGCTTCAGCGTTTCAGAGTCAGACATACCTTGGCTGAGATCATACAGCCCCGTGCCTGATACATGCTGCCCGTGGATTGGGCAGCAGGTATCGGCTGTCCGGTTCACTTTTAGGACTAAAGGTGTTTTAAAAATGTCATGAAGGGGTTAATTAAATTGTGAAACCACAGTTGTGGTTTCACAATTAATATTGCATTTTAAAGGGGATCTGTCACCCCATTTTTGGCCTATCAGCTGCGGCCACCGCCATCAGGGGTTTATCTACAGCATTCTGTAATGCTGTAGATAAGCCCCCGATGTAACCTGAAAGAGAAGAAAAAAAAAAAAAAAAAAAAAGAGATTATACTCACCCTGGTGTTCGGTCCGATGGGTGTCGCCATCCCGTCTGGCGCCTCCCATCTTCATACGATGATGTCCTCCTCCTTGCTTCTCCCTCGGCTCTTGCGCACGCGTACTTTATCTGACTTGTTGAGGGCAGAGCAGAGAACTGCAGTGCGCAGGTGCCGGACCTCTCGGACCTTCCCCGGTGCCTGCACACTGCAGTACTTTACTCTGCCCTCAACAGGGCAGATAAAGTACGCGTGCGCAGGAGCCGAAGGAGAAGCAAGGAGGAGGATATCGTTGCTAGAAGATGGGAGGCACCGGACAGCGACACCCACCGCACCCGACTCTGGCCCCCCCATGAGTATAATCTAACGTTTTTTTATCTTTCAGGTTTCATCAGGGGCTTATCTACAGCATTACAGAATGCTGAAGGTAAGCCCCTGATGGCGGTGGCCCCAGCTTATGGGGCAAAAATGGGGTGACAAATTCCCTTTAATCGGCTTGATGAAAAAGGTGAGGTATCTTTAGGAGCTAAAACTTGTGACATCCTACCCTAAACCACTTAGAGGGCCTTTATGGGTGGAAAAAAAAGTTCCGTCCTTCTAGCCGCAGGAGGAATTTGAATTTGCTCACATCGACTTCTATAACTTCTTGCAGCTATGAGACGCTCATCAGACAGGCGGACTACCCCTAAATAGTATAATACAACACATTTCCAGCATAGTCATTTCAACAGAAGTCATAGCTATGCATATTGATCACCGATAACTAGAGTTGAGCGACTTTAGTCGGATCGGGTTTCATGAAACAAAATTTGTTTCAGATGAACCTGGTCCGACTAGGGCAAAAAAAAGTCAGTTTCGTCCAAAACCCAACCCCAATGCAAGTCAATGAGGAATGCAAGTCAATGAGGAATAAAAGTCGGCATGGAGTGGATGAATGTCATCCGCTCAATGCCGACTTTTATTTCCCATTGACTTGCATTGGGGTCGGGTTTCGGGCGAAACCCCAACTTTTTGTGCCCTAGTCGGACCAGTTTCATCTGAAACAAATTTTGTTTCATGAAACCCGATCCGAATAAAGTCGCTCAACTCTACCGATAACTATAAATCTATCAAAATATCTAATACAAAGTAAAGAAAAATGGGAAGTGGACATAGGGCTCATCGAAGAGGGACAATCGAGAGAAATTTTAGAGAGGGCTCCCTGCCTTCCACATAAGTACTTACTTCAACACACATATACATTATATATACACATTATATATATATATTTTTTATTTTTTTTTTTGAGGAGTGACTCCTTATGTCCTGGATTCAAGTCACAATTTGCAGATCTGCTTCACATGGGCTCCAGTCCAGACCTAGAAAGGTTTTGGAAGGGAGTTAACAGATGTAATTAATAAAGTCTATTCTGTAAAAGTTTCCATTACTCCATTGGAGTGAATTCTGAGTTATCGGGAATTGGTCAGCAGGTTTTTGTTATACAGGGTGGGCCATTTATATGCAAGCACCAGGACACCAGAGAATCCTCCGGTGGGCCCCACCCCTAGCCCCAGCTCCTGTGGGCCCCACCCCCAGCTCCTGCCTCCTTCTTTAGTCCCTGCCCTGCGAAGTGAGCACCGAGCGGTGCACATTCTATTCTATAGCCGACAGCAGCGAGTAAGCTATGCAAATGATGTGAACAATGCAGTCGCGCGGCATCTCTTTCACATCACCAGCGTGCTTGTGTGTGCACTGCAGATGAGAGTGCTGTCCTCCACCTCACATGTTTCCTGCCCGGCGCTTCCTGTCTGAGACAGCCCAGCTGCATGACGTCATCATCCCTCACGCTGTCTCAGACAGAAAGCTGCCTGTTAGGAAGAGGCTGTCAGGATGTGCTGCTGTTGCGGGGAGGTGAGCTGTGCATCTGTGTGCCTGCGTGTGTGTATGTGGTGCAGTGCTTTGTGTGTGAGTGTGAGAGTGATGCGGTGCTGTGCCTGCGTGTGTGGGCTGGTGGGGAAGGACAATGATATAGGTGGAGGAGGCGATGGAGGTGATGGACAATGAAGGTGGTGGGGGAGGCAACGATGGAGGTGATGGGCAATGATGGTGGTGGGGAGGCAATAATGGTGGTGAGGGAGGCAATAATGGAGGTGATGGCCAATGGTGATGTCGGGGGCAGGCAATGGTGGGGGCAGGCAATGATGAGGTGATGGGCAATGATGGTGGGGAAGGCAATGATGGTGGTGGGGTGGCAATGATGGAGGTGATGGACAATGATGGTGGTGGGGGGAGGCAATGATGGAGAATGATGGTGGTGGGGGGAGGCAATGATGGAGGGGATGAAATGGGCAATGATGGTGGTGGGGGGAGGCAATGATGGAGGTGATGAAATGGACAATGATGGTGGTGGAGGAGGCAATGATGGAGGTGATGAAATGGACAATGATGGTGGTGGGGGAGGAGGCAATGATTGATGTGGTGGAATGGGCAGTGATGGGGTGGTGGGAAAGAATGATAGTGTTAGTGGGGGAGAAGGCAATGATTGAGGTGGTGATGAGGACAATGATGGGGGTGGAGAGCGGCTGCATTATACTTTATGAGTGGGCTACATTATATTTTGTGGGGGGACTGCATTATTCTCAGGGGACTACATTATATTCTGGGGGCTACATCATACTCTATGGGGGGCTGCATTATTCTCTCAGGGGACATTATATTCTGGGGGCTACAGTATACTCTATGGGGGGGCTGCATTATTCTCTGGATGGGCTACATCATACTATATGAGGGGGCAGCATTATACCCTATGACGGGGCTACAGTATCCTCTTGGGGGGGCTTCATTATACTATATGAGGAGGGCTGCATTATATTCTATGGTGGGGACAGCGTTATACCTTATGAGGGGGTTGCATTATATTTTGTGGGGTGCTGCATTATATTCTATGAGATGGGGCTGAATTATATTTTATGAGGGGGGCTACATTATTTTATAAGGGGAGCTACATTATATTCTATGAGGGGGCTACCCCTCTATGATTCTACTCCAACCCCTGCTACATAATTAAGACGACTACCTTATATTATACCCTGATATTAGCGTATTTTACTGAACAATTGGTGGTCTTGCATTTATTTCTATGTAGCTACATAGTGGGCCCCAAGAATGATTTTCTCTGATGGGCCCAAGGTGCTCCAGTCCGATGCAGTTTATATGGATACATTTGGGTAGGCCAGCTTCAAAATGGCTGCCATGGTCACCACCCATCTTGAAAAGTTTTCCCCCTGCCATATACTAATGTGCCACAAAGAGGAAGTTGACATCACCAACCATTCCCATTTTATTTAGGTGTATCCATATAAATGGCCCACCCAGGTCTAACCTTATAAATAGCCCACCCTGTATAATCTGAGCGCAGTATAATATAGAGCAAGAAAACCTGACTGCAAAGATGGATCACTTACTGGGTTTCTTGGTGAAATTTTCATAGAATACCTGATTTGTATGGTGAGATGTTGCAGAGCTAAGACTTCTAGCCTGCGTATAACCTCGCCCAAACACCTGACTGGCAGATTCCTGTGTACACTGTGCATTGTGCGCAAGTGGTGGGATAACAAAGAGTAGCCTGCCTGGCACAGAAGATGTAGTCCTGCAGTGTTAATCTCCTGCTGATAAAATACTGATTGTATTGAAACTACAAGACATAGCATAATAAGTGACATCCCTGTAATCAGACTCTTCTTCCCTATATTATGCTACTCTAACTTTACAGAGCAAAAACCTGGTGAGATTCCCTTTAACCCCTTAACGTCCAATGACTGACAGTCAGTGATTGGACGCCAATCCGTTTGGTGCGGGCTCCGGCGATGAGCTCACACCTTTTCCGGGACATGACAGCTGATTTGATCAGCTGACATGTGCCAGGAACAGCCGCGAGTGAAATCGCGATTTACCCGCGGCTGTTGACATGTTAAATGCCGCTGTCAAACTCTGACAGCGGCATTTAACATGCATGGACAGGAAGCGCGTCGTTACCTCCTCCTATCGGCGCCTATGTCACATGACAGAGGGTCGCTGACGGGTTGGCATGCCAATCCGGGGTCAGAAGAAGACCCCTGTGGTTGTCATTGCTGGATCGCAATGAGCGCCGCCTGGTGGTCGGTGCTCATAGCAAGTGAGCATATCTGCTACATACAGCAGGGCTGAAGCCCTGCTGTATGTAGCAGAAACGATTGGACAGCTCCAGCTTCAAGTCTTCAATGGAGACTATTGAAACAAGTAAAAATTAAAAAACATCTTTTTAAAAATATTTAAAAAAGTACAAAAAATATATAAAAGTTCAAATCACACCTCCCCCCTTTCGCCCCATTCAAAATAAAACAAAATAAAATCAAATATACACATATTTGGCATTGCCGCGTTCAGAATTGCCTGGATCTATTAATAGATAAAAAGAAGTACTCCAATCGGTAAACAGCATAGCTAGAAAAAAAAAAAAAAATCGAAATGTCAGAATTACTTTTTTTGGTCGCTGCAACATTGCAATAAAATACAATAACGGGCGATCAAAAGAACGTTTCTGCACCAAAATGGTATCAATAAAAACATTAGATCGGCACGCAAAAAATAAGCCCTCACCCAGCTCCAGATCCCGAAAAATGGGTCTCGGAAAATGGCACATTATATATACACTGCTCAAAAAAATAAAGGGAACACTTAAACAACAGAATATAACTCCAAGTAAATCAAACTTCTGTGAAATCAAACTGTCCACTTAGGAAGCAACACTGATTGACAATCAATTTCACATACTGTTGTGCAAATGGAATAGACAACAGATGGAAATTATTGGCAATTATCAAGACACCCTCAATAAAGGAGTGGTTCTGCAGGTGGGGACCACAGACCACATCTCAGTATCAATGCTTTCTGGCTGATGTTTTGGTCACTTTTGAAGATTGGTTGTGCTTTCACACTCGTGGTAGCATGAGACGGACTCTACAACCCACACAAGTGGCTCAGGTAGTGCAGCTCATTCAGGATGGCACATCAATGCGAGCTGTGGCAAGGTTTGCTGTGTCTGTCAGCGTAGTGTCCAGAGGCTGGAGGCGCTACCAGGAGACAGGCCAGTACACCAGGAGATGTGGAGGGGGCTGTAGGAGGCCAACAACCCAGCAGCAGGACCGCTACCTCCGCCTTTGTGCAAGGACGAACAGGAGGATCACTGCCAAAGCCCTGTAAAATAACCTCCAGCAGGCCACAAAGGTGCATGTGTTTGCACAAACGGTTAGAAACAGACTCCATGATGATGGTCTGAGTGCCCGACGTCCACAGATGGGATATTATATATAAACACACACTTTGGAATTTTTTTTCACCACTTACATAAAAAAAAAAAACCTAGACATGTTTGGTGTCTATGAACTTGTAATGACCTGGAGAATCATAATGGTAGGTCAGTTTTAGCATTTAGTGAACCTAGTAAAAAAGCCAAACAAAAAAAACCAACTGTAGGATTGCACTTTTTTTGTAATTTCACCGCACTTGGAATTTTTTTTCTTGTTTTTCTGTTAAACGACATGGTAAAACCAATGGTGTTGTTCAAAAGTACAACTAGTCCCGCAAAAAACAAGCCCACACATGGCCATTTTGACCAAAAAATAAAAAAGTTATGGCTCTGGGAAGAAGGAGGGCAAAAAATTAAAATGAAAAAACAAAAACCACCCCTGGTTGTTAAGCGGTTGAAAGAAGGACCTCAAGACCGACAAGCCACAAAAAAAATTGCACGAATTCTTCAAATGGCCTCTCTTTTCAGAGCAGACTAATCAGCAGCTCTGCCTTTCTTCTGTCTGAACACAATCCTCACTGTTCAGCTAACCCAGCTGCTGTTAAATGAGCTTTAAAGGGGTTGTCCGGGCTTTTCACATAATCTCAGTACATATCTGGGCTGCAGAATTATGACAATAAGTAATTTACTTTCTGTCACTAGTTTGTACGGTTTTCTAGATATTCTGAACAGAACGTCCAAGGGGGGGGGGGGGGGGGTTATGGCATTGAAATGAGAACTGGTCGTAACTTCCTACTCTACTCCAAACCTGCCCTCTATAGCAACAACCCCACCCTCCATAGCTACAGGCCCTCCCCGACCACATGAAGAAGCCCTCATTACACAGTAACAAATCCTCCCCCTCTAGCAGCTTCACTGCAGAGAGCAGCTGCTCCTCCAGATATGTACTGAGATTATGTGAAAAGCCCGGACAACCCCTTTAAACCCCGAACTGGATCATAGGATTGACCTACCAGCCAGGTTCTTTTGGTTACTCCAAAAAAAAATACACCCAAATCCAGTCACATTAAGCCCTCTCAGTAACCTAATGTTCTTGGTACAGCTCACATTACTGACATATCTACCATCGAGGACCTTACTTCCTGCTCTAATTGCAAAATGTATGCTTTGATACATCTGGAATGCCTTCTAGAGAGTTAATTATGGTCTGTCTGAGTTTGTTCTCGCTGATGGACAGGGATAAGCAGCACATTAATAGAACATGTTGACTCTCCACTCGAGGGGAGGAAGATGTAATGCAGTATACTTGTCCACTTTGTTCCCTTTGAGGATTATTAGATGATTTATGTATTCTAGAATAAAGGTAAAGGGGAGGTGTGGATTTACAACAAATTTATCATTAAACTTACCGCTCTGTCTCCTTTAGGATTACACAAACCTTTTTATGTCATATGATGGACTTTTCCTACCATAGTAGTACACTTTTAAGGGGTTGTGTCCGGTCAAAACCGATAAGTCTGCAGTCACTCTGTGTGACTGTAGACTTATAAATCCCTCCAGCACGCACTGTGCTCTTTGAGGATTCACCAGTTTCTGATCTGGGACCAGAGGCTATGAGTTATACATACCACTGGCCAGTTTTCGCACTTTTACACAAACAATTTTATATGAAAAATAATTACTTTTGCATCGCTTTATGCCAAGAGCTATAACTTTATTGTTCTGCTAACGGAGCTTTATAGCGGCTTGATTTTTTTCAGGACAAAATGACGTTTTCAGCAGTACCATTTTTATTTACATTTGTCTCCTTGATTGTCAGTATGATGATTAAGCATAGTTTTTTTGTTTCGTTTTTAATTTAGTTTTTTTTTTTTTTTTTTAAACGGTGTTCACTGAAGGAGTTAACTAGTGGGACAGTTTTATGCAGCGGTTAGTTCCACTACCAAATATGAGTACTTTTTTTGTTTGTTTTTAACAAATGTATTTTTTTTAACTTTTTTTACATTGACCCACTATGGGACATCATTCTCATACTGACAGATAGTTGATCTGATACTCTGCAATGCTTCTGCACTGCAGGGCATCGGAGCAGCGTCTGGAGGTGTGTCTGCTCTGAGCAGACACCGACAAGACACCTTCCCTGCAGGACCCCTCGGCCATCTTGCGGCCAGGGGTCACCATGGAAACCATCAGCACAACGCAATCGCATCGTGTTGTGCTCATTGAAGAACAGAGGGAGCTCCCTCCCTCTATGATGCTCCTCGATGTCACTTGACAGCAGCATCAAAGGGGTTAATCGTTTCCTATCAGTGCTAGCACCGATCTTCAGCGCTGCTGCAGGGTGTCAGCTCTCACATAGAGCTGACACCTGTACCCGATCGCAGCAGCGCTCACAGTGAGCCCATGCGATCGCAGCACCATATATGTACGGCGCATGTCTGGAAGGGGTTAAAAAGCAGGTATGTACGGCGCATGTCTGGAAGGGGTTAAAAAGCAGGCTAGTGCTGTGCCAAATAGGTAAGCAGCTTCCAACCTGTGACAAATATTCCACGTTATATACCACAGCAAACATTACAAGTTGGTGGTCATTCTCTCACTTTACTCAGTCTCTTGGACCTATTTACAATGCTATGCAGATGTGATATACCCTCCCAATTTTTTACATAGTACCATTCCCTATAATAGTGCACCCACAGCCTGATTACAATATTATGGTTTCTCGTCTCTTCTTCCATTTGCAGAGCAATACATAAGGAATTTCTTTTCACTCTACTTTTTTTTTTATTAGAGCTGCAAACTCTTACTATAAGTCTTTAAAAGAAATTTGTCAGCAGGTTTTTGCTTTGTAATCTGAGCGCACAATGGTGTAGTAAAAGAGGTCCTTATTCCAGTGATGTGTCAATTACTTGGCTGAGTAATGCTGCTTCATTACTGTTTTAATCAGCTGAATAAAATCACTAGACGACTAGGTGTCTCGTGGCTTCTGGTCCAACCGTGCCCCCAGCAATGACTGGCAGCTTTCTGTGTACATTGTATAGAGACAGAATCCTCCTAATCTGTGGTGTTACACCAGGATCAAAATCTGACCTCTGCAACATATAAAACTGTGATGAGTGCTGCACCCAGTAAACTAAGTGATACATCAACGGAATCAGGATCTCTGTCCCCACATCTTGGTTAGTTCACATATCAAAAACCTACTTATGTGGGGTATCAAAGAGAACCTAACAGGCTTAATTTAAAGGGAATCCTAATTCCCAAAGCAATTTTGCTGAAAATATAGTGTAATAAATGCAGCACTTAAGTGTACTGCAATGCATTCGACCAGAATTGAACCAGAAGGGAACTAACGGTAACTGGATACATAGTCACACTAAACAACTTTTCTCTTTGTTTTCACTCTCACCCCTACAATCTTCCACTTCCTACTAACCCCCCTAATCCCTTCACCTAGTAATTAACTGGTGATCTCTCTCTCTCTCCATCCTCCCCATCCATCTCACCTCCTCTTCAGCACTGTTCCTTAACATACAATCCTCTGTCTCCAAAACACAGCCACCTCATGCTGCTCCCACCTACTAACACTTTCTCTGCTCCTACTCACTGTCAGATATTGCTCCAAATACTAGTCCTCCTCAAGACATCCCCACAGTCATTTCTGCCTCTCATCCACAACCTATCACAAAATTTCCACAACCTTTCTAACCTTATACTCATTCGACCAGCCTTGTTTCCCCAGTCCCTCTAACAGTAGCTCTATGGAATACTTGCTCTGTCTGCAACAAACTTTCATACATCTATGATCGTTTCTTCATTAACGAACTTTCCTTTTTTGGCATCACCAAAAACCTGGCTCACACACTCTGACACAGCATCTCCAGCTGCACTTTCTTATGATGAATTCCACCTTTCCCACACACCCCACACCAGCACAATCATGGTGGTGAAGTTGGTTTTCTCCTGTCAGATTATTATTATTATTTATTGTTATAGCGCCATTTATTCCATGGCGCTTTACATGTAAGGAGGGGTATACATAAAAACAAGTACAATAATCTTAAAACAATACAAGTCATAACTGGTACAGGAGGAGAGAGGACCCTGCCCGCGAGGGCTCACAATCTACAAGGGATGGGTGATAATACAGTAGGCGAGGGTAGAGCTGGTCGTGCAGCGGTTTGGTTGATCGGTGGTTACTGCAGGTTATAGGCTTGTCGGAAGAGGTGGGTCTTCAGGCTCTTTTTGAAGGTTTCGATGGTAGGTGAGAGTCTGATATGTTGTGGTAGAGAGTTCCAGAGTAGGGGTGATGCGCGAGAGAAATCTTGTATGCAATTGTGGGAAGAGGAGATAAGAGGGGAGTAAAGAAGGAGATCTTGTGAGGATCGGAGGTTGCATGCGGGAAAGTACCGGGAGACGAGGTCACAGTTGTATGGAGGAGACAGGTTGTGGATGGCTTTGTAGGTCATGGTTAGGGTTTTGTAATGGAGTCTCTGGGCAATGGGGAGCCAGTGAAGGGATTGACAGAGGGGAGAAGCTGGGGAATAGCGGGGGGACAGGTGGATTAGTCGGGCAGCAGAATTTAGAATAGATTGGAGGGGTGCGAGAGTGTTTGAGGGGAGGCCACAGAGCAGGAGGTTGCAGTAGTCAAGGCGAGAGATGATGAGGGCATGGACTAGGGTTTTTGCAGATTCTTGGGTGAGGAATGAACGGATTCGTGAAATATTTTTGAGTTCTAGTCGGCAGGAAGTGGAAAAGGCATGGATATGTGGTTTGAAGGAGAGATCAGCGTCAAGGATTACTCCGAGGCAGCGAGCTTGTGGGACTGGGGAGAGTGGGCAGTCATTTACTGTAACTGATAGGTTCGTAGGGGGGGGGTCACGTGAGATGGGGGAAAGATGATGAATTCTGTTTTGTCCAGATAACTGCGCCACTCAAATTCCAATGCCACCATCCATTACTGTCCCTTCTTTTGAGGTGCACATCTACTCCCTCTCCAACTGGCTGTCATCTACAGCTTTCTGGGGCCTGCCACCACCTTCTTCGACCACTTCACCACCTGGCTACTGCATTTCCTTTCAGCCGACATCCTCATTATCGTCATGGGGGACTTCAACATCCCAATTGACACTTCCCACTCAGCTGTCTCTAAGCTTCCCTGTCTCACTTCCTCCTTTAGCCTTGTTCAATGGTCTTCCGTAGCCAATCACAAAAAGGGCCACACACTGCACCTCACGGTCACCCACTTCTGTTCCCTATCAAAAATCCCTAACTCACTTGTACTTCTTTCCGACCACAACCTACTTACATTCTCTTCCCTCTCCAGGTCCCCAGTCCCCACTCCACAAACCTCAAATACCTTGATCTACACTCATCTCCGAATCCCTTCTCCCTCTTGCAGACATAAGTTCCTTACACAATGCAAATACTGCTTCCGCTTTATATAAACACAACAGCTGCAGCTTTCAAGTCGGTTGCCTTCCCTCACACATACCAAAGCTTGCTCAATCAATAGGCACCCATGGCAAACCAGCCTGACTAAAGAACTAAGGTAGTCTTCCAGGGTCGCTGAGCGGAGATGGAAAAGATCCCATTCCAACGAGCACTTCCTCACATTCAAACAGTCCCTTACTGCTTTCAAGTCCACACTCACTGCAGCAAAACAAACGTACTTCTCATATCCTCACTGTCTCACAACCCTAAACAGCTATTCAACACTTCAATTCTCTCTTCCATCCTCCAGCACACCCTCCCTCTTCACTCATCTCAGCTGAAGACCGCCTCATTCTTCCAGAAGATTGACAGACAACTATTTTGCCTAAAGTCCCCACATCCCCTCTTCATAACTACTCAGAAAACCTCCTCCAAAACCAGCTTCTCCGCCATTGCGGAAAATCAACTTTCCTCTCTACTCTCCAGATCACATCTCACCACCTGTGCACTTGACCTGATCATGTGCCAACTCATCCCAAACTCACCACAGTCTTCATCCCAACCGTAACTCATCTCTTCAACCTGTCACTAACAATTGGTGTCTTTCCCTCATGCTTCAAACGTTCCTCGATCACACTCATCCTCAAAAATCCCTCCCCTGACCCATCTGTCTAGCTATCGCTCCATATCGCTTCTCTCCTATGCCTCAAAACTACTGGAACACCACATCCATTTTTATTTGCCCTCTCGCCTCTCCCACTCCCTCTTCGACCACTTACAATCACTGAAACTACCTTGATTAAATTCACCAATGACCTACTAACTGCCAAATCCAAGCGACACTACTCTGTCCTCCTCCTCCTGGGCTTGTCCTCTGCCTTCAACACAGTGAACCATTCCCTCTTCCGATAGATTCTCTCATCTCTTGGCATCACAGATTTGGATTTCCTCATACCTATAAGTCCGGACATTCAGTGTCTCCCACTCAAACATTACCTCCTCATCTTGCTCCCCATCTGTCGATGTCCCTCAAGCTTCATTTCTAGGACCCCTGCACTTCTCCATCAACACCTACAGCCGGGGACAGCTCAGAGGCACACGGCTTTCAGTATCAGGTCATTCCATATCAAGTGATCCAAATATGATTTTTTTTTTTTTTTTTATGAAGTACATCTTTAGTTAATTACAAATTAAAAGTTTTGAATTTTTTTCTTCATGAATTTTTTACAGATTTCTAAAGTTTTGAAAAAGCGCAAATTTTGGCCTGGTATGGCTTTACATTTTTTTTATCATATCTCGGGCTAGAATTAAGGTAAGAGAAGTGGGAGAGGCATCATTTTTATCAGAACGGTACCATCACAAGACTATGTATGTCACAAGACTGTTTCTTTACATTTTGCTTTTGAGAAATCAAATTCAAAATTTTGATGCGCAATTGTGAAAAAAATGTATGTTTTAAAACTGTATGCGTGGTACTTGTTGTCTTGTTTATATTTGTACAGGGATTCAACTTGGGACCTATCAAATTTATATAATATTTTTTAAGCCTTGAATCATCTGATTTTAGGTTTGTGAGTTTCTTCCTTTTTTCTTACCTTACCTGATCTTAATCATCACACAACTTGCTCAGCATTTTCAACCTGAATGCACTGAACAAATCAAAAGAAAAAAGGTGATCAAATCCTTAAGTGTGATTTTCTAAATACAGTCTCATCCTAAAAAACAAGATTATAAGAACCAATATTTTACCACCTATTTATTCATGTAACAATTTTTCTTCTATTATATCACTAAACATGTCATTTATGAAGTGTTTAAGAAGAACAGTTCAGTAGTTAAATCCTCGTTCTATAAAATATGAACTGTGAGAATCATGGGGGAATAGTGGATGAGGGCAGGTATATCTCGTCCAGATACCTAATGAGTAATGGAAGGCGGATATAAAAGGATGCCATGTGGTGTGTTAGGCTACTTTCACACATCAGGTTTTCGGCATCAAGCGCGATCCGGCGTCGTGCCGGAACGCCGGATCCGGCAAATGTTTAGTAAAACCTGATGTGACGGATCCGGTTTTCTGCCGGATCCGTCTTTTTCTTGACAGACAAAACCGGATCCGTCTCATCCGGTTCATCCGTTTTGACGGATTACGCCGGATCCGGTTTTTAAAATTGACCCTTGTGGCCTTCCGAACGGGATTGGCTACTGGAAAACTATATATAGCATGTTCCTACAGCCCATCTTTGACAGGTTGTAGAGGAGAAAGTGCAGGTTGGAGAGAAGAGCAAGTACTGGCGAAGATGGATGTTGTCATTGGAAATATTTTGAAGAATTTGGCGGATTTTACAGCGGAGGCAAATCGTTTGAGGGTGATTGTTCTGGAGAAGGAGAGAGCGAGACAGCAGCGCATCAGGCATCGTAGACGACGTTTGTGGATCCACCCCATCACAGCCAAGAGAATGACGCGTGGGGTCTATTCTACACTATGCATGGACCTTCGACGAAACCCGGATAAATTTTTTGGATATGTTAGGATGAAAATGGAGAAATTTGATTACTTGGTGGAGCGCATTGCACACCTCATAAGAAAAGCGGACACCTATTGCCGCTTCTCAGTTTCACCCGCAGAGCGTCTGATGGTGACTTTAAGGTAAGCCACATTTATTGGATATGATCGCATCAGAGCACACTTTCACTGCAATCTTGTTGGTGGTAATTTGTATCTCCAAGTGTTATAGGTCAGTTTTGGTATGTAATGCTGTGATTTAAAACTAATTTATTGTTTGTTAATTCCCCACAGATTTCTTGCAACTGGAGAATCCCTTTCGTCACTGCATTTCCAGTACAGACTCGGGATTTCCACCATATCTGGAATTGTGAAGTACACATGCCGTGCACTGTGGGACTCCTTAGCTGAAGAGTTTTTACCAGAGCCCACAACAGAGAGGTGGATTGAAATTGCTGACAAGTTTCAACAGATATGTCAGTTTCCAAACTGCTTGGGCGCTGTGGACGGGAAACATATCCGCATTGTAAAGCCAGCTGGATCGGGATCGGAATATTTCAATTACAAGAAATATTTTTCAATTGTCCTCATGGCCATCGCTGACGCGGAATACAAATTTATTGCGGTTGATATTGGGGCCTATGGCCGCTCCAATGATTCTCAAGTTTTCAAACTGTCTGCCATGGGGCGTAAACTGTATGGAAACACCTTCCAGTTCCCACCACCTAGACCGCTGCCGCAAACATCTGGTCCACCTATGCCATTTGTCTGTGTAGGGGATGAAGCCTTCCAGCTGTCAGAACACCTTTTGAAACCGTACTCTAGCAGAGGATTGACAAGACCAAAACGCATTTTTAATTACCGCCTCACAAGAGCAAGAAGAATGGTTGAATGTACCTTTGGTATTCTGACAGCCAAATGGCGGGTCCTATTGACTGCGATCAACCTCAAGACAGAAACTGTGGACGAGGTGATCAAAGCGTGCGTGGTACTCCACAATTTTGTTATCTGCAAGGAACCCATTTCCATTGAGGACACCTCTGAAGAAACCACCTTGCAAAATTACCATGACATTACCACTAGAAGTTCTGTGACGGTTTCAGTAATGAGGGACAATTTTGCACTATACTTTATGTCACCTCAAGGCAGAGTACACTGGCAGGATGACAGAGTGTGAAAGATTTGTGCCCTAACCAAACTTGTGTACCTTCTGTACCAACAGTATATACCTTTGCCAACCAAAGTTGGCTATCTTGTCATGGTTTCTATTCTTAGCTTTAGGCCACAGGTGTGTACCTGGTTGTGTTTTATGCAAAGTATTTCACCTTTTAACAAAAGTTGTGTACATTGTTCGGAAATCACCAATAAACACAACTTTTTAGGTGAAATACTTTGCTTCAAACACAACCAGGAACACAACTGTGGCAAAAAGCTAAAATTTACCCACAGTTATATACCTAGTTTTGAATACCATTTCACCTTTTAAATACCCTGTATTTAACCTTTTTCGCTGCAGAAAGAAATGACAGACAACCAGTGTAAAATAATTTAACTTTTATTGAAAAATGTTTTTTTTAGTAAACTTTTTTAAAATTTTAATAAACATGTTTAATAAAAATTTGAAACTATAAAACTGAAACCATAAAACTGGTCATTTTTATTTAAATACACACATTATAATTCTGTGTAGTGTGTGGTGGAAATACTGCTGTAGGGGCTGCGGGACACTTCGACACTGGGAGTGTGGAGAGAGGACTTGGA
Organism: Dendrobates tinctorius; assembly: GCF_039654945.1. Taxonomy (NCBI): domain Eukaryota; kingdom Metazoa; phylum Chordata; class Amphibia; order Anura; family Dendrobatidae; genus Dendrobates; species Dendrobates tinctorius. The sequence goes on along the minus strand of NW_027361770.1, from coordinate 40,060,933 downwards.
TCGTGGTGGGGAAGGAACAGTTAGAGATGAAGGTGTGGAAAAAACTACAGAATGGGTGGACATGTGGGAAGCAGAAGAGGTGGTGGGTGGTGGAGTGGAGGGTTGGGCAGGGACTGTAGGAGCAGATGATGTTGATGGCAAGTTGTATGGGGAAGGAGTTTGGTACGGGGCAGGTTGCTGGAAGTGGGGAGATGTCTGGTACGGGGCAGGTTGCTGGAAGTGGGGAGATGTCTGGTACGGGGCAGGTTGCTGGAAGTGGGGAGGTGGATGGTGCTGGGGAGGTGGATGGTGCTGGGGAGGTGGATGGTGCTGGGGAGGTGGATATTAATAGGAGGGGGAGGATGGAAAGTGGCTGGAGGTGGATGGTATGTAATAGGAGGGGGAGGATGGAAAGTGGCTGGAGGGGGTGTAGATGTAATAGGAGGGGGAGGATGGAAAGTGGCTGGAGGGGGTGCAGGTGGAGGAACTACTGTGGTGGGAGGAGGAGGAGGTTGGGAGGTAACTTGCTGGAGAGCAGCGTGGCATGAATGCATTACATGCATCTGCTGGGCAGGAGAGAGCGTTTCCATGCGCTCCACAACAGACCTGGAAAAGGTGTGGTTTGGCGAAGATCTTGCTTCTGAATGCATGGTTTGCAGAAGTGTCTTCACCTCCAGAATGCTGGAGTTGATCTGCTGATAGCCTGCGGAGATTTGCTCTGACAAGACTTTTAGACAGTTCTGGAAAGATGCATTCAGATGCAAGAACTCTGGCGCATAAGTCTTTTCCTGACCCCTCTGCCGCCCAGTACCCGCAGGTGTACTAGAGGTGGCAGGGGCAGAAGGGTGGGGTAAAGGGAAAGCGATCTCCTCACCAGCAGCTTCATGTAATGTAGGCGGCCACGATGCTCCTGTGCTGGTGGATGGGACAGATGGGTCGAATGTGTGGGAAGGCTGGGAAGGTGCAGATGTACCGGGGCGGTCGAAGTGTCCCTCGGTGCCGGTCTCCTCAGGGATCGCCTCAGAAGGGTCCAATCGTGCCGGCTCCCAAGTGCTGCTCACCGTGCTGTGGAATAAAGAGAAAAAAAAAACAATTAAAATACTGACATGGTATGGCCCTGGCTGAAAAAAAAATTAACATCTAACATTTTTTTTCACATGTGGTGTGTAATATTTACCTTCTGGTGACCATTGTTTCCCGGAGGAACGACAGGGCTTCTGCATACTTGTACTTGCTCCTGCGTCCTCCAGATCCACTCGGGGCCCGCATCTCTTTATTGAACTCCTTCTTGAAACGATCCCTCACAGACCGCCACCGATTCACAATTCTGTTCCCTGAAACGAGAAAGGAGTGGTTAGTATACAACATCAGTGTTTCCCAAACTCCAGTCCTCATGGTCCCCAGGGGTCATGTTTTCAGGATTTCCATAGTAAATAGAAATCCTGAACACATGATCCGTGGGGACCACGAGGACTGGAGTTCGGGAAACACTGGTTTACATCAAGCAACCGGTACTGTATATACTTACGCTCTGTAATCTGGGCCCGAACATCGAGGTCCTCCCAGCGGCCCACAAGGAGCGAACAGATTTCCTCCCAGAGTCGTCGGGTAACGATCAGGTCAGCGTGGCGGCGGTCAGCCATATTCCAGAGCGGCTCCCTTTCTCTGACGAGATCGATGAGGTGGTCCACATCAATCCCTCCATCCTCAACGTCAGAGTCGGGAGCACGCTGTGAAGGCTGTTAAAGAAAAAGACAAAAATAACATAATTAGCCTCCACAAAAGAAATGAAATAAAAAGTGCAAAAAAACAAAGCAAAAATATTTATACTTACACGCTGGTGACCGCCGCGTTGCTGTCGCCGACGACCCTGGGAGGCACTGCGAGGACCTCTTGGCCAAGCACCAGATTGGGAAGACTAGACAAGAAAACAAAAAAAGTTATGTCTTTGGATGTAGGCATTTGTTTGCTGTGTGTGGTCTGCAGAACATTGTTTTCTATGTGTTGTGTGTAGTGTGATGTTGTGTTTCTGCGTTTGATGCAAAAAACTTACCAATTGTGAGCCCACTCCAGGTGTCTGTCCACCCCTTCCTCCTTCTTCTGGGAGCTCCTCTTCATCTTGTGATTCCTGTTTTGAAATAAAAGGCCATGAATAGACATATATTACAGAGAAGATGGATTTTGGAAATAAAAACTTACCGTCAAACGCTGACGATGCGAGGGAGGGCTCCCAGAAGATGATGTGCTGTCTTCCTGGTGGCCACACTCCATGCCTGTGGGTGGTGTTCCAGCTGCTGCCATTGCTGCTGCTGCTGCATCTATTGGGCGGCTGTTGAATAAAGAGAAACAAAGGGCCAATGAATATCTTGATATTCAATAGCCCTAGTTTGGAGGAATGGGTGATTTGATAATTACCGTCTCTCATCTGCTGCTGGACTCCCCTCCCGTTGTTCAGCATGCTGCTCCAATTGGGGTGGTGCTGATGGTGCTGCTGCAGATGTCTCCTGCCTTCTCCTGCGCCTGGTTGCTGTCTTGGGTGGCATGTTGGGTGTGGCTGTGGGTCCCACTGTCTTGCTTTTATATATGTCTTGTGGGCAGAGCTACTGAGCATGCTCAGACCGAAAAACCGGATCCGGCTTTCGCCGGATCCGGCGCATTGCGGCGCTCATAGGCTTTCATTGTGTGAAAAAGCCGGACGCGCCGGATCCGGCGTGTCCGGCTTTTTCGCCGGAGACAAAAAACGTTACAGTAGACGTTTTTTCCAGACGCCGGATCGCGACACATTGCGACACATTGCCGGATCCGGCGAAAACCGAATGAAACGCATGGCCATCCGGCGCTATCCGGCGCAAATGCAAGTCAATGGGGGGGAAATGGGGGGGAAACCGGATCCGGCATTGCATTTCGCCGGATCCGGTTTCTGTCAAAACCGCCGGATCGCGCCTGACGGCGAAAACCTGATGTGTGAAAGAGGCCTTAGTTGTTCAGCCTGGGGAACACAGAGAGCATGTCTGTGTGAGCAACACTTGCGTGAAAGCTGTGCTTAGTGTAACGCTGGTTTGGCTGGCTGGGAGAAACCCTCCAGTTGGTAGTTAGTACGGACCCTGTTTAGTTAGTGCCGGACAGGCAAGGATTTGTTTTATGTTTTATTTCCTGTATGTTTTGCTTTCACCTGAAATAAACCTGACCCAGCATCAGTTATGACGAATCCCGGCTGTGCACCAGAGTTTCATGCTAAACCCACGTGGCCTTTGACCCCAGCAAAGGTGATCCCGGAGTGTTTTATCACAAATTGGTGGTGAATGCGGGCACCATGTAGAGAGCGTGAACATGGAAGACGTGGTGAAAGCACTGGTACAGTCCACCGCCGTCCAGCAAGAAGCTAACCGGGTGATGATGGCCCAGCTGAAGGAGTTGGTGGACATGACAGCTACACATCGTTCGCATCTCCAGCAGGTGGCGCAGCACCTGGCGACCTTACCTGAGGTTAACCCGGAAGCCGAGTCGAGTGATTCATGTGAGTCGGTACTGCAGAAGATGACCGAAGATGACGTCGAGGCATACCTGACCACGTTTGAACGGACAGCAGTGCGGGAAAAATGGCCAAAGGCCCGCTGGACTGGCCTGATTGCCCCGTTTCTTTCCGGTGAGGTCCAAAAGGCTTATTATGACTTAGAACCTGAAGCCGCGCAGGACTTTGACAAATTGAAAGCCGAGATCTTGGCCCGGCTGGGGGTGACGACCGCTGTCCGTGCACAAAGAGTGCATCAATGGACTTAACAGCCGGATAAACCACCGCGGTCACAGATGTTTGACCTGATTCACCTGACGAAAAGGTAGCTACAACCCGAACTGCTGACGGCACCAGTGATCATCCAGAGAGTCGTCCTGGACAAGTACCTGAGAGCTCTACCGCCGGCCTTGAGGAAGTGGGTAAGCCATGGAAATCCTACGATGGCAGATCAACTGGTGGATATGGTTGAGCATTACTCCGTGGCGGAAGGACTCAGACGACGCTACCCAACCTCCGTCTTCATCATCAACCGGTAAGACTGTTCCCGGGAGTAGGGGAGAAGGCTAAATCCCTAAGACAGTGGGGGAGGAAAACGGGACTGCTCGCACGGTGAAGCCAAGAGTAACGAACTTTGGTCTAGGCAAGGGGCCCTTAGGTGTTTTCGCTGCCAAGAGATGGGCCACATTGCTGCAAACTGTCCGGTCACTACTGAACCCATGCAGTTCGACGTCACAGACTCTAAAAAAATGCATGTCTATGGTTGCCCAGATAGTGAGTGTTAACGCCGGTCAAAGTAAGGTGGAAAAGCACCTGTGTGATGTATCGGTGGATAGGGAAAAGGTGGTGGCATGGTGGACTCGGGAAGTGTGGTGACTCTGGTGAAGGTCAGTCTGGTGTCAGCCCCGACTGGACCATTAGACAGATTTTCTGTAACATGTGTGCATGGAGACACCTGTTCGTACCTCACCGCGGTCGTATGCATTTCTACTTCCTATGGGATGGTGCAACATAGAGTGGGACTCGTCCCCGCATTGTTGCATGATGTGATCTTGGGCCAGGATTTCCCCCACTTCTGGCAATTGTGGGAGAATCAATTGATGCCCCAGGGTAACAGTGTACGCGATTCCTCTCCCATGGCGCGGGTGGGTCCCGAACCCCTGAAGGAGGTTCCCGAGGAAGACTCTAGTGACGAGTCTACTGGAAATGACCTTCAGTTCCCGTTTTCGGTCATGGCAGGGGATACGGAGGAGACCAGGGAGGAGGAGGGGGCAGGCAGCCGTCCACCTTCCCGTTTGCCGGATTTGGAAGTCCAGAAAGATGACTTCCAAAGCGAGCAAGTAAAGGATCCTACCCTCTCTCAGGCTAGGACAAATTTAAAAGTGATAAATGGGATACCCGTAGAACCTGGCACTAGGCTGGCATATCCTTACATGGTCCTGGAGAATGATTTGTTATATCAGATAGAGAAAAAGGGGGGAGACACGGTGCAACAATTAGTCGTGCCAAAACACTACTGGCGGAAAGTGCTGGACCTGGCTCACGGACATGTGATGGGCGGTCACTTGGGAGTCCAGAAAACCACCGAAAGGATCTTACACTGTTTTGTTTGGCCAGGCATGCATCATGATGTTTGTGTATATTGTCAGTCTTGTCCTGACTGCCAAGACTCTGCGCCTAAACCCCAGTTCTGTAGCCCTATGGTACCCTTGCCTATTATTGAAGTCCCGTTTGAGAAGATTGGGATGGATTTAGTGGGGCCCCTTCCACAGTCTGCACGTGGACACCAACATATCCTGGTAATCGTGGATTATGCCACTCGTTACCCGGAGGCCATCCCTTTGTGTAACACGGCCACCAAGACGATTGCCAAGGAACTGGTGCATGTGTTTAGTCGGGTCGGTATTCCAAAACAGATAATTATCGACCAGGGGACTCCCTTTATGTCAAGGATAATGAGGGAGGTCTACAGGTTGCTACAAATTGAACCGTTACGCACGTCCGTATATCACCCTCAAACAGACGGGCTGGTCGAACGGTTCAATAAAACTTTGAAGCAGATGCTAAGAAAGGCGATAGACAAGGATGGGAAAAACTGGGACTATGTACTTCCGTATTTGCTTTTTGCCATCAGGGAAGTGCCCCAGTCTTCCACCGGGTTCTCGCCTTTCGAATTATTGTACGCCCGACGTCCCCGCGGACTGTTAGACGTCGCAAAAGAAATCTGGGAGGGTCAGGTCACTCCGTTTAAAATGGTGATAGATCATGTAACACAAATGCAGGACCGTATTGCGGCCATTATGCCCATCGTCAAAGAGCACATGATGCAGGCTCAGGGGAGCCCAGAAAAGAAACTATGACAGGGGCGCCAAGATCCGTACGTTTGCACCCGGAGATAGGGTGTTGATCCTGGTCCCCAAGGCCGACAGTAAGTTCCTGGCAAAGTGGCAGGGCCCCTTTGAGATTAAGGAAAGAGTTGGTGAAGTAAACTACAAAGTGTATCAGGCAGGTAAAAGGAAACCTGAACAGATTTATCATGTGAATCTAATAAAACCCTGGAAAGATCGGTCGGCCTTATCAGCGGATCTGGCCCGGCCCGTTTGCTCGCATACTGTACCGGCGGTATGGATTGCAGAGACTCTCTTGGAGCGGCAAAAGACTGAGGTCAGGCAGTTTTTACTTCACAACCAAAAGTTTCTCTCGGAAAAACCCGGGCAGACTATGCTAATGAAACATGACATCGTAACGGAACCAGGAGTCACTGTCCATGTGAAATCCTACAGAATTCCGGAGGCGCGCCGTGAGGCAATCTCCCGAGAAGTCAAGGCAATGTTAGAGTTAGGGGTCATTGAGGAGTCGCACAGTGCTTGGTCCAGCCCGATTGTGTTAATTCCTAAACCAGATGGCACCATCCAGTTCTGCAATGATTTCAGGAAACTGAATGCGGTCTCAAAATTTGATGCCTACCCTATGCCACGGGTCAATGAGTTAATAGATCGGTTAGGGAAAGCCCGGTATATTACGACCCTAGATTTAACAAAGGGATATTGGCAGATCCCTCTGACGGAGGCGGCCAGAGAGATGATGGCATTTGCTAAACCGGAAGGGTTATTTCAGTATGTGTAAATGCCGTTTGGATTGCACGGAGCGCCGGCGACGTTCCAGAGACTGATGGATCGAGTCCTGAGGCCATACAGGCAGTACGCTTCTGCCTATTTGGATGACATTGTCACTGACAGCTTGGACTGGGAGACTCACCTCGGGAAAGTGCAAGCTGTAATTGAGGACCTGGGGGAGGCAGGTCTAACTGCGAATCCCAAGAAATGTCACATCAGGCTAGAAGAAGCCCGGTATTTGGGTTATGTAATTGGGAGGGGTATGGTTAAACCCCAGGTCGATAAAAGTTCAAGTGGTTCAGGACTGGCCGCAACCAGTTAACAAGAAGCAGGTGCAAGCCTTTCTGGGGATCGCCGGCTATTATGGACGGTTCATTCCCAATTTTGCAGCCATTGCTACCCCCCTGACGGATCTTACCAAACGGAAAGATTCCGTCATGGTTAAATGGAACTTAGCGGCTGAAGAAGCCTTCCATAGCCTAAAACGGGCACTTTGCTCCCAGCCCGTACTGGTGACTCCAGATTTCCGCAGCGAGTTTGTGGTACAAACTGATGCCTCTGAGACCGCTATCGGGGCCGTACTGTCACAAGAGAGGGACGGAGTGGAACACCCGGTCCTCTATCTCAGCAGGAAGCTGAATAAACATGAGCAAAAGTATGCAGTAGTAGAAAAAGAGTGCCTAGCCATTAAGTGGGCTATAGAGTCGCTCAAATATTACCTGGTGGGCAGAAAGTTCAGGCTGATCACTGACCATGCCCCTCTCAAGTGGATGCACTTACGGAATAGCTGAGTGACCCGGTGGTTCCTTGCCCTGCAGGCCTACACTTTTACGGTGGAGCACCGCCCGGGGGTACAGATGGGGAATGCGGATGCCCTGTCCCGAGTGCACTGTTTGGCGGATGTCATTGCTCGACCGGAGTGATCTGAGCAGAGGGGGGGGGGGGGATATGTGAGAATCATAGGGGAACAGTGGATGAGGGCAGGTATATCTCGCCCAGATTCCTTTCCTATGTGGCCTAGTCTGGTCAGTATCTCACCTGATGACTAATGAGTAATGGGAGGTGGATATAAAAGGATGCCATGAGGTGTGTGTTAGTTGCTCACCCTGGGGACCACAGAGAGCATGTCTTTGTGAGCAACACTTGTGAGTGAAAGCTGTGCTTACGTTAACGCTGGTTTGGCTGGCTGGGAAATACCCTCCAGTTGGTAGTTAGTACAGACCCTCTTTAGTTAGTGCCGGACAGGCAAGGATTTGTTTTATGTTTTATTTCCTGTATGTTTTGCTTTCACCTGAAATAAACCTGACCCAGCGTCAGTTATGACCGAATCCCGGCTGTGCACCTGAGTTTCATGCTAAACCCACGTGGCCTTTGACCCCAGCAAAGGTGATCCCGGAGTGTTTTATCACAGAACTAATCAAAGAATAGTACGTTTCTAAACTGGCCTTTTATCATCAATTTGTCCCTTCTAGTAGGTGAAATGTAATCTTGCCCATAAGCGCTTAAGGGGGTTTTACACATAGTGATATCACTAAATCACCGATTTGGTGACGTAGCAGCAATATCGCTAGCGATATTGCTATGTGTGATACTTACCTCCGACCGGCTCCCTACTGTCTGTCGATGATCGCGCAGCTCCATTTTTCGTCGGGCGCTTCCTGCTGGGCTTCCTGTGGCGCCGACGAGCGACGTGTGGAGGCGGGCGGGAGGACGTCAGGATCACCGCGTCTGAAAGGTAAGCATCGTCCGCTGTATCGCTGCTGCATCGCTATGAGATCTGCCTGTGTGACAGCTCACTAGCGATCATTTAGCGATGCACCAGCGATCCTGAGCGGGGAAAAAGTGGGGGGAAAACAGTAACAAGGGGCAAGACACATACAAACCATGTGACATGGTGAAAAACAGCATACATGCAATAAAAACTGGGAATGTAATATTATAAAGCAGTAAAATATCGTAATAGTTTGTGTTATGGATACAGAGCTGTTTAACCCCTTACCTACAATTGACGTAATATTCCGTCCATGTGACCATGGACCCAATTACCATGGACGGAATATTACGTCATCGCGATCAGCGGCGCCCACGTGGTGAGCGCCGCTGATCGCGGCCGAGTGTCAGCTAATTATCATAGCTGACACCCGGCACAATGTGTCAGGGGCGGTCACGGACCGCCCCCGACACGTTAACCCCTTGCACACCGCGATCAAACGCGATCGCGGTGTACCGGGGGTTAAAGGGAAGCATCGGCAGGGATGGGGCTCCCTCCGTGCTTCCCTGAGCCCCCCACGGCAGCGCAATGTGCAGCGCTGCTGCGGGGGGCTCTTTCCCTACAGGCCCCCGGATCCAAGATGGCGACGGGGGCCTGCAGGGAGCTGACATCCTCACTGCCTGCAAAGCGCAGGCATGAGGAAGTCTGCAGCAGTGCCTGTGACAGATCGCTGATCTGTCACAGTGATCTGTGATGTGACAGATCAGCGATCTGTCACAGGACAGTGATGTCCCACCTGGGACAAGGTAATAAAGTAAAAAAAAAAAAAAAAAAAAAAAAAAAAAAGTGTTAAAAATAATTAAAAAAAAAAAAAAATCGCTAAATCAGTAAAAAAAAATATTCCCCAATAAATCCATTTTTTCAAAATAAAAAAAAACAAAAACAATAAAAGTACACATATTTGGTATCGCCGCGTCCGTAATGACCTGCCCTATAAAACTGTCCCATTAGTTAACCCCTTTAGCGAACCCCTTAAAAAATAAAAATAAAAAACGAAGCAAAAAATAATGATTTATTCTCATACCACCGAACAAAAAGTGCAATAACGTGCGATCAAAAAGACGCATGTAAATATGCATGGTACCGCTGAAAACGTCATCTTGTCCCACAAAAAACGATCCACCATACAGCATCATCCGCAAAAAAATAAAAAAGTTATAGCTCGCAGAATAAAGCGATACAAAAATAATGATTTTTTATATAAAATAGTTTTCATTGCAAAAAACCGACAAAACATAAAAAAACGACCTAAATGAGGTATCGCTGTAACCGTACTGACCCGAAGAATAAAACCGCTTTATCAATTTTACCGCACGCGGAACGGTGTAAACGCACCCCCCCAAAAGAAATTCATGAAACGCTGGTTTTTGTTCATTCTGCGTCCCAAAAATCGGAATAAAAAGCGATCAAAAAATGTCACGTGCCCGAAAATGGTACCAATAAAAACGTCAACTCGTCCCACAAAAAATAAGACCTCACATGACTCGGTGGGTCAAAATACGGAAAAATTATAGCTCACAATATGTGGTGATGCAAAAACTATTTTTACAATAAAAAGCGTCTTTTAGCGTGCGACAGTCGCCAAACATAAAAACCGCCATAAATCGTAAATCAAACCCCCCGTTATCACCCCCTTAGTTAGGGAAAAATAATAAAACTAAAAGAAAATGTATTTATTTCCATTTTCCGGCTAGGGCTAGGGCTAGGGCTAGGGTTAGGGCTAGGGCTAGGGCTAGGGCTAGGGTTAGGGTTAGGGCTAGGGCTAGGGTTAGGGCTAGGGTTAGGGCTAGGGTTAGGGCTAGGGTTAGGGTTAGGGTTAGGGTTAGGGTTAGGGCTAGGGTTAGGGCTAGGGTTAGGGCTAGGGTTAGGGCTAGGGTTAGGGCTAGGGTTAGGGCTAGGGTTAGGGCTAGGGCTAGGGTTAGGGCTAGGGTTAGGGCTAGGGTTAGGGCTAGGGTTAGGGCTAGGGTTAGGGCTAGGGTTAGGGCTAGGGTTAGGGCTAGGGTTAGGGCTCAGATTAGGGTTAGGGGTGTGTTGAGGTTCGGGTTGGAGTTATAATTGGGGGTTTCCACTGTTTGGGCACATCAGGTGCTCTCCAAAGGCAACATGGCGTCTGATCTCAATTCCAGCCAATTCTGCGTTGAAAAAGTCAAATGGTGCTCCTTCCCTTCCAAGCTCTGCCATGTGCCCAAACAGTGTTTTACCCCCACATGTAGGGTATCAGCCTACTCAGGACAAATTACAAAACAACTTTTGGGGTCCAATTTCTCCTGTTACCCTTAGGAAAATAAAAAATTGGGGGCAAAAATATAATTTTGCGGAAAAAAATGTTTTTTTAATTTTCACGCCCAGGCGTTATAAACTTCTGTGAAGCACTTGGGGGTTCAAAGTGCTCTCCACACATCTAGATAAGCTCGGTGGGGGGTCTAGTTTCCAAAATGGGGTCACTTGTGGGGAGTTTCAATAGTTTAGGTACATTAGGGGCTCTCCAAACGCATATGACACCCGCATACCAATCCATCAAAGTCTGCATTCCAAAACGTCACTACTTCCCTTCCGAGCCCCGACGTGTGCCCATACAGTAGTTTTCTCCCACATATGAGGTATCAGCGTACTCAGGACAAATTGGACAACAACTTTTGGGGTCCAATTTCTCCTGTTACCCTTGGGAAAATAAAAAAATGGGGACTAAAAGATGATGTTTGTTGAAAAAATACGATATTTTTATTTTCACGCCCGGTCGTTATAAACTTCTGTGAAGCACTGGGGGGTTCAAAGTGCTCACCACACATCTAGATAAGTTCATTAGGGGGTCTAGTTTCCAAAATGGGGTCACTTGTGGGGGGTTTCCACTATTTAGGTACATCAGGGGCTCTCCAAACGCAACATGACACCCGCAGACCATTCCATCAAAGTCTGCATTCCAAAACGTCACTACTTCCCTTCCGAGCCCCGACGTGTGCCCATACAGTAGTTTTCTCCCACATATGAGGTATCAGCGTACTCAGGACAAATTGGACAACAACTTTTGGGGTCCAATTTCTCCTGTTACCCTTGGGAAAATAAAAAAATGGGGACTAAAAGATCATGTTTGTGGAAAAAATACGATTTTTTTATTTTCACGCCCGGACGTTATAAACTTCAGTGAAGCACTGGGGGGGTTCAAAGTGCTCACCACACATCTAGATAAGTTCCTTGGGGGGGTCTAGTTTCCAAAATGGTGTCATTTGTGGGGGGTTTCTACTGTTTTGGTACATCAGGGGCTTTCCTAACGCGACATGGTGTCCGATCTCAATTCCAGCCAAAAACGTCAAATGGCGCTGCTTCCCTTCCGAGCTCTGCCATACGCCCAAATAGTGGTTTACCCCCACATGTGGGGTATCAGCGTACTCAGGATAAATTGCACAATATCTTTTAGGGTCCTGTTACTTTTGGAAAAATAAGAATTGAGGGTGAAAAGATCATTTTTGTGGAAAAAATATGATTTTTTAATTGTACTGCTGTACGTTATAAACTTCTGTGAAGCCCTTGGGGGTTCAAAGTTCTCACCACACATCTAGATAAGTTCCTTGGGGGGTCTAGATTCCAAAATGGTGTCATTTGTGGGGGGTTTCCACTGTTTTGGTACATCAGGGGTTTTCCAATCGCGACATGGTGTCCGATCTCAATTCTAGCCAAAAACGTCAAATGGCGCTGCTTCCCTTCCGAGCTCTGCTATGCGCCCAAATAGTCATTTACACCCACATATGGGGTATCAGCGTACTCAGGACAAATTGCACAATAACTTTTAGGGTCCTGTTACCCTTGGAAAAATAAAAATTGGGGGTGAAAAGATCATTTTTGTGGAAAAAATATGATTTTTTAATTGTACCGCTGTACGTTATAAACTTCTGTGAAGCCCTTGTGGGTTCAAAGTTCTCACCACATATCTAGATAAGTTCCTTGGGGGGTCTAGTTTCCAAAATGGGGTCACTTGGGGGGGTTTCCACTGTTTAGGTACATCAGGGGCTCGCCAAACGTGACATGGCGTCCGATCTGAATTCCAGCCAATATTGCATTGAAAAAGTCAAACGGCGCTCCTTCCATTCTGAGCTCTGCCATGCGCCGAAACAGTGGTTCCCCCCCACATATCAGGTATCAGCATACTCAGGACAAATTGCACAATAAGTCTTGCAGTCCAATTTCTCCTGTTACCCTTGGTAAAATAAAGAAAATTGAACCTGAAGTATTTTTTTTGTGAAAAAAAGTTAAATGTTCATTTTTTTTTTAATATTCAAAAAATTCCTGTGACGCACCTAAAGGGTTAATAAACTTCTTGAATGTGGTTTTAAGCACCTTAAGGGGTGCAGTTTTTAGAATGGTGTCACTTTTGGGTATTTTCTATCATATAGACCCCTCAAAGTGGCTTCAAATGTGAAGTGGTCCCTAAAAATAAAATGGTGTTGCAAAAATGAGAAATCGCTGGTCAATTTTTAACCCTTATAACTTCCTAACAAAAAAAAATTTTGGTTCCAAAACTGTGCTGATGTAAAGTAAACATGTGGGAAATGTTATGTATTAAGTTTTTTGTGTGCCGTATCGCTGTGATTTAAGGGCATAAAAATTCAAAGTTGGAAAATTGCGAAATTTTCAAAATTTTCGCCAAATTTCCGTTTTTTTCACAAATAAACGCAAGTTATTTGAATGCAATTTTACCACTAACATGAAGTACAATATGTCACGAGAAAACAATGTCAGAATCACCGGGATCCATAGAAGCGTTCCAGAGTTATGACCTCATAAAGGTACAGTGGTCAGAATTGTAAAAATTGGCCCGGTAGTTAACGTGCAAACCACCCTTGGTAGTGAAGGGGTTAAGTTAGTATAGGGTATTAAAAAGAAAAAATATTTGCTAAGCAACCAAATGCTATAGAGGTTGCTAGCCAATGGATAACACTAACTGTGTGAAGCTTTGGCAGATGGACAGGATCGTGAGCCAATGAGAAAGCTCTAAGCAATAACAGGGATTTTAGCTGATTGACAGGGCTGTGACCGAATGAGGAAGCATCAAGCTTTTACTGGGATAGACAGGCCTGTAGACCAATGGAAACACAATTGAGTGCAAAAAGTAGATGGCCATGAATGTAAACCAATTAAGTAGTACTAGGTTATAACAAGAGGTAAAAACGAGGACCATAATAAACAATAAAACTGTAGATAATACACTGCCACAAATACTGTATGTCAAGAAAAACACATCCAGCCCATAAACGGCAGCGCTTCCCAGGACTCACATCCAAAGATGATATTCCATATTTTTTTATTTCATAGGTTAAAAGAGATACAACGCTTTTCGGATACAGTGTATATCCTTCATCAGGTATCATAAAAACACAGTACAAATCCTAATAGTATAAAATTCAGTTACACTTATATATAGTAGCAACCTTTTATCCCAGTCTCAGAAACTTGATTTAGGGTGTGGACCAAGTTCAGGAACACAGTTCAGGAACACACCCACTGATTGATCCAGTTAGAACGTTGCTTTTTTTTTTTTTTTTTTTTTCTCTCTCTCTGGGTTTTTTTTTCCTTTTTTTTTTGTTTTTTTTTCTTTTCTGTCTTGCATCCATGTTGTCAAGGTTGGAAGGATATACACTGTATCCGAAACGTGTTGTATCTCTTTTTTAACCTATGAAATAAAAAAAATATGGAATATCATCTTTGGATGTGAGTCCTGGGAAGCGCTGCCATTTATGGGCTGGATGTGGTTTTCTTGATTTACTCATCCTGTGTGAGCCTGAACCTGGCTCTTTCACTTGGATCCACCCGAGGCAAGCTGCAAGCCCTGTCTTCTGAGAAGTATCCCAAAAGGAAGGATTTTTGAGGATACATAATCCAAAGCTAGATTAGTCTTCTATCAGGTGAGTGCATAAAATTGTGCACCCTTTAAAGACTACAATATTGTGTTTACGCACTTAGGGCGCAGCGAATTGTCTGTTCTTCTCTCCCAAACAGGGTTTTTTTTACAAATACTGTATGGTAATACAAACTAGTGTGCAGAAAACTAACAGCAGGAACTCTGGATTGAGAAGTCAAAATATGAAATATTGTCCTGGAACAGAAGGCAGATTGATGAAGGGCTTTAGAGCGGTACAGTAATTAGTGTCTGCAGGTAACCGTGAAAAGAAAGAACTATCATGTGATGTACACGAACCAAAAGTTAATACATGTGTAAATGAAACCAAAGAAAATATAACAAAAATATTGTTTATTATAGATTCTAGCACAATATACAACAATGTATAAAAGACATAAAATTGTTATATAGAATGGCAAAAAGAACACCTCAATGTATTAGTAATTTAGTTACATACTATATATAATATAAGTGTATGAAAATAAGTAAAGTGATAAAAATTAATAAATAGTGGTATACAATATAAAGCACTATATAGTAATTGTGATAGAATGACATGTGTTATTAATATTTATGAAAAACAATCTATATATATATATATATATATATATATATATATATCCATCCAACAATGTAGACCAGCTCACTCCTGTGAACCACCTGGAACCTCAGCTGACTCCGTTGTGCCCGGATCTGGATGTAGGAGTCCATCCATACATATGTGAACAACGACAAAGCAAAGTCCAGCAATAACGTGCGCAATCCAGGATGCTGTTAAAAAATTTTCTCTTTTTATTCATAAATCCATTAAAATGCAATGGTCCAAGCAGTTCAAAACAGCAATAACGCAGGAAAGTCGTGCAGATAGGACTACACGATTCTGGACCGTGAAGAAGGCGGGTTCTACCGCTGAAACGCGTAGACCTATCT
The DNA here is from genome assembly GCF_039654945.1 of Dendrobates tinctorius. Taxonomy (NCBI): domain Eukaryota; kingdom Metazoa; phylum Chordata; class Amphibia; order Anura; family Dendrobatidae; genus Dendrobates; species Dendrobates tinctorius. Next base: position 40,045,733 of record NW_027361770.1, on the reverse strand, counting down.
GCACGACTTTCCTGCGTTATTGCTGTTTTGAACTGCTTGGACCATTGCATTTTAATGAATTTATGAATAAAAAGAAAATTTTTTTTAACAGCATCCTGTATTGCTCACGTTATTTCCGGACTTTGCTTTGTCGTTGTTAGAGATAGATATATATATATATATATATATATATATATATATATATATATATATAAAAATAGGCAGCACTCAAATTAAAGGTGCACAATTAAATGGGGCAGGGCGGGGCTGCCGTGTGTGTGCACAGCAGCCTAGATCCATCATAATGAACACAGAAAAATTTGTAGCGGACATAGCCAAGCGTGCACGGCAGCAGTGGTGGTGCACCTGTGTCCGGGCCAATATCGCCCTTCATCTATGTTTGCTGGTTGGGCAATGTGTGGAGGTCAATCCTGACATGTCTGTGTTCAGACCTGGTTGACCTTCATCTGCACTTGCTTCATCTGGCTTCATGGGAGCGATCCAGCAATGTTCAGGTACAGATTGCACTTGATGTGGTCATGCTCTTAGGAGGCCGTAATGGCACAGTATTTATTATAAATGTAGAGTAGGACCCCCCCACATGAGATTGCTTTGGCGCGGCGGGGTGGCTCAATTGAATTGATCAATTTTTTTGCTAAATATCTCATTTTTGAATACAGCTGGATATTGCATATGCACTTCAATTTATGCGGTCTAACCTTAAGCAGTGCTGGCTTCCCCCCCTATTTTCTTACTATCAGAATTTATCTTGAAACTCAATTCGAATGCCATTAATATGCCTTTCACCTACCAGTGTCATGCTGAGGTTATTGAATTCCTTGATGTGCGTGTTCTAAGAGATTCCAGAGATTGCCTTCAAACGGATCTATATAGAAAACAGACGGCAGTTAATTCTTTACTGCACGCTTCATCCTCTCACCCTCAAGTGTTGATCCGTTCGATACCGATAGGGCAATTTGTTGTGAGTTCATTTTCCCCTTCGTCACTGAGGTCTTGTGAACTCCCTATTCTGGTAAAGGAAGGTAATGAGCCTGATTATCAGGCACCTGAGTCTAATGAGGATGACTGGCTGAGTGGAGTCATGGACTGGATATAAGGCTGCCGACGCCCTTCTGCCCTGCGGGTGATTTCTCTGTGGACTTCTAGGACACCAGTCTGATTCCTGCTCCCCTAAAGCTAAGTTTTTTGCTTTGCCTGTTGCATTTGTGTTTTGTTATTGTTTTCCTTGCTTTTCTGGATTCTGCCATTCCCTGCTGGGGTGAGCTGAATCTCCTTTTGCCTGTTGCTCTGTCTTCAGAATATTCCTGAGTACTGACATAGCTTTTTGAAGCCTAGCGTCTTCAGGGCCTTTTTCACTGTCAGTCTGTTGGCTCTTATTTTCATAGGGTTTTTCACGGATTGCAGACAGCAGCCTTCCTGTCCTTTCCTATGTAGTTAGCTTGGGCCCCGTCTATCTTTCTGTCTGTGTTAGTGTTTTCATCTTGCTTCACCGTCATATGTTGGGGGCTGCCTATTGCTTTGGGGTCTGCTCTGGGGCAGTTTAGATTTCCCCTTTCTTTCTTTAGGCCTATTTAATTCTTCGGCTGTGATCGAGGGGTCTAGGGCATCGTAGGAACCCCCCACGGCTACTGCTAGTTGTGTTGATACGTTCAGGGGTCTGCAATCCGATAGCTGCCAACTTCTCTGGTTTTCTGGACTTAGCTAGCATTTCTGTTTTTGCCTCCTACGGTGACTCAATCATAACAGCAATTTCTACGTCTTAGACATATTTGCTCTACTGAGGATGATTTTAAATAGACAGGCTGCTACCCTAAGGGACAGATTTTTGGAAAGGGGATACAGCAAACGCTCAATTAAGAGAGCATTTAATAGAGCTAGATCCTCGTCAAGACATTAAGCTCTCTATAATCAAACAACTCCTAATTCTGACAATGTTGTCCGTTTTATTACACAGTTTAATGGACAACATGAGTCTATTAGGCTCTGTCTAAACAAATTTTGGCCCATTTTGAAATTGGACCCGATAATTTCTAAATATTTAGGAGACCATCCCAACATCACGTTTAGAAGATCACCCAATTTGAGTGATGTTGTAGTTAAAAGTCATTATGTCCCAGAGACATATGACAATGTCTCTATTTTGAAACCTATCACTATCAAGGAGTGTAGACCCTGTGGGTCATGTGTGGCCTGCCCCAATATAATCAAATCTTCTGTGTTCACCAATTATGACAAATCACGCACCTTTGATATCACCAAGAATATCACATGTCTTTCCACGGCGGTAGTGTATTATGCAACGTGCCCATGTTCCCTCATCTATGTTGGGCTCACTACCCGACAACTCAAGGTGAGGGTTCGTGAGCACGTTTTAGGCATCAAAGCTGCTAAGGATATAGAGGATATTTCCTCACTTAAAACACTGCCGAAGCATTTTAAAATGTTTCACAACAGTGATCCTTCACTTCTTAAAGTAGTTAGGATATACATGATTGTCGGTGGGATCAGGGGTGGGAATATTAGCAAAAAACTTGCCCAACTTGAGACCCAGTGGATATGGACACTTCGTACTGTGTCCCCACTGGGTCTCAACGAGAGTCTATCATTTATTCCATTTTTATAACATTTTAACTTTATTTTTTAATTTCTTTTTCTCAGTTGAATGTCTAGTGAATGACCTTATGGAACACTCGAATATACATGGATGCATTGAAATGATGAGAATGTATATTTGGAAATCCCGATATCGCTATTTGAAGACCTTTTTCCTATATACTGGCCAAGAAACATATGTTATTTATTTGCCTATTATATTTCACAAATCTGGGTATTATATATTTCTTTGTTTTTTTTTTGTTTATACATGTATGTATTTGTATATATGTGTATGGTGATGTTCGTCTGGTCCTTATATATATTTTTCATTATATTTTTCTCTTTATATATGTCTGATGCCATAAATTTTTGCAGTATTATTGACTTTATATAATTTATAATTATTTTTTTGCTCTATGTATGTTATGGAAATGTTTTTCACGTATATATTGCTATATTCTATTGACTACACATGATGTACTATACTTGTATTATGAGTGGTAATTTGTTTCTCTATATAATCAATATTTTGATGATATACAAGCTTTATCGCTTTTTGGGACACACGTGTATGTATATTTATTTACAACTTGTTTTATAGCAATCGATACCATTATTTTCATGAATTTCATGTATGGTATATGGAATCAATAGGCTTAATCACACATTCAGGTTTTGTATATAGTTGCGCGCATCGCTGATTGACGCCCGGGTAGACTGCAAGGCATTGGCGTCTATATGCACCTGCTAACATGCACTGCTGTGCGGTAATTAATGGCATGACGCCAATTAGCCTTGTGCGTCTATGGCTGATGGTGACAGCGCATGCGCCAATTTACTCTATACACCTGAGTTTGTGCATTATATATAGACCTTTCAACTGTGATAGCAATATCCCCCTAACGAAGGAGTTCTTCCGAAACGCGCGTCGGGGCGCGTTAGTCTGGCAATCTGCCTCCACCACTGTCCCTCATTCAATCCACTGGGTAATATACTATGCTCTATTAAGCTATATGCCTTTTCTATTATTGAGCGCTAGATACTCTGTTCATTCCACAATGTCAGATCTAGTCTTGTGCTGGCCCATGTTCACTACATAGCGCTATATGGCAATTTAATCCATCACATAGGTTATATGCTAATATGCTAGCACTTGATTCTCTGTTCATTGTTCAATGTTATAGATTGTATTCCTGCGTTGGCCCATGTTTATTACATAGCGCTACATGGCATTTTAATCCATCACATTAGGTTATATACCTTACCATTAAGCGCTTGATTTTTCATTCATTGCACAGTGTTACACCGTATCTTTCTTGTGCTGGCTCATTTTCTATACATAATGCTACATGGCAGTTTATTATATTATATTGGGTCATATGCCCTTTGTGCTATAGAAGCGCTGGATATTTTGCTTATTGCATACATGGTGCGCTAGACATTTTTCTATATAAGCGCTCCTATAATTGTAGATTGGGTTTTTTGCTGATCCATTCTAGCACACAGCACCACATGGTAATTTATTCCAGGGTTTCATGTCTTGCCATTGAGCGCTAGACATTTTGTTTATTGGCATAGCATTTACCTAGTACTAGGAATTTGTCTCCCACAATCACATATTTGAGCACTATGTGAGTTCAGTATTTTTTACCCCATTATTCCAGCAGCTATTTCTTCACAATTTTGACTTATTTCACTTCTGTGTTTATATATATATATATATATATATATATATATATATATATATATAATTGTTTTTTATACATAATAACACATGTCATTCTATCACAATTACTATATAGTGCTTTATATTGTATACCACTATTATTTATTATTTTTTATCACTTTACTTATTTTCATACACTTACAGAGGGGAAAAAAAAGTATTTAGTCAGTCAGCAATAGTGCAAGTTCCACCACTTAAAAAGATGAGAGGCGTCTGTAATTTACATCATAGGTAGACCTCAACTATGGGAGACAAACTGAGAAAAAAAAAAAATCCAGAAAATCACATTGTCTGTTTTTTTTTTCATTTTATTTGCATATTATGGTGGAAAATAAGTATTTGGTCAGAAACAAGCAATCAAGATTTCTGGCTCTCACCGACCTGTAACAACTTCTTTAAGAGTCTCCTCTTTCCTCCACTCATTACCTGTAGTAATGGCACCTGTTTAAACTTGTTATCAGTATAAAAAGACACCTGTGCACACCCTCAAACAGTCTGACTCCAAACTCCACTATGGTGAAGACCAAAGAGCTGGCAAAGGACACCAGAAACAAAATTGTAGCCCTGCACCAGGCTGGGAAGACTGAATCTGCAATAGCCAACCAGCTTGGAGTGAAGAAATCAACTGTGGGAGCAATAATTAGAAAATGGAACACATACAAGACCACTGATAATCTCCCTCGATCTGGTGCTCCACGCAAAATACCACCCCGTGGGGTCAGAATGATCACAAGAACGGTGAGCAAAAATCCCAGAACCACGCGGGGGGACCTAGTGAATGAACTGCAGAGAGCTGGGACCAATGTAACAAGGCCTACCATAAGTAACACACTACGCCACCATGGACTCAGATCCTGCAGTGCCAGACGTGTCCCACTGCTTAAGCCTGTACATGTCCGGGCCCGTCTGAAGTTTGCTAAAGAGCATTTGGATGATCCAGAGGAGTTTTGGGAGAATGTCCTATGGTTTGATGAAACCAAACTGGAACTGTTTGGTAGAAACACAACTTGTCGTGTTTGGAGGAAAAAGAATACTGAGTTGCATCCATCAAACACCATACCTACTGTAAAGCATGGTGGTGGAAACATCATGCTTTGGGGCTGTTTCTCTGTAAAGGGGCCAGGACGACTGATCCGGGTACATGAAAGAATGAATGGGGCCATGTATCGTGAGATTTTGAGTGCAAACCTCCTTCCATCAGCAAGGGCATTGAAGATGAAACGTGGCTGGGTCTTTCAACATGACAATGATCCAAAGCACACCGCCAGGGCAACGAAGGAGTGGCTTCGTAAGAAGCATTTCAAGGTCCTGGAGTGGCCTAGCCAGTCTCCAGATCTCAACCCTATAGAAAACCTTTGGAGGGAGTTGAAAGTCCGTGTTGCCAAGCGAAAAGCCAAAAACATCACTGCTCTAGAGGAGATCTGCATGGAGGAATGGGCCAACATACCAACAACAGTGTGTGGCAACCTTGTGAAGACTTCATAGAATCATAGAAACGTAGAGTTGGAAGGGACCTCCTGGGCCATCTGGTCCAACCCCCTGCTCAAAGCAGGATTCGCTAAATCATCCCAGTCAGATGTCTGTCCAGCCTCTGTTTGAAGACTTCCATTGAAGGAGAACTCACCACTTCTCGTGGCAGCCTGTTCCACTCATTGATCACTCTGTCAAAAAGTTTTTTCTAATATCTAATCTGTGTCTCCTCCCATTCAGTTTCATCCCATTGCTTCTAGTCTTTCCTTGTGCAAATGAGAATAAAGTTGATCCTTCTACAATGTGACAGCCCTTTAGATATTTGTAGACAGCTATTAAGTCTCCTCTCAGTCTTCTCTTTTGCAAACTAAACATTCCCAAATCCTGCAACCTTTCCTCATAAGACAGGGTTTGCAGACCGGTCACCATTCTGGTCGCTCTTTTCTGAACTTGCTCCAGTTTGTTGATGTCTTTTTTAAAATGTGGTGCCCAAAACTGGACACAATATTCCAGATGAGGTCTGACCAAAGAGGAGTAGAGGGAAATAATGACTTCACGTGATCTAGACTGTATGCTTCTGTTAATACATCCTAGAATTGCATTTGCCTTTTTTGCTGCTGCATCACACTGTTGACTCATATTCAGTCTGTGATCTATTAGTATACCCAAGTCTTTTTCACATGTGCTGTCACTTAGCCCTATTCCTCCCACTCTATATATGCTTTTTTCATTTTTATTGCCCAGATGTAGTACTTTGCATTTCTCCCTGTTAAAAACCATTCTGTTAGTTGCTGCCCACTTCTCCAGTTTATTTAAATCTTTTTGAATCCTCTCTCTCTCTTCTCTAGTATTAGCTATCCCTCCTAGCTTTGTGTCATCAGCAAATTTAATCAGTTTACCCTCAATTCCTTCATCTAAATCTTACAGAAAACGTTTGACCTCTGTCATTGCCAACAAAGGATATATCACTAAGTATTGAGATGAAATTTTGTTTCTGACCAAATACTTATTTTCCACCATAATATGCAAATAAAATGAAAAAAAAAAAAACAGACAATGTGATTTTCTGGATTTTTTTTTTTCTCAGTTTGTCTCCCATAGTTGAGGTCTACCTATGATGTAAATTACAGACGCCTCTCATCTTTTTAAGTGGTGGAACTTGCACTATTGCTGACTGACTAAATACTTTTTTTCCCCACTGTATATTGATATATATTTTTTGCTGCGTTATTTGGGGATTATTATACATGTTTGATCTACACCACAAAAAAACTTTTTTGTGCAGTGGTGAAATTAATATAGTATGTAACTAAATTACTAATACATTGAGGTGTTCTTTTTGCCATTCTATATAACTATTTTATATGTCATTCTATATAACTATTTTATATGTCTTTTATACATTGTTGTTGTATATTGTGCTAGAATCTATAATAATAAACAATATTTTTGTTATATTTTCTTTGGTTTTCATTGAATTTCTCACATTTACACATGTATTAACTTTTGGTTCGTGTACATCACATGGTAGTTCTTTCTTTCTTTACCGATACCGGATGGTCTGCCATCCAACCTTAAAGGAACACATTGTTAATTTACTAAATTATATATTTTTGTATATTATTGATTTATTACACATCGTTGGAGTGTTCCTTTACGTCTTTCTTTAGGTAACCGTGAAGAAGGGGATTTGGGTCTGAATTTCAGCAAATTGAGTTGGGGATTTGGTGAAGATTAATGATGTCCATAGTGCTGAGAAATACAGGGAGAGACTTATACATCATACAATACCACCAGGGAGGCGTCTGACTCCAAATATATTCTAGTGCAGGAGAATAACCCCAATCATAACACCTAATGAAGAACCAAGTGTAAAGAGTAAGTAATAGTATGACGCCCACACCTGCCTAAACCATTTCCACAGTATTGTATGTAGTCATCATAAAGCTAAAATTAGGCCGGGGTCACACGCGCGAGTGTGATGCGAGAAACCCGCGTATTTCTATGCAGCCACACACTGCAGTCCAGAGTGCCGGCGGCAGCGCCGGATATTGATGCAAGATACTCGCGCAAGTTTCTCGCATCACACTCACAAGTGTGACCCTGGCCTTAAACGAAAATACTTTTAAAAACTACGGCAGCGTAGAAGAGGGCTTGACATATTACAGCCTTTAAGTTTTTCCTTGTTGAAAAAGAAAAGAAAAAAAAAAAAATGATATGCATGCTAGTAAAAGCTCTTTTATCTCTAGAATCTCCACTGCAGTCTGTGCGAGATACACGTTACAGACTGGATAAATAGAGGAAAAGTGTAATGTTAGCTAGCAGACTTGAAGTGACGGGCAGCTTCTCCATATCTGTAACATGCTAGGAAAGGAGAAAAACTGCCTGAAAGGGAAAGCATTATTTGACGACAGCATTGGGAACACCATTATGGAATACAATTTTGCCCCATGTGGGATTTTTCTTTCCAGTTGAAATAATACACAGACAGGCAAAGTCTGCAGAGCTTATTTCTGTTCCAGCTATCTGCTCTGGCTAAGAGAGAGGGAAACCCACTGTTAGGCGCCGAGGTTCTCCCACTGCACAGGGGGAATCTCAAGCCTTGTCCCCTGCAGTCTCCCATTCCTCTACAGCCGCAGAGGTTCCTGCTCAGCAGAGACGTCGGTCCTAGTGTCTTGCCCAGGCTAATGTTAAGGCCCTGTCACGCTAAGCGATATCGCTAGCAATATCGCTGTAACGTCACTGGTTTTGTGACATTATAGCGATATCGCTATGTCTGATACTTACCTCCGACCGCTCCCCCGCTAGTTATCGCTGATCGCGCGAGAACATCCTGGACCGTTTCTCGTCGTCAGCTTCCTGCTGGCGCCTACGAGCGACGCGTGGACGCGGACGGGAGGACGTCAGGATCGCCTCGTCTGACAGGTAAGTAGCGATCCCGGACCCCTGCTATGTCGCTGGTGAGATCTGCCTGTGTGGCAGCTCACTAGCGACTACTTAGCGATTGCACCAGCGATCCTGACCGGGTCATATCGCTGGTGCATCGCGAAGTGTGATAGTACCTTTAGGTGTCTGGTTGCTACTCCAGGCTCAGCTATTGTACCATGCATGAGTCAGCGGCGAGCAGACGCTCCTGGGACTAAGTCCTGCTTTTCTCCTACTGGGCATGCCCGTGGGACGACCTCTCATTGGAGGTCAGAGGTCACATGCTCAGGTCCTATTGCAGCTCGGATTGGGCCATCAGGAAGGCCCCGGAATGCTACGTCTATAAAAGGATCGCACGGCCGTGAGCTAATATAGAAAAACATATAGACAATGTGGAGTGAGTGTTGTATGCATGTATGAATGTCTCTGGTGAATGACTCATTATGAAACCCCTACCCTTGGTACGCATTTGTTGTGTAGCCTAGCCTGCTACGCCCAGGCTAAGGTTCAGGTAGAGGCATAGACAGAGACTGGCATCAGCATCCACCGGTGACTTTGCCTGTACGCCACGGTGCACATAGTCTGCACTCCTCTGTGGTCAGCATTCATTAGGGGCGCCCGCAGGTGCGACGCCGCACGCTCAGTAGGTCTAGAGGGACTCAGACCTCGTGTAGTCTCCGATGTCACGGGCCATATGCGCCCACCAGTACGTCCTCACCAGGAGCTCAGATGTCCTCTTGGTCCCAAAATGTCCACCCACCCTGGACGAGTGACCCCAAGAGAGAACCTCCGGTCGCAAATTAGATGGAACGAAAGTCTTGCCCGGGGGCACAGACTCTAGCGAAACCAGGGCCACAGTTCTCAGGCTCTCTGAAGGGACAATTAACCAAGGCTCCTCCTCCTCTGATGACACTACGGAGCGGGAGAGAGCGTTGGCATGAATGTTCTCCCCGGAAAGTGGAGGGTGAAGTGGAACCGGGAGAAGAACAAGGACCATCTAGCCTGGCGAGAATTTAACCGCTGGGCAGTTTGTAGGTACACCAGATTTTTGTGGTCGGTGTAGACTTGGAAGGGATAGCGAGCCCCCTTCAGGAGGTGTCTCCATTCTGAAAAGGCCAACTTCATGGCTAGCAACTCCCTGTCCCCAATTGAATAGTTCCTCTCCTCCGGTGAGAAGGTCTTAGAGAAGAAGCAAGGATGCTTCCGACCTTGAGCATCCTTTTGGAACAGGACTGCTCCAGCACCAATCGGAGGAGGCATCCACCTCCATAATAAATGGTTTATCCACATCGGGGCGATGTAAAATGGGAGCGCTAGCGAAGTGAGACTTAATAGAGAGGAAAGCCTTGGAGACATCCTCCAACCACAATTTAGGATTTGCTCCCTTCTTGGTGAGGGCAACCAAGGGAGCTACCAAAGTTGAGAAGTGGGGAATGAATTGGTGGTAGTAGTTGATAAATCTCAAAAAAATGGTGCACCGCTTTTAAGGGAATGAGGCTCCTGCCAATCCATCACCGCCTGTAGCTTGGCAGGATCCATGGCCAATCCCTGGGCGGAGATGATATAGCCCAGGAAAGGCAAGGACTCCTGCTCAAACACACACTTCTCCAACTTGGCGTAGAGGGACTTTGCCCGTAGGAGGTCGAAGACTTTGCAAACATCTCTCCGTTGGGAGCGTATATCTGGAGAGTAGATGAAAATATCCAGATAGACTACAACTGAGGTGGTGAGCATATCCCGGAAGATGTCGTTCACAAAGTCCTGGAAGACGGCTGGAGCATTACAAAGCCCGAAGGACATCACCAGGTATTCATAGTGCCCATCCCTGGTGTTAAATGCCATCTTCTATTCGTCCCCCTCACGAATGTGAATCAGGTTGTAGGCACCCCGCGGATCAAGCTTAGTAAAAACCCTCGCTCCCCGCAAGCTATCGAAAAGCTCCGAAATTCTGGGCAGAGGGTACTTGTTCTTAACCCCTTCCCGACCAATGACGCCACATAGGCGTCATGAAAACCTGTGCCAATCTGACCTATGTGGCGTCATGACTTCAAAGCCCCCCTGAGGGTCGGGTGACCGGGGTCACTAAAAGGTCACCCGACCCGCAGATACAGGGGGCTTTGTTCTTCACCACAGGGGGCGTGGCTTCACCCCCACGTGGCTACGATCGCTCTGATTGGCTGTTAAAAGTGAAAGCCAGAGCGATGGTAATATTTCATCAATGAGAATTGATGAAATATTACAATCCAGATCCAACCCCCCCCCCCCACGACTCACGGGGTCGATCGGCACCCGATACCGACTGATGCCGCCGTCATCTGCTCCCTTCCCCCTTCTCTCTGAAAATAAAAAATTGGGGGCTAAAAAATTATTTTTGTGGAAAAAAAGATTTTTTTATTTTCACTTCTCTGCGTTATAAACTTTCTGTGAAGCACTTGGGGGTTCAATGTGCTCACTAGACATCTAGATAAGTTTTTTGGAAGGTCTAGTTTCCAAAATGGGGTCACTTGTTGGGGGTTTCTACTGTTTAGGCACATCAGGGGCTCTGCAAACGTAACGACGACCGCAGACCTTTCCATCAAAGTCTGCATTTCAAAACACTACTTCCATTCTGAGCCCTTACATGTGCCCAAACAATGGTTCCCCCCCATATATGGGGTACCAGCGTACTCAGGACAATTTGGACAACAACTTTTGGGGTCCAATTTCTCCTGCTACTCTTGTGAAAATAAAAATTTGCGAGCTAAAAAATCATTTTTTGAGGAAAAACGATTTTTATATTTTCACAGCTTTGCATTATAAACTTCTGTGAAGCACTTGGGGGTTCAAAATGCTCACCACACACCTAGATAAGTTCCTTGGGGCGGTCTAGTTTCCAAAATGGGGTCACTTGTGGGGGGGTTCCACAGTTTAGGCACACCAGGGGCTCTGCAGATGTAACATGACACCCGCAGACCATTCCATCAAAGTCAGCATTTCATAATGTCACTACTTCTCTTTCGAGCCCCGACGTGTGCCCAAACAGTGGTCCCCCCACATATGGGGTACCAGCGTTCTTAGGACAAACTGGACAACTTTTGGGGTCCAGTTTCTCCTGGTACCCTTGTGAAAATAAAAAAATTGCGCACTAAATCATTTTTTGAGGAAAAAAAAAGTTATTTTCACGGCACTGCGTTATAAACTTTTGTGAAGCACTTGGGGGTTCAAAGTGCTCACTATGCATCTAGATAAGTTCCTTAGGGGGTCTAGTTTCCAAAATGCGGTCATTTGTGGGGGTTCTCCAATGTTTAGGCACACAGGGGCTCTCCAAACACGACATGGTGTCCGCTAACGATTAGAGGTAATTTACATTTCACAAAGTCAAATGATTCTCCTTCCCTTCTGAGCCCTGCCATATGGGGTATCGGTGTACACAGGACAAACTGGACAACTTTTGTGGTCCAATTTCTCCTGTTACCCTTGTGAAAATAAAAAATAGCGTGCTTAAAAATCATTTTTGAGGGGAAAAAAAATTATTTTCACTGCTCTGCATTATAAACTTTTGTGAAGCACTTGGGGGTTCAAAGTGCTCACTACACATCTAGATAAGTTCCATAAGGGGTCTAGTTTCCAAAATGGTGACACTTGTGGAGGGGTTTTCACTGTTTAGGCACACAGGGGCTCTCCAAACACGACATGGTGTCCGATAATGATTGGAGCTAATTTTCCATTCAAAAAGTCAAATAGCGCTCCTTCCCTTCCGGACCCGGCCGTGCGCCCAAACAGTGGATTATGACCACATATGAGGTATATGTGCACTCAGGAGAAATTGCCCAACACATTTTAGCATCCATTTTATCCTGTTGTCCATGTGAAAATTAAGCTAAAAGAAAATTTTTGTGAAAAAAAGTACTTTTTTTTTTTTTTTTAACGGATCAATTTGTGAAGCACCTGGGGGTTCAAAGTAATCACTATGCATGTAGATAAGTTCCTTGGGGGGTCTAGTTTCCAAAATGGGGTCACTTGTGGGGGAGCTCCAATGTTTAGGCACACAGGGGCTCTCCAAACGCGACATGGCAACCACTACTAAATATTCCAGCATGTTTTCCATTCGAAAAGTTAAATGGCGCTCCTTCCCTTCTGAGCCCTGCCGTGCGCCCAAACAGTGGTTTATGACCACATATGAAGTATCGGTGTACTCAGGAGAAATTGCCCAACAAATTAGCATCCATTTTATCCTGTTGCCCGTTTTAAAAATGAAACAATTGATGCGAAAAGAAAATTTTTGTTGGAAAAATTAAAATGTCCATTTTTTTCTTTACACATTGCTTTAGTTCCTGTGAAACACCTGAAGGGTTAATAATGTTCTTGAATGCAGTTTTGAGTAGCTTGAGGGGTGCAGTTTTTAGAGTGGTGTCACTTTTGGGTGTTTTCTGCCATATAGACCCCTCAAAGTGACTTCAAGTGTGAGGTGGTCCCAAAAAAAAAAAAAAAAATGGTGTTGTAAATTTTGTTGTAAAATTGAGATCACTGGTCAACTTTTAACCCTTATAACTTCCTAACAAAAAAAAATTTGTTTCCAAAATTGTGCTGATGTAAAGCAGACATGTGGGAAATGTTATTTAGTAACCACTTTGTGTCACATAGCTCTCTGGTTTAACAGAATAAAAATTCAAAAATTGCAAAATTTTCGATTTTTTTTTCTTTTCACAAATAAACGCAAAAATTATCTACCTAAATTTACCATTAACATGAAGCCCAGTATGTCACAAAAAACATTCTCAGAATCGCTAGGATCCGTTGAAGCGTTCCTGAGTTATTACCTCAAAGGGACACTGGTCAGAATTGCAAAAAATGGCCTAACCATTAAGGTCAAAATAGGCTTGGTCATGAAGGGGTTAACGGTGATGGCGTTAAGACCCCTGTAGTCTATGCATGGACGTAGCTCCACGTTCTTCTGTACGAAGAAGAACCCCGCCCCTGCAGGTGACACTAACTTCCTAATGAACCCTCTTGCCAGATTCTCCTAGATGTACTGAGACATTGCCTCCGTCTCCGGGAGAGAGGATAAACTCGATCCAGGGGAGGCTCTGCACCAGGCAAGAGGTCAGTAGGACAGTCAAAGGGACGGTGAGGCGGAAGAGTCTCCGCAGCCTTCTTGGAGAACACGTCCGCATAGGCCCGATAGTGTTTTGGGAGAGAGGAAAGATCTGTGGGTACCTCTGTAGTAGCAAACTGAAGGGTACTCCCTCTGACATCTACCCTCACAGGATTTACTCCATCCCAGTTTTAACAGGCTCCGGCATTTATGTTCCGCGGTACTGCGGCTCTGTGACGTAACAGAGTCCGCTCCTGTTCACACCGGGTGACGTTAACCCGCGTGTGACCTTTTGTATATTGCTACTGTATATACATCCGCCATTACTATGCAGCAGTTTACCACCTCTGCACGGTGGACCCCAGGCTGCGAACGCACCTTACTATCATTTTATTATTTGGTGCGTTCCGCCAGCCCTAACACCAACTATTTTTTTTTTTTTTTTTTTTTTAAACTTCAAAAACATTGATCAGCATAATGGATTTGCACGGTTTCTGCACTTTACCTGATTTGTACCATCGTGTGAAATAACGATCAACCACAGAAGGGAATTGTTGAGATGCTTCAGCCATATAAAGATCAACAATAGCAGAGGAGCCTAAAAAAAAAAATAGTGGGAAGTAGTAAAATATTTTAACTATAATCAAAACAGAACTTTGGTTTAATTACCACAAAACTTAGAAAGGACTGCATGGCCCAGAGACTGAGGAGAGCCACGGATTCACAAACCTGTTAATATAACTTGCACTCTATTAGATTCTGGAATGTGCACACAGAATATCACCCAGTGTGTAAATAATAATAATAATCTTTATTTTTATATAGCGCTAACATATTCCGCAGCGCTTTACAGTTTGCACACATTATCATCACTGTCCCTGATGGGGCTCACAATCTAAATTCTCTATCAGTATGTCTTTGGACTAAAGATGACAAGAAACCACATGGACAATGCTAAAATATGATGTCCTAAAGTAAGAATATGTAATCTACACCTCCAATAAGCAGGTTCAGATTCGTGCAAAACTTTGAGACAACTTCAAAAAATCTGTCTAAAAATTGTCGTCACGTTCTGGCAAGCAGGGTACAAAAATCCCAAACTTTGTGCAATATGCATTTTTCATCACAATTTGTAACTTTTTAGAACTTAAACCCCGATTCATTAAGACCAATTCATTCATTCTACCAATCTTCATGAAGGTAGAAGATCAAAATTCATTAAGAGGTGTGTGCTGTCATGCACTACTGTCAAAAATATATGCCAGGTAGGAGCAAGCATACATTACTCTTATAATTTACTGCATAAAGTTGGCATAAATTATGATGAATCTGCTGGTCGTGCTCGTCTTCACCCGATCCAAGCTCCGCTCACTTATATAAAAGTTGGTGAGGACTGGCATGAAAACGCCAAAAGTCGCAAAATGTTTTCACAGCTTTTAGATGTGCAAAAACGTTGCAACACTTCAATGTTTGCGTCCCCTTAATTTATACCAAAAGCTGGTAGAAACTGTTTGATAAATGAGGGTTAAGGACTTAGTAACAAAATCAGAAAAGCTGGGGATCTGACATCTTCTGTCAATGTAGCAATCACTGTTCTTAATGAGAGTCAGGGAGCCTTGACCCCCACTATTCACTAAAACAATCTGGCTAAGAGCAATTTGTAGATAAGCAAATGTTTAAGCCAAAGGAACGTGAAGTTCAGGCGCGTTGCTGAGGTTCAAGCACTGAGACATGCACTGATCGGCAAGACAGGAGAAATTTTATTCCAGTTACAAACTGGAGTGGCAGGTGGGACGCCAGACCGCCACTCCATTCATTCTCTATGGGGCTGCCGGAAAAAGCCAAATGCAGCGTTCGGCAGCCCCATGGGGAGTGAAGGGAGCGGCGGCGAAACATGTCCAATGCTGCTCCTCTCTAACTGCAAGTAAACAAATATTTCTACTCAAATATTGCTAGCAGAGGTCTGTCAAAGAGGCAGAACTACAAATCCCAATATCCCATGTGGTAGAAAGCAGCAGACCCTCATCGTTCCCATAGATAACATTACTGTGCTGCAGGACCCCAGGATACATGCCAACATCCCATGTGGTAGGAAGCAGCAGACCTTCATTGTTCCCATACATATTACTGTGCTGCAGGACCCCTGGATACATCCCAATATCCCATGTGGTAGGAAGCAGCAGACCCTCACTGCTCCCATACATAATATTATGCTGCAGGACCCCTGGATACATCCCAATATCCCATGTGGTAGGAAGCAGCAGACCCTCACCGCTCCCATACATAATACTGTGCTGCAGGACCCCTGGAAACATCCCAATATCCCGTGTGGTAGGAAGCAGCAGACCCTCACTGCTCCCATACATAATATTATGCTGCAGGACCCCTGGATACATCCCAATATCCCATGTGGTAGGAAGCAGCAGACCCTCACCGCTCCCATACATAATACTGTGCTGCAGGACCCCTGGAAACATCCCAATATCCCGTGTGGTAGGAAGCAGCAGACCCTCACGGCTCCCATACATAATATTATGCTGCAGGACCCCTGGATACATACCAATATCCCATGTGGTAGGAAGCAGCAGACCCTCACCGCTCCCATACATAATACTGTGCTGCAGGACCCCTGGAAACATCCCAATATCCCGTGTGGTAGGAAGCAGCAGACCCTCACTGCTCCCATACATAATATTATGCTGCAGGACCCCTGGATACATACCAATATCCCATGTGGTAGGAAGCAGCAGACCCTCACCGCTCCCATACATAAAACTGTGCTGCAGGACCCCTGGAAACATCCCAATATCCCGTGTGGTAGGAAGCAGCAGACCCTCACGGCTCCCATACATAACAATACTGTGCTGCAGGACCCCTGGATACATGCCAATATCCCATGTGGTAGAAAGCTCAGACCCTCACTGCTCCCATACATAATACTGTGCTGCAGGACCCCTGGATACATCCCAATATCCCATGTGGTAGGAAGCAGCAGACCCTCACAGTTCTCATACATAATTATGCTGCAGGACCCCTGGATACATTCCAATATCCCATGTGGTAGGAAGCAGCAGACCCTCACCGCTCCCATACATAATACTGTGCTGCAGGACCCCTGGAAACATCCCAATATCCCGTGTGGTAGGAAGCAGCAGACCCTCACCGCTCCCATACATAATACTGTGCTGCAGGACCCCTGGATACATCCCAATATCCCATGTGGTAGGAAGCAGCAGACCCTCACCGCTCCCATACATAATACTGTGCTGCAGGACCCCTGGAAACATCCCAATATCCCGTGTGGTAGGAAGCAGCAGACCCTCACCGCTCCCATACATAACAATACTGTGCTGCAGGACCCCTGGATACATCCCAATATCCCATGTGGTAGAAAGCTCAGACCCTCACTGCTCCCACACAATACTGTGCTGCAGGACCCCTGGAAACATCCCAATATCCCATGTGGAAGGAAGCAGCAGACCCTTACAGTTCTCATACATAATTACGCTGCAGGACCCCTGGATACATCCCAATATCCCATGTGGTAGGAAGCAGCAGACCCTCACCGCTCCCATACATAACAATACTGTGCTGCAGGACCCCTGGAAACATCCCAATATCCCGTGTGGTAGGAAGCAGCAGACCCTCACCGCTCCCATACATAACAATACTGTGCGGCAGGACCCCAGGATACATTCCAATGTCCCGTGTGGTAGGAAGCAGCAGACCCTCACTGCTCCCATACATAACAATACTGTGCTGCAGGACCTCTGGATACATCCCAATATCCCATGTGGTAGGAAGCAGCAGACCCTCACCGCTCCCATACATAACAATACTGTGCTGCAGGACCCCTGGAAACATCCCAATATCCTGTGTGGTAGGAAGCAGCAGACCCTCACTGCTCCCATACATAATACTGTGCTGCTGGACCCCTGGACACATCCCAATATCCCATGTGGTAGGAAGCAGCAGACCCTCACCGCTCCCATACATAACAATACTGTGCTGCAGGACCTCTGGATACATCCCAATATCCCATGTGGTAGGAAGCAGCAGACCCTCACCGTTCCCATACATATTCCTGTGCTGTCGGACCCATGGATACATCCCAATATCCCATGTGGTAGGAAGCAGCAGACCCTCACCTTTCCCATACATATTCCTGTGCTGCCGGACCCCTGGATACATCCCAATATCCCGTGTGGTAGGAAGCCGCGGACCCTCACCGCTCCCCTACATAATACTGTGCTGCAGGACCCTGGGTACATCCCAATATCCCATGTGGTAGGAAGCAGCAGACCCTCACCGTTCCCATACATAACAATACTGTGCTGCCGGACCTCTGGATACATCCCAATATCCCGTGTGGTAAGAAGCCGTAGACCCTCACCGCTCCCATACATAACAATACTGTGATGCAGGACCCCTGGATACATACCAATATCCCGTGTGGTAGGAAGCCGCAGACCCTCACCATTCTTATACATATTACTGTGCTGCCGGACCCCTGGATACATCCCAATATCCCATGTAGTAGGAAGCAGCAGACCCTCACCATTCCCATACATATTCCTGTGCCGCCGGACCTCCTGTGTGGTAAGAAGCCGCAAACCCTCACCGCTCCCATACATAACAATACTGTGCTGCAGGACCCTGGATACATCCCAATATCCCGTGTGGTAGGAAGCAGCAGACCCTCACCATTCTCATACATATTACTGTGCTGCAGGACCTCTGGATACATCCCAATATCCCATGTGGTAGGAAGCAGAAGACCCTCACCGCTCCCATACATAACAATACTGTGCTGCAGGACCCTGGATACATCCCAATATCCCATGTGGTAGGAAGCAGCAGACCCTCACCGCTTCCATACATAACAATTCTGTGCTACAGGACCCTTGGAAACATCCCAATATCCTGTGTGGTAGGAAGCCGCAGACCCTCACCATTCTCATACATATTACTGTGCTGCAGGACCTCTGGATACATCCCAATATCCCATGTGGTAGGAAGCAGCAGACCCTCACCGCTCCCATACATAACAATACTGTGCTGCAGGACCCTGGATACATCCCAATATCCCATGTGGTAGGAAGCAGCAGACCCTCACCGTTCTCATACATATTACTGTGCTGCAGGACCTCTGGATACATCCCAATATCCCATGTGGTAGGAAGCCGCAGACCCTCATCATTCTCATACATATTACTGTGCTGCAGGACCTCTGGATACATCCCAATATCCCATGTGGTAGGAAGCAGCAGACCCTCACCGTTCCCATACATATTACTGTGCTGCAGGACCCCTGGATACATCCCAATATCCCGTGTGGTAGGAAGCAGCAGACTCTCTCTGCTCCCATACAATACTGTGCTGCAGGACCCCTGGATACATCCCAATATCCCATGTGGTAGGAAGCAGCAGACCCTCACCGTTCTCATACATATTACTGTGCTGCAGGACCCCTGGATACATCCCAATATCCCGTGTGGTAGGAAGCAGCAGACTCTCTCTGCTCCCATACATAACAATACTGTGCTGCAGGACCCCTGGATACATCCCAATATCCCATGTGGTAGGAAGCAGCAGACCCTCACCGCTCCCATACATAACAATACTGTGCTGCAGGACCCCTGGAAACATCCCAATATCCCGTGTGGTAGGAAGCAGCAGACCCTCACTGCTCCCATACATAACAATACTGTGCGGCAGGACCCCTGGATACATCCCAATATCCCATGTGGTAGGAAGCAGCAGCCCCTCACCGCTACCATACATAACAATACTGTGCTGCAGGACCCTGGATACATCCCAATATCTCATGTGGTAGGAAGCAGCAGACCCTCACCTTTCTCATGCATATTACTGTGCTGCAGGACCCTGGGTACATCCCAATATCCCATGTGGTAGGAAGCAGCAGACCCTCACCGTTCCCATAAATAACAATACTGTGCTGCCGGACCTCTGGATACATCCCAATATCCCGTGTGGTAGGAAGCAGCAGACCTTCACCGCTCCCATACATAATATTATGCTGCAGGACCCCTGGATACATCCCAATATCCCATGTGGTAGGAAGCAGCAGACCCTCACCGTTCCCATACATATTCCTGTGCTGCCGGACCCCTGGATACATCCCAATATCCCATGTGGTAGGAAGCAGCAGACCCTCACCTTTCCCATACATATTCCTGTGCTGCCAGACCCCTGGATACATCCCAATATCCCATGTGGTAGGAAGCAGCAGACCCTCACCGTTCCCATACATAACAATACTGTGCTGCTGGACCCCTGGATACATCCCAATATCCATGTGGTAGGAAGCAGCAGACCCTCACCGCTCCCATACATAATATTATGCAGCAGGACCCCTGGAAACATCCCAATATCCCATGTGGTAGGAAGCAGCAGACCCTCACCACTCCCATACATAATATTATGCTGCAGGACCCTGGATACATCCAAATATCCCATGTGCTAGGAAGTAGCAGATCCTCACCACTCCCATACATATTATGCTGCAGGACCCCTGGATACATCCCAATATCCCATGTGGTAGGAAGTAGCAGACCTTCACCACTCCCATACATAATATTATGCTGCAGGATCCTGGATACATCCCAATATCCCATGTGGTAGGAAGCAGCAGACTCTCTCTGCTCCCATACATAATATTATGCTGCAGGACCCTGGATACATCCCAATATCCCATGTGGTAGGAAGCAGCAGACCCTCACCGCTCCCATACATAACAATACTGTGCTGCAGGACCCTGGATACATCCCAATATCCCATGTGGTAGGAAGCAGCAGACCCTCACCACTCCTATACATAATATTATGCTGCAGGACCCTGGATACATCCAAATATCCCATGTGCTAGGAAGTAGCAGATCCTCACCACTCCCATACATAATATTATGCTGCAGGACCCCTGGATACATCCCAATATCCCATGTGGTAGGAAGTAGCAGACCTTCACCACTCCCATACATAATATTATGCTGCAGGACCCTGGATACATCCCAATATCCCATGTGCTAGGAAGTAGCAGATCCTCACCACTCCCATACATAATATTATGCTGCAGGACCCTGGATACATCCAAATATCCCATGTGCTAGAAAGTAGCAGATCCTCACCACTCCCATACATAATATTATGCTGCAGGACCCTGGATACATCCCAATATCCCATGTGGTAGGAAGCAGCAGACCCTCACAGTTCTCATACATATTACTGTGCTGCGGGACCCCTGGAAGCATCCCAATATCCCATGTGGTAGGAAGCAGCAGACCCTCACCACTCCTATACATAATATTATGCTGCAGGACCCTGGATACATCCAAATATCCCATGTGCTAGGAAGTAGCAGATCCTCACCACTCCCATACATAATATTATGCTGCAGGACCCCTGGATACATCCCAATATCCCATGTGGTAGGAAGTAGCAGACCTTCACCACTCCCATACATATTATGCTGCAGGACCCTGGATACATCCCAATATCCCATGTGCTAGGAAGTAGCAGATCCTCACCACTCCCATACATAATATTATGCTGCAGGACCCTGGATACATCCAAATATCCCATGTGCTAGAAAGTAGCAGATCCTCACCACTCCCATACATAATATTATGCTGCAGGACCCTGGATACATCCCAATATCCCATGTGGTAGGAAGTAGCAGACCTTCATCACCACTCCCATACATAACAATACTGTGCTGCCGGACCTCTGGATACATCCCAATATCACATGTGGTAGGAAACAGCAGACCCTCACTGCTCCCATACATAATATTATGCTGCAGGACCCTGGATACATCCCAATATCCCATGTGGTAGGAAGCAGCAGACCCTCACCACTCCCATACATAATACTGTGCTGCAGGACCCCTGGAAACATCCCAATATCCCATGTGGTAGGAAGCAGCAGACCCTCACCACTCCCATACATAATATTATGCTGCAGGACCCCTGGATACATCCCAAGTGGTAGGAAGCAGCAGACCCTCACCGTTCCCATACATAATACTGTGCTGCAGGACCCCTGGATACATCCCAATATCCCATGTGGTAGGAAGCAGCAGACCCTCACCGTTCCCATACATAATATTATGCTGCAGGACCCCTGGATACATCCCAATATTCCATGTGGTAGGAAGTACCAGACCCTCACCGCTTCCATACATAATATCATGCTGCAGGACCCTGGATACATCCCAATATCCCATGTGGTAGGAAGCAGCAGACCCTCACCACTCCCATACATATTACTGTGCTGCGGGACCCTTGGAAACATCACAATATCCCCTGATGTAGGAATCCAAGAGTTTACTGAGGATTCACAGCAAGTGTTTTATTACTGAATATTGGGTAACAGCCATTCTGCTATAATTATTGGGGGGAAAGCTGCCCGGCGAGACCCCCACTAATGACAGGAATTCTCAGCTCTGCCAATATCTACTGTCAGAGAAAAAAGTCCTATCAGGAAGGTAAGATGTCAGTATATCCAAAGGAACACTCTCCTCCTAATGGACATGGTGCCCAGCCGGCACACCAAGCTCCAGTATTTAGGCTGTGCTGGGACTTGTAGCTCCACCACCGCAGGGGACTAGAGGTCCGGCAGCATCACAGCTCACTCTCACACAGCGCTCACCTCACGTGCTCTGGGCGCTTACACCGGGACTGGGACAAACACCACACTATTTCCGGGATGCACTTTCGTCTCGAAGATCAGCTGAATATTGGCGCCGGCTGATTCCTCACAGCCTGCAGTGGTGCAGGGAGTGCTGAGGCTATGGCAGCGGTGTAAGGCAAGAGCATTAAAAGCAGCACAAAAAAAGGAAACCCTGTGCTAAGTGCATTTAGGGAGGAGTCTGTTTGCTGCCTTTAAGCTAGCGATTTTTTATGCTTTCGTCCCCCTCCCTCTTCTTCCATAACTCACTATTACTGTATGAGCTTCATTTTTATGTCAGACGAGTTGTCGTGTTAATTAATAGCGCCCCAAAATGGTGAAATAAAGCATCACTTCTGCCATTGGGTTTTGGGTTGTCTGCTCCTGGTCAGTGAGATTATAGCAAATTAAAATCAGGGTTTTTTTTTTCCTCTTTTACTAGATTCTGAATTTTTCATAACCGCTAATATGTAGAAATAAAAACAATTGTTTGTGTGCTCGGTGTTCATGGCGATTGTGCTGTGTGAGGCGGTTTGTTGTGCACTGAGCTGCTGTTTGTATTGATATCATTTTGAGATTTAATCTGTTTTCATCACATTTAGGCCTTGTTCACACGGTCAGGATTTGGTGAGTTTTTTACCTCAGTATGTGTAAGCCAAAACCAGGAGTGGAACAATCAGAGGAAAAGTATAATAGAAACCCGTCACCACGTCTGGATTTATCACAAATAAATACAAATACTGAGGTAAAATACTGAACGTGTACATGTGGCCTTATTTGGGGAAATGCAACAAAGTTTTAGTTTTTTTTATTTTTCAGCATTTAATGTACGGTGTAAATTTGTATTGTTAGATTATTATAGCGCCATTTATTCCATGGCGCTTTACATGTGAATAAGGGCATAAATAATTAAAACGAGGACAATAATCTAGAACACAACGAGTCACTGGTTGGCACAGGAGGAGAGAGGGTCCCTGCCCGCGAGGGCTCACAGTCTACAAGATTAGACTTTTAGGCCAGGATCACACATGCGAGAAACACGGCAGCAGAATCCGCACCGTGTGCACATACCCTAAATGGATCCCTATTGCATATGTGTTTGGGCGTCCAAAACTCCGCCCACCTGTTAGGGCTGGCGTTACACACCAAATAATAAAGATGGTAATAAGGTGCGTTCACAGCCCGGGGTCTACCGTGCAGGGGTGGTAACCTGCTGCTCAGTAATGGCGGATGCTATATGGCGGTATACTATAAGAACACACGCGGGTTAACGTCACCCGGTCTGTACAGGGGCGGACTCTGTTGCTTCACAGAGCCGCACTACCTCTGAACATAAACGCCGGAGTCTGTTTGTGCTCATAGAGCTCGGCTAAAAAAGCGCACAGTGTATGGCCAGAGAACTCTACCCCAAGGACACGGGGTTAGAGTCCTTCTAGGCCCACTGGATGCGCGGGGTTGCTGCCGCGAGTGCCGCTATAGACGCTGGCTATGGAGCACGTGCAATGAGGTGTGCCGAGTCCCTGGTGAGGCCTGATGCCTGACTTAACCTCAGACCTACCTACGCCTAAGCCTGGGCGCTAGCAGGCTAGGCTGCACAACACATGCGTACCAAGGGTAGGGGTTTCTTAATGAGTCATTCACCAGAGACATTCATACGTGCATACATCACTCACTCCACATAGTCTGTAAATACAGTCTATCCTAGTGCATGGGCGAGCGGCCATGCGAACCTTTTATAGCCACGGGCATCCGGGACCTTCCTGGCTTCTCGGATGGGCCAATCTGAACACGAGCAGGACCTGAGCATGTGACCCTCGATCTCCAATAGGAGATCACTCCACGGGCATGCTCAGTGGCTCGACATGAGGACGTAGTCCCTGGAGAATCTCGCTGCTGAGCAGCATGCATTGTCATAGCTGTGCCAGAGATGGCAGCAGCAACGAAGTCCACAGAGTTGGCCTGGGCAGAGCTCCGGGGCCAACGAATCTGCTGAGCAGGCTCCACTGCGGCTGAAGAAGAATGGGAAACCGCTGGGTGCAAGGCTTTGGATTCCTGCTGTGCAGTGGCAGGAACCTGACGCCTAACACCACCTACCGCATAAACCCTGCCCACTTGCTAGGAACCTATTAGATTGCTGAGTGGGTGGAGTTTTGTTCGGGTGGGCGGGGTAACGTCTGCCGAACACCAGGATTTTCCGCCCAGTGAGAGGCTAAGCCATTCAAGGATTTTAGTGGCTCTTCCATCGTTCACAGCAGGGAGCCGGCTCTTTGTGTCGGATCGTTTGCGAACGACACATCACTAGCCCTAAGAGTAAGTGCACAAGCAGCACATTCAATGTGGACTTTCCTCAACAAAATCATGTGACACGTGTGGATCTTGTCACATACAAGTGACACACTGTGGATTTTTAAATGCGCATTTGAGTGGGCATCTCCCACTCGTATGTATTTACTCACACCTTTCCTGGAGGAATATCAATGCATATTTATAAGTATCTAAGGCTATGTGCACACGGTGCGGATTTTGCTGCAGATCCGTAGCATTTCTGGCCCTGCGGGTCCGCAGCAGAATCTGCTGCGTTGTACAGTACCATTTTACCCTATGTAAAATGGAAACCACTGTACACATGCTGCGGAATTTTCCGTGCGGTTTTGCTGCGGTTTCAAATCCGCAGAAAGAAATGACATGTCACTTCTTTTCTGTGGATTCTGCTGCGGTTTAGCATCTCCTCCATTGTAGAGGTGATAAACCGAACCGCAGGGCAAAACCGCAGCCTAATCTGCCGGTAAACCGCAGGTCTTTTGACCTGTAATTTACCTGCGGATTTTTACAAATCCGCAGGGGGAAAATCCGCAGCTACAAAAAATATTGTGCACATAGCCTAATGGTCCCAGGACTGCGCTTTGTTACATTATCATCACAAATCTGTTCTGTCAAAACCACACAAAAGAGCCCTGACCCTAAAAATGGCACAGAGCGGACCGAGAGCCAGTGGGGCTATAAAGCCCTTAGTCAATTTTACACTGCAAAAACACCATCATATGAGAAGAGTTAAGCTTTTATGGGGGGAGGGAAGGAACCGAATCAGCAATCGAGAAATACATAAAACATAACTTTTAATAATAAATGTAAAAGCTACCAAAGATAGTAGTGCAAGTAAATCACTAAATCAAGAACCACAAAAAATAAAGGAGGTAACTGTATGAGTCTCTATAACAGATTACTACCAATATATACATGTGGCTATTCCAAGTCCAAAATTTTTGAGAGATTGGACCAGAAAAATACTTGGACTAAACTAATGCAAAAAAGGCCAAGTAGAAAATGAACAGTTTCCTTATCAGAGGAACTAAAAAGGCCTCTACCCTGTAAAGGTTATCAAGGAATATGCCTATTCATGTATATAATAAGGACATAACAATAAACCCATCAACAAAGAAATGTGAAAAGGAAAGATCTCACCACATGAAGATGGAGGATGTCCAGGATCAGATGTCCCATCAGAGTCATATCAGGTCAGGAAAAAAGGGGGGTTCACCCTATACAAGCCCTGTTTGAACTATAACTGACACCCATGACTCCCGCCCTAACAAGGGCAGTCCACATCTAATCCCTATAAACCATAGCCCTACAAAATCCCTGTGCATCCCGACGCGTTTCGTCACTAAATGACTCTTCAGGGGACATATTAGCACAAACTGGGCATCATGACAGAGTATACAGGCTGCCTCCTAAGATGAAAATGGAGTGAGGCAGACTAATGAGGAGGGCACTTAAATAAACTGCCAATCAAATAGAACACATCCACCTGAGATGACTTGGAACGCACGCCGTCCACCATTGGTCCCTGTGGGACGCAGGCACATGATGAGTGTATCAATGGAAAACGCCCACCCTCCAAACCATACAATAGTGTGTAAACGCCGGCGTATCCCGCGGCAAAGGCCGCCCTGTTTCCGGTTGCGTCATACTGCCCAAAAGCAAAATGGCCGCCGCACTTCCGGTCATGCGCACTCATCGGTGCCAGCAGAAAAAATGGCCGCCACACTTCCGGTCATGCGCACTCATGTTAAAGCAGCACCCATATAACGGAAGTAAAGCATGCGACAAAGGTCGCAATGCTGCTAGAAGGCAATATCGTCATGCGCACTTAAAACAGTCCATAAGCCAATATTAAAAGCGAATAGACAGATCATACATCTCTAAAAGGCCTC
This sequence comes from Dendrobates tinctorius, assembly GCF_039654945.1. Classification (NCBI taxonomy): domain Eukaryota; kingdom Metazoa; phylum Chordata; class Amphibia; order Anura; family Dendrobatidae; genus Dendrobates; species Dendrobates tinctorius. The sequence continues at coordinate 40,019,042 of NW_027361770.1, read as the reverse complement.
AATCATGAAACAATTACCAAAAATATTAATCCAATCAGAGGCCTGAAGAGAGCATTACCAGAATCAAAGATAAGATGGAAAATGACAAAAATTCAAACTCAGAATAAAAGGTAGCGTAAACATATAAAAAAGGTATTTTACAGTATATACAAAGGAAATATTAAACACATATATCAAACCCTAGATGTAGCAGCCAAAATTGAGTTGATCATTAAGCCCTCTTGGGGTCATGGTATTCAAACAAAAAATCCACTTGGTCTCTTTTTGTAGAATGATACGATCCCAATTACCACCTCTTGGTGGTTTTTTTACCCTTTCAATCCCCAGAAATTGAATGGAATTAACATTCCCTCCTTGGCACTGATTAATATGACGTGAAATAGGGGTATCTCTCTTATGGATAATGTCTCCAATATGTTCCCCAATCCTTCGTTTGAATTCTCTAATGGTTTTACCCACATATTCTATGCCGCATGTACAAGTGGCCTTGTAAATGACTCCCTTGCTGCTACAGTTGATAAATTCCCTAATTTGATATACCTGTCCTGTAACATTACTGGTAAAACCAGCACCAGGAGAAATGTGGGAACAAGCAACGCAGTGGCCACATCTGAAGCAACCATTAACATTAGTAGGCAACCAAGTAGTACGGGAAGGTCTGGTGAAATGACTGTTGACCAGCCGATCCCTTAAGGAACGGCCTTTCTTGTACGTGATTAAAGGTCGTGTCGAAAGTACACCTCCAACATCCTTATCCATTAATAACACGGGCCAATGTTTGGCCAGGATAGCACGTACAGCACTTGCTCCATTATCAAAAGTGGTAATCAACCTCATTTCACCTTTATTTTCAACTCTGGGTCTGGGTCTAAGGAGTTCCATTCTACTTTTACCCTTAGCATGTTTGTAGGCCCGTTTTAGAACATCAAGTGGATAACCCCTATCCAAAAATCTGTCTCTAAGTTCTCTCGCCTGTCTTTCAAAAGATTCATCTGTAGAGCAATTTCTACGTATCCTGAGATATTGACCCTTGGGTACTCCACGTTTAAGATGTATAGGGTGGCTGCTGTCCCATCTCAATAAAGAATTAGTAGCCGTGGGTTTCCTATAAGTACAGGTGGTAATAGTACCATCATTTTTCCTCTCAATCAATATATCAAGAAAGGACAATGAAAACGGGTCAATCGCAGAAGTAAAAAATAAACCACAATCATTATGATTCAGAGTGTCAACAAAAGCAGAAAAACTATCCTTCGAACCCTTCCACAAAATCAGGATGTCATCAATATATCGAACCCACAGCTCAATTCGTTCCATAACATCCATGCCACTCCTAAAGACCTGAGTCTCCTCCCACCAGCCCAGGAACAAATTTGCATACGCCGGGGCACATGGACTCCCCATAGCGGTGCCCCTGAGCTGGTGGTAGATCTTGTGATCAAACAAGAAAAAATTCTTAGTGAGACAGAAACGAAGTAGCTTGATGACGAATTCGCTGTGGGTCCGATACTGACATCCTCTAGTGTTAAGAAAATATAACACGGCTTCAAGCCCCTTATCGTGAGGTATGGAGGTGTAAAGCGCCTCCACATCAATACTGCCCAAATTAACTTCGGGATCAACACATAATCCCTCTATTCTCCGAAGAAGGTCAGGGGTATCCTGCACGAAGGATCGTAATGAGGCAACAAAAGGTTTCAAGACACGGTCTAAATAAATGCCAATGTTGTGGCTAATACTGCCCATACCTGACACAATAGGTCTCCCTTTTAAAGGGGAAAGACCCTTGTGTAATTTCGGCAGGCAGTAAAAGGTAGCAACTATTGAATCTTTAGGCATTAAAAAATCAAATTCAGATTTGTCAATAACTCTCATGGATAAACCCTCATCCAGGATACTTTTGAGTTCAGACAAATAATCAGAGGTAGGGTTATGATCCAAAATCTCATAACTCACTCTGTCCTCAAAGAGGGTCTCACACATTTTAGAATATTGTGTAGAGTCAAGGATGACCACATTGCCACCCTTATCTGAGGGTTTAATGACAATGCGGTCATCCTGCTCAAGCTTATTGATAACTGCCATTTCTGTTTTCGTTCAATTATATCTAGAAAAGATCTTCTTTCCTTGTAAGGATTTCAGATCTTCTGTAACCAAATTTTCAAAAATATCTATAGCAGACACATCTCCAATGGGAGGGGGCATTTTAGTGCTCCTATTTTTTAATTCAGTGAAGGGACCCCTTCCAAGGTCGTTAGGGTTCATTACACCAATACTAGATAACAGGCGTACGTCTGGCAACAAATCAACAGGAATCCCCATATCCAAACAGGTACGATTATCCTGTTGCAGAAAAAACTTTCTCCAACGTACCTTACGTAAAAACAAATTAAGATCTTTTATAGACCGAAACAGATCAAAGTCTGTACTGGGGACAAATGTGAGACCCTTTTGCAAAACCTGTAGTTCTTCACGGTTGAGCACCCTAGAGGACAGATTAACCACTTGTATACCGTTAGTGACCAATGAAGATACTGAATTAGGGACACGACTATTGGGTAAAGTGACATTAGAATAGTTATTCCCAGGAACAGTACTTATTTCCGTACCGGATGTTGACGGTTCCTTAAAGGATAACTCTGATCTAAAAAATGCGATCCTGTAATAGTATCGGATCTATCCAGAGGACTACGATAACCACGGCCTCTAACTCTACCTCTATTCCTCCCCCTATTGCTTCTACCCCTTCCCTCAGTATCAGAGAAGTCAGTATCTGTAGAAGACAAATCAGTTTCAAGATCAATGTTGTTATTACGATTACCAATAACCAAATAGGCCTTGTTATCATTAAAATCTTGAGCGTCCCTCAAATATTGGCGATGTTTACGCTCCTTAAGATGATATTGGAAACGCTCAAGATTAGTTTCTAACTTACTTTCCTTTATTGAGAAGTCAGTCTCCGTAGAGAATTTTTTGGTAACTCCAATTTGATCTCTCAAACGGTCATTCAAAAGACTCAAAGTTTTCTTTTCCTCCTCCAAGAGGAGTTGCATAAGACGAAGAGAACTACTTGTAGCCTCTTTTTCCCATTTGGCAATGAAACTGGGGTTCTTGTGTCGTGCCCCTGCAGAAATATTAATTCTTAATCCTCGTGGGACAATACCCGCCTTTAAATAATTTTCAAGGCTCTGTACCTCCCACCATGATATAATCTGGTCACGATATACCTTAGTGAGTTCTTTAAAAGCAACACTATATGTATATCTGAAGCGCGGTTTCCCTTATCTATTTCACACGGCCATAAGCGCCTGCCACCCACATTACATAATAACTTTCAAATGGGGCCCCTCCAATGCCAAAATACATGCGCGGCTCTGCTCCGTACACCTCGTACACACGCGACTCCGCTCTGTACACTTCGCATACGTGCGGCTCCGCTCCGTACATGCGCGGCTCTGCTCCGTACACCTCGTACACACGCGGCTCCGCTTCGTACACGCGCGGCTCTGATACATCCACCCTGTAAACCCCTCCTGACCCCACACAGAAACTTTACCTCATCCAGCACCATGACAACCAGCACAGCAGAATCCTGCATACATCGAGGCTCCTGATTATGTGACCCCTGACTCCTCCCCTCCTGTGACCTCATCACAGGTCCTGTGCGCACACAGCACACAGACAGAGCTGGACCGGACCATGATGCACGGGGGGGTCTGCAGAAGCTGCGTCAGGATTTAATAAGAGGAGAAGCCTGAACAAAAGGTAGGGGGGCCCAGGGCCCGAGCGCGGATCGGGATGCCAGTGTGATTGGGCGCCGGGCGGGTCCCCCTAATCACCGGGCCCCATACACTTGTAAGGGCTGTCATGCCCTGATGATGGCCCTGCAAGGGCTCAATGTACTGTTAAATCCCCAAATTAAATTTTTTAGCACTCCCCTTGAACCTCAGTGACAGCTGTCACTTGCCCAGAGTAAAGTGCTGTCAGAACTGAATCTGCATCACTGCACATTAATGGAATGACATCAGGAGCCCTCACCACATTCTCTCTGCAGATGCTTGCTCACTTACGGGTGTATGGGCATAGGGAGCAGGGATCAGAGCATGACCACACTCTATTTATGCACATTGAGTTCAGGCAGAGCTCATTCTGGGCAACTGAGTGCTGTAAATCAGAATCGATGAAAGATAAAAATGCAAACTGGGGGGTATAACAGTACATCGAGCCCATGGCCATGTAAAAGGTGCACCAAAGCCCCCTCATTTGCATACAAATTACTTAAATTTCTCAGTTGCTAATACACTAACATGTATACTGCTCTTATGATTTGATGCACAAGTCCTTTATCTAACTAATTAAATAGTATATTTTGCATTTTGAAGGTGAAAACTTCCTTTAATAACTCAACTGTAGAGTAAAAAAGAAAAAGCACGGCTGCATATTTACCAATACTTTCTAAGGCCTCTTTCACACATCCATATATTTCAGGTACCGGAAAAACCAGTACCGGAGATATCCGTGTCCGTGTGTACTACGTGTAGCAACCATGTGCCACCCGTGTTCCGCATCAGTACCACATGGACAGCTGCAGGGGAAGAAGCGCTACTGTAACTACTGTTGTTTCCCGGCGGCTTGTGCTGATGCCGGCTGTCTTGATTCTCCCCTGCTCTGCCAGCGAGCAGAGGAGAACGATGAGCGTTATATTAACGTCCGAACAACAGCAGGTAGGGGCTGTGGAATACCCCGATCATCCGCACCTACTGTCACTGTTATTAGCGACAGCAGGTGACGGATGATGGGGGTAACAGTCCCAAAAGCTCCCACCTGACAGTTTTGCCTGGCTGGTTATCAAAAATAAATTGGTACCCACGTTTTTTTAAATTATTATTTATTTAGAGCTCAGGCGCCGGTGATTAATACTCCCATCAGCCTCGCCTGCTCTCGCTGTTTTTAGCGGCAGCAGGCATAGGCTGATGGGAGTAGTAGTCCCATCAGCCAACACCATTGACTGGAAGTAAACTCTTTATCTCTTATCATAGCGGCTCATTTGACAGCGTGGGAACCACAGCTCTCTGACCGACAGTAATTATTTTACTTACCGCTGAGCAAAGCCAGTGTCATGCACATGACAGAGTGGCAAACACTGGATGTTTGGGCCCCCCATTCAAGTGAACATTACCCGAACTTCAAGTTCGCCCATCTCTAGTCCCCAATACAAAGTCTATAACAATGATCCCCACTTAATATGATATTACAATACTGGTGTCTTTTTATTTAACTGCTACTGTACACTCTGTATTCCAAAAAACATCATTTTCACCATATTAAAAGGTTGCAAGACTTAAAAAAAAAGCCATAACACAAGATGCCTCAGGTGATGTAGAGGATTATATATTTAACTGTCCTAATTACCCAGTCGATTGACCATGGTAATTTCTTTCTTACTGATAGTCTCATGTGTCAAACTAATGTAACAGTCTGCGTCCTGGAGCTTTGTTTAAAGTTCATCTTAGTGGATACAGAAATTAATAATGACAATCTGCACCCTGCTTTCTGTTGGCCTTATTAGTGTCATCATTCTGTACATATCTAAAGAATGTACTTTTGGGACTTGATGTTATCAGATAACATAGACAAACAGTTCTTATATGTAGTATATTCAGCCATCAATTTTACAAACCTCTAGTATGTTATGTACCTTGTTTTCTAACCATAAATATGGTCACAGGAATTGAATAGATTTTTAAAGAAGCAAATTTGCTTAAAGAAACTTACACTGTTTTTAATTTAATCAGGAAAGGATGCAGATGTTTGATTTTGTTTATTTATTTTACTGACTTTTATAACACCATTAATGCCACAGCATTTTACAGACATCATCATCACTGTCCCCACTGGGGCTCACAATCTTTGGAGGGTGGGAGGAAACCCGCACAACACCATATTTGTACTGGCCCAGTTAATAAAGTTACTGTTTCCTGCACAGTGAACTTCTGTCAAACCAAAACCTAAAGAACATAAGAGAAATGTTAGTAATCTGTGACTGCTGAATGGGAGGCCTGTGAATCTCGTTACCTCCCGGCATTCCCAGCTTTTCCTTTGATTAGCTGGGCTGAATCAACATCGTGTTTGCATCACATCACAATGATTGCACCAGCCCTGCTAATCAAAAAAAGAGCCAGTAGGAAATGAGATTTTCAGGACTCCCATCCAGTGGTCAACGGTTACTGACCTGCTTGATTGACCTGAGTCCTGAAAATCGATTCTCCCACCTCTAATTTGGTCCTTAGAAGATCTTAAAATTGTTCAAATAGAACACATGACAAATTGCAGGGTGTCATTATCTGTTTAACAAAAAGAAAATCAAATTGGATAAGCAGTGTGTGAAAAAAATTACCATGAGTCAATTACTTTTAGAATCGACTTTGACTTGAAGTATTCATTTTCTGGGTGACAATATTAGTCTCTCTCATAATTTTGGAGGAATCTCAACCCACTTTTCTTTACAATGTTGCTTAAGATCTTTGAGGTTTGTGGCCAATTGTTTCTGAACAACTCACATAAGGTTCCACCACACTATTTCAATTGGGACACTATTTCAATTGGGTTGAGGTCTGAATTATGACTGGGCCATTGACACCTCTTGGTTCTTTTTTCTCATAGCCATTTTTGTGGATGTCCTGTGTTTGGGATCTTGGTCCTGTGGCATGGCCAAGCTGTTGCTCTTGGATAAATGACCTTACATTTTACTCTAGAAGACTTTGGTACACACATGAGTTCATAATCAACTCAATGATTACATGGAGCCATAGCTGACCCAAACATGCTAAATTATGTCTTTAGAGTGTGAGCGGTAGCTCTTGGATTTTTGGGAATTTCTCTGTTCATTGCATGGCTAGATCTTGGGGCATATTTGCTGAGACATCCACTTTTGGGAGGAATGTCAGATTGTCATGATTGATTCCGTGAGACAGTGAAGGGTCAGAATATCTGGCGATACATGCACCTGCACTGGATGGATCTTCTTTGCCTTCAAGTTAGCTGTGCAGATTTCCATTGTTCTGGTGTTGCAAGGGTTAAACAGTTGTGTTTGTCTCCTAGAGCTCTCCTCCTGAGTTATGTCAGCTGTTCTGAGTTTGCCACTCCCCCTGGAATAAATGCTCCACTCTTAGTTTGAGTAGTTGCCAATGATAGCTTGCTATAACGCTAGGTTCACATTAGCGTTTGAGTCCACAGCGTATCTGTCATGTGCCCCGTCCTGTGTGACACGGCCAGCAGGCCGGTAACTAATACAACAGGACACGGCACGTGTAATTGTTCAGTGTGACGCAGCCCGCAGGCCGGTAACTAATACAACCAGACACAGGGGATAGGGAAACATTTACAATGGTGGGCCCTGCGATAGGGACCAGGGGACGTGGAGACCTCCTGCACTCCCCTTAGTCAGTGTCCCTAACACTCCTAATGTTCCCTATGCCGGTTCCGCACCGGGCGCCGCTCAGGAACCTGTAGCCCTGGCACACCCTACACCTATCCCTTGCTAGGGAGCTGGGTGGCGCAGGCACTGGCCCCACCGCTGCACTAACACCAACATGAGGAAAAGTGACAAACAGGGAAACACTTAGCTTTGCTCTGATGCACTTGCTCCTGGCAACAAAGTCCAACACCTGAGTGCACTTCCTCCCACCGTGTCCAACACCTGGGTGCAGCTCCACAGGAACAGCGTCCAGCACCCGAGTGCCGCTTTGGAGCAACAGAGTCCAGCACCTGAGTGCAGCAGTCCAGCAACAGTGTCCAGCACCTGAGTGCAGCTTCCAGCAACAGAGTCCAGCAACTGAGTGCAGCTCTACACCATAGCTGCCACTCCACCAAGCTTTGCAAGGATTCTTCACTGACACCATAGCTGCCACTCCACCATGCTTTACACGAACTCCTAGCTGACACCATAGCTGCCACTCCAGGACTCTCCTAGCTCCTTTCTTCACCCAGGATGGTTGGAAAAGCCCAACAATATCACCAACGTGAGTGAGCACAACTGACACACCTTTATTGAGTAAACACACCTGTTAGTGATTCCTGTGCAATTACACTAACCACCACCGGGGGCAAAACTATCTCTAAAAACACCAGTGCAGTGACCATACTGGCCACCGGGGCAAAACTATCTCTAAGCACACCAGTGCAATGACCATACTGGCCACCGGGTCAAAACTATCTCTAAGCACAAAGCTTAGCGAGAGAAAAAAAAAAGGTTACCAGTGCACTTATCTAACATGATCCAGCATGGATCATGACAGTATCATCCGCATACGCAAATGCATGCAAAAATGCATGTTTACGTAGTGTTTTTATGCGCATCATTTTACACATGACGGAAAAACTGTGTGTGCATGCGTTTGTATGCGTTTTTGCATGCGTTTGTGTTGTTTATGCGCATGTGTTCGATATGACACCAGACAAAAATGGGCATGCCTCATGGGATTTCTATATGTATTTTGAATAACGCATGTGTTTCGAATGCATGCGTACGCATGTCCTTGCGTACCAATGCGTTCCCATAGACAGTAATGAAATTTTTTAACACACTCATCTGCATGCCTGCACATATTTCATGGATTTTTGGTGCCTCAAAAAAGTCAACATGATGCAGTCTCCGCGCCCCGCCGCACACCGCGAAACGACGCATGTGTGCGCATGTCCCTGCGTACACCATGTTAAATATATGTACACATGACGCATACGGATCTATGCAGATAAAACGCTGCACACACATGTAAATGTGAAACCAGCCTAACCTGGTTTGGAGCTGGAGATGTGAGCTGTGTGGATAGTCTAGGAGTCGTCTCTGGAGATATGGCTGGAAGTGTGAGTGTTTTTTCCTTACCTTATCTCCAATTTGGTTTGCCTCACTTAACGGGAGAAGGTACAGAGTGTAATAATGTGGGCGAGCATGATGGAAAACACACAGTGGGAAATTTAGCAAGAAAATAATAAAGAGTGCATAATAATGGCATTCAAGAGTAAAAGGTATGAAATCCAGCAAAGTGAATAATCTATATAGATATAAGGAGTGGGGATGGAGAGGGCTGAGGGAAAATGTAAGAAAGGGAGGGAATGAAAACCCATCAATAATCACTGTGGGCAGGACACCAGGCTGAGGTGCTAAATAACAATATAAAGTGAAAATATGCATATGAAGTGCATAGTGCATAGTAAAGGCCCCTGTTACATTTAGCGATGCACCAGCAATCCCGACAACTATACGACCCGGTCAGGATCGCTGGTGCATCGCTAAATGGTTGCTAGTGAGCTGCCACACAGGCAGATCTCACAGCGATGTAGCGACGCAGCAGCGGTCGTTACTTACCTTTCAGACACGGCGATCCTGATGTCCTCCCGCCCACGTCCACGCGTCGCTTGTCGGCGCCAGCAGGAAGCCCAGCAGGAAGCGCCCGACGAGAAATGGAGCTGGCCGATCAGCAATAATCAGCGGGGGAGCAGGTCGGAGGTATCACACATAGCGATATCGCTGCTGCGTCATAAAATCGGTGACGCTTTAGCTATATCGCTAGCGATATCGCTATGTGTAAAGGCCCCTTTAGGTGCTTGTGATGATAAGGTACAGAATGACGCCTGGAGTACATTCCATAAAGATAATTTACAAAAATTGCTAAAGTGCAATCATAGCACTAATAATCGTAGCCCCTGTTTTGAAACCTTCAGCTCAAGTCTCGAGATTGTTTTAATGATTGTTTGTCCGAACAAATCCGTTTGACTCTTAAAAATTGTCCAGTGGGAATTCCTCTAATAGTTGAAATGGAGTGGCAGGAAGTGGCGTGGAGTAGAGTGTTGGTTGCTGTTGGTTTCCTGTATATATCTGTGGTAAGATTACCATTGGGTATGGTGTCAATCTGTATATCTAGAAAGTCAAGTTTTTTCCCCACTTTGTATGTTAATTTGATATTTAAATTGTCATTAAGACTATTCATAAGTAAATCCAATTCCTGTCTTGAGCCATCCCATATTATCCACACATCATCAATATATCACATCCAATGATGTGTGTTCTCGAAAGATTTCTCTTTCTCATGCCCCTAGAAAGAGGTTGGCATTCGATGGGGCACAGGATGCCCCCATGGCCGTGCCCTGCCGCTGGACCTATATTTGTTTGTTAAGGATGAAACTGTTATGCGTGAGTATGAATTCCAAAAGCGTCAGTAAAAAAAAATACTAACTGTGGTTCCAAATTGCTTGTTCTAAAAAACTATGCGGTGGCTGCCAAACCGTCTTTTTATGTCTGATGGACATGTAAAGTGATTGTACGTCAGCGGTGACCATCAGCATATCCTCGGACAAGTACATATTGTCTAATCTGTGTTGTGCCACCGTGGTATCTTTAATGAAAAAGGGTAGGCTGGCCACCAATGGTTTTAAGATGTGATCCACCGTGTCACAAATGATCTAGCAAAGGCCCTCATTACCAGCCACTATCGGTCTCCCAGGAGGCTTGTTAGGATCCTTATGGACTTTGGGTATGAGGTAAAAAGTGAGAAGTTTAGGTTCAAGTTTACGATCAAGTCTCTAATAGATGTTTAGGAGCAATCCCTTCCGATACTGATTTTTCTAGGATGGAGATAAGTTCACTCTGTAAGGCAGGAAAGGGATTGGAGGGTATTCTGCGATAGCAAGTGATGTAATTCAATAGTTTTTTTTGCCTCGGAGTCATACATATCTTTAGGCCATATAACCAGGTTACCCCCCTTGTCTGCTGCCTTGAACACTACGTCTTCCCATCCTTGTGATGTGTTATGAGCTCATTTTCTGCTCCTCCAGTTGAGAGTTCTCCTTCCGTTCTCCCTCTCGTGGTGACAGGAGGTAGTGAGGTTGGTTTAAGTGGTAGTGATCTGCCACCTGATGAGACGGATAACGATTGGATCTCTGGAGTATCAGACTGGATATAAGACAGCCGACGCCCTATCCTGCTGCTGGTGATTCGGTCTGCTTCTCAGGTCTTGGACTTCAGCTCTCTTCCGGTCTTCTTAAGTTAGGTTTGTTTTTTGCTGGTGTTCACACTTGCGCTTGTTGGTCAATTCAGTTTCTTGTGTGGTCAGCTTGCCTCTGCTGGGGCTATGCTGAACTTCCACTAATACTTATCTGTATTTGCCAATTTGCCTTTTTGTCCCTTGTTGGATTGGCCTCTTTTTGCTCTGTTTCAGAGTGTTTCGGAGTGCTGATATAGTGGGAGAAGTCTGGTGACTTCAGGGTTAATTTTGCTATCAGACGTGTTGGACATTATTTTTGGTAGGGTTTTTTGGCAGATTGCAGACAGTGGCTTTCCTTTCCTGTCCTTTCTAGTTGGTCGGGCCCCATCGTTTGCTCAGCCTATTTTCCTGCCTGTGTGTGTGTTTTCATCTTGCTTCACCGTCAATACATGTGTGGGGGCTGTCTTTTCCTTTGGGGTCTGCTCTGGGGCAGTTAGTTTTCCCTTTTCTTGCTTTGGGTTTATGTAGTCCTCCGTCGGTGACGAGGCGTCTGGGAACAACGTGGGAGCGCTCCACTGCTGCTGTTGGTTGTGTGGTTGGGTTCAGGGATCTGCAATCTGCATAGTGACCAACCTCTCTGGTTTTCTGGGACTTAGCTTTTTGTTGTTCCTCCTCGGTGACCCATTCATAACAAAGATGATACTATGTGCATTTCGATACGAGGTAACATCTGCGAGATATGATTATTATAGTTTTCTTAGCCAGATTGTAACTCTGAAAGCAGGGGGAGGACCGCCACAAACCAGCCCCTTTAGTGATGTCACAAGCCCAGGGGTATAAGGTACTGTCATTCAGGACAGCCTTCATTCTAGCCTGGGAAGCTGCTGCAACCAGACCTCAATGCATTGTGACATCTGGCTCCTCCCACCAGCATGGTTTTGCCTAAGATGACCTAAGCAATACGTGAGTTTATTTCTTCTCTTAATCCCCTTTTATTTGTATTCGCATTATACATATTTTAATTGTCTCATATTGTAAAATCTTTTTATACCTTCTGTAAACACTGCCTATCTTTTGGGAGTAAAATATAAAATTATTAGCTCCGTCTCCGTGCTCTATACCAAACTTTTACGTGCCTGAAGTAATTACGCTACTAATTTGGGTTGGCTTCATACCCCTTTATTAATTTGAATATTGATAGAGAAATCGGAAGCTGGTGGCAGCGAAGTGTGCTCTGGGCTAGGTGGGCTAGCTGGCAGTGACGAAAGGGGTTTTATAAGCTGATTGTCTGGCTGCGGCCAGAGCTCTTATAATTCCCTCCCTGCAGCGGGCCTAATAGCCAGTGCCCAACAAGTAGCCCGTCCGGCGACTAATTATCCTAGGTGCAGTTCCCTGACTGACCTGAGGGTAAGGGGGGCGCTGGAGATGCTGCAAGTTCCAAAGCGGAACTGGAAAGTGGGATATACATAAATCCCAGCAGTTTGTAACACATTGTGGCAGCAGGTGAATAACTAAAATAAGCCCCTGTGGTAAATTGTTAGGTCAAGACTAGCTACCTATTTTTCGTCACATTGTAGCAGTGGTGGTATAACTAAGATAAGCCCCCTGCACATGTGATAGCCATGTGCCGGCCAAAGGTCAACAACCCCTTTCCCTGTCACACTTCAGCACTTTGGGTAAATTATCTTTAAGGAATGTACTCCAGGCGTCATTCTGTACCTTATCATCACAAGCACCTTAATATGCACTATGCACTTCATATGCATATTTTCACTTTTTATTGTTATTTAGCACCTCAGTTTGGTGTCTTGCCCACAGTGATTATTGATGGGTTTTCATTTCTCCCCCTTTCCCACATTTTCCCTCAGCCCTCTCCTTCCCTTCTTCTCTACTCCTTATATCTACATAGATTATTCACTTTGCAGGATTACATACTTTTTACTCTTGAATGCCATTATTATGCACTCTGTATTATTTTCTCACCAACTTCCCACTGTGAGTCTTCCATCTCGCCCCCCCACATTATCCCAGTCCGTCTCTCCTCCTCCCTTCCTTTCTGTTACCTGCCTGTTACACTGCGGATGACGGTAGCGAGAGTGGACCCTCTGGACCGTGACGCCGAACCCTCCCCGAGCGAGCGCACCAAGTGGACCGACCCCTATACAGGGACCGTTAGGGAACAGACTCGGGGAGTTCAAGCGCCACGGCAGCCAGGACCAGGGGTCGGCTCAGGAGGGTGAGCAGATGATGAGGAGCAGTGGAAGATCCGGAGAGGAAACAGGATGACCAGGGTCCAGAGGCGGAGGGAGGTGCAGAAGGACGGAGGCGGATGGCGGGAACCAGGAAGAGGCAAACTGAAAAGGGAAGGAGACACAGAGAGTTACCAGGAGGCATAGGTGGGAGAAACAGGGATAAACAGGAGGAAGAGGCGAAGACTCAAGGGGTAACCAGAGAGCGAGCTGCAAGCAAGCAGCTAGCAGCAGCGAGCGCGGCCTAGACAACAGAGAGATAACTCAATAGTCAGGTGCCTCCACTAAGGGAGGGCGGCCTGAAATACCTGGTGGTGGCCTCTGATAGGTCAGGAGGCTGGTCCGGGTAAGGTCACGCAGGGCAGGCGGCTGACGGCAGAGGCGTGTGACCTAACCCTCCGGCGCGTGCGTAGAGGCACAGTGCGCGCGGCCAAGGGAAGTGGAGGAGTCGGGACGCCGGCTGCCGGAAAGCGAGAGGAGCGGGGGCGCGCGTCCAGGCTGCGTCAGAGGAGGGAGTCGGACCGGGAGCGGAGGCGGTGAGTATGGCAGCAGGAGCGGGGGCAGTGGAACGGGGAGCGGTGCTGACAGTACCCGCTCTCTTACACTCCCCCGCATATGGCTAAAAATCTCTTAAGAATGCGTGGAGCATTGATGTTCCCCTGCGGCTCCCAAGATCTCTCCTCGGGACCAAAACCCTTCCAATCGACCAGAAAAAAGGTTTTACCCCTAACCCTTTTCGAGGCCAGAATGTCTTTTACTTCAAAGACATCATCAGACGTGACAGGAAGAGGAGAGCGGTTCGGGGCCGGGTGGAACCGATTCAAGACAACTGGCTGAGAGAGACGTGGAAGGAGTTGGGGACCCGAAGCGACGCAGGCAACTCCAGTTTGTAAGATACGTTGTTAAGGCGTTTGAGAATCTTGAAAGGCCCAATGTGGCGCGGTCCCAGCTTGTAAGAAGGGAGCTTTAGCCTAATGTACTTGGCTGAAAGCCAAACTTGTTGACCCGGGAGGTAAGTTGGGCATCCAAGCTTCTTTTGTCCGCGTGCCTCTTCATGCGCTCCCCAGACTTTCTGAGAGCTTCCTTAGTCTCGGACCAGATCCTAGAGAACTCTTGTGTCAGGGAATCGGCTGCAGGCACACCGGAGGAAGCGGATATAGGTAGAGGGACACCGGGGTGCATGCCAAAGACCACGAAGAACGGAGACTTGGCTGATGACTCGCTGGGATGATTATTGTAGGAGAATCCTGCCCAGAGGAGTAGATGGACCCAGTTATCTTGATGAGCGTTAGAGAATTGCTGTAAGTAGGACGCTAGCACCTGATTAATGCGTTCTACTTGACCATTGGACTGGGGGTGGTACGCGGATGAAAAGTCCAATCTTACCTCCAGAAGTTTACACAAGGCCCTCCAAAATCGAGAGGTGAACTGTACACCTCGATCAGAAACAACATGCTGCGGAAAGCCGTGGAGGCGGAAGATGTGCTGGATAAAAATATTCGCCAACTCTGGAGCGGAGGGCAGTGGGCCATCTTGGAGAAGCGGGCGACCGCTACCAGGATAGTCGTAGATCCAGAAGAGTTAGGCAGATCCGTGATGAAAAACAAAGCTATATGTTGCCAAGGAACCGAGGGAATCGGGAGAGGAAGCAGAAGGCCAGAGGGTGGCCGCCTAAGGATCTTGACCTTGGCGCAAGAGGGACAGGAGGCCCTGAAGTCTGTCACATCCTGGCGAAGTGAGGGCCACCAATAAAAACGAGCGATGAGCTCCAACGTCTTTTTGACTCCGACATGTCCAGAAACTTTAGAGGAATGTCCCCAATGCAGTACCTTTTGTCTTTCAGAGTCAGGAACGTAGGTCTTGCTGGGAGGAGGAGTAATCAATCTCACAGGGGCAACTGTGATGATCTTAGCTGGATCGATAACGTGAGTTGGTTCCTCCACCAGACCAGGAGACTGCAGAGACCGGGACAATGCATCCGCCTTGACGTTCTTTGGCCCGGGACGGAAACGCAATTCAAAATCGAACCGTCCAAAGAAGAGAGACCATCTGGCCTGCCGAGGGTTAAGTCTCTGGGCTGACTGGAGATATGCAAGGTTTTTGTGGTCGGTAAAGATGGTAAACGGATGGACCGACCCCTCAAGAAGGTAGCGCCACTCCTCCAGTGCCAATTTTATGGCCAGCAGCTCGCGATCCCCGATGGCGTAGTTACATTCTGCCGGCGAGAAGGCCTTTGAAAAGAACCCGCAGTTAATCAGTCGGCCGGACGGGGACTTCTGAGAGAGCACTGCACCCGCTCCGGTGGAAGAGGCATCTACCTCCAGGATGAATGGCTTGTCGATGTAGGACAGGTGAAGTCGCGAAGGCTTGTTTTAAACAGGAAAAGGCCTCTTCAGCCTCCGGAGGCCAAGACGAGGAGTTGACGCCCTTGCGAGTGAGACTGGAAATGAGTTTGATGACGGATGAAAAATGTGGCACAAATTGATCATAATAGTTGGCGAAGCCGAGGAACCTTTGAATCGCCTTGACCCCCACTGGGCGGGGCCATTGAAGAATAGCCGACAGTTTTTCAGGATCCATCTCCAGCCCAGAATCCGAAACAATGTAGCCCAAGAAGGGCAAGGAAGACTGCTCAAAGAGGCACTTCTCAAGCTTTGCGTAGAGGCGATTCTCCCGCAGACGTTGTAGAACCAGACGAACACTCCTCCTATGGGACGCCAGATCCGAGGAAAAAAATAAGGATGTCGTCCAGATACACCACCACGCAGGAGTATAACAGGTCTCGGAAGATATCATTGACGAACTCCTGAAAGACCGCGGGATCGTTGCAGAGACCGAAGGGCATAACCAGGTATTCGTAATGCCCGTCCCGGGTATTAAAGGCGGTCTTCCATTCGTCACCAGGGCGAATGTGGATGAGGTTGTAAACTCCGTGTAGATCCAACTTCGAGAAGATGCGGGCTCCCCGCAGACGGTCAAAGAGTTCTGGGATGAGAGGCAAAGGATACTTATTCTGTACAGTAATGTCGTCGGGACGCCGGCTGCCGGAAAGCAAGAGGAGCGGGGGTGCGCGTCCAGGCTGCGTCAGAGGAGGGAGTCGGACCGGGAGCGGAGGCGGTGAGTATGGCAGCGGGAGCGGGGGCAGTGGAACGGGGAGCGGTGCTGACACTGCCGTAGTTTCCCTTAATACTGATGTACACATACTTCTGAGATCAGGTGGTGGTGGTTGTGCGCACCTGTCATTTCTGACCGCTCTTGGACTTGATGCGTTCCCGGCAACTGCAGATCAGCTGGTACACATAGCGGCTATTGCCCTGGCCGCATGCGGGCATGCGTTCCATCTGCCAGAGGAGGGGAAATGTATGAGGAGGGAGGGGGAAAAGTGTGAGGAGACAGTATGGGGGAAAAAGTGTGAGTGGGTACAGAATAGAGACTGATCAGTGTGGGAGGTGTAGCATGGAGGAACAGTGTAAGGGCACAGCCAGAAGGTGACAGTATAACAAGGGGGGTGTAATGAGGGGGCACAGTTTAGAGACTAGACTCAGTGTGCGAGAACAATGTGAAGAGGTGGCCCAGTTTGGAAAGGAGGGAGCAGTGTGGAGAGCATGTACCATAAGAGGGACAGCATGGGGACATATTTTGTACAGGTAACATAGTGAGGGGCAATTATTTATTCTGGGGCTCAGTGTACGGCAGATATTTTTACTTGGGAGCATTATAATTACACTGTAATGTTTAAGGGTGTCATGTGGAGATGTGCTGCACAAGACCGGAGAAGATGAAAATCTGCAGAGATGGCTATAGATGAGAAAACTCATGGAGTCTGGACAAGATGAAGAAGAAAAGAAAGAGAACGACTCCATAGACAATGTCATCTATAAGGTACCTGGATGTAAATCCAGATACTGACTAATTTTCATATTTATATTTATGATATAAATATTAAAGTGGTTGCCCAACTTTGTGATGAGTCTGCAGTTATTCTATGTGGCTGCAGACTTGTGAATTCTCACAGTGCACACTGCACACTGTCAGGATTCTTTGGTGTCTGTGATTACCATATATATGTTCACGTGCTGACTAAATATGCGTGGCCTCACTCAATGAAAATGAATTAAGCGAGTCCGGGCACATCTAGTCAAAATTTTGCCAGAAGTATCCAAATTACATACTTGTGCAAGGGAGAATCCAAAAAGTGTACAGTACATGCACTGTGAGAATTCAGTAGCCTCAAGCCACCTATAGTGACTGCAGATTTTTATCTCAAACCTGAACGCACTCTTTAATTATAAAATGAAGCCCTGCAGCCAATCCTAACAGCATGTAATATCCTCACTGTCAGGATTCATTTCTGCTTGCTGGTTCAATAAGATGGCTGCTAAACTCATATGCAGTTTTCATACTTACGCTGTTACATGACAACAAGCTTCTCTTTTGCTTCTCTCAGTTTTCACTGAACATTGAGAGCAGCTCGTCGGCATGTGACTAAGTGTGCAAATCGCATATGTACTTGGGGTAGCGGCGCCAAACTGACGTCTTCCCCTCGGGTCCCAGAAAACCTAGATACACCTATGGAACCAAGAGATGGGAGTTAGTAACATAGTAACATAGTTATTAAGGTTGAAGGAAGACTTTAAGTCCATCTAGTTCAACCCATATCCTATCCTAACTTGCCCTAACATGTTAATGCAGAGGAAGGCAAAAAAACCCATGTGGCAAACAGTAAGCTTCACATTATGGAAAAAAATTCCTTCCCGACTCCACATACGGCAATCAGACTAGCTCCCTAGATCAACGCAATATTAAGGAAACTAGTGTATATACCCTGTAATATTATACTTTTCAAGAAAGGCATCCAGTCCCTTCTTAAATTTTATTAGGGAATCACTCATTACAACATCATATGGCAGAGAGTTCCATAGTCTCACTGCTCTTACAGTAAAGAATCCGCGTCTGTGAGTATGCTTAAACCTTCTTTCCTCCAGACGTAGAGGATGCCCCCTTGTCCCCGTCACAGGTCTAAGAGTAAAAATATAATTAGAAAGGTCTTTGTATTGTCCCCGCATACATTGTAATAAGATCACCCCTAAGCCTTCGATTTTCCAAACTAAATAACCCCAAGTGTAATAAACTGTCTTGGTATTGCAGACCCCCTAGTTCCCTAATAACCTTGGTCGCTCTTCTCTGCACCTGCTCCAGTTCAGCTATGTCTTTCTTGTACATCGGAGACCAGAACTGTACACAGTTGCACTAGTGACTTATATAGAGGTAAAATTATGCTCTCCTCATGAGCATCTATGCCTCTTTTAATGCATACCATTATTTTATTTGCCTTGCAGCAGCTGCCTGACACTGGCCACTAAATGTGAGCTTGTTGTCCACCCATACACCCAGGTCTTTTTCAGTGACAGTTTTGCCCAGTGTTTTACAATTAAGCACATAATTATACATCTTGTTCGTTCTACCCAAGTGCATGATCTTACATTTATCCCCGTTAAAGCTCATTTGCCATTTATCAGTCCAAGCTTCTAGTTTACATAAATCCTCCTGTAATATAAAATTGTCCTCCTCTGTATTGATTACCCTGCAGAGTTTAGTGTCATCTGCAAATATTGAAATTCTACTCTCTATGCCCCCTACAAGGTCATTAATAAATATGTTAAAAAGAAGTGGGCCCAAACCTGACCCCTGTGGTACCCCACTGCTAACCATGACCCAGTCCGAGTGTGCTCCATTAATAACCACCCTTTGTTTCCTATCCCTGAGCCAGCTCTTAACCCACCTACACATATTTTCCCCTATCCCCATTGTTCTCATTTTATGTATCAACCTTTTGTGTGGCACTGTATCAAAAGCTTTTGAAAAGTCCATGTACACCACATCCACTGCATTCCCTTGGTCCAGTCCTGAACTTACCTCTTCATAAAAGCTTATCAGATTAGTCTGACAGGAACGGTCCCTCGTAAACCCATGTTGATATTGGGTCATGAGGTTATTCTTCTTCAGATACTCCAGTATAGGATCTCTTAGAAAACCCTCCAGGATTTTACCCATAGTTGAGGTTAAACTTACTGGCCTATAATTTCCAAGTTCAGTTTTTCTCCCCTTTTTGAATATTGGCACCACATTTGCTATACGCCAGTCCTGTGGTACAGACCCTGTTATTATGGAATCTTTAAAAATTAAAAATAATGGTCTATCTATGACTGTGCTTAATTCCTGCAGTACTCGGGGGTGTATCCCATCCGGGCCCGGGGATTTGTCAATTTTAGTGATTTTTAGACGCCCCTGTACTTCCTGCTGGGTTAAGCAGGTGACATTTAATGGAGAATTTTTACCCCTGATCATGTTATCCATCATGGGATTTTCTTGTGTAAATACTGTTGAAAAAAAGTCATTTAGCATATTGGCTTTTTCCTCATCCTCATCCACCATTTCACCCAGACTATTTTTAAGGGGGCCAACACTATCATTTTTTAGCCTCTTACTATTTATGTAGTTAAAGAATATTTTGGGATTATTTTTACTTTCTCTGGCAATGAGTTGCCCAGCACAACAAAAACAGACCATAGTAATTTAGGATGGTAATTATTTAAATGGGTCCTAGAAACCTTTACATAAACTGGGATCATTATGTGCACAGCTTAGACCTTATTTCAAGAGTCCTCAAAGCCAGCTGCTAATGAAGCTCTCTATGCATCCCAAGCCCTGAGCTGTTCTTTATGGAGGGAAGCCTTTTCTTTTCCTCCACTCCAGAAATACCTTAAATACCAAAGCACTAAAGTGGCACATATTAAAGCAGGAAAGTTCCCCTAGTCCATGACGGGAGTGTAGTTATATCCCTGATGCACTGCAGCTGAAAAAGCTAAATTCAATAAGAAGCATATCTTACTTCAGTGGACCCTGCATCCAGACTGGGGTACAAAAGTCATTCTTGATGAATCGTCGCTTGCGGGGGGCAACACTGGTCTTGCACACTGGATATTCTTACAATGCACACTGACAGTGCGCTCTCCTACCGGCTCATTACTTCCGATTAGAGCCATCAAGGGACTGATGACACTCCCTCGGATTCAAAACATCGATTAACAATGATCATTGTTTTTACGTACGAGAAGATCACGGCAGTCTGAATGAAGCCTGAAACATTATTGTTTGAAGCGAAATTACTTTTGAAATATGTACATTTTTAAACCCTACAAGAAATGTACCACACTCCATATTATTTATTTATTAGAAATACTAAAACATATTACATCTTAATGAACAAGTTAACTCTCGTTTGTATTATGGATATTGTCTATACTTACTGATTATAATGTGAGATATACAGGGTCAAACTGCAGTGTCTGGGGACAACAGAGGGAATGGACCCTAGGGGCCCTCTCTACAGCTATACGCAAATGCCTGTTATCCATTACCCCCTTTATAATGGAGCATCGACTGTAAAACAGAGGAGGCTCCTGCACATCTACTGTGCACCACTGTAACTGGGATGTATGATTACGGTAGTTTGCATTAAAGGGGTTCTTTGATAAAAACAAGTTATCACCGATCCACAGGTTAGGTAGGTGATAACTTATTGATCTGTGGAATCCAACCATTGGAAACTGCACCAATCAGAAGAATGGGGAACTTTTATCCCTATTTTAAGATGGAGCTGCAGGTGGGATGTCTAACCACAGCTCCATTTATCCTCTTTGGGGTCTTCCAGAAAAAGCCAAGTGCAGCTCCTTAGGGAATAAATGAATCAGTGGTTGAGTCATACATGCCGCTTCATTATAATAGGGATAAAAGTTGTATTTTCTGCAGATCGGTGCAGGTCCCAGCAGTTGGCCCTCACTAATCAATAACTTATTATCACTTATTCTTTGGCCACGTTCATACATTTCGTATTTGGTCAATATTTTACATCAGTATTTTTAAGCCAAAACGAGGAGTGGAACAATCAGAGGAAAAGTATAATACAAACACATCACCACTTCTGTATTTATCACCCATTCCTGGTTTTGACCAAAATTTTTATCTTCGACACCGGTGGTGACTGGTGTCTATTACTTATGCTGCTGGAGTTCACACATATGTGAGCGCCACTGTGGTTACATTATCATTCCTGGTTTTGGCTTACCAATACTGAGGCAAAATACTGACCAAATACTGAATGTGTGAACATGGCCTTAGGATAGGTGATTACTTAATTTGCTACTGTGTAATAATCACAGGACAGGGAGGGGATAAAAGTCTAAATATTTTCTCTCTATTGGAAATCAAGAATCTTTCTCTTATTGATATCAGAGAGAAAAATTGACCTACATAGACAACATAGACAACACAATCCACTATACCACACAGGTCCACCATCAGGACATTACTGCCCTTATTAGTGTATGGGGCCCAGTGAGCAGAGGGAGCCCAGAACAGGCCCCCTGTCTTCTGCTCAATGGGCCCCAGGGGCAGGAGGAATCTGCTGGTCCAGTAACTGAATGTGCATCCGAGACAGAAGTTCAGTTAAAATCTATTGCCGTGAGGACCCGCACTACAATAGCTAAAAGCTGCAAATTAATCACAGGCTGGCAGCTGACGTCAGAGCGCACATCTCCAGCGTATGACATCATTGTCATTCGCCGGTGAGTACATGCTTCAAATGGATGGAGTGGACAACGACACTGGACTGCAACCAGGTAAGGAGAAAGTGTTGTTTTTTCTATTGAAAACGGCAAGCCGCAATATGTTTGTCCGGCAAGATGGAGACACATGGACCGTGTTGCAGGATCATGGAAAGGTTGGAGACACATTGTGCAGGATCATGTGGCAGGATGGAAACAGATGGGCCAGGAACATGGGGAAGGATGGAGACACATGGTGCAGGATCATGGGGCATGATGGAGACAGATGAGTCAGGAAAATAGGGGCAGGATGGAGACAGATGGGGTAGGATGGAGACATGGTGCAGGATTGTGGCGCCCCTGAGGCTCAGTCGCCACAGAGGTACTGCACCTTCTCCTAAGGTGTAGTGCCCCACCATCCTGGTAAGTTGGGAGTTCCTTTCCACACTCCAACACCTACACCCGCACACAGGATAGTTCAGCAAGGGACCAGATTGCAGCTCCGTGCTTAGAGGGTAGCAGAGCACCTTTCGTGGGTTCTTGCTTCGTAACACGAGATGTGCTGGGAGGTGGGTGGAGTTTAGATTCATATAAAAGATTGGGAAGGTTTAGAATTACAGGTCAGTCCCTTAGGGGTTCAGTCTGACAGAAGGTCGGCGGAGTAGGAAGCCACTCAGTGAGGAGTGGGGATCCCTGGAAGAAGGGATGGAGGAAGGAGTGCTGCAGCTGCCTCAGTGACCTGAGCCAACTGGCACGGGAAAGTAAGAAAGGTGGAGAGATGTGTGACATCGGCGGTTATGCCCGCCGATGCCCCTTCTGCTGCGGCGGCCGCTGCGGCATCCCCTCACCTGCGCGCTCCCGCCCGGTCACGCACCCGCCGTCAATTCCTCCTTACGTCGGCTCCTGGTTCCCGCCCCCTGGTTCGCGCTCGCCGCCTTCCGCTCTCTCTCTCCTGCGATGGGCGGCGCTGAGGGGCGGGCTTGGGTCTCCCCTGCGATGGGCGGCGCCGAGGGGCGGGCTTGGGTGACGCACATCCGGGGGTTGCTGTACTTCAGGCGTCCTCGCAGTTAGGAGGACGCCTGATGATTGTGTAGTTTTCCTGCACCCTCTGGCCTCTACAGTTCTCCTGTAGCTTAACCACTTTCTGCCTGACTCTCCCTGTCGCTCCCTGTCTCCTGCTCCCTTCCCTCCCAGCCTGCCTGGGCGCTGTCTTCCATCCCCGGTGCCGTCCTCCGTCTTCAGTCCGCCTAGGTCTTTCCACGTGCCTGTCTTCCGTATTGGTTCTGTCCTGCTCCTCTGGTCCCTGCTCGTTCTTCGTACCATTGCCTTCCCTGTCCTTCTGTCCGTGGAGCCGTCCCTCTTGGTTCCGGCTGTCGCGCCTCCGTCCTCTGTGGTCCTGCCCCAAACGATCCCTGTATAGGGGTCGGTCTTCACCTGGTGTGCTCGACCCTGGGGCTCCGGATCCGCGATCCAGAGGGTCCACTCTCTAACTTAGGTTCCCTCTAGCATTACAGTATCATCAGGCCATGGACCCCGCCGGTGCCGCGGCTGCCACTCAAAAGGAACTGCTCTTCCTTAGAGAAAATCAGACCCGTATCATGTCATTCATGAAGTCCATGGACACCCGGCTCTCCGCTCTTCAGACCGCAGACCCAGCACACGCACCTCTCTTAGTCAGTCTCCAGCAGGAGCTCGCACAACAGCGCGATGCTCAGTCTCACATTTTGGGGTATATGGCGTCCGTGGATGATCGGCTGCTTTCTTTGCAGTCCTCTGCGGCCGCTTCCACCCTAGCCCGGGACACCGTCTCTTCTCCCCCCCCCCGTCTCGGTAAACCGCCCAGGTACTGTGGGGACCCAAAATTGTGTAGGGGATTTTTAAATCAGTGCAGGTTGCACTTTGATCTTTCGCCCCAACAGTATCCTACGGACCGTGCTAAAGTGGCCTTTATAATCTCCCACCTAGAGGGGGAGGCGTTGGCTTGGGTGAATCCATTATGGGAGAGGGATGACCCGGTGGTGACCAACATCCAGTGTTTTTTGGAGACATTCCGTAAGGTTTTTGATGAACCTGGACGCCTTGCTTCCTCCACAGAGGCCCTTTTTAACCTCAGCCAGGGGTCCCTTACGGTAGGGCAATACGCCATCCGTTTTCGGACCTTGTCCTCGGAGCTGGGGTGGAATAATGAAGCCCTGGTTGGTGCGTTTTGGAGAGGACTTTCTGGTAAAATCAAAGACGAGTTGGCCGGGCGTGACCTCCCCACCACCCTGGAGGATCTCATCTCCCTGGCTACTCGTATTGACCTGCGTTTTCAGGAGCGCGCCCGAGAGTCAGCTAGGGAGAGGAGGCCCTTTAGGTTATACCAAGCTCCTATTCCGCGCACCGTTGCCCTCCCTAGTAACACCGCCCCTGAGCCCATGCAAGTTGATCGCATCAAGCTGTCTGAACAACGGCGTAGGGAGAGAATGACCAAGGGACTCTGTCTCTATTGTGGAGGGGCCAATCACTTCATACGCACTTGTCCTGAGAGACCGGGAAACGCATCCGCCTAGGCCAGGTAGGAGAGGGCCCCCTAGGTGATTCGACCCCCTCTCTTCCACTTACTGTTTCAGCTCTACTTATTTCAGGTCGGGGGCGTAGCTCTGTGGAGGCGTATGTGGACTCGGGCGCGGCAGGCAACTTCATCCACCAGGAGGAGGTTGACAGACTCCAGATTCCCGTGGTCATCCTAAGTAATCCTCGAGCAATCACCTCCGTTGACGGCAAACCTCTTCCTGGGCTCATCACCACGGTAACCACTGAAGTAAACCTGCAAGTTGGCGCACTTCACTCTGAAAAGATTGCCTTTTATGTCCTGCCTCAGTTATCCCACGCCATTCTTTTGGGGCTACCTTGGCTTAGGCGGCATGAGCCTGTTATCGACTGGCGCTCCGGAGAGATCCTGCGCTGGGGGCACGCCTGCCATGTAAGCTGTTTACGTACCCTGGTCCGTCCCCATCCTCAGCGCAAGCCTACAGACCTCCCTGGCCTTCCTGTGCCATATCACGCCTATGCTGATGTTTTCTGCAAGAAAGAGGCGGATTCCCTGCCTCCGCACCGGCCTTATGACTGCCCCATCGACCTGATTCCTGGAGCGGTTCCTCCCAGAGGTAGAACATACCCTCTCTCTCCAGCCGAGACCGCTGCCATGACGGAATATATCCACGAAAATCTGTCCAAGGGGTTTATCCGAAAGTCCTCCTCTCCTGCAGGCGCGGGTTTTTTCTTCGTCCGGAAGAAAGATGGATCACTGCGGCCTTGCATTGATTACCGGGGCCTGAACAAAATCACCATCAAGAATCGTTACCCTCTTCCGTTGATTCCGGAGCTTTTTGACCGGCTGAGAGGAGCCCGGATCTTTACGAAGTTAGACCTGCGGGGAGCCTACAATTTGGTCCGAATCCGTGCTGGGGACGAGTGGAAGACGGCCTTCAATACCCGTGATGGGCATTATGAATACCTAGTCATGCCATTCGGCCTTTGCAATGCCCCCGCTGTGTTCCAAGAATTTATCAATGAGGTATTCCGGGATCTACTCTATTCTTGTGTTGTCATCTACCTGGACGACATCCTCGTTTTCTCCCCCGATCTGCCCTCTCATCGCAAGAGTGTACGCTTGGTCTTGCACCGTCTTCGAGAGAACCAACTCTACGCCAAGATCGAGAAATGCCTTTTTGAGCAGTCGTCACTACCCTTCTTGGGATATGTCGTCACCGACTCCGGTCTAAGCATGGATCCCGAAAAACTCGGTGCGGTTCTCAAGTGGCCTCGTCCAGTGGGGATTAAGGCCATCCAGCGGTTTCTTGGGTTCGCAAACTATTACCGTCAGTTTGTGCCTCACTTTTCTACGGTTACCAAACCCATCACGGATCTGACCCGTAAAGGAACGAAGCCCAACAGCTGGTCCCCTGAAGCGGAAAACGCTTTCCAAACTCTGAAACGTTCTTTTGCCTCAGCACCCATTTTGCATCGGCTTGTGACCAGCAGACCCTTTGTCCTGGAAGTGGATGCCTCCTCCACTGGAGCTGGGGCGGTCCTGTCCCAGCAGGCTTCGTCCGGACGGCTGGTTCCATGCGGCTTCTTCTCTAAAGTCTTTTCACCGGCGGAGTGCAACTACTCCATTGGAGACCGTGAATTACTGGCCATTAAGATGGCCTTGACTGAATGGCGGTATTTACTCGAAGGAGCTGTACATCCCTTTACCATCCTCACAGACCACAAAAACCTGGCCTATCTGCAATCCGCCCAAAGGCTCAATGCCCGGCAAGCCAGGTGGGCCCTGTTTTTTTCCCGCTTTGACTTCCAACTTCACTTCCGACCGGGTAATAGGAACATCAAGGCCGATGCCCTTTCCAGGTCGTTGCAGTCTTCAGAGAGGGAGGAAGTCCCATCCTGTATCATCGAGCCTTCTAGGATGATCACCGTGGCTCCTGTGAATTTTGCTACCCCTCCGCCCGGTAAGACCTTCGTCCCTCCAGGCAAACGTATAGAGGTGTTGTGCTGGGGACATTCCTCCAAAATTGCTGGACACGTTGGGACCAAGAAGACTCTCTTACTACTTTCCCGGTATTATTGGTGGCCCACGCTTCGCCAGGATGTGATGGACTACGTGGCCTCTTGCACAATCTGTGCCCAGAATAAGGTGGCTAGGACTTTGCCCGCCGGTCTTCTTCACCCTTTGCCAGTTCCTGAGGCCCCCTGGCAACAGATCGCCATGGACTTTGTGACTGACTTGCCCCGCTCGGCCGGATGTACCACCATCTTAGTCGTGGCAGATCGCTTTTCCAAGATGGCCCATTTCATTCCCTTATCGGGACTACCGTCCGCCCCGAAGTTAGCTGAGATCTTCATCCACCAGGTCTTCAGGCTGCATGGTCTTCCTCAGCGGATTCTGTCGGATCGGGGGGTCCAGTTCACCTCCCACTTCTGGAGGGCACTCTGCCGGCTTATGGGTACATCTCTCGACTTTTCCTCCGCATATCATCCTCAGACCAACGGGCAAGTGGAGCGAATTAATCAGGGGTTAACCACCTTCCTACGTCACTTCACCAACGCTCATCAAGACGACTGGGTTGCGCTCTTACCTTGGGCTGAATTCTCGCACAATAATCATCCCAGTGAATCTACCACCAGGTCACCTTTTTTTGTGGTAACCGGTCAAAACCCAGGTATTCCGTTGCCTTTTTCCACCTCTACTGAGGTACCCGCAGCCGATTCTCTTGCTAAAGAATTCTCGCAGATTTGGAGAGAGACCAGGGATGCGCTCAAAAGTGCCAACGACCGAATCAAGAAGCATGCAGACAAAAGACGGAAGGACGTACCCCCGTACCATCCAGGTGACAAGGTCTGGCTTTCAACTCGACATATCCGTCTGAGAGTTCCCTCTTACAAGCTGAGTCCTCGGTACATTGGACCATTTGAAGTGATTGGACGTATTAATGCCGTGGCTTACAAACTGAGGTTGCCTGCTTCGCTCCGGGTGCCCAACGCTTTCCATGTCTCGCTCCTGAAACCCGTAGTCCTGAATCGGTTCCAACCAGTTTCCATCGTCCCTCCTTCTCCTGCCATCTCGGATAACGTCTTCGAGGTCAAGGACATCTTGGCTATGAAAAAAGCCCGGGGTAAGACCCTTTTTCTTATCGATTGGGTGGGTTTTGGTCCCGAGGAGAGGTCCTGGGAGCCTCGGGAAAATATCAACGCCCCTCGCATTCTAAAAAAGTTTTTGGCCAATCTCGGTAAGGGACGCCGTAAGGGGAGGGGTACTGTGACATCGGCGGTTATGCCCGCCGATGCCCCTTCTGCTGCGGCGGCCGCTGCGGCATCCCCTCACCTGCGCGCTCCCGCCCGGTCACGCGCCCGCCGTCAATTCCTCCTTACGTCGGCTCCTGGTTCCCGCCCCCTGGTTCGCGCTCGCCGCCTTCCGCTCTCTCTCTCCTGCGATGGGCGGCGCTGAGGGGCGGGCTTGGGTCTCCCCTGCGATGGGCGGCGCCGAGGGGCGGGCTTGGGTGACGCACATCCGGGGGTTGCTGTACTTCAGGCGTCCTCGCAGTTAGGAGGACGCCTGATGATTGTGTAGTTTTCCTGCACCCTCTGGCCTCTACAGTTCTCCTGTAGCTTAACCGCTTTCTGCCTGACTCTCCCTGTCACTCCCTGTCTCCTGCTCCCTTCCCTCCCAGCCTGCCTGGGCGCTGTCTTCCATCCCCGGTGCCGTCCTCCGTCTTCAGTCCGCCTAGGTCTTTCCACGTGCCTGTCTTCCGTATTGGTTCTGTCCTGCTCCTCTGGTCCCTGCTCGTTCTTCGTACCATTGCCTTCCCTGTCCTTCTGTCCGTGGAGCCGTCCCTCTTGGTTCCGGCTGTCGCGCCTCCGTCCTCTGTGGTCCTGCCCCAAACGATCCCTGTATAGGGGTCGGTCTTCACCTGGTGTGCTCGACCCTGGGGCTCCGGATCCGCGATCCAGAGGGTCCACTCTCTAACTTAGGTTCCCTCTAGCATTACAAGATGTAGACCTGTAACCTAAGCATCCATATGAAGGAGAGACAAGTACGGAATGAAGGAGTAGAGAACAGAGAGGAGGAGTGGGCTGGATAGGAACCCTGCCTATAGTTTCTCAGCGCAAGGCCGGGGCCTGGTCCCCGAGGTTGTATGGACACTTATGGTTCTGCAGCAGACACCGGTGGAGTAGTTGGCTGTAAATGCACTACTCCTATCCAAGACTTGGGACACAATAGCAACACGGATAGAGAGCCGGGATCCAGGAGAATCCACGAGCAGGCTACAGCTGTCTGTCATACAAGTAGAGTTCTAGGAACATCTAGAAAGGAGGTATTCCAGGGTAACTAAGTACTGGAGTGCTTCACACTACAAGGTGCATTGGAGGAGTCGTTCAGGAAAGGCACATGTTGGCGGAGTGTTGGAGAGGAGAGCCCTGACTTGCCCGGGAGGTTGATTGAGTCTCTACCCCGGAGGACACGGCACGGAGGCAGGCACCAGTGTGTACCACGTACTGTGAGTAAAGCTTTGAAACTGCAAGCTCTCGTGTCCTCCATTCATGCGTCGCTAACACCTTCAGCACCACTACATCTGGGTACCAGCATCCACACCATCCTGCGCCTATCCTCATCCATAGCGCCTACACTGCCCTGGGACTACAGCTCCACCTGTGGGGAGCTACACCATTTTTGCTGCATCACACCATCAGTCCCAGTGGATCTGCAAGCAGCGTTGGCTTAACATCTTACTTGCCAAACACCACGGGTGGCGTCACAAACTATTCCATTAACCACCAAAACCACCACCATTGATATTGGGCGCCCAGTGCCACGGACCGGGTCACCGCCACAGCTGTGACACATTCTCCCCCTGATACCGGCCCGGTACCGAGTACCCCACAGCCCTGGGAGGGTGACCCAGGATCATGGGGCAGGATGGAGACAGATGGGGCAAGATCATGGGGCAGGATAGAGACAGATGAGGCAGGATAGAGACACATGGTGCAAGATCATGGAGCAGGATGGAGACACATGAGGCAGGATCATGGGGCAGGATGGAGACAGATGGGGCAGGATGGAGACACACGGTACAGGATCATGGGGCAGGATAGAGATAGATGGGGCAGGATGGAGACACACGGTGCAGGATCATAGGGCAGGATGGAGACATCTTGTAGCATCATAGGGAAGGAAGACACATTGTGCAGGATCATGGGGCAGGATGAAGACACATGGTGCAGGATCATGGGGCTGGATGGAGACACATGGTGCAGGATGCAGACAGATGGGGTAGGAACACGAAGTAGGATGGAGACACATGGTGCAAGATCATGAAGCAGGATGATGGGGCAGGATGAATATGATGGAGACACATGAGGCCGGATCATGTGACAGATGAGGCAGATTCAAGGGAAAGATGAGGCAGCATCATGGTGTAAAAAGATGAGCCAGGACAGAGTCAGTGGTTCCCTGTACGCTTTGGGGCCGGAACTATCGGGACTGTCACCACTGTTGTCGGGGGACGACTCTTCCAGGAGGAGAAGACCTTTGCACTGGACAGCAGGGGGCATGGCAGAGATAAAAGGGGCTGAGCGTGGGAACGAGGAAGATTTGGTGGGAAGGCAACAAGAGAACAAGGAGAAGGTTGACTCCCTCCCCACTGCTCCGACTGCTAACTCCTCATCTATCCCACTGCAGTTTGACTTGCCAACTGACTGTGTCCTTACTGAGCTGTCCCTGGACTTTCCTTTACTAGACGGCTCTTTGCCACTCTCAGTGAGAGGTAATCTTACTTGCTACATTCTTAGCGACCACCTCAGAGGTTCACACGCTGCCGCGGCCTGCAAGCGTGCTTGCTATTCGTGTTCTGCACCATTCCAGAGGAATCAGCCAAAGAGACTGTTTCTACGTTCCAACGCACTCAAGCCAAGCGAGCCCGGATATATCGGCACGGTTGGAAGACAATGCTTTTTGTCCAGAGACATTGTCCACGATTTACGACACGGGCGGGAAATATTCCAACCCCACCCCAACAAGAACTGCAAGCGATAAGTTATCTTTTCCTTACACCTTTTTCCCAAATATTGTGTTATTGTTCATATCCTGTTGTTGCCACTGTTGATTTCATCTCCCTGTGCGGAGTATCCCTTGTATGACAATAACCTGTTCTAGTAAATCCTGTTAACCTCTTCTCTGACTCCGGCTCTTCACTGCCTCCAACGAACCTTACTTCCAGCCCCTTACAATGGGACAGATGGGGCAGGATGGAGATACATGGTGCAGGATGGAGACAGATGGGGCAGGAACATGAGGCAGAATGGAGACACATGGTGCAAGATCATGGAGCAAGTTGGAGATACATGAGGCAGGATCATGGGGCAGGATGAATATGATGGAGACACATGAGGCAGGATCATGTGACAGATGAGGCAGATTCAAAGGAAAGATGAGGAAGCATCATGTGACAGATGGGGCAGGATCATGGGACACATGGGGCAGGATCATAGGACACATGGGGCAGGATGGAGACAGATAGGACAGGTTGAGGAGATCATATGGAGCAGGATGTGTCACGGTCGTGGTTTATGTAACCACTGTGCCATGGACCACGGGGAGCCTGGAGGGGCGTGACTAAGCAATCACCTGACTATTCACTAAAGCCACTGATGGTGAGGTTAGACTTGGCTCCCGATGAACACCAGGAGCCACTCCAGGGCAGACCAATGGTCACGCAGCAGCTGGATGGAGCAGCAGGCAGAGTTTGTGTCAGAGTGCAGCAAGCAAGTTTTGCTTCTGAGTGCAGCAAGCAGGATTTGCTTCTGAGTGCAGCAGGCAGGATTTGCTTCAGAGTGCAGCAAGCAGGATTTGCACTAGAAGTACAGCAGGAAGGATTGGTATTTAGAGTACAGCAGGCAGGATTTGTACTTGGAGTACAAGAGGCAGGATTTGTACTTAGAGTATAATAGGCAGGATTTGTACTTGGTGTACAACTGGCAGGATTTGCACTGATATGTGACCTTACATAACACAGACTGAAACAGGAAGGTAAAGGTTGCTCAGGAACCTCCCCAGTGGAGAGGAAGCAATATATACATATTGTAATGCCTCCAAACCAGTGCACACAATGGCCCTTTAAGAGGGCAGGAGCTCGCGTGACCTTAGAACATGGTCAGAGGCCAGGCTGGAAGTGCTGCTGGGATCATGCGGAGCATGAGGTAGAGAGGCACCAACTGCAGTACGGGTGAGTGAACTGACACGCCGGGGCATGATGCTAACAGTACCCCCCTTTTACACCCCCTTCTCTTCAGGCCATGGAGGAAGTTCCGGAGAAGGATCAGAGCGTGAATATTCTCCTTGGGCTCCCAGGACCTCTCTTCAGGACCAAATCCCTTCCAGTCAACGAGGAAGAGTGTTTTGCCTCTCACCTTCTTCATGGCCAAGATGTTCTCCACTTCAAAAACATCATATGAGGCTCTTGGCATGAAAGTGGTACTGGGAACCTTGAAAAGGGACTCCGGATGACTGGCTTCAGTAGGGATACATAAAAGGAATTTGGAATCCGCAGAGAAGGAGGCAACTTCAGTTTGTAGGAGACATTGTTGATTCACATCGATACCTTGAAAGGCCTGATAAAACGAGGACCCAACTTGTAAGAGGGGATCTTCAGCCGGACGTACCTGGACAAAAGCCATACCTTGTCTCCAGGACTGAAGCACGGAGGATCCAGGCGCCTCTTGTCTTCATACGAACCGAGGATGCTTCTAAAGTGACTCTGGTGTCCTCCCACAACGTCACAAAATTCTTGGAAAGGACATCTGCCGCAGGGACTTAAGAAGGAATCGTCACCAGAAGGGGAACCTCGGGTTGCCGACCGAACACAATGTAGAATGGCGACTCTCCCGAAGCATCCCCTGTAAAAATAATGCTTATCCTGTAAAATACTCAGGACTAGTTACCAGATAAAAATATAGTGATTTATTTGGATTCTTCCATCAAAGAAAGGTTATTACAAAAAAAACAGGTGAATAAAAATAAGTGAAAGAGAGATTGTCCATTGTTCATAGCAAAGCAGCATGTATTCTTCTTCTCTCCGAGATCCTGAATAGCAAATGGCTGCTGTCTCTCAGTTCGGCTTCTCACATCGCCGTCAAGTAATATACCAGCTGTTATGTCATGTCATGGCCCAACACAGGCGACATCTTCGTGTCTGTCTTTCATGATGGTGAGGGAAGAAGACAGCGACCTCTACAGTTAGCCATGAATTATATACGTCTCTTGAAGCACGTGATCTCGGTATATATGGAGTTTGACATTTACCTCAAGGCTAAATATGTAGTGAGCTGACATTTCTACCATGAGCCAAGCTTAAAAATAGCCTATGTCATATAAGCTAAAGCAATCTACAGAACTGGGTGTAATAAGAAATATTTAACGAATTATTAATATTTAACAATTCCCCCTTTTGAGGGAGACAGACATTAATTGGAACCCTCAAATATAACAAGATCTTTTTCTTCTTTTCTTCTTCTTTGACAAAATAATTTAATATCAATAACAATAATAATATCAGATTACCGTTATAAGTACTCAATGACATAATTGATGTGAATTCATGTTATGGTAAGCCGTGAACAATATTCATATAAAATATGTATAATTATACTTCCCTAAGTCTAAATTGAAGCATCTCAGGTCCAGTCATCATCATCTGATGTCATCTGGTCTTCATTTTGATGTCTTCTGTCTTCTTCTTGGTTCTTTTAAAACCACAGTTTTCCTCTAGCATATAGATGTTGTAGAAATTGTGTTGTGTATCAAATCAAAGTCTATAGATGAAATGCAGCTTTAATATCTGTGCAGTGTCATCTTTAAAAACCTGGGCTTACATTGGCTCGCCTTGGATATTCTGGAATCCTCCATCGGCACTGGTCTTTGAACAGGTGTGACGTCTTTGGTCAGCAAATCAAGGGTTAAAATGACTCTTCCTTGCTAAACATAGCACCATAACCAGTCCTTGTCCTAATGCACAGGACATACAGTATGTCAGGGTTAATTACCTTCATTGTTCACCAGCTTTCATCGAAGCTTTTCAGGTGATTGAAAACCTCTGGAACTTGATAAGAACGTGATAACACAGTTCATCTCAGCATCACAGGATCATCGTCCTCTGGTTGTCAGGTTAGACACTTTAATCGTGACTGTCAGTGGTGGATACTGCACTCGTGACTGTCAGTGGTGGATACTGCATTTGTAATTAACACAGTATATTACTCAGTAATCATAGCTTTGTTACCTTCTGGGACTTCTGGATCGCGGCATTCTTCTTCTTGCAACTGATAAGAACCAATGAAGTTTAGAAATGTGAAAAGTCTTTATTAACATAATTTCAGTATCTTGCTTGAAGTCTTCATTCTCTATTCTATACCAAATCTGGTAATTTTCCTATCCTATAATATCACAGCGTACCATAGCAATCAGTAATATCCATATAATTATCAGAATTTGTACCATATAGATTTCAATATTTGAAATAATAAACCAATAATAAGTGATAAATTATTATCCGTATTTTTCATGTGATAGAACTTTTTTTATGTCATAGGTGTAATTACCTTTTTCAACCTATAGGTGTCACTGTGTTTTATGTAACCAGTGTTTTCATCTTTATTAATAAGGAATATATTTATTATACTAATAATATGTAGGAATGTATAGCCATGAACCAAAATAAGAATATATGAGTGAGCGAATGAATGAATAAAAGAATTGTTGCATATAACTCAGAAGTGAAACATTTTCCTTAGTAATAGAACCATATAATTGCTATATTTAATGAAGCAATATTCTCAGTAGACATTACCCCACTAAATATTGGTGAAAGAATTAAAAATAATGAAAAATAAGAATAAAAATAAAAGAATAAGGCCTTTATGTTGATGCAGAGTAGTTATGTCTTCAGTAACATATACCCTTAATATTTCCATGATCTGGATTATTTCATAATTGTCATAAACTTGTGTTACCAAAATATTCAAATTATGCAACTTTGCATATAATATTCCTCTTACTGTAAAGAAATGACTCTTTATAATACTTATTATTATACCCAATACTTATACCATTGTACCTTATTAATATTTTTTTCCTATTAAAATGTGTGAAGAAGAGGTATTAATCAAATGTGATGATGTAGTCAGGATCAAAAACATATTTTCCCCCTTAATACCAAAAAAATATTGTTCTATGAAATAATTCATTTATCAAAACCAAAATTAAAAAGAATTAATTTATAAATTGTGTAAATATTATACTTGCTTATACCATTATTTGTCTGAAGATGTGTAACCATTAAAATTAATTTGAATATCAAAAAATTATCCTTTGGAAAAATTAATTTAAATGTAGTTTAAGATTAACACACTTGGACAGAGAAGGAAGGTCCACTATTCCCAGATGCAGCTGGTGAATACCAGGCTCTGTGCTGGTGCCTGTTTAAAAGAGCTAAAGCTGATAAGGAAAGAATAGATTTTCTTCATAAACTATTTTCTATTTTGTTGTGCGATTGCACTTATCCACAATTAACTAAATCAAGAAATAATTACTAAAGAACTATAGAAATATATGTTGTGTAGATAATATTTCATTATGTATCTTAATATTCTAATAATTTATCTGATCTGCATATTTCTCCTAAAGATAAAAGCTTTGGGGTTTTTTTTTTTTTTCTCATTCAGAATCCTGAGGCCTCATACAAACGTATCACATCACTCGCTCAGCAGCTGCTCATACACTCAGTCACTGTCACTCAGACTGTGTCACATATTAAGTTTAAACCAAATACCTCACATACGAAGGTGTGATGAATACACATGTTTTAACCCAAATTATCCTAATTATCAATGCATTGTAAACTATTTCAATTTAGTCTCTTAATATTTCTTTGAATATTCCTCCACATGACATAAATATATGTTGTATAGCTATACTTGACATTTAGGCCTGAAAAAAAAAAATTCCATTGGTTTGCAAAAGTTGAGACCTCCTTAAAAATTCTTTCCCTAAGGAACAGGGACATAGTATACTGGTATACTTGTATTATTAGAACAAGGTACAAATTCCCCTGCTGTGGTTGTCATTCGAACCATGCAGTAAAAAGCACACACACAGAACATATTTTAAAATGCAGTTAGTTATTTCCTTTTAAGGGTTAGATATATAAAATCATGCAATTATTGCAACTTCCTGTGTAAATAAAGGCATAAATCCTTGGAAGAGAATTTTTCCCGATTAAGTCCTGCTTTGAAATGAAAATTCTAAGGAAACATAAAAGAGAAGGTTAATATCATATTCATATTCTAAATATTATTACTGATGTAGATTTTAATTTTCATTAAAAAATACAGTTCTACTATTTCTACTTCTACAAACACTCTATATATACTGTATGACTATGTATATCCACAAACCATAAAACTACAGGATTATACTCTATAAAATAATTACATATAACTCACTAATTGTATAACACTGTTACACAAAATATATATATATATATAATTACTTTTTCTAGCCAATTCCTAAACCCATACTTATTTCTCTGCAAAAAATATCCTGAAAGGTTCTTGCCATTTTAAAGCTGATAGATTCTTGGAGCAGAGTATTCAGTTTACAGGCCATGATGTCACTCACCACCTGTTTCTGTCTGTCAAATTCGGCCATCTTGGTTACAGAAAGAAGATCAAAACTCATCATTTTTCTTAATTCAATTTGTGTCTTTTCGGTGTTCTTTTGCATCATTCCATATGGCTTATAACAAACATGTGATTTTCTTTTTCTTTGTTCTTCATATATTTGATTTTGGGGAAAACTCATTTTAGAAGGTTTTGCTAATACAGGCTTCTGATAAGATTTTACTCTGCCTGTCTTTACAAAATTAGCACAATTTACTTTCCTCTCACGATTCTCGTGTTTTCTGGCAAAATCAAGGGATTGCGCACATTCAAATAAAGAATCTTTTTGTGACGCAATAACACGAGATGCAGGATTTAGAAACCAAAATTTGCTTACAAAACTCCTTATGAGGGACGGTGTTTTGACATTCTCACTCAGCATTCTATACAAACGTTCATATATGGTCATGAACGTAAAAATACATTCCTTCCGACCAATCCTTAATTTTTGAAGAATATCAATATCTGGATGATTTTCATTTGATGAACAAAAAATGAGAATTTTTAATCTGTCCTTATCAGTTAAATTCTCATGTATTTCACCAGATAACTTTAAAGATAACCTCCTGGAAAAGGTTACAGGGATCCACATTTTGAACAACTGATTCTTCTCCTCGTTAGATAAATCAAATTTGTCAACACAACTTTCAAAAACCTCAGAGTTTCTACAAACATGCATTTTGTTGTCATATGCAGGTATTATTTTACATATCGTTAGCAAACTTTTCCTTACTTTCCTTCGGATTTGGGCCTGTGAGTCGTCTATTTTTAGTGGTACGTCTTTCCCTTGTACGTCCTCTACGTCAGTTCTGAAGTCTCCTCCTACTTCTCCATCTTGTTCCACGTCTGCAAGGTCACCTTCAATGGCTGCTGCTACTTGTAACTGTTTCTCCACATTACAGTGAATCTCGGGAATATCACTATCCTCTACACAATCATTTTTGGATTTCTCTGACACAGATCTATGAAATATATCTACCATCTGTAGAATATTTTTTAATCTCTCTCTTTCTCTATTGAAGAATTTACAGTCTAACCTCTGATTCTCGAGTTCACACTCGGCATATAAACTTAACCATAGAACTTCTGAATTAGAATTGTCTACAGACTTAAATTTCAATTTACTCTGCTTAGCAAGACAATTAATGACATCCATTTCTCTTACCTTGAAATGTCTCAGCTTGTTCCTTTGATGGACAACGCTGGGCTCTTGTCTTCACACGTCTTGGCTTCAGCACGTCTGGCACTTTGGCACTTGTAGTACTTCTCAATCTATCTGGCACTTCTTAGTCCTCACGTCTAGGTTCCGTCTGATTCTTGTGAATAGTGGAATTCCTGACAACTTGCACATATGATTTGACGTTAGCAAAGTCCAATCCCCCTTGTGGGCAAGTGGAGGGAAATCCACAAAAAAGTACAAAAATTCAGATCTGGCTGGCTCTCCAATGTAAAAATAGTGCTTATCCTGTAAAATACTCAGGACTAGTTACCAGATAAAAATATAGTGATTTATTTGGATTCTTCCATCAAAGAAAGGTTATTACAAAAAAAACAGGTGAATAAAAATAAGTGAAAGAGAGATTGTCCATTGTTCATAGCAAAGCAGCATGTATTCTTCTTCTCTCCGAGATCCTGAATAGCAAATGGCTGCTGTCTCTCAGTTCGGCTTCTCACATCGCCGTCAAGTAATATACCAGCTGTTATGTCATGTCATGGCCCAACACAGGCGACATCTTCGTGTCTGTCTTTCATGATGGTGAGGGAAGAAGACAGCGACCTCTACAGTTAGCCTTGAATTATATACGTCTCTTGAAGCACGTGATCTCGGTATATATGGAGTTTGACATTTACCTCAAGGCTAAATATGTAGTGAGCTGACATTTCTACCATGAGCCAAGCTTAAAAATAGCCTATGTCATATAAGCTAAAGCAATCTACAGAACTGGGTGTAATAAGAAATATTTAACGAATTATTAATATTTAACATCCCCAACATGATTGTTGTATGAGAACTCAGCCCAGGGAAGTAATTTCACCAATAATTATGGTGGGCATTGACGAAGTGTCACAGGGAGTTGCCCAGGACTTGGCTGACACGCTCCACTTGTCCATTGAACTGAGGGTGATAGGTGTAAGGGACGGTGGAACGCATTAAAAAATAAATAATAATAAGTGCGTTCGCCGCCCAGGGTCCATCGTGCAGTAGGTGTTACACCGCTGCTAGATAATGGCAGACGCACAATATGGCGGTATATCGCACACGGGTTTACGTCACCCGGTGTGCACTGAGCGTACTCTGTTATCTCCACAGAGACTCTTAGAACTTAAACAGAAATAATGAGCCTGTTGGACTCACAAGTCTCAGAGAACTGCACGCACGGTAAATGGTCACAGGAGATGAACTCAAAGCAGAGGGTCAGGGTCCGTCTAGACCTACCATGTGTGCGGCGTCGCTACCGCGGACACCCACAAATGCTGATGATTGCAGCGCGGCGACTGACTCAGCCGCTATACGTCAGTGGCCAGAGGAAGCGCACTGTCGGACGCTAGATATGCACTGTGGCCTGTATCATGCCACTGACTGGCGTTGACTCTAATACTAAGTCCCTATCCACCCATGTAATATCAGAGGGAGGGGAGACTTAATGAGTCATTCGCCGGCACATGCGTCCATCATCATTCACAAAGGTAGCAAGTAGAGTCTATACTAGCGCATGGCCGAGCGGCCATGTGGGCCTTTTATAGCCGTGCGCTTCCGGGACCTTCCAGATCTCTGAGATGGACCAATCAGATCAGGAGAAGGACCTGAGCATGTGACTCCTGATCTCCACTGGGAGATCGTCTCGTGAGCATGCCCAGTAGCGCGGGAGAGGACTTAGCCTCTGGAGTGGTTTGCTGCAGAGCAGGCTGCGCTACTATTGCTGGACCAGAGGTGGCAGCAACAACCAGACCCAGAGAACTGGTCTGAGCAGGGCGTCTGGATCACTGGGATTGCTGTGCAGGTCCCTGAGAGGTCGGAGGGGAATGGGAGACCGCTGGCTGCATAGCTCTGGATTCCTGCTGTGCAGCTGCAGGAACCCGACGCCTAATGTTACCCCCCCTCCTAGGGCCGCCCTCTAAGCCTCGCTACACTCAAAGGCCGCGATGCGGAGCGTGGATGTTCTCCACTGGCTCCCAGGTCCGGGCCTCTGGTCCATGACCCTTCCAGTCCACCAAATAAAATTTTTTGCCACGCACAATCCTGCGTCCCACAATGGTGTTAACCTCAAACTCATCCGAAGACAAGTCTGATGAGCCGGCAGATGACTCAGAGAACCGGGCCATGTGAACAGGTTTGAGAAGGGACACGTGGAAGACGTCAGAGATGGCCAAATGTGGTGGAAGAGCCAGGTGGTAGACCACCGAGCTGATTCACTCGAGAGCCTTAAAAGGTCCGATGTATCGTGGCGTGAACTTGGTAGACTCAGCCCGTAGCTTGATATTTCGAGCAGAGAGCCACACCAAGTCGCCGGGGGAAAAGGTTGGAGCGGGTCGCCGATGTGTGTCGGCAGACGCCCTCATTCTTTCTTTAGAGGCTCGAATAGCATCCTGGGTGCGATCCCAAATGTCATGAGCCTCCACTGCCCAGTCTGCCACCCTGGAATCAGTGGAGGACACTGGCATCGAGACAGGGATGCGTGGATGCTGGCCGTAATTAAGAAGGAACGGCGTCTGACCAGTGGAATCAGCCACTGCATTATTCAGGGCAAATTCAGCCCATGGTAGCAAGGATGCCCAGTCATCCTGCCTGGCAGAGACAAAATGCCGCAGGTACGTGACCAAGGTTTGGTTGGCTCTCTCAACCAACCCGTTCATCTCGGGGTGATAAGCAGAGGACAGGTTTAGCTCAATGCTGAGTAGGCTGCAGAGCTCCCTCCAAAACCGGGACGTGAATTCGGGACCTCGGTCACTGACAATTTTGTCCGGCATGCCATGCAAACGGAATACATGTTTTATGAACAGTGTGGCAAGACCACGAGCGGAAGGCAACCGCGCGAGTGGCACCAGATGCACTATTTTAGAGAAATGGTCGGTGACTACCCAGATGACCGTACTGCCGCCAGACTTGGGCAAGCCAACCACAAAATCCATGCCAACCATCTCCCAAGGTCTGACTGCCACCGGCAGAGGATGCAATAACCCAGCCGGCCTCTGTCTAGAGGACCTGTTCCGCGCATACGAGACGCATGCCTGTATGTACAATGGGGAAAAAAAGTATTTAGTCAGTCAGCAATAGTGCAAGTTCCACCACTTAAAAAGATGAGAGGCGTCTGTAATTTACATCATAGGTAGACCTCAACTATGGGAGACAAACTGAGAAAAAAAAATCCAGAAAATCACATTGTCTGTTTTTTTTTCATTTTATTTGCATATTATGGTGGAAAATAAGTATTTGGTCAGAAACAAGCAATCAAGATTTCTGGCTCTCACATACCTGTAACTTCTTCTTTAAGAGTCTCCTCTTTCCTCCACTCATTACCTGTAGTAATGGCACCTGTTTAAACTTGTTATCAGTATAAAAAGACACCTGTGCACACCCTCAAACAGTCTGACTCCAAACTCCACTATGGTGAAGACCAAAGAGCTGTCAAAGGACACCAGAAACAAAATTGTAGCCCTGCACCAGGCTGGGAAGACTGAATCTGCAATAGCCAACCAGCTTGGAGTGAAGAAATCAACTGTGGGAGCAATAATTAGAAAATGGAAGACATACAAGACCACTGATAATCTCCCTCGATCTGGTGCTCCATGCAAAATCCCACCCCGTGGGGTCAGAATGATCACAAGAACGGTGAGCAAAAATCCCAGAACCACGCGGGGGGACCTAGTGAATGAACTTGGAGAGCTGGGACCAATGTAACAAGGCCTACCATAAGTAACACACTACGCCACCATGGACTCAGATCCTGCAGTGCCAGACGTGTCCCACTGCTTAAGCCTGTACATGTCCGGGCCCGTCTGAAGTTTGCTAGAGAGCATTTGGATGATCCAGAGGAGTTTTGGGAGAATGTCCTATGGTCTGATGAAACCAAACTGGAACTGTTTGGTAGAAACACAACTTGTCGTGTTTGGAGGAAAAAGAATACTGAGTTGCATCCATCAAACACCATACCTACTGTAAAGCATGGTGGTGGAAACATCATGCTTTGGGGCTGTTTCTCTGCAAAGGGGCCAGGACGACTTATCCGGGTACATGAAAGAATGAATGGGGCCATGTATCGTGAGATTTTGAGTGCAAACCTCCTTCCATCAGCAAGGGCATTGAAGATGAAATGTGGCTGGGTCTTTCAACATGACAATGATCCAAAGCACACCGCCAGGGCAACGAAGGAGTGGCTTCGTAAGAAGCATTTCAAGGTCCTGGAGTGGCCTAGCCAGTCTCCAGATCTCAACCCTATAGAAAACCTTTGGAGGGAGTTGAAAGTCCGTGTTGCCAAGCGAAAAGCCAAAAACATCACTGGTCTAGAGGAGATCTGCATGGAGGAATGGGCCAACATACCAACAACAGTGTGTGGCAACCTTGTGAAGACTTACAGAAAACGTTTGACCTCTGTCATTGCCAACAAAGGATATATCACAAAGTATTGAGATGACATTTTGTTTCTGACCAAATACTTATTTTCCACCATAATATGCAAATAAAATGAAAAAAAAACCAGACAATGTGATTTTCTGGATTTTTTTTTCTCAGTTTGTCTCCCATAGTTGAGGTCTACCTATGATGTAAATTACAGACGCCTCTCATCTTTTTAAGTGGTGGAACTTGCACTATTGCTGACTGACTAAATACTTTTTTCCCCCACTGTATTCCTTCGTGTCTCGAGCCATGTGCAGCCACCAATAAGACCTTGCCAGGAGCTCTGTGGTCCGCTTATTGCCGAAGTGACCACCCACCCTGGACGCACTGACTCGAAAGCAACTGGAGCCACGGTCCTAAAACTCTCAGTAGGGAGAATTAGCCGATGCTCAGCCTCCTCTTCCTCCGCTGAAACCGCCAAGCGCGAGAGAGCATCCGCACGGACGTTCTTCTCTCCAGAGAGATAGTGCAAGGTGAAGCGGAAGCGGGAGAAGAAGAGCGACCATCTAGCTTGACGAGAGTTCAAACGCTGGGCCGTTTGTAAATAGACCAGATTTTTATGGTCCGTATACACCTGGAAGGGAAAGCGGGCTCCCTCCAGGAGATGTCACCACTCAGAAAAGGCTAACTTCATTGCCCGCAGCACCCTGTCCCCGATGGAGTAGTTCTTCTCCGCCGGTGAGAAGGTCTTAGAGAAGAAGAAGCAGGGATGTTTCCGACCTTGAGCATCCTTCTGGAAAAGGACTGCTCCTGCACCGACGGACGAAGCATCTACCGCTAGGATT
Source organism: Dendrobates tinctorius (assembly GCF_039654945.1). Classification (NCBI taxonomy): domain Eukaryota; kingdom Metazoa; phylum Chordata; class Amphibia; order Anura; family Dendrobatidae; genus Dendrobates; species Dendrobates tinctorius. The sequence goes on along the minus strand of NW_027361770.1, from coordinate 39,976,547 downwards.
AAAGGTTTATCCACATCGGGACGGTGTAAGATGGGAGCGCCAGCAAAATGGGATTTTAGAGACGAGGTGGACTTGTTCAGACCAAGCCTTAGGATTACCTCCTTTCTTTGTGAGAGCAACCAGAGGAGCTACCAGTGTGGAGAAGTGGGTGATGAACTGGCGATAATAGTTGATGAACCCCAAAAAGCGCTGCACCGCTTTGAGTGAATGTGGTTCCTGCCAGTCCATTACCGCTTGCAGTTTGGCCGGATCCATAGTCAACCCCTGGGCCGAGATGATATAGCCCAGGAACGGCAAGGACTCCTGCTCAAACTGGCACTTCTCCAGCTAGGCGAAAAGAGAGTTCGCCCTTAGACAGTCGAAAACCCTGCAGACATCTCTCCGGTGGAAGGTCAAATCTGGCGAAAAGATGAGGATGTCATCCAGGTAGACCACCACCGAGGTAGAGAGCATATCGCGGAATACGTCGTTAACAAAATCCTGGAAGACAGCAGGCGCATTACAGAGGCCGAAGGGCATGACCAGATATACATAATGGCCGTCCCTGGTGTTAAATGCTGTCTTCCAATCTACTCCTTCGCGAATGCGGATCAGGTTGTACACCCCCCGTAGATCTAATTTTATAAAGATCCGGGCCCCTCGCAACCTGTCAAATAACTCAGAGATCAACGGAAGAGGGTACTTATTTTTAACCGTTATGGCGTTGAGACCTCTGTTATCAATGCAGGGACGTAACTCTCCGCTCTTCTTCTGCACGAAGAAGAACCCTGCACCAGCCGGCGACACCGACTTTGTGATAAAACCTCTTGCCAGGTTCTCCCGGATATATTGAGACATAGCCTCTGTCTCGGGGAGTGATAGCGGATACACGCAGCCTCTAGGAGGTTCCGTGCCTGGCAATAGATCTAACGGACAATCGTAAGGACGGTGTGGCAGAAGCATCTCCACAGATTTTTTAGATAAGACGTCCACGTACTGATGGTACGTGTCACGGCACCAGCTCCTGCCTACCTCCCTGCGCGCTCTGTCCGGCACGCTCCTGTCTTCCAGCGTGTCCCCGCGCCCGGCCTCCGGCTCCCTCGGCGTCGGGCACCAGCACACAGCGCGCGGCCTCCTGGGTAAGGTGACGCGCTAGCCCCGCCCCCAATATGGCGGCACCCACCGCTACATATGCCCGGCGTCTGCTCAGGTAAGACGCCTGATTATCTCATGCGGTGACGCCATCTGCTGCGGTGCTCACTGTGTCCTCAGGCCCCTCTTGTTCCTCTGTCTGTTCTGTGTTAGTGCTTTCGTGCTTCCTAACCCGCTGTCTGCTTAATCTCGGTCTGCCTCTCCTGTACTCTGCCCTCCCAGTCTCCCTAGTGCTTTCCCTCCTCTGTCCTGCCTCCTGCTCTCCCCTCCACGTCTCAGGTTATCTGCCGTCCTGCACCTTATTCATTATTTTGCTTCCTTACCTCTACAGCCTTCGTTCCTGGGTTCCCCTGGCTCTCCGGTCCTGTACACCACTGGGTCTCTGCCTTGCCCGGTGCCCTGCCTATCGTCCACGTCAGGGCCTTCTTTCTATTGCCTCAGTCGTCCCTTTGGTTCAGGCTGTTGTGGCTCTATCCCCTGGAGGTCTGTCCCTAACACTCCCTGTATAGGGGGTGGTCCTCACCTGGGCACTCGCCTCCGGGGGCTCTGGAGTCGTGACCCAGAGTGTCCACTTTCAGGTACATCCTTATTTTTCCTCAACACCGTAACAGCATAATCAGGCCATGGACCCCGCTGGAGCCACGGCCGCTCAGAAGGAGTTAGTCTTCCTTCGGGAGAATCAGACGCGCATGATGTCCTTCATGAAAACTATGGACTCACGTCTGTCCGCCCTACAGTCCTCTGACCCTGGTAACGCCGCCCAGTTGGCTGGCTTACAACAGGAATTGGCGCAGCAGCGAGACACGCAGTCGCATATTGTCAGCTAAATGGCTTCGGTGGACGGTCGGTTGCTCGCCTTGCACTCGGCCGAATCTGTTCCTCCAGCCGCTGGTTCCCATCCTCCTCCGTGGTTGGCCAAACCACCTCGATATAACGGAGACGCCAAGCTATGCCGAGGGTTTTTAAATCAGTGCCGTCTCCATTTTGAATTGCTGCCCCAGCAGTACCCTTCTGACCGGGCCAAAGCGGCCTTCATCATTTCCCATCTTGAGGGGGACGCTTTGGCTTGGGTCAATCCGCTCTGGGAACGAGATGACCCAGTAGTTACTCAGCTTTCCGTTTTTTTGGATACGTTTCATCGAGTTTTTGACGAACCGGGCCATTTAGCCTCTACCACTGAGGCTTTATTTAACCTATGTCAAGGTTCTTTAACTGTGGGCCAGTATGCTATCCAGTTTAGGACTCTTTCTTCAGACTTAGGTTGGAATAATGAGGCCTTGGTAGGCGCTTTCTGGCGAGGTCTCTCAGGTCGCATAAAGGATGAGCTCGTTGGCCGTGACACCCCAACAGCTCTCGACGATTTGATCTCTTTAGCTATGCGAATTAACCTCCGCTTTCAAGAGCGTGCTAGAGAGAGAAGGGCCTCTCGTCCATTCTCTTCTGTCCGCAGGCCACCCAGTCATCGACCTAGGAGTCTCCCATCACCTCCGACACCCGAACCTAAGCAGGTGGATCGCCTGAAGCTCTCTGTCCAGCGTCGTAGGGAGAGGAGCCTCCACGGTCAGTGCTTCTACTGCAGTAGCGGTTCCCACCTTATCCGAACTTGTCCGGAGCGTCCAGAAAACTTCTCCGCCTAGGCCAGGTAAGAGAGGCCTCCCTAGGTGTAAATGATACCTCTCTCCCTCTCACTTTGTCTGTCCTCTTGCTTGTTGGTGGAAAGTGGGCTTCCCTAGTGGTCTATGTGGACTCGGGTGCCGCCGGGAATTTTATCAGGCTAGAGGAGGTTAATAAGCTGTCTGTTCCTGTGAGGGCCTTGCAAAAACCGCAAGTTCTCGCCTCTGTAGATGGTCGACCCCTGCTAGAGACTGTTACTCTAGTTACTCATGAAGTGGAGTTGCAGGTAGGGGCGTTGCACAAGGAGAAGATCACGTTTTACGTCTTAGCAGGCATTTCTCACCCTATCTTGCTTGGTCTTCCTTGGCTGCGGATCCACGAGCCCACCTTAGATTGGCATAATGGCAACGTCTTGCGCTGGGGGGAGTCTTGTCGGGCTCGGTGCCTGCTGCCGGTGCGTCCCGTAGGTGACCCTCGTCCTTTCCTTGTTCCCCTTGATTTGCCATCGGTGTACCATGATTTTTTGGATGTTTTTAACAAGAAAAAGGCTGAGACTCTTCCTCAGCATCGTCCCTACGACTGCCCCATCGAGCTCGTTCCTGGTACCATTCCGCCTCGTGGGAGAATTTATCCCCTCTCTCCGGCAGAGACCCAAGCCATGTCTGAATACATCCAGGACAACTTGGCCAGGGGCTTCATTCGGAAGTCTTCGTCCCCTGCTGGAGCAGGCTTCTTTTTCGTAAAGAAGAAAGATGGGTCCCTGCGCCCGTGCATCGATTATTGTGGCTTGAATCGCATCACGGTGAAGAATAAATATCCACTACCACTCATCTCTGAACTTTTTGATCGCTTGAAGGGGGCGCGTGTATTCACCAAGCTTGATCTTCGAGGGGCCTATAACCTGGTTCGTATACGCTCCGGGGACAAATGGAAGATGGTGTTTAACACGCGTGACGGACACTACGAGTATTTGGTTATGCCCTTCGGAATTTGCAACGCACCTGCAGTATTCCAAGAACTCGTAAATGATGTCTTTCGAGATCTCCTCTCTTCTTGTGTCGTAGTCTACCTAGACGACATCTTGGTCTTCTCTCCTGATCTGGCCACACATCGCCGAGACGTCCGCCAAGTCCTTCTACGTCTCCGAGAGAACCATCTCTTTGCCAAGTTGGAGAAATGTCTCTTTGAGCAGAAGTCTTTGCCTTTTCTTGGTTTCATCGTTTCAAACTCGGGACTTGAGATGGATCCTGAGAAAGTCTCGGCAGTTCTCAATTGGCCACGTCCGTCCGGAGTCAAGGCAATTCAGTGGTTTTGGGGTTTTGCCAATTATTATAGGCAATTTATCCCTCATTTTTCTTCTTTGGCTAAGCCCATCTCGGCTCTTGTCCGCAAAGGGGCCGATCCCAATCATTGGCCCTCTGAAGCAGAGGCGGCCTTCGCGGCCCTGAAGCTAGAATTCGCTAAGTCTCCGGTACTTCATCACCCGGATGCCAGCAGGCCATTCATCCTCGAGGTGGACGCATCCTCGGTGGGAGCTGGAGCAGTTCTCCTGCAGAAGTCTTCCTCGGGCCGCACTCTTACCTGCAGATTCTTTTCTAAAGCTTTCTCCGCTCCCGAACGTAACTATGCCGTTGGAGATAGAGAACTCTTGGCCATAAAGATGGCTCTTGAGGAATGGCGCCATCTTCTCGAGGGTGCTCTCCATCCGTTCATCATTTTTACGGATCACAAGAATTTGGCCTATCTTCAGTCCGCCCAGAGGCTCAACCGTCGACAGGCCAGATGGTCACTATTTTTCGAGAGATTTGACTTTGAACTCCACTTCCGATCTGGGGAGAAGAACGTCAAGGCGGATGCTCTTTCACGGTCCTTCCAGTCTGTGGACAAGGAGGAGGGTCCAAACCATCTCATTGACCCTGCCATGAACCTTACCGTGGCTCCACTAAGACTGGTCTCCCCACCATCTGGTAAAACCTTTGTTCGGAGTGGAGATAGATTAAAAGTTCTACGCTGGGGTCACTCTTCAAGATTCTCTGGACATGCCGGAATTTACAAGACTCTCTCGCTGGTCTCCCGCCATTGCTGGTGGCCTTCGCTTCGCAAGGATGTTCAAGACTTCATTGCCTCCTGTCCTTCGTGCGCCCGGAACAAGGTTCCCCGGCATGCTCCTGCGGGACTCCTGCATCCGTTACCAGTACCCGCAAACCCATGAACTCATATTGCCATGGATTTCGTCACTGACCTGCCTCCTTCGTCTAGCTGTACTGTGATATTGGTGGTCGTGGATCGATTCTCCAAGATGGCCCACTTCATCGCTCTGCCTGGTCTACCTACCGCTCCCGAATTGGCAAAGATCTTTGTGCTTCACATTTTTCGCCTTCATGGTTTTCCTCAACATATTGTCTCGGATCGAGGAGTCCAGTTTACTTCCCGTTTTTGGCGAGCTCTCTGCGGATTACTGAAGATAACATTGGATTTCTCCTCAGCCTATCACCCCCAGTCGAAAGGTCAATGTCGAGCGAGTCAACCAAGTCTTAACATCTTACCTTCGGCATTTCTCCAATGCTCATCAAGACGACTGGGCCTCTCTCCTTCCTTGGGCGGAATTCGCCTACAACAACCATTCTAGTGAAGCTACCTCTAAATCTCCCTTTTTTGTGGTTTTTGGTCAACACCCCGGCATTCCCCTTCCCGTGTCCCCCACCTCGGGTGCGCCGGCAGCGGATTCCTTGTCCGTAGACTTCTCTCAGATTTGGAGGGAGACCAAAGTGGCTCTTGAGAGTGCCAACCTCAGAATGAAACGGTATGCCTACAGGAGACGGCTAGACGTTTTCCCGTATCGCCCTGGGGATAAGGTTTGGTTAGCTTCCCGATATATCAGGTTGAAAATCCCCTCCTACAAGCTAGGTCCACGTTACATTGGTCCCTTTGAGGTCTTAAGTCGGATCAACAACGTGGTCTACAAGTTGAGATTACCTGCCTCACTTAAGATTCCCAACACCTTCCATGTGTCTCTCCTTAAACCAGCCGTGTTTAACCACTTTCATCCTGCACCCTCTCAAACCTCCCAACCATGTAGCTCGGATAACACCTTTGAGGTGCGGGATATTTTGGCTAGGAAGACTGTTAAAGGAAAAACTCTGTTTTTAGTTGATTGGAAGGGCTTTGGTCCCGAGGAGAGATCATGGGAACCTCAGGAAAATATTGATGCTCCCCGCATCATGAGACGGTTCCTCTCCAACATTAGGAGGAGGGGGCGTAAAGAGGGGGGTACTGTCATGGCACCAGCTCCTGCCTACCTCCCTGCGTGCTCTGTCCGGCGCGCTCCTGTCTTCCGGCACGTCCCCGCGCCCGGCCTCCGGCTCCCTCGGCGTCGGGCGCCAGCACACAGCGCGCGGCCTCCTGGGTAAGGTGAAGCGCTAGCCCCGCCCCCAATATGGCTGCGCCCACCGCTACATATGCCCGGCGTCTGCTCAGGTAAGACGCCTGATTATCTCATGCGGTGACGCCATCTGCTGCGGTGCTCACTGTGTCCTCAGGCCCCTCTTGTTCCTCTGTCTGTTCTGTGTTAGTGCTTTCGTGCTTCCTAACCCGCTGTCTGCTTAATCTCGGTCTGCCTCTCCTGTACTCTGCCCTCCCAGTCTCCCTAGTGCTTTCCCTCCTCTGTCCTGCCTCCTGCTCTCCCCTCCACGTCTCAGGTTATCTGCCGTCCTGCACCTTATTCATTATTTTGCTTCCTTACCTCTACAGCCTCCGTTCCTGGGTTCCCCAGGCTCTCCGGTCCTGTACACCACTGGGTCTCTGCCTTGCCCAGTGCCCTGCCTATCGTCCACGTCAGGGCCTTCTTTCTATTGCCTCAGTCGTCCCTTGGGTTCCGGCTGTTGCGGCCCTATCCCCTGGAGGTCTGTCCCTAACACTCCCTGTATAGGGGGTGGTCCTCACCTGGGCACTCGCCTCCGGGAGCTCTGGAGTCGTGACCCAGAGGGTCCACTTTCAGGTACATCCTTATTTTTCCTCAACACCGTAACAGTACGGTTTGGGAAACGAGGAGAGATCCGCAGGTACTTCAGTGGAAGCTACCTGAACACTGCCCCTCAGGCATCTTCCCTCACAGTCCTTGCTCCAACCCAGTATATTTCCCGAAGCCCAATCAATATGAGGGGAATGGCAACGGAGCCAGGGAACTCTGAGAAGCACCTGGTCGATGCCATCAGGCAAAATGAACAAGGACAAAATCTCACAGTGGGACGGTGAGATTGAGAGACCGAGTGGTGCTGTCTGGTGGGTCACCTGAGATGGTAAAGGTGCGCCATTAACCACCCTGATGGTCAGGGGTTGGGGCAGTAACACCAGAGGAATAGCGTGCTTTAGAGCGAAGGTCAAGGACATAAAGTTCCCTTCTGCCCCAGAATCCACCATGACCTCTACCTCCCAGGTGGAAGCCCCACTATCTAAGGTCCCTCGGAATACTGGTTTGGGAGAAAAGAGTTTCATATTAGTTAGACCACCACCTATGACCACTGGACGTGATCGTTTTTTTGACCGCAGAGGACACGTGCTAGCCGAGTGACCAAACTGCCGGCACTGGCAACAACGTGCGGAGCTTCGCACCGGACGTGGCTTGGGGCCGGTGCGAGACACCTCCATAGGTTCAGAAGGTGTAAGCTCCTGAGCGGGAAATCTTAGCAGCTTGGAGGTGGGAGCCAAGTTAACCCTTCGTCTGGATTGCGCACGTTGCAGCCCGTGCTCCGTAAACAGGAGATCAATGCGGGTGGATATGGCAATCAATTCCTCCAGACTTGTGGGGACCTCTCTGGTTGCTAGAGCAACTTTGACATGCTCCGCTAACCCTCTCCAAAACACAGGGACGAGTGCTTTATCAGGCCACTCCAGTTCGGAAGCCAATGTCCAGAATCGGACGGCATAATGGCTGACCGAGAGAGACCCCTGTGTTAGGGCCAATAATTGGAGAGAGGTGTCGTGCTCGATCCGTGGTCCCAAAAAGACCTGCTTCAGGGCCGTGAGGAACTGAGCAGTGCCCTGAACCACGAGGTCATCACGCTCCCACAATGGCGTTGCCCACTCTAATGCCCTGCCTGATAGGAGAGAAACAATAAACCCCACCTTAGCCCGCTCTGTAGGAAATCGCGTGGCCAGTAACTCAAGCTGGATAGAGCACTGACTCATGAAACCCCTGCAAGCGGTGCTGTCACCGGAAAACTTATCGGGCAACGGGAGGCGGGTTATTGTCGGCATAGGCGTGGGTGTGGACACACGTGAGACAGTCTCTGCGACTGCCTGAGCAGCGGCCACTGTAGCATTCACAGCTGAGGTGGAGCTCTCAATAGCCGCCAACCTGCTCTCCAACTGCCGAATGTACCGCTGTAGCTGCTGCAGGTCCGCCATTATTAGCCAGACCCTGGTACTAGTATAATGTTAGGGACGGTGGAACGCACTAATAAATAAATAATAACAAGTGCGTTCGCCGCCCGGGGTCCACCGTGCAGTAAGTGTTACACGGCTGCTAGATAATGGCAGACGCACAATATGGCAGTATATCGCACACGGGTTGAACGTCACCCAGTGTGCACTGAGCGTACTCTGTTATCTCCACAGAGACGCTTAGAACTTAAACGTAAATAATGAGCCTGCTGGACTCACAGGTCTCAGAGAACTGCACGCACGGTAGATGGTCACAGGAGCTGAACCCAAAGCAGAGGGTCAGGGTCCGTCTATACCTACCGTGTGTGCGGCGTCGCTACCGCAGACGCCCACAGATGCTGCTGATTGCTGCCCGGCGACTGACTCAGCAGCTATACGTCAGTGGCCAGAGGAAGCCCACTGTCGGATGCTAGATAGGTGAAGATATGCACTGTGGCCTGTATCATGCCACTGACTGGCGTTGACTCTAATACTAAGTCCCTATCCACACACGTAATATCAGATGGAGGGGAGTCATAGGCTGGAGTCACACACAAGGTAGAAAAATATTACGTCCGTAATACGCATAAATGGTCCCTAAATAGTGCTCCGCATGTCATCCGTTGTCAGGGTGTGGCCACGTATTTTTCTCATATAAGCATCTGTATGTAATCCATATGGCATCCGTATACCGTTTTTTTCTCGTAACCTTGCAAAATGGACATTTAATGGTTTTGAGGCCTGCACATAATTTAAATCATCAGAACCAACCCTATTTAATGCCTCAACATCAGGTGGCAGCCTCCAATCTGCCCATTTTGGTGTTCTGCTTGTGTGGGTGTCTTGCTGGCTGTTAGCAAACACGTCTGACACACTTCAGTTCACCCCAACTGACCGTGTTCTCTTCAACTGGGTTTTGTCCAGGCGCTTTGGCCAGCTATACCCAGTGATTGTGGATCCGAGGAGGAGACGCATGTGGGTGCATCCGCATTTGAGACAACGCCTCAATAAAGGCCATTTTCACAGGCTTTATGCAGCTCTGAGGACACATCCTGACAAGTTTTTCCTCTATTGTCGGATGACCGTTTCTACCTTTGATGCTTTGTTGGAGACAGTGCTCCCAGGGATCACATTCCAGGACACCCGGATGCGCAAATGTATCTCTGCGGAGGAGCGCCTTCTCCTTACGTTACGGTATGTATTTCTCAACTACAGAATGTATGTAGATGATTATTTTCTCAACTAATTATCTTACTCAGTAACCCCTTTTTGGCCAAGAAACATTAGGTATTGGTACCAACTATATGCTCTGAAACTTAGAACACTTTGATGTGTTATTCCACATTATTGTACATAGCCGTGGGACATGTGTACACATTATGTATTGTTCGCCTAGCTTCTTACTTACACACTGTTCTGGTGATCTATATGTAGTGTGTGCATCCTTAAGCATGTATTTTAATGTATACATTTTCTACATTTGTTTAATTGTAGGTTCCTCTCAACTGGCCTTTCTTATGCAGCACTCAATCTGGAGTTTTTGATTGGGCGATCGACAATATCCGGCATCGTTCGTGCTACATGTTCGGAAATCTTGTCTAGAGTCCATCATCTGGTCATGTCAGAGCCCAAGATGGTAGACTGGTTGAGGATTGCCAGGGGATTTGAGTTGCACTGCCAATTCCCCAATTGTATTGGAGCCCTGGATGGGAAGCACATCCGTGTGCGTAAGCCGCCGAACTCAGGGTCCCAATTCTATAATTATAAACAATATTTTTCTGTAGTTTTGTTGGCTCTGGTTAACAGCAACTACAGGTAAAATTGTAGACATTGGGGCTTATGGAAGAACTGGAGACTCTAGAGTCTTAAGTTCTTCCATTATGGGTCGGCGGCTGCGCAATAACCTGTTGGACCTACCACCACCACGTCAGCTACCAGGCTCAAATCAAGAAGCGGTGCCTTATGTCCTAGTGGGGGATGAAGCCTTCCAGTTGACCAGGCATGTCATGAGGCCATACCCGCGCAGAAACCTTGACCACCGGCACAGGATTTTTAATGTGCGCCTTTCACATGCCCGAAGACTGGTGGAGTGCGCCTTTGGCATTCTTTGTGCCAAATGGCGTGTCCTCCAGTCTGCCATTCAGCTGAATGAAGCCAACGTCAATGAGGTCATCAAAGCTTGTGTGGTCCTCCATAACTTCACTAGACTGCATGATTGCTCCTCATCTGATGTGACTGAAGGTGTGGTGGACAATGGGGATAGGCCTACGCCACATGTGCTCCCTTTACGGCGTCCTCTCTCAGTACTCAAAGTACGTGATGTGTTCACCCAGTATTTTGTTTCAGCTCATGGTTCTACTATATGGCAAGATCAGGCTGTATCTATGTTGTGATGTTCTTACAGTATGTGTGTGTATATAATTTTTTTTTGTTTGGTCTTCTCTGATTTGTGTTGTCTGTTTATATGTGATAAAGTTGACTTACTTATTCGAATGTCTAAAATAATTCAGGAAGAAGGCCAAAGATGCATTTTCAAAGGTTTTATAAATTAAAAAAATAGCTTACAATATGGTGTACCATATTTTTGTCATATGGCAGATATTACCCAGGCCATTTAGCCTTTTCTGTATATAACATTGTCATTTTTTTTACACACAAAGAGGTAGCAAGAAATTATAAATACCAACAAAAAAAATTACAAAACAATTAGCTATTTTATAACTGCTGGTAGCTTGGCGGAGGTGATGGCTGGAGGCCTTCATCTCTTTGTTGGGGGTTGGGGTGCCCAGCTTGACCATCACCCTGTTGGGGTGGATGATCTTGGCCCTGTGGGAAGATGTGGCCATGTTCCTGCAGCTGCGCACCAAAGAGACCATGAGGATACTGTCGATTATAATCCTGTGGCTGATTGTAGCCACGTCCATCATACCCCCCAATATGTCCATGTCGTCCAAACCCAGGTTGGGGCCAGCCTCCAACACCAGGTCTGTACAAGTGGCCATATTGGGCAGATTGGTTATGGGCTGCCATTTGGCCCTGTTGCGGCCAAGGTTGGTTTGGGGGGGAATGGGTGGAGGTGTAGGCACACGTGCTGGCGGACACTCAGATCCTAATTGAGCATGCACAGTTGGTTGTCGGACAAGGCGGAGATGGTTTACGGGGTGAGAGCTGCCACGTCTTAAGATACTCAAACAACTCATATGGGTCATTGGGGTGTGTGCATGCATCAATTAGGATCTGAATGGATCCGCGCACACGTAGCCTCACCTCACGGGGTAGGGGACGGAGGTACAGGGCCAGGCTTCGGGAATATGCCTCTTGACCCTCATCTTGGGCAGCCCTGGACAGGTAATTTAGGACACCTGTGTCTACATGCCTCCGGGTATCAGAGGCAGTGTTGTCCCTTCTCTGTCTCCCATGGCGGCCTATAGCTGCAGGCTGGGGGGACCCCTCAACACGGCAAGTAGGGCTGCTGCTGTTGCCAGGGTCTTCTAAGTTGCTGGCTGCTGGTGGCTCTGCTGGGTCTGGACCAGGTGCAGAACCTAATGCTGGGCCTGATGCTGGTGGAGCTTGGGGGATGCAAATGCTCTGGTCAGAAGATGGGCCAGCCACCTCTTCACATCCCCCGTCCGGGTCTATAATGGGCTCAGTATCCAACCCTGTCTCCCTCTCTGTGAGGTTGGACTGAGATCTGTTAGGAAATGTACAAAAAAACAAAGCTCTGACCCTAAAAAGCATATGTGTCATGTGGTGTGATGTCTGTACTTACAGTCTGAGATCCAGACTGGGTGCCAAAAATGCCAAGCAGTCAAAATAGATGTATTTCCGCTTGGTCGGTGCTGCTGCCCCACTCTTGGTCCTCTGCTGTCTTTCCCGCCGTTACTGGTCGCAGATGCTGCGCCAGCGTCTCATCACATCCTCAACTGCAATGTGAAGTGAAAAGGGACTGTAACCTTTGGGAATTGTGCCAAGCAATGTTCCTAACATTTCACATAGTCATGTGGCCTAGTAGGGGGTGGTTTTGATGTAAATTTTTCTTTAGCAAACAGGGATACCTAATGTCAGGAACACCGCACTGCACTTGCTCACTGAGCCAGTGCGCGTGTCCTGAGTACAAAAATTGTGCACAAAGATACCTGTGGAGCGGGGCAGCAGTGGTGATGAAGCATACTCCAGGCTCACAGGACCTGAAGCATGTGACTGCTGAGGGCGTGGTCTAAACTACAGAGAGCTAGGAGCTGAGGAAAACCCTAAAAGGGTAACTACTGGACAATGTTAACAAGGGGCACAGACAGAGACAGAAACCAGATCAAGCCGAGGTCAAAGCACGACAGTACCAAAGGGTTAGACAGAATGGATAGTCAGGACGTAGCAATAGATCAGAAACCAGAACGGGCAATAGACGGTACAATAGGGACAAACTAATGGAGTAACGATAGCCAAGCCAGGAGGTCAGAACCGGAGAAGACAATAGTACCAAAATGAGAGACGGAGTACAGCGTGAGGGGACAGACCGGTTCATACATGGGAAGCAAACAAGCAATGCAGTATACACGCACACGAGGGGGGTCAGATACACAGCCAGAACAACAGTATAGCTGACAGAGAACCCTGGTAAAGAGTGAGTATAAATACCCCTCCCAGATCCAGAAAGAGGCCACGTACACTTAACCCTGTGAGTGCAGGGCAAGAACCCTTTTCAAACCATGACAGTACCCTGTTGTGAGTTCATTCTCCCCTTCACCTTTGATGTCTGATGAACTCCCTCTGCTGGTGAAGAGAGTTAGTGAAATTGATTGGGATGGGAAGAACCTGTCATCTGAACAGGTGGAGTGTGATTGGACATCTGGAATTTCTGAGTGGATATAAGGCAGCCGACACCCTGCAGGGCTGCTGGTGATCCTTTCTGCTCTGAGCTCTTGCATCCAGTTTAGTTCCTGTCTACTAAAAGCTAAGTTTTTGCCCTGCTATTATTCCATGAGATTTTGTCTGGTTTCCTTAGTGTTTGTATTCAGCCAGTCCTGGTTGGGACTGGCTGAATTCCATTTTTGTCTCTGATCAGTTGATCTCTTTGCTCTGTTTTCAGAATATACCTGAGTGCTGATATAGTGATTTTGAAGGCTAGCGACTTCAGGGCCTTTTTCCCTATCAGACGGTTGGGACATTTTTGGTAGGGTTTTTTGCGGATTGCAGCCAGCATCTTTTCTGTCCTGTCCTATCTAGTTAGTTGGGCCCCATCGTTTGCTCAGCCTGTCTTTCTGTCTGTGTTTGTGTTTTCATCTGTATTTCACCGACAATACATGTTGGGGGCTGTCTATTGCTTTGGGGTCTGCTCTGGGGCAGTTTAGATTTCCCCTTTCCTTCTTTGGGCTTATGTAGCTCTCCGGCTGTGACGAGGGGTCTAGGGCACCGTAGGAACCCCCCACGGCTACTGTTAGTTGTGGTGTATAGGATCAGGGGTCTGCAATCCCCAGTTTAAGGTTGGTGATATGGTTTGGTTAACGCTATGAAGGTGGCTTCTCCTAAGTTTAAGCCTAGATTTATTGGACCTTACAAGATTTTGGAGATTATTAATCCGGTCTCTTTTCGTTTGGCTCTTCCTGTCACATTTAAAATCCATAATGTGTTTCATAAGTCCTTGTTGAAGAGGTTTGTTGAACCAGTTGTTCCTGGGGTGGCACCTCTGGACCCTGTATTAGTTGAAGGTAACATGGAATATGAGGTAGAGAAGATACTGGATTCCCATCTGGCTAGACAGAGACTCCAGTATTTGGTTAAGTGGAAGGGTTATGGTCAGGAGGATAATTCCTGGGTCTCTGCCTCTGATTTTCATGCCAAAAGATTGGTTTGTGCCTTTCATCGGGCTCACCCTGATCGCCCTGGTGGCGTGGATGAGGGTTCGGTGACCCCTCCTCAAGGGGGAGGTACTGTTGTCAGTTCATTTTCCCCTTCACCATTGAGGTCTGATGAACTCCCTCTTCTGGTGAAGGAAGGTAGTGAGGCTGATTACCAAGCACCTGAGCAGGATGATGATGACTGGGTGACTGGAATTGCTGACTGGATATAAGGCAGCCGACGCCCTTCTGCCTGGCTGGTGATTTCTTTGAGGGATTCTAGGAGACCAGTCTGATTCCTGCTCCTCAAAAGCTAAGTTTTCTACTCTGCATTTTGCATTTTTGTTTTGGTTTTGTTTTGCCTTGTTTTTCTGGATTTCTGCCATTCCCGGCTGGGGTGAGCTGAATTCCTTTTTGCTCTGTCTTCAGAAAATACCTGAGTACTGATAAAGTCTTTTTGAAGCCTAGCGTCATCAGGGCTTTTTTCCCTATCAGTCTGTTGGCTCTTGTTTTGATAGGGTTTTGGCGGATTGCAGACAGCAGCTTTTCTATCCTGTCCTATTTAGTTAGCTTGGGCCCCATCATTTGCTCAGCCTATCTTTCTATCTGTGTGAGCGTTTTTTCATCTTGCTTCACCGTCATTATATGTTGGGGGCTGCCTATTGCTTTGGGGTCTGCTCTGGGGCAGTTTAGATTTCCCTTTCTGTCTTTAGGCTATTTAGTTCTCCGGCTGTGATCGAGGGGTCTAGGGCACCGTAGGAACCCCCCACGGCTACTGCTAGTTGTTGTTGATAGGTTCAGGGGTCTGCAATCCGATAGCTGCCAACTTCTCAGGTTTTCTGGACTTAGCTAGTATTTCTGTTTTTGCCTCCTATGGTGACTCATTCATAACATATTTCCCTATCAGACGGTTGGGACATTTTTGGTAGGGTTTTTTGCGGATTGCAGCCAGCATCTTTTCTGTCCTGTCCTATCTAGTTAGTTGGGCCCCATCGTTTGCTCAGCCTGTCTTTCTGTCTGTGTTTGTGTTTTCATCTGTATTTCACCGACAATACATGTTGGGGGCTGTCTATTGCTTTGGGGTCTGCTCTGGGGCAGTTTAGATTTGCCCTTTCCATCTTTAGGCTTATGTAGTTCTCCGGCTGTGACGAGGGGTCTAGGGCACCGTAGGAACCCCCCACGGCTACTATTAGTTGTGGTGTATAGGATCAGGGGTCTGCAATCCGATAGCTACCAACCTCTCCGGTTTTCTGGACTTAGCTTGTATTTTTGTTTTCTCCTCCTCCGGTGACTCATTCATAACAGAATCACCAGCCATACTGCAGATTCTAGGGTACTCAATAGCAGGAAAGAATTGTAAAAAAAGAAAAAAAAAAGGGTCAGAATTTTTTTTTTGTGTATATTTTTTCCTCTATTTCTCTGAGGCCGTAGGGGGAATTTTCTCTCAATGGAGATTAAGCAATTGTCTGATTGTGTGGAGCAGCTTACTGCTGAAGTGCAGGGAATTTCCACCTATCTTGCTCATTCACATGCTGCTGAACCAAAGATCCCTGCTCCTGATGTGTTTTTTGGGGATCGGTCTAAATTTCTGAATTTTAAGAATAATTGTAAATTATTTTTTGCCTTGAAGCCTAACTCATCGGGGAGCTCCGCTCAGCAGGTTAAAATTGTCATCTCTTTGCTGCGCAGCGTTTTCTTTGAAACCTGGGGTTGTTGTATGATGAACCTAATGCTATTGATCAGGCTGAAAAGGCCCTGTTGGCATTGAGCCAGGGTCAGGATTCTGCAGAGTTGTACTGTCAAAAATTCCGAAAGTGGGCGGGCGTCTTTGCCTCCTCATAGGAGTTATGACTGTGCAATTGAGCTGAGCCCTGGGTGTAAATTTCCCAAGGGTCGACTTTTCAATTTATCTGTACCCGAGCACGAGGCTATGCGATCCTATATTAAGGAGTCGTTGGAGAAGGGTCATATTAGACCATCCTCTTCACCCTTAGGTGCTGGTTTTTTTTGTGGCCAAGAAAGATGGTTCATTAAGGCCTTGTATTGACTATCGTTCCCTCAACAAAATTACTGTTAAATATCAGTATCCGTTACCCCTGATTTCTGATCTATTCTCCAGAGTTAAAGGTGCTTGTTGGTTTACCAAGCTTGACCTCAGGGGGCGTATAATCTTATTCGCATTAAGCAGGGGGATGAATGGAAGACGGCATTTAATACTCCGGAGGGACATTTTGAGTACCTGGTGATGCCTTTTGGGCTCACTATTGCCCCTTCTGTCTTCCAGTGCTTCATGAATGATATTTTCCGAGACTTTGTGGATAAATTTTTGATAATCTATCTGGATGATATTTTGATCTTTTCTAAGGATTGGGACTCTCATGTGGAACATGTTCGGACTGTGTTCCGGATTTTGAGGGAGAATTCCCTGTATGTCAAGGGATCGAAATGCCTTTTTGGTGTACAGAGGATTTCATTTTTGGGATATATTTTGTCTCCGTCAACTATTGAAATGGACCCGGCCAAGGTACAGGCCATTTATGAGTGGGTTCAGCCCATTTCTTCTGAAGGCCCTCCAGAAGTTTTTGGGTTTTACTAATTTTTATCGTAAATTTATAGCTAATTTTTCTGGTATTCCCAAACCATTGACTGATTTGACTAAGAAGGGAGCTGATGTGCTGAATTGGTCTCCGGAGGCTGTTTCTTCCTTTCAGGAGCTGAAGCGAAGGTTCACTTCTGCTCCGGTTTTGCGGCAACCTGATGTCTCACTCCCGTTTCAGGTAGAGGTGTCACGGTCCCCGATCCCCCTGTCACGCTCCCAGCCCTGCGCCCCCGTGCGCGCAGCGATACTCACCTCGTCCGGCAGCCGCGCTCCCTCCAGCAGCCTCGCTTCCTCCAGCCCCGGCGTCGGCCTCTCCCTTCCTCCGGCCCACGGCTGGTGTGTCA
Source organism: Dendrobates tinctorius (assembly GCF_039654945.1). Taxonomy (NCBI): domain Eukaryota; kingdom Metazoa; phylum Chordata; class Amphibia; order Anura; family Dendrobatidae; genus Dendrobates; species Dendrobates tinctorius. Next base: position 39,959,604 of record NW_027361770.1, on the reverse strand, counting down.
CCGCGGGTCCCGCGCATGCGCAGTAGGTCGCGGCCGGTCCTCCGCCGCTAAGCTGGGTTCCAGCGGTGCCCTGCCCCAATTGCACCGCCGGACCAATGGGGGCTCAGCAGCAGCCATATCAGGCCGCCCTCCCTTAGTGGAGGCGCCTGACCGTGGTTGTTTTCCTTCTGCGCCTCAGGCCCTGTGTACTCCGCTGGAATCCGGCTCGCTGCCTAACCTCTGTGCTTGCTTCCAGCCCTGCTCCAGTCCTGTGTCCGTGCCCGTACCTGTCCTGTGTCCGCGCCTGTTCCAGTCCTGTCTCCGTGCCTGCTCCAGTCCTGTGTCCGTGCCTGCTCCAGTCCTGTGTCCGTGCCTGCTCCAGTCCTGTCTCCGTGCCTGCTCCAGTCCTGTCTCCGTGCCTGTTCCAGTCCTGTCTCCGTGCCTGTTCCAGTCCTGTCTCCGTGCCTGCTCCAGTCCTGTGTCCTTGCCTGTTCAAGTCCTGTCTCCGTGCCTGCTCCAGTCCTGTCTCCGTGCCTGCTCCAGTCCTGTGTCCGTGCCTGTTCAAGTCCTGTGTCCGTGCCTGCTCCAGTCCTGTCTCCGTGCCTGCTCCAGTCCTGTCTCCGTGCCTGTTCCAGTCCAGTGTCCGTGCCTGTTCCAGTCCAGTGTCCGTGCCAGCTCCAGTCCTGTGTCCTTGCCTGTTCAAGTCCTGTGTCCGTGCCGGCTCCAGTCCTGTCTCCGTGCCTGCTCCAGTCCGGTAACCGTGCCTGTTCAAGTCCTGTGTCTGTTCCTGCTCACGCCCTGTGCACCATTCCGAGCCGCCCCTCTTGGTTCCGGCTGCCGTGGCATTCGAGTCTCTGGTCTTGCGCCTAACGATCCCTGTATAGGGGTCGGTCACACCAGGTTGCTCGTCCGGGGTCCCTCGGTGCCACGGTCCAGAGGGTCCACTCCAGGGTATTCCTCCTCACAGTCTGTGGCGCTAACAGTACGGTCAGGCCATGGATCCCGCCGGTGCTGCCGCTCCCGGTCAAAAGGAGCTTCTCTTTTTACGGGAGAACCAGGGGCGCATTATGTCGGTCATGAAGGCCATGGAGTCCCGCTTGTCCGCTCTCCAGGCGGCCGATCTGGGGAATGCCGCACAGCTGGCCGGCCTCCAGCAGGAGTTGAGCCAGCAGCGGGACGCTCAGTCCCACATTTTGTCATATATGGCCTCGGTAGATAGCCGTCTGGGAGATCTCCAGTCCGCCGCTGCGGCCTCGGCCGCCATCCCCAGTCCCGCTCCGTTCCCCTCTCCTCGCCTTGCCAAACCACCCCGATACGCTGGGGACCCCAGACAGTGTAGAGGGTTCCTAAACCAGTGTGGCTTGCATTTTGAGCTTCAGCCTCATCAGTATCCTTCCGATCGGGCCAAGGTGGCCTTCATCATGTCCCATCTGGAGGGAGAGGCCTTATCTTGGTTAAATCCGCTCTGGGAGAGGGACGATCCTATTGTTTCTAACATCCCGCTCTTCTTGGACACCTTTCGTAAGGTGTTCGATGAGCCTGGACGGGTAGCCTCGCTTACCGAATCTCTTTTCAACCTACACCAGGGCTCCCTGACTGTTGGTCAATACGCCATTCGGTTCCGCACCATGTCCTCCGAATTGGGTTGAAATAACGCGGCATTGGTCGGGGCCTTTTGGCGTGGGTTGTCGGGCAGAATTAAGGACGAGTTGGCGGGGCGTGATACCCCCACCAACCTCGAGGACCTCATCTCCCTGGCCACTCGAATTGACCTCAGGTTCCAGGAGCGCGCCCGGGAAACGGCGAGGGATAGGAGGCCCATTAGGCCGGCCCAGATCGCTAGCCGGTCCTTTAATCCTCGTCCGCCTGGTCCTGGACATACTCCGCCCCCTGAGCCCATGCAGGTAGATCGGGTCCGGATGGCTGAGAGACGTCAGAGGGAGAGACGGGAGCAAGGGCTTTGTCTTTACTGTGGAGGGGCATCCCACTTCATCCTCTCTTGTCCTGAGAGACCGGGAAACTCTTCCACCTAGGCCAGGTAAGAGAGGCCTTCCTAGGTGATTATGATTCCTCTCAGGCCCTCACACTTTCCGTTCTTCTGCTTTCAGGGGGAGGCGTGGGTCCGAGGTGGCCTATGTGGATTCGGGCTCAGCAGGCAACTTCATCCGGCGTGAAGTGGTGGACAAATATCGGATTCCCGTGGTCTCCCTGAAGAACCCTCGGATTATCGCTTCCGTTGATGGCCGACCGTTGTTGGACTCCATCACCGCGGTCACAGAAGAGGTAATCTTGCAAGTCGGTGCCCTCCACCATGAAAAAGTAGCCTTCTATGTGCTGTCCGACTTGTCTCATGCCATTCTCCTCGGTCTCCCGTGGTTACGGACACACCAGCCGGTCCTCAACTGGTCGACCGGGGAGGTCTTGCGCTGGGGAGACCCGTGTCATGGTCGCTGTCTGAACCCCATTCAGCCAGTGGTTCCCGTTCGCCCACCTCAGGATCTCTCTGGGCTTCCTTCCGCCTATTGGGCTTATGCGGACGTTTTCGACAAGAAGGAGTCGGAGGTTCTTCCACCGCATCGAGCCTTCGACTGCCCGATTGAGCTTATCCCCGGTTCTACTCCTCCCAGGGGCAGGATCTACCCGCTGTCCCCTGCAGAATCCGCCGCCATGTCCGAATACGTCACGGAGAACCTTGCCAAGGGATTCATTCGGAAGTCTTCATCTCCTGCCGGCGCCGGGTTCTTTTTCGTTAAAAAGAAAGACGGTTCGCTGCGCCCATGTATCGATTATAGAGGATTGAACAACATCACTATCAAAAACCGGTACCCACTTCCTCTTATCCCGGAGTTGTTTGACCGTCTCAGGGGGGCACGCATCTTCTCCAAACTGGATCTCAGGGGGGCATACAACCTCATCCGCATCCGTGCCGGCGATGAATGGAAGACTGCCTTTAACACCCGTGACGGTCATTATGAGTACTTGGTGATGCCATTCGGTCTGTGCAATGCCCCGGCGGTGTTCCAGGAGTTCGTCAATGAAATCTTCCGAGACCTCCTGTACTCCTGTGTCGTAGTCTACCTGGATGACATTCTGGTCTTCTCCCCGGATCTTCCATCCCACAGGAGGACTGTCCGCCTTGTTCTTCGGCGTCTTCGAGAGAATCGTCTATATGCCAAGATGGAGAAGTGCCTGTTCGAACAGACCTCCCTGCCTTTTCTGGGCTACATCATCTCCGATGCCGGGCTTCAGATGGATCCCGAGAAACTCTCCGCCATTCTCAAGTGGCCTCGCCCCGCTGGCTTAAGAGCTATTCAACGTTTCTTGGGCTTCGCAAACTACTATCGGCAGTTCATTCCGCACTTCTCCTCGCTCTCCAGGCCGATCTCGGCCCTTACCCGAAAGGGGATCTCTGCCAACTCCTGGACACCTGAAGCCGAAGAGGCCTTCCAGTTGCTAAAACAAGCTTTTTCCACAGCTCCCGTATTGATCCGTCCTGAGAGCGGCAAGCCTTTCGTGCTGGAGGTGGACGCTTCCTCGACTGGCGCCGGGGCTGTCTTGTCCCAGAGGACCGGTTCGGGCCGCCTACGTCCTTGTGGCTTTTTCTCCAGAGCCTTTTCGCCGGCAGAGTGTAACTATTCGATTGGCGACCGTGAGCTTCTGGCCATGAAGTTGGCATTGGAGGAGTGGCGTCACCTTCTGGAAGGAGCAGTTCACCCTTTTATTGTTTACTCTGACCACAAAAATCTAGCCTACCTCCAGACCGCCCAGAGACTCAATCCTCGACAGGCTAGATGGTCTCTGTTTTTTGCCTGCTTTGATTTCGAGCTGCACTTCCGCCCTGGAGACAAGAACGCTAAAGCCGATGCTCTATCCAGAGTCTTTCAACCAACTGAATCTGGGGAGGAACCTTCCCATGTTATCGAGCCTACGAAGATAATCACAGTGGCTCCGTTGTCTCTGCTTTCTCCACCTCCGGGCAAGACTCTCGTACCAGAGGAAGTTAAGAGGAGAGTTCTTCTGTGGGGGCATTCCTCCAAACTGGCTGGTCATGCCGGAATTGGGAAGACCCTGGCCCTCATAACGCGGTATTATTGGTGGCCCACTCTCCGTCAAGATGTGGCAGACTTTGTCGCCTCCTGTTCCTCCTGTGCTAGGAATAAGACACCCCGTCGTCCTCCATTTGGCCTGCTGCTTCCCCTGCCGGTACCGAAGTCGCCTTGGGAGAATATCGCCATGGACTTTATCACGGATCTGCCTCGTTCGTCTGGCTGTACGGTGATTCTTGTGGTAGTGGACCGCTTTTCTAAAATGGCGCATTTCATTCCGCTAAGCGGCCTCCCTTCCGCACCCGGATTAGCCAAGATCTTCGTCCATCAGATTTTCAGACTACATGGTCTACCTGAACGAATTGTCTCTGATCGTGGGGTACAGTTTACGGCAAAATTTTGGAGAGCACTTTGCAAACTTCTGGATATTTCCTTGGATTTTTCTTCTGCCTATCATCCACAAACCAATGGGCAAGCGGAACGAACTAACCAGATCCTGACTGCATACCTTCGGCATTTTTCCAACGGCCACCAGGATAATTGGGCTGATCTGCTTCCTTGGGCGGAATTCGCCTACAACAATCATGCCGGCGAATCCTCTACTAAATCGCCCTTTTTTGTGGTATTCGGCAAACACCCTAACATACCTCTTCCTGTCGCTCCAACCTCTGAAGTACCGGCAGCCAACTCCTTGTTCCAGGAATTCTCTGAAATCTGGTCCGAGACCAACTCCACTCTCAAAAGGGCCAGTGAGCGAATGAAGAACCACGCAGACAAGAGGAGGCTGGACCCTCCACCGTTTCACATTGGGGATAAGGTCTGGCTCTCATCCAAGTACATTCGACTGAAACTACCCTCTTACAAGCTGGGTCCCCGGTACATAGGTCCTTTTGAGGTCCTGGATCGAGTCAATGAAGTCGCCTACAAATTGAGGTTGCCTGCTTCGCTCCGTATCCCGAACACCTTCCACGTCTCCCTCCTGAAACCTGTGGTCCTGAATCAATTCCATCCTTCACCCACTCCAGCTCCTCAGCCTGTGGACTCGGATGATACTTTCGAGGTGAGGGATATTCTCGCCATGAGGAGAGTTAGAGGGAGGACCTTTTTCCTTGTTGACTGGGAGGGGTTTGGTCCTGAGGAGAGATCCTGGGAGCCCCGGGAGAACATCAACGCCCCCCACATTCTCAGGAAATTTTTTGCCAACCGCAGCGTGGGGCGGCTTAAGGGGGGGTACTGTCACGGTCCCCGATCCCCCTGTCACGCTCCCAGCCCTGCTCCCCCGTGCGCGCAGCGATACTCACCTCGTCCGGCAGCCGCGCTCCCTCCAGCAGCCTCGCTTCCTCCAGCCCCGGCGTCGGCCTCTCCCTTCCTCTGGCCCACGGCTGGTGACGTCACCGCGGGTCCCGCGCATGCGCAGTAGGTCGCGGCCGGTCCTCCGCCGCTAAGCTGGGTTCCGGCGGTGCCCTGCCCCAATTGCACCGCCGGACCAATGGGGGCTCAGCAGCAGCCATATCAGGCCGCCCTCCCTTAGTGGAGGCGCCTGACCGTGGTTGTTTTCCTTCTGCGCCTCAGGCCCTGTGTACTCCGCTGGAATCCGGCTCGCTGCCTAACCTCTGTGCTTGCTTCCAGCCCTGCTCCAGTCCTGTGTCCGTGCCCGTACCTGTCCTGTGTCCGCGCCTGTTCCAGTCCTGTCTCCGTGCCTGCTCCAGTCCTGTCTCCGTGCCTGCTCCAGTCCTGTGTCCGTGCCTGCTCCAGTCCTGTGTCCGTGCCTGCTCCAGTCCTGTCTCCGTGCCTGCTCCAGTCCTGTCTCCGTGCCTGTTCCAGTCCTGTCTCCGTGCCTGTTCCAGTCCTGTCTCCGTGCCTGCTCCAGTCCTGTCTCCGTGCCTGCTCCAGTCCTGTCTCCGTGCCTGCTCCAGTCCTGTCTCCGTGCCTGCTCCAGTCCTGTGTCCGTGCCTGCTCCAGTCCTGTCTCCGTGCCTGCTCCAGTCCTGTCTCCGTGCCTGTTCCAGTCCAGTGTCCGTGCCTGTTCCAGTCCAGTGTCCGTGCCAGCTCCAGTCCTGTGTCCTTGCCTGTTCAAGTCCTGTGTCCGTGCCAGCTCCAGTCCTGTCTCCGTGCCTGCTCCAGTCCGGTAACCGTGCCTGTTCAAGTCCTGTGTCTGTTCCTGCTCACGCCCTGTGCACCATTCCGAGCCGCCCCTCTTGGTTCTGGCTGCCGTGGCATTCGAGTCTCTGGTCTTGCGCCTAACGATCCCTGTATAGGGGTCGGTCACACCAGGTTGCTCGTCTGGGGTCCCTCGGTGCCACGGTCCAGAGGGTCCACTCCAGGGTATTCCTCCTCACAGTCTGTGGCGCTAACAAGAGGTGGATGCTTCTGAGATTGGTGCAGGAGCTGTTTTGTCCCAAAAAGATCCTGTAACATCTAAAATGAATCCCTGTGCTTTCTTTTCCCGAACGTTCTCCCCATCCGAACGTAACTATGATGTGGGGAATCGGGAACTGTTAGCCATGAAATGGGCATTTGAGGAGTGGACACATTGGTTGGAGGGAGCTAAACATCAAGTCGTGGTCCTTACTGACCACAAGAACCCTGATTGTAGCATGGAACGCCAACAATTAGAAGCGGAGATCGCCGAACTGACCTCCCGTCTGCAGCTGAGGCAGAAGGCCCTGGCAGAGCTGAGGCAGCAGCGCGCCCCGGCTGGGCCTACACCAGCGGCACCCGTCAAACCGGTTCCGGCTATCGCTGCACTGGACTGTCCTCCGGCAGCGTTAATATTCACATCCACGCTGTCCGTGCAGCTGAGTGCCGCTGGCCAGAAGAGAATATCGGAGGACCCGGGAGTTAAGACCGTGCTCCCGCCCGGACCTGTCGCAGCCGCGCAGGTCCCAAGTGAAGCCCCCGCGGACCCGGAGCCGCCACCTACTCCACCAATGCCAGCACCCGGACCCACCATTCTGGAAGATGTCCCCGCAACGCCCCTCCGCTTCGGGCCTGAAATGGAACCGGAGCACTGCCAGGAGGTCCCAGGTAGGGCTGCAGGCCCTGCACATAGGAAGGCCCTGGGGTGCGCGCCCGTAGTGGCAGCGGGACAGGTCATGTTGGACCTCATCTGGGACCGGGATGCTAGCCCCAAGGGGGAGACACCTGAACCCCTTACGGTGGTACCGCGAGCCCCACTGGGTGAGAGCAGGTCCCGGGAGGAGAAAGAGAAGACCGAGGCTCATTGCCGGGCTACGTTACGGCAGCTGGCAGCCGAATATAGGGAGCGGGAGCAACGGAAGATGTCGGTGCTGGGCCGTGATATAAACCAGAAAGAGAGGGCCCGTGCTGGTCAACTTGGTCCCCGGGATGCAGCCGGTTGGGGACAGGTCCTGAATGTGAATCGGGAGAGGGGTTTTGGCTTTATCGCGGACCCCAAACGGATCAGTGACCTGTTCTTCAACCGGCGGGACGTGGAGCCCCATCTAAGACGGGGGGCACCCAGACAGGGACCTGCAGCCCGGGGAGTATGTGACGTTAACTCGGAATGAAGGACTAAGGGGGTGGTATGCCCTGAACATCCGCCGCATCTCCAAAGAATTTATCCACCGATACCTGCCGAGCTCACCAGTTGCTGCCCCTCCACCTACAGCTACCAATCAGACGGTTCCTGTACTGGTTACGGAGAAACCAGCTGACCCAGTACCTGCACCTATCCGGCAGCCCAAGTTGAAGTTTACAGATTTGACACCCTGGGAAGAGGAGTACCTGAAAATCGCCCATGATTACCTAGAGTCTGGTAGCGGTCACAGTTCGGTTTCGAGAACCCCAGGAGGAGACCACCATTAAAAGATTTTGTGTTATTTTTCAAATCTCGTTACCCAGGAGGGTTTTTTGCACCAGTTGTGCCTTTTTACTATTTTTCATTTTGTTGCCCAGTTTTGATTGGCAGCGGTATTTTTGAAATGGAACTAAGGAGATCATAGACGCTGATTGATCCGAACTCATATTGTAAATAGTTTGCACCTTTCTTGGTTTTACATAAAGGAACACTTTGTGAAGATAGTGTTTTACAGATATAGACACTTTGCGAAGATGATGTTTTTGAATGGACACTTTTCGAAGAATGATGTCTACCTCAAAGGACACTGCAAGAGATCCTGGCTGGGAGCAGTGTCCAGCACTTACAAGAATGTTTGTAATGTTTTATTGAAAGAGTATTAGATAATGTGTTTTATAAGAAAGTTGATATTTGAGAAATGGCTTTTATGTAGCTAGAGTTAGGAATGTCTGATGTAGAGATGAGCAATGTGGATGAATAATTGATAGATACAGGTGACAGGCCAAGTATGTGAGGTCAGTGTCTTGCGTCTAGTAGAATGAGAAAGAAAAGAAAAATGAGAATAAAGTGACGGAAAAGAGAGAAAAGTAATAAAGAAATGTGTTACAGAGAATAGCACTTTGAGAGTAAGAATTGCACTTAGATATTTGAACTGTTTAACATAGAATTTTTGATAGGATTGTTGGTAACGTTTAAGATGAGTACCTCCTATATTAGGAAGCTTAGAGTAAGAAAAGTTATTTATGCAATATAAAATTTTTGTATGTTTCTCTGCTGTATGCTTTGTTTTCTTGCAGCCCGCGGACATGCTGTGTTTAACGGGGGGGAGTGTGGCGCCCCTGAGGCTCGGTCGCCACAGAGGTACTGCACCTTCTCCTAAGGTGTAGTGCCCCACCATCCAGGTAAGGTGGGAACTCCCTGCCACACTCCAACACCTGCATCCCACACACAGGATAGTTCAGCAGGGGCACCTAGCAGCTTCAGGCTGGGGGTAGCAGAGCACCCTTCGTGGAACCCTGCTTCGTAACACGAGATGTGCTGGGAGGTGGGTGGAGTTAGTATAAAAAGAATGGGAAAGATAGAATTACAGGTCAGTCCCTTAGGGGGGCCGTCAGAGAGAGTTAGGTCAGTCGGGAAGGAAGCCACTCAGACAGGAGTGAGGGTCTCTGGAAGAAAGAAAGAGAAGAAAGAGTGCTGCAGCTGCCTCAGTGACCTGAGCCAGCTGGCATGGGAAAGAGAGAGAGAGAGAGAGACGTAGAACTGTAACCTGCATTTCCATAAGAGAGAGAAAGACAAGTACGGAACGAAGTGGAAGGAGAACAGAGAGGAGGAGTGGGTTGGATAGGAACCCTGCCTATAGGTTCTCAACGCATGGCCAGGGCCCGGTCCCCGAGGTTGTATGGGCACTTATGGTTCTGCAGCAGACACCGGTGGAGTAGGTGGCTGTAAATGCACTACTCCCATCCAAGACTTGGGACACAACAGCGAAACGGATAGAGAGCCGGGATTCAGGAGAAGGGAGTCCCCGAAGCAGGCTACAGCTGTTTGTCATACAAGTGAGAGAGTTGTTAGGAACATATGACAGGAGGAACTTCAGAGAACCACGGTGCTGGAGCTCTTCACACCAATAGGCGCTATAGAGGAGTCGTTCAGCAAAGGCACATGTTGGAGGGGTGCTGGCGGGGAGAGCCCTATCTTGCCTGGAGGTTGGCTGGGCCTCTGTCCCGGAGGACATGGTACCAAAGCGGGCACCTGTGTGCACTACGAACTGTGAGTAAAGCTTTGAAACTGCAAGCCCTGGTGTCCTCCATTCATTCCCGCATCAGCACCGCTACATTGGGGGTATCAACATCTACACCATTCTGTGCCCCTACTCCTCCATCGCACCTATACACTGCCCTGGGACTACAGCTCCACCTGTGGGGAGCTACACCATCTTAGCTGCATCACACCATCAGTCCCAGTGGATCTGCAAGCAGCGTTGGCTTACCATCTTACTTGCCAAATACCACGGGTGGCGACACGAACTTTACATTACAACCAAACACCACCGCCCTTGATATTGGGGCACAGGGCCACGGACCGGGTCACCGCTGCTGTGACACCTCAACCCCCTGACACCGGCCCGGTACCGAGTACCCCACAGCTCTGGGTGAAGCCAGCGGGGGCGACCCCGTAACGCGGGGAGAGATACAAAGTGGGCTTGTTTTGAAACCCTATCCACCATCACCCATATCACCAAGTTGCACCTGGAAGCAGGAAGATTTGTGATAAAATCCATGGACAAATGTGTCCATGGTCTATCCAGAATTGGCAAAGGCACCAACTCCCCGGCCGGCCGGACCTGAGAACTTTTAGAACGAGCGCACACCCCACATGCAGTCACAAACTTTTTAATATCTGTTACCATAGAGAGCCACCAGAAACCCCTCGCAATTGCTCCCCGGGTAGCTGCAATCCTAGGATGAGCACTCAACATAGAATCGTGAAATTCCTGCCTAAGTCCGAGACGGAAACGTTCTGGTACAAACAATTTACCCGGGGATTTACCACCCGGAGCCCGAGCCTGGGCCTCCAAAATCCCTCTCTGTAACTCAGATGAGATTTCGGCCACCACTACTCCTGGCTGAAGAATGGAGGAGGGAGGTTCTGGAGGGGACACCGAATAAAAGCTTCGGGATAAGGCATCAGCCTTGATGTTTTTAGATCCCGGGCGGAATGTGATGGTAAACTGAAATCGAGAAAAAAAAAGCGCCTATCGAGCCTGTCTGGGGGTCAATCTCTTGGCAGACTCGATACAGGCCAAATTTTTGTGATCAGTGATGACTGTAATGGGATGAATGGCCCCCTCCAGGAAATGCCTCCATTCTTCAAAAGCCAACTTTACCGCCAACAACTCTCTATTGCCGACATTGTAATTTCTCTCGGCAGAGGAAAATTTTTTAGAGAAGCAGGCGCAAGGCCTCAGATTAGTAAGGGTAGGAGGGCCCTGAGACAAAACTGCCCCCACCCCTACATCCGAGGCGTCAACGTCCACGACAAAAGGTCTTGACGGGTCAGGTTGTACCAATACAGGGGCTGAAGAAAAGCACTTTTTTAATGTCATGAAATAATTTTTTGCAGCTACAGACCAATTTTTTACATCAGCTCTCTTGAGAGTGAGGTCCGTTAGAGGCTTTACCACCTGCGAGAAGCCCTTAATTTCCTATAAAAGTTAGCGAAGCCCAAAAATCGCTGCAACCCTTTCAAGTCATGAGGCTGCACCCAATCCGTAACAGCCTGGACCTTCTTAGGATCCATGCGGAACCCCTCCTCTGACACAATCAAACCCAGAAAGGATACTTCTTGCATGAAAAATGAGCATTTTTCCAACTTGGCATACAAATGATTCTCCCTCAGTCTCATGAGAACCATCCGCAAATGGTGCAAGTTAGATTGACTGTTCACCGAGTACACCAGAATGTCATCCAAATAGATAACCACAAAACGACTAATTAAATTAGAGAAAATTACATTAATAAAATTCTGTAAAACAGCAGGAGCGTTGGTGAGACCAAAGGGCACAACCAAGTTTTCGAACAGCCCTTCAGTCGTCAGGAATGCTGTTTTCCATTCGTCCCCTTCCCGGACTCTTATAAGGTTATATGCCCCACGTAAATCCAGTTTAGAGAACAACTTGGCCCCGGTGAGTTGGTTACATAGATCAGGAATTAGGGGGAGAGGGTATGTATTTTTCATAGTAATTTTGTTTAATTCCCGAAAGTCGAGGCACGGCCGCAAACCACCATCTTTTTTCTTAACAAAAAAGAAGCCCGCCGCCACAGGTGAAACAGAAGGCCTAATATGCCCCTTACGGAGACTCTCGGTAATGTATTCCTTCATGGCTAGACGTTCGGGCCCGGACAAATTGAACAGGCGAGCCTTAGGTAACTTGGCTCCAGGGACTAGATTAATGGCACAATCAAAGGGTCTATGTGGTGGTAGCGCCTCAGCCTCACTTTCGGAAAATATGTCTTCAAAATCTTTCAGGTACTCCGGAATACCTTCCAGATCGACAGACGACACTGACACAGATTTTACTGGGGTGACAAGAGTTCTCAAGTTACTGTCATGATCCAGGACGGTATTTCGCTTTGACCCGTCCTGGTAATACTATGGGTTAATTGTGCTGCCTCTCTCTGGCAGCAGGAGGCTATTTAGTGCTCACTGGACCTGGGTCCGGTGTCAGTTATACTCCTGCCCTCGGCTGAGTTAAGTGACCTATTGTATACGTGTGCCTTGTGCCTGATATCTTGCTTGCTTGTGTGGTTTTGATTTGGTTCTGTCCCTGTTACGAGTTCTGCCTGACCCTCTTGTACTGCGCTACCTCTCGTGTATGACTCTCTGCTTGTGACCCGACTCCTCTCTGCTCGTCCACTTGGTACCACGTCGCCCTCTTGTGTATGACCTTTGGCTCTGTCTGACTACCCGTCTGTTTGTCCCTCCTGTACCTCGTTTTCCCGTACTGCTGTGACCTCGGTTTTGCCTGACTCTGAGTTGTTGTATGGTGTCCTGTCCTATCTGAATACAGGACGCTAAGCCCCGCCCCCTTGCAGTCACATGACCATAGGTCCCGTGCAAGCTTACTCATTTTCAGTGTCCGCAGGTCCTATGCCTCTTTACTTTCCAGCGCTGACTGGACCCTGACACTATTAGCCTGAAGCACGCATGGTCACCTCTGCTGCCCTGCTCCCCAGGTAACTTTCAGCACTGCTTCTGTACTCAGGACACGCGCACTGGCTCTATGAGCAAGTGCAGTGCGGTGTCTCTGACATTATAACTGACCAATACCATTTTTTTTTCTCTGCTCCCATTCACCTGTGTGTGATGGATCCTATGCATGCTCTTTCTGAGCAGGTTAAGCATCTGACGCAGATGTCTCAGAAACTCTTTGGAGAACAAAGAGTCCTGGCTCAGTCTCAGCAGCTGATCGCTGACACTGTGCAGGGGGTTCTTTCATTGGGGGCTCGGGATGTTACATTAATTTCCCCTGAGTCTCCAGTGAAGTTACCAGATACCTTTTCTGGAGATAAAAATGAGGGCTGTAAGCTTTTTTTTTTCCTTAAGACCACACTCTTCTGGGGATGAAAGTCAGAGAGTGGGGGTCATTTTGTCTCTGTTAAGGGGAGCCCCCCAAGCCTGGGCTTTCTCCCTTCCTACCACGGCCCCTGAGCGTATGACTGTGGATGCATTTTTTGAGGCCCTGGGACATATTTATGATGAGCCTGATCGGGTGCGTATGGCTGAGGACAGGCTGATGAATGTTTGCCAGGGGAAACACTCAGCCGAGTGGTTTTGCTCAGAGTTCAGACGCTGGGCTGCTGAGGTCTGCTGGAACGACGCCGCTCTCCGGGGGTTGTTCCGTAGAGGCCTGTCTGAGTATCTGAAAGACGCCTTGGCTCTCCACCCCCCACCTGATGCCCTGGAGGAAGCTATGACACAGGCCGTCCGAATGGATCGCAGGTTACGGGCAAGGGGAGTGATACAAACCGAGACATCATTATTCTCCCAAGGAAGCGGAGCCAGTTCTTCATTGAAAATCACGGAGATGGGAACCATCAACCTTAAGGAGGAAGAAAGGAGACAACGGCACGTGAGAAAATGCTGTGTTCACAGTGGCGAGTCTGGTCATGGGAAAAAGGATTGCCCCTCCCGGCCACTAACCAACAAGCGACTGAGCCCGGGTGATTATCGTGGAGGTCACCCAGGCTCTCAGGTACCCTTTTCTGCATTTTCTAAAATGTAATTTCAAGTGGAACTTTGTTGTGGGGGTGTCTCCACATCCACTTCTGCCTTCATGGATTGCGGTTCATCATTGAACTTTATTGACTCTGACTTGGTGGCCAGGTGTAAGTTAGGGACAGTTAGGTTGGAGACTCCGATTCACCTTGTTGCTATTGACAAAACACCACTGGTTAAGAATGACATTATGTTTTGTACTGAAGAGTTTCTCCTTAAAGTGAGTTCCTTACATCAGGAACGTATTTCATGTTTTGTAATGAACAAACTGCCTGCGGGACTGGTGTTGGGGTTCCCCTGGTTACAGCTGCATAATCCTGTGATTAATTGGGAATCTCGGGATATTGTTAAATGGGGTCCCTATTGCTCTGAGAAATGTCTTGTTTCTGTGTCTGTGTCGTCCGTGGGTCTAGAAGGCATTCCGGAGTGCCTGATAGATTATACTGACGTTTTCTCCAAAAAAGAGGCTGAGGTTTTACCACCACACCGCCCATTTGATTGTGCCATTGACCTGGTTCCAGGTGCTAAATTGCCCAAAGCCCGCCTGTATAACCTCTCGGGTCCGGAACGGGCTGCGATGAAGGAATATATTTCCGAGAGCCTCCGTAAGGGACATATTCGTCCTTCTGTTTCTCCTGTGGCGGCAGGGTTCTTTTTTGTAAAAAAAAAAAGACGGTGGTTTGCGCCCATGCCTCGATTTTCGTGAGTTAAATAAAATAACTGTGAGGAATACTTATCCCCTTCCACTTATTCCTGATTTATACAATCAGTTGTCCGGAGCTAAGTGGTTTTCGAAATTAGATCTACGGGGAGCGTATAACCTTATCCGAGTCCGGGACGGAGATGAATGGAAGACCGCTTTTCTCACTACTGAAGGGTTGTTTGAAAATTTGGTCATGCCTTTCGGCCTGACCAACGCTCCAGCGGTCCTCCAAAATTTCATAAATCATGTGTTCTCCGATTTGACTGGACGTTTTATGGTGGTGTATTTGGATGACATTTTAATCTACTCGCCTGATAAACAGACTCACATTGGTCATGTTCGGGCAGTTCTCCAAAGGCTCAGGGAGAACTGTCTGTTTGCTAAACTTGAAAAATGTTTATTTTTTGTTCAGGAACTGTCCTTTCTGGGGTTCATCGTGTCTGCTGAAGGGTATCGCATGGATCCTAATAAGGTGCAGGCCATTCTCGAGTGGGTTCAACCGTGTGATTTGAAGGGTCTGCAACGGTTCCTAGGGTTCGCTAATTATTTATCGGAAATTTATAAGGGGGTTTTCACAGGTGGTTAAACCCCTGACAGACATGACTCAAAAGGGGGCCGATATCAAGAATTGGTCAACCGCAGCGGTAGCGGCATTTCAGTTTTTGAAAAAATGTTTCATGTCGGCCCCGGTTCTTATCCAACCGGACCCCTCTGAACCATTTATTGTTGAGGTAGACGCCTCAGAGGTGGGGGTGGGGGCGGTATGTCCCAGGGACCCGCCACTTTGACCAATTTAAGACCTTGCGCCTTTTTCTCAAAGAAGTTCTCCCCTGCGGAGAGAAACTGTGATGTGGGGAATCGGGAACTTCTGGCCGTAAAATTGGTTTTTGCAGAATGGAGGCATTTTTTGGAGGGGGCTGTTCATCCTATAACGGTAATCACGGACCACAAAAACCTAGCTTACATTGAGTCAGCTAAAAGGTTGACTCTCAGACAGGCTAGATGGTCACTTTTTTTTTCCCGATTCAACTTCTCGATCACTTTTCGGCCAGGATCCAAGAATATCAGAGCGGATGCGTTGTCACGCAGTCTTGATCCGGTGTCCCCCCCGGAACCTCCATCCTCCATTCTTCAGCCTGGGGTGGTGGTGGCAGAGGTTTCTAATGTGTTGGAACGGGAGATTCGAGAAGCCCAGGCTCTTGCACCTCCAGCTAAGCCGGTGGATAAACTTTTTGTGCCAGCTCAGTTTCGTCTCAAGGTCCTCCAGGAGTTCCATGACTCAGTTCTGGGTGGACATCCAGGGATCTCAGCGACCCGTAAGGCCGTTGCTAGAATATTCTGGTGGTCTTCTTTAGCCTCTGATGTTGGGGAGTATGTGTCTGCGTGTGAGGTTTGTGCCCGTGCGAAAACTCCCCATAACCGGCCGGCCGGGGAATTGGTACCACTGCCAATTCCTGAGAGACCATGGACTCATCTGTCCATGGATTTCATCACCAACCTTCCCCCTTCCAAGGGTAATACCGTGGTCTGGGTCATAGTGGACAGGTTTAGTAAGCAGGCACATTTTGTACCTTTGACAGCTCTACCTAATGCGGAAACATTGTCCAGATTGTTTGTGGAGCATGTGGTGCGGTTGCATGGGGTACCCCTGAATGTGGTGTCTGATAGGGGAGTGCAATTTGTGTCCAGATTTTGGAGAGCCTTTTGTAGGAGGTTGGGTATTGGTCTTTCCTTTTCATCCGCCTACCATCCAGAGACTAATGGGCAGACTGAGCGGACAAATCAGTCTCTGGAGCAAATTCTGCGTTGTTTGACCTCAGCCCGACAGGATGATTGGTGTTCTGTGTTACCATTGGCTGAGTTTGCATTTAACAACCGCACTAACCAGTCTACGGGTACATCTCCTTTTTTTTGCAATTATGGGTTTCATCCTCATTTTGGAGAATTTTCCCGCTTGAATTCTGGGTGTCCTGGGGCGGACGAGACGATCCAGCGGTTGGGGGAGGTATGGCGGGAGGTCCAGAATAACATTACGAAGGCCCAGGACAAATTTAAATTTTTTTGCGGACAAAAAACGATCCGTGGGTCCAGTGTTTCAGGTCGGAGATAAGGTATGGTTATCCACCAAAAATATAAGGCTCAAGGTCCCCTCTGCGAAGCTTGGACCTAAGTTTATAGGTCCCTATGTAATTACCGAAGCCGTTAACCCGGTGGCTTTTCGGTTGAGTCTTCCGCCATCTTTAAGGATCCCTAATGTTTTCCATAAGGCCCTTTTGAAACCTGTGAGGTCCGGTGGGGAGGGATCATCATCTTCTCCGACACCGGTTCTGGTAGATGGGCAGGCTGAGTACGAGGTGGAACGAATTGTCGACTCCAGGTTGGTCCGTCGCGCCCTTCAATATCTGATACATTGGAAGGGCTACGGTCCTGAGGAACGTTCGTGGGTTCCTGCTCGATCAGTTTATGCGGATCGGTTGATCCAAGCCTTTCACGCCAAGTACCCTGAGAGACCTGGGGGTCCGGTGGCCCCCCATTGAGAGGAGGGTACTGTCATGATCCAGGACAGGATTTCGCTTTGACCCGTCCTGGTTATACTATGGGTTAATTGTGCTGCCTCTCTCTGGCAGCAGGAGGCTATTTAGTGCTCACTGGACCTGGGTCCGGTGTCAGTTATACTCCTGCCCTCGGCTGAGTTAAGTGACCTCTTGTATACGTGTGCCTTGTGCCTGATATCTTGCTTGCTTGTGTGGTTTTGATTTGGTTCTGTCCCTGTTACGAGTTCTGCCTGACCCTCTTGTACTGCGCTACCTCTCGTGTATGACTCTCTGCTTGTGACCCGACTCCTCTCTGCTCGTCCACTTGGTACCACGTCGCCCTCTTGTGTATGACCTTTGGCTCTGTCTGACTACCCGTCTGTTTGTCCCTCCTGTACCTCGTTTTCCTGTACTGCTGTGACCTCGGTTTTGCCTGACTCTGAGTTGTTGTATGGTGTCCTGTCCTATCTGAATACAGGACGCTAAGCCCCGCCCCCTTGCAGTCACATGACCATAGGTCCCGTGCAAGCTTACTCATTTTCAGTGTCCGCAGGTCCTATGCCTCTTTACTTTCCAGCGCTGACTGGACCCTGACACTATTAGCCTGAAGCACGGATGGTCACCTCTGCTGCCCTGCTCCCCAGGTAACTTTCAGCACTGCTTCTGTACTCAGGAAACGTGCACTGGCTCTATGAGCAAGTGCAGTGCGGTGTCTCTGACAGTTACAACATAGACCGTTAGCCATACAACCCCACTGAATGATCTCCCCCATGACCCAGTCAATAGTAGGATTGTGGCGTTGAAGCCAAGGCATACCCAGTACCAGTCCAGATGGCAGATTATTTAGAACAAAACACCTTAATTTTTCCACGTGAGTGGAACCCACTTTCAGAGAAAAGGTATCAGTCATGAAACAAATTCCCTCCCGGGTGATAGGAGAAGAATCAATTGCCACGATTTTAACAGGATCTTTTAACCTGACTGTCCCTATCTTATGAAAAGTCACAACTTTGGCATCGATCAGATTAATAGAAGAATCACAGTCAACAAAGACGGTAGTCACAACCGGACCGCCTGTAAGTTCTAGTTCCACCGGAAGCAGAATTTTAGTAAGAGAGGAAAAAGGTACCTGGGAGTCTGGGCAACCTCCTCGATTGTTACCCAGACTCAGTCGTTTTCCTGACGGCTTCACTGAAGAAGGGCAAGAATGACAGTTCCTTCTCCAATGTCCAGCGGATCCACAGTAAAAGCACAATTGGTTGTTTCTACTGTACGGCGTCTCCTCTCTTTTTCCTTCAATGACGTGGCACCAACCTCTATGGGCTCGGGACTAGATGCAAAGTCTCTCAGATTGGAGAATATAGGGGTCTCCTGTAGCATGACCCCTGTCGCCCGCAGCCTACGGTCCATGTGGACAGCCTGGACCATAGCATCCTCCAGGGGCTTCCTGGCAAATTTTAGCCTGGGGGGCAAGCACAATGTAGTGGCCCACTGTGACGCGGACCACGGCCTATCTTAAGGCTTGGGTCTCTTGTAGTAACACTTGAGTATAGGTCATGTGCGACAGAGGTACACCTAACAACCCATTTCATAAAAATGTTGAGGAACAATAAATGCTTATCAATAGAAAAAAGGCTCTGTTAGTGTTTAATGTTAGTGTGTGCTCCTGCGCAGATGTACTTATCTGCCCTGTTGAGGGCAAAGTACTGCAGTGCGCAGGCGCCGGTAAAAGTCAGAGAGGCCCAGCGCCTGCGCACTGCAGTACTTTGCTCTGCCCTCAACAGGGCAGATTAGTACACCTGCGTAGGAGTGTGATTCCCAGGACCATGAAGCAAACAGGAGGGTGACGATCCTAAGATGATGGGAGGACCCGAACCTGCGACACCCATCGGACCAGACTGACCCCCGGATGAGACTAATTTTTCTTACCTTTCAGGTTGGATCAGGGGCTTATCTACAGCATTATAAAATGCTGTAGATAAGCCCTGAAAGGCTGTGGCTGCATCTTATATTGGCCATATGCTACGATGAACTCTGGAGCGTGGGAAAATGCCAGTTCATTTTCCCACACTCCAGAGTTCAGCACGGGTCAGGCTGTGAGGGAGCACAGCATCATTGACATAAGCACTAGTCACGGAAGCAGCTTCGGCAGCATCTCCTCATTCACCAGTAGCTTATAGCCGGGGTGGTAGCATCTCAGCACTGTCCTGGTTGAAAATAGAATTTACCCTAGATATGGATTACTGCATGGGACACAACGATGGACAGAACTATAGGATTATTAATAGATAGGCGTCTTATTGACACCTCTCTGTTACGGCTTGATGTCACCTTACAATACAAAGGTGACATCAACCCCACAACTATTACCCCACTTGCAACCGCTACAGGGCAAGTGGGAAGAGCGACACTATGTGCCGGAATTGGCACATCTTAGAGATGCACCATTTCTGGGGAGGCTGAGAGCTGTTGTATGTAGCCGGGGGGGGGGTCAATATCCATGGCCCCTTCCTAGGCTATGAATATCAGCCCGCAGCTGTCTGCATAGCCTTTTCTGGCTATTAATTATAGGGGGACCAACATCATTTTTTGGGGGGCTCCCATATTTTAATAGCCAGCAAATGCTAAATATACAGCTGTGAGCTGATACTAACAGCCTGGGAAGATCCATGGGTATTACCCCCCTTCCCAGGCTATAAACACCTGCCCCCAGTCGCTGGCTTACCCTGTTCTGGTTTGGAAAATTGAGCGGAAGCCCATGCCATTTTTTCCCCAAAATAATGTTTTATTAATGAAGTACATTTACAGTAAGCTGCACACACTGTACTAATTGTATTTGTCACACATCTATATAGCTACCTATTCTGTATGTAGTTACTGCATTCTATCATTTTCTTCTAAATATATATAAATATTTTTTGAAGAATATTTTGATTTAAAACGATGTGTAAATGACAGAATTGCTGTATGTAAAAGCTCATCTTAAAATCGCATTGCAGTCTGATAGCAATCACACTGCATTGGGCTGTAAAGCGGATGTTAAGTGTTAAAAATCGGATTGTGCTTTCATAAACGCATGACACTTATCCAAATTACCTGTATTTTTTTCCTGCATTAAAATCGGACCTATTTCAAATTTGCTAGTGTATCTCCGGCCTAAGCCTATGTTCCCACGTTGTGTATTTTAGCGTTTCTGCCGCGTTTTTGCAGCAGTGGAAACGCTTAAAAAAAAAAGTTGAAAAAACGCATCCCCATGCAATTGTATGAGATTCCGCAGTTGCTGTGTCAATGGTGCGGATTTTCCCGCTGCAGAATCGCATAGCGGTAAAATCCGCAGCATGTCCATTATTTCTGCGGAATCGCAGCGATTCCGCCGCCATAGGATTGCATTGAAATGCTCACTTTACGCATGTGGCTATGCCCACCATGCGTAAAGTGAGCGCTTCATGTGCGGATGGTACCCAGGGTCTGGAGGAGAGGAGAATCTCCTCCATTCCCTGGGTACCATATTCCTGTAAAAAATAGAATTAAAATAAAAAATAGGAATATACTCTCCTTCTGACGGCCCCCGGAGTCCTCAGCGGCGCTGCTGGCAAGTTCCGTTCCTAGGCGTGCTTTGCGAAAATAACCTGAGATGACGTCGCGGTCACGCGACCGTGATGTCACAAAGGTCCTTCGCGCAATGCATCCCTGGGAACAGAACTTGCCAGCAGCGCCGCTGAGGACTCCGGGGGCCGTCAGAAGGTGATAATAACCATATTTTTTATTTTTTTTAAATTATTTTTAACATTCTATCTTTTACTAATGATGCAGCATGGGCAGCATCAATAGTAAAAAGTTGATCACACTTGTCAAGCGCTATGCCTGACAAGTGTGACCAACCTGTCAATCACTTTTCCAAGCGATGCTTCAAATCACTTGGAAAGCGGAAGCATTCTGCAAGCTAAAAACGCAGGGCGTCGCGGAAATGCTGCGGACATCTCTGCTGCATTTCTGCAACGTGGGCACATAGCCTAATAGTGATCTGACACCGTGAGGCACCTGCTCGGAGAGCTCTGATGCTGGGACTGGGATGAAATTAAATTTATTCCATCTGGCACTCTCACTCTTTCAGTCACGTGGGTAATGCCGGTGTGAGTTCAGTCATCACTGTCACTCAGTGAACAACTGACAGAAAGAGCGAGACTGTCGGATGGAATAAAGTTAATTTCCTCTCAGCATCAGAGCTCTCGGAGCACCCCGTATAAAGAGGGTGCAGTATACAGTACGCAGGTAATATATACAGGGTGCAGTATACACAGGTACTATATAGAGTGCAGTATACACTGTGTATACTATACCCTGTATATACTAGGGGGATGTGGTTAACCACAGAAAACGACCATAGATCCATAAGTAGAAAAATACAAAAAACTTTATTCAAATTGACTGCAGGTACAAGACAATGACGGACAGAAACAGATGCAGAGGCGGACACACCGCGCACCGTGGAAAAACACGTGGAACCTAACCCCCAACCATGTATCCGGATGAATCGCCCAGTGAACACACATGGCCAGATCAAAAATTTATAATATCAAAATATACATGCAGATATATACTCAGTATGTTATACTAAAAACAAGGTGAGTGACAGCTGTGGCCAAAAAATCTTTTTTATCCTGCATGTTTTTAATTATAATGCCAACCAATGTGTTGCCCTATGTGGCTCAGACACTAATATGGGCCCAGAAGTACAATGGTTAAAGTGCCCAATGATCTCATATTTACAAGTGAGTGGCACCACGGGGGCGATAGGGACCAGCGTGTCTGCCCCTGTATGTACTGTACTGCACCCTGTATATAGTACTTGTGTATACTGAACTCTGTATATACTGCACCCTGTATATAGTGCCTGTGTTTTATACACAGGTACTATGTACAGGGTGCAGTATATTTTGGGTGCT
The DNA here is from genome assembly GCF_039654945.1 of Dendrobates tinctorius. Taxonomy (NCBI): domain Eukaryota; kingdom Metazoa; phylum Chordata; class Amphibia; order Anura; family Dendrobatidae; genus Dendrobates; species Dendrobates tinctorius. Next base: position 39,937,799 of record NW_027361770.1, on the reverse strand, counting down.
GTATACACAGGTACTATATACAGGGTGCAGTATACACTGTATATAATGCACCTATATATACACTGCACTCTGTATATAGAGCCTGTGTATTATACCTAACAGGTACTATATACAGGGTGAGGGTGCAGTATACACAGTGTACACTGCATCCTGTATATAGTACCTGCTAACTTATAATACACAGGTACTATATACAGTGTGCAGTAGATATTGGGTGCTGGATACATAGGTACTGTATACAGGGTGCAGTATACACAGGGGTATGCACTATACACAATTCTCATGATATATTGATCTATTGTCAATAGATCAAGATATCATGAAAGAATATGATGAATTCATGTCACATGAGCACTGCTGCAGAGTCAGATGGCCACTAACAGCACTACAGCAGTATGTGCAGCAGCCAGGATAGGATATGGACACATTTACCTCAGGCAATGGGCAGCAGGGAGTGGGACTCAGACTGGCCTCCATGTTCTCTGTCTTAAGTACAGTATGTGGCACACTGACACTCTAATGCCAGCCAGTCAGTCACTCGCGCGCCAAGCTTCAGCTCCAGTGGATTCAAAACAGGGTTTGAGAGGAATGACACGCCTCTCTGAACCCTGGCTGGCTCATCCAATCCCAGCGTGCAGCTGGGTGCCATAGCAACGCAGTCTCAGCCTGCAGTGAGTCTCGGCTGCTCTCCTAACACAGGCTGCGGCCAGGTGATATCATCTCATAGTACACGCTGCGAGGTGGGCGGCGGCCCTGTCTGATGCTAATTAACCGGCCTGGGGGGCAAATGCCTCTCTGCCACCCAGCCCAGCCCGCCCCTGGCGTCCTCCAAAGAATCCAGTGGAGGATGAAGGGCTAGGGCATCTTTCAAACGTTCGGACAGGCCTCTACAGAACAAACCCCGGAGGGAAGCATCATCCCAGGAGACCTCCGCTGCCCAGCGTCTGAACTCAGAGCAGAACCACTCGGCCGAGTGTTTCCCCTGGCACACACTCATCACCATATCCTTGGCTAGACTCACACGATCGGGTTCATCGTAGATGTGCCCGAGGGCCTCGAAGAATGCATTCACTGACATTCTCTCAGGGGAGGTAGGGGGAAGGGAAAAAGCCCAAGCCTGAGGGGAGCCCCTTAACAAAGACATAATGACCCCAACCCTCTGACTCTCATCCCCAGAGGAGCGTGGCCTTAACGAGAAGAAGAGTTTGCACCCCTCCTTAAAAACCTTAAATGTTTTTTTCTCCCCAGAGAAAAAGTCAGGCAATTTAACAGGTGATTCAGGGGAGATTAAGGAAACATCTGGGGTACCCTCACCCCGGGCCCCAGAAGGAAAAGTACCCTGCATGGCATCAGCAACCTCCCTCTGAACCTGTTGCTGCGACTGAGCCAGGGTTCGCTACTCCACAGACAGGTTTTGCATCATTTGAGTGAGGCTAATCACTTGCTCAGAGAGAGCATGCAGTGGATCCATGACTCAAGGAAAAAAAAGTGCAAACCTCATTTAAATGTTTTGGTCAGCTATAATGTCAGGAACACCGCACTGCACTTGCTCACTGAGCCAGTGCGCGTGTCCTGAGAACATAAACTGTGCACAAAGATACCTGTGGAGCGGGGCAGCAGTGGTGACGATGCGTGCTCCAGGCTCACAGGACCTGAAGCATGTGACTGTGGAGGGTGTGGTCTAAACTCCAGAGAGCAGGAGCTGAGGAAAACTCCTAAAAGGGTGACTACTGGACAATGTTACCAAGGGGCACAGACAGAGACAGAAACCAGATCAAGATGAGGTCAAAGCACGACAGTACCAAAGGGTTAGACAGAATGGATAGTCAGGACGTAACAATAGATCAGAAACCAGAATGGGCAATAGAGGGTACAATAGGGACAAACTGTAACGGAGTAATGATAGCCAAGCCAGGAGGTCAGAACCGGAGAAGACAATAGTACCAAAACGAGAGACGGAGTACAGAGTGAGGGGACAGACCGGGTCATACACGGGAAGCAAACCAACAATGCAGTATACACGCACACCAGGGGGGGTCAGACACACAGCCAGAACAACAGTATAGCTGACACAGAACCCTGGTAAAGATTGAGTATAAATATCCCTCCCAGATCCAGAAAGAGGCCACGTACACTTAACTCTGTGAGTGCAGGGAAAGAATCCTGTTCAAACCATGACACCTACATACACAGTCTGGGATTGTAGGGGCTACATTTAAAAAAGCTCACTTCTGGCTTTTAAGCTGATTGGTAAAAATGACATTTACTTACGAATGTGTTGTTGCTCCTCACGTGGCCGTTGGGCATAGTCTGGGAACATGTGCACCCAGATGCGCCTCCATGCTGCCCCTTTGAGGCCCCGGTCACAATAATGGGCATCCCCCGTTGGTCCCAAAGTTCGGGCCTTTCCTGTACCAACACAATTAGGAGGTCCACATTAATGTGGCCAGACATGACGCTGCAGGACTCCGTGGAGGCATACTTCCTGGATGTCTGGAGCGCTATTTGAGCTAATTTGCATGTCTAAGCTTCCTGATGATGGATTGGCCCATTTCCTGTGACCAAGAAAAGTCTTGCGTATTTCTCGCAAGTCACACAGGTGGTCCTTGTGTAATGCGATTTTTTTGCGCACCCATAGACTTGCATTGGCGTAATACGGTCGTAATACGCTGACAATCGCAGCATGCTGTGATTGGCATGGACCGTAGAAAATATGAGAGAAAAATACGGCTGATGGGAGCTACCGCATAGAGAATCATTGGTCCGTGGGCAATGCGTTTTTTTATCGCCTCCCACTCGTCCGTATTCCTCTCTAGTGTGACGACGGCCTTAATGAGTCATTTGCAGGCACATGCATCCGTCATCATTCACACAGATAGCAAGTAGAGTCTATACTAGCGCATGGCCGAGCGGCCATGCGGGCCTTTTATAGCCGTGCGCCGTGGACCAATCAGATCAGGAGAAGGACCTGAGCACGTGACTCTTGATCTCCACTGGGAGATCGTCACGTGAGCATGCCCAGTAGCGCGACAAGGACTTAGCCTCTGGAGTGGTTTGCTGCAGAGCAGGCTGCGCTACTATTGCTGGTCCAGAGGTGGCAGCAACAACCAGACCCAGAGAACTGGTCTGATCAGGGTGTCTGGATTGCTGAGATTGCTGTGCAGGTCCCTGAGAGGTCGGAGGGGAATGGGAGACCGCTGGCTGCATGGCTCTGGTTTCCTGCTGTGCAGCTGCAGGAACCTGACACCTAACAATAGGCCAAGGAGAAATCCAAGACAATATCCAGATGCTTGGATGGAAGTGCTGCTGGAAGCATGAGGTAGAGAGATACCGACTGCAGTGCGGGTGAGTGAGCTGACATGCTCGGAATCCAGTGTGTTGCTAACAGTACCCCCCTTACGCCCCTCCTCTTCAGGCAATCAAGGAAGTTCCAGAGAAGGATCGGAGTGTGAATATTCTCCTTGGGCTCTCAGGACCAAATTCCTTCCAGTCAATGAGGAAGAAGGTCTTGCTTCTCACCTTCTTCATGGCCAAGATGTTCTCCACCCGGCGTGATGCTAAAGGAATGGAGATGTATGAGGGCAGGATGGGAGAAGATATGGCTGGAGCAAGGAATGAGACACAAGAGGGCCAGGATGGGGGATATTATTACTGCAGGGACTAATTAAGGGATATTATTACTGCAGTGATGTATTTTATTTTTGAGGATACTGTTTTCAATGGGAAGTGCTGCTACTGTGCAGGGTCACACTATGTCACATTTTTTTCTTCATCTGGTGTAGTGTAGAAGTTGGCTGGGAGAAGTGACGGCGGTCTGTGCTGGATGAAGATGAAAAGTGAAGATGAAGGACTTCAACTACAAACGTTACTGGTAAGTCGGTGTGTTACCTGTACACTTACACTATATATTATATAGTGTATAAAGAGCTCATGTGTATAATGTCACCGGTGATCCCTTACTTGTACACTGACACTATATACAGAGCTCCTGTGTATAATGTCAACAGTGATCACTGTACTACCTGTACACTGACACTATATACAGAGCTCGTCTGGTGATCACTATTACCTGTACGCTGGCACTGTATATCATGTACAGAGTCTCAAGGGAGCCTGAAAATTTTGCCAGTATGGGACCCTGAAATTCCTGGTGGCAGCCCTGATACCACATACAAAACGCAAATACCGCCAAACCATGACTAGACCACATATTACCATCAAACAGTGACCGAATAATACCACAGACAGAGGATAAATACCACAACACCATGACCAGACCACATATTACCACCACATAGTGACAAAATAATTCCACATTTAGGGGACAATTACCACCATTACCACTACACCATGGCTGGTCCACATATTACCACCACATAATGACTGAATAATAATACATACAGGGGATAAATAGAGACATACCATGATGAGACCACATATTACCACCCCATAATGACTGAATAATACCACATGCAAGAGAGGAATACCACCACACCATGACCAGATCACATATTACCACCACATAGTGACCGAAAACTACAATACGGATCATTAATAAAAAACACAATACTAATAACAATAATATTAGCATTGGCGACATTATACATAGGAGCTCTGTACATAGTGTACAGTGTATAGTGTAATATACTGACTCACCAGTGACATTATACACAGGAGCTCTGTATATAGTGTCAGTGTACAGATATTACCAGTAATAATACAGAGCTCCTGTGTATATGGTATACATGTAATGCAGTGATCACCAGTACCATTATACACTGTAGTGCTGTATATAGTGTACAGGTAATGCAGCGACCACTGGTGACATTATACACAGCAGCTCTGTATATGATGCACAGATAATATAGTGACCACCAGTGACATTATGCACAGGGGCTCTGTATATAGTATACAGTGTACAGGTAACACACTGACTTACCCATGACGTCTGTAGTTGAAGTCACTCATCTTCATTTTTCTTCTTCATCCAGTGCAGACCGCCATCACTTCTTCCAACCAGGTCACACCTCTGCAGAAAATAAGACAGTTATCTATAGCTGATCACTTCCAGAGCACATTCCCCACTTTTTTCCCCCAACTTCTACATTATGTCTGATGATGAAAAAAGTGATTTAGTGCTGCCCTGCACAGTAACAGAACCCCACTTTTGTCCCCCCCCACCACTACGAAAGATAGTATCCTCAAAAGTAAACTAAATTACCGCAGTAATGATGTCCCTTCATTAGCCTCTACACTAATTATGTCCACACTTGTCACCATAAACCAATAATGTATGTTCCTCATCCTAACCCCTATACAGTAATTATGTCACCCCTTTAATAAGGTCCCAGATCCTGGGCCCCTTTATTTAATGTCCCGTTCCTAGGCCCCTATGTTGCCCCATCATCGACCCCTATGTCCACTTTAATAAGGTCCCCATTCTGGGCCTCCATACAGTAGTATGGGCACCACATAGTCCTCCATACAGTATTATTGGTACCAAATAGTCCTCTAAATAGTTTTATAGGCAAAACTTAGTTCTTCGTACAGTAGCATGGACACCACATAGTACTCCATTACAGTATTATGGGTACTACAGTCCTCCATACAGTATTATGTGCACCATATAGTCCTGCAAAGAGAATAATTGGCACCACATAGTCCTCCATACAGTATAATGGGACCCATATATTGATCCATACAGTTGAATGGCACCATATATTGCTCCATACAGTATAATGGCCCTGTATAGTACTTCATACAGTATAATGGGCCCCATATAGTGTGACATACAGGAAAATGGGCCCCACATAGTGCTCCATACAGTATAATGCCAATCACAGGCTGGCAGCTGACGTCAGCGTGCACGTCGCCAGCGTATGACGCCATTGTCATTCGCCGGCGAATACACACTTCAAGTGGATGGAAGGGAAGATGACGCTGGACCGTGGCCAGGTAAGGAGAAAGCGTTTTTTCTAGTGAAAACGGAAAGCCGCAATAAGTTTGGGCGGCAAGTTGATGACACATGGACCATGTGCCTCCATCCTGCCCCATGATCTTGCACCATGTGACATAGGGCAGCATCATGGGGCAGGATGGCAACAGATGGAGCAGAAACATGGGTCAGGATGGAGGCAGATGACTAAGGAGCATGAGGCAGGAGGGAGACATGTTGCAGGAACATGGGGCAAGATGGAGACAGATGGGGCAGGATCATGGGTCAGGTTGGAGACACATAGGGCAGGATCAAGGGGCAGGATGGAAACAGATGGGGCAGAAACATGGGGCAGCATGGAATCACATGGTGCAGGATCATGGAGCAGGATGGAGACACCTGGAGCAGGATCATGGGGCAGGATGGAGACAAGGTGCAGGATCACGGGTCAGGATGGAGACACATGGTAAAGGATCATGGGGCAAGATGGAGACAGATGGGGCAGGAACATGAGGCAGGATGGAGACACATGAGGCAGGATCATGGGGCATGATGGATATGATGAAGACACATGCGGCAGGATCATGGGACATATGAGTCAGGATCATGTGACAGATGAGGCAGATTCAAGGGACAGATGAAGCAGCACAATGGCAGATGGGGCAGGATCATGGGACAGATAGGACAAGATCATGCGACAGATGGGGCAGGATGGAGACAGAAAGGGCAGGATGGGACATCACATGGGGCAGAATGGAAACACATGAGGGCAGGATGGGAGATCATATGGAGCCAGGATGGAAGAACATATGGCTGCAGAAAGGAGTGAGACACAAGGGGGCCAGGATGGGGGATGTTATAACTGTAAGGGCTAATTAAGGTTTATTATTACTGCAGTGCTGTATTCTTATTTTGAGGATACTGTTTTCAATGGGGGGGTGCTGGTACTGTGCCGGGTGACACTATGTAGCCTTTTTTTCTTCATCTGGTGCAGTGTAGAAGTTGGGAAAGAAGTAATGTGCTCTAGATAACTGTGTTATTTCCTGCAGATTCAAGTCCTGTCTGGAAGAAGTGACGGTGGTCTGTGCTGGATGAAGATGAAGGACTTCAAGTGCAGATGTAAGGCTATGTGTGCACGTGCAGAATTCCTGCGGAAATTTCCGTGGCAATTCCGCAACTCCCTGCCGCGGGAAATACGCGAGAAATCCACATGCGTAATTCCCACATATTGCATGCTAAAAACTTGTTAGGCATCAGATTTCTGTCGCTGCACAGTGAGAATCCCAAGCCTTACTTCCAGCGGTCTCCCATTCCTCTCCAGCCACAGAGGAGGTTGCTCAGCAAACTCGTCAGTCCAGGTACTCTGCCCAGACCAGACCAGCTCCGTGGGTTTGCTTGCTGCTGCCACCTCTGGCGCAGCTATGACAATACATGCTGCTCAGCAGCGAGATTCTCCAGGGACTAAGTCCCCATGTCGGGCCACTGAGCATGCCCATGGAGTGATCTCCCATTGGAGATCCAAGGTCACGTGCTGAGGTCCTGCTCCTGTTCGGATTGGCCCATCCGAGAAGCCAGGAAGGTCCCGGACGCTCGCGGCTATGAAAGGTTCGTATGGCCGCTCGGCCATGCGCTAGGATAAGACTGTATTTACAGACTATGTGGAGTGAGTGATGTATGCACGTATGAATGTCTCTGGTGAATGACTCATTAAGAAACCCCTACCCTTGGTACGCATGTGTTGTGCAGCCTAGCCTGCTAGCGCCCAGGCTTAGGTGTAGGTAGGACAGAGGTTGAGTCAGGCATCAGTTCTCGCCAGGGACTCGGCACACCTCAGTGCACGTGCTCCACTTCATAGCCAGCGTCTATAGCGGCGCTCGCTGCAGCGACGCCGCTCGCTCAGTGGGCCTATAGGGACTCTAACCCCGTGTCCTTGGGGTAGAGTTCTGTGGCCGTACACTGTGCGCTCTTTTGGCCGGGCTCTGTGAGCTAAACAGGTTCCGGCATTTACGTTCAGCGGTTGTGCGACTCTGTGCATTAACAGAGTTCGCACCTGTTCACATTGGGTGACGTAACCCACATGTGACTGTTTTTACGCCGCTCTATTCTTCCACCATTACTGTCATGATCCAGTGTTGGATCTGGCGGTATTAAAAGCACAAAGTGAACTTTTTTTACTTTGGTTAAGTTCAAAGGTGTTTTGACTGTCCCCGGTGGTGGTTGTGGTATTGCACTTTGGGTTTTTGTGCACTTAATTAGGTATCAGGTGTGACACCCTATAAAGGTGTGCTAGAGGTGTGCAATCACTGGCTGTGATATTGTGAGTTTGTGTTCACTCTGTTTTTGGAGAGCCTGGAGGAAGGATGGAGCTGGTGAAGAGTCCTGCGCAGCTTAGCCAGGGGGGACGTGTTGCAGCTATGGTGTCTGGACGAAGGGCTGGCATGGCGTGGTGTTAAAGTTACCCAGGTTCCCCCCTTTATTATTTAAATGCGCCTTACTGGAGGCGGTGTTTCCAGATATTGTATGTACAACGTGTAATACCTAAATTCGCCAGGTGGAGGCGGCGTATCCACCTGCACGTTTTATTATTTAAATGCGCCCCACTGGAGGCGGTGTATCCAGGGTCACGTGTGTTATGGGTCCGCCTTGCGGAAACATCTGCGCCCAGACACACAGTGACCATGACATACACCGCCTCCAGTGGGGCGCATTTAAATAATAAAACGTGCAGGTGGATACGCCTCCTCCACCTGGCGAATTTAGGTATTACACGTTATACATACAATATCTGGAAACACCGCCTCCAGTAAGGCGCATTTAAATAATAAAGGGGGGAACCTGGGTAACTTTAACAATGGTGGGCCCTGCGATAGGGAATGGGGAAATGGAGACCTCCTGCACTCCCCTGAGCCAGTGTCCCTACACTCCTCACATTCCCTAAACAGGCTCCGCACCTGTCGCCGCACGCGTACCTTAACGCCCTTGCTCGCCCTGAGCCTAAACCCTCACTAGGGAATAGGTCGGTGCGGAGACTAATCCCACCACTGCACTAACAACATACATGAGGAAAGAGACAATACAGGGGAAACACCACTTAGCTTTGCTCTGTTGCGTGCGCTCCTAGCAACAGAGCCCACCACCTGCGTGCGTCTTCTCCTCCACCCGGATCCATCACCATAACAGGATCCTTCACCTTAGTGCAGCCTTGGAGCAGAGTCCAACACCAGTTGCAGCTGCTTAGTACCAGAGTCCCAAGGAAGTGTTCAGCTTCTGCCACAAAGTCAAGCATGCTTGAGTCCAGCTCAGCGGCCAAGTCCCACATGGTGAGTGCCACTCTCCATAGTAGCCACTCCACCAGACCATGCAGACACTTCCCGCTGACTCCATCACTGCGACCCCACCACGCCATGCCAGCCCTTCGTCCAGACACCATAGCTGCAACACGTCCCCCCTGGCTAAGCTGCGCAGGACTCCTCACCAGCTCCATCCTTCCTCCAGGCTCTCCAAAAACAGAGTGAACACAAACTCACAATATCACAGCCAGTGATTGCACACCTCTAGCACACCTTTATAGGGTGTCACACCTGATACCTAATTAAGTGCACAAAAACCCAAAGTGCAATACCACAACCACCACTGGGGACAGTCAAAACACCTTTGAACTTAACCAAAGTAAAAAAAGTTCACTTTGTGCTTTTAATACCGCCAGATCCAACACTGGATCATGACAATTACTTTGCAGCAGTGTACCACCTCTGCACGGTGGACCCCGGGCTGCGAACGCACCTACTATTATTTTATAATTTGGTGCGTTCCGCCAGCCATAACAAAACTAGCGTTTTGCAAGCGTAATTAGCTTGCAGAATGCTAGCGTTTTCCAAGCGATCTGTAGCATCGCTTGGAAAACTGATTGACAGATTGGTCACACTCGTCAAACATAGTGTTTGACAAGTGTGACCAACTTTTTACTATTGAGGCTGGCTATGCAGCACCAGTAGTAAAAAGATATAATGTTAAAAATAATTAAAAAAAATAAAAATCGTGTTATTCTCACCTTCCGGCGTCCCCAGCAGCGTTCCCAGGCCTCAGTGATGCTCCCGGCAAGTCCTGTTCCCAGCGATGCCTTGCGACAATGACCTCAGATGACGTAGCATCTTGCGACACCGCTATGTCATCACAGGTCATTGTCGCAAGGCATCACTGGGAACGGGACTTGCCGGGAGCATCGCTGAGGCCTAGGATGGCTGCTGGGGACGCTGGAAGGTGAAAATATCACGATTTTTTATTTTAATTCTTTTTTTTAACAGGGATATGGTACCCAGGGCCTGGAGGAGAGTCTCCTCTCCTCCAGACCCTGGGTACCATCCGCACATTTTCCACTTACTTTGCGCATGGTGGGCATAGCCACATGCGGAAAGTAAGCGGAGCAATGCATTCTTATGTGTGCGGAATTCCCGCGATTCCGCAAAAAGAATGAGCATGCTGCGTATTTTTCTGCGCTGCGATTCCACCGCGGAAATATACGCACCATTAGCACAGCATGTGCGTAATGCCATTGAACTCAATGGGTTGCTTATTTTATGCGTTTTCGTGGCGAAAAAACGCGGCAAAAACGTATCAAATCCATGGGAATTCCGCACGTGTGCACATAACCTCACTGGTAAGTCAGTGTGTTACCTGTACACTTACACTGTACACTATATAGTATATAAAGAGCTCTTGTCTATAATGTCACTGATGATCCCTGTATTACCTGTACACCGACACTATATACAGAGCTCCTGTGTATAATGTCACTGGTGATAATAATGGCCAAATATATTGCTTCATACAGTATAATGGCCCCATATATTACTCCATACATTATAATGGGCCCCATATATTACAACATACAGTATAATGGGCCCCACATAGTGCTCCATACAGTTTAATTGCTCTACACAGTGCTCCATACAGAATAATGGCCCCATATATTGCTCCATGCAGTAAAATGGGCCCCACATCGATCCCCATACATTATAATGGCCCTGAATAGTGCTCCATACACTATAATGTCCCCATGCAGTGTAACATACAGAAAAATGGCCCCATATATTTCTCCATACAGTATAATGGGCCCACACAGTGCTCCATACAATATAGTGGCCCCATACATTGCTCCATACAGTACAATGGGCCCCATATATTGCTACATACAGTATAATGGGCCCACACAGTGCTCCAAACAGTATAGTAGCCCCATATAAAATAATGCCACCCATATATTGCTACATACATTATAATGGCCCCATATATTGTATATACAGTACATACAGTATAATGATATAAACCAGATCGTAATACATATGTTAGAACCAATCATAAACATGATTAAAAAGTGCATATAAATGAGTCCATGATCAACAATACATATTCACAACAGTGTCATAATGCTATATAATTTAATTCATTTAAAAATGCGTCCTAAACTAGCCAGTGCCGCAGTAGGACTAGGAAACTTTTAATCATGTTTTTGATTGCTTCCACCATATGAATTTCATCCCATATACACAGGTAATTTAGCATTCTTATAATCCCAATGGATTGTTTGTACTCTTTTTATGGGATCACATTCATATCAAACATTATTGTAATTGCTATTATACATGTTTGGATAATTGTACAAAAATAAAGTGCTAATCAATGATCTATTCCCTTTTCCGACATCGGGCGTAATAGTACGCTGATGTCGGACTCGTTTGGTGCGGGCTCCGGTGCTGAGCCCGCACCTTTCCGGGCACATGTCAGCTGATACAGTATGTACAGCTGATATGTGCCCTCAACAGCCATGGGTGGAATCGCGATCCACCCGCGGCTGTTAACTAGTTAAATGCCGCTGTCACTCTCTGACAGCGGCATTTAACTCTTGCTTCTGGGAAGCGTACAGGAAATCCCGCCCATCGGTGACTTAGTCACATGATCGCAGGTCACCGATCGGTTGGCATGACAACCAGAGGTCTCCAGCAGACCTCTATGGTTGTCATAGCTAGATTGCTAGGAGTGCCGCCCGGTGGACGGCACTCATAACAATTGAGCATTTCTGCTCCATACAGGCGATCTGATCGTCACCTGTATGTAGCAGAGCCGATCAAAGTACCGCAGCTTCTAGTCTCCCATGGAGATTTTTGAAGCATGCAAAAAGTAAAAAAAAAATGTTTTCAAAAATATTAAAAACATAAAAAAATTAAAAGTTCAAATCACCCCACTTTCGCCCCATTCAAAATAAAACAATAAAAAAAAATCAAATATACTCATATTTGGTATGACCGTGTTCAGAATCGCCCGATCTATCAATATAAAAAAAAGGATTGACCAAATTGCTAAATGGCAAAATGAGATGCCACGGATATCGAAAAATGGAGACGCTATGGGTATCGGACAATGGCACAATTTTATTTAACAAAGTTTGGAATTTTTTTCACCACTTAAATAAAAAAAAAATGTACGTTTGGTGTCTATGAACTCGTAATGACCTGGAGAATCATAATAGCAGGTCAGTTTTAGCATTTAATGAATGTGGTAAAAAAAAGCAAAAAACAACTGTGGGGTTGCACTTTTTTTTGCAATTTCACCGCACTTGGAATTTTTTTCCCGTTTTCCAGGACATGATATGTTAAAACCAATAGTGTTGTTCAAAAGTACAACTTGTCCCACAAAATAGAAGCCCTCACATGGCAATTTTGACCCAAAAAAAGTTATGGCTCTGGGAAGAAGGGGAGCAAAAAACAAAAATGCGAAAACAAAATTACCTCTGGTCATTATGGGTTTTAATGGTATGCAAAATTGTAACGTTTTCTAGAATAGATGTTTAATAGGGTACCTATCCATAGGCGTCCTTCACAGAAGAGGCATCTGTTTTATTAGGCTTTTCTTATACTTCATTGCAATAAAGATTGTAAATTATATAATCCTCCTATTTATGGTTATTGTGTTCATTTCTGGCCACTATGTACCACCCAACGCGGGGGGGGAACATAGTGACACAGTTTGGTTTATAATGTCTTAGTAACGCAATATAGTGTATGGATCACATCCCTTTTGATTTAATTTTATACAGTATAATAGCCACATATAATGTTCCATACTGTATAATGGGCCCCACATAGTGCTCCATACAGAATAATGTCCCCATTTATTGCTCCATACAGTATAATGGGCACAATATATTGCTCCATACAATATAATGGGCCCCACATAGTGCTCCATACAGTATAATGGACCCACACAGTGGACCATACAGAATAATGGCCCCATATATTGACCATATGGTATATAATGGCCCCAAAAAATGATCCATACAATATAATGGGCCCACACAGTGCTCCATACAGTATAGTGGCCCTTTATATTGCTTCATACAGAATGACCCCATACATAGCTCCATACACTATAATGCATCCCATATATTGCTCCATACAATATAATGAGCCCCATATATTGACCATATAGTATATACATATACAGAATAATGGCCCCATATTTTGCTACAAATAGTATAATGTGCCCCATATATTGCTCCATACAATATAGTGACCACATATATTGCTCTATACAGAATATTGGCCCCCATATAATGCTCCATACAGTATAATGGCCCAATATACTTTTACATACAGTATAACAGTCCAATATATTGCTACATATAGTTTAATGGTCCCATATATTGCTACATACAGTATAATGCCAAATATAATGCTCAATACAGTATAATGGGCCTCATGTAATGCTCCATACATAAAAAAATCAAATACTCACCTCTCCCATTCCCCACAGGTCCGGTCTCCTCAGTGCCTTCTGTTTCTATGCAGTGCTCAACACAGAGGGTGCACTGTAGTGACATCATCGCACCATCTGCCCTGAGACATCACAGACTCAGAGGGCGCTGAAGCTCTGGGGAACGAGGAGAGGTGAGTATTTGAGGCTACGGGGGCTCCTCCTACTCAAAGGCCCCATAACGTCCCGCGGTCTCCAATGGCGAGTGGAACCCCATTCGTCCAGGGCATCGGGTGCCCCAGTTGGTGATGTCGCCCCTGGTCATCGCGCCATGTCAGGTTGAACCCTAAGCTCGCGCTCCTGCCTGCGCTTTTAAAGCCCCTAAAAACTGTATTCCCCCGATATTCCTCTCTCTCTCGGGCCCACCAGGCATTTTATTGGTACCCTACTAGGCCAGTCCGAATATGGATTTATATACAATCACAGGTTCATCTGCATAATATTTACTTTAACTGGGCTGATCAAACTGCCTTGATTATACTGTGGCGCCCCTGAGGGTTCAGTCGCCACAGAGGAACTGCACCTCCTCCTGAGGTGTGGTACCCCACCATTCAGATAAGGTGGAGACACCTGACCACACTCCAACACCTGCATCCCACACAACCCAGTAGTGTAGGAAAGCACCCTTTGGTGGCTCCCTGCTTGGAACACGAAGTGTGCTGGGAGGTGGATGGAGTTTAGTTGGCACCAAAAGAGCGGGAAGAGTTTAGGATTTAGTCAGTCTGACAGAGTCAGTGGAAGAGTGAAGATCCCCTGAGTGGGATGGATGACGGAAGTGCTGCAACCGACCTCAGTGAACTGGGTCTGCTGGCACAGGAGAGGAACATTGATGGAAAGCCTGACTCTCTCCATAAGAAGGAAGGATTAGTACGGAACGTAAGGAGAGGAGGACTAAGGACTAGGGTTAGAGCAGAACCCTTCCCAAGTTCACAGCGCAAGGCCGGGGTCCGGTCCCCGAGGTTGTATGGATACTAATGGTCCGGCAGCAGACACCGGAGGAATAGAAGTTGTCACCACTTTATTCCCACACCAGACTTGGGGGCACAACAGCAACGAGAGTGAGCCGGGACTTGGTAGCAAGGAGTCCCCGAAGCAGGCTACAGCTGTCTGCCGTACAAATAGAGTTCATAGGAACATCTGACAGGAGGAACTCCAGTGTAATTCAGTACTGAGAGTACTTTATTATAGGCGCAAAAGGGAGATGTTCAGAAAAGGCACATATGTTGGTGGAGTGTTGGAAGGGAGTACTTCATCTTGCCTGGAAGTTGGCTGGGCCCCGGACCTGGAGGACACAGCATGAATGCGGGCACCTGTATGCACAACAGACTGTGAGTAAAGCTTTGGAACTACATGCCCCGGTGTCCTCCGCTTATTCCTGCGCCAATCCACTCAGCACTGCTACATCTTTGTGCCCAACACTGCACCATCCACGTCTCTCCCCTCACCGTCACTTCATCTACTCTGCCCTGGGACTACAGCCCTACCTGTGGAGGGCCACACCATCATTGCTGCACTACACCATCTGTCCCAGAGGATCTGCTTGCAGCGTCGGCTTAACATCTCCATTGCCGAACACCACAGGTGGTGTCACGAATCATTCATTCATAAACTTTATTCCATCACACTTAATCCCTTTTACATGGGCGCCCAGGGCCACGGACCGGGTCACCGCTGCTGTGACATTCCCCTCTGAGAGACCGGCCCGGTACCGAGTACCCCACAGCCCTGGGAGGGCGACCCATTTTTGGCGTCACAAACAGGATGACGAAGCCCGGTGCCACCAGGTTCTGTGTGCCTGAGTCGTATTGGACTTAAACCTTGCTGAAAATATGCAGAATAACTAAATTAATAGACTGTAAAATGGACTCTCAAAATGGCCGCCGGCACGATGAAGAAGGGCGTGACAACATGGGTGGTCCTAAGAAAAGACCGTGAACTGTCCTGGGCCTCCCCTGCCTGAACTTCTATGCAACTGCAACATGGCCCACCCCCCGAGGGGTTCGGATACTGGCCTGGTATGGAGGAGTAGGAAGAAGACGCCGCCCCCAGAAAGAGGAGCGAGGGCCGGTGGCGGAAAAGAGCCCAGGAAGGAGGAAGAACACCAGAACACCATGATGGAAGAATAATAATAATAATAATAAATTTTATTTTTATAGCGCCGACATATTCCGCAGCACTTTACATTTCAGAGGGGATTTGTATAGACAATAGACATTACAGCATAACAATAATCACATACAGTAGATTATAACAAATACCAAGAGGAATGAGGGCCCTGCTCGCAAGCTTACAGTCTATGAGGAAAGAGGGAGACACGAAAGGTGGGTGGTAACAGTTAACATTATGACTGGTCCATACAATCAGGGTAAGTGTGTAACAGTACAGACACAGAGGGCTAATGGAGGCATAAAGCATGTGGGAACATGATGCGGGGAACCTGGTTATGGTAAAACTTTTGGCTCTGCCACACAGGGATAGATTAGGTTAATGTGTTGGGGTGGTAGGCCAGTCTGAATAAATGCCTTTTCAGGACACGCTTAAAATTGTGGGGATTGGGGACTAATCGTATTGACCTGGGAAGTGCATTCCAAAGAATTGGCGCGGCACGTGTAAAGTCTTGGAGACGGGAGTGGGAGGTTCTGACTATTGAGGATGCTAATCTCAGGTCATCAGCAGAACGGAGGGCGCGGGTAGGGTGGTATACTGAAACAAGGGAGGAGATGTAGGGTGGTGCTGAGCCATGGAGGGCTTTGTGAGTGAGGGTAATAAGTTTATACTGAATTCTGGAGTGGATGGGTAGCCAGTGTAATGACTGGCACAAGGTAGAGGCATCGGTGTAACGATTGGTGAGGAATATGATCCTGGCTGCAGCATTCAAGACAGATTGGAGGGGGGAGAGTTTGGTAAGAGGGAGACCGATTAGAAGAGAGTTACAATAGTCGAGACGAGAATGAATAAGAGAAACAGTAAGAGTTTTTGCAGAGTCAAAGGTAAGAAAAGGTCGAATTCTAGAAATGTTTTTGAGGTGCAGATGACAAGAGCGAGCCAGTGATCGAATGTGGGGGGCAAAGGAAAGCTCGGAATCAAGTATGACCCCAAGACAGCGGGCCTGTTGCTGGGGAGAAGAAGAAGAAGAAGAAGAAGGAGGGAGGCCCGAACAGCGCAAGGAGGTTGAGCTGAACCTCCACGGCGCATTGGCTGAAGGCTCCGATCCGACTTCCACCATGAACTGCCAGCAGCTGGAGGACGAGATTGCTCAGTTGACCTACTGTCTGCGGTTGAGACAGGAGGTGCTCTGGATCATGAACTGGCAACATGCCTGGGAGGGGCCTACACCATCAGTACCTCCATCACCGGTACCCTCGCCATTGGTACCCGCCGCTGCTATATCACCAGTACCCTCACCCGCGGTACCTGTCGCTGCTGCACAAGATCTCCCCCAAGCAGCACCTGTGGAAACCACGGCCGCTGCCCTGTTACCAGCGGCGCCTGTCTCCACCTCCACGCTGCAATCACCGCTGAGCGTGGCCTGTCATGAGGAGTTCCCTGGGGGCCTGGAAGAAGTTGAACGCCTGCCTGGACCTGACACGGCTGAGCAGGTCCTACCGGAGACCCCTGCGGACCCGGAGCCGCCATCTGCTCCACCGCCGCCTCCGATAGCTGACTGGACTATTCCGGTGGATGTTCCAGCTATTGACTGCCGTCCCAAACCTGCACCGGAGCCGCAGCATCAGAAAGAGGCCCCAGGTACGTCTGCTGCCCCTGCACCTGGGAAGACCTCGGGATGTACAGCTGTTGCAGCGTCCGGACAGGTCGTGCTGGACCTAGTCTGGGACTGGGATTCCAAACCCTGGGGAGAAACATCTGAGCCCCTGGCGGTAGTGCCCCTGTACACGGTGGGTAGGGGTCGGCCCCAAGAGGTGATGAAGGAAGAAGAATCCTATTGCCAGCAGACCCTCCGCCAGCTGGCCACGGAGCAGAGAGAATGGGAGCAGCGGAGACTGGTCGTGCTGGGCCCTGATATGGACAGGAAGGAGAAGGTTTGTGTCGGTCACAACGGGCCCCGGGACTCAGCAGGATGGGGTCAGGTCCTGAATGTTAACCAGGAGCGGGGGTTTTGTTTTATCTCAGACCCCCAGAGGGTCTCTGACCTCTTCTTTAGAAGGAGGGTTGTTGAATCTCACTTCCGGAGGGGACACCCTGCTCGAGACTAGCAACCGGGAGAGTATGTGACTTTCACCCGACATGAGGGGCTACGTGGCTGGTACGCCATGAATGTGCGCCGCATACCAGAAGATTTTATTGCGGCCTACAAAAAGGAACATGCCTACGTTCCCCTGGCAGGAATACCTCCAATGGTAGTGATTACATCTGCCAAGGCCAGGCAGATAACATCTACCCCAGTCCCACACCCTATGGTACAAGTTGCTAAACCCGCTGCACCTCAGGCCGTAATTCCACCAACTGCCAACACCTCTTATGTCAATCAATCAGCAAGAAGAAGATGTCCTGCAGTTCCTCCCCTGGAAGCAGCCCAAGCGACCCGCTTCCACCACCCCAGGAGGGGACCATCATTAAGCATCAGTAACTAACTGTTACCCAGGAGGGTATAGACACTGTTATGCCTTTTTCATTTTTCTGTTTTGTTCATCATGTTATTCCAGTTTGCCCAGTTTCCTTGGCAGCCTTTTATACTTGAACTGTGAGATCATGGACAATGAATGATCCAGAACTGTCCTGTAAATAGTTGCACCTCTTTAGGTGACCTTTCTTGGTTTTACATAGACCTGCTTTAATAGGGACATTTCAAGACATTTTGGCTGGATCAATGTCTACTTGCACTTAATAATAATGTTTATCATTTTGATAGCGAAAGTAAATAGTGATAGTGTTTAATAAGGAAATAGAACAGATTTTATATAGGAATAGTGAATGTTTTGCAGAGTATAGACTCATGTTAATGTGTGACTAAAGATGAAAATTTGCATGAAGATTGAAAATGCAGGTGATGAACGAGGCATCGGCGGTTGTCACCTAGGGTCTAGAACTAGAAGTAATAGTAAATGTGTTAAGATGATACTTGAACAGGTAGTGAGTTTACTGCCAATAGCACTTTAATTAGGTACTATATTTCGACATAGATAGTTAAATTGTTTGCAACGTTTAAGAGTCAGTACCTCCCATATTGGGAAGTTTAGATAAGCATTGTTCGTTAAGCATTCAAAAAATTTTTTTGTGTGTTTCTTTGTTTGTCTAACTTTGTTTCACTTGCAGCTCGCGGACGTGCTGTGTTTAACGGGGGGTATGTGGCGCCCCTGAGGGAACAGTCGCCACAGAGGTACTGCACCTCCTCCTGAGGTGTGGTACCCCACCATTCAGGTAAGGTGGAGACACCTGACCACACTCCAACACCTGCATCCCACACAACCCAGTAGTGTAGGAAAGCACCCTTTGGTGGCTCCCTGCTTGGAGCACAAAGCGTGCTGGGAGGTGGGTGGAGTTTAGTTGGCACCAAAAGAGCGTGAAGAGTTTAGGATTTAGTCAGTCTGACAGAGTCAGTGGAAGAGTGAAGATCCCCTGAGTGGGATGGATGAGGGAAGTGCTGCAGCTGACCTCAGTGACCTGGGTCCGCTGGCACAGGAGAGGAACATTGATGGAAAGCTTGACTCTCTCCATAAGAAGGAAGGATTAGTACGGAACTTAAGGAGAGGAGGACTAAGGATTAGGGTTAGAGCAGAACCCTTCCCAAGTTCACAGCGCAAGGTCGGGGTCCGGTCCCCGAGGTTGTATGGATACTAATGGTCCTGCAGCAGACACCGAAGGAATAGAAGTTGTCACCACTTTATTCCCACACCAGACTTGGGGGAACAACAGCAATGAGAGTGAACCGGGACTTGGTAGCAAGGAGTCCCCGAAGCAGGCTACAGCTGTCTGCCGTACAAGTAGAGTTCATAGGAACATCTGACAGGGGGAACTCCAGTGTAATTCAGTACTGAGAGTACTTCACTATAGGAGCAAAAGGGAGACGTTCAGAAAAGGCACAAATGTTGGCGGAGTGTTGGAAGGGAGTTGTTACGCCGTCCCTCCGTACTCACCCGGCCATCGCTCCCACGCCACAGCCCCCCACCGCCCGACATTCACGGAGGTCGCCTCTGGCAGGTGCGCGGTCGGCGGCGTCCCTGCATGCAATGCGCATGCGCCATAGGCCGCGGCCGCGCCTCCCTCCTGCTTTTTGTGCTCTGGCTATTCCCTGACCTGGGAGCACCTCCCTGACCAATGGCAGACCAGACAGGAGCATATCAGGCTGCTTCCCCCTGTGGGAGGTGCCTGATTGTTGTGTTTCCTAGCACACTGGCCTCGCTGCATCGTGTGCTCTCGGCTCCTGCAGTTCCTTTCATGCCTGCTCTCCGCAGCAGCCTCTCAGTCCTGCTACCCGGGTTCCTTGTTCTCTTCCGCAGTACTGTCTCTGGTGTTCCTGCCATCCTACTCCAGTCCTGCCTCCAGTGTTCCTGTTCCATCCTGCTGCAGTCCTGCCATCCTACTCCAGTCCTGCCTCCAGTGTTCCTGTTCCATCCTACTCCAGTTCTGCCTCCAGTGTTCCTGTTCTGTCATCTATACTTCTGCCCCACAGTCCTACTCCGGTCCATCCTGAGCCGCCCCTCTCGGTACCGGCTACCGTGGTACTCAAACCCCTGGGCCTGCTCCTAACGCTCCCTGTATAGGGGTCGGTTCCACCTGGCAGCTCGCCCGGGGCCCCTCGGTGCCACGGTCCAGAGGGTCCACTCCTGGAGTTTCCGGCTCCAGACTACCCACGCTAACAGTACAATCAGGCCATGGGTCCCGCCGGTACCACAGCTGCCACCCAGAAAGAGTTACTCTTCCTGCGGGAGAATCAGTGACGCATTATGTCCGTCATGAAGTCCATGGACACCCGTTTGTCGGCCCTGCAGGTGACCGATCCTGGAACTGCCACGTTACTGACCAGTCTTCAACAGGAGCTGGTCCAGCAACAAGATACCCAAGCCCATATTTTGTCTCACATGGCCTCCTTTGATAGCCGCCTGTTGGCCCTACGTTCTGCCGCAGCATCTCTGACTCCTCCCCCCGCTCCTACAGCTCTCCCGACGCCCCGCCTCGCCAAACCGCCTGTTACGGCGGTGGAACACGCTTAAAAAATATATAAATAAACGTGTTCGCTGCCCGGGGTCCACCGTGCGGCAGATGGAAAAACCGCAGCTAGAAGACACAGAGCACTGTGGCGGTAATGTGCACGGGGTTCTATATCACCCAGGTGCAATCAAGCAGTCTCTGTTAAGTGCACAGAGCTGCTCCAGGAAAAAATAGAAAAGTAACGCTGAGCCTGTTAGTAACACAGGGACTCAGCGGCACACATGTGGTAGGCAAAAACCGGAGTAGTTAGAATGTCACTACGTCCGACACCTACCGTGGTAACAAGTGTGCTGGCGTCGCAACCGCGGACGCAGAAATAAGCTGCAACTGCAGCGCGGCGTGAACATAGCCACAAACAAGGCACTGTAAAAACGCTGGCGCAATGCAGGACGCTTAGCTGCTGCAAAAGGTATGGCTGGAGCGCGCTGGCGCTAACGCTGCTACTGGCAGCTGCCCAATCACTCACACAAACATAATATCAGAGGGGGAAGGGGTTTCATAATAAGTCATCCACCAGTCCAAGCATCCATTACCATACACACAGCAGCAGTATGAAAATACTAGCGCATGGCGGAACAGCCATGCGCACTTTTTATAGCATACGGGACCTTCCGGAAGTCTCCATAACCCTGAGCTGGACCAATGGAATCAGGAGCAGGACCTGAGCACCTGACTCCTGAGCTCCAATGGGAGGTTGTCCCAGGAGCATGCTCAGAGTATGGAGTGAAGGACTTAGCCTCCGGAGAGAGTTGCTGAAAAGCAATCTCTTCTGCAATCTCTCCTGCAGTGGACGGATAGCAGGAGACTGCAGGATGTAAGGGTCCAGATCTCTGCATAGCCAGGGTAGAAATCTGACTCCTAACATTACCCCCCCTCCTAGGGCCCCCCCTCCCCTGAACCTTCCGATCCGCCAGCCTGTGCTTGGCAGTCGCACAGGCCTCAGACTTGTCAAAAGGCGAGTCTGATGTGCCGGTAGGTGAAACCGAAAACCGGGATATACGGATGGAATCAGCGGAGGCCAGGTCGCCAGGTCTCAGGAGGGACGCCCGGGACATAATGGGAGTGGGAGTTTTAGGAGGACGCCGCCATGTTTCGACGACCGTCGCCACACTCCGTTCGGGAAAGCTATCCCGGGCACATAACGTGCATGCCCGAATGAATTTTTTTGCGTCCCGAGCCCTGTGGGCCACCAATACAATCCGGCCAGAGACTTCGTGGTCTGCATATAGCCACGGTGGCCGTCCGCATTGGGCGCGTGTGCCCACGCGAGAATTTTAGGCCGCTGGCGAGGGGGAACAAAAGTCTCGCCTACCGACTCACAGTCAGACCATTGCGGGGGGCTGTCTTCCTGGGAAGCAGTGTGTAGGTGGTGGCAACCACATATGGACCCGTGAGCCGGAGGTGTCTCTGAAATGGCGCGAGACACTTCCATGGGCTCGGGAGGTAGAACCTCTGGCTCGGGCAGCTCCAGAGGCTCAAAAAGGTTGGGAGCCGGGGTACCTCTCCGCTTGGAGTGAGCTCGCTCCATACCGCGCTCCGAAAAACGGAGATCGATACGGGAGGAGATAGAAATTAGCTCCTCCAGAGAGGTAGGGATCTCTCTAGTGGAGAGAGCATCCTTAACATGCCCCGCTAATCCTCTCCAAAAAACAGGGAGCAGTGCCTTGTCAGACCACTCCAACTCGGACGCCAGTGTCCGAAAACGAACGGCGTACTGGCTAACCGAGAGAGACCCCAGAGACAAGGCAAGCAACTGTAGAGAGGTGTCATGTGTGACCCAGGGACCGAGAAAAACTTGCCTGATGGCTGTCAGCAAGTGGGCAGCGGTCCGAATCTCGGGATCACCCCGCTCCCATAAAGGCGTAGCCCATTCTAGCGCCTTGCCCGACAGTAGGGATATAATAAAGGCCACCTTGGCCCGTTCTGTAGGGAATTGCGCAGCCAGCAGCTCCAGGTGGATCGAGCACTGGCTGATAAACCCCCTGCAGGAGACGCCATCCCCAGAATATTTATCGGGCAACGGGAGGCGGGTAACTGTCGGCGCAAGGGTGGACATGGACATCCGCCCGACCGCATCAGTAAGTGCCTGTACAGCAGCATCCGTGGCCTGCGAAGCTGTGAGATCTCTCTCAAGGGTGGTCAAGCGAGTCTCGAGCTGTTGCACACACTGGAGAAGTTGCTGCTGTTCTGTCATCTCTAGCCAGACCCTGGCGCTAGTATTATGTTACGGCGGCAGAACACGCTTAAAAAAATATAAATAAACGTGTTCGCCGCCCGGGGTCCACCATGTGGCAGATGGAAAAACCGCAGCTAGAAGACACAGAGCACTGTGGCGGTAATGTGCAGTCTCTGTTAAGTGCACAGAGCTGCTCCAGGAAAAAATAGAAAAGTAACGCTGAGCCTGTTAGTAACACAGGGACTCAGAGGCACACATGTGGTAGGCAAAAACCGGAGTAGTTAAAATGTCACTACATCTGACACCTACCATGGTAACAAGTGTGCTGGCGTCGCAACTGCGGACGCAGAAATAAGCTGCAACTGCAGCGCGGCGTGAACATAGCCACAAACAAGGCGCTGCAAAAACGCTGGTGCAATGCAGGACGCTTAGCTGCTGCAAAAGGTATGGCTGGAGCGCGCTGGCGCTAGCGCTGCTACTGGCGGCTGCCCAATCACTCACACAAACATAATATCAGAGGGAAGGGGTTTCATAATAAGTCATCCACCAGTCCAAGCATCCATTACCATACACACAGCAGCAGTATGAAAATACTAGCGCATGGCGGAACAGCCATGCACACTTTTTATAGCATACGGGACCTTCCGGAAGTCTCCATAACCCTGAGCTGGACCAATGGAATCAGGAGCAGGACCTGAGCACCTGACTCCTGAGCTCCAATGGGAGGTTGTCCCAGGAGCATGCTCAGAGTATGAAGTGAAGGACTTAGCCTCCGGAGAGAGTTGCTGAAAAGCAATCTCTTCTGCAATCTCTCCTACAGTGGACGGATAGCAGGAGACTGCAGGATGTAAGGGTCCAGATCTCTGCATAGCCAGGGCAGAAATCTGACTCCTAACACCGCCTCGCTTCACTGGGGATCCTAAGCTCTGCAGGGGGTTCTTAAATCAGTGTAGTCTCCACTTTGAATGGTTGCCACAGCAATATCCCTCTGACTGGGCCAAAGTAGCCGTCATTATGTCCCATCTGGAGGGAGAGGCCCTCTCCTGGTTGAATCCCCTCTGGGAACGTGACGATCCCGTTGTCTCGAGTCTTCCGGTTTTCTTGGATACTTTTCACAGGGTCTTCGATGAGCCGGGTCGGTTAGCTGTCCTCACTGAATCACTCTTTAATCTACATCAGGGTTCTCTCACAGTCGGTCAGTACGCTATTCGCTTTTGCACTATCTCCTCCGAGCTCGGCTGGAATAACACGGCTTTGGTAGGGGCATTCTGGCGTGGTCTTTCAGGCAGAATAAAAGATGAACTCGCAGATCGAGAGACCCCGAACTCCTTAGAGGACCTTATTTCGCTGGCTACCCGCATTGACCTACGCTTCCAGGAGCGCGCTCTGGAGTCAGCGAGAGACAGGAGATCCACCAGGCCTGCCCCCTTTTTCATCCGTTCTGCCAGTCCTCGGTCGGTCGAGCCCATGCAGATTGACCGTCTCAACTTGACCGAGTTACGTCAGCAAGAGAGGCGGGCACAAGGTCTGTGCCTCTATTGCGGAGCTTCATCGCACTATATCCGCACCTGTCCTAAGAGACTGGGAAACTCCTCCGCCTAGGTCAGGTAAGAGAGGCCTCCCTAGGCGACGATGATTCCTCTCAACCTCTTACTATTTCTGTGTTTTTGGTTTCAGGGGAGAGACGTGGGTCCGAGGTGGCCTATGTGGATTCGGGTTCGGCAGGTAACTTCATTCGGCCAGAAGAGGTGGACAAATACCAAATTCCCATGGTTGCCCTATCTAACCTTCTCCAGATTGCTGTGGTGGATGGCAAACCGCTACAGGTGACCGTCACCTTGGTCACTGAGGAAGTGGAGTTGCAAGTTGGTGCCTTACATCGAGAGAAGATAGCCTTTTATGCTTTGCCTAAGCTCTCCCACGCGATTCTACTCGGTCTCCCATGGTTAAGGACTCATCAGCCTGTCCTCGATTGGTCTTCTGGGGAGATACTCCGCTGGGGGTACCCGTGCCAAGCTCGCTGTCTGATTCCTGTCCGCCTGGTTGCCGCTCCTCGGCCACTCCCAGACCTTCCGGGTCTTCCTCCAGCCTACAGTTCCTACGCCGATGTCTTTGATAAGAAGGAAGCGGAGGTCCTTCCTCCACACCGGCCTTTTGACTGCCCAATTGAACTTGTTCCTGGTTCAACTCCCCCAAGGGGCAGAATCTACCCCCTGCCTCCCGCTGAGACCACAGCTATGTCCGAATACGTTCGAGAGAACCTCGCCAAAGGTTTAATATGGAAATCCTCATCACCCGCGGGAGCCGGGTTTTTCTTCGTCAAAAAGAAGGACGGAGCTCTACGGCCGTGCATTGACTATAGGGGTCTGAATGAAATTACCATTAAGAACAGGTACCCTCTTCCACTCATTCCGGAGCTGTTTGATTGTCTTAGAGGAGCCTGGGTCTTCTCCAAGCTGGACCTCAGAGGAGCCTATAATCTGGTCCGCATCCGGGCTGGAGACGAGTGGAAGACGACCTTCAACACTCGAGACGGCCATTACGAGTACCTGGTCATGCCCTTTGGCCTCTGCAATGCTCCTGCGGTGTTTCAAGAGTTCGTCAACAAGATCTTCCGGGACCTCTTGTACTCCTGTGTGGTCGTATACTTGGACGACATCCTCGTCTTCTCGCCGGATATCTTGTCCCACAGAAAGTGTCCGCTTGGTGTTACAGCGTCTTCGGGAGAACCGTCTGTATGCAAAGATTGAGAAATGTCTCTTCGAACAGACCTCCCTGCCGTTTCTGGGATGCATTATCCCCGATGCTGGACTAAGGATGGATCCCGAGAAGCTGTCTGCCATTCTCAAGTGGCCTCGCCCCGTTGGAGTAAGGGCGATTCAACGATTTCTCGGATTCGCCAATTATTACCGACAATTCATCTCTCACTTTTCCGCCATCACAAGACCTATTTCTGCTCTCACCCGTAAAGGGGCTACTCCCAAGGATTGGCCTCCGGAGGCTGAAGAGGCCTTTCTGACCCTGAAACGAGCCTTCTCCACAGCTCCGGTTCTGCATCGCCCCGAGAGCAACCAACCTTTTGTACTGCTTCCTCGACAGGTGCCGGGGCAGTATTGTCCCAGAGATCCGCCTCCGGTCGTCTGCACCCTTGTGGCTTTTTCTCGAAGGCCTTTTCTCCATCCGAGTGTAACTACTCGATCGGCAACCGGGAACTCCTGGCCATCAAGTTGGCCTTGGAGGAGTGGCGTCACCTCCTGGAAGGAGCTGTGCATCCTTTTGTCATCTTCTCGGATCACAAGAATCTGGCCTATCTCCAGTCTGCCCAGAGACTTAACCCTCGTCAGGCCAGATGGTCCTTGTTTTTTGCCCGATTTGACTTCGAGCTACGTTTCCGTCCTGGCAACAAAAATACCAAATCCGACGCTCTGTCCAGGGTCTTTCAGCCACACGAAACCACGGAGGAACCCTCGCATATCATTGACCCCACTAGGATCATCACAGTGGCCCCAGTGAACTGGCTTGCTCCTCCTCCTGGCAAAACGCTTGTGCCTGAGAACCTCAAGCGAAAAGTCCTCCTATGGGGGTGCTCCTCCAAACTAGCTGGCCATGCCGGGATCAAGAAGACCCTGGATCTTATCTCGCGTCACTATTGGTGGCCCACGCTTCGCCAAGATGTACTCGATTTTGTGGCCTCTTGTCCATCCTGTGCAAAAAACAAAGTGCCACGAAGACCTCCGTCCGGCTTGTTGCTGCCATTGCCCGTTCCTGCGGTCTCTTGGGAAAACATTGCCATGGATTTCATCACCGACCTGCCCTGTTCTTCTGGCTACACAGTCATCTTGGTGGTGGTGGATCGTTTTTCGATGATGGCCCACTTCGTCCCTCTGCCCGGTCTCCCCTCGGCTCCGGAGCTGGCCAAAGTCTTCGTCCACCAAATCTTCAGACTCCATGGACTACCTCAACGCATTGTGTCGGACTGAGGGGTTCAGTTTACTTCCAAGTTCTGGCAATCGCTTTGTAAGCTCATGAACATTTCCCTTGACTTCTCCTCAGCCTACCATCCACAGTCCAACGGGCAGGTGGAGCGCACCAACCAGACGTTGACTGGGTACCTACGTCATTTCTCCAATACCCACCAGAACGATTGGGTTGACTTACTTCCCTGGGCAGAGTTCGCTTACACCACCATGCTGGTGAGTCCTCGGCCAAGTCTCCATTTTTCATTGTGTTCGGCAGACATCCTGGTGTTCCTCTTCCGATAACTCCTGCCTCCAAGGTACCCGCGGCCAACGCTTTGTCCTCCGAGTTTTCCAAGATCTGGGCCGAGACCAACACGTCACTCAAGAAATCCGCTGATCGGATGAAGAATATTGCAGACAAGAAGAGATTGGATCCTCCACCCTATCGTGTTGGGGACAAGGTCTGGCTCTCATCCAAATTCATGCGGTTGAAACTGCCTTCTTACAAGTTGGGGCCACGCTACATCGGTCCGTTTGAAATTCTTGGACGTATCAATGAAGTCGCCTACAAATTGAGGTTGCCTCCTTCGCTCCGGGTCCCGACCACCTTCCATGTCTCTCTCCTGAAACCTGTGGTGCTGAATCACTTCCATTCCTTGCCTGATTCCGGTCCTCACCCAGTGGGTGTCGATGATGTCTTTGAAGTGGAGAACATTATTGCCATGAAGAAGGTTAGAGGTAGGACATTTTTCCTTGTTGACTGGAAGGGCTTTGGTCCTGAGGAGAGATCCTGGGAGCCTCGGGAGAATCAATGCTCCCCGTATCCTCAAGAGATTTCTTGCTAATGTCCGGGGAGGGCGGCTTAGGGGAGGGGGTACTGTTACGCCGTCCCTGCGTACTCACCCGGCCATGGCTCCCACGCCGCAGCCTCCCGCCGCCCGACATCCACGGAGGTTTCCCTCTGGCAGGTGCGCGGCCGGCGGCGTCCCTGCATGCAATGCGCATGCGCCATAGGCCGCGCCTCCCTCCTGCTTCTTGTGCTCCAGCTATGCCCTGACCCGGAACCACCTCCCTGACCAATGGCAGACCAGACAGGAGCATATCAGGCCGCTTCCCCCTGTGGGAGGTGCCTGATTGTTGTATTTCCTAGCACACTGGCCTCGCTGCATCGTGTGCTCTCGGCTCCTGCAGTTCCGTTCTTGCCTGCTCTCCGCAGCAGCCGCTCAGTCCTGCTACCCAGGTTCCTTGCTCTCTTCCACAGTCCTGTCTCTGGTGTTCCTGCCATCCTACTCCAGTCCTGCCTCCAGTGTTCCTGTTCCATCCTGCTCCAGTCCTGCCGCCCTACTCCAGTCCTGCCTCCAGTGTTCCTGTTCCATCCTACTCCAGTCCTGCCTCCAGTGTTCCTGTTCCATCCTACTCCAGTCCTGCGGTCCTACTCCAGTCCTGCCTCCAGTGTTCCTGTTCTGTCATTTATACTTCTGTCCCACAGTCCTACTCCGGTCCATCCTAAGCCGCCCCTCTCGGTACCGGCTACCGTGGTACTCGAACCCCTGGGCCTGCTCCTAACGGTCCCTGTATAGGGGTCGGTTCCACCTGGCAGCTCGCCTGGGGCCCCTCGGTGCCACGGTCCAGAGGGTCCACTCCTGGAGTTTCCGGCTCCAGACTACCCACGCTAACAGGAGTACTTCATCTTGCCTGGAAGTTGGTTGGGCCCCGGACTTGGAGGACACAGCATGAATGCGGGCACCTGTATGCACAACAGACTGTGAGTAAAGCTTTGGAACTACATGCCCTGGTGTCCTCCTCTTATTCCTGCACCAACCCACTCAGCACTGCTACATCTTTGTGCCCAACACTGCACCATCCATGTCTCTCCCCTCGCCGTCACTTCATCTACTCTGCCCTGGGACTACAGCCCTACCTGTGGAGGGCCACACCATCATTGCTGCACTACACCATCTGTCCCAGAGGATCTGCTTGCAGCGTTGGCTTAACATCTCCATTGCCGAACACCACAGGTGGCGTCACGAATCATTCATTCATAAACTTTATTCCATCACACTTAATCCCTTTTACATGGGCACCCAGGGCCACGGACTGGGTCACCGCTGCTGTGACATTCCCCTCTGAGAGACCGGCCCGGTACCGAGTACCCCACAGCCCTGGAAGGGCGACCCAATACTGTATGTTATATAGCAGCATATTTTACATTGATTTATATATATATATATATATCCAAAGTGTAATGAGATATTTTACTATGCCCTGACCCCCTATATATCCTATATGTTTGATGCAATAAGTTTTAATATTTCTAATAAAATATACTTGATTGGAGTATGGTACATTACTTGTAGGATTTATTGTTTATTTGTACACACCTACTTTTTTGCATTGTGAATCGGATTTCTAATATGCATATTTTTCCATCCAGTGGTTCATCTTTATAGATTTTATGTAACTGAAATGTTAATTGCCATTGTTGTTCTTTTCTGGAGATCCATCAGTGACAAGCAGACTTGACAGAGTCCTTGTGTAAGTGCCAGGAGTGGGTTACATTTCTTGAAGAGCAGCTACAAGTGTTTTCAAGTTTTTACTGCATGATCTGCGCCTGTAAATTTCAAGTTTTTAGTGTAGGTGTTGGCTCAGTGATATATGTAGTATATTCAGTTCTTTGAAGACATCTGCTGGATGAGGGTGGAAGTGCAACTGGAAATACTGTATATTGCTGCAGTTACTTCTGACTGCTATAAATATCTCTATTTTTTTTTATTTGACCCCTTAAAAATATTTTAAGATAGATATCTTTGCATTATCAGGTGTTGTGTAGATTTCACTTAGTTATAATTATATAATGCAACATTTCCCCTGCAAAATGTGTTGTAAAGAGATCCTGTCCCTTGCCGAATGTGGCACCACATTCATGATAGACACAATACAATTATTTATCACATCACTTCAAACACATACTAGTTATAACTTTAAAATGAACTGGTTTTAGATTTTACATCAAAATCTGTATTCCAAATGTAAAGTATTTTCAGAGATTGAGTGCAGGATTAAAAGTTTTAGGTCAGTTTCACAAATCCGTTAAATACAGACTATACTTGGATCAGAAGACACGGCCCGACTGCCAGATCTCCAGACATGAGCTAAATGAATCATAGCTATATTTGAAGGAGTTAGGTTAGGAGAGCTATTAGTGTGGTCTAGGTCTTCTGATCCAAGACCGGTCCATGTATTCTGGATGTGTGAAACTGGCCTTTCAAATGCGTCATTTCTATTTAAAAAGACACTACATGGTAATACCACATTCAACTTGCCTTCATATACATATATACTGTACATACAGCATCATATCAAAGGTGCTGTACAGAGCTGGACAAGGTCATGGAAATAAAAAATAAATACTTCTGAGCTTTGGTGGAATCTTTTGGGCATTCAATCATACATCGGTACTTTTCTGTATTGTTCAGTAAACTCCTTTAAAAAAATTTTTTTTAAACTTTTTACTGGATTCAATAGTCCCCAGTGCACGATCGTTTGTGCTATACATAGCAGTGTGCATCAGCATAGAAATCACAATCTCCTATGAATGCCAACCATGGGCGAGCTTTCACATGGGGATTGTAATGACAGACATGGTTGTCTTCAGCAGACCCTCGGCTGTCATGACAACCCATTGGCTCCCCGAGATAAATCTCTGACGGTGGGATTTCACAGGTTAACAGTCGAAGTTAGAGCATCACTCCACCAGTGGCTGTTAGAAGCTCAGAATCATATGTCAGTAAGGGGTAAAAACAGGGGTGGGAAACCGATTTTCTATCAAGGGCTATTTGGATATTTATACCATCCTTTGGGGGGGTCATACAAAATTATCAACTTGAAAATGACCCTTCTATATTAACCCTAATGTGATCGCTGGCGCTGCTTCTCTTTGGTGAGGCTGTGATGTTTTTTATGGATGATGCCAGGGGTCAGTACAGAGGAGCAGCAGTACAGTTAAAAGATCAGCAGGTTGTATAGTCAGTAATAGCCAGTGGCTGGTACACAGGAGCAACAGTATACTCTTGAATGAAGCAGCAGGTGAAAGGAGAGCTTGACAAAAGGCTGGGAGCTCAATAATGTCATAAGGAAGGAAGTACAATGTCAGGTTTAAGTAGGGTGTTCAGTCAAGAGATTACCGGGTGAGCCAATCAGAAACTCAGAGTGGAAACAATCAGAAATAACACAGGCATTAGTATCTGGGTTAGCAAGGAAGTGTCCTGCGAACTGAATATGTAATAATCATATGGATAACTCAGGAGACTCTGTTCTGCCTTCATACATGTTGACATGGTGTGCACTCTAGCATACAGCATAAACCACTGCTCTGTCCTCCAAATAAGCAGACTGTTCTCTGTAGTTTAACTTGTTTATTGGTGAAGAGAATAGAACATGCGGTAAAACTATAAAGAATACAAACGACATGGGTAAGTATTGGGCAGATGATCACACAGCTAACACAATTACAGGAAGTATACACTGTGATGCAAACTTTACATAGAAACACACAGGTGTCTAATTACATCTGCTGTGCGCTGGCTGCTATACAGTTAATAACATCTCTGTACAACACTGCATTATAAGAAAAGATATTAACCTTACCATATATGCTTTACCAGGATAACGAACTCAAGTAGGGGAGTTACAGGAGGACAAGTAAACAACGTGTGTCCTATGATATACACAGAAGAAAATGGCAACTTCCTCATCCCAGAATACATTGCTTCATTCCCATAATGCATTGCTTCAATCTCAAGTGCAACACTCTGTTAAAGACACAGGCTGTAAATGCTATTAAAGACAGCTATAAATTCAGCCACCACTAGATAGTGCTAACAAAACCAGCACATAATGCAAACATATTTGCCCTATAGTCAGAGGGCAGAACACTCCCCGCTTGGCATTAACTAATGCCACTTCATTTTCCAGGTTTGGAGCCGTAAAGGCGTGCTTGCAGTGGTGCCAACCTTTACAAGACTTCTGACTAGTGGGTGATGTTGACATGAGACTGAACCACATGAATTAAACAAGCAATGGCATGAACAAGCGAGTTCCAGGTTGAAAACCTGCTGAAATGGCGGGATCTGAGGTGATTGTCTGAAGTCACCGTACTTAGAACGGATACCTGAGGGTGGATTTCGTCATCTGCATCTGGATCTACCTGTTCAAAGGTGTCTGATTCGTCACTGTAAGGCTGGTTTCACATTCGCGTTAAAACAACGCTGCGCACTGCGTCGTTAAGCCCCGCCCCGATCCGGCTCCCTGCCCGCCCCATCCGGGATCACCTCCTACTTTCGCATTTGCACGCATGCTATCATGCGTGCAACATGCTGCATTTCGGCGCGCACGGCGCACCGTCAAAAGTGCGCAGCACGCTACTTTCACACTGGCAGCGCATGATCTGCGCACCCTATGCTAAAGATAGGGTGCGCCGATCTCATGCGTGCAAATGCGAAAGTAGGCGGTGATCCCGGATGGGGAGGGCAGGGAGCCGGATTGGGGCGGGGCTTAACGACGCAGTGCGCAGCGTTGTTTTAACGCGAATGTGAAACCAGCCTAAGGTGTTGAACGGTATAATAATGCAGGGCCCATAAACGAGTTTGTGACCTTAAGGTGTCTGGATTCAACAGATCTAGTTGCGTGGTCCACAGGATTGTGGTGTGGACACATAGCGCCACTGTTTAGGGCAAGTGGATCTCCTGATCCTTAGCACCCGATTGCTGATGTAAACATAAAAGCGTTGAGTTTCGTTGCAAATGTATCCAAGCACTACTTTGCTGTCTGAGTAGAACTCAACATCCTTGATTTCCAGGTCAATCTCTGTCGAGATATGTTCAGCTAACTCTACTGCTAGCACAGCCGCACAGAATTCCAGTCTGGGTATTGTGTGCTCCTGGACTGGCGCTAGTTTTGCTCGGCTCATAACAAGCCTTACAATGGCATTGTTCCTTGATGTCAGTAGTTTTCAGATATGTTACTGCTGCAATTGCTTTGGTTGAGGCATCGCAGAAGATACAGAGCCTTTGCGTCTTGACTCCTGTTGATGGCACGGAAGCTTATGGTCGTGCCACGTAAAGATCTGACAAGGCTTTTAAAGATTTCTTCTATCTTACCCACAGATCTCTCTTCTCCATGGGAAGGGTATCATCCCATTCAGACATCTCTTTGCGTGGAACAAGACAACTACAGAACACAGTTTATAGATATTATATCACATGGTGATTCAAACAGGTGCAGGGAAAAAACTCAAGTCCATAAACACTTGATGTAAATATTAAATGCAACTCAGCAGAGTCTGTAGGAAGCTTCAGAGGAAAATGCAATCAATGCAATGCATCAAATGGAGCAGTTGTGATGCACAGTTATACTTGACACAAGTAAATCTTTGTTTAGTCCATACACAGATAAGTATATGAGTCAGTTCTAATAATATTTTAACCCCTTTACCCCCAAGGGTGGTTTGCACGTTCATGATCGGGCCAATTTTTACAATTCTGACCACTGTCCCTTTATGAGGTAATAACTCTGAAACGCTTCCATGGATCCCGGTGATTCTGACAATGTTTTCTCATAACATATTGTACTTAATGTTAGTGGTAAAATTTAATTGATATAATGTTACGCCCGCCTCCGTTGCTCACATGCGGGGCCCTGCGCGCACCTCCCGTCGCGCACCTGCTCCCGGCGCGTCCCCGCTCCTGACCTTCGGCCTCCCCGACATCGGTCCCACGCTCCTGTGGCCGGCGCTCGGGTTACACCACGTGACGCGGTGGCTCCGCCCCCAACATGGCGGCGCTCATCGCCTATTTCTGACCGGCGTCTTCCCAGGTAAGACGCCTGTGTATCGCTCCCGGGTCGCTGCTCTTTTGGTCAGCGCTCAGTGCGCTCTCAGGCCCTGTATATTTCCCTGTGCTTTGCTCTGTTTGGTATTTCTGCGTCCTCTTCCTCTGCTCGCCGCTCCTGCGTTCCTGGCTCCCCCTCGCCTCTGGTGCCTTCACCTCCCCTTGCCTCTGCCGTGCCCTCTGTGTGCTCGCTCCCCTGTGACCCTCTTGTCCGTGCAGTCTCTCACCCCTTCTCTCTCTTGCAGCCTCCAGCCACCACCAGCTCCGAACCCTCCAAGTCTCTGCGTTTCTCTGGCTCCTTTCTGCTGCCTCCCGGACCGCTGCTCCGCTGACTCTCCGCCCTAGTACCCGCTGCTCACCCAGTCACCCCTTTGGCTCCGGCTGTCACGGTTCCATCCCCTGTGGGCCTGCCCCTAACACTCCCTGTATAGGGGGTGGCTCCACCTGGTTCAGCTCGCCCGCAGGGGCTCTGGAGCCGTGATCCAGAGGGTCCACTCCGGGTTACTCTCCTTATTTTTGCCATCCTAGCAATCCGTAACAGATACACAGGCCATGGACCCCGCTGGAGTCACGGCTACTCAGAAGGAGTTAATTTTTTTACGGGAGAATCAAACGCGCATAATGTCCTTTATGAAATCGATGGACGCGCGTCTCTCCGCCCTCCAAACCTCTGATCCTGGTAATGCGGCCCAGCTGGCCGGCTTACAGCAAGAGTTAGTGCAGCAGCGGGACGCACAAAGTCACATCCTCAGCTATATGGCTTCGGTTGATGGCCGCTTACTCGCACTCCAGGCGGCCGCGGCTGCTCCCCCTCCAGTTGCTGGCCCTCACCCCCTACCGCGGTTGGCCAAACCACCCCGTTATAACGGTGACGCTAAACTATGCCGAGGGTTCCTGAACCAGTGTCGCCTCCATTTTGAGTTGCAGCCTCAAGCATATCCCACGGATCGGTCTAAAGTGGCCTTCATAATTTCCCATCTCGAGGGGGATACTTTGGCATAGGTAAACCCCCTCTGGGAGCGTGATGACCCCCTGGTTGCCCACTTGGCAAATTTTTTGGAGACTTTTCGTCGCGTATTCGACGAGCCAGGTCGTCTCGCCTCCACTACCGAGTCTCTGTTCAGCCTATGCCAGGGATCCCTAACCGTGGGGCAATATGCCATTCAATTCCGGACTCTGTCGTCCGATTTGGGCTGGAACAATGAGGCATTGGTGGGAGCGTTTTGGAGGGGGCTTTCGGGTCGTATAAAGGACGAGCTGGCAGGCCGCGACACTCCCACGGCCCTTGAGGATCTAATCTCGTTGGCGACCCGAATCGATCTGCGGTTCCAGGAACGGGCTTGTGAGAGAAGACTCGCGCGCCCGCCGCCATCTCCTCGCAGACCACCCAGTCTTCGGTCTAGGCTTTTTCCCTCTGCGTCAGTACCCGAGCCTATGCAAGTGGATCGCTTGAAGCTCTCCGAACAGCGACGCAAGGAGAGAAGTTCTCACGGTCTATGTTTCTATTGCGGTAGCGGGTCTCATTTGCTCCGTACCTGCCCAGAACGTCCGGAAAACTTCTCCGCCTAGGTCAGGTAAGAGAGGCCTCCCTAGGTGTGCACGATTCCTCTCAACCCCTTTCTCTGTCTGTCCTGTTACATGTGGGTGGAAAACGGGTCTCCTTGGCAGCCTACGTGGATTCGGGCGCCGCTGGGAATTTTATTAGACTCGATGTAGTCTCTAAATTTTCTGTCCCTGTGAAGGCCCTTGAGAGCCCCCAAGTCCTCGCGTCTGTAGATGGTAAACCCTTGCAAGAGACCGTTAAGCTAGTTATGCACGAGATCGAGCTTCAGATTGGCGCCTTGCACAAGGAGAAAATCTCGTTTTTTGTTTTAGCCGGTATCTCCCATCCTATTCTCCTTGGTCTTCCCTGGTTGCGACTTCACGAGCCCACCTTAGATTGGCGTAACAGCAATGTTTTGGGCTGGGGGGAGTCTTGTCGCTCTCGGTGTCTGCAGCCGGTGCATCCCGTGGGTGTTCCCCGTCTCCTTCCTGGTCCCTCCAGTTTGCCGCCCGCATATAGGGCCTACGCGGATGTCTTCGACAAGAGAGAAGCTGAGGTTTTTCCACCCCACCGGCCTTATGACTGCCCTATCGAGCTCATTCCTGGCGCCACTCCTCCCCGCGGCAGAATTTTTCCTCTCCCTCTAGCCGAGACGCAAGCTATGTCGGAGTACATCCAAGAGAACCTAGCCAAAGGCTTCATTCGAAAATCATCCTCGCCTGCTGGAGCAGGTTTCTTTTTTGTGAAGAAGAAGGATGGGACTCTTCGTCCGTGTATTGATTATCGGGGCCTTAACCGCACCACAGTATAAAACAAGTACCCGCTTCCATTAATTCCTGAACTCTTCGATCGCTTGAGAGGAGCACGAGTCTTCACCAAGCTAGACCTGCGAGGAGCCTACAACCTTGTCCGTATACGGTCCGGGGATGAATGGAAGACCGCATTCAATACACGGGACGGACATTACGAATACTTAGTAATGCCATTTGGACTCTGCAACGCTCCTGCAGTATTCCAGGAACTCGTCAATGACATCTTTCGAGATCTCCTCTATGTCTGTGTAGTGGTCTACCTGGACGACATCTTGATTTTCTCTCCCGACTTGGCCACCCACCGCCGAGATGTCCGTCAAGTCCTGCTTCGTCTCAGGGAGAATCACCTATTTGCTAAATTGGAGAAATGCCTCTTTGAGCAGGTCTCTCTGCCGTTCCTTGGCTACATCGTTTCGAGTACTGGCTTGGAGATGGACCCTGAAAAGGTCTCTGCCGTTCTCAAGTGGCCGCGTCCCCAAGGAGTGAGGGCAATCCAGCGTTTTTTGGGCTTTGCCAATTTTTACAGACAATTCATCCCGCACTTTTCTTCCTTAGTCAAGCCTATCTCGGCTCTCACTCGCAAGGGGGTTAATCCCCACACTTGGCTGCTGGAGGCTGAAGCCGCTTTTAAAGATTTAAAGCAGGAATTCGCTAAGTCTCCGGTACTCCACCGTCCAGACGCCAATAGACCATTCCTCCTGGAGGTTGATGCCTCGTCTGTGGGGGCGGGAGCTGACCTTCAGCAAAAATCCTCCTCTGGACGCATGGTCACATGTGGGTTTTTTTCCAAGGTTTTCTCCGCCCCAGAACGTAATTACTCCATCGGAGACAGAGAACTACTAGCCATCAAACTCGCCCTCGAGGAATGGCGCCACCTTCTTGAAGGAGCTGTCCATCCGTTTACCATATTCACGGATCATAAGAATTTGGCTTATGATCAGACCGCCAAAAGACTCAACCCACGTCAAGCTCGATGGTCTTTGTTCTTCGGGCGCTTTGATTTTCAGCTCCACTTCCGGCCAGGGAATAAAAACGTCAAGGCCGACGCCCTGTCTCGTTCCTTTTCGCCTGAGGATAATGAGGATGGTCCAGCGAATATCATCGATCCAGCTAAGATTATCACTGTGGCTCCCCTAAGCGTACTTTCTCCACCACCCGGTAAGACCTTCGTTCAGGATGGGGACAAGGCTAAGGTCCTACGCTGGGGCCACTCGTCTAAATTTTCTGGACACGCTGGAGTGAGGAAGACTCTCTATCTCGTCTCCCTTCACTATTGGTGGCCATCGCTTCACCAGGACATCTTAGACTTCATCGCTTCCTGTCCTTCGTGTGCCAGGAACAAGGTCCCTCGATCCCGGCCCTATGGACTTCATCACCGATCTGCCACTGTCCTCGAGATGTACGGTTATCTTAGTGGTCGTGGATCGGTTTTCGAAGATGGCTCACTTTGTTCCACTGTCTGGTTTGCCTTCTGCCCCCCGAGCTGGCGAAGATTTTCTTGCTCCACGTCTTCCGTCTTCATGACTTTCCTCAGCACGTTGTCTCAGACAGGGGAGTCCAATTCACCTCTCGATTCTGGCGAGCTCTCTGCGGATTGATGAAGATAACTCTGGATTTTTCTTCAGCTT
This sequence comes from Dendrobates tinctorius, assembly GCF_039654945.1. Taxonomy (NCBI): domain Eukaryota; kingdom Metazoa; phylum Chordata; class Amphibia; order Anura; family Dendrobatidae; genus Dendrobates; species Dendrobates tinctorius. Next base: position 39,899,880 of record NW_027361770.1, on the reverse strand, counting down.
ATCATCCCCAGTCAAACGGACAAGTGGAACGGGTCAATCAAGTCCTAACTTCCTACCTCCGGCATTTTTCCAACGCTCACCAAGATGACTGGGTTTCTCTTCTTCCGTGGGCTGAGTTCGCGTACAGTAATCATCCCAGTGAAGCTTCTACCAAGTCTCCCTTTTTTTGTGGTTTTTGGACAACATCCCGGCATCCCCCTTCCCGTTTCCCCCACCTCGGGTGTACCGGCGGCAGATGCTGTGTCGATAGATTTCTCCCAGATTTGGAGGGACACCAGGGAGGCCCTTGAGAGAGCCAGTCGCAAAATGAAGGATTATGCCGATAAGAGACGTTTAGATGCTCCCCCGTACTCCCCCGGGGAGAGGGTCTGGCTATCCTCACGGTATATCAGACTAAAGATCCCTTCCTATAAGTTGGGCCCACGTTTCATCGGTCCCTTTGAAATCCTGAAGCGTGTCAATGACGTGGCCTACAAATTAAGATTGCCCGCCTCGCTAAGAATTCCTAATGTTTTTCATGTATCTCTCCTCAAGCCTGCGGTATTTAATCACTACCACTCAACTGCTTCTCAAAATTTCCAACCCAGCAGTTCTGATAATACCTTTGAGGTTAAGGATATACTCGCCACAAAAACGGTTAGAGGTCGAACTTTGTTTTTGGTCGATTGGAAGGGTTTTGGTCCTGAGGAGAGGTCCTGGGAACCTCTAGAAAACATTAATGCACCTCGGATCATGAAACGATTTTTCGACAACCTTAGGAGGGGAGGGAGTAGAGGGGGGGTACTGTCACGCCCGCCTCCGTTGCTCACATGCGGGGCCCTGCGCGCACCTCCCGGCGCGCACCCGCTCCCCGGCGCGTCCCCGCTCCTGACCTTCGGCCTCCCCGACATCGGTCCCACGCTCCTGTGGCCGGCGCTCGGGCTACACCACGTGACGCGGTGGCTCCGCCCCCAACATGGCGGCGCCCATTGCCTATTTCTGACCGGCGTCTTCCCAGGTAAGACGCCTGTGTATCGCTCCCGGGTCGCTGCTCTTTTGGTCAGCGCTCAGTGCGCTCTCAGGCCCTGTATATTTCCCTGTGCTTTGCTCTGTTTGGTATTTCTGCGTCCTCTTCCTCTGCTCGCCACTCCTGCGTTCCTGGCTCCCCCTCGCCTCTGGTGCCTTCACCTCCCCTTGCCTCTGCCGTGCCCTCTGTGTGCTCGCTCCCCTGTGACCCTCTTGTCTTTGCAGTCTCTCACCCCTTCTCTCTCTTGCAGCCTCCAGCCACCACCAGCTCCGAACCCTCCAAGTCTCTGCGTTTCTCTGGCTCCTTTCTGCTGCCTCCCGGACCGCTGCTCCGCTGACTCTCCGCCCTAGTACCTGCTGCTCACCCAGTCGCCCCTTTGGCTCCGGCTGTCACGGTTCCATCCCCTGTGAGCCTGCCCCTAACACTCCCTGTATAGGGGGTGGCTCCATCTGGTTCAGCTCGGCCGCAGGGGCTCTGGAGCCGTGATCCAGAGGGTCCACTCTGGGTTACTCTCCTTATTTTTGCCATCCTAGCAATCCGTAACATATAACTTGCGTTTATTTGTGAAAAAAATGGAAATTTGGCAAAAAGTTTGAAAATTTTGCAATTAAATCACAGAGATATGGCACACAAAAAAACTTAATAAATAACATTTCCCATATGTTTTCTTTACATCAGCACAATTTTGGAACCAAAATTTTATTTTGTTAGGAAGTTATAAGGGTTAAAATCTGACCAGCGATTTCTAATTTTTGCAAAACCATTTTATTTTTACGGACCACACCACATTAGAAGTCACTTTGAGGGGTCTATATGATAGAAAATACCCAAAAGTGATTCTAAAAACTGCACCCTCAAGATGCTCAAAACCACATTCCAGAAGTTTATTAACCCTTCAGGTGAATCACAGGAATTTTTTAAATGTTTTAAAAAAAAATGAACATTTAACTTTTTTTCACCAAAAAATTACTTCAGGTCCAATTTTTTTCATTTTACCAAGGGTAATAGGAGAAATGGGACACAAAAGTTATTGTGCAATTTGTCCTGAGTACGCTGATACCTGATATGTAGGAGGGAACCACTGTTTCGGCGCATGGCAGAGCTCAGAAGGGAAGAAGTGCCATTCGACTTTTTCAATGCAAAATTGGCTGGAATTCAGATCGGACTCTATGTCACTTTTGGAGAGCCCCTGATGTGCCTAAACAGTGGAAACCCCCCACAAGTAACCCCATTTTGTAACCTAGACCTCCCAAGGAACTTATGTAGATATGTGGTGAGAACTTTGAACCCTCAAGGGCTTCACAGAAGTTTATAACGTACAGCCGTACAATTGAAGAATCATTTTTTCCACAAAAATGATCTTTTCACCCCCAATTTTTATTATCCCAAGGGTAACAGGACCCCAAAAGTTATTGTGCAATTTGTCCTGAGTACGCTGATACCCCATATGTGGGGGTAAACCACTATTTGGGCGCATGGCAGAGCTTGGAAGGAAGCAGCGCCATTTGACTGTTATGGCTGGAATTAAGATCGGACTCCATGTCACGTTTGGAAAGCCCCTGATGTGACAAAACAGTGGAAACCCCCATAAATGACACCATTTTTTAAATTAGACCCCCAAGGAACTTATTTAGATGTGTGGTGAGCACTTTCAACCACCAAGGGCTTCACAGAAGTTTATAACGCCCGGGAGTGAAAATAAAAAAAATCATATTTTTCCCACAAACATGATCTTTTAGTCCCCAATTTTTTTTTATTTTGCCAAGAGTAACAGGAGAAACTGGACCCCAAAAGTTGTTATCCAATTTGTCCTGAGTACGCTGATACCCCATATGTGGGAGAAAACTACTGTATGGGCACACGTCGGGGCTCGGAAGGGACGTAGTGACGTTTTGGAATGCAGACTTTGATGGAATGGTCTGCGGCTGTCATGTTTCCTTTGGAGAGCCCCTGATGTACCTAAACTGTGGAAACCCCCCACAAATGACCCCATTTTGGAAACTAGACCCCCCCAAGGAACTTATCTAGATGTGTGATGAGCACTTTGAACCCCCCAGTGTTTCACAGAAGTTTATAACGCCCTGGCATGAAAATAAAAAATCATATTTTTTACACAAACATGATCTTTTAGTCCCCAATTTTTTATTTCCCAAGGGTAACAGGAGAAATTGGACCCCAAAAGTTGTTGTCCAATTTGTCCTAAGTACACTGATACCCCATATGTGGGAGAAAACTACTGTATGGGCACACGTCGGGGCTTGGAAGGAAAGTAGTGACGTTTTGGAATGCAGATTTTGATGGAATGGTCTGCGGGTGTCATGTGGCGTTTGGAGAGCCTCTGATGTGCCTAAACTGTTGAAACCCCCCACAAGTGACCCCATTTTGGAAACTAGACCCTCCAAGGAACTTATCTAGATATGTGGTGAGCACTTTGAACCCCCCATTGTTAGGCGCCGGGTTCCTGTCGCTGCACAGCAGGAATCCCGAGCCTTGCATTCGGTAGTCTCCCATTCCTCTCCGGCCGCAGAGGAGGCTGCTCGGCAGACCCGTCGATCCCGGCGCTCTGCTCAGACCAGCTCTGTGGGTTTGGTTGCTGCTGCCATGTCTGGTCCAGCTATAGCAACGCATGCTGGTCAGCAGCGAGCTACTCCAGGGACTAAGTCCTCCTTTCGGTCCACTGAGCATACCCGTGGGATGATCTCTCTTTGGAGATTGGAGGTCACATGCTCAGGTCCTTCTCCAGCTTGGATTGGCCCATCAGGAAGGTCAGGAAGGTCCCAGAAGGACGCTGCTATAAAATGTTCGCATGGCCGCTCGGCCATGCGCTAGTATAGACTGCTTATCCAGACTATGAGGAGTGAGTGTTGTATGCATGTATGAATGTCTCTGGTGAATGTGTGGTGCCCCTGAGGCTCAGTCGCCAGAGAGGTGCTGCACCTTCTCCTAAGGTGTGGTGCCCCACCATCCAGGTAAGTTGGAGGCTCCTGACCACGCTCCAACACTCGCACCCCACACAATAGAGTAGTTCAGCAAAACCACATTGCGGCTCCATGCTTAGAGAGAAACAGAGCACCTTTGGTGGCTCCCTGCTTGGAACACTAAACGTGCTGGGAGGTGGGTGGAGTTGAGAATACATATAAAAGAGTGGGACGGTTCCAGGATAGAGGTTCAGTTGAGTTTAGAGGTTCAGTCAGACGGAGAGTCTGAGAGAGGAGGCCACTCGGAGAGGAGTAGGGATCCCTGGAAGAGGGATGGAGGAAGGAGTGCTGCAGCTGCCTCAGTGATCTGAGCCAGCTGGCACGGGAAAGGAAAGGAAAGGAGGAAAAGGACATTGAACCGATGCCTGACCTTCCATAGAAGGAAAAGACAAGTACGGAACGTAGGAGTAAAAGGGACATAAGTTGGCGGAGTATTGGAAGGGAGCATTCCATCTTGCCTGGAGGTTGACCGAGTCCCTGACCCGGAGGACACGGCACAGAAGAGGGCACTACAGACTGAGTAAAGCTTTGCAACTACATGCCCTGGTGTCCTCCATTCCTTCCTGCGTCTGTCCACCTGGCACTGCTACATCCCCTGTGCCAAACACTACACCATGTAAGTGTCTCCACATCTACACTGCCCTGGGACAACAGCCCTGCCTGTGGAGGGCTATAACATCATTGCTGCACCACACCATCTGTCCCGGAGGATCTGTCTGCAGCGTCGGCTTAACACCACCCTTGCCGAACACCACAGGTGGCGTCACGAACTATCCATCTAACTACATTCCACCATTCACATCACCCTATTAGTTGGGCGCCCAGGGCCACGGTCCGGGTCACCGCTGCTGTGACACATCCCACTGATACCGGCCCGGTACCAAGTACCCCTCAGCCCTGGGAGGGCGACCCAAATGACTCATTAAGAAACCCCTACCCTTGGTACGCATGTGTTGTGCAGCCTAGCCTGTTAAGTGTCCAGGCTTAGGTGTAGGTAAAGGCAGAGTCTGAGACTGGCATCAGTGTCCACCGGTGGCTCTGCACGCCACGGTGCACGTGCTCGACACTCCACCATAGTCAGCGTCTATAATGGCGTCCGCAGGTGCGACGCCGCGCGCTCAGAAGGGCTAGAGGGACTCTGACCCTGTGTCCTTGGGGCAGAGTTCTGTAACTGCATTCTGTGCACTCTGTTGCCGAGCTCTGTGAGCTGAACAGGCTCTGGCATTTATGTTCTGCGGTAGTGCGGCTCTGTGAGGTAACAGAGATCGCCCTGTTCACACTGGGTGACGTTAACCCACGTGTGATCTTTTGTATACCGCTGTTTACTTCCGCCATTGCTAAGCAGCAGTTTACCACCCCTGCATGGTGGACCCCGGGCTGCAAACACACCTTACTATTATTTTATTATTTGGTGCATTCCGCCAGTCCTAACACCCAGTGCTTCACAGAAGTTTATAACGCCCAGGCGTGAAAAGAACAAATCATATTTTTTCCACAAACATGATCTTTTAGTTCCCAATTTTTTTATTTTCCCAAGGGTAACAGGAGAAATTGGACCCCAGAAGTTGTTGTCCAATTTGTCCTGAGTACGCTGATACCCGATATGTGGGAGAAAACTACTGTATGGGCACACGTCGGGGCTCGGAAGGGAAGTAGTGACATTTTGGAATGCAGTCTTTGATGGAATGGTCTGCGGGTGTCATGTTGCCTTTGGAGAGCCCCTGATGTACCTAAACTGTGGAAATCCCCCACAAGTGACCCCATTTTAGAAACTAGACGCTCCAAGGAACTTATCTAGATGTGTGGTGAGCACTTTTAACCCCCCAGTGCTTCACAGAAGTTTATAACGCCCAGGCGTGAAAATAAAAAAATCATATTTTTTCCACAAACATGATCTTTTAGTCCCCATGTTTTTTTATTTTCTCAAGGGTAACAGGAGAATTTGGACCCCAAAAGTTGTTATCCAATTTGTCCTGAGTACACTGATACTCCATATGTGGGAGAAAACTACTGTATGGGCACACGTCGGGGCTTGGAAGAGAAGTAGTGACGTTTTGGAATGCAGACTTTGATGGAATGGTCTGTGGGTGTCATATGGCATTTGGAGAGCCTCTGATGTGCCTAAGCTGTTTATTCTCCCCACAAGTGACCCCATTTTGGAAACTAGACCCCCCAAAGAACTTATCCAGATGTGTGGTGAGCAGTTTGAACCCCCAAGTGCTTCACTGAAGTTTATAACGCCCGGGCATGAAAATAAAAAAAATCATTTTTTTCCACAAAAATGATATTTTTGCCCCCAATTTTTTATTTTCCTAAGCGTAGCAGGAGAAATTGGACACCAAAAGTTGTTTTGCAATTTGTCCTGAGTAGGCTGATACCCCATATGTGGGGGTAAACCACTGTTTGGGCGCATGGCAGAGCTCGGAATGGAATGAGCGCCGTTTGACTTTTTCAACGCAGAATTGGCTGGAATTGAGATCAGACTCCACGTTGCATTTGGAGAGCACCTGATGTGCCCAAACAGTGGAAACCCCCCAATTCTAACTGCAACCGTAACCCCAACACACCCCTAACCCTAATCTCAGCCCTAACCCTAGCGGCAAAACGTAAATAAATACATTTTTTTTTATTTAGTATTTTTCTCTAACTAATGGGTGATAAAGGGGGGTTCAATTTACCATTTATGGCGGGTTTTTATGTTTGGCAGCTGTCATACGCTAAAAGACGCTTTTTATTGTAAAAATAGTTTTTGCATCACCACATTTTGAGAGCTATAATTTTTCCATATTTTGACCCACCGAGTCATGTGAGGTCTTATTTTTTGTGGGGTGAGTTGATGTTTTTATTGGTACCATTTTCGGCACGTGACATTTTTTGATCGCGTTTTATTCCGATTTTTGGGGCGCAGAATGAACAAAAACCAGCATTTCATGAATTTTTTTGGGGGGTGCGTTTACACCATTCCGCGTGTGGTAAAATTGATAAAGCTATTTTATTCTTCGGGTCAGTACGATTACAGCGATACCTCATTTATGTCTTTTTTATGTTTTGGCGGTTTTATGCAATGAAAACAATTTTATATAAAACAATTATTTTTGCATCGCTTTATTCTGCAAGCTATAACTATTTTATTTTTTCACTAATGATGCTGTATGGTGGCTCGTTTTTTGCAGGACAAGATGACGTTTTCAGCGGTACCATGGTTATTTATATCCGTCTTTTTGATCGCGCGTTATTGCACTTTTTGTTTGGCGGTATGATAATAAAGAATTGTTTTTTGCTTTGTTTTTTATTTTTATTTTCGAAGGGGTTCACTAAACAGGTTAACTAATGGGACAGTTTTATAGGGCGGGTCGTTACGGACGCAGCGATACTAAATATGTGTACTTTTATTGTTTTGTTTTTTTATTTACAAAAAATGTATTAGGGAATATATTTTTTTATTTATTTAGCGATTTTTTATAAATTATTTTTACACTTTTTCTTTTATACTGTATTACAGTGTCCCAGGGGGGGACATCATTGTCATGTGTCAGATCGCTGATCTGACACATCACACAGCGCTGTGACAGATCAGCGATCTGACGCAGGCACTGCAGCAGGCTTCCTCATGCCTGCGCTCTGCAGGCACTGATGAAGCCGTTTCCCTGCAGGCCCCCACGGCCATATTGGATCCGGGGACCTGCAGGGAAAAAGGCCCCCCGCAGCAGCGCAGCACATCACGCTGCTGCGGGGGTCTCAGGGAAGCACGGAGGGAGCCCCCTCCCTGCCGATGCTTCCCTAATCCCCCGGTACACTGAGATCATGTTTGATCGCAGTGTTCCAGGGGTTAACGTGCCAGGGGTGGTCCGTGACCGCCCCAGACACATAGTGCCGGGTGTCAGCTGTGATAATCAGCTGACACCCGGCCGCGATCAGCGGCGCTCCCCCCGTGAGCGCCGCTGATCGCTATGACGTACTATCCCGTCCATGGGCATAGGGTCCCGTGGACAGGATAGTACATCAGATGTCAGGAAGGGTTAACTCATCCAGGGAGGCCTGGGTAGGCAGACTCAGGTATTGCAGAGCAGCAACAGCTTACCGGTCCAACAAATGCAGATAGGAGCAACATGAGCAGCTAGAAGCAGGAGGAATACTGGAAACCGGTGTATGTGTAATGGGGTCCAGGGTGTCACTCGTGGCAAGGGACTTTAACTCTTCCACACCCTGATGCTCCACTACTGTAAAATCAGTCCATTTTGTAATGTGCAAGGCTCCTTTTTTTCTCACGCACACACAAACATTGTCAGAGTTTCTATTCATTTTCTGCAAAACTTTATTTGCTCACACTTACAGCAGTTACAGTCCAGTATTTTCCACATGACACAGAAACTTCTTTCTCTAGACTCTCCATAATACTGTCTTCTGGCACAAGATCTGGTTCCCAGGTACCCAGTACCACAGCTAACTGAGATGATGGTCCCGCTTCTTCCAGGGGCTCCCCATTCCTCTTCCATTCAGGAACATCTCGGAAGTTGCCCAAAAGCCTCGCCATTTGTTTCCTCAGGCTGCCCAGTCCCATTTGTTTCCTGTTGACAGTTTCCATCTTTTCTGCAACCCGAGCCTTCACTTCACTGTGTCTTCCCCTCTGGCACTACTTCTGTTCACTCTTTACCTCACAACTGTTTCTAGAACAATCCAGTTACCTCAGCACTAACTCCTCCCACTAGCTAGCTTCCTATTGGGTTAAATATTTAACTATTACTACTCTGGCTAAAACCAGTTAACTATCTTATCTTACATCTAAATCTACATTTCGGCCTCTATAGTGCCCCCACTGCACTATACTTCACATAACCTCAGACTATGCTAAACATTAGGCCTAACTATGTTGCTAACTGTCCTTACCTAAGTCCCTAACACAATGCAAGTATATAAACATTACATGTAAACGAATACTATAAATAACATATACACATAAGCACATTAGTAAAACATCCACAGCGTACCTGGTTTGATCCAGCAGATATGCATCGAGGTGCAGGGGCGAAATCAGCCACCTGCACAGCACTAACATACCTCCCTTCTAAAACCATGGTCGTCCCTGACCATGCGGTACCGGTAAAAGCATCAGCAATATAAACATTATAATAAGTACAAGAATATGGAAATACATATTATTAAAACATTAATAACTATTATACATTATATCAAGAACCTTTCTCCAGTCCACCACGTTTGACCCTACTACAGTTCTGGACTGGTACCGATCCCACTTACTTGGGACCTCAGAGCAAACAGTTCAGTCCACACCAGCTCACCATCATGTAAGCACAGTCTCTGTACAACCCGGCTCAAACCTCGGGTTCTCCAGACAAGGACATGGGTCCACTTAACCCCGGTCTCCACTTCTTGAGATCCGAACAGACAGACAACTTTCCATAGGACTCTCCACGTCCGCTGACCAGTCCTTTAACTTGTCTTGAATGTCCAATTCCACACTATCATGACCCACATGGCCAATTTACAACAGCTCCAACAGTCCTGGAGCACACAGTCCATTTTCTTCTTCAGCCCTGACCCGGCTCACTCATCGGGTCCTCCTGAACATGTTTTTCCTCCCCCTCCTATTTTCAGACCACGGTCCCTTTAAAAATACGTGTTCTGCATTTAATCTCCTGCACATAAAATTCAGGTTAAGCCAAGACATCTTTAAAGCAGCCACACACAGTCCACAGGGCACTGTCTCTTCAGAAGGGTCTGAGTTTTGCAATCCAACTGAAAGGATGCAACAAAAACTTGGAGGGGGAAAACAAAAATTAGCATCTTACTCAACTGCGGCCACCTTGACCGCATTACCTTCTTGGCTCCTGCCCACGGTGCGCAGAACAGTCCCTCACAGCATTAGAGGGCTCCTACCCTCAGGGACGTGGAACAGTCCCACTTTTCATCAGGACTCTGTGCAACGAGTACTACTTTCACTTTAAGGACCAGTCCACATTACTGCCTTTCATCAGCATCATCATCATCAGCTTCAGGGCCCCGTGCCCGTGCTCCAGCTATCGGTGAAATCCTTCTGGCCACTGCATTCTCTGGTGCGCCAGAGCAAACAGAGATAGGCCTCACCGGTTCTCTAGGCCTCACAGCGCTTCTCGTTCCTGGCCCATTCCAGGAATACCTAAATTTCTGTATCTTCCACCACTCCTGCCACCCAGGCTGTCTGACTGGAAGATGGAAATGGGCCCCCCACCTGCGGTTGCTGTTGCTGAGGTGAGGGACTGCGGAACGGAGGTCCGGCATGGTGGGATTGGAACTCTACAGCCTGGGGCCAGGGGTCGCAGGGTTGGACATCTGCGCCTGTAGGCCGGGGCTCCGGGAGTGGGGTCACATTACCGAGAGCTGGAAGGCTTGTGACAGTGGTATCAGGGGTGCGGAATTGAGAGACACTCACCGGAGGTTCCGCTGCTGCCGCTCCCTGATCATTATGACCGCCTCCCGCATCTGCCATGCGCCGGGACCACCTTCCGGGTTAGACTTCTTCCCGGTCCCCATCTTGGTCCTCCCGTAATGGCGCCGTCCAGCCCGACATGCGAGTTTCTTCTTCCTGGACCCTCCCGGGCCAGGGCAGAGCCGCCTCTGGACGTTCCTCCTTTCCAGTCTCAGACTCCTCCTGCTCTTCCAGAATCTGCTGTGGGAGGTAGGATTTCTTTTTCCTTCACCGCGCCCACCACGAGCGGGCACTGCTCACAAGGGGATGGGTCCTAGGCACAAGGCACCTTCCCCTCCAGCCGGATTTTTGTGCCATTTTCTTCATATGATGCGCACGATGGGCAGAGCTATCGCCAACCTCCGTGCCATTTTCTGCCCTGTTAGTACTCATGGCCGCCATCTTTGCCATTTCACATGACGGGGTTTCTCCATTTTTCCAACGCATAAAGTCCATATCCTGCTGACTACGCCACTTTGTAACGGCGGCCAAGGTGTCAGTCGTGCAGAGGGGCTTTAACTCCTCCACACCCTGACGCTCCGCTACTGTAAAATCAGAAAGTCCATTTTGTATTGTGCTGTGTGTGCGATGCTTCACCCGCCTGTGGGCCAGCGTTCTCCTCCGAGTGCAAGGCTCCTTTTCTTCTCACGCACACACAAACATTGTCAGAGTTTCTATTCATTTTCTGCAAAACTTTACTTAATTTGCTCACACTTACAGCAGTTACAGTCCAGTATTTTCCACATGACACAGAAACTTCCTTCTCTAGACTCTCCATCATACTATCTTCTGACAGAAGATCTGCTTCCCAGGTATCCAGCTGAGATGATGCTCCCGCTTCTTCCAGGGGCTTCCCATTCCTCTTCCATTCAGGAACGTCTTGGGAGTTACCCAAAAGCCTTGCCATTTATTCCCTCAGGATGCTCAATCCCACTTGTTTCCTGTTGACAGTTTCCATCTTTTCTGCAACCCGAGCCTTCACTTCCCCCTCTGGCACTGCTTCTGTTCACTCTTTACCTCACAACTCTTTCCAGAACAAATCCTGTTACCTCAGAACTAACTCCTCCCACTAGCTAGCTCCCTATTGGGTTAAACATTCAACTATTACTACTCTGGCAAAGACAAGTTAACTATCTTATCTTACATCTAAATCTATATCTATAATCCCAAAATATTCTTTAACTAAATAAATAGTAAGAAACTAAAAAATGATAGTGTTGGCCCCCTTAAAAATAGTCTGGGTGAAATGGTGGATGAGGATGAGGAAAAAGCCAATATGGTAAATGACTTTTTTTCAACAGTATTTACACAAGAAAATCCCATGACGGATAACATGATCAGGGATAAAAATTCTCCATTAAATGTCACCTGCTTAACCCAGCAGGAAGTACGGCGGCGTCTAAAAATCACTAAAATTGACGAATCCCCGGGCCCGGATGGGATACACCCCCGAGTACTGCAGGAATTAAGCACAGTCATAGATAGACCATTATTTTTAATCTTTAAAGATTCCATAATAACAGGGTCTGTACCACAGGACTGGCGTATAGCAAATGTGGTGCTAATATTCAAAAAGGGGACAAAAACTGAACTTGGAAATTATAGGCCAGTAAGTTTAACCTCAACTGTGGGTAAAATTCTGGAGGGTTTTCTAAGAGATACTATACTGGAGTATCTGGAGAAGAATAACCTTATGACCCAATATCAACATGGGTTTACAAGGGACCGTTCCTGTCAGACTAATCTGATAAGCTTTTATGAAGAGGTAAGTTCCGGACTGGACCAAGGGAATGCAGTGGACGTGGTGCACATGGACTTTTCAAAAGCTTTTGATACCGTGCCACACAAAAGGTTGATACATAAAATGAGAACAATGGAGAGAGGGGAAAATATGTGTAGGTGGGTTAAGAGCTGGCTCAGGGATAGGAAATCAATACAGAGGAGGACAATTTTATATTACAGGAGGATTTATGTAAACTAGAAGCTTGGGCTGATAAATGGCAAATGAGCTTTAATGGGGATAAATGTAAGGTTATGCACTTGGGTAGAACGAACAAGATGTATAATTATGTGCTTAGTTGTAAAACACTGGGCAAAACAGTCACTGAAAAAGACCTGGGTGTATGGGTGGATGACAAACTCACATTTAGTGGCCAGTGTCAGGCAGCTGCAGCAAAGGCAAATAAAATAATTGGATGCATTAACAGAGGCATACATGCTCATGAGGAGAACATAATTTTACCTCTATATAAGTCACTAGTGCGACCATACTTAGAATACTGTGTACAGTTCTGGTCTCCGGTGTATAAGAAAGACATAGCTGAACTGGAGCGGGTGCAGAGAAGAGCGACCAAGGTTATTAGGGAACTAGGGGGTCTGCAATACCAAGACAGGCTATTACACTTGGGGTTATTTAGTTTGGAGAATCGAAGACTTAGGGGTGATCTTATTACATTGTATAAATATATGCGGGGACAATACCAAGACCTTTCTAATGATCTTTTTACTCTTAAGGTACTGTCACACTAAGCGATATCGCTAGCAATATCGCTATAACTTGTGACGTTATAGCGATATTGCTAGCGACATCGCTGTGTCTGATACTTACCTACGACCCGCTCCCCCGCTGGTTATCGCTGATCGCGCGAGAACGTCCAGGACTGTTTCTCGTCGTCAGCTTCCTGCGGCGCTTCCTGTGGAGAGACGAGCGACGAGCGTGGAGCCGGGCGGGAGGACGCAGGATCGCCTAGTGTGACAGGTAAGTAGCGACCCCCGTCCCCTGCGATGTCGCTGGTGAGATCTGCCTGTGTGGCAGCTCACTAGCGACCACTTAGCGATGTACCAGCGATCCTGACCACGTCATATCACTGGTAGGGATCGCTGGTACATCGCTAAGTGTGACAGTACCTTTAGATCTGTGACGGGGACAAGGGGGCATCCTCTACGTCTGGAGGAAAGAAGGTTTAAGCATACTCACAGAAGCGGATTCTTTACTGTAAGAGCAGTGAGACTATGGAACTCTCTGCCATATGATGTTGTAATGAGTGATTCCCTACTAAAATTTAATTAGGGACTGGATGCCTTTCTTGAAAAGTATAATATTACAGGGTATATACACTAGTTTCCTTAATATTGCGTTGATCCAGGGAGCTAGTCTGATTGCCGTATGTGGAGTCGGGAAGGAATTTTTTTTCCCAATGTGAAGCTTACTGTTTACCACATGGGTTTTTTTGCCTTCCTCTGGATCAACATGTTAGGGCAAGTTAGGATAGGATATGGGTTGAACTAGATGGACTTAAAGTCTCCCTTCAACCTTAATAACTATGTTACTATGTTACTATGTTATCCCTGCCTCTATAGTGCCCCCACTGCACTATACAAATGTTGTTCCTATCTTCAAAAAGGGGAAGAAGGTGGACCCAGGCAACTATAGGCCGGTGAGTCTGACTTCTATACCAGGAAAGATCTTTGAACAAATTATTAAACAACATGTATGTCAATACCTGGATAAGAATGAAGTGATTAAACAGAGTCAGCATGGGTTTGTAACTAATAAGTCATGTCAGACTAATTTAATTTCCTTCTATGATGGTATTACTGATTGGGTGGATCAAGGAAATGCTGTAGATATAGTATATCTTGACTTCAGCAAAGCATTTGACAAAGTCTCTCATACAATCCTTATTGAAAAAATGACTAAGTATGGAATGGACAAGGCAACTGTTAGGTGGATTCATAACTGGCTTAGTGATCGGACCCAAAGAGTGGTCGTAAATGGCTGCACATCCAGTTGGAAGAATGTCTCAAGTGGGGTACCACAGGGCTCTGTCCTGGGCCCTGTATTGTTCAACATCTTTATCAACGATTTAGATGAAGGAATTGAGGGTAAACTGATTAAATTTGCTGATGACACAAAGCTAGGAGGGATAGCTAATACTAGAGAAGAGAGAGAGAGGATTCAAAAAGATTTAAATAAACTGGAGAAGTGGGCAGCAACTAACAGAATGGTTTTTAACAGGGAGAAATGCAAAGTACTACATCTGGGCAATAAAAATGAAAAAAGCATATATAGAATGGGAGGAATAGGGCTAAGTGACAGCACATGTGAAAAAGACTTGGGTATACTAATAGATCACAGACTGAATATGAGTCAACAGTGTGATGCAGCAGCAAAAAAGGCAAATGCAATTCTAGGATGTATTAACAGAAGCATACAGTCTAGATCACGTGAAGTAATTATTTCCCTCTACTCCTCTTTGGTCAGACCTCATCTGGAATATTGTGTCCAATTTTGGGCACCACATTTTAAAAAAGACATCAACAAACTGGAGCAAGTTCAGAAAAGAGCGACCAGAATGGTGACCGGTCTGCAAACCCTGTCTTATGAGGAAAGGTTGCAGGATTTGGGAATGTTTAGTTTGCAAAAGAGAAGACTGAGAGGAGACTTAATAGCTGTCTACAAATATCTAAAGGGCTGTCACATTGTAGAAGGATCAACTTTATTCTCATTTGCACAAGGAAAGACTAGAAGCAATGGGATGAAGCTGAATGGGAGGAGACACAGATTAGATATTAGAAAAAACTTTTTGACAGTTAGAGTGATCAATGAGTGGAACAGGCTGCCACGAGAAGTGGTGAGTTCTCCTTCAATGGAAGTCTTCAAACAGAGGCTGGACAGACATCTAACTGGGATGATTTAGCGAATCCTGCTTTGAGCAGGGGGTTGGACCAGATGGCCCAGGAGGTCCCTTCCAACTCTACGATTCTATGATTCTATGATTCTATGATTCTACTTCACATAACCTCAGACTATGCTAAACATTAGGCCTAACTATGTTAACTGTCCCTACCTTAGTCCCTAACATAATACAAGTATGTAAACATTTCATCACATGTAAACGTATGCTATAAATTACATATACACATATGCACATTAGTAAAACATCCACAGCGTACCTGGTTTGATCCAGCAGATATGCATCGAGGTGCAGGGGCGAAATCAGCCACCTGCACACTCCTTACACATGCAGCAGAAACTCAGAAAGCAGAGTAACAGGATATCCACACAGGTTCACAGGAGCAGGTAGGAAACCAGGAAGCCACCAGGACCATGAGCATGACACATGCAGAATACTCTAGCACAGACTAAAGGCTAGGGTGGAGTTATAAAGCTGGAAGACACAGGGCACATGAGACAAAAGACGCCATCTTGAAAAAGGGCAGGAATGCCCAAAAAGTAATCAAAAAATGTTCAGAGTCCTGACAGAATAGCTCAGAGAGAAGAGCTGCCACCTGATGCACAAGAGAGCTGCTGGGCTCGAGTCCTGACATTTATGTTCTTATTGTTCAGCACTGCAGTAGTTTTCATCTTGGATCTCTGCCATGCAGGCCATTTTTGCCCAGTCTCTTTCTTATGGTGGAGTCACGAACACTGACCTTAACTGAGGCTAGTGAGGCCTACAGGTCTTTGGATGTTGTTGTGAGGTCTTTTGTGACCTCCTGGAGGTGAGGTAATTTTGGTCAGTCGGCCACTCCTGGGAATGTTCACCACTGTTCAATGTTTTTGCCATTTTTGGATAATGTTTTTTACCGTGGTTCACTGGAGTCCCAAAGCTTTACAAATGGCTTTATAACCTTTTCAAGACTGATAGATCTCAGCTACTTTGTTTCAGAATTTCATTGGATCGCAGCATGATGTCTATCTTTTTAGTACCTTTTGGTCTACTTCACTTTGCCAGGCAGGTCCTACTTAAGCTATTTCTTGATTGAGGACAGGTGTGCCAGTAATCAGGCCTGGGTATGGCTAGGGAATGTGAACTCTGCTTCCCAAAGATGTGATAAACCACAGTCAATGTATGTTTTTGCTTTTTTTTGGGGAGGGGGGGAATCACTTTTTTACGTTTGTATTTCAGTTTCCCTTAAGAAATACCGTCATTTAAAAACTGCATTTTGTGTTTACTTGTATTATATTTGTCTAATATTTAAATTTGTTTAGTGATCTGAAACATTTAAGTGTGACAAACATGCAAAAGAATAGGAAATCACGAAGGGGACAAACACTTTCACACAACTGTACATCACAGGAGACACTGGAGCTGCAGCAGAGTCATCACGGGAGACGTTGTGGCTGCAGTATGGTTATCACAAGAGACAGTTGAGCTGCAGTATAGACATCACAGGAGATGGTGAGGCTACAGCACAGACATCACAGGTGACAGGAGGCTGCGGTACATACAAGACAAGAGTAGACATAGGGGCTGCGGTATACTGTATACATCACAGGAGGAGACATGGAGATACAGTATACACATCTCAGGAGGAGGCATGAGGCAGCGGTATATACATCACAGGAGGAGACATGAGGGCTACAATATAAACATCACATTAGATATTCTGTTGGGGCATAGGCATCACTGGAGACATCAGCCTGCGGTATACACATCACAAAAGATGTGGGGCTGCAGTATAGACATAACAGAAAACAACTGGATAATAGAGGGCACCACCCTATACAACGAGATCAACCTACAGCATACCATAGAAACTACCATACATGAAAATAAAGAGAAATATGCAAAAAGGGCATACTTCTCTTTGTACACTTCTCTTTGTTTTCACATCACAGGAGAAATGGGACTGTGGGACGGGAGCACATCGTGCGCTGACTATTTACATGGTACGCCAGACACTGGCACTGGCCCTAGTCTGCTTGAGTACTTAATTTTTTAAGCAAGTGTTCAGTAGTAAATGCTGTGTGCACATGCTCACAATGCAGGGAGAAATTAAAGGGCCGGTGGCTGACAAAATGCATTTGCTGGCCCAAGCAGGGGTTGGCTGGGCCGGGGGCATGGTCCTCCAGCAGCAGCTGCGGGCCTCCCCTCCAACTACTGCCTAGAAGACAGCTCCGACTCTTTAATTGTGTACTGACTCGGCATCCCTGTATTGCCGACATGCCCACACTGCACGCAGGTGTCTCCTGATCTCACTACCAGCACTCAGGTCTGCTGCACCTTCACATGTTCACCGGAGAGGAGACTGAGAGCAGAGGTCAGCAGGGAGACATGGCAGGAGGTCAGGGACAGGGCTGGACCCTAATACCAAAATACAAAAAGTTAAACTGCACCCTATAAACGTCAAAGTCTTAAAGACAAATTTCCAAAAGCGCAAGTCAAAGCCAGGGAGTCCATCCAGGAACGAATTGCATACCAGTAAGGAGAAAGACAGCGCCTCAGACAATGGTGAAAAACAAGCCTTACATTTTATTCTGCCTCCTGTTGCAACGTTTCGGTCCGGAGACCTTTTTCAAGCACAGTACAGAGTGTTTTAACCACCATTATCTAGGACAAGTACCACCCCCCAATCAACAAAGCACCAATAGAATACAGACATAGTAGTAAATACATCCACATAAAAAGAGAAATCCTAACATATACCGTATTTTCCGCTTTGTAAGACGCACTTTTTTCACCCCAAATTTGAGGGGAAAATGAGGGTGCGTCTTACAAAGAGGATATACCTTTCTGTGCTGCCGCGGAGGGTGTCCAGTACTTGCCGCGGCGCTGTCCCCCAGTTCTTACCGCCACGCTCTGTCCCCCGGTGGTTGCCGCTACCGCTGCGCTCTGTCCCGTAAAGCATGGGGGGTCTCTGCCGCCTTCATGCCTGCTTTTCTGTGGATTTCTTCCTGGAAAATGGCCGCCACGCATGCGCAGATGGAGATTTTGGCACTGAAATCTCGGGAGATGAGATTTGAGCGCTGAAATCTCATCTCCCGAGATTTCAGTGCCAAGATCTCCATCTGCGCATGCGCGGCGGCCATTTTCCAGGAAGATATCCACAGGAAAGCAGGCATGAATCGGCAGAGACCCCCCCCACGCTGAACGGGGCAGAGCGCGGCGGTGGCGGCAACCACTGGGGGACAGAGCGCGGCAGTGGCGGTAAGAACAGGGGGACAACGCCACGGCAGCACTGGGGGACAGCACCACGGCAAGTACTGGACACCCCCACGCTGAACGGAACAGAGCGCGGCGGTGGGGGTAAGAACCGGGGGACAGAGCGCGGCAGTGGAGGTAAGAAGCGGGGGACAGAGCGCGGCAGTGGTGACAAGCACCAGGGACAGAGCACCGCGGCAGCAAGCACTGGGGGACAGAGCATTGCGGTGGTGACAAGCACCGAGGGACAGCACCAGGGCAGCAAGCATCAGGGGACAGAGGGAGGCGGCAGTATCAGACACCGGCAGCGGCACGCTGCACATCAAAATACCCCCTCATCCCAGCAGCAATGTTCCACTCCGGCCTCCTCCAGCACCACCCCCAGTAAGCAATAATACGCATAGACTATAAGATGCACCACCATTTTATTAAAAAAAGTTTTTTCCCTATTTTTCTCCTCAAAATTTGAGGTGCGTCTTATAATCCGGAGCGTCTTATAAAGCGAAAAATACGGTAATTAAAAACAATCCCACTGAGCATCCATTGCATTAATAACTAGCCTAACACCAAATCGCTAACTTTGATAGGTATTATCCATACAATGTGGGGCAAAATTATACAAACAACTTCCTGGTAATCACAAGTAAACAAAAAACCTCTGTCACAATCCCACCGCTGACACCGGTATGTCACGGACGGAGGGATGCGACGCACTGCCGACACACGGCTATCACAGGCGCAGGGGGGCTTATCTTAGTTATCCCACCGCTGGCGCAATGTGACAAAAAAACCAGCAATCTAATCTTGCCCTAACAATTTATCGCAGGGGGGGTTATTTTGGATGCCCCACCACTGCTAACAATCTTCCACGAACTGTGGAGATTTATGTATATCCCACTTTCTCAGTTCCACTTTGAAATTTGCAGCTCTCCGGCGCCCCCTTACCCTCAGGTCAGTCAGGGAACTGGGATATTTGGTCACCAGCCGGCTGCTTCAATGAGGTCTGGCCACCCGGCATGCTGCAGTGAGGGAATTATGAATGCTCTGGCCGCAGCCACCCAATTAGCTTATAAAATCCCTTTCCGCCACAGCCAGCTGTACCTGGGGCCCAGATCACACTTCGCTGCCACCAGCTACGATTCACTTAATCAATGAGTTAATTAAGAGGGTCCGCAGCAAACCCCCAAATTAGTAGCAATTATCTTAAAGGCACGTGTAAGTTCGTTCTTAGAGCATGAAGGCAGACTAATAAATTTTATAATTTATTCCCCAAAAGGGGGCAGTGATTACAGAGATAAAAGATGTTACAAAGTTGAGACAGTAGGGATGTACAATGCAAATATAAAATAAATGGGATTAACATAAGGATCAATACTTACAGTTGCTTAATGGTCTTTAGGTTAGCCATGTGGTGGGGGAGGGGCTGCAGCCACATGTCGCCCTGCATCTGTGGGGTCCTTTAGGCATGAAAACCTCCAGCTCGACTGACTAATTTCAGGGGGGGGAGTACCTTATAGGTTTGGATTTGTGACATCATAAAAGGGGCCATCTGGGGTTGGTCCTCCCCCCTTCTCTAAGCTACAATTCTGGCTACAAAACTTATAATGACTATATCTCGCCGAGGGTACCTCGTATAAACAAGCACATGGTATCATTCTTTTTAGTTTGTTGAATTTGTCGAATACAATAATTCAAAACCAAACATGCAGTAGTTGTGACACACCGTTTAGAAGGAATCCATTTCTCAGTTTCTGGGGGTGCTAGAACTGTGAAAATTATGGGCCAGCACGCTGGTGTCGTGTATTTTGCAGAAATGTAACTTTCATATCTCTGCCGCATATGGTTTTCGCGCTATGGATTCTTTTAATATTTCCCCTACGTAAGTTAGCCGCATGGCCAGGACAAAGAAATCCTTTTCTGGCTAAGGGGGGAAGGGAGAATAATCCTCACTGAAGTCTCAGATTTCACAGAGCTGCAAGCAGTGAGACACTGGTGTGTGTGTGGAAGGGCCCTGGAGGAAAGAGGAGGGGGTCACCTCTGCAGTGTGTGGCAATCAGAAATCTAATCTGTAGTGTAACAATGGGAGATTCTGGAATGTTTCAGCAACGTCATATCTTACTTATTATTACAACCTCCCACCAATCAGTTAACAGCATCCCCATCGCCATGGTAGCAGCCACACCCCCAAATGTGGTCACAGAGCTCCATGACCAATCTATATTTACCAATATTTTATCTATATTTGTGGGTATTATGGTATAGATATGCCTCCATAATGTTTGCTCCTATATTTGCATTTATAATGGTATTTGATACCCTTGTGGGTTTATTTACAATGGGAGTGGTCTTCTATGAACAACTTTTCTGGGTGTAGTTTTTGCCTCTTTTTCGTGGGCTATATATGGATTGGGGATTTCTGAGTCTCTTGGGACTATATGTAAATTTTACAATTGTTATTTGGAATCATCGGTTCCTTATTATGTCTGAAATCTTGTCCGTATAAGACTATTTGGGATACATTGTTATTTGGTTCGTTTATTTTTTGTACTGTACCTTTAAGAAATTTTGTCAATGCATTGCCATGGGTAGAGTGATATATGTTTACTTCTGTTTTAATGGTATGTTCCATTTTTACATCCTTTTAGATATCCTCCTCTAATTATGTGGTTCTGTTACTTGGTACTGATATTTCCTTACATGGTATGTGGATCTGCTGCTATGTTTTGGTGAAGTGCATATGTACGACCATTGGGCATATATATTGCTGTGATGGACGTTTCCGGTTGACCAATCGTATCGAAGTATCTGAGACCTAGCTGGGATAGGACGCTGTGACATGCGCAGTGGAACAAAGCGCAACAACGCGAGATCAACTGAATTCGGACATCATGACACGCGCAGTGATGTTGAACATTGTGATACAGACAATAATATGAGACGCTTGGATTTGTGTAATGCTGTGGGATGTGAGGACATGTGCAGTGCTGTGGGATATGGAGACGCTGAGACATGCGCTGTTGTGCTCTGCTACAATTGGTCATGGAGCTCTGTGACCACATTTGGGGGTGTGGATGCTACCATGGCGATGGAGATGCTGTTAACTGATTGGTAGGAGGTTTTTTGTTTACATGTGATTACCAGGAAGCTGTTTGTATAATTTTTCCCCAAATTGTATGTATAATACCGATCAGAGTTAGCGTTTTGGTGTTAGGCTAGTTATTAATGCAATGGATGCTCAGTGGGATTGTTTTTAAATTATATGTTGGGATTTCTCTTTTTATGTGGATGTATTTACTACTATGTCTGTATTCTATTGGTGCTTTGTTGATTGGGGGGTGGTACTTGTCCTATATAATGGTGGTTAAAACACTCTGTAAGGCTTGATTTTCACCATTGTCTGAGGCGCTGTCTTTCTCCTTAAGGGCTGGACCCTGAGTCTTGTGTCAGCGGTGCTTTGAGGCACGGTGTCATGATTTTTTGCTGCAGCTTGATCAGGTCAATTGTCAGTGACTCCATCTTCACCAGATCTGCATTAAAGTTCCAGAGCGGTTACAGACAGAGTATACATAATCATACACTGTCCCTGAGCCTTGTTCCAGCACTTCATGCATTATATACCATATCTAGTGCTATACATTATATGTGATGTTCTGTATGCAGGTTCAGGTGTAATCAGTTCTGTAGCCAGGTCTTTCATATAGAGAAGAAGACAGCGGGCACCGCTAATTCTATGTGAAATCACCAGGGTGCTACAAATGTACCCAAAAACAGAATTGAAAAGCAAAGAGAGCAAAAGAAGGTACAATAATAGTGCATTCAGCTGGTATGAATATGGAAAAAAATACTTTATTGATAACATAAGATAGTGCATATTCATGATAAAAAGACTTTAAAAACACTAAAACAATTGATACAAGGATTCAAAGTAGCCAGGTCAGATGTTTTCAAACTGCGTTCTGCCACCCATTCGTTGGTCCCATCCCAAAAAAAAAACATGATTCAGGCATATGAGCGGATGGGGCCTTTAATAGTATAGATTGAATATATAGACTGTAATAGTGCTGACAGAGCGAATGTGTGCTCTGACAAGCAACATTTTGGGCGTATTTTGCTGTTGTTCAACGCACAGAAAAAAAACCCCACAAGAAACTCTAAGGCTGGGTTCACATAGTGTTAACCAGCCCTATCAACGCATAGCGCTGACGGGCTGCGTTAACGCTATAGCATAACGTGATATGCGTTATGCTATACCGCTAGCGCTGATGATTCATCAGTACTAGTGGTGACATGCTATGACCGCTAGCGCTGATGAATCATCCGCTAGATGTGACGGAGCCTCAGGCGCTGCAGGCCGCGTCCGAGGTTCCGTCAGTGCTTAACGGCACATCGCGTCAATCGCGTCGCATTGATGGGCTGCGATAACGCTATAGCATAACGCGATATGTGTTATGCTATACCGCTAACGCTGATGATTCATCAGCGCTAGCAGTGACATGCTATGACCGCTAGCGCTGATGAATCATCAGCGCTAGCTGTGACGGAGCCTCAGGCGCTGCAGGCCGCGTCCGAGGCTCAGTCATTGCTTAACGGCACATCGCGAACGTCGTGATGCGCTAGTTAATGGGAGGCTATGGCAGCGATAACGGACTGCCTTACACCGCGTTATACCGTGGTGTAACGCAGTCCAATAAACGGACTGTCATAGCACAGTATGAACCCAGCCTTACCTCCTTCCTCTCACCCACCACAACGCGAGGTATTCTGAAGCCATCTGCTGACTTCAGCGTTCTAGTGATAGGGCTCATGACATCGCTGCCACAAGCCAAGACGCGTGTACGCCGACGTCAGCTGCTGGCCAGCAGCGTCTATTGCAGCGCACGGACCTGACAAGTTCATGTGTTGCAACACACTTCAGCTGGATGTGCATTCGAGGACACACATCCAGCTGAAGTAGGGGCTAGTGTCGCCAGGCTCCTCATCTGTCGGCCCCGGCCCACTGATATGAAATGGCTCTCGTGCTGAGGTGATGGCTCACGTGCCCATAGGGAGGGCTCTGCGTGCCCCCTCTGACATACGTGCCACATGTTTGCCACCACTGATATAACATATACCTATCACATACAGTATTCTCCTATATACTGTATGTAATATATTGTGTGCACAGACATCAGATGTTATATACTGTAGGATACAGGATTGGTCACAAATTTTCCTGTCTACTTATTTCTAAATGTAACCAGGTCTGCTACACAGACAGGATATAACTGTATGTCACTTATATTCTGCATTAAATAAGTCTCCAATTAACCCCCCTACCACCACCACTGATTCTCTGTAAATGTTAATGACTGTAGTGAGACTGTGCTAATATATTCACCTAGCATCTTTTCCAGTGTCCAGCACCATTCTGCTCATCTTCTGAGTGACATCATCACTATTCAGATTTTGCGGCTCACTTTATGTGACGTGGAAGTCCCTTTTACAATGTAAGCCTATAGACCTCTGGCACCCCAGGAGCCCGGTTGCCACAGTGGCATTGCCTCCCTCACAGGGGGTGATGTCATGCCTGGAAGCAAGGAGGATTTCCCTAGCCAGATAACACCAACATACAACACCTTTCCTGACTACAGACCAGAAGGGGAGCTCAAAACCTGGTTTCAGGAAAGCTTCCTTATTAGTTATGGCCTGGAGGCAGGGTTAGTCAGTCTGTGAGAGTCGGTACAGGGACAGGAGCTGTGAGGAGCTCTTCCCAAGAGCAGAGTGAAGAGAGAGGAAAGTGGAAGTTTAGGAAAGCCTGGGGTTTGGAGCTGTGACCAAGCTCACCCTAGGGAAGAGTGCTTGACACCGGACGCCGGAGTCTGTGACCGCACAGGTACAACAGTCCCAGCAGCCAAATCCGGAGGGCAGGAGACTGCAGGCCTCCTGGCCCCATCACACACCTGAAGGCACAGCAGCATACCAGAGCTGGAGCCACCACGAAGGGGTGACACCTGTAAAAGGCTCAAGCTGCATGCCATACAGGCAAGGACTAAAGAACAGTAAGGAACAGAGGACTGAGCATAGCTTCAGGCAGCAAGGACCTCAGAGAACAGCGCAGTAAGGAGGCCTCCAACACCATCTGGCTTAGGGGATCCTAAATTGCTTCCAGGCTGCCCGGATCTCCATTACCATTTGTAATCAGTGCCCTGGACTGCACCACAAACCGTGAGTAAAAGTGTTAAGACTGCACCCTGCTGTGTCCTCAGAGTTATTTACTGCACCAACCCCTCTGCACTACAACCATCACGACTATCTTTAACATCATAAGTGCCCTAGAACTTAGCTCTACCTCTGGAGAGCTGTACCAACTCTTCTGCATCACCATCAGCCCCAGCGGTCTCTTTAAGAAGCATCGGCTATCCCTTGCCGAATACCACAGGTGGCGTCACAAACTATATCTTGTAAACTTTATTCTCTTTTTATCATCATTTTCATTGGACGCCCAAGGCCACAGACGGGGTCACTGCTGCCGTGACACATCCCCTTAAGAACCGGCCCGGTACCGAGTATCCCCATGGCCCTGGCGGGCGCTCCAGACCCTTGTTATGAGCCTCATTCTTATGCTCCATAGTCTTATATTGTAAAAGTCACTTCCAGGTCACAAGAAGAGGAGTAAGTCGGCACTGGTCTAAGAGAAGGTGGCAGTAGGTGAGTATATTAACCAAATGACATATACTACACTAACATTTACTCAGGTTCAGGGCTCACTCCTACTTGCAATGTAATCAGATGAGTGCAATTTGATTTAAAGAAAAAAAAATCGGATTCACTCGGCCGAATGTTAAACAATGAGCCAGCTCACATGTGCGATTATTTTCTCATGCCGATTTGGCATGAAAAAAAAAATTTGCAGCATACTGCGATTGCATCTGAGAATCGGATCGCATGCACCCATATAAGTCTATGGATGCATATGAAACTTCGCACTGCACTCAGATATCACCTGAGTGCAGCGCAACTACCGCTGACGCCGGCAATGGAGGAGATGGAGAAATTAATTTCTCCGTCTCCTTCGCAACTGTGCTTCAATTCTCTGATGTGAGAGGATTGGAGCACAAAGCAGTCTCACGCACCGGATGTGACACGCTAATGTGACCTTGCTCTTCACAATTTTTTTTCATTTTGGTTTTATTTTTTTGTTGTCCTTTTTGCATAGATGCATTCCAACACCCATAATATTTTAACCCCTTCCTAAAATGAAGCATACATTATACAGCAGGCATCTGCTTTTAACAGCAAGGATCCAAAGGGAGTTTGTAGATTTCTTTGGTCGCTGAAGACCTGTGGATCTGCAGCAGCCGCTACCTACACGCTCTTATCTCATCCTAACCAGGTGAGCATATTTCATGATATACTGTCTTTTGTAACGTGGATAAGATCCTATTGCGCTTTTTTGTCTCCCCCTTTTTTGCAATATTTAACAGCAAGGATGGCATTTATTTTTGATCACTTCTGTTTAATCCCTTAGATGTTGCTGTCAAACCTTGGCAGAGGCATTTAAGTGGTTTGATCCTATGTTATGAGCTGTTACGGTGCCCCTTGTCTTGTGCAGTAATAATGGGTTACCATGTCACCTGAGAGCCTATTGAAGGTTAAGATTATTACTATCGTCGCACTCCTATGAAGCCCATGCTGAGGCTAGGCTTCATAGGAGCTAGTTTCACCCAGTATAAAAAGGGAACATGTCAGCAAACTGATATTTAACCTATGTTAAGCCACTATAATGCTAAACAAATCCATACCTTTGTTTTAGGAATCCATGTTTCAGAGAAATCCCTTGTCCAGTCTTTATGCTAATGAGTTGCAAGTGCTCGGGGCTCTCTCCTTTCACTAGAGCAAACATACAGTAGATTGCTAAAAATTAATATAGTTGATATTAGTTATGGGTGCAAAAACTACTGACAGTGTTCTGCCCTCTGAATAGGGCAAAGAATATTTGCATTTTATGCTGGGTTAGTTATAGCACCATCTAGTGGTGGCTGAATTTATAGCAGTGTCTTTGATAGAATTTACAGTCTGTGACTTTAACAGAAGCAATGCACATGGGATTGAAGCAATGCTTGGTAGGAAGGAAGCAATGTATTCTGGGACAAAGAAGGGCCATTTTGCTTCTGTGTATATCATAAGATGCATGTGTTTACCTGTCCTCCATGTTAACTCTCCAATTTGAGTTTGTTATCTGGGTAAAGCATATCTGGTAAGCTTAATCTTTCTTACAATGCAGTGTGTGCAGAGTGTTTATTAGCTGTATAGCAGTGCTGCCCAATACTTATGCATGTCATTGTATTCTTTACAGTTTTACCGCATGTTCTATACTCTTCACCAATAAACAAGTTAGACTACAGAGAACAGTCTGCTTATTTTGGAAGACAGAGCTGTGGTTTATGCTGTATGCTGGATTGCACAATGTGTCAGCGTGCCTGAAGGCAGAACAGTAAAACAGATACCAGACGCCTGCGATAGTGAATTCAGGCTGTAAGGGACCGCTATCACCCAGACTGCTCAGCATACGGGTACTACAGCAGTCGCCATACAGCCGCAGGAGACCAGGGCCCAGTAAAACAGATGCCAGATGTCTGCGATAGTGAATTCAGGCTGTAAGGGACTGCTGTCACCCAGACTGCTCCACATACGGGTACTACAGCAGCCACCATACAGCTGCAGGAGACAAGTCCAGGGCGCAGAAAAACAGATGCCAGACGCCTGCGATAGTGAATAAGACTTAAGGAGCCGCTGGTCGCAAGCGGTTGTTACCCAGGCTATACGGCACCGCTATCACCCAGACTGCTCCGCATACGGGTACTACAGCAGCCGCCACACAGCTGCAGAGACAAGAGCCCAGGGTTCAGTAAAAGACCGCCGGTCCTACGTGGTGATTGCATAGACTGTACGGGACCACTAACACCCACACTGCTCTGCATACGAGTATCACAGCAGCCGCCATACAGCCGCAAAACGCCACTACGGCCCGCCAAGAAGTGCTACATCTTTCCCGCCATGCGGAAGCCCGCCATACACAGACTGTTTCCCTCCAATATACTCAGCAGTACTCAGCTAAAAGCACAATGTCTCGGAAAAGCACATCCTCACTCAAAATGAGGTCACGAGCAAGCTCCAGCAGATCGTCATTAGCAGAGCTAGCTGCTGTCGCTCGTGCCGAGGCCGAAGCGGCCAAAGCAAGATCCTCCTTCGCAGAACGAGAGATGCATCTAAAGCTGAGACAAGCAGAGCACGAAGCAGCAAAAGTACGTATGCAGGCAGAGCAAGATTCGGAAACTGCACGTTTGCAGGCAGAGCAAGATGAGGAGAGTGCACGCCTGCGAGCGTCTCTTGAAAGACTAAGAGACAGCAGCTGCAATAGCTAAAGCAGAGTATTTGGAAGCTATGAAAGATCCTGATTATCAGAGACACAGCAGCATTCTAGGACCAGATCTAGAGCAGCAAGATCCAGCGCAACGCGTCGCAGAGTACGTCCGTCAACATTCTGGCGTAGATAACAGCCCTGGCACATCATATCGATCAGCCCATGCCAATTACCAGGGATCCAACAGTGAGCTTCACTACCATAGGTGAGGAGATGTCCAGCACAGGGATGTCGACTACAGCTACCGTTCCACTGAAAAGAAGGTACAGCTCCCATCCCGCCTTAAAGAGACACCTTCTTCACCAACAAGGTACCGTACAGACTATCCGGAGTCACAAGCGTCTTACAGGTATGGTGATGCACCACACACTAGACATGACTATTACACAGCGGCTCATGCCACCACCACTGACGGAGCCATCAAGGACCTTGCAAAGTTCCTTGCCCACCAAGAACTGGTTACAAAGGGACTTGTAAAGTTCACTGACAAACCCGAAAACTGTCGGTCATGGCGAGCCTCATTCCGGAACGCCATTCATGGTCTGGACGTTTCTTATAGTGAGGAGTTAGATCTCTTGGTAAAGTGGCTCGGAAGTGAGTCAGTCGAGCATGCCAAAAGACTGAGAGACATTAATATAAAGCATCCTCGCACAGCCCTACATAAAGTGTGGTAAAGACGCGATGAATGCTATGGGTCAGTAGAAGTCATAGAGAATGCTTTATATAAAAGAATTGAGGATTTTTCTAAGATAGAACCTAAAGGTTATCTAAAGAGAACTGAGAGATTTATTGAATGAGTTGCAGGTTGCTTAGCAGGAAGGAGACTTGCTCGGATTGGCATTCTTAGACACTGTTAAGGATGTCAATCTGATAGTATAGAAACTTCCTTACAACCTACAAGAAAAGTGGATTACATGTGGTTCAGAGTATAAACAAAATCATAATGTATCATTTCCTCCTTTCACTGTATTTGTTGATTTTGTCACCAAACAATCTAGGATTAGAAATGACCCTAGTTTTGATTTTACTCTGTCATGTTCCACTGCCACTGGTGTCAAACCCGGTAAGACACCCGTGGCAGTCCACAAAACTAACATTGATTCCACAAGCCCTCCTCACAAGGTGAATAAACCCCCTCCAGACGAGAGCAAACCTCAGGATGTCAGTAAATATTGTCCTCTACACAAGAAACCACATCCTCTACTAAAATGCAGAGCCTTCAGTGAGAAGTCTTTAGAGGATCACAAAGGTTTCCTCAAGGAGAACAACATCTGTTTCAAATGTTGTGCCGCAACCTCTCACTTCGCCAGGAACTGTGAAGCTAGCGTGAAATGTGCAGAATGCAGCAGCATGGATCACAATACAGCCTTGCACCCTGGATCACCGCCACGAGTGTTGTCGCAAGCAGAGGAGCACGATGGAAAGCAGGACACTGACAAAGACACCCCTGAGGTCAGCTCTAAATGTACTGAGATCTGTAGAGGACTCACAGGAGGAAGGTCCTGTTCAAAAATCTGCCTTGTCCGAGTCTATCCTGCAGGCTGCAAGGACAAAGCCTTCAAGATTTATGCAATCCTGGATGACCAATGTAACAGGTCTCTAACTAGGTCGATCTTCTTTGACAACTTCAGCATCGTAGGCCTTGGTTCTCCCTACACCCTGAGGACGTGTTCAGGTACCGTTGAGACGGCGGGGAGAAAAGCAACCGGATACAAAGTGGAGTCCATGGATGGCCAGACCTGCCTATCATTACTGACCATCCTGGAGTGCAACCAGATTCCTGACAACAGGTCAGAAATACCTTAATGGGAGGTGGCGAGACATCACCCCCATCTAAAGCGTATAGCTCACCTGATACCTGAGATGGATCCAGGAACCCCAATAGCTCTACTTCTGGGAAGAGATATACTACAAGTCCACAAGGCTAGAGAATGTATAAACGGCTCCAGGAACGCTCCGTATGCAAAGAGGCACGACCTTGGATGAGTCATCATAAAAGACGTCTGCCTAGGAGGAGCACATAAGCCGGCCTTAGTCGACAGCATGCTTACCAATACTCTTGAAAATGGACGTCCATCTCTCTCTTCTAGCCATGTAAGAGTAGCTTCCTGGTAAAAGAGTTGCCACACAATGCTCCTCTACCTTGTCCATTAGCGGATCCTTCCTGTGAAGACTACACATGTGATGGCGACCAAGATCACATAGGGTGCACAGTTTTCCACAGAACAAAAGAGGACAACAAGGTAGCAATGTCCATAGAACACAGACTGTTTTTGGACATCATGAATCGAGAGATGGTAAGAGATGAGTCAAAGAGTTGGATGGTGTCACGGTCACGTGTGTCTGGACGCAGCGAGTACTGCAATGCGAACCCATATGACGCACGTGACCATGGATACACCGTCTCCAGTGGGGCAAATTTAAATAATAAACACGTGCAGCTGGATACACCGCCTCCAACTGGCGAATTTAGACATTACACGTATATACAAGTCTGGAAACCCCGCCTCCAGTAAGGCGAATTTAAGCAATAAGGGAAACCTGGGAAACATTAACAATGGTGGGCCCTGCGATAGGGAATAGGGAAGTGGAAACCTCCTGAGCTCCCCTGAGCCAGTGTCCCTGCACTCCTAACGTTCCCTATGCCGGTTCTGCACCGGGCGCGCAACAGGAGCTCGCCCTGACCTAGACCCTCACTAGGGAATTGGTCGTGCGGAAACTAATCCCACCACTGCACTAAAATACACATGAGGAAAGATGACAAAACAGGGGAAACACCACTTAGCTTTGCTCTGTTGCGTATGCTCCTAGCAACAGAGCCCACCACCTGCGTGCATCTTCTCCTCCACCCGGATCCATCACCATAATCGGATCCATCACCATAGTGCAGCCTTGGAGCAGAGTCCACCAACAATTGCAGCAGTCCAGTAACAGAGTCCCAATGATGAGTTCAGCTTCTGCCCAAAAAGTCAAGCATGCTTGAGTCCAGCTCTCAGCAACCAGGTCCAGCATAGTGAGTGCAACTCTCACCATCGTCGCCACTCCACCAAGCCATGCAAACACCTCCTGCCGACACCATAAACTGTGACTCCACCACGCCATGCCAGCCCTTCTTGCAGACCACATAGCTGCCACTCGTCCCCTCTGGCTGGGCTGCGCAGGACTCATGTTCAGCTCCTTCATTCACCCAGGCTTCCTTGTGAATGACTAACACACAATCAATATCACCAACAGTGATTGAACCCACCTGGCTCCCTTTTATAGAGCTTAACACCTGATTTGTAATTGCGTGCACATTAACCCTAAAACTAAGTTGCGATACCACTCACCACCACCGAGCAACTTAGAATGAACGACACCACGTGTAATAATTCTAATGGCCACCGGGGGCAATCAACCCACTTTGGCACCTACCCAAAGGGAAAAAAGTTCACTTATCCATTTAAACTGTCAGATCCACGCTGGATCATGACAGATGGCCTCTCTACCATTTAAGAGGCAACGCTTACCCAACAACAGAGAACCTGTCCACGGTCGATTTGTCTGCCTCAAACGCAAATTTCAGAAGGAACCAGAAATGAGAGAGCATTTCTTTGCCTTCATGGAGAAAATACTTCAGAATGGCCATGCAGAAATTGCACCTGTACTTCAAGATTCCGAGGAATGTTGGTATCTACCCATTTTTGGCATCTATCATCCTAAGAAACCTGGTCAGATAAGAGTAGTATTTGACTCAAGTGCCAGATATGAAGGTGTCTCACTAAACAATGTCTTTTTGACTTGCCCAGACCTCAGCAACAGACTTCTAGGAGTACTTCTTCGCTTCCGCAAAGATGCAGTGGCATTCATGGCTGACATACAACAGATGTTTCATTGCTTCCTTGTCAAAAAAGAACCTAGAAACTATTTGAGGTTTTTCTGGTACCGTGATAATGACCCCTACAAGGACATCGTGGAATATCGGATGAAAGTACACATCTTCGGGAATGGCCCTTCCCCTGTTGTCGCCATCCATGGTCTTAGACATTCAGCCAGAGCGGGCGAGACAAATTACTGGTCAGATGTTAGATCATTTGTGGAAAAGGATTTCTACATGGACGACTGCTTGAAATCCACACCCACAGATGAATCGGCAGTCAGTCTCCTAAAGAGGACACAAGAAATGCTTGCTTTGTCCAACTTGAGGCTGCACAAAATTGCTTCCAACAGCCAAGGAATTATGGCAGCTTTTCCCTCTCAAGATTACTCAACTGATCTAAAAGACTTGGATTTGGACACGGACTCCCTGCCAATGCAATGGAGCCTTTGTTTGCTCTGGGATTTGAAGAGAGATGCATATACCTTTCGGATCAACGAAGAAGAAAAACCTTTCACACATAGAGGCATTCTATCCGTGATAAACAGCCTGTACGATCCTCTAGGATTTGTAACCCCTGTAACTATTCAAGGTAAAATGATGTTGAGAGACTTCACCCAAGAGATGTCTGAATGGGATGACCCGCTTCCCATGGAGAAGAGAGATCTCTGGGTAAGATGGAAGAAATCTTTAGAAGCCTTGTCAGATCTTTACGTGGCACGACCATACGCTTCAGTGCCATCAACAGAAGTCAAGACTCAGCTCTGTATCTTCTGCGATGCCTCAACCAAAGCGATTGCAGCAGTAGCATATCTGAAAACTACTGACATCAGGGATAAATGCCATGTAAGGCTTGTTGTGAGCCGGACAAAACTAGCGCCAGTCCAGGAGCACACAATACCCAGACTGGAACTCTGTGCGGCTGTGCTAGCAGTAGAGTTAGCTGAACTTATCTCGACAGAAATTGAACTGGAAATCAAGGACAATGAGTTCTACTCATACAGTAAGGTAGTGCTTGGGTACATTTGCAAGGAAACTCAACGCTTTTATGTTTACGTCAGCAATCGGGTGCTAAGGATCAGGAGATCCACTTGCCCTAAACAGTGGCACTATGTGTCCACACACCACAATCCTGCAGATCACGCAACTAGATCCGTTAAATCTAGACACCTTAAGGACACAACCTGGTGTAAGGGCCCTGCATTCTTATGCCGTTCAATGTCTTACAGTGACAAATCAGATACCTTTGAACTGGTAGTGTCATGTCGGACGCTGTTCACACCACAGCGTCCGGCAGGCAGAGGTAGTTCCACCTCCAGCCACTATAGCCTCAGTGGCGCCGGCTTGATCTTCAGGCTCTCGGGGGTTAATCCTGCTGGAGACCAGGTTGGAAGGTTAGTCACGCCTACGGTCTTTAAATAGTGATACTGGCATATGGGCGTCGCCGATTATAGCTTGTGTTTCATACCAAGTGGTTCCGGTCTGGAGTGGAGGTGTTGCAGAGAGAGAGAGATTCGTATCTGGTGTCGTATGATCCGTCGTTATCCTTTCTCCTTCCCATATTTGTGTTTAGTTGTGCCCTGTTCACATTACTGTATATTCCTGTGTGTGTGCGGCGCAGTGCAGTTTAAGTTCTCCCTGTCTGTCATTATTTGTGTGGGAGCTTTGGTGGTGTGACTCCTCACTGGGTGGAGGGTTAAGTGCAGGGCTGAGCAGGAGATAAGGAAAGGTCGGAGGCTCAGGCATTTGCACCTTCAGCAAAAACCCTGGGTTGAGGGTCAGACAGGGTTTTCCCTAGTTATAGGGACATCACAGGGGCCCGGGAATTACAGCCTTAGTTGAACTAAGCCCCCGTGACAGGTAGATCCAGATGCAGATGAAGAAATCCGCCCTCAGGTATCCGCTCTATGTACGGTGAGTTCAGACAATCACCTCCAATCCCACCATTTCAGCAGGTTTTCAACCTGGACCTCGCTTGTTTGTGCCATTGCTTGTTTAATTCATGTGGCTCAGTCTTACAAATCAACATCACCCACCAGTCAGAAGTCTTGTAAAGGTTGGCACCATTGCAAACACGCATTTACTGCTCCGAACCTGGAAAATGCCAAAAACATGATAATTCACACCATACAACGCGAGTGTTACGCCAAAGAAATATACAACCTCTACAAAGGTCAACCCATTTCTAGAGACAGTGTTTTGAAAAAGCTTGATCCAATAATTGACCAAAATAAGCTGATAAGAATTGGAGGTCATCTTCAGGAAGCCAAGGTGGAATCCATGGAAAAACACCCTGTAATAATTCCTGGTCATCATCATGTGACTACTCTGCTCATACAGCACCATCATGTTTTGGTGAAACATCAGGGCCGATTGTTTACCGAAAGGAATCTACGAACTGCTGGACTATGGATAGTCGGAGCAAAGAGATGTGTGAGTAAACTCATCTTCAACTGTGTGACTTGTCGCAAACTCCGTGGCGCGACTCAAAGCCCAAAGATGGCCAATCTCCCATCAGACAAACTTAGTATGGATCCTCCCTTTACCAATGTCGGACTGGATGTATTCAGGCCATGGTCTCTGGTTGCACGGCACACCAGAAGAGCCCAAGCCAACGCAAAACGCTGGGCAGTTATGTTTACCTGCATGTCCATCAGAGTGGTCCACATCGAAGTGATTGAATCCATGGACACATCAAGTTTCATAAATGCACTCCGACGTTTCATTGCCATCAGAGGCACCGTGAAACACATTCGCTCTGACAGAGGCACAAATTTCGTAGGAGCAGTGAAAGCACTCCAAATTCCTTGCAACCTAGACATTACCAGTGTGGAATTTTACCTGAATGAACAGGGATGTACCTGGACCTTCAATTTACCACACTCTTCTCACATGGGAGGTGCTTGGGAGAGGATGATAGGAATAGGACGCAGAATCTTAGACTCTATCTTCTTGCAAGAAGGTAGCACAAGACTCACACACGAAGGTTTGACTACATTCTTGGCAGAAGTTTCGGCCATCATAAATGCCAGACCATTGACTGCACTCTCCAGTGATGCTGAAGATCCAACCATTCTCACTCCCGCCATGTTACTCACTCAGAAAACTGACACTCCTTGCGCTCCACTGGTAGAATTCAGCAACAAGGACCTCTACTGACGCCAATGGAGACAAGTTCAAAGCCTCTCCAATACTTTCTGGGACAGATGGAGAAAGCAATATCTCTCCACCTTACAGCCTAGGAAGAAGTGGTAGATCGATAGGCCGAACATCAAACCCGGTGATATTGTGCTCATGAAAGACAGCCAGTCACACTGAAATGAGTGGCCACTAGGCTTCATCACCAAAGTATTCCCAAGCAAGGACGAGAAGGTGCGCAAGGTCAAAGTATGGAAAGCTGGGGAGAGTAAACTGTTCCTCAGACCTGTGGCAGAACTAGTACTATTGCTTTCACCAAAGGAGCCTGTAAGTGGCATTAGTTAATGCCAAGTGGGGAGTGTTCTGCCCTCTGAATAGGGCAAAGAATGTTTGCATTATATGCTGGGTTAGTTACAGCACCATCTAGTTGTGGCTGAATTTATAGCAGTGTCTTTGATAGAATTTACAGTCTGTGACTTTAACAGAAGCAATGCACATGGGATTGAAGCAATGCTTTTTGGGAAGGAAGCAATGTATTCTGGGACAAAGAAGGGCCATTTTGCTTCTGTGTATATCATAGGATGCATGTGTTTACCTGTTCTCCATGTTAACTCTCCAATTTGAGTTCGTTATCCGGGTAAAGCATATCTGGTAAGCTTAATCTTTCTTACAATGCAGTATGTGCAGAGAGCTTATTAGCTGTATAGCAGTCAGTGCTGCCCAATACTTATGCATGTCATTGTATTCTTTACAGTTTTACCACATGTTCTATGCTCTTCACCAATAAACAAGTTAGACTACAGAGAACAGTCTGCTTGTTTTGGAAGACAGAGCTGTGGTTTATGCTGTATGCTGGATTGCACAACGTGTCAGCATGCCTGAAAGCAGAACAGACAGATTTGCTTTAAAATCAATTCAGGTTGAAGTCCCCTAGGGGGACGAAAAATATAAAAGTTAAAGAGTTAAAAAAAACATTCAATTAAAAAAAATTCCCCATAATTCTACTAAGTATTGTAGTGTAGCTGTAGCACACTTATGCAGTGATGAGGCAGTGAACCAGCTAAGTTTCAAACAAAAGTCTCTAATGTGTTTACCTTGCAGCATAAATGTCCAACTTATATAAACGCAGCACACAATATCCTCCGGATTGGAGCCAGGCACATATCCTCTGGATTACACAGTCACTAAACACACCTGTCTGTAAGAAAAAGTCCTACTGAGAGCTGGAAGAGTCGGGAAGAAGTTCCACAGACGATCTCTTATCAAGCTGAGGTTGAAGGTTTATTCGGAGATACACGGCAAAACAGATACAGAATAACAGAGGAGTTGGAATATGCGGGCAAAAACGGGAATTCAGACGGGCAGAGATTTGCTAGGAGGTCTAGCGGTGATAAGGCTCTGTGCCCTGGCCATGGTGAGGCACAGTGGCATGTTGGCGATGGAATGGCCCCGATCGACAGTAACAGGGGCTTCTTATACATTACCAGAACAAAGAAAGCTGCATTTTGCCGCAGAGGGCGTTAACATTATAATTCTAAGGCGTTTTCATGTAATCTACAGAAACGTGGTTTAGAACAGAGAATATAATGACATAATACAAAGATATTAATTAACATTTCTCCAAGCAACACTAAAACCCATAAGTCATTGGTATCTATGGCTACTGTCCTAAAATCTTATCATTGTCTCCAATCTATGTCCATAAATTCTTACATCCTGACATTTTAAATACTCCACACTTCGCTACCACACTATCACGTATAAGCATACTGACCATATATTTGGTGACCCTATTCCCCTATTGATCCAATCTTCCTCTACGCACATCGGCTGAGGTTGCTAGGAGACATGATCTCATTTTCCATCCTCCATTTAGTATATTTTATCAGCTCTTTTGTAAAAGTTGAATCTTCTCTAACTTTCAGCAAAATGGCTGCTAGAGACAACATGGCCGCTCAGTATATTATGGCTGACCATTCTCTTACAAGTCCCCCTCTTGTACTCTATCCAGAGTACAACATACAGGACTGTAATATTCATTGGTGAATTACTGAAAATAAGAATATTGAGGTAATTCAGCACTTTATGCACGTGTGTGTAAGGCAAAAGTCCCTAAAAATAGAACAAACACATAATAAAAAAATAATTCAAATAGTCCCGAAAAAAATAAGTTGCACAATAGTCAAGTCTTTTGGTCTTTTTCTTCTCATTCTTTGTCTTCTGGATTTTCCTGATCTTCTCCCCCTCTCACACTATCAGAGTCCCACTGTATAGTGTGAAACATCTTCTCCTGATCATCCAATAGGTTCATGGTCCCAGGAGTCAAATATGAAAATCTTCAGCGGACCTGGAGAAAATAGAAAAAAAGAGTGGAGTATCAGTCCTTACCAGAAATTTCCGTAAAATAATTAAGAAGTCTACACTGATTGATATGAACCATTTTAATCACCTTTTTAGCTTGAAAATTTGAGCAAAGACTTAATCATTGTTGTTGGGATGTAAAGCACTAGTCTATCATTAACCCGTTTGTAGTACAAGCACTCCCCCTCAATGGGCAGGGACTCAAGGGAATTGAACAGAGATGAGTCTCCATCCTTCTCCTGTGCTTTTACGAGATCTTGAAGAGAAGAATAAACAAGGGGGGGCTCTCGGGGTTTTTTTAGTAACTGCAGCGATGACTTCTTGGGGATATTTGTCCTCGCCTGTGAGTGGAGCTTCCCTGGCTGCGTGATCTACATATGCATTGCCAAGGATGTGAGGGTCAGGAATTAGCCTCTGGTGTCCTTTAATTTTGCAGAAGGACCATAATTTTGGGAATTCTTTACCCCATTGCTCAATTTGTTTTAGAATGTCTGCATGCTGCAAGGGCTTGTTCTGAGAATCAACCATCCCCCTAAGGACCCATACATTAAGATATAGAGTGAGTGACGACACGACATATGCGCTATCACTGAAGATATTCATTGGCTCTGGACACACGAGAATGACCTGTAGAGCTGCTTCCAACTCAGCTCTTTGAGCGGAGAAATGACCAGGGAGTTTATACTGCAGCAGCAATGGCTTAGCTGGAAACCACACAGCGAAGCCTGTGACGTAATGCCCCTCATGTCAATAGCGAGCTCCGTCAATATAGGCACAGGGGATTCCCTCTTGAAAGTCTGCTCGGAAGGGAGAGGGAGTAACATTAGCCTGTTCAATTTGACAATCGTGACTTTTTCCTGCATACTGCATCATCTGGGCTAAGTGATATTTCTCACCCACTTCAACTTGTAAGTCTCTAGTCTCAAAATCAATGATCCATTGGGCCATTCTCTGTGAATTAATACCTGAAGCTTTTCCCTTCAGCAAAGTTTTTAAAGTGACATGCGGGGTTTGTAGAATTAAAGGAGCAAATCCCACTATATGCTTCACTTGGTTCATAGTCCAGTGCACGCCCAGTAGGTGCTTCATGCACTGAGTGAATCCTTTTTCCATGGGGGTCAGCAACCTGGAGTAATAACCTAAGGCATACAACTGACTAGACACTTCTGGGCTTTCTTTGGGCCATTTTTGTAGGAGCACAGAAGAAATAGAGATATCACCGGTG
Organism: Dendrobates tinctorius; assembly: GCF_039654945.1. Taxonomy (NCBI): domain Eukaryota; kingdom Metazoa; phylum Chordata; class Amphibia; order Anura; family Dendrobatidae; genus Dendrobates; species Dendrobates tinctorius. The sequence goes on along the minus strand of NW_027361770.1, from coordinate 39,861,519 downwards.
TGAGTCTGAATGTAGAAAGGCTGGGAAGGGTCAGGGTTAACCAATGCAGTAGCTGCCGTAAGGGCGCGCTTCAATCCCTCAAAAGCCTGTAAGGCGGTTCCCTCTACATTAACAGGGTCAAAGTCATTATCAACATTTTTCAATAAATCATACAGTGGTTTGGCCAAATAAGCAAAATCTTCAATGAATTCTCTGGAAAAATTAATAAGACCCAAAAATTTTCTGAGTTCAGTAATGTTAGTTGGTATGGGGACAGCCTGAATAGCTTTAACCATATCATGTATGGGCTTCTTTCCTTCTGCTGAGACAGACACACCCAGAAATTTAACCTCTGATTTCATCAATTGTACTTTATCTAGACTCATTTTGAGTCCTGCATTTTGTAAAGCCTGACAAACATTTTCAAGGTGTTACACCGCTCCGCCATACTCACCCGGCCTCCGCTCCCACGCCGCAGTCGCCCTCTGCTCCCACGCCGCAACCTCTCTCCACCCGACGGCCGCGGCGGTCACCTGAGACAGACCCGCGACCGATGCCTTCCCTGCATGCTATGCGCATGCGCCATAGGCCGCGGCCGCGCCTCCTTCCTGCTTCTTATGCTCCGGCTGTGCCCTGACCCGGAAGCACATTTGGACCAATGGCTGACCAGACGGGGCCATATCAGGCCGCTTCCCCCTGAGGGAGGCGCCTGATCGTTGTGTTTCCTGACACTCTGGCCTCGCTCCATCGTGCACACTCTGCTCCTGCAGTTCCTGTCTCGGCTGCTCCTCACAGCAGCTTCTCAGTCCTGCTACCCGTGTTCCTGTCGTCCTACTCCAGTCCTGCCTTGTGTTTCTGCCGTCCTACTCCAGTCCTGCCTTCACTGTTCCTGCCGTCCTACTCCAGTCCTGCCTTCACTGTTCCTGCCGTCCTACTCCAGTTCCGCCTTGTGTTCCTGCCGTCCTACTCCAGTCCTGTCTTCTGTGCTCCTGCCGTCCTACTCCAGTCTCAGTTTTACTCCGGTCCATCCTGAGCCGCCCCTCTCGGTACCGGCTACCGTGGTACTCGAACCCCTGGGCCTGCTCCTAACGGTCCCTGTATAGGGGTCGGTTCCACCTGGCAGCTCGCCCGGGGTCCCTCGGTGCCACGGCCCAGAGGGTCCACTCTCGGAGCTCCCGCTCCTGACCACCCACGCTAACAGTACGATCAGGCCATGGACTCCGCCGGTACTACGGCTGCTACCCAGAAAGAGTTGCTATTCCTACGGGAGAATCAGGGGCGCATTATGTCAATCATGAAGTCGATGGACACCCGTTTGTCGGCCTTACAGGTGGCCGATCCTGGAAATGCCACTCAGCTGGCCAGTCTCCAACAGGAGCTGGGTCAGCAGCAAGATACTCAAACCCACATTTTGTCCTACATGGCCTCCTTTGATAGTCGCTTGTCGGCCCTCCAGGCTGCCGCTGCAGTGCCGACTCCTCCCCCTGCGTCTGCTGCTCATCCGACGCCCCGCCTCGCCAAGCCGCCTCGTTTCACCGGGGATCCCAAGCTCTGTAGGGGGTTCTTAAATCAGTGTAGTCTCCACTTTGAATGGCTGCCGCAGCAATATCCCTCGGACCGGGCCAAAGTGGCCTTCATCATGTCCCATCTGGAGGGAGAGGCCCTTTCTTGGGTAAACCCGCTCTGGGAACGTGACGACCCGGTCGTTTCGAGTCTCCCGGTTTTCCTGGATACGTTTCGTAAGGTTTTCGATGAGCCGGGCCGGTTAGCCTCTCTCACTGAGTCACTCTTTAACTTACACCAGGGCTCTCTCACGGTCGGACAGTACGCTATTCGCTTTTGCACTATTTCCTCTGAGCTCGGCTGGAATAACGCAGCTTTGGTGGGGGCATTCTGGCGCGGTCTTTCTAGTAAAATAAAGGATGAACTCGCTGGTTGAGATACCCCGTCCACCTTAGAGGACCTTATCTCGCTGGCTACCCGCATTGACCTGCGCTTCCTGGAGCGCGCTCGGGAGTCAGTGAGAGACAGGCGCTCCTCCAGGTCAGTTCCTCCTTTCACTCAGTCGGCCAGCTCACGTTCAGTCGGATCTTCTTCCCTCTCTTCGGGTGAGCCCATGCAGATAGATCATCTCAGGTTGGCCGAGTTACGTCAGAGAGAGAGACGGGCACAAGGTCTGTGCCTCTATTGCGGTCATTCGTCACACTATATCCGCACCTGTCCTAAGAGACAGGGAAACGACTCCACCTAGGTCAGGTAAGAGAGGCCTTCCTAGGTGATGATGATGATTCCTCTCAACCCCTTACGATTTCTGTGCTTTTGGTTTCAGGAGGGAGGCGTGGTTCCGAGGTGGCCTACGTGGATTCGGGCTCAGCGGGTAACTTCATTCGGCCGGAAGAGGTAGACAAATACCAAATTCCTGTAGTCACTCTATCTAACCCAATTCAGATTGCCACCGTGGATGGCAAACCGCTACAGGTGACCGTCACCTTGGTCACTGAAGAGGTGGAATTGCAAATCGGAGCCTTACATCGAGAGAAGATAGCCTTTTACGTTTTACCTAAGCTCTCTCATGCCATTCTACTCGGTCTTCCATGGTTAAGGACTCATCAGCCTGTTCTCGACTGGTCTTCTGGGGAGATACTCCGCTGGGGGCACCCGTGCCAAGCTCGCTGTCTGACTCCTGTCCGCCTGGCGGCCGCTCCACGGTCACCTCCAGACCTCCCGGGTCTTCCTCCAGCTTACAGCTCCTACGCCGATGTTTTTGATAAGAAGGAAGCAGAGGTCCTCCCTCCACACCGGCCGTTTGACTGCCCAATTGAACTTGTTTCTGGTTCAACCCCCCCAAGGGGCAGAATCTACCCTCTGTCTCCCGTGGAGACCACCGCCATGTCCGAGTACGTCCGAGAGAACCTCGCCAAAGGCTTTATACGGAAATCCTCTTCGCCCGCGGGAGCCGGGTTCTTCTTCGTCAAAAAGAAGGACGGGACTCTACGGCCATGCATTGACTATAGGGGCTTGAATGAGATTACCATCAAGAACAGGTACCCTCTTCCACTCATTCCGGAACTGTTTGACCGTCTCAGAGGGGCTCGGGTCTTTACCAAGCTGGACCTCAGAGGAGCCTACAATCTGGTCCGGATCCGTGCAGGTGACGAGTGGAAGACCGCTTTCAACACTCGAGATGGCCATTACGAGTACCTGGTCATGCCCTTCGGTCTTTGCAATGCTCCTGCAGTCTTTCACGAGTTCGTCAACGAGATCTTCCGGGATCTCTTGTACTCCTGTGTGGTCGTGTACTTAGACGACATCCTCGTCTTCTCGCCGGACCTCTCGTCCCACAGAAAGAGTGTCCACCTGGTGCTTCAGCGTCTTCGGGAGAACCGTCTGTATGCAAAGATCGAGAAATGTCTCTTCGAACAGACCTCTCTGCCATTTCTGGGATACATTATCTCCGACGCTGGCCTAAGGATGGATCCCGAGAAGTTGTCTGCCATCCTCAAATGGCCTCGCCCCGTCAGATTAAAGGCGATACAACGATTCCTCGGGTTCGCCAACTATTACCGGCAATTTGTCTCCCACTTCTCCGCGATCACAAGACCCATTTCTGTGCTTACCCGTAAAGGGTCTACTTCCAAGGATTGGTCTCCTGAGGCAGAGGAGGCCTTTCTGTCCCTAAAACGGGCTTTCTCCACGGCTCCGGTCCTGCATCGCCCTGAGAGCGATCGACCTTTTGTACTCGAGGTGGACGCTTCCTCGACTGGTGCCGGGGCGGTGCTGTCCCAGAGAACCGCCTCCGGTCGCCTGCACCCTTGTGGCTTCTTCTCGAAGGCCTTTTCTCCATCTGAGTGTAACTACTCGATCGGTGACCGGGAACTTTTGGCCATCAAGTTGGCCTTGGAGGAATGGCGCCACCTCCTGGAAGGAGCTGTCCATCCTTTTGTCATCTTCTCGGACCACAAGAATCTGGCCTATCTCCAGTCTGCCCAGAGACTAAACCCTCGCCAGGCCAGATGGTCTTTATTTTTTGCCCGATTTGATTTCGAGCTCCGATTCCGTCCCGGCAGCAAGAATTCCAAAGCCGACGCCCTGTCCAGGGTCTTCCAACCACACGAATCCACGGAGGAACCGTCACATATCATTGATCCCACTAGGATCATCACCGTGGCTCCAGTGAACTGGCTTACTCCTCCGCCTGGCAAGACGCTTGTGCCAGAGAATCTCAAGCAAAAGGTTCTTCTATGGGGGCACTCCTCCAAACTGGCCGGCCATGCCGGAACTAAGAAGACCCTTGATCTTATCAAACGTCACTACTGGTGGCCCTCACTTCGCCAAGATGTACTCGATTTTGTGGCTTCTTGTCCATCCTGTGCAAAGAACAAGGTACCACGGAGATCTCCGTCTGGCTTGTTGCTTCCGTTGCCTGTCCCTACGGTTCCTTGGGAGAACATCGCCATGGATTTCATCACCGACCTACCCTGCTCTGCGGGCTGCTCAGTCATTCTGGTGGTGGTGGATCGTTTTTCCAAGATGGCTCACTTCATCCCTCTGCCCGGTCTTCCCTCAGCGCCGGAGCTGGCCGAGATCTTCATTCATCAAGTCTTCAGGCTTCATGGACTACCTCGACGCATTGTGTCTGACCGAGGGGTTCAGTTTACCTCCAAGTTCTGGCGTTCGCTTTGTAAGCTTATGAACGTTTCCCTCGACTTCTCCTCGGCCTACCATCCACAGTCCAACGGACAAGTAGAGCGTACCAACCAGACGCTTACGGGATACTTACGCCACTTCTCTAACGCCCACCAGAACGATTGGGTCAGCTTACTCCCCTGGGCAGAGTTCGCTTATAACAACCATGCTGGTGAGTCTTCGGCCAAGTCTCCGTTTTTCATTGTTTTTGGCAGACATCCTGGTGTCCCTCTTCCGATAACCCCTGCCTCTGAGGTACCCGCGGCCAATGCCTTGTCCTCGGAATTTTCTAAGATTTGGGCTGAGACCAACACATCACTCAAGAGATCCGCTGATCAGATGAAGAACTATGCAGACAAAAAGAGGTTGGATTCTCCTCCGTATCGTGTTGGCGACAAGGTCTGGCTCTCCTCCAAATTCGTCCGACTAAAACTGCCCTCCTACAAGTTGGGTCCACGCTACATCGGTCCGTTTGAAATTCTGGGACGTATTAACGAAGTTGCCTACAAATTGAGGTTGCCTGCTTCGCTCCGGATCCCGAACACCTTTCACGTCTCTCTCCTGAAGCCTGTGGTGCTGAATCGTTTCCATTCCTCGCTTGATCTTGGTCCTCAGCCGGTGGGTGCCGATGACGTTTTTGAAGTGCAGGACATCCTCGCTGTGAAAAGGGTTAGAGGTAGGACTTTCTTTCTCGTTGATTGGAAGGGCTTTGGTCCTGAGGAGAGATCCTGGGAGCCTCGGGAGAATATTAATGCTCCCCGTATCCTCAAGAGGTTTCTTGTTAATCTCCGGGGGGGGCGGCTTAGGGGAGGGGGTACTGTTACACCGCTCCGCCATACTCACCCGGCCTCCGCTCCCACGCCGCAGTCGCCCTCCGCTCCCACGCCGCAGCCTCTCTCCACCCGACGGCCGCGGCGGTCACCTGAGACAGACCCGCGACCGATGCCTTCCCTGCATGCTATGCGCATGCGCCATAGGCCGCGGCCGCGCCTCCTTCCTGCTTCTTATGCTCCGGCTGTGCCCTGACCCGGAAGCACATTTGGACCAATGGCTGACCAGACGGGGCCATATCAGGCCGCTTCTCCCTGAGGGAGGCGCCTGATCGTTGTGTTTCCTGACACTCTGGCCTCGCTCCATCGTGCACACTCTGCTCCTGCAGTTCCTGTCTCGGCTGCTCCTCACAGCAGCTTCTCAGTCCTGCTACCCGTGTTCCTGTCGTCCTACTCCAGTCCTGCCTTGTGTTTCTGCCGTCCTACTCCAGTCCTGCCTTCACTGTTCCTGCCGTCCTACTCCAGTCCTGCCTTCACTGTTCCTGCCGTCCTACTCCAGTTCCGCCTTGTGTTCCTGCCGTCCTACTCCAGTCCTGTCTTCTGTGCTCCTGCCGTCCTACTCCAGTCTCAGTTTTACTCCGGTCCATCCTGAGCCGCCCCTCTCGGTACCGGCTACCGTGGTACTCGAACCCCTGGGCCTGCTCCTAACGGTCCCTGTATAGGGGTCGGTTCCACCTGGCAGCTCGCCCGGGGTCCCTCGGTGCCACGGCCCAGAGGGTCCACTCTCGGAGCTCCCGCTCCTGACCACCCACGCTAACACAAGGGTTTCTCTGTGTTCACCTTCATCGACAGTTTGAATCAATAAATCATCCACATACTGTAAGACTTTGTCTCCATACCCGAGGGGTTCTAACATCTGAGCCAACGCCTGATGGAAATACACAGGAGAACTGTGAAATCCCATGGGCAGCCGCGTGAACAAGTATTGCACATTTTCAAAGGTGAATGCGAAGCGGAGTGCAGATTCAGGTGTTAGGGGTACTGAGAAAAAGCCATTTGCAATATCCAAACAAGAAAATACTTTACAATCACTCCTCAGCTGCGACATAACTTCAGGGACAGATGCAACAAGGTGAGCAGCTGAGGGAGTGTACTTATTTACAAGTCTCAGGTCTACTACCATTCGAAAACTGCCATCTTCCTTTTTTACAGGTAAAATAGGACTGTTACATGGAGAATTTCCTTTCACAACAACACCTTGTTTCTCCAATTCACTGACTGCAACCCTTATGTAAGGGATTGCGTCCTCCGGAATACGGTACTGACGCTGGAAAGGTGGCAGTTTTTCACCATCAATTTTAACCTGAGTTTGCATTAACCCACAATCAGTTTTCTTTAAGATCCACAATTCAGGGAACTTTTGCTTCAATTCATTCTTTAAAGCATTATTGTCAGCATTTTCAACATTTTCACCAGTACATGCTCCGAAACTAGCAATGGGTAATTTATGACTCTCCTCCTCCTCCTCCTCCTCCTCCACAGGGACAATTACAGAACAGATAGTGGCTTCTTTGTTCCGCCACAAGACTTTGTTACATAAATCAACAACAATTCCCATTGCTCCCAAAACATCAGTTCCCAAAATAGTGTACCGTAACTGTGGGTTTACCCAAAAAGCGCATCGAAGACCCCTTTGCATCGATCCCCCTGTGTCCTGAAATCTCAGATTTACTGGACGACTTTTTACTGCTTGAATACAGGAGCCTCCCAAATTCTACCCAAAATGGTAGTCTCAGGCAGTCCAGGGGGTGACTGCAATTTGTGTCGTGTTATTGAAACTGAGGCTCCTGTATCGATGAGGATGTCTTCCCAAGGCAGCCCCTCTATTCTCCCTCTGACATAAGGTCTACCATCCCTGCCCAGGGAAAGGGGAGCAAGGAGGGTGAGGGGAACAGGGGGAGCACTCCATCAGTGTTACCTGCCGTGGGAAGTCCGAAAAATCCATCATCCCCATCTGGACACGGCTTCCATCCAACAGCCGCCACCTCCGCCCCAAAGAGATCCTTAGTCAGGGTCCGGTCCACATGTTCCCGTAGCTCCGTGATCAGCGGAGCATAGGGACGAGGAGGAGTGACCCCTCCCTGAATATCATGGACCTCCGGGCGCGGATGAGTGAAAGCTATTGGTGAGGGAGCAGGAGCAGAAGGCTCTTGTGAGACTGGGTTAACCATTTGAAGACCGTTGTACTGCTGATACTGCCTAGGGTCATTCACTGCTGGATACGGAGGTCTAACTCCGAAAGGTGGTCTAGAGAACTCCCGGGTCTGTTGGGGGTTAAATGGTGCCCGGGGTTCTTGGGGAACAATCCCTGGCACAAGGCTGGGACAAAAACGTTTAACATGTCCCAGATGTCCACAAAAATAACACAAGGGAGGACCTCTCATGGGATCCCGTGGGGGCTCTGCCGAACGGGACCTGCCCATTCTCGGCAGCTGGCCGTACCCCCCCGGGACTCCTGGCCTCCCGGAATCAGCAGATACACCCCAAGGAGAATGGCACGCAAAAACATTAGGCTCATCACCCTTCACCTCGGATTGCATCGTCCTAACAAAACACTTTCCTCCCAATTAGGCAACATTTTTTTTTTTTAATAAATTTAAGATGGACCAGGAACATTTGGCCTGGGATATTTTTCTCTCGGGAATGAAGCAGCATCACACCTAACCTAGGGTCTGCATGTGCTGGAGCTGTCGGACAATATATCTTTCCTCAACTGTGTCTGCATAAGCTGGAGCTGTTGGGACACTATATCTTGTTATGTACTACTTCACTCATTCTCCTAACTCTCTACTCCTGTCTACAACTGTATTTACATCAGCACTGTGTCTCGAAGCTGCAGTGTCCATCTGTGACATAACTGCTCTCAGCTGCTGCTGCTGCTCGCACCCCTCCTCTCTGTGCTTCCGTGCTAGCTCCAGCATCTCGCTCAGCTTTTCTGATCTCTCCCTATACGCTGCCCCTCCCCGGGTGATCATGTTAACATATTGTTGTGTAGACTATTTATCAAGAGCCTGATCAAAGGTTATGACTGTCTTACACAAAGCCACTACTTGGCTATTAGCTTAACCTAGCGAATTTTTTCTATCTAGTTCCCTGTTCTCTGTGGTAAACCAACGCATACAATTTAACCACGTGGTTTCCACATTAACCCCCTCCAGCTGGGGTGTGCCAGCATATTTCTCTGCCTGCTTCCGTAACCACTGCATATTTACAGTGGTCTACAAGGACGAGTTTTACTCTGTTCTAGTATCAACAAATGCAATTTAAGCAACGTTAGATACTCACACCTCTCTAGAATGGAAGACCTCCTGCCGGCTGTTTGGGGGTCGACCAGATATCAAAAGAGGTGCAGCCGTGATTCCAGCCTCACTCGTTACGCTTGCCAAGCGTCTCCCCACGCCCTTTTAAAGCTTCTTGCTACCCGGCACAACAAATTCTCACGTCCTTGTAGATAGCTTCTTCTTAGTTGCTCATATATTTTTATAGTCTTTTTTTTTCTTCTGTAGTTTTCTTATAAAAAAATCGGGCAGGCGGTTTCAGAGCGATCACGAGAGGTTCTCCTTCAGGCTGGCTTCCTTTGACCGGTTTAACATATGGCCATACGCGTTTTTTTATTTTTTCTTCAGTCTTCCAACCTCCAAGCCCTCATCTGCAGCTTCTTCCGGTGGTTCTTCTGGAGGCAGCTCTCCGGAGCCGCTCCTCCTGGCTGGCAATCGCCACGTGTAAGAAAAAGTCCTACTGAGAGCTGGAAGAGTCGGGAAGAAGTTCCACAGACGATCTCTTATCAAGCTGAGGTTGAAGGTTTATTCGGAGATACACGGCAAAACAGATACAGAATAACAGAGGAGTTGGAATATGCGGGCAAAAACGGGAATTCAGATGGGCAGAGATTTGCTAGGAGGTCTAGCGGTGATAAGGCTCTGTGCCCTGGCCATGGTGAGGCACAGTGGCATGATGGCGATGGAATGGCCCCGATCGACAGTAACAGGGGCTTCTTATACATTACCAGAACAAAGAAAGCTGCATTTTGCCGCAGAGGGCGTTAACATTATAATTCTAAGGCGTTTTCATGTAATCTACAGAAACGTGGTTTAGAACAGAGAATATAATGACATAATACAAAGATATTAATTAACATTTCTCCAAGCAACACTAAAACCCATAAGTCATTGGTATCTATGGCTACTGTCCTAAAATCTTATCATTGTCTCCAATCTATGTCCATAAATTCTTACATCCTGACATTTTAACTACTCCACACTTTGCTACCACACTATCACGTATAAGCATACTGACCATATATTTGGTGACCCTATTCCCCTATTGATCCAATCTTCCTCTACGCACATCGGCTGAGGTTGCTAGGAGACATGATCTCATTTTCCATCCTCCATTTAGTACATTTTATCAGCTCTTTTGTAAAAGTTGAATCTTCTCTAACTTTCAACAAAATGGCTGCTAGAGACAACATGGCCGCTCAGTATATTATGGCTGACCATTCTCTTACACTTCGGGCACAGGATAGTTTACCTCTGGTTCACCGCCAGCCACAAGACAGTCCACCTCCGAGACCAGTTGCCATGGGCGACTGCACCCGGGGCAGGAATTCGGTTCGGCGCCCCTCCCCCAGCACACATGCGATTTGCACACTTAGTCATGTACTGACAAGCTGCTCTCCCTAATGCTCTCAATGTTCAGTGAAAAACTGAGAGAAGCAGGAAGAGAAGCTCGTTGTCACAGGACCATAAGTATGAAAATTGCATATGAGTGAAGTGATGACTACAGGAACCTGCAGAGCTGAATCCTGACATTGCAGGCTTCTGAATTCTCACAACGCATGCACTACACACTTTTAGGATTCTCACATGCTGATGGACAGTCATGTCAGCACAAGTATGTGATTTGTATATTTCTGTCCACATTCCAACTAGACGTGCCCGGCCTCGCTCAGTTCATTTTCAATGAGTGAGGACACTCATGTCTAGTCAGCATGTGACCGCATGTATGTAAAATTACCGGCACCAGAGAATCCTAACAGCGTTCAGTGCACACTGTGAGAATTCAGAAGTCTGCAGTCACATAGAATTACTGTACACTCATCACAAACCTGGACAACCACTTTAATGTTCCTAGCAGGGCTTTTTTTGTAAAAAAATATTTGCCTGTACGCATTTCTGATTAATTTCTCATTATTCAGTACTGTAGTCTGTACGCTAATTTCAGTCAAAAACTATGTAATTCAGATTGCAAAAGAAAAATAAAAAACTGACTAATACTGTATAAATGTTTTTTTTCACTTGCAAAATATGGTTTTCGTATTCCTTAACCGATTTACGTAGGCTGTATTCTATAAGAAACGCCAAATTTCAACCAAATTTTCATCAGCCACGATGTCTCAAGTTCGTTCTTTATTGTTTCTGTCAATGGCTGATCGCTGACCTCGAAGTATCCAAGAGTCAACGTACTTTGTTGGATCAAACAGCTTCAAAGGTGGCCCAACTAGCCTGACAAAAAGCAGCGAAGAAATAGTCTTTGTCAGCAACAATGCACGGGATGGTGTCGCGATCAGGTTCATTTGCGAAAATTCCCATTCGTGTTCGCTGGAGGAAATAGGAATGGTACAGAGTGCGTGTTGCAGTGGCACCATTTTCTCAGAGCACTTTCACTCGATCAGGTATTCACGAAATCCGCAAATGACGTCTCTTTCTACAAGCCGAAATTTTCTACACAAGTTTCTAACTTCCTGCTTGCCGAATGTTGATTGTTCCTGGACATCATCTGGCCACTGTGTCTGGTCAAGCACACGTGCCCATTGTGCCAAATTTGCGTCCTCGCAATCAAGCAGACGATTTTCCATCGATTCGTGAAGCTTTGTGTAAAACACTGACGGATTAAATGGATGATCAGTTGCACACCCTTTCTGGTGGAAGACAGCATTCCCAAACCGCAAATTTTCAACAGCTTTCTCGGCCATTTCATAATATGAACCTGTTCTCATTTGCCCTTCTTTAAACACCTGAACAGTTGTCTTTATCTTATGGTTAGCAGTGTACAAGTCCAGCTTACGATCTTGAAGATCCAGACTTAATTCTGATAGTTCCTGCAGCGTGTCGCACATCAAAGTGAGATCCAGAACAAATTCTGTGGAGGTTATCTTTTGCCACAAACCCTCATAAGTGCATTTTTCTTTTTGGTCCCTCGACGGACACAGTTTCGCTTGTTGAAAATGTTCAACCAACGCGTCATAATTTTCCCATACTGCGGAAACGGAACGGAAACTCGATGCCACCCATCTTGTGCTGAGTATTCGGCCAATCTTAAGCAGCTGAACGTCTAATAATTTTGCACACTGTTGTAGCTCTCTGCTCTTCTTCGGTGATGCGTGATACAATACATATAACTTATCGAGGAAAGCCTTAAATCTGTTAATTCCGGATACTTTTTTGACGGTGTCACCAACAGCTAGCTCAAGTCGGTGGTTGGTGCAGTGACAAAAAATTACGGATGGAAACCTGTCTGATAGTAGATTCTTCAAACCGCTGTTGCGCCCTATCATGACAGCAGCACCATCACATGCAACACAAAGGAGTTTAGTCCTCAAATATTCATCTGTCATGCCGTGTGAATGAAGATAACCCAACAAAGAATCAAGAATTCCTTTTGCATTCACTGAAGGAAGTTCAATTAAGTCTAAAAACAAGTTAACTGCAGAGTTCATTGCAATGTCGTCAGTGACACATGTACAAACATAAACAATTAGCGCAGAAATATTGTTTGTAGTAGTGGACTCGTCAATTATTAATTACAGTTTACGATTTGAATGTACGATTTCCTTAACCAAATTTTTTCTCATTTTGTCGCTGATATGATAATGTTGATTCATAATGTTGATGCACGCGTTAGTTGAGTGAAGAATGCGACCCATATCAACACCATTAAGTTCTTGCAAATCAATTGCAGTTTCGAAATTATGAAAACTTTGATTTTATTTTGCTACTTTATACGCTGTACGGAAAACTTTAGCTGTTGTTTCTTTTTCTTGAGTTTGCGCACGCAAAATGACCGTCTGGAGTGATTCTCTGTCCGCCTCTGCAAGCAGCCTAACTGCAGCTTTGTGACTGGCGGTGTCTTTGTGATAAAATATTTTTTTTCGCAGAGATGTTAGCTGCTGTTGCCGACTTTTGCCCGAAGAATGTTATGTTACAGTTGGCCCAAGCCTTTGAAATTTTCATCCCACTGTTTGACTCCACACCCAGATATCCAACTTTCTTGCACAACGAACAACCGAGCTTCTGTTCACAAACGTACAGCCAATTGTACGTACTGCAGTAATTATTTTTCTGGTCTAGAGTCCAGCATGTTGGCCAGTAGGGAGCCTTTGAATCACCAGACAACAGCAGCTTTACGTCATCAGGATCATTAACACTAGCTGATGCAGGTTCGATAGTTGAAGAATCGGTGGCCACGTTCTGCTTTGTTTCTGTCTCCACTTCTGTTCGAGGTCTTTTGCGTGCCAGAGCCACACCGCCCGAGAAATAGTGCTTTATTTTACCCATCTAAGACAAGTTTCACGAAACAAAACTCAATGAACTCGTACAAAACTTCATAAAACACTAATATAAACGACGATTTAAACGAATCAAACCAAAACAGACCGGCCCCCCATCAGTGGTATACAGCCCCCCTATCAGTGGTATATAGCCCCCCATCACAGGTTACAGCCTTCATGCTGCCACCCACCTTCAAATATTGAACCATTCATTCTTACCCTCCGCCACCGCTGCCAGTCCCTGCTTCTTCCTGCTTTCACCGGCATCATGTGACAGGCGCAACAGCAATGACGTCATTGCTGCTGAGCCGGCGGTCATAGCCGGGTGCAAGCAGGAAGAAACAGGGACTGGAGGATGGCAGCAGTGACAGAGCGACCGGGGGTAAGAATGAATGCTTTATTATTTTAAGGTGTGCGGCAGCACCTTCAGATTTACGGTATGCCATACCGTCGCAAAAAAAGCTCTGGTTCCTAGCATAAATAAAAACAAGAGAATTAGTCGGTATCACAAATAATATTTACATCCAGGTACCTTATAGATGTTGTCGTCTCAGTCATTCTCCTTCTTTTCTTCATCTTGTCCAGACCCCATGATGAGTTTTCTCATCCACACCCGTTTATGCAGACTTCCATTCTCTCCGCTCTTTTGCAGAAAATCTCCACATGGTGCCCTTAAAGATAGAAGTGTCATTAAAATGCTCCTGAATAAAAAGTTGCCCCTCATTATATTGTCTGCACAAAATTTGACTCCCACACTGTCCTTCTTATGGTACATGCTCTTTACACTGACCTCTCCTTTCCATACTGGCCCCCTCTACACACTGTCCTTTCACATTGTGTCTCCCCTATAGTGCCCACACGCTATACTGTACTCTGTCATCACACTCCCCCTCCTTGGTACACTGTCCCCTCCTGGCTGTACCCTTACAATGTCTCACCATGCTACGCCGCCACTACTCAGTCTGTATTCTGTGCCCACTCACTTTTCTCCCCCCATTCTGTCTTCTCACACTATTCCCCTCCCTCCTTATACTGTCTCCTCTCACATCCCCCTGTTCACCATACTTTCTCCTCGTATATTTATCCCCTACTTTCTATACTACCTGCTCACACATACCCCTCACACATACCCCCACTGTGACTGCACACATCTTGTCACCCTCACACCCAGTACTCTGTCCACATACATTTTTCACATAACTACTCATATTGTGTCCGCATACATTCCCCCGTTCGCTCCCCATACTGTCTGCACCCATCCCCATTCACCATACCTGTGTCTGCACCCATCCAACCATACTGTTCCCTCATACATGCCCCCCATTCCACCAGACTATTTCCTCATACATGCCCCCCATTCTCCTGTACTGTTTCCTCATACATGCCCTGCATCTCCCCCTTTGTGCCTCATTTTGTGTCCTCAAATCTCCCCACACATTAAATCCCCCCATTCCCCACACAGCCCGTCATCATCCCTCCATTCCCCACACAGCCTATCACCCCCACATCACTCCTTCGCCACACAGCCCCTCATCATCCCCCATCACCCCTTCTCCAGACAGCCCCTCATCACTCCCCAATTCCCCACACAGCCCCTCATCACTCCCCAATTCCCCACACAGACACTCATCATCCCCCTAATCCCCACACAGCAGATCATCATCCCCCACTCCCCACACAGCCCCTCATCATCCTCATCACCCCTTCTCCACATAGTTCCTCATCACCCAATTCCCCACACAGCCCCTCATCATCCCCCAATTTCCCACACAGCCCCTCATCACCCCCAATTCCCCACGCAGACCCTCATCATCCTCCCATTCCCCACAGCCCCCTCATCATCATCCCATTCCCAACAGCCCCCTCATCATCTCCCTATTCCCCACACAGCACCTCATCATCCCCTCTATTCCCCACACAGCACCTCATCATAATCTTCCCTATGCAGCCCTACTCAAGTAACATCAACCCCTTTCAAAAATCCATCCTCAGAGTACTCACACTGAGTCTTGGGTCCTCATTCCCATTTGAACAAGGGTCCATGGTGCAGCCCCTCAGTCTTCTCCTCACACAGCTCCATGATGAAGCGCTTCATTTCCTGATTCTCCAGCAGCCTCAACAGCAAAACCCCCTGCTTACTGGACGGAAGGAGGCCCCGCCCCTTCAGGTGACATCATCACCTCAAAAAATCAACTTCGTTCTGGGTGCCTGCACACTGCAGCTTCTCTGTGCCAGCTGTCAGCTTGACAGCTGACGCATAGAATGGCCGACTCACAGTACGGGGGGTGGCAGAATGCAGCTGCCAGGGGAGACACTGCGGACCGCTTCATTAGGCGGCCCGATTGTGCTCCCCTGCCGGCTGCGCCCAGGGCACATACCCCGGCTGCTCCCCCCTAGATACGCCTCTGCACCATTGTGTATGCTGTGGGTGCCAGGAGTTCGCTCTGCTGGGCTCTGTGTTACCCTCACACAGACTGAGCTCTTGCAGAGCTGTCTGCTCTACACTATGCAAACTCCACTCTGATACTGACACAACCAATGCTCTGCTGCAGGGGTTTACAAACAAACCTGTGGCCTTAGGCCACACGGAAAACCTGTCCAGGAATGAAACGGACTGCAACCACAGTTATGCCTGTGACTTCAATGTCCTCTCATAACCTCAATGCATCTTCGTGGGCATCCTGGGGGAAACATACAGCAACCCCTACAAGTAACACCAGTCACTGCCTCACAGTATTTAATAGCATTCTTCAAAAAAGTTGAACCTATTAAAATATAAAATTAATTCATCCATATGCTAAATGCTGCAAAAATAAAAACAAATCGAAATGCTAGAATTCCCTTTTTACAATTACCCCAGCTCTCCAAAAAATGCCATCAAAATTCTTTATGTACCTTTAAATTCCACCAATAAAAAAATAATGCTAGTCACGAAAAAACAGGATCTCATACAGTTGCATCAGCAGAAGCATTATAAAGTTATGGGTCTCACAAAATGGTGACATAGACCACATTTTTTTTTTACAAGTTCTGAATTTTTTAAAACGCATAAAATGTAAAACAAAAATGTTTGTTTTCTCATAAGAGTACTGACATGCAGAATCACGTTGACAGGTCAAAATTACTCCACGATGAACACCGAAAAACAATACCCCCAAGCTATGAATTATTTTACATATTTCCATCCATTTTATAGTAAAGTGAATGGTGTCATTCAAAAGCACAACTTGTCCAACAATAAAAACAAAGCAGTCCTCATATGGCTTTGTCAACAAATGCATAAAAAAGTTATGGGTTTTGAGCGAAAGAAAGGAAAAAATTGAAAGCACAAAAACGAAACATACAGCATCAGTCACAAGTTTGGATACACCCCTTCGTGCAATGGTTTTCCTTGTTCCTATTGTAATGTGCACATTTAGACAGAAGGGAAAGTAAAGAAACAGCTGAGATACAAACCAGAACCCGCTAAATCCACTTTGCCAGAGCTGGATGATAATGGTGTGAGAACATCAAAAGTCGCAAAATCTTAATGCAGCCTCACTTTGCACCAAAATTTTGCAACTTTCAAAGCTTTTTCGCAGAAATTCTGGGGTAAAGGCTTTGATGAATCTGGCCCTTTGAGTACCACGCCTTGAAACTTCCTTGGAACAAAAGTGAGAAACTTTACAGATATAATATTATCAACTTTTTTCTGTTGTCAGGTAAAATTACATTACCTTTGATCTTTCTTATTAAGAAGCTTTTTTCCTCTAAGCTTTAAGTCGGACAGCTTACAACTTACTCTTTCCAGTTTTCACATGATACTTTAGCAGTCACTTGACTGCTACACAAGAACCCTACACTGTGTGCTTTTTACTGTACCAGCTCACTTTTATTTGGTCATAGATGACTGAACACAGAATATATGTTCGAGATCAATGTACCTGGCACCACCATATCTCCGACAAGCAGAGAAAGAAAGGAAGGAAAGAATAAAGAGAAAAAAAAAATTACTGAAGTATTTAACCCTATAATTATCAGAGGAAAAAAATGATCTGTTATTGCCTTTGCCTTTCATGATGAAAAAACGCTGCAAAAATGCAATGTATGCACACGGTCTAAGTTGAGTTGTTCAGCATTTATGCTGTGGATATTTACCACAGAGTTTCTTTGATGTGCTAAGGGCTATGTCTGTGGTGTATGAGCAGCATTTCTGCAACAGAAACCACATAGTTTAGTGTATATTTTGTCGTGAACAATTTGCTAAGAAATTTCCGATGCAGAAATTCAGCAGCAAATACGTGAAATGTGGACATACTAACAGTATATGAGGGTGGTCTCTGTAAGCCCATCAATTCCCCACAATGCAATCACAGGGTGTAAGTGGATTGGCATGGCAGGCCGAGGAATAGGAATGGACCCCAGGTCTGTTAAGGTTATGTCTGTTAGGTCATTTCAGAGGCATGGCCCCAGTAGATAAACCCTAATAAAGTGCCAATACAGTTCCAAATTGTCCTAAAAAAACAAGTGCTCGTATAGTTAAATAAAACCTGTCAGTTCCAGTAAATGTTTGGAAACCGCCATTAGGCCGGGATCAGACTTGGGAGAAACTCGCACGAGTCTCGCAACTCAATACCCGGCACTGCTGCCGGCACTCAGGACCAGAGCGCTTAGCTGCATAGAAATACATGCAGCCGCACACTCCGGTTCCGAGTGCCAGCGGCAGTGCCAGGTATTGAAATGCGAGACTCATGTGAGTTTCTCGCAAGTTTGACCCCGGCCATATAGTTATACACTCCTCAACATTGAAATTGCAACACTAAAAATGAAGAAGTCATGGAATTATGGAAATCACAGCATCATTGCAGGGGCAGATATACCATTAGTGCTACATGTGGATCGCCCGCCAGGGCAGTGGGGTACTCGATACCGGGCTGGTATTTCACAGGGAAGTGTCACAGTAGCGGTGACCCGGTCCGTGGCCCTGGGCATCCATGTAAGGGAGTGAAGTGATGGAATAAAGTTTATGAATAGATGATTCGTGACGCCACCTGTGGTGTTCAGCAAATGTTAAGCCGACGCTGCAGACAGATCCTCTGGGACTGATGGTGTAGTGCAGCAATGATGTTATAGCCCTCCACAGGCAGGGCTGTAGTCCCAGGGCAGTGTAGATGGGTGTTGGGAAGGAAGGTGCAGTGTCAGGCACAGAGATGTAGCAGTGCCGGGGAGGTTGCAGCAAGAAGGCAAGGACACAATAGGTTGCAGTTTCTTTACCTTTACTTGGCAAATGCAGTCCAGGGTCCTGAGTACAGATGGCACAGGAGCAGGCTAGCCTGGAAGCAAATCAGGAATCACTCTGGCAGATGGGTTGTGCAGTCTCCTTACTAGTGCTCTCAATTAAGTACTCCCAGTACTGAGTTACACTGGAGTTCCTCCTTTCTGATGTTATCCACACTCCACTCGCATGGCAGACAGCCGTAGCCTTCTATCTCTCTTGGCTCACTCGTTGCTGTTGTGCCTCCGAGGATTATGTGGGAATAGGGCATTTACAGCTTCCTGTTCCTCTGGTTTCTGGTGCAGCACCGTTAGTATCCATACACCATGGGAGACCAGGCTCCAGATCATGCGCTATCACTGGGACTGAGCTCTCCACTTTCCTCAGTCTCCCCAGCTCTTCTCCTCCACATTTGCACACGACGCCCTCCTCACACTAACTGACTAATTTCCCCTCCTGGCCCCCAGAGAGAAGCTCTTCCCTTTAGTATTGGTTCAGAGCTCCCTCTGCTGGCCCAGAGTGGGAACTGTGTTGCATGCAGTGATTAACTGCCAGAAAGACCCTTCATTGCTTCCCGGCGTGACATCACTCTCCCTAGGACTAAGGCAATGCCACTGTGGCGCCCATACTCCTGGGGGCGCCACACTCCCCCCTAGTGCAATTCAGCACTCCTGGGCTGAAGAAAAACATGTAAAGAACATAAACAAATAAACAATTATAGGTGTACAAGATTCAAAAATGAAAAATTTACAAAAACCAAATGCTCAAAGAGTCCTATGACGATAAGTCCATGCGCCAATGTCCATGGTCCCATTCCTGGGCAATTGGTAAACTATATACAGGTTCTTACAGAGTCTCTGTAGGCACAAAACTTGAGAAAGGTTACATATTTATATTTTTATTAAACCATTCACTATTACTATAGAACATTAGACACTATTATTATTTACTTTAACTTATTTATATGCGAAATCTGATGGGCTGTATACCTTGGGTACCACGGGTAGACCTACGTAGCTCTTGTGTGGGTAAACTTGGGAGTAGCCATCTGCGAACTCTTAGACTCACTGTGGGCATGACAGATTCACCACTGGCAGGGCGAGGATTCTCTGGCTCCACTGCTGGTGTGGCATCCGCTGCGTGAATTTCCTGATTTTCAACATTCTCTTGAGTCTCTGCTACTTCAGTTGCAGTAGGCTGGGGAAAGGTAAGGACAGGAACTACAATGGCGGCACCCATTCTTGTCCAGTTTGCAGGGAATTCACCAAGTACAGTGCTGACCTTTTCTTCCTCTTCTTCAATGGGCTGAAGATTGTTTTGTTCTTCCATCCTTTCTTTTAACTGGTCAGGGCACAGTTTCAGATGATCCATTGATACTGCTGCTGAGGTTTCAGCCCCATCCTTACTGATAAGGCACACCTTGGTGTGTTTGATGTTTGACGTTTGATGGTAAGATGGTGTAGGGTTCAGCTTCCCATTGGTCATCCAATTTATGCAGCCTTCTTTTCCTCTTGAGGACTTGTTCTCCTGGTGATAAGGGAACTGCAGGTGCATTTTGGTTGTAGTTGTTCTCTAGACTTTTTGTCTTGCCTGAGCTAGACTCTTTTCCACACACTCTTGTTGCTGACACCACTCCTCCTGCTGCTTTACAGAGCCATTGTCCTCCACCTGGTTGGATGAGAGCAAGGGCTCTGCTGCCCGTATTGCGTTGTTAGTGACAGTAAGCAGCTTAGCAACTGTGGTATACCGAGGTATTGTGGCCTCCTCCTCACAATTCAAGAGGCGTACAGGTACTCTCCCTTTGCGAACATCAACTACCCCTCTGGCTGTCAGGACAGTGGGCCTGCTATCAGAGTACACTGGTTCTACCATTGCCTGGTAATCTTTTCCTCTGAGGCCTATGGCTGCCCGACACCAAATTAACATTTCACATCTGGGGGGTATTGCAATTGGGAAAGAATGACTCACTCTGACGCTGCCAACTTCTCCGCCAGAGAGTTCTACCTGCTGTCTTTGCATCAGGGCTCGGATCTCCTTCTGCAGGACTCGTTGTTCACTGGAACCAGCAGTCTCAGCCACCTGTTGCAACAAGACAATAACCTCGTAAAGACAATTTTCAATCACATTGGTACCAAGAGTCATCATTGGGTTACATTCTCGTCGATCAATATCCACAACTATCAGACCTTGAGATTTTAACTCTACTCGACCCACTTTAACAGTAATTTCTTTACATCCTATCTGCGGTAAAGACTGACCATTACTAGCAACTACCGTCTGTTCATCAGTTGGGCCACGGATAAGTTCAGAGTCAGCCCAATACCGCTTGTAAAGGATTTACAGCATAGTGGTCACCTGAGAGCCAGTGTCCAGCAAAGCGTTCATGGGATCAATCACCACTGGGAGGACCGGTCGCCCTCCAACATACTTGGCTCCTGGGGGTTGGCCCTCTGCCCCAGGGGTTACTCGTTTAAAGGACAGAATCTTGCGAGGTGGCCTGCTTTGTGGCAGTGACGACAGATGGGACGTCCGTTCTGGTCATAGCGATCGCTGTTCCTCCCTCGGAGTGGCGGGATCCTCTTCCTCCGCCTCCACGGGACATCATCTGGACTGGAGGCCAACTGGATCTTCTCCTTGGAGGACTCCTGCAGGGACTTGCATGGTTTTGGCAAGTGCAGCCATACCTTTGGTCAACTCCTGGACCGGAAGACGCAGTTCTGAAGATGGGTCATTGTCCAGAGTCTGTGCATCAGCCTCCACAGGGTTGAGGGGGAAAGATGTTTCCTGGTGGTAGGTGATCGCTGGGCGCCTAGGGGGTGCTGGATGGCTGACAGTTGGTTCATGCAGCACTCGGATAGCCCAGTCCTTGAGTCTGCAAAATCCAGGACAGGTTTCTGCAGGGCTATAATGCGCAGCTGTGCTCTGTGGGTACTGGATAGGAGTCCTTCAATAAACTGCTCCCTTAACAGATTGTCTCCGTCCTGCACACTGTCTGGATCCATCTGCTTTATGGCTCGCAGCGCCTCCTGCAGGTTAAGAGCATAGTCCCGTATACTGTCCTGCGCTCTCTGCTTACATCCAAAGAATCTCATCTTTATTTCAGCTGCAGTGCGGGTGTCAAAGGTGCTTCTGAGCTTAGCCAGAATCTTTTTAACAGTCTCTTTATCAGTGTCCTGCCAGGCTTTTACTTCTCTCTGTTAGCTGCCCAATAAGAATGTTCACTTTCTGACTTACAGACAGGGGATACACTTCGAACAAGCTGCACAGTCTCTCTTTGAATTCACTCAGGGTATGTGACTTCCCTGAGTACTGCTTAGCCAGGCTGCTCCCGGTATATAGGGCATGGTCAGCGGCATTATGGGGAGCGCTGCGGTGAGCGCTGATTCTTGCGGTGCCCTGGAGGCAGCTCTGGCTGCCGGATTCAGTGGCGCTGTTGGAGCGCAGCTGCGCTGGACCCTGCATCTGGTGGCGCTGGGAGGTTAGTGGGAGCGTCTGCCGCTGCATTGTCGTTGTCCTCAGACATTTTCTCTCCCCCCTAGCTAACGTGGGCCAGGCCGCGGGGTTGCGCTGGCTTACCAGATGCCGCTCCTCGGCTGGATCAGGGGGTGCCGGAACTGCAGGCCTCAGCTTCTCACTTTCCGCATGCTCTTCTCCTTTCGCGCTTCTCCGCCCACAAAGGTCTGCCCCTTTTCTTCCCGCGTGCGCCAATCAGCGGGATAATGGCGGCAATGGCTCCAATTACGCACACAGTCTATAGCACCAAACACAGTCTCTGGCACACAGGACCCAGGGTTGCCAGGCTCTGTTAATCCTGTTCGTGATGCCAAAATGGATCACCCGCCAGGGCAGTGGGGTACTCGGTACCGGGCCGGTATTTCACAGGGAAGTGTCACAGTAGCGGTGACCCGGTCTGTGGCCCTGGGCATCCATGTAAGGGAGTGAAGTGATGGAATAAAGTTTATGAATAGATGATTTGTGACGCCACCTGTGGTGTTCGGCAAATGTTAAGCCGACGCTGCAGACAGATCCTCTGGGACTGATGGTGTAGTGCAGCAAAGATGTTATAGCCCTCCACAGGCAGGGCTGTAGTCCCAGGGCAGTGTAGGTGCGTGTTGTGAAGGAAAGTGCAGTGTCAGGCAAAGAGATGTAGCAGTGCCAGGGAGGTTGCAACAAGAAGGCAAGGACACAATAGGTTGCAGTTTCTTTACCTTTACTTGGCAAATGCAGTCCAGGGTCCTGAGTACAGATGGCACAGGAGCAGGCTAGCCTGGAAGCAAATCAGGAATCACTCTGGCAGATGGGTTGTGCAGTCTCCTTACTAGTGCTCTCAATTAAGTACTCCCAGTACTGAGTTACACTGGAGTTCCTCCTTTCTGATGTTATCCACACTCCACTCGCATGGCAGACAGCCGTAGCCTTCTATCTCTCTTGGCTCACTCGTTGCTGTTTTGCCTCCGAGGATTATGTGGGAATAGGGCATTTACAGCTTCCTATTCCTCTGGTTTCTGGTGCAGGACCGTTAGTATCCATACACCTTGGGAGACCAGGCTCCAGATCATGCGCTATCACTGGGACTGAGCTCTCCTCTTTCCTCAGTCTCCCCAGCTCTTCTCCTCCACGTCTGCACATGACGTCCTCTTCACACTAACTGACTAATTTCCCCTCCTGGCCCCCAGAGAGAAGCTCTTCCCCTTAGTATTGGTTCAGAGCTCCCTCTGCTGGCCCGGAGTGGGAACTGTGTTGCATGCAGTGATTAACTGCCAGAGAGACCCTTCGTTGCTTCCAGGCGTGACATAACTCTCCCTAGGAGGAAGGCAATGCCACTGTGGCGACCATACTCCTGGGGGCGCCACACATGTGCAGACACAAAGGGACCAGGAGGTAACGGGATCCACTTCCATCTCCAAAGCAGGTGTAATTGTGCATTATGTAGGGCTATTGAACTGCAAATGGACCTTATACTGTTCTTGTGCTGGGACCTTCTGTTGGTGTCCACTTATGGATGGATAGACATTTTAATAAAATGCAAATGATGAAAAATGAAAACAACATTTTCAAAATATTTTGATTTATTCAGTATCGACAATGCTATAAATGTGCAAAACTACACACACTTACACGCCTTGGCATGCTATTAATTTAGGCGATTCTGCAGCGGTTCTGCACCCATTGACTTGTATAGAGTCTTAAAAATCTGCAGCAAATCCCGCATATGTGCGGTTTTTGCTGCGGATTGGGGTGTCAGAACCGCTGCATAGGGAAGTGATGTCAGGCGGGAGGAAGTGTGTGGGCGGAGTGTAGTGTAGGGAAGAAGCAGTCGCCATCATGGAAGGCTACCGTCACATGGGGATCGATGTGGGGCGTCTTATCGATTTGTTATGTATTCATGTATGTATGTTTGTATGTCTGTCTGTATGTGTGTGTGTCTGTCTGTATGTGACTATGTGCGTCAGTCACCATGCGACAGTCGTCCCACAATTGTGCTCAGTCACCATATGGGACTGCTACCCCCATATCCCTATAGGATGGGAGAGTAGTCCCTGCGGTGACAGAGCACAATTGTGCATGTAAAAAAAAAAAATACAACACATAAGGACATATACAATACATGTAACATTAGAGACATGACATGCAACATACATACTCACCATACAGCACATTTTGCTCCCCGAAGCCATTGTTCCCCTGAAAAAATAGAAAATAATAAACAAAATGTATACTCCCTGTCCGCAGTGTCCCACGGCGATCTCTTCTGTCTTCGGGCGATAAACTACCAGGAGCGGTACTCCTGCAGTGTATTGCCGAGTTTCCCGGAGTTCTGCAGCTCCGGTATCTCGCTTTCTGGCTTAGAGCTGCATGTGAACTTTCCCACGCAGCAATGCTGTAAAGCGAGAGTACCGAAGTCAATGAACTCCGGTAAACTCTGGCGCATGCGCAGTAACATACTGCAGGAGCTTAGCTCCTGTCAGTGTGTTTCTGCAGCCATGGAGAACGGTCACATTTCCTGATGTGACTGTTCTCCATGGCAGATCGTCGTGGGACCCTCGTTTATGGACTGCGTCGGACCAGGTGGTATAAATTTGTTTGTTTTTTTTTTGTTTTTTTTTCTAGATCGATGGCTTCGCACTGGATTGCCTGTAAAATAAAAATATGGTCAAATATACTGTGTTTTATTTCATTAAAGTTTTTTAATTGTCTCTGTTTTTTTAAAACATTTTTTTATATGGGATTAATAATGGATCGGTGTCTTATTGACGCCTCTCCATTATTAACCGGGGTTAATGTCACCTATCAATCAAAGGTGGCATTAACCCCTTCATTACCCCACATCCCACCGCTACACAGGAGTGGGAAGAGAGGGGCTAAGTGCCGGAATTGGCGCATCTTATAGATGCGCCATTTCTGGGGCGGCTGCGGGGTGATATTTGTAGCCGGGGGGGGCCAATATCCACGGCCCCTTCCTAGGCAATGAATATCAGCCCGCAGCTGTCTGCTTAGTCTTTCTGGCCCTAAAACACAGGGGGACCCCATGTCATTTTTTTTGTGGGGGGTCCCCTGATTTTTAGTGCCAGAAAGGCTACGCATACAGCTGCAGCATGATATTCATAGTCTGGGAAAGGGGACATGGATATTAACCCCTTCCAAGGTTTTTGCTTAGTCTTTCTGGCTGATTAATAAATCAATAAAAAAACCTGTGTCTTTATTTAAGTAAACATTTTTTTTGTTTTGTTTTTATTGTTTTACCTTTTTACACTTTGGGATTAAAAATGGATCGGCGTCTTATTGACGCTTCTCCATTATTAACCGGGCTTAATGTCACCTATCAATAAAAGGTGACATTAACCCCTTTATTACTCCATATCCCACCGCTACACGGAAGTGGGAAGAGAGGGGCTAGGTGCCAGAATTGATGCATCTTCTAGATGCGCCATTCCTGGGGCAGCTGCGGGCTGATATTTGTAGCCGGGGGGGCCAATATCCACAGCCCCTTCCTAGGCTATGAAGATCAGCCCGCAGCTGTCTGCGTAGCCTTTCTGCCTATGAAATACATGGTGAACTACACATCTTTTTTGGGGGTCCCCCTATATTTTATAGACAGAAAGGCTACACAGACAGCTGTGGGCTGATAATCATCACCTTGGAAAGGGGACATGGATATTAACACCTTCCTCTGCTATGAATATCAGCCCGCAGCTCTCTGCATAGCCTTTCTACCTATGAAATATAGGGGAACCCCCACGTCATTTTTTAAGGACTGTAATAATGTTTATGGTAGTGATTTGTGTTGGGATTAGGGTTAGGTTTGGGATTAGGGTTAGGGTTGGGATTAGGGTTGTGGTTCTATTTAAAGGGAATATGTCACCTATTTTTACACCTATCAGCTGTTGTCCCTGCCATGGGCTTATCTACAGCATTCTGTAATGCTGTAGATAATGCCCCGATGTTGCAAGAAAGATAAGACAAACAATTTATATTATACTTACCAGGGGGCGCAGTCTGGTGCAGTGGGTGTCGCGGTCCTGTCTGGCGCAGGGAATTGTCACAGAGATACGAAGCAGGAAGGCTTCACTAGAAGATGTGAGGCATCCTACCGGACGGCGACACCTATCGGAAACGGACCGGGTTGAGTATTATTATATAAATCGTTGTTCTAATCTTTACGATAACATCGGGGGCATCTCTAGAGCATTGCAGAATGCTGTAGATAAAGCCCCTGATGGCGGTGCAGGCAGGTGATTGGACTCAAAATAGGTGGCAGATTCCCTAAAGTAAAATAAACAAAAATTTGGTGTTGGTTAGAGCATGTGAAGACATTTCTGTGTATACATTTTAGGTCCGGGACTATCCAGCTATCTAGGACCAGGCAGAGGAGACCGACAAGGACTGCTATTATAGGGACCTGTGCTGGACAAAAATTTGCCGCGAGATGTACCCTGACTGGGATCAATTCACCAATGGTGTAGAGTTGCAAATTGGTAATTCTACTATATTTACGATGTTTAAAATTATATTTCTTAAAAAATGTCAAAAATAATATTTTTTTGTGTTTTGTAGAGAAAGATGTAAAGCAGCGGTGGCGCTCTGTAAGGGACCGTTTCTCGAAGTTTCTTGCAAGCTGCTCCAAAAGTGGATCTTCGCCAAGCAGGAAAAACTTCACCTGTTTTGAAGAGTTACAATTTCTGATATCAAGCAAGACAGTGCGGAGGTAATTTTGCCAAAAACAACATGTGGCACGTGTCTGGACACCACAGCATGTCTATATAGCTGGCGTAGGCGCTCTTTCTCCACAAGCTAAGTATCACAGTATAATTACAGCATGCAGTGATTTTGCATTTCTTTACTTAAAACATGCTTTGTCACCATAGGGAAATTTTTTGCTGAGTGGGATGTTGGCTGTGTCCAAAGTGTAGATTCTATGCCGCATGGCTAAATACCATACTAATGTTTCCTTTTTTTTTTTTTTACAGCACTCAAGGGAACATTGCACCTCCTAAACCGAACGGACAAGAGTCTGAAGATGGAGCAGGGTCCTGTGGAGCTGGGGACATCTGTTGACCATGTGTCGAACCAGCTTCTGCCGTTGCCACATGTTCTGCATCTGATGGAACATCTGCAACACCAGCTGCAGGAGCATCTGGTTTGGCAGAACCTGATGTTCGACATCGAGCTGCCTGTCCGGTGTCAGGAGAGCCGACAAAAAAAAAAAAAGAAAAAAAATGAAGATCAAACCATCAAGGTAGCCACTGATACTCTGGAGTAGATTAAAAAATCAACTTCAGAGGACCAGTTTGATTTTTTTGTGCTGCAAATTGCCAGCAAAACTCGATCACTGCCACCGGACAGGCAGTCTCTTTTCATGAGTATGTTCCAGATGTCCCTAACAGCTCTAGAGGACCCTGCTCCAATCTTCAACTATGAACAGATTTGGATGGGGCTTTTTGGCCTATTCAGGCCCAGACAACAAGGCCAGCAACCGACAGCCCCTGTGCGCCAAGAGAGTCAACACAACAGCTTCACCCAGCAGATGCAGGCAGCAACAAATGAAAGGGTGGGAGACTCTGCATCAGATTGCAGTACTGGGTATGGATATTACCCCCAGTACTATAATTTAAATTAAAGCTTTTTGTTTTATCATTTTTTGTTCATTTAAGAGGAAATGGACTAATATGCGTCCATAATGTTCTTTCACTTTGAAAATAAAAAGGTTGACATGTTTGTCATATAAATGCTATTGTTCACAAAATAAATTTCTAGTTTTCAAAATTATTTTTTGGTCCTGCTTGGTACTTCCTATGCTCTCTGTCTTTGCCCGTCTCTAGGCTCTAGCTTACGTTGCGCTTCTTTCTCCTGGACTCGGCTTTGTTCTTCAGCCTACGTTCTTCTCTCTACCTCTTGTACCTTGCCTGTGTTTCTAGCGTATTTTGTGTCTTTTTTTTTGGCGCATGCAGTTTCACATTCACCTTTTGTACCAGGCTTTGCCGTGACGTCTTGCACGCGTCTTCTGTACCTTTGCCTAGCCCTGCCTTGTGGCTGCGTGCCCCTTGCACGCGCCTGGTCGTACCCATGCCTGCCTCTCTGTGCCTCAGCCGTGGCGCTCTAGTCGTGCCCACCTGCCTGTGCCTCAGCTGTGTTTTTTCTGTGCTCTCTTGCACTCACACTGTTTCTCGCTCTGTGCGTTTCGTGCTTCTTTAGCACAAGTCTTTAGCTATTTTTGCTCTGTCCTGAACCTTTTATCTCTGTCGTGTTCTGATTTCTATGAGCTGTGTTGAAACTTTATGTCTTGTCCGTACCCAGCTCTCTGCTACTGCCTATGTTCTGCTCTTTGTCTTGAACCCTGCAACCTGGCAAGTCTCTCTGCACGCGCAGGACCATGTTTTGAACCCTGCCTTGGACCATGTCTTGAACTCTGACGCACCACCTTGCCTGAACCCTTGAACCCTGGCTTGCCTGCCAGATGCCCATAGTCTGCCGATGGCTGACATAGGTCCGGAGCCTGATGACTGCGGCCTGATGTCCGGATATGATGTCCGCAGCCTATTGATCGTTGCCAGATGTCAGGAGTCAGATGCCACCTAACCCTTGCCTGAACCCAGGCATGCCAGCTAGCACATAACATGCCTTGGAGGTTGGCGTGCACTTGCACGCACCTTGCTGTGTATCACTTTGTCCTCATAATTATGTCTTGAATCGGTTGTTACCCTGAAACCACGCTTTAATGAAGATACTCTGTGACCATGCTTTGTCTTGTCTTGTATCCTGCACGTACCCTGTTGTCAGACACACTAGTGTCTTCCTTGAGCCGGTCGTCTAGTTCAAGCAGTCGTAGTGGTTCACATCCTTTTTCTTGCCCCTGACACTCCCTGTATAGGTGGTGGTTCCTCACGGGGTCAGCTCTCCCTGGTTTGGTGGGTGCCACAACACAGAGTCCACAGCAGAATCTGATTCCATCACATTACCTGACCGCAGGACTATGGGTTCGAGGATAACTATGATGGGTATATAACCGCAGGACTATGGGATTGGTGTATAAGTACGTGTGTGAGTACGTGTGTCTAAGTACGTGTGTGAGTACCTGTGTGTGAGTACATGTGTGTGTGTGAGTACGTGTATGTGAGTACGTGTGTGTGAGTACGTGTATGTGAGTACGTGTGTATGTGTGTGTGAGTACGTGTGTGTGTGAGTACATGTATGTGAGTACGTGTGTGTGTGAGTATGTGTATGTGAGTACGTGTGTATGTGAGTACGTGTGTGTGTGTGTGAGTACGTGTGTATGTGAGTACGTGTGTGTGAGTACGTGTGTGTGAGTACGTGTATGTGAGTACGTGTGTGTGAGTACGTGTGTGTTAGTACGTGTATGTGAGTACATGTGTGTGAGTACGTGTGTGTGTGTGTGTGTGAGTACGTGTGTGTTAGGGCTGGCGGAACACACCAAATTATAAAATAATAGTAGGTGCGTTCGCAGCCCGGGGTCCACCGTGCAGAGGTGGTACACTGCTGCAAGGTAATGGTGGAAGTATGAAGCGGTATGGAAAGGTCACACGTGGGTTACGTCACCCAGTGTGAACAGGAGCGAACTCTGTTGACTCACAGAGCCGCACTATCGCTGAACATAAATGCCGGGGCCTGTTTAGCTCACAGAGCCCAGCCAATGAGCGCACAGAAAGTGGCCACAGGACTCTATCCCAAGGACACGGGGTTAGAGTCCCTCTAGGCCCACTGAGCGCGTGGCGTTGCTGCCACGAACGCCGCTAAAGACGCTGGCTATGGAGTGTGGAGCGCTTGCACTGAGGCGTGCCGAGTCAATGATGATGCCTAATGCCTGACTGAGACTCTGACCTACCTACGCCTAAGCCTGGGCGCTAGCTGGCTAGGCTGCACAACACATGTGTACCAAGGGTAGGGGTTTCATAATGAGTCAGTCACCAGAGACATTCATACGTGCATTCATCACTCACTCCTTATAGTCTGAATATACAGTCTATCCTAGCGCATGGCCGAGTGGCCATGCAAACCTTTTATAGCCGCGAGCGTCCGGGACCTTCCTGGCTTCTCGGATGGGCCAATCCAAACAGGAGCAGGACCTGAGCACGTGACCTTCGATCTCCAACGGGAGATCACTCCACGGGCATGCTCAGTGGACTGACAGGAGGACTTAGTCCCTGGAGAGACTCGCTGCTGACCAGCATGCGTTGCTATAGTTGGCCCAGAGGTGGCAGCAGCAACCAAACCCACGGAGCTAGTCTGGGCAGGGCGCCGGGACCGACGAGTCTGCGGCTGGAGAGGAACGGGAGACCGCTGGAAGCAAGGCTCGGGATTCCCACTGTGTAGCGACAGGAACCCGGCGCCTAACATTACCACCTCTCCTCTCTGAGCCTCGCTCCTCTCAAATTCCACAATGAGAAGTGGAGCGTGGATGTTCTCCACTGACTCCCAGGTCCGAGCCTCTGGACCATGACCCTTCCAATCCACCAAATAAAACTTTTTGCCCCGCATCACCTTGCATCCCACTATGGCATTGACCTCAAACTCATCCGAAGACAGGTCTGATGTCCCTGCAGATGGCTCGGAGAACCGGGACATGTGAACAGGCTTAAGGACGGACACATGGAACGTGTCAGAGATAGCCAAGTGTGGTGGAAGGGCCAGAAGGTAGACCACAGGGTTGATCTGCTCGAGGACCTTGAAGGAGCCAATGTAGCGTGGTGCGAACTTAGCGGACTCGACCCGCAGTCTGATGTTTTGGGCGGAGAGCCACACTAAGTTGCCAGGGGCGAAGGTCAGAGCAGGGCGCCGGTGTGCGTCAGCGGAGATCCTCATTCTCTCTTTGGAGGCCCGGATAGCATCCTGAGTGCGATCCCAAATGTCACATGCCTCCACCGCCCAGTCTGCCACCCTAGAGTCGGTGGATGGCACGGGCATGGGCACAGGGACGCGCGGATGCTGGCCGTAATTTAGGAGGAATTGGGTCTGACTGGTGAGTCAGCCACAGCATTGTTCAAAGCGAACTCCGCCCACGGCAGCAAGGATGCCCAGTAGGGTGACCGGATCTCATATTGGGGGGAAAAAATGTCAGAATCTAGCACAGATGAACCATCAGAGCACGCTAGGGTTGTAAATCCAAAAGTTAGGAAAGAAAAATTAAAAGAGGTAGGAAGTAACCGACTTTAACAACCTTCTGACAAAAGATGAAGAACAAAAGCAATTTGTCCTGCAAGTTGTAAGCAAATGCCGAGCATTATATTCTGACGTTTCAAAAACTACTTTAACAAAAGCTCTAGAATAGATTAGATAACTATGTAAAATTATCAACTCATGTAGTGCTCTGATGGTTCATCTGTGCTACTGAGCAATTTATTAGCCATTAACAACTTTTCATTGTCTGTAATGGTGGGATCAAAAAACGATAATCCCACCAACTCTGCATTCAAATACCACAATTGGTTCGAAAATTTGGTCAGGGCTATTTCTGCAATGTTGTTGTCACATTCTTTATAGTCTAACAGACTATGCAAAATACCATACATAAATCTTAAAATACCTCAATTTGGATTTTTTCAAACTTTGAGCAACGAGCGGCACGGGTTAACGTCGTTTGATCGAGCTCAAATTTTGTCTCTCTCAATATCTGGAAAGGGGAATCGTTTTGTGGGGTCCAGACGGACAAAATTCCGACATCGATTTTTTGCGGTCACCCTAATGCCCAGTCATCCTGCCTGACCGAGACAAAATGTCGTAGATATGTGACCAGGGTCTGGTTGGCTCTCTCTACCAACCCGTTCGTCTTGGGATGATAGGCCGAGGAGAGATTTAGCTCAATGCTGAGCAGGGAACAGAGCTCTCTCTAGAACCAAGACGCAAACTGAGGACCCCGGTCACTGACAATCTTATCCGGCATGCCGTGCAGGTGGAAAACATGCTTAATAAACAACGCTGCCAGGCCTCGTGCAGAAGGTAGCCGAGAGAGTGGTACCAGATGCACCATCTTAGAGCAGGGATCCCCAACTCCAGTCCTCAAGGCCCACCAACAGATCATGTTTTCAGGATTTCCTTTGTATTGCACAGGTGAAGCAATTATCACCTGAGCAATACAAAGGAAATCCTGAAAACATGATCTGTTGGTGGGCCTTGAGGACTGGAGTTGGGGAACCCTGTCTTAGAGAAATGGTCGGTGACAACCCAATTGACGGTGCTGCCACAGGACTTTGGCAGTCCCACCACAAAGCCCATACCGACCATCTCCCAGGGCCTGTCCGCTACCGGCAGGGGATAGAGTAGCCCAGCGGGCTGCTGCCGAGAGGACCGATTCTGGGCGCAAGAGACGCATGCCTGAATATAGTCCCTGACGTCACGGGCCATATGCGGCCACAAGTACATCCTCGCCAGAAGCTCAGAGGTCCGATTGGTCTCAAAATGTCCACCCACTATGGACGAATGAGCCCAAGAAAGGACCTCCGGCTGCAGATGGGCAGGGACAAAAGTCTTGCCCGGAGGTACAGACTCGAGGGCGACCGGAGCCACGGTCCTCAGGCTCTCAGATGGGACTATCAGCCGAGGCTCCTCCTACTCTGATGACACCATGGAGCGGGAGAGGGCATCGGCCCGAACGTTCTTCTCCCCGGCGAGAAAATGCAGGGTGAAGTGGAATCGGGAGAAGAACAAGGACCATCTGGCCTGGCGAGAATTCAGCCGCTGTCCTGTTTGTAAATAGACCAAATTCTTGTGGTCGGTGAACACCTGGAAAGTGTGGCGAGCTCCCTCCAGGAGGTGTCTCCACTCTGAAAAGGCCAACTTTATTGCTAGCAACTCCCTGTCCCCGATGGAATAATTCCTCTCCGCCGGTGTGAAGGTCTTGGAGAAGAATGGGTGCTTCCGACCTTGCGAGTCCTTCTGGAACAGGACCGCTCCAGCACCGACGGAAGAGGCATCCACCTCCAGAATGAAGGGTTTATCCCTGGAGAGACTCGCTGTTGACCAGCATGCGTTCCTATAGTTGGCACAGAGGTGGCAGCAGCAACCAAACCCATGGAGCTAGTCTGGGCAGAGCGCCCTACTCTGCGGCTGGAAAGGAATGGGAGACCGCCGGAAGCAAGGCTCGGAATTCCCGCTGTGCAGCGACAGAAACCCGACACGTGAGTATGTGTGTGTGTGTGTGTATATCAGTACGTGTGTGTGTGAGTACATGTGTGAGTACGTGTGGCTATATTTGTCAATGCTACATGGAAAATGGAAAACAAAACGGTTGGACAAGGAAATTACATTTTTTTTAAAAGAATCTATTTTGTCAAACTTTATTTATATGTGATGCTGTGAAAAATGCATACAATTCCGCAGTCCAAAACTGCACTTAAAAACCGCATGAAATCCGCAGCAAAATGCATCAAAAACCGCAGCAAAACCGCATCTGCGGTTTCTGCTAACAGCTGCGGTTTTTGTGCAGAAAAATCCACAGGAGAATCTGCAACGTGTGCACATAGCCTAACAGTTCCCATCAAACACCATACCACATACATAACCATCAGCTTTTGTTTTGGTCAAAAGATTGTTTAAGCCTGCCACCATAACAAGGTAGACTCTTTTGGCAGTGCACTACTAAACTCTAATCAATTAAAAATTTCTTAAAATACCCAATACATTTTTAAAGTATTTTTTTATATATTTTTCTTTAAGGGAATGTGCCACTTAAATGTTCTAAAATGACCAATAATACCACATACAAGGAACAAATACTGTCACACCATTGCCGGACCACATATTACCACCACATAGTGACCGAATAATACCACATACAAAGGGAAAAATTCCACCACCATGGGCGGACACTGACAGTCTGTGTCCCCTGTGTAAGAAATTTGTCTGGGCCCCCCTCTCTGCCCGGCATGCAGCTTATCATGAGAACAATCTGGCTATGGGACACCAGAACCTTGAGCTTTGAGCAACAGGCTAGATTACCCTCATTTTCACCGCCCTGCAAGCAGGGGCGTACATAGAGTTCACAGGACACCACAACAAAAGTTCTATTTGGTATCTGATAAAGGATTTTTCCTCAAATAAATTAATTTATGCCCAATTTCAATGATAAGAGCAGGACTCTGCAGACCAGTTATGAATGGGTTGGAGGGGTGCATGTGGGTCGCCCTCCCAGGGCTGTCGGGTACCCAATACCGGGACGGTGTCTGGGGAATGTGTCACAGCAGCGGTGACCCGGACCGTGGCCCTGGGCGCCCAAGTCAATGGCGGAATGTATGTGTAGTTAATAGTTCGTGATGCCACCAGTGGTGTTCGGCAAGGGAGGTGTTAAGCCAGCACTGCAGACAGATCCTCTGGGACAGATGGTGTGGTGCAGCAGTGATGATATAGCCCTCCACAGGCAGGGCTGATGTCCCAGGACAGTGTAGTTGTATGGTTGTGGAAAGGCACAGGCAGTGTAAAGAATGGTACCCAGATGTAGCGGTGCTGAGTGGGTTGGTGCAAGAATGAATGGAGGACACCGGAGCTTGCAGTTCCAAAGCTTTACTCACAGTCTGCGGTACACAAGGGTGCCTGCCTCCGGGCCATGTCCTCCGGGTCAGAGACTCAGCCAACATCCAGGCCAGATGGAAAGCTCCTCTCCAACACTCCGCCAACATGTAGCTCTCCTGAATGACTCCTCTATTGTGCCTTAAGGTGTGAAGATCTCCAGTACCGTGGTACTCTGGAGTTCCTCCTGTCAGATGTTCCTAAGAATTCTAATCGTATGGCAGACAGCTATAGCCTCTCTCGGGGACTCCTCTCACCGGAGTCCTGGCTCTTTATTCAATTGCTGTTGTGCCCCTAGTCTTAGTTGGGAGTAGTGCATTTAAAGCCAACTACTCCACCGGTGTCTGCTGCAGAACCATACTGTAAGTGTCCATACAACCTCGGGGACCGGGCTCCGGCATTGCACTGAGAACCTATAGGCAGGGTTCCTCTTCCAACCCATGTCTCCTCTCTGTTCTCCTACTCCTTCTTCTCAGACCCGTCCTCAGACTCTCCTGACTGACTGTCCTACAGACTGATCTGTAATCCTACACTTTCCCACTCTTTTATATATCTCAACTCCACCCACCTCCCAGCACAGCCAGTGTTCCATGCAGGGAACCACCAGAGGTGCTCTGCTACTCTCTAAGCACTGAGCCGCAATGTGGTTGTGCAGAACTACCCTGTTGTGTGGGGTGCGAGTGTTGGAGCGTGGAAAGGAGTTCCCACCTTACCTGGATGGTGGGGCACTACACCTTAGGAGAAGGTGTAGTACCTCTGTGGTGACTGAGCCTCAGGGGCGCCACATATCCCCCCCGTGAAACACAGCACGTCCGCGGGCTGCAAGACAACAAAGTTGACAGTACAGGAACATACAAAATTTTATAATGCTGCCTAAACAATTCTTATACTAATCTTCCTAGTATAGGAGGCATTATTTCTTGAACGTTACCAACAATTCTATCTAAAATTCTAAATTAAACAGTGCAAATTTTCCTGAATTCAAAAGTGCTGTACTCTGTAACACATTTCTTTATTCTAGTTCTCTCTTCTAGACGCAAGACGCTGACCGCAAGTACCTGGTCCGTCACCTGTCATGTTCAATTCTTTATTCTTTATTCGCTATCAAAACATTTCTCACTCTATCTAAAAGCCATTTCTCAATTACTAATACTCTTATAAAACACATTATCAAATACTTTACAGTAAAACATTCAACAATTATTCTTGTAAGTGCTGGACACTGCTCCCAGTCGGGATCTCCCGCAGCGTCCTTTGAGGTAGACATCATCTTTGCAAAGTGTCCTTATGTAAAATCTTGACATTATCTTCGCAAAGTGTCCTTATGTAAAATCGAGAGAGGGCACCTAAAGAGGTGCAAACTATTTACAATAAAAGTTTTGGATCATACAGCATTCATGATCTCCTCAGTTCCAAGTGCAGAAACGCTGCCAATCAAACAGGGCAACTTTGGGGAAAACCAAAAATTAAACCATGATGAGCAACAAAAAGGCACAACTGGTGCTAAACAAACCCTCCTGGGTCACGAGAGTTACTATATATTTTCTTATTGCTGATCCCCTCCTGGGGTTCTGGAAGCTTGGGTACCGCTACCAGATGTGGTATCTTCATCTTGATTCTGGTTTCTTGCTAAACGCATGTATTCTGCTCCTTCGGGGATAAGATTGACAGCTGCCTGTGCGGATACTGTGGTAGCTGAGGGGTCTGTTACTTGGGGTTCTGCAGGGGTTGCAGCTGGTATTTCTGCCGTTAGCGATTCAGCCAGAGCAGCAGCGGGTACCGATAGGTGTTGTTCCACGACTGCAGGGGGTATCACAGCAAATGATACTACGGCCGGCTGCTGCGGGTATAAGGTAATTTGGTGGCCACCCACTGATGTCGGCACGATCACTGGACCGTTTCTGTCTGCGGGCGCGGCTTCTAATACTAGGATCATGGTAGGTTGCAGTCATCATACCTGCTACCTCCCGATGCTGTTCCGGCTCCTGCGGGGGCACTGGATGGCGAATGATAGCAGCCGCAACCCCCGGGGTTGTCTGTCGTACAGCCGGTAGCTGTATCCGTCCCGGCTCAGGACCAGGACAGGCAGGCAGGAGCCTGCGCGGCCGCGCCGGCTTCGGGCTGGGACTCCGCTCCTGTCCCACAATCTCTGGGACTCTCATGTATCTTCTCCTGGCAGGCCGCATCCAATGACAGCACCGGCCTGGCGGCGGCGGCGAGCGCTGTAAAGGGTGTCGGAGCGGTGGTACGCTCTGCGAGCGCTGCCTGGGGGAGGGTGGCTTCCCCCCGTCATTTCCTTCTGGCCTCCGTGCCCCTTCCATCCTGGCGTTCTGGCGTTCTTCCTGCCTCGGCCCCTTTCTCGCCACTGGCTTCTTCTGCCCCTCTGTTGTGAGTTCATTTTTCCCTTCACCATTGAGGTCTGATGAACTCCCTCCTCTGGTGAAGGAAGGTAGTGAGACTGATTACCAAACACCTGGGCAGCTAGATGATAACTGGGTGGCTGGAATTGAGGACTGGATATAAGGCTGCCGACGCCCTTCTTCCTGGCTGGTGATTTTCCTGCTGGATTCTTGGAGACCAGTCTGATTCCTGCGTCTCAAAGCTAAGTTTTTCTGCTCTGCTTTGTACTCTTCTGTTTTGTTTTTGTTTTGCCTTGTTTTTTTGGGAGTTCTGCCATCCCCGGCCGGGGGTGAGCTGAATTCCATTTTTGTCTCTGATCTGTTGATCTTTTGCTCTGTTTTCAGAATATACCTGAGTGCTGATATAGTCTTTTGAAGCCTAGCGACTTCAGGGCCTGTTTTTCCTATCAGTCGGTTGGCTCATTTTGATAGGGTTTTTGCGGATGGCAGACAGCAGCTTTCCTATCCTGTCCTATGTAGTTAGCTTGGGCCCCATCATTTGCTCAACTGATCTTTCTATCTGTGTTAGTGTTTTCATCTTGCTTCACCGTCATTATATTTTGGGGGCTGCCTATTGCTTTGGGGTCTGCTCTGGGGCAGTTTAGTTTTTCCCCTTTCTGTCTTTAGGCTATGTAGCTCTCCGGCTGTGATCGAGGGGTCTAGGGCACCGTAGGAACCCCCCACGGCTACTGCTAGTTGTTGTGGATAGGTTCAGGGGTCTGCAATCCGATAGCTGTCAACCTCTCTGTTTTTTCTGGACTTAGCTGGTATTTTGTTTTTTCCTCCTTCGGTGACTCATCATAACAGAATCACCAGCCATACCGCAGATCCTAGGGTACTCAATAGCAGGAGAGAATTGTAAAAAAAAAAAGTGTCAGAATTTTTTTTTTTTTGTGTGCATATTTTTTCCTCTATCTCTGAGGCCGTAGGGGAAATTTTTCTCTCAATGGAGATGAAGCAATTGTCTGATCATGTGGAGCAGCTCGCTGCGTAAGTGCGGGGAATTTCCGCCTATCTTGCTCATTCACATGCTGCTGAACCAAAGATTCCTACTCCTGATGTGTTTTTTGGGGATCGATCTAAATTCTTGAATTTCAAGAATAATTGTAAATTATTTTTTGCCTTGAAGCCTAACTCGTCGGGGAACTCCGCGCAGCAGGTTAAAATTGTCATCTCCTTGCTGCGCGGCGATCCCCAGGATTGGGCATTTTCTTTGAAACCTGATGATCCTATTCTGAATAATGTGAACGCATGTTTTCAAGCCTTGGGGTTGTTGTATGATGAACCTAATGCTATTGATCAGGCTGAAAAGCCCCTGTTGGCATTAAGCCAGGGTCGGGATTCGGCAGAGTTGTACTGTCAAAAATTCCGAAAGTGGGCGGTCCTTACTACCTGGAATGATGGTGCCTTGGCAGCCCTCTTTCGGAAGGGTTTGTCAGAAACTGTAAAAGATACTATGGTGGGATTTCCTGTTCCCTCTGGTCTTGACGATTCTATGTCATTAGCCATTCAGGTGGATCGGCGTTTACGTGAACGCAAAACTACACGAGAGATGTTGCCACCTTTTGAAAAAATGTCTGAACCTATGCAATGTGATAGAGTTTTGTCTAGGGTGCAGCGTCAGGAGTTCAGAAGGCGTAATAAGCTGTGTTTTTTTGTGGAGATGCCTCGCATATTATTTCTGTCTGCCCTAAACGAGAGAAACGTTGTGCACACACGTTTTCTGTGGGTGGTGTTCAACCTAAGTTTCTTCTGGCAATTACTCTGATCTGCTCCCTGTCCACATTTTCCGCCAAGGCTTTTGTGGATTCAGGAGCAGCTCTGAACCTGATGGACTTGGATTTTGCTAAACGTTGTGGATTTCCTATGACACCTCTGCGGACGCCTATCCCTTTGAGGGGTATTGATGCTACTCCTTTGGCGAAGAATAAACCTCAGTTTTGGACCCAGGTGGTAATGCGGGTCGCCCCAGACCATCAAGAAAATTGCAGATTTTTGGTGTTGCATAATTTGCATGATACCATTGTTCTGGGGTTTCCCTGGTTGCAAATCCATAATCCAGTTCTGCATTGGAAATCTTTGTCTGTGGTGAGTTGGGGTTGTCGGTGTGCCCTTAGTGATGCTCCTGTTTTCTCCACCTCTCCCCAGTCGCATGATGTTCCTGACTATTTGGCTGACTTTTATGATGTATTTAGTGAGAATGAGTCTGCGTCTTTGCCTCCTCATAGGAGTTATGACTGTGCAATTGAGCTGAACCCGGGGTGTAAATTCCCCAAGGGTCGGCTTTTCAATTTATCTGTACCCGAGCACGAGGCTATGCGATCCTATATTAAGGAGGCATTGGAGAAGGGTCTTATTAGACCATCCTCTTCACCCTTAGGTGCTGGTTTTTTTTTCATGGCTAAAAAGGATGGTTCATTAAGGCCTTCTATTGGCTATCGTGCCCTCAACAAAATTACTGTTAAATATCAGTATCCGTTACCCCTGATTTCTGATCTATTCTCCAGAGTTAAAGGTGCTTGCTGGTTTACCAAGCTTGACCTCAGGGGGGCGTATAATCTTATTCGCATTAAGCATGGGGATGAATGGAAGACGGCGTTTAATACTCCGGAGGGACATTTTGAGTACCTGGTGATGCCTTTTGGGCTCACTAATGCCCCTTCTGTCTTCCAGTGCTTCATGAACGATATATTCCGAGACTTTGTAGATAAATTTTTGATTATCTATCTGGATGATATTTTGATCTTTTCCAAGGATTGGGACTCTCATGTGGAACATGTTCGGACTGTGTTCCGGATTTTGAGGGAGAATTCCCTGTATGTCAAGGGATCGAAATGCCTTTTTGGTGTACAGAGGGTTTCATTTTTGGGATTTATTTTGTCTCCGTCAACTATTGAAATGGACCTGGCCAAGGTACAGGCCATTTATGATTGGGTTCAGCCCACTTCTTTGAAGGCCCTCCAGAAGTTTTTGGGTTTTGCTAATTTTTATCGGAAATTTATAGCCAATTTTTCTGGTATTGCCAAGCCATTGACGGATTTGACTAGGAAGGGTGCTGATGTGCTGAATTGGTCTCCGGAGGCTGTTTCTTCCTTTCAGGAGCTGAAGCGAAGATTCACTTCTGCTCCGGTTTTGCGGCAACCTGATGTCTCACTCCCGTTTCAGGTGGAGGTGGACGCTTCTGAGATTGGTGCAGGAGCGGTGTTGTCCCAAAAAGATCCTGTGACATCTAAAATGAATCCCTGTGCTTTCTTTTCCCGGAAGTTCTCCCCATCCGAACGTAACTATGATGTGGGGAATCGGGAACAGTTGGCCATGAAATGGGCATTTGAGGAGTGGAGACATTGGTTTGAGGGAGCCAAACACCAAGTCGTGGTCCTTACTGACCATAATAATTTGATTTACCTGGAGTCGGCCAAGCGCTTGAATCCTAGACAGGCTAGGTGGGCCTTGTTTTTCACACATTTTGATTTTGTGGTCTCTTTTCTTCCGGGCACTAAGAATGTCAAGGCAGACGCCCTCTCTAGGAGTTTCCTTGCTGATTCTCCTGTTGTGACTAAGCCTGCTGCCATCTTGGGAGAGGGGGTAGTTCTTTCTGCCATCTCGCCCGATTTGAGACGTGCTCTGGAAGAGTTTCAGGAGGACAAACCTGAGCGTTGTCCCAGTGGAAAGTTGTATGTTCCTGACCAGTGGAGGAAGAGAGTGATGTCTGAAGTTCATTGCTCTGCATTGGCTGGTTATCCAGGTATTTTTGGTACTAGAGATCTGGTGAGTCGGTCTTTTTGGTGGCCCGCCTTGTCTCGTGATATCAGGAATTTTGTGCAGTCCTGTGGGACTTGCTCCCGGTCTAAACCTTGTTCTCGCTCTAGTGGTTTGTTGATGCCTTTGCCGGTGCCCAGGAGGCCATGGACCCATATTTCAATGGATTTTATCTCTGATATGCCTGTCTCTCAGAGAATGACTGTTATTTGGGTGATTTGTGATAGATTCTCTAAGATGGTCCATCTTGTACTACTCCCTAAGTTGCCATCTTCCTCTGAATTGGTGCCCTTGTTTTTGCAACAGGTGGTTCGCTTGCACGGGATTCCTGAGAACATTGTATCTGACAGAGGAGTTCAGTTTGTGTCTAGATTTTGGAGGACTTTCTGTTCCAAGCTGGGAATTCAGTTGTCCTTCTCCTCTGCGTTTCACCCTCAGACCAATGGGCAGACGGAGAGAACAAATCAGACTTTGGAGTCGTATTTGAGATGTTTTATTTCTGCCGATCAGGATGATTGGGTTTCATTTTTGCCCTTGGCCGAATTTGCTTTAAATAATAGAGCTAGTTCTGCCACTTTGATGTCACCTTTTTTTTGTAACTTTGGTTTTCACCCTCGATTTTCTTCAGGGCAGGTGGAGTCTTCTGCCTGCCCAGGTGTTGACACTGTGGTGGAGAGAATGCACCAGATCTGGAACCAAGTAGTGGATAAGTTGTCTCTCTCCCAGGAAAAAGGCCCAGCGGTTTTCCAACCGGCGTAGGACCGTTGGTCCCCAGTTTAAGGTGGGTGATATGGTTTGGTTGTCATCAAAAAATATCGCTATGAAGGTGGCTTCTCCTAAGTTTAAGCCTAGATTTATTGGACCTTACAAGATTTTGGAGATTATTAATCCGGTCTCTTTTCGGTTGGCTCTTCCTGTCACATTTAAAATTCATAATGTGTTTCATAAGTCCTTGTTGAAGAGGTTTGTTGAACCAGTAGTTCCTGTGGTGGCACCTCCTGACCCTATATTGGTTGAAGGTAACATGGAATATGAGGTAGAGAAGATACTGAATTCCCGTCTGGCTAGACGGAGACTCCAGTATTTGGTTAAGTGTAAGGGTTATGGTCAGGAGGATAATTCCTGGGTCTCTGCCTCTGATATTCATGCCGAAAGATTGGTGCGTGCCTTTCATTGGGCTCACCCGGATCGCCCTGGTGGCATGGATGAGGGTTCGGTGACCCCTCCTCAAGGGGGAGGTACTGTTGTGCGTTCATTTTTCCCTTCACCATTGAGGTCTGATGAACTCCCTCCTCTGGTGAAGGAAGGTAGTGAGACTGATTACCAAACACCTGGGCAGCTAGATGATAACTGGGTGGCTGGAATTGAGGACTTGATATAAGGCTGCCGACGCCCTTCTTCCTGGCTGGTGATTTTCCTGCTGGATTCTTGGAGACCAGTCTGATTCCTGCGTCTCAAAGCTAAGTTTTTCTGCTCTGCTTTGTACTCTTCTGTTTTGTTTTGCCTTGTTTTTTGGGAGCTCTGCCATCCCCGGCCGGGGGTGAGCTGAATTCCATTTTTGTCTCTGATCTGTTGATCTTTTGCTCTGTCTTCAGAATATACCTGAGTGCTGATATAGTCTTTTGAAGCCTAGCGACTTCAGGGCCTGTTTTTCCTATCAGTCGGTTGGCTCATTTTGATAGGGTTTTTGCGGATGGCAGACAGCAGCTTTCCTATCCTGTCCTATGTAGTTAGCTTGGGCCTCATCATTTGCTCAACCTATCTTTCTATCTGTGTTAGTGTTTTCATCTTGCTTCACCGTCATTATATGTTGGGGGCTGCCTATTGTTTTGGGGTCTGCTCTGGGACAGTTTAGTTTTCCCCTTTCTGTCTTTAGGCTATGTAGCTCTCCGGCTGTGATCGAGGGGTCTAGGGCACCGTAGGAACCCCCCACGGCTACTGCTTGTTGTTGTGGATAGGTTCAGGGGTCTGCAATCCGATAGCTGTCAACCTCTCTAGTTTTTCTGGACTTAGCTGGTATTTTGTTTTTTCCTCCTTCAGTGACTCATCATAACACCCCTCCTTCCGGGGGCGGCGTCTTCCAGCGCCTCCATACCAAGCCAGTATACGAACCCCTCGGGGGGGGGCATGTAGCTGTCACGTAGTAATTCAGGCAGGGAGGCCCAAGACTCTTTGCAATCTTTTCCTAGGGCCTCCTATCTCTTCACGCCC
Source organism: Dendrobates tinctorius (assembly GCF_039654945.1). Lineage (NCBI taxonomy): Eukaryota > Metazoa > Chordata > Amphibia > Anura > Dendrobatidae > Dendrobates > Dendrobates tinctorius. The sequence continues at coordinate 39,818,835 of NW_027361770.1, read as the reverse complement.
TTCTTCTCCACGCCAGCGGCCATTTCTAGTGTCCATTTTACAGTCCATCAAATCAGGTCTTCTGCACATTTTCAAAATTATAAAGTCTAACAAATCTTAGGCACACAGAACTCGATGGCATCGGGTCTCGTCGTCCTGTTCGTGACGCCAAGTTGGGTCGCCCTCCCAGGGCTGCGGGGTACCTGGTACCGGGACGGTGTCAGGGGAATGTGTCACAGCAGCGGTGACCCGGACCGTGGCCCTGGGCGCCCAAGTCAATGGTGGAATGTATGTGTAGTTAATAGTTCGTGACGCCACCTGTGGTGTTCGGCAAGGGAGGTGTTAAGCCGACGCTGCAGACAGATCCTCTGGGACAGATGGTGTGGTGCAGCAGTGATGGTATAGCCCTCCACAGGCAGGGCTGATGTCCCAGGGCAGTGTAGTTGTAATGGTTGTGGAAAGGCACAGGCAGTGTGAAGAATGGTACCCAGATGTAACGTTGCTGAGTGGGTTGGCGCAAGAATGAATGGAGGACACCGGAGCTTGCAGTTCCAAAGCTTTACTCACAGTCTGCGGTACACAAGGGAGCCTGCCTCCAGGCCGTAACCTCCGGGTCAGAGACTCAGCCAACCTCCAGGCCAGATGGAAAGCTCCTCTCCAACACTCCACCAACATGTACCTTTCCTGAACGACTACTCTATTGCGCCTTAAGGTGTGAAGATCTACAGTACCGTGGTACTCTGGAGTTCCTCCTGTGAGATGTTCCTAAGAATTCTACTCGTATGGCAGACAGCTGTAGCCTTTCACGGGGACTCCTCTCACCGGAATCCAGGCTCTCTATTCAATTGCTGTTGTGCCCCAAGTCTTAGTTGGGAGTAGTGCATTTACAGCCAACTACTCTACCGGTGTCTGCTGCAGAACCTTAAGTGTCCATACAACCTCGGGGACCGGGCCCCGGCCTTGCGCTGAGAACCTATAGGCAGGGTTCCTCTTCCAACCCATGTCTCCTCTCTGTTCTCCTACTCCTTCTTCTCAGACCCGTCCTCAGACTCTCCTGACTGACTGTCCTACAGACTGACCTGTAATCCTACACTTTCCCACACTTTTATATATCTCAACTCCACCCACCTCCCAGCACAGCCAGTGTTCCATGCAGGGAACCACTAGAGGTGCTATGCTACTCTCTAAGCACTGAGCCACAATGTGGTTGTGCAGAACTACCCTGTTGTGTGGGGTGCGAGTGTTGGAGCGTGGAAAGGAGTTCCCACCTTACCTGGATGGTGGGGCACTACACCTTAGGAGAAGGTGCAGTACCTCTGTGGCGACTGAGCCTCAGGGGCGCAACACATGCTTGACTTCTGCTCTATTCAGTGTCTATGGAACTGATCTAAATAATTGAGCTCAGCGGTCAGCAGCTCTATAGAGTATGAATAAAGCAGATGCCAATCATGCACAACCCTGCTCCATTCAGGACAAGACTGCAGACCCTATTCTCAGAATCTCTAGGGAGGGGGTCAGTGGTTGGATCCTATGGATCCGAGATAACTTGATTATTTGGTGAATAACACTTTACACTGGCTGATTTTCCTATTCTTTACAATTACAGTATCATACATGAACCAAAAACAAAAATGTTCACACATACATGCAAACACACACACATATACATAGATACATGCAAACACATACATACACAGATACACACACACATAAATAGACACACACACAAACACATACATAAACACACATTAAGAGACCACCACATCAAAACCCTGTCATGGACAGCCCACTCCAGAACTGAACCCCATTGAAAACCTCTGGAATGTAATCAAGAAGATGATGGATAGTCACACGCCATCAAACAAAGAAAAACTGCTTACATTTTTGTGCCAGAAGCAGTGTGAAAGACTGGTGGCAAGCATGCCAAGACGCATGAAAGCGGGTTTTAAAAATCATGGTTATTCCACAAAATATTGATTTCTGAACTCTTCCTGAGTTAAAACATTAGTATTGTTGTTTCTAAATGATTATTGTTACGGTGTGACTGGCCCTGCGTGATGACCTGCCGATCGGTCAGTCACAAGACCAACAAAGACATGTAAGGGGGTGAAGTGCAAGAAGAGCCATGAGAGGGCTGCCCTCTCTGCTCCATGCCTCAGTTAAAAAGGACAGCAGGTTCCCCGGGAGACAGAGGAGGGGCTGAGCACAGGGGGCCAGGAGAGGAGAGCAGAAAGCGGGAATCTTCCAGGGCTTTTGAGTCAGTGCAGCGTGAGGAGCTGAAGGGGAAGGACGCTGATAGAGACTGCAGAAGAGACAGAGCTCCTAGTCACAGAGAGAATCCGGAGTATCGTTACAAAGGGACAGCTGAACGCGAGTACGTGAGCCTGCGTACTGTGGAGACAGTGGAGCTGCGTCCTGACCCCGTGGACAGACTGAGACCTGCAGAGAAGCAGAGACTGTATCCTGTGACTACTAACAGTTGGAGTCTGCAGTGACAGATAAGTTGTGTCCTGATCCCCCTGTGAAGTCTGTGTGTGCAGAGCAAGGGCTTTATGCTGTGAATCATCTCAGAGAGACTGTGATAGTGGCAAGACTCTTCCTTGCAGACAGGCTGTACTCAGTGGCTGAGACGCTTCCCTGTGACCAAGGAGCAGACAGTACTGTTACACTGACCTGCCGAGAGAGACTGGAACAGGCAGAGCCCCTGACCCTGGTAAGAGAACGCCGCTGCTGTAGCAGAGGGAAGGATCCTTCGTACAGGGGGATACTGCCATCATCATACCCCTTGAGCCTCCACGTTAACCCCCATACGCCAGTTGGACTATACCTAGGATCCCAGAGACGGATGACATCAAGCGCCCCTTGTGCCTGGGTGCCTACGTGGGAGAAGAGTGATTTCTTCAAGTTCCCCAGGAACTGTTAAGTTGCCACCCCATAAGAGACTAACTGTCTATTGTTGTGCACTTTTGTTATCTCTTCAGTCTCTGATAATATCTGTTACAGCATTTTCACTGTTATATTATATGTTTTATCTGTTTTACTCCGTGTAAATAAACCTCCCTTTTACTGTTGGTCTGTCTGTTCTGTGGTGACATATACTCCTCCTGCACGTTATTACATTTGGCGTAGTCGGCAGGATGTCACAGGCAGGCACGGATGAGGCGGACCAAGCAGTCAGGGAAGGCCCCAGGACTAGCATTCCACTGGGAGCCATGTTGAATAAGATGCCAAGGTTTAATGGGAGCAATGTGACGTTGTGGGGTTGGACGGAGCGTATCCGGGGAATGATGCAGATGCACCCCATGATACCAGCCCTAGAGGCAGAGATAGCATTGATGGCCCTGGAGGGGGAGGCACGGGATTCTGTCATCCATAGGTCCCCCCGGGAGAGAGATACCCTGGACAAAGTATTACGGATACTCGAGGAGACGCATGGGGACCCCACCGACGTAGGGAAGCTGCGCATGCGACTGTTTTGCCGGGTACAAAGAGAGGGGGAGACCGTGACTCAGTTTATGAACGTCCTACAAGAGCTCCACACTGCTATTACACGGAAGGACGGTGTTGGCGTAGGGTCCATTGACGTTGTGCTGTGAGACCAGCTGGTGACGGGATTGGGAGACGTGTTGATGAAGCAGGCCTTGCGAGAGAGCGTGCGGGAGAACCCAGACATGACTTTCTCTCAGGTTGGGAGTGAGGCGCGCACGCGTGAGCAGGAGCAGGGAGTGTTATCACCAGTGGGGAAGGTATGGAGCAGGGAGGTAGCTGCCCCTCAATGGGTAGAAGCCCTGAAAGAAGAGATTAAGCAGATCCGTCAGGAAATGGCCCAATATAAGAGGGCCCCTGCTATAGAAACTTCCCCCCAACGTGAGACTAGTGCTGCTCATCGAAGAAGACCATCTACACGCTGCAACTGTGGAGTACTCAGCCCTAATGAAGAAGAGACGGCATGGATCCGGGATTCCCGGCTGATGATAAGAAGAATCTGGAAGGAGATTGAGAGTCTGGGAGAAGCCCTCACTGCTGTCTTGGGAACCAGCGACATGTCCCGAGGGAATGTGTGGAAGCACACAGAGAAAGATAGAGGAGGAGAAGTGCGGAGCATTAAGAAGACTTCAGCAACGGCTCCAGAGCGTAATCATGTGTCCAGGAGTGAAAAGCAACCACCGATGAGCGACGCTTCCCACCGAGGTCGGCAATACAGGCCAAAGCGCCCACCAGATAGATGCAGCCGTGAGTGTTGGGCGTGCCGAAGAGTGGGACACCTGTCCAGAAATTGCCCTACCTGAGAAAGGCGGTGGCAGAGACACGCTCACCCCTTTGAGGGTCCTGCTAATTGGAGAGAGCATCGCCCCTGGAAGGAAAGGTATGGCGGAAGAAGGAGAGCCCCATGCCGAGCAAGACAGTGTTCTGGTGTCAGACGCCATGAAGAGGCGGGGAGGATGTCGACTTTCCACGAACATATGTCGGTACTGTCCCGGCACATGGAGGCAGGATTGGAAGAACCCCAACCTGGGTCTGGAGGCCCCGACGGTAAAGTTCGACTCATAGAGGAGGAGGAACCTATTGCCTGAATGGTCCATCGAGATGAGTTACTATCTGACCCGCCACAAGCTACTGACCAAGGAGAGATGGAGACAAGAGTTTCTGAAATATCCGAACCTGCGGTTCCAGTTCATGAGGGAAAAAAGCCACTAGTGTCGTCCCCTGAGGTGGGGCCTGTGCTGTCTGCCAGCTCACAAGATTCCAACTGGGCAAATAAGATAGAACATTGGTGTGAAACAGGGAGTGTGGCTGAAAAGTCCTGGAAAGTGACGCCCGATGTGGATGTTGAAGATTCCCGCTTGAATGACCCTGATCCCTCCAGTTCTAGTTTGGACGAAAGTACTCCTGTCGAGAGGGGGGGAGCTGTAGTGAAGAATTGCCAGGACTAAGTCCCCAAACTGAGGAACCCAGGCAAGAAGTCCCTACGATTCCTATTGATGATGAAGTAAAGGGCGAAACGGCTGTTAGCGGCAAAGCCAAGAAGAAGAAGAAAAAGAAGAAGACAGTAGAAGCCGTCGGAAGAGTTAGTTCGATAACACAGAAGGCATCTGAGGAATTGTCTTCTACGGCTGACGATGAAGTAGAGGAAGAGTATTCAAACCTAACCGATGAGCAACTCATAGATCAGTGTTGTGAACTCATTTTCTGGTCTACCAGTTGTGAGTTCTCCTTCCAGGCTCCTTCTGGTGGTAACAGGAGGTAGTGAGGTTGATTTAATTAGTAGAGATCTGCCACCTGATGATGAGGATAACGATTGGATCTCTGGAATCTCAGACTGGATTTAAGACAGCCGATGCCCTATTCTGGTGCTGGTGATTCCTTCTGGCTTTTCAGGTCTTGTGTTATGAATGGGTCACAGAGGAGAAAAAGCAAAACAGCTAAGCCACAGAAAACCAGAGTGGTTGGTAACTATGCAGATTTCAGATCCCTGATCTTACCACACAACTAGCAGTAGCCGCGGAGCGTGCCTACGATGAACCTAGACGCCTCGTCATGGCTGGAGGACTACATAAGCCTAAAGCAAGAAAAGGGAAAACTGACTGCCCCAGAGCAGACCCCAAAGGAATAGACAGCCCCCACACATGTATTGACGGTGAAACAAGATGAAGGCACAAACACAGGCAGGAAAGTAGACTGAGCAAATGATGGGGCCCAAACTAACTAGACAGGAAAGGGAAGGCACTGTCTGCAACCTGCAAAAAACCCTACAAAAATAATGTCCAACACTTCTGATAGCAAAATTAACCCTGACGTCACTTGACTTCTCCCACTATATCAGCACTCTGAAATATTCTGAGACAGAGCAAACAGAGACCGAACTAGTAAGGGACAAAAAGCCAATTGGCAAAATACTGATAAATAAGAGTGGAAATTCAGCTCAGCCCCCAGCCGGGGCTGGCAGACCACACAAAAAACTGAATAGACCAACAAAATCAAGTGTGAACATTAGCAGAAAAACTTAGCTTTAGATGACTGGAACAGAGCTGAAAACCAAGCGCTGACAAGCCAGAAGGAATCACCAGCAACTGAATAGGGCGTCGGCTGTCTTAAATCCAATGTGAGAATCCTGAGATCCAATCGTCATCCTCATTCTCAGGTCGCAGATCTCCACCGATCAAACCAGCCACACCACCTCCCGTCACCACCAGAGGGAGTCCAGAAGGGGAACTCACAACTGGTGAACCCGAGATTGAACTCACAACAGTCTTGGTTTTCAGCTCTGTTCCAGTCATGTCAAGCTAAGTGTTTCTGCTAATGTTCACACTTGATTTTGTTGGTCTATTCAGTTTTTTGTGTGGTCAGCCAGCTCTGGCTGGGGCTATGCTGAATTTCCTCTCTTATTTATCTGTATTTGCCAATTTGCTTTTTGTCCCTTATTAGATTGGCCTCTTTTTTGCTCTGTCTCAGAATATTTCAGAGTGCTGATATAGTGGGAGAAGTCTAGTGACTTCAGGGTTAATTTTGTTATAAGAACTGTTGGACATTATTTTTGTAGGGTTTTTTGGGCAGATTGCAGACAGTGTCTTTCCTTTCCTGTCCTTCCTAGTTAGTTTGGGCCCCATTGTTTGCTCAGCCTATTTTCCTGCCTGTGTTTGTGTTTTCATCTTGTTTCACCGTCAATACATGTGTGGGGGCTGTCTATTCCTTTGGGGTCTGCTCTGGGGCAGTTAGTTTTCCCCTTTTCTTGCTAGGCTTATTTAGTCCTCCGGCTGTGACGAGGCGTCTAGATTCATCGTAGGAAGGCTTCACGGCTGCTGCTAGTTGTGTGGTTAGGATCAGGGGTCTGCAATCTGCATAGTTCCCAACCTCTCTGGTTTTCTGTGACTTAGCTTTTTTAGTTTTCCTCCTCGGTGACCCATTCATAACAGAATCACCAGCTATACCGCAGATTCTAGGGTACTAAAAAGCAGGAAAAAATTGTTTAAAAAAAAAAAAGTGTCAGAATTTTTTTTTATGTATTCTTTCCTCTTTTTCTCTGGGGCCATAGGAGGATTTTTTTTTCCTAATGGAGATTAAGCAATTGTCTGATCGTGTGGAGCAACTTGCTGCTGAAGTGCAGGGAATTTCCACCTACCTCATTCAGTCACATGCTGCTGAATCTAAGATCCCTACTCCTGATGTGTTTTCTGGGCATCGGTCTAAATTTTTGAATTTTAAGAATAATTGTAAATTATTTCTTGCCTTGAATCCTAACTCATCAGGGAGCTCTGCGCAGCAGGTTAAAATTGTCATCTCCTTGCTGCGCGGCGATCCCCAGGATTGGGCTTTTTCTCTGACACCTGAAAATCCTATTCTGACTAATGTGGATGCATTTTTTCAAGCCTTGGGGTTGTTGTATGATGAACCTAATGCTGTTGATCAAGCTGAGAGAACCCTATTGGCATTAAACCAGGGTCAGGATTCTGCAGAGTTATACTGTAAAAAATTCTGAAAGTGGGCGGTCCTTACTACATGGAATGATAGTGCTTTGGCAGCTCTCTTTCGTAAGGGTTTATCAGAGACCGTAAAAGATGTTATGGTGGGATTTCCTGTTCCCCCTGGTCTGGATGATTCTATGTCATTAGCCATTCAAGTTGATCGGCGTTTACGTGAACGTAAAACTACACGGGATGCGCTGCCACCTTTTGAACAAACGTCTGAACCTATGCAATGTGATGGGGTTTTGTCTAGGGCGCAACGTCAGGAGTTTAGAAGGCGTAATAGTCTGTTTTTTCTGTGGAGACGGCTCTCATACTATTTCTGTCTGCCCTAAATGAGAGAAAAGTTTAAGTTTTGCACATATATTTGCTGTGGGCAGTGTACAACCTAAGTTCCTTTTGGCAATTACTCTAATCTGCTCCTTATCCACGTTTTCCACTAAGGCTTTTGTGGATTCAGGAGCAGCTTTGAATCTGATGGATTTGGACTTTGCTAAACGTTGTGGTTTTTCCATGACGCCTCTGCGGACGCCTATTCCTTTGAGGGGTATTGATGCTACTCCTTTGGCGGAGAATAAACCTCAGTTTTGGACCCAGGTGATAATGCGAGTTGCCCCAGACCACCAAGAAAATTGTAAATTTTTGGTGCTGCATAATTTGCATGATACTATTGTTCTGGGTTTTCCCTGGTTGCAAAGTCATAATCCAGTTTTGGATTGGAAATCTGGGTCTGTGGTGAGTTGGGGTTGTCAGTGTGTTCTTAGGGACGCTCCTGTTTTCTCCACCTCTCCTCAGTCTCATGATATTCCTGATTATCTGGCCGATTTTCTGATGTATTTAGTGAGAGTATGTCTGCATCTTTGCCTCCTCATAGGAGTTATGACTGTGCAATTGAGTTGATTCCTGGGTGTAAATTTCCCAAGGGTCGGCTTTTCAACTTATCAGTACCCAAACATGATGCTATGCGATCCTATATTAAGGATTCGTTGGAGAAGGGTCATATTAGACCATCCTCGTCACCTTTAGGTGCTGGGTTTTTTTTTGTGGCCAAGAAAGATGGTTCATTAAGACCGTGTATTGATTATCCTTCCCTTAACAAGATGACGGTTAACTATCATTACCCGTTACCTCTGATGTCTGATTTATTCTCCATAGTTAAGAGTGCCTGCTGGTTTACTAAGCTTGACCTCAGGGGGCGTATAATCTTATTCGCATCAAGCACGGGGATGAATGGAAGATGGCGTTTAATATTCCGGAGGGACATTTTGAGTACCTGGTGATGCCTTTTGGGCTCACTAATGCCGCTTCTGTGTTCCACTCACTAATGCCCCTTCTGTGTCTTTTATGAATGATATTTTCCGAGACTTTGTGGATAAGTTTTTGATCATCTATCTGGATGATATTTTGATCTTTTCTAGTGATTGGGATTCTCATGTGGAATATGTCCGGACTGTGTTCCGGATTTTGAGGGAGAATTCCTTGTTTGTTTAGGGATCGAAATGCCTCTTTGGTGTAAAGAGGATTTCATTTTTGGGATTTATCTTGTCTCCGTCGACTATTGAAATGGACCCGGCCAAGGTACAGGCCATTTATGATTGGGTTCAGCCTACTTCTTTGAAGGCTCTCCAGAAGTTTTTGGGTTTTGCTAATTTCTATCGTAAATTTATAGGTAATTTTTCTGGTATTGTCAAACCACTGACTGATCTGACCAAGAAGGGCGCTGATGTGCTGAACTGGTCTCCTGAGGCTGTCTCAGCATTTCAGGAGCTTAAGCGGAGATTTACTTCAGCTCCGGTTTTACGGCAACCTGATGTCTCACTTCCATTTCAGGTGGAGGTAGATGCTTCCGAGTTTGGTACAGGAGCTGTTTTGTCCCAAAAAGACCCTGTGACTTCTAAGATGAATTCCTGTGCCTTCTTATCTCGAAAGTTCTCCCCATCTGAACGCAACTATGACGTGGGGAATCGGGAATTGTTTGCCATGAAATGGGCATTTGAGGAGTAGAGACATTGGTTGGAGGGAGCTAGACATCAAGTTGTGGTCCTCACCGATCACAAGAATTTGATTTATCTGGAGTCGGCCAAACGCTTGAATCCTAGACAGGCTAGATGGGCCTTGTTTTTCACGCGTTTTAATTTTGTGGTCTCTTTTCTTCCGGGCACTAAGAATGTTAAGGCAGACGCCCTTTCTAGGAGTTTCTTTGCTGATTCTCTTAATGTGACCGAGCCTACTACCATCCTAGGTGAGGGGGTAGTTCTTTCTGCCATTTCGCCCGATTTGAGACACGCCCTGGAGGAATTTCAGGAGGATAAACCAGAGCGTTGCCCTATGGGAAAATTGTATGTTCCTGACCAGTGGAGAAAGAGAGTGATGTCTGAAGTTCATTGCTCCACATTGGCTGGTCATCCAGGTATTTTTGGTACCAGAGATTTGGTGAGTCGGTCTTTTTGGTGGCCTGCCTTATCTCGTGATGTCAGGAATTTTGTACAGTCCTGTGGGACTTGTTCTCGGTCTAAACCCTGTTCTCGTTCTAGAGGGTTGCTGATGCCCCTGCCGGTGCCCAATAGGCCATGGACCCATATCTCAATGGATTTTATTTCTGATCTTCCTGTCTCTCAGAGAATGACTGTTATCTGGGTGATTTGTGATAGATTTTCGAAGATGGTCCATCTTGTACCACTCCCAAAGTTGCCATCTTCCGCTGAGTTGGTGCCCTTGTTTTTACAACAGGTGGTTCAGTTACATGGGATTCCTGAGAACATTGTGTCCGACAGAGGAGTCCAGTTTGTTTCCAGATTCTGGAAAACCTTTTGTTCCAATCTGGTAATTCAGTTATCCTTCTCCTCCGCGTTTCATACCCAGACCAAAGGGCAGACTGAGAGAACAAACCAGACCTTGGAGTCTTATTTAAGATGTTTTTTATCTGCTGATCAGGATGATTGGGTCTCATTTTTGCCCTTGGCCGAATTCGCGCTGAACAATAGAGCTAGTTCTGCCACTTTGATGTCACCCTTTTTCTGTAATTTTGGGTTTCATCCTCGATTCTCTTCAGGGCAAGTGGAATCTTTGTCCTGCCCAGATGTGGACACTGTGGTTGAGAGAATGCAGCAGATATGGGACCAAGTGGTGGATAAGTTGTCACTCTCTCAGGAAAAGGCCCAGCGATTTTCCAACTGGCATAGGACCATTGGTCCCCAGTTTAAAGTGGGTGATATGGTTTGGTTGTCGTCTAAGAATATTCCTATGAAGTTTGCATCTCCAAAATCTAAGCCAAGATTTATTGGTCCTTATAAGATTTTGGAGATTCTTAAACCTGTTTCTTTTTGATTGGCTCTTCCAGTTACGTTCAAGATCCATAACGTATTTCACAAATCACTGTTGAAGAGGTTTGTTGAGCCAGTAGTTCCTATGGCAGCACCTCCTGACCCTGTATTGGTTAAAGGCAATGTGGAATATGAGGTAGAGAAAATATTGGATTCTCGTTTGGTTAGACGGAGACTCCAGTATTTGGTCAAATGGAAGGGTTAGGGCCAGGAGGATAATTCTTGGGTCTCTGCCTCTGATATTCATGCCAATAGATTGGTTCGTGCTTTTCACCGGGCCCATCCTGATCCGCCTGGTGGCGTGGATGAGGGTTCGGTGACCCCTCCTCAAGAGGGGGTACTGTTGTGAACTCATTTTATGGTCTACCAGTTGTGAATTCTCCTTCCGGGCTCCCTCGGGTGGTAACAGGAGGTAGTGAGGTTGTTTTAATTAGTAGAGATCTGCCACCTGATGATGAGGATAACGATTGGATCTCTGGAATCTCAGACTGGATTTAAGACAGCCGACGTCCTATTCTGGTGCTGGTGATTCCTTCTGGCTTTTCAGGTCTTGGTTTTCAGCTCTGTTCCAGTCATCTCAAGCTAAGTGTTTCTGCTAATGTTCACACTTGATTTTGTTGGTCTATTCAGTTTTTTGTGTGGTCAGCCAGCCCCGTCTGGGGCTGTGTTGAATTTCCTCTCTTATTTATCTGTATTTGCCAATTTGCTTTTTGTCCCTTATTAGATTGGCCTCTTTTTAGCTCTGTCTCAGAATTTTTCAGAGTGCTGATATAGTGGGAGAAGTCTAGTGACTTCAGGGTTAATTTTGTTATCAAAAGTGTTGGACATTATTTTTGTAGGGTTTTTTGGGCAGATTGCAGACAGTGTCTTTCCTTTCCTGTCCTTTCTAGTTAGTTTGGGCCCCATCATTTGCTCAGCCTATTTTCCTGCCTGTGTTTGTGTTTTCATCTTGTTTCACCGTCAATACATGTGTGGGGGCTGTCTATTCCTTTGGGGTCTGCTCTGGGGCCGTTAGTTTTACCCTTTTCTTGCTTTAGGCTTATTTAGTCCTCCGACTGTGACGAGGTGTCTAGATTCATCGTAGGAACGCTCCGCGGCTGCTGCTAGTTGTGTGGTTAGGATCAGGGGACTGCAATCTGCATAGTTACCAACCTCTCTGGATTTCTGTAACTTAGCTTGTTTAGTTTTCCTCCTTGGTGACCCTTTCATAACAGATCAGTATGTTCGGGACTATTGGGTAGAAGAAAGACTGAAGCAGATACGAGGTTCAAAGGTATCTGTTTACCCACAACAGAGTAATGAGAAGCACGAAGACCCCTCGCCCGTGGAATGGCGAGCTAAAAGAGAGGGGGAATGTAAGGGGGTGAAGTGCAAGAAGAGCCATGAGAGGGCTGCCCTCTCTGCTCCATGCCTCAAACAGTTAAACAGGACAGCAGGTTCCCCGAGAGACAGAGGAGGGGCTGAGCACAGGGGGCCAGGAGAGGAGAGCAGAGAGCAGGAATCTTCCTGGGCTTTTGAGTCAGTGCAGCGTGAGGATCTGAAGGGGAAGGATGCTGATAGAGACTGCAGAAGAGACAGAGCTCCTAGTCACAGAGAAAGTCTGGGGTATCGTTGCAAACGGACAGCAGAACGTGAGTACGTGAGCCTGCGTACTGTGGAGACAGTGGAGCTGCGTCCTGACCCCGTGGACAGAAATATATATATATAAACTTGGCACACACCAAAGGTTTCTGATGCAGAAAGGTGATTTTTAATTATACAACAGTACATACATACACAGACGTTTCGGTCTAGGACCTTCATCAATGTACGATATATTGTACTGTGAGATTCTTAGTGACTGGGCTTTGTGAGATAGACCAATCCTGTGAGGAGGCACATGAAGCCGTCCCACTGCGTGGTGGTTTGTGGAGTGTGGACGCAGTATCCGCCGCGAATCCCGTGGACAGAGACCTGCAGAGAAGCAGAGACTGTATCCTGTGACTACTAACAGATGGAGTCTGCAGTGACAGACAAGTTGTGTCCTGATCCCCCTGTGAAGTCTGTGTGTGCAGAGCAAGGGCTTTATGCTGTGAATCTTCTCAGAGAGACTGTGATAGTGGCAAGACTCTTCCTTGCAGACAGGCTGTATTCAGTGGCTGAGACGCTTCCCTGTGACCAAGGAACAGACTGTATTGTTACACTGACCTGCCGAGAGAGACTGGAACAGGCAGAGCCCCTGACCCTGGTAAGAGAACGCCGCTGCGGCAGCAGAGGGAAGGATCCTGCGTACAGGGAGATACTGCCATCATCATAACCCTTGAGCCTCCATGTTAAACCCCATACGCCAGTTGGACTATACCTAGGATCCCAGAGACGGATTACATCAAGCACCCCTTGTGCCTGGGTGCCTACGTGGGAGAAGAGTGATTTCTACAATCAAGTTCTCCAGGAACTGTTAAGTTGCCACCCCATAAGAGAAAAACTGTCAATTGTTGTGCACTTTTGTTGTCTCTTCAGTCTCTGATAATATCTGTTACAGCATTTTCACTGTTATATCATATGTTTTATCTGTTTTACTCCCTGTAAATAAACCTCCCTTTTACTGTTGGTCTGTCTGTTCCGTGGTGACTAGAGTTGAGCGAAACGGGTCGAAAAATTTCAAAAGTCGCCGACTTTTGGCAAAGTCGGGTTTCATGAAACGAAACCCGACCCTAGGATGAGGTCGGCCACGAGGTCGGCGACTTACGCGCCAAAGTCGAGTTTCAAAAGTTTGTTTTGCGCTCTTTTTCAGCCAATCAGGATCCACGGACACTGAGGGCAACGTGATGACATAGGCACGGGTCACCACCATCTTTCAGAAGGGCATGCAAGTGATTGGCTTGCTTTCGAGGGCGTCACAGGGGTTATAAAAGGGCGTGCACGCCGACCGCCATGTTACTCATGCTGATCTCAGAATAGGGAGAGCTGCTGCTGCTGATGATTTTGTAGGGAGAGCGTTAGGCAGGGAAGAAGACACCAAAAACTGCTTCTGCTGCTAGCGATTTTGCCTGTACAACACACCAGTCACTGTGTGTGCAGTGCAAGGGGAGGCTATATAGTGGTGTATCAGTGGTATTGGTTGTTGGGCTGCCTTCTAAGGCTTCCTGACATTGCTGCATTGCTGTTTACCCACTGCTCCGCAAACTGCTTTTTTAAAAGCAATCCCAATTTTTTTTTTTTGTCCTGCTGAGAAGAAAAAAAAACTGCTTCTGCTGCTAGCGATTTTGCCTGTACAACACACCAGTCACTGTGTGTGCAGTGCAAGGGGAGGCTATATAGTGGTGTATCAGTGGTGTTGGTTGTTGGGCTGCCTTCTAAGGCTTCCTGACATTCCTGCATTGCTGTTTACCCACTGCTCCGCAAACTGCTTTTTTAAAAGCAATCCCAATTTTTTTTTTTGTCCTGCTGAGAAGAAAAAAAAACTGCTTCTGCTGCTAGCGATTTTGCCTGTACAACACATCAGTCACTGTGTGTGCAGTGCAAGGGGAGGCTATATAGTGGTGTATCAGTGGTGTTGGTTGTTGGGCTGCCTTCTAAGGCTTCCTGACATTCCTGCATTGCTGTTTACCCACTGCTCCGCAAACTGCTTTTTTAAAAGCAATCCCAATTTTTTTTTTGTCCTGCTGAGAAGAAAAAAAAACTGCTTCTGCTGCTAGCGATTTTGCCTGTACAACACATCAGTCACTGTGTGTGCAGTGCAAGGGGAGGCTATATAGTGGTGTATCAGTGGTGTTGGTTGTTGGGCTGCCAACACCACTGACATTCCTGCATTGCTGTTTACCCACTGCTCCGCAAACTGCTTTTTTAAAAGCAATCCCAATTTTTTTTTTTGTCCTGCTGAGAAGAAAAAAAAACTGCTTCTGCTGCTAGCGATTTTGCCTGTACAACACATCAGTCACTGTGTGTGCAGTGCAAGGGGAGGCCATATAGTGGTGTATCAGTGATGTTGGTTGTTGGGCTGCCTTCTAAGGCTGGTTTCACATTAGCGCTTTTTAAGCGCACGCACGGCCGGGGGTAGCTCCGCCCCCGAGCCGGCTCTCTGCCCGGCGTGCCCGCCCCTTGATTGTAGTGCCGCCTCCTAGCGGACAGCAGCGCCTGCGATCGGCGCACCCTATCTTTAGCATAGGGTGCGCAGATCGTGCGCAGGCCGTGCGCTAGTTGCGCTTTGACCTGCGCTGCGCACTTTTGACGGTGCGCCGTGCGCCCCAAAATCCGAAAAGTTCAATTTTGGCGTGCAGAAATTCAAAATCTCCCTTATCCTCTCGTCACTTTTGTCACAGCTGTGCCATCGAGCCTGTCACATAGCGCTCAGATATTCATTGGGCCTCACACAATCCAAAAGTGTCCAGTGTCCACAAGTGTCTGCTGAAATTCAAAATCTCACTTATCCTCTAGTCACTTTGGTCACAGGCACAGCTGTGTCATCGAGCCTGTCACATAGCGCTCAGATATCAGTGGGCCTCACACAATCCAAAAGTGTCCAGTGTCCACAAGTGTGTGCAGAAATTCAAAATCTCCCTTATCCTCTAGTCACTTTGGTCACAGCTGTGCCATCGAGCCTGTCACATAGCGCTCAGATATTCATTGGGCCTCACACAATCCAAATGTGTCCAGTGTCCACAAGTGTCTGCTGAAATTCAAAATCTCACTTATCCTCTAGTCACTTTGGTCACAGCTGTGCCATCGAGCCTGTCACATAGCGCTCAGATATTCATTGGGCCTCACACAATCCAAAAGTGTCCAGTGTCCACAAGTGTGTGCAGAAATTCAAAATCTCCCTTATCCTCTAGTCACTTTGGTCACAGCTGTGCCATCGAGCCTGTCACATAGCGCTCAGATATTCATTGGGCCTCACACAATCCAAAAGTGTCCAGTGTCCACAAGTGTGTGCAGAAATTCAAAATCTCCCTTATCCTCTAGTCACTTTGGTCACAGCTGTGCCATCGAGCCTGTCACATAGCGCTCAGATATCAGTGGGCCTCACACAATCCAAAAGTGTCCAGTGTCCACAAGTGTCTGCAGAAATTCAAAATCTCCCTTATCCTCTCGTCACTTTTGTCACAGCTGTGCCATCGAGCCTGTCACATAGCGCTCAGATATTCATTGGGCCTCACACAATCCAAAAGTGTCCAGTGTCCACAAGTGTCTGCTGAAATTCAAAATCTCACTTATCCTCTAGTCACTTTGGTCACAGGCACAGCTGTGCCATCGAGCCTGTCACATAGCGCTCAGATATCAGTGGGCCTCACACAATCCAAAAGTGTCCAGTGTCCACAAGTGTGTGCAGAAATTCAAAATCTCCCTTATCCTCTAGTCACTTTGGTCACAGCTGTGCCATCGAGCCTGTCACATAGCGCTCAGATATTCATTGGGCCTCACACAATGCAAAAGTGTCCAGTGTCCACAAGTGTCTGCTGAAATTCAAAATCTCACTTATCCTCTAGTCACTTTGGTCACAGCTGTGCCATCGAGCCTGTCATATAGCGCTCAGATATTCATTGGGCCTCACACAATCCAAAAGTGTCCAGTGTCCACAAGTGTCTGCAGAAATTCAAAATCTCCCTTATCCTCTCGTCACTTTTGTCACAGCTGTGCCATCGAGCCTGTCACATAGCGCTCAGATATTCATTGGGCCTCACACAATCCAAAAGTGTCCAGTGTCCACAAGTGTCTGCTGAAATTCAAAATCTCCCTTATCCTCTAGTCACTTTGGTCACAGCTGTGCCATCGAGCCTGTCATATAGCGCTCAGATATTCATTGGGCCTCACACAATCCAAAAGTGTCCAGTGTCCACAAGTGTCTGCAGAAATTCAAAATCTCCCTTATCCTCTCGTCACTTTTGTCACAGCTGTGCCATCGAGCCTGTCACATAGCGCTCAGATATTCATTGGGTCTCACACAATCCAAAAGTGTCCAGTGTCCACAAGTGTCTGCAGAAATTCAAAATCTCCCCTGTCCTATAGACACCTTGTACCTTGTTTTACATTACTATATAGTTTGTTGGATTTTGTCTACATTTCTACCAAAAATGAGGAAGGCTGGTGGAAGAGGCCGTGGAATTGGGCGGGGGTTGGCAGCTGGTAATGATGGTGTTGGTGGTGGATCTGATGGTAGTGGCAAGAGCAAAATAGGACTGAATGCAGGAGGTGTTGAGCCTGCGTCATCGTCTGGCTACATAAGGCCTCGAACGCTTAGTTTTCTAGGAGTTGGCAAACCGCTTTTAAAGCCAGAGCATCAGGAAAAAGTTTTGTCTTACATTGCTGACTCAGCCTCCAGCTCTATCGCCTCCTCTTCTTCAGTTGTAAAAAGTAAAAGCACTGAGTCGTCATTGGAGGCTCATGTTCATGAACCACACCTTTCCTTGTGTCCTTCACCCCAACCAAGATTGAAGGATGACGCAGGCCATACTACTGATTACTCCATGGAGCTGTTTTCACATACCATGCCTGGATTATCAAGTGAAATGGTGAATTACCCAGGCCAAGATGAATCTGACATGGAGTGCACTGATGCACAGCCGCTGATGGATGATTCTGCTGGTACATTCACTCAGAGCACTACATTGTCCTCGCAGTGTACAGAGCCAGATTCTGACCCTGATGAGACTCAGGTGCCCCTTCCCGCACACTATACCACCATACACGGTGACCCAGAGGAAGGTGCACATGACATAGAAGAGGAGGTGATGGATGACCCAGTTGTTGACCCAGATTGGCATCCATTGGGGGAAGAGGGTGCTGCTTCCAATAGCTCAGATGAGGAGCATCCACAGCAGACATCGACATCGCAACAGCTGTTATCTGGCAGGCCCGGAGCACTCCAAAGACAGGTTCCAAACATCAAAAGAGTTGCTGGACAGCTTGTCCAGAGGGTCAAAAGATCACAGTGTGCTAGGCCGCAAAATGTCTGCCAAAGTAGGAAGAGTGCAGTGTGGCACTTTTTTGAACAAAATCCTCATGATCAGGCCAAGGTTATCTGTAAGAAGTGCGCAAAGACCTTTAGCCGAGGGAAAAATCTGCAGCAAATGTTGAGGTGTCGTTGCAAGGCCACAGCAGTCAGGGAATCCCACTGTTATATCAACGAAAGACTGATTCTAGGCCATCAGAAAGAACACCAACTCCATCACCATCATCAACCCTCTCTCAGTCCGCCCTGTCCACCGCTACTTCCACCATATGCAGCTCTCAAGTCCAGCTCACCCTCCCAGACACTATGAGTAGTTCAAGAAAGTACTCAGTCTCTCATCCGCGTACACTGGGTTTGAACGCCCACATTGCCAAACTAATCTCGTTTGAGATGATGCCCTTTCGGTTGGTGGAAAGCGCAGCTTTCCACGAACTCATGGTACCACGCTATGACCTACCCAGTCGCCACTTCTTCTCTCGCAAAGCCATCCCAGCCCTCCACCATCATGTGAAAGACCGCATTGTCCATGCACTCAAGTAGTCAGTGAGCGGAAAGGTGCACCTCACAACTGATGCATGGTCCAGTCGGCATGGCCAGGGCCGTTACGTGTCCATCACTGCGCACTGGGTTAATGTGGTGGATGCAGGGTCCACAGGGGACAGCGGTGGTGGGACAGTGCTGCCTAGCCCACGGTATAGGAAACAGTTGGCTGTAGGCGTTCGACCCTCCTCCTCCTCCTCCAGAAGCGAAAGCTCGGCCACAGAGCGCAGACGTACAAGCACTCCATCTGCAGCTGCCACTGTTGCACACAAGGTGTCCCCCTATCGAGCAGCTAGTGGAAAGCATCAGCAGGCAGTGTTACAGATGATGTGTTTGGGCGACAGACACACCGCCGAGGTGCTGGCCGAGTACTTTCAGCGACAAACTGAGTCATGGCTGGGCAGTGTACATCTTGAGGCAGGCAAGGTAGTTAGTGATAACGGGCGTAATTTTGTGGCAGCCATAGCCCTTTCAAAACTCAGCCACATACCTTGCTTGGCTCACACCTTGAACCTGGTGGTGCAGTGCTTCCTCAAAAATTATCCGGAGTTAACAGCCCTGCTCCAGAAGGTGCGAAGACTGTGCGTGCACATCCGCCGGTCGCCTGTACACTCCGTTCGTATGCAGAAGCTGCAGCGATTGCTCCACCTTCCCAACCACCGCCTCATTATCGACATTGCAACAAGGTGGAACTCCACCCTGCTCATGGTGGAGCGGCTGTGCGAGCAGAGGCAGGCCATAATACATTTGTGGGAGGATACACGGCCAGGCACTTTGAGAGCAGACATGGAGTTGACCGGTGTGCAGTGGTCGAAGCTGAAAGACCTCTGTAAAGTCCTTCAGTGTTTTGAGGAATGCACACGGCTGGTAAGTGCAGATGACGCCATCCTAAGCATGAGCATCCCACTTATGCGTCTGCTCATGCAAACTTTGACGCACCTTAAGGAGCAGGCATCTGCAGCCAATGTTGATGAGGAGGAAGAGGAGGAGGGAATCCTTGATGACATTCAGCCATTGTCTGCTCAGGGACCTCTCCTGGACGAGGTGGAGGAAGAAGAGGAGGAGGAGGAGGATGATGGGGATGATTACTTAGGGGAGGAGGATGCATCTCGTGGGGCAAGTGAAAATGTTGGCGTGGCAAGGTCTGGTACAGGGTTTGTGCGTGACTGGAGGGATGTGGATTTGCCAGAAAGTGCTCCTCCAACCAGCACTCGCAGTGCATCATTGACACCGGGAACATTGGCCCACATGTCAGATTATGCCTTGCAGATCCTAAAAAGGGACCCCCGCATCGCCAAAATGATGAACGATGATGACTACTGGTTGGCCAGCATCCTGGATCCACGCTATAAAGGCAAATTACAAAACATCATGCCACAGGAGAACCTTGACCTAATATTGGCTAATAAACAAGCAACTCTGGTAAATCGGTTGCTTGAGGCATTCCCAGCACACAGCAGCGGTGATGGTTCTCACACGAGCCGTACGGGCCGGGGGCAGCTTGGCAGAGGTGTTCGTGGTGCACACAGCAGAAGTGGCGTTGGAGACAGGGGTTTCATGACAATGTTGTGGACTGATTTTTCAAGTACCGCTCACACAACTGGTAATACTGCATCGATGGAAAGTGACAGGAGACAGCAGTTGTCAACTATGGTTACAAACTACTTTTCCTCCCATATCGATGTTCTCCCACACAGGTCATTCCCCTTTGACTATTGGGCCGCTAAACTGGACACCTGGCCTGAATTGGCACAATATGCCTTACAGGAGCTCGCTTGCCCAGCTGCAAGTGTGCTATCGGAAAGAGTCTTCAGTGCAGCTGGATCAATCCTGACAGAAAAAAGGACCCGTCTGTCAACCCAAAATGTGGATGATCTAACCTTCATTAAAATGAACCACGCATGGGTTTCCAAGGATTTTGTCCCACCTTCCCCTGATGACACATAGGGTGACAGAAAAATGGCTTGCTTTGGTCCACCTCTTCCTGGGACTTGACCTATTTCACCTTTTGCATCAGCTGAATGTCCAACATCAACATATGCCACTTTCTAAAACTCCCTAACTGTGCTGCCTCCCCCCCCATGGCCGGGGTCACCACCTAGCGCACGACACCGTGCGAGTGCCGTTGCCCTGGACGGTTGGGTAGGCCGACTCTTGGGTGCGGGCACTGGCACAGGGTCCTTCATAGTGCAATCAAGTGTCTCTGACGGTGGTGGTGCACACCCGCCGTCAGACACACCGCCGTACTATGAGGGGCCCAGTGACAGTACCAACGCCCACGAGTGGGCCCCCCTTGCTTGGGCAGGGCCCCAGCATTTGCAATCTTTACCTCTCCCTGCTCCTCCGCTGTGTAGTCTGGGCCGTCAAATCCATACTGTGCCTGACACCGTCTGAGCCTGCCTCCTGATGTATAGACATATATTTTGAATGTGTACGCTATCCATACATGTTATCCGGGGATACGGTACCCTTTCTAA
The DNA here is from genome assembly GCF_039654945.1 of Dendrobates tinctorius. Lineage (NCBI taxonomy): Eukaryota > Metazoa > Chordata > Amphibia > Anura > Dendrobatidae > Dendrobates > Dendrobates tinctorius. Next base: position 39,798,125 of record NW_027361770.1, on the reverse strand, counting down.
CCTTTGTGCAATCACGTGCAATCCATACTGGACCTAACACCGTCTGAGCCTGCCTCCTGATGTATAGACATATATTTTGAATGTGTACGCTATCTATACATGTTATCTGGGGATACGGTACCCTTTCTATCCTTTGTGCAATCACGTGCAATCCATACTGGGCCTAACACCATCTGAGCCTGCCTCCTGATGTATAGACATATATTTTGAATGTGTACACTATCCATACATGTTATCTGGGGATACGGTACCCTTTCTAACCTTTGTGCAATCACGTGCAATCCATACTGGGCCTAACACCGTCTGAGCCTGCCTCCTGATGTATAGACATATATTTTGAATGTGTACGCTATCCATACATGTTATCTGGGGATACGGTACCATTTCTAACCTTTGTGCAATCACGTGCAATCCATACTGGGCCTAACACCGTCTGAGCCTGCCTCCTGATGTATAGACATATATTTTGAATGTGTACGCTATCCATACATGTTATCCGGGGAAACGGTACCCTTTCTAACCTTTGTGCAATCACGTGCAATCCATACTGGGCCTAACACAGTCTGAGCCTGCCTCCTGATGTATAGACATATATTTTGAATGTGTACGCTATCCATACATGTTATCTGGGGATACGGTACCCTTTCTAACCTTTGTGCAATCACGTGCAATCCATACTGGGCCTAACACCGTCTGAGCCTGCCTCCTGATGTATAGACATATATTTTGAATGTGTACGCTATCCATACATGTTATCCGGGGAAACGGTACCCTTTCTAACCTTTGTGCAATCACGTGCAATCCATACTGGGCCTAACACCGTCTGAGCCTGCCTCCTGATGTATAGACATATATTTTGAATGTGTACGCTATCCATACATGTTATCCGGGGAAACGGTACCCTTTCTAACCTTTGTGCAATCACGTGCAATCCGTACTGGGCCTAACACCGTCTGAGCCTGCCTCCTGATGTATAGACATATATTTTGAATGTGTACGCTATCCATACATGTTATCCGGGGAAACGGTACCCTTTCTATCCTTTGTGCAATCACGTGCAATCCATACTGGGCCTAACACCGTCTGAGCCTGCCTCCTGATGTATAGACATATATTTTGAATGTGTACGCTATCCATACATGTTATCTGGGGATACGGTACCCTTTCTAACCTTTGTGCAATCACGTGCAATCCATACTGGGCCTAACACCGTCTGAGCCTGCCTCCTGATGTATAGAGATATATTTTGAATGTGTACGCTATCCATACATGTTATCTAGGGAAACGGTACCCTTTCTAACCTTTGTGCAATCACGTGCAATCCATACTGGGCCTAACACCGTCTGAGCCTGCCTCCTGATGTATAGACATATATTTTGAATGTGTACGCTATCCATACATGTTATCTGGGGATACGGTACCCTTTCTAACCTTTGTGCAATCACGTGCAATCCATACTGGGCGTGAGAACGGCTGGCGAGCTGTTAAGCAAGCTACAGCACCTGTGGTTTGCACACGTAAGTTTTTCATTTTTTCAGGAATGACGGTTAGGCCTAATTCCGGAATTGCGGTTGACCTGCACTTACTGGGAAATCATTGTTCGCGGGTAATAATTGTAATCAGTGATCCCCATCACTAACGTTGTTCAGCGGGTTATCTGCACCTGTAAGCGACAAACGCTGGCCTTTTCAGTGTAGCGCACATGCAGCCACGGACATGTAAGGGCATGACACACCAGTTATTGGCCAATCTCATGTGCCAGAGCCTCACGTGTCCCTCTAGTAAGCCGGACTCGGACCGCGGGGCATGACGGAGTCTCGTTCGTTAACGGAATTAAGCTTGCAATGTGTGCATCTGTTCTGTAGCTGGCATGGTTGAGGTTTCCCAGGTGGAGTCGAATTTAACCGTAGGCTCCACTCCTGGTGGTGCCCTTCTGGACATTCCTTTAAGGTTCAGCTTTGCAACCATACTGCCCACGTAAAACAAACACTTTGCCTTCATGAACGCTGTTTGGAGGGTCATGACTCGTGGGAATAACGCCGCCCAATCGGTTAACCTGCTAGAGAGATCGTTCGTTGCTCCCAAGCATGACATCACACTCCCTAGGAAGAAGGTAATGCCACTGTGGCGACCGTACTCCTGGGGGCGACACAAGTGCACTGATGCCCAGCCACTGCTCGATGAATCTGCTGGTACATTGACCCAGACCACTACATTCCCCTCGCACGCTACACGACCTGAATCTGACCCTGATGAAACTCAGGTTACCCTTCCCATATACAGTTCCATCTTACACGGTGACAAAGAGGAAGCTGCAGATGAAAGTGCAGGTTCGGCCCACCCGCCATCAGACACACCACCATACTATCAGGGGCCCTGTGCCAGTGCCGTCGCCAACGAGTGGGCCCCCCCTGCTTGCTCAGGATCACAGCACTTGCAAAGTTGAAATACTGTGCAGTGAGATGGAAGATGGGGACGACGAGGAGTCCAGACAAGTACAGGGATTCCCTAGCGAGGAGACTTATTTGATTGTTTTCAATGTTGGGACAGCAATTTTTGGGGAGCACTATACTCTGGAGAATGATAGATGGGGCCCACCATACACTGGAACATTCCAAAGGTGGACATCAGACACTGGAGCAGCATTTACAGGGCCCATTATACACTAGAGCATTAGAAATGGGGCCCATTATGTTTGGAGCATTATTTGGGCCCATAAGACAGTGGAGCTTCATCCATGGGGACCAACATATACTGTAGCATTATGTGGAGCTCATCATATACTGTTTCAAACATTATATGGGACCAATGATTCTGTATGGAGAAATAGATGGGCCTCGTCATGAGATGTAAAAAGTGAAGTATTTTTCATTGTACTATACCGCTATTTCTCTGCCATATCGGAGCATGATGAGTTGTGGTATGTGTTAAAGGGGCGCTCTTTCGCCCAGGGCACATGAAAACCTGCAGCCAGCCCTCCCCCCCCGCAACTTTAGCCAAATAACCCCCATTTTTCAGTGCGTAACTTGTATTATGAAGTTAATTAAGGTTGACAAGCTTAAGTAAGAAGAATTGATGCTTTTGGCATTCAAATGGGCACTGTAGGTGTGTTTCCTGTCCTCCTCTCACTGCCGACTTTTATTCCCCATTGACTTACATTGGGTTTCGTGTTTCGGGACGACCCCGACTTTTCCCTATAATCGGACGATCTTGCTCGACCCGACTTTTGGAAAAGTCGGGTTTCACGAAACGAAACTCGACCCTAAAAAACCAAAAGTCGCTCAACTCTAGTGGTGACATATACTCCTCCTGCACGTTATTACAGACAAACAAGGGGACACCGGGGACACAGTTACAACGGTGGGCCCTATGATAGGGAATAGGGAAGTGGACACCTCCTGCACTCCCCTAAGGAAGAGCCCTGTCTCTCCTCACGATCCCTATACAGGTTCTTTCAACCTCTCACCGACTAGGATACCTCAGTCCCTCACTTGCCATGTACCTGTCCCTTACTAGGGAACTGGCAAGTGCGGACACTGGTCCTCACCGCTGTACTAATAAACACACCAGGGAAAATAACAGACAAGGAAACAACAAACAACTTAGCTTTCTCTGTTGCCAAAGCTCCTGAGGCAGCAGAGTACGGCACCCAGACACAGCTTCCAGCTGAAACACCAAGGCTCCAGATAAGCTGCAACAGCACTGCTCCAAATAGCTCCTCTCTTCTCCAAGGTTGGTTAGTGAATGACCAATATTACCAAAAAGGAGCAAAGCACCTGACGACCTTTTATAGGAAGGAGGGGGTTGGTCACCACCTGCTGGCTAATTTAAACATGTAGTAACACCAGCGGCCACCGGGGGGGGAAAACCAGCAGCAAAGCAACTACAGCTGTAGTAACACCAGCGGCCACCGGGGGCAAAAGGAAAAAGGTTTCTATAAGAATCCAGACTCTGCCTCGGATCCAAAAATAGATCGTGACAATTATTAACTTGTTTTCTTTGCATTATTTGAGGTCTGCAAGCACTGTTTTTTTTTTTAATTTTGACCATTTCTCCTTTTCAGAAGAAAAAAAAATTTATTGTTTGGAAATTCAGAGACATGTTGTCAGAAGTTTGTAGACTAAAAGAACAATTTACATTTTACTCAAAAATATACCTATAAAGAGAAAAATCAGACAAGCTGAACATTTGGAAATGGTCTCTTAATTTTTCCAGAGCTGTACATACACACACATGCACAGACAGACTTCTGAGGGTCCCGGGCGAAAGAATATCAGTAGGCCCCTTTAACACAATTCAGATGCACAGATATGGCAGAGAAATACAGGTATAGTACAATACCAAAGATTTTACTTACTTCTTACATTACATAATATATATATTGCAATTTTTACAATACCATACAGCAGAGGGGATTCAGGTGATCGAGGGTCCACAGGTTTCAGAGTTTCAGTACCTGTAGTATTTGAGGTAAACTTTTATTGATACATGATCCCTACCAGTAGAAACTCTCCTCAGCAGTGTACCCTTTACAAAAGTCAATTTCCTCCTATATAATCCTCCATACAGTATTACGGGCACCACATAGTTCTCCATGCAGTATAATGAGCCCCATATAGTGCTCCATACAGTATAATGGGCCCCATATATTACTTCATACAGTGTAATGAGCCCCACATAGTGCTCCATACAGTATAAAGGGCCCCATATAGTACTCTATGTAGTATAATAAGCCCCATATAGTGCTCCATACAGTATAATGGGCCCCATATATTGCTCCATACAGTATAATATGCCCCATAAAGTGCTCACTACAGTATAACGAGCCCCATATAGTATGCCATACAATATAATGAGCCCCATATACTGCTCCATACAGAATAATAGACCCAACAGTCCCAATTCCCACTCTTGGAAAGACTCCACCTCTGCACCATATCTACACCAATCACACGTTAACAGTTCCCATCAAACACCATATGACATGTGTATGTGTAGCCATCAGCTTTTGTTTAGGACAAAAGAATTTTTAAGCCATCACGACAAGGTAGATTCTTTTGCCGGGCCCTACTCTACTCTAACCTAATAAACATTTCTTAAAATATCCAATATTGAGAGAGAGAGAGAGAGAGAGAGATTTTTTTTTTTTTCCTTTTCATCCAGCACCCAGAAAGAATTTCGGGTTAAATGAGTGTTTGGAGGATCCGCCAGAGAAAAAAACGTTGCAAACTCCGTTTTGTAATCTTTGAGGATGGAGACGGACAGCAACTTTTGGCGGATCCTCCAAAAAAACGGATGCAACGGACGGCAATCCGTCACAATCCGCCATTAAAGGACGTCAATGGGGGGAAAAAACGGATCCTCAAAAAAAAATTGAGGATCCGTTTTTTTCAAAACCTGGCGGATTGTGACTGATTGTAAAAAACTGAAGTGTGAAAGAGGCCTAATACAGGTATCACCAGTGCATTATAATTAGGATTTCTGTATATAGTATACAGTGTATTCTGTAAGTGTATAAGCAAAACACTTATTCCCTGGTGACTTCTCTAGTTGACGTACTTCATCTTCGCTTTTCTTTTTCATACAGTGCAGACCGGCATCACTTCTTCCAGCCAGGACTCGTCTCTGCAGAAAATAGCACACAGTTATCTAGAGCACAGCTTCCAGAGTACATTCCCCACTTTTTCTCCCACTTCTACACTACACAGCTGAATACAGACGTTAACCTACTATTAATATATAATTAGTTAATATGCAACCCACCATTACAAATACACTGCTCAAAAAAATAAAGGGAACACTAAAATACCAAATCCTAGATATCTCTGAATGAAATATTCCAGTTGCAAATTTTTATTCATTGCATAGTGGAATGTGTTCAGAACAATAAAACATAACAATTATCAATGTAAATCAAAATGAATATCCCATGGAGGTCTGGATTTGGAATGATACTCAAAATCAAAGTTGAAATTCAAATTACAGGCTGATCCAACTTCAGTGGAAATGCCTCATGACAAGGAAAAGATGCTCAATATTGTGTGTGGCCTCCACGTGCCTGTATGACCTCACTACTGTACAACGCCTGGGCATGCTCCTGATGAGGCGGCGGATGGTCTCCTGAGGAATCTCCTCCCAGACCTGGACTAAAGCATCTGCCAACTCCTGAACTGTCTGTGGTGCAACGTGACTTTGGTGGATGGAGCAAGACATGATGTCCCAGATGTGCTCAATCGGATTCAAGTCTGGGGAACGGACGTGCCAGTCCATAGCTTTAATACCTTTATCTTGCAGGAACTGCTGACACACTCCAGCCACATGAGGTGTGGCATTGCCCTGCATTAGGAGGAACACAGGGCCAACTGCACCAGCATATGATCTCACAAGGGGTTGGAGGATTTCATCTCGGTGCCTAATGGCAGTTAGGCTACCTCTGGCAAGCACATGGAGGGCTGTGCGGCCCTCCAAAGAAATGCCACCCCACACCATTACTGACCCACTGCCAAACCGGTCATGTTGAAGGATGTTGCAGGCAGCAGATCGCTCTCCACGGGATCTCCAGACTCTGTCACATGTGCTCAGTGTGAACCTGCTTTCATCTGTGAACAGCACAGGGCGCCAGTGGCGAATTTGCTAATCCTGGTGATCTGTGGCAAATGCCAAGCGTCCTGCACGCTGTTGGGCTGTGAGCACAACCCCCACATGTGGACGTCGGGCACTCACATCATCCTCATGGAGTCGGTTGTTGCACTCCTACGGCCCCTCCACGTCTCCTGGTGTACTGGCCTGTCCTCTGGTAGCGCCTCCAGCCTCTGGACACTACGCTGACAGACACAGCAAACCTTCTTGCCACAGCTCACATTGATGTGCCAGCCTGGATGAGCTGTACAACCTGAGCCACTTGTGTGAGTTGTAGTCTGTCTCATGCACAACCAACATTCAAAAGTGACCAAAACATCAGCCAGAAAGCTTTGGTACTGAGATGAGGTCTGTGGTCCCCACCTGCAGAACCACTCCTTTATTGAGGGTGTCTTGATAATTGCCAATAATTTCTGTCTGTTGTCTATTCCATTTGCACAACAGCATGTGAAATTGACTGTCAATCAGTGTTGCTTCCTAAGTGGACAATTTGATTTCACAGAAGTTTGATTTACTTGGAGTTATATTCTGTTGTTTAAGTGTTCCCTTTATTTTTTTTAGCAGTGTACAAATTGTAATCCACCACTGTGCCCTCACTAACTATAAATAGCCGCTTTTCCCACCCAATAAATATATAAATCGATTAGCACCTGTACTCTTTCCCCCAATTCATTGTCACACTCCTGCATCCTCAATGCTCCCCACTCTGTACCTCCCACTCGCATGATTCATATTTACATGCCCAACATGTCCCAATTAATTATGTTATATCTCCAACCCTTACCCTCAATTCATCATTTGATCTACCCCTTCCTCCATACAGCATCATTTGCTCTCCACCACTCAGTTGATCATTTACTCTTCCCACCCTCAATCCATCATTTACTGTCCCCCATCTCCCAGTCTCAATTCATCATTTACTCTCCCCAGCCTAAATTCATTATCATTTACTGTCCCTATCCTTCAGTTTCAATTCATCATTTACTCTCCCCCCACCCTCAATTCGTTATCATTTGCTCTCCGCACCCTCAATTCATCATTATTTGCTCTCCCCAACCCCTACCTTCAAGTCATCATTTGCTGTTCCCCGTACCACACTGTCAATTCATCATTTCTTGACTCCCATCCCCAATAAATCATTATTTGCTCCCCCCTCCTCAATATATCATCATTCACTGTCCCCAGTCACACACCCACAAATCATTAAGATTTGCTCTCCCCAAGCCCATTTACGTCATTTTATAAAAAAAAGAAACATTTTTCAAACTTACCTCTCAGGCGATCCTCTGCAGGCACAACTCCACTTCTGGGGTCCTGGTGACATAACCGCGTACGCACCGTCATCAGTGCATTACAGAAGAACTCTCTTGGAGCTGCACAGCTGCAGCTCCAAGAAGGCTACCTGTGTCTCTGACAGCGATACACTACTTTATTATAGCCTGGAGCACAGTGAGCAGAGGCACAAGAGTCTGGGTCTGGGCCTCCCCTCTTTACTTTTGCTCACCGGGCCCCATACAACAATAAGGGCAGTAATGCACTTATGGCAGCCCTAGTGTTGGTTGTAGTCATAATGGTGACATAGGGGAGGAAATATTTTTTAGGAGATGACAGTATGGAGGCCGTGTACCAAAGTAGGTACTGTGTTGGAGTCATATCTTGTGCAGGAACCATAGTGAGGAAGCATAGCTTAGGCAGATAAATTTTAATCAGGAGCATTATACTGACAGTTGTTTTTAAGTATGTTGGGATGTGCTTCAGAAGACTGGAGAAGGTAGAAGTCTGCATAGACAAGCTGTGGAGGTGAAAAGTCGTCATTTGCACAAGATAGAGAAGGAAAGAAAGAGAATGACTCCTATCAAAGAAGATGCCACCATTAAGTACATGGATGTTTATTTGTGATCCTGACTACGTGTCATCAGTACTGTGGTTCCTAGATGGTCAGCAGTCTAATGATGGCTGGTAACAACAACTCCCAGTATCTCCTTTCCATTGTTAAAGGGGTTCGCTGAGAAATTTAATAAAAAATAGCACATTTAAAATATTAGATATTTTTCTAAATAACTTTTATTTAGTAAAAAGCTATGCTTTATCTACTGCACTCTGTCATAGGACATGCAGTAAGACGGGCTGTTTGAGCATATGCTTGAAACAAAGGTCAGATCAGAGCAGCGTCCTGTCAGGCAACATGAATGCACATTTCTCTTCAGTTAACCTGACAGGACACTGAGCAGAGCTGGACTAAGGCTGGTTTCACACGTCCTGATATTTCCGGTACCGGGAAAAACGATACGGGAGAGATCCGTGTGTCAATTTGTCACATTTGTGTGTCATCCGTGTGCTGTCCGTGTCCGCGTATTGAAACTGTGAGGGTCCTGTCAGCGCCGGCGTGCAGCCTCCGCTGAGCAGGGACTCACCCACACTGGAGGGGGGCCAGGGGTCAGGTACGGCCGGAAAGTACAAACAAGACCTGGGGACGCTGAAGTTTAGCAAGCAGTGAAGGACCTACGGTCATGTGACTGCAAGGGGCGGGGCTTAGCATCCTGCTTCCAGAGATGGCAGGACACTAAACAGAAATACTCAGAGTCAGGCAAAACGGAGGTCATACACAGAGATAGCAGTAAAGTACCAGGGATGAGACAGAACGGATAGTCGGGGCCAAGCAGGGGTCAAAACCAAACAGACATAGAAGGTACCAAGCAAAATCCAACAAGCAATATCCAGAGAACAGACCGAGTCGTACACAGAGTATCAAGCAACCAGAACACAGCACAAACACACTCGGGTCACCACACTATGACAAGGGCAAAGGTAAAACTGACAGGGATTGGAGCTTCCCAGGGGTTTAAGAAGCTCTCCCAGAACCAAAAAGAGGCCACAATCATTAACCCCAGGTGTGCAGGTCAAAACCTGCACTGAGCTCCAGACATTAACGCCCCCTCTCAACAGGGGGCCTCTGGACCCCCAGGCTTCCCCGGGTACTTGGCATGGAAAGCCCGAACCAGGCGATCTGCATGTACAGAGCGAGCAGGGACCCATGGGCGCTCCTCTGGTCCATATCCCTTCCAGTGGACCAGGTACTGCAAAGAGCGGCGCACCCGCCGAGAGTCCACAATATGTCCGACCTCATATTCCAATTGACCCTCCACCAGCACTGGAGGAACAACAGGCTCGGAGTCCTCTTTGACAGACCCTACGGATTTCAACAGAGATTTATGGAACATATTGGATTTTTTTAAGGAGGCGGGGAGACGCAACCTATATGCCACTGGGTTGACTATCTCCATAATTTCGTACGGACCAATGAACTTTGGTCCCAACTTAGCTGATGGTACCTTTAAGTTGATGTTACGTGTGGAAAGCCAAACCTTCTCTCCCACCTGAAACATGTCTCCCGAGGCTCTCTTTTTGTCAGCAAAATATTTGTACCTCCCCTGGGCCCGAGAGATATTACGCTGGACTTCATCCCAGAGGTTTTTTAACCGTTGAACGGACCCCTCTACCCCTGGGCAACCAGAATCCACCCGTGAAAACTCCCCAAAATGCGGATTAAACCCATAGTTAATCAGGAATGGGGACATGTTGGTAGACTGACTCACCCGGTTGTTAAAAGCAAATTCCGCCAAAGGTAACGCATCACACCAATCCTCCTGTGTGACGGATGTCAGACACCTGAGAATTTGTTCCAGGGATTGATTGGTGCGTTCTGTCTGACCATTACTCTCCGGGTGATATGGCGACGAGAAGGAGAGTGAGATGCCCAATTTCATACAGAGCGCCCTCCAAAATTTGGCCACAAACTGCACACCTCTGTCAGACACAACATTCAGGGGTACCCCATGCAATCGGACCACATGCTGCACAAATAACCTTGACAATGTTTCTGCTGAGGGTAATGCTGCCAAGGGAATGAAATGGGCCTGTTTAGAAAACCTATCCACCACCACCCAGATCATGGTATTGCCCCTGGAAGGTGGAAGGCCGGTAATAAAATCCATGGAAAGATGAGTCCATGAGTCCATGGCCTATCAGGAACCGGTAAAGGTATGAGTTCCCCAGCCGGCCGGTTATGCGAGCTTTTGGAACGGGCACACACGCCACAAGCAGAAACAAATTTCTTGACATCGGACCTTAGTGAAGGCCACCAAAAACCCTTGGCTACTGCTTCTCTAGTGGCTGTGATACCTGGATGAGCACTCAGCCTAGACTCATGAAACTCCTGCGGAAGTCTAGGCCGCAATAAATCTGGAACAAACAATTTATCCCCTGGCCTGGTTGCCGGAGCTAGGGCCTGAGCCCTTAGAATTTCTTGTTCCAACTCAGATGAGACCCCCGCCACTACCACTCCTGGGGGGAAGAATGGAGGACGGCGGCTCAGGGGGAGACACCGGGTCAAAACTTCTGGACAGGGCATCCGCTTTAACATTTTTGGACCCCGTTCGAAAAGTAATGGAGAACTGAAATCGTGAAAAAAAAAAGTGACCAACAGGCTTGTCTAGGAGTAAGTCTCTTAGCAGATTCAAGGTATGCCAAATTTTTGTGATCCGTGACAACCATGATAGGGTGAGCCGCCCCTTCCAAAAAGTGCCTCCATTCCTCAAACGCCAGCTTGACGGCAAGAAGTTCTATATTGCCTACATCATAGTTTCTCTCAGCTGAAGAGAACTTCTTGGAGAAGAAGGCACAGGGTCTGAGATTGGTAAGGGTGGCCGGACCCTGGGACAGCTCAGCCCCCACCCCCACTTCAGAAGCATCCACCTCCACAATGAATGGTTTGGACGGGTCTGGTTGTACCAACACCGGGGCGGACATGAAACATTTCTTAATAGCTGAGAAGGACTCCTTAGCGAGTACAGACCAATTTTTTACATCAGCGCCCTTCTGGGTAAGATCCGTGAGTGGTTTAACCACTTGTGAGAAACCTTTAATGAATCTCCGATAATAGTTCGCAAATCCTAAGAAGCGCTGGAGCCCCTTGAGATCTCGAGGCTGAACCCAGTCAGCGATCGCCAGCACCTTCTTAGGATCCATACGAAACCCCTCACAGGACACAATCAACCCCAAAAAAGACAGTTCCTGTACAAAAAACGAACATTTTTCCAATTTAGTGAACAATTGGTTCTCCCTGAGTCTCTGGAGAACTGTCTGTAGATGTTGCAAGTGAGATTGGCTGTCCGGGGAATACACCAAAATGTCATCCAAATAAATAATAACAAAACGGCCTATCAGGTCAGAAAACACAACATTGATGAAATTCTGGAAAATAGCGGGTGCATTAGTTAACCCAAATGGCATAACCAGGTTTTCAAAGAGTCCTTCTGATGTGAGGAACGCAGTTTTCCACTCGTCCCTTTCCCGAACCCTTATCAGATTGTAGGCCCCCCGGAGATCTAACTTGGAGAACCATTGGGCCCCAGCTAACTGGTTACATAAGTCTGGGATGAGGGGAAGCGGGTAAGTGTTCCTAACCGTTATCTTGTTCAGTTCCCGAAAGTCTAGGCACGGCCGCAAACCACCATCTTTCTTCTTCACAAAGAAGAATCCTGCTGCCACAGGTGACACAGAAGGCCTGATATGCCCTTTGCGGAGACTCTCAGCTATGTACTCCTTCATAGCTTGGCGCTGAGGCCCAGACAAATTGAACAATCGAGCCTTAGGTAACTTTGCTCCGGGTACTAAATCAATGGCACAATCGTAGGGTCTATGTGGTGGCAGTGCCTCAGCCTCACTTTCGGAAAAAAACATCTTTGCAATCCTTCAGGTACTCCGGAATACCTTCCAGACCGACAGACGACACAGATACGGATTTAACAGCGTTAACAAGATGTCCCAGGTTACCACATTTACCCTTGCATCCCCATTGAGTGATCTCCCCTGTAACCCAATCAATGGTAGGATTATGGCGTTGAAGCCAAGGCATCCCCAGTACCAGTCCTGCAGGCAAGTTATCTAGCACAAGACAACTTAGTTTTTCCACATGAGTGGAACCCACTTTTAGAGAAAAAAGTTCAGACCTGCAACAGATACCGTCCTGGGTAAGAGGTGACGAGTCAATTGCCACAAGTTTAACAGGATCCTGAAGCCTGACTGTCCCTATCTTATTAAGAGTCATAATTTTGGTATCAATCAGGTTCACAGCAGAACCACAGTCAACAAAAGCAGTAGTCTTAACCGGACCATTACCAAGTTCCAGTTCCACCTGCAGCACCATTTTTGCACGTGAGGAAAATTGTACCTGAAGGTCTGGGTAGCCTCCTCGACTACTACCCAGACCTAGTCGTTTCCCGCCATCTTGGAGGATGATGGACAGGAGGGGCAGTCCTTCTTCCAGTGTCCAGATTCCCCACAATAGAAGCACAACTACTTCTCCCGGCGGCATCTTCTTTCCTTTTCCTCACAGGTGACAGTGCTCACCTCCATAGCCACAGGAAGAGTCCGGATCTCATCTCCACTGGAGAATAATGATGTTTCCAGTTGCATAACGCCTCTAGCCCACAGTCTGCGATCCATGCGAACCGCTTGGGTCATGGCATCCTCCAGGGAGTCAGGTGGAGGATGGAGTGCCAAGGCATCCTTCAGACATTGACACAGGCCTCTACGGAACAGCACCTGAAGGAAGGCATCACTCCAAGAAATCTCGGCTGCCCAACGTCTTAATTCAGTACAGAACCACTCGGCCGAGTGCTCCCCCTGACAGGCACTCATCACCTTGTCCTCAGCCAAATGCACTCTATCAGGCTCATCATAAATAAGCCCTAAGGCTTCAAAAAACGCATCCACAGACATTCTCTCAGGGGCAGAAGAGGAAAGCAAAAATGCCCAGGCTTGTGGGGACCCTCTAAGGAGGGACATAACCACCCCCACCCTCTGTCTCTCATCCCCAGAGGAGCGGGGTCTCAAAGAGAAAAAGAGCTTACAGCCCTCCTTAAATGCTCTGAATTCATCTTTGTTAACAGAAAACGTATATGGCAATTTAACTGGGGATTCGGGTGAGACTAAAATGACATCTCTATTCCCCGCCTGCGGAAAGTACCCCCTGAACTGAGTCCTCAACCTGCCTTTGGGACTGGGCCAGAGCTTGGTGTTCCAAACTAAGCTTCTGCAGCGACTGAGTCAAGCATTTCACCTGCTCAGATAAAGCACACATTGGATCCATGTTGCAGAAGTGACGAGAGAAAAAAAAAATTCAAGGTCAGTTATAATGTCAGGGTCCTGTCAGCGCCGGCATGCAGCCTCCGCTGAGCAGGGACTCACCCGCACTGTGGTGGGGCCCGGGGTCAAGTACAGTCGGAAAGTACAAACAGGACCTGGGGACGCTGAAGTTTAGCACGCAGTGAAGGACCAATGGTCATGTGACTGCAAGGGGCGGGGCTTAGCATCCTGCTTCCAGAGATGGCAGGACACTAAACAGAAATACTCAGAGTCAGGCAAAACGGAGGTCATACACAGAGATAGCAGTAAAGTACCAGGAATGAGACAGAATGGATAGTCGGGGCCAAGCAGGGGTCAAAACCAAACAGACATAGAAGGTACCAAGCAGAATCCAACAAGCAATATCCAGAGAACAGACCGAGTTGTACACAGAGTATCAAGCAACCAGAACACAGCACAAACACACTCAGGGGTCACCACACTATGCCAAGGGTGAAAGTATAACTGACAGGGATTGGAGCTTCCCAGGGGTTTAAGAAGCTCTCCCAGAACCAAAAAGAGGCCACAATCATTAACCCCAGGTGTGCAGGTCAAAACCTGCGCTGAGCTCCAGACATTAACCCCTGCCATGCAGCTCAAAAACCTGCACTGGGATCATGACAGAAACAATTTGTTTCAATGTTAACCCTATGACTTTTAAAAAGCACATGGATGGCACACGGACGCCATCCGTATGCGGTATGTCTTTACATGGACCCATTGACTGGTAAGGGTCTGTGTGATCCATGCTGTCAAAAACAGACATGACAGAGTGTTTTGCACATGGACACATAGTCCGTGAAAACACGCTGACATGTACACAGACCCATTCATTTCAATGAGTCTGCGTGTGTCAGTGTCTCCGGTACGTGAGAAAACTGTCACCACATGTACGGGAGACACTTGCTAGGACGGCGGAACGCACCAAATATAAAATAACAGGAGGTGCGTTCGCCGCCCGGAGTCCACCGTGTGGTAGGTAACAAAACCGCTGCTGAACAATGGCAGATGCACCTAATCAATGAGGTACTGCGCTCGGGTTAACGTCACCCGAACGCTAAGGACGGCTCTGTTCTGGCACAGAGTCGCAAGAGGCAATGTGATGCCGAGACGCGGCTCTGTTAATGTCACAGAGGCCTGCGTGTGGCGTCGCAACAGCGACCAAGAGTATCTGCGGTTAGTGCAGCGACAGGTAAAGCTGCAGACGTCGGCGCTGAGACCCGGGCGCCGACGGACGCTAGTGTAGGCGAGGATCACGTGGCGTGTAGCTTGCCACAAGCTGAGACTGACTATCCAACTCTCTGTCACCATTCGTAATATCCGAGGGAAGGGGTTTCATAATGCGTCAGTCACCAGTCCACACATCCGTCACCATACACACACAGCATAATATGCTACACTAGCGCATCGCCGAGCCGCCATGCGGGCTTTTTATAGTGATGCGCTTCCGGGACCTTCCATTAGCTTGGGAAGGACCAATCAGATCCGACGTAGGACCTGAGCACGTGACCCCTGCTCTCCAGTGAGAGGTCAAGTTGCGGGCATGCTCAGTAGCACGACATGAGGACTTAGCCTCAGGAGCAGTTACCTGCAGAGCAGGTTGCGCTGCTATTGCTGCACCAGAGGTGGCAGCAACATCCAGGCTGTCAGAGCGAGTCTGAGCAGCAAACCTGGCTTGCTGTGTTTGCTGAGCAACACCCGGAGCGGTCGAGGAAGAATGGGAGACCGCAGGATGTCTGGCTCTGGACTCCCACTGTGCAGTGCCAGAAATCTGACGCCAAACATTACCGCCCCCTCCCCTCTGAGCCTCACTGCGCTCAAAAGCCGCAACCAGGAGCGGTGCATGAATATTCTCCACTGGCTCCCAGGTCCGAGCCTCAGGACCATGACCCTTCCAGTCCACCAAATAGAACTTTTTGCCACGGACAAACCTGCGCCCCACGATGGCGTTAACCTCATACTCGTCAGACGATAAGTCTGATGACCCGGTGGATGGCTCAGAAAACCGGACCATGTGAACTGGTTTGAGGAGGGACACATGAAACACGTCCGATATGGCCAAATGTGGAGGAAGAGCCAGGCGGTAGACCACTACATAGTAACATAGTTATTAAGGTTGAAGGGAGACTTTAAGTCCATCTAGTTCAACCCATATCCTATCCTAACTTGCCCTAATATGTTGATCCAGAGGAAGGCAAAAAAAACCCATGTGGCAACAGTAAGCTTCACATTGGGGAAAAAAATTCCTTCCCGACTCCACATACGGCAATCAGACTAGCTCCCTGGATCAACGCAATATTAAGGAGACTAGTGTATATACCCTGTAATATTATACTTTTTAAGAAAGGCATCCAGTCCCTTCTTAAATTTTAGTAGTGAATCACTCATTACAACATCATATGGCAGAGAGTTCCATAGTCTCACTGCTCTTACAGTAAAGAATCCGCGTCTGTGAGTATGCTTAAACCTTCTTTCCTCCAGACGTAGAGGATGCCCCCTTGTCCCGGTCACAGGTCTAAGAGTAAAAAGATCATTAGAAAGGTCTTTGTATTGTCCCCACATATATTTATACATTGTAATAAGATCACCCCTAAGCCTTCGATTCTCCAAACTAAATAACCCCAAGTGTAATAACCTGTCTTGGTATTGCAGACCCCCTAGTTCCCTAATAACCTTGGTCGCTCTTCTCTGCACCCGCTCCAGTTCAGTTATGTCTTTCTTATACACCGGAGACCAGAACTGTACACAGTATTCTAAGTGTGGTCGCACTAGTGACTTACATAGAGGTAAAATTATGTTCTCCTCATGAGCATCTATGCCTCTTTTAATGCATCCCATTATTTTATTTGCCTTTGCAGCAGCTGCTTGACTCTGGCCACTAAATGTGAGTTTGTCGTCCACCCATACGCCCAGGTCTTTTTCAGAGACTGTTTTGCCCAGTGTTTTACAATTAAGCACATAATTATACAACTTGTTCGTTCTACCCAAGTGCATGACCTTACATTTATCCCCATTAAAGCTCATTTGCCATTTATCAGCCCAAGCTTCTAGTTTACATAAATCCTCCTGTAATATAAAATTGTCCTCCTCTGTATTAATTACCCTGCAGAGTTTAGTGTCATCTGCAAATATTGAAATTCTACTCTCTATGCCCCCCTACAAGGTCATTAATAAATATGTTAAAAAGAAGCGGGCCCAAAACAGACCCCTGTGGTACCCCACTGCTAACCGTGACCCAGTCCGAGTGTGCTCCATTAATAACCACCCTTTGTTTCCTATCCCTGAGCCATCTCTTAACCCACCTACACATATTTTCCCCTATCCCCATTGTTCTCATTTTATGTATCAACCTTTTGTGTGGCACCGTATCAAAAGCTTTTGAAAAGTCCATGTACACCACGTCCACTGCATTCCCTTGGTCCAGTCCGGAACTTACCTCTTCATAAAAGCTTATCAGATTAGTCTGACAGGAACGGTCCCTTGTAAACCCATGTTAATATTGGGTCATGAGGTTATTCTTCTTCAGATACTCCAGTATAGTATCTCTTAGAAAACCCTCCAGGATTTTACCCACAGTTGAGGTTAAACTTACTGGCCTATAATTTCCAAGTTCAGTTTTTGTCCCCTTTTTGAATATTGGCACCACATTTGCTATACGCCAGTCCTGTGGTACAGACCCTGTTATTATGGAATCTTTAAAGATTAAAAATAGTGGTCTATCTATGACTGTGCTTAATTCCTGCAGTACTCGGGGGTGTATCCCATCTGGGCCCGGGGATTTGTCAATTTTAGTGATTTGTAGACGCCGCCGTACTTCCTGCTGGGTTAAGCAGGTGACATTTAATGGAGAATTTTTATCCCTGATCATGTTATCCGTCATGATCTAAGTCGCTCGAGGACCTTGAACGATCCAATGTATCGTGGTGCGAACTTGGGAGACTCGACCCGCAATTTAATGTTCCGGGTGGAGAGCTACACCATGTCGCCAGGGGAGAAGCTTGGCGCGGGACGCCGGTGCGTGTCGGCGGATGCCCTCATCCTTTCTTTAGATGCCCGGATAGCATCCTGAGTGTGATCCCAAATGTCCCGGGCCTCCACTGCCCAGTCTGCCACCCTGGAGTCAGTGGAGGACACCGGCATTGGGACAGGGACACGTGGGTGTTGACCATAATTTAGGAGAAAAGGCGTCTGACCAGTGGAATCGGCCACCGCATTGTTTAGGGCAAATTCAGCCCAAGGCAGCAAGGATGCCCAGTCATCCTGCCTGGCAGAGAAAATGTCGTAGATAGATGACCAAGGTCTGATTGGCCCTTTCGACCAAGCCATTCGTCTCGGGATGGTAGGCGGAAGACAGATTTAGCTCGATGCTGAGTAAGCTGCAGAGCTCCCTCCAAAAACGAGATGCAAACTGGGGACCTCGGTCACTTACGATTTTGTCCGGCATAGCATGTAAACGGAATACATGCTTAATGAACAGGACGGCCAGACCTCAGGCGGAAGGTAGGCGTGCGAGTGTCACTAGATGTACCATTTTGGAAAAATGGTCGGTAACCACCCAAATGACCGTACTGCCACTGGACTTGGGCAGACCAACTATAAAGTCCATGCCCACCATTTCCCATGGTCTATCCGCTACTGGCAGGGGAAACAAGAGCCCCGCCGGCCTCTGTCTAGAGGGCCTATTCCGGGCACACGAGACGCATGCTTTCACGTAAGCCTTGACGTCTCGAGCCATATGTGGCCACCAATATGACCTTGCCAGTTTGGTGGTCCGTTTATCACCAAAATGGCCACCTAGCCTGGAGGCATGTGCCCAGGCAAGAACCTCCGGCCGTAGCCGAGGGGGCACCAAGGTCTTGCCTGGCGGTATCGACTCGAGAGCGATAGGAGCCACGGTCGTAAAACTCTCCGGAGGGAGAATTAACCGGGGCTCAGCTTCTCCTTCTTCCGCTGAGACCACCGAGCGCGAGAGGGAATCTGCTCGGATGTTCTTCTCCCCGGAGAGGTAGTGCAGGGTGAAGCGGAAGCGAGAGAAGAAGAGCGACCACCTGGCCTGACGGGAATTCAGGCGTTGGGCCGTCTGAAGATAGACCAGGTTTTTGTGGTCCGTGAACACCTGAAAGGGGAACCGGGCTCCCTCCAGGAGATGTCTCCACTCGGAGAAAGCCAATTTCATGGCCAGCAGCTCCCTGTCGCCGATGGAGTAATTTTTCTCCACCGGTGAAAAGGTCTTAGAATAGAAGAAGCAGGGATGCTTCCGACCTTGAGCATCCTTTTGGTAAAGGACTGCTCCTGCACCGACGGAAGAAGCGTCTACCTCAAGGATAAACGGCTTATCCACATCGGGACGGTGTAAAATAGGAGCGCCTGCAAAGTGGGACTTTATGGAGGAAAAAGCCTTAGAAACCTGTTCGGTCCACACCTTAGGATTAGCTCCTTTTTTCGTGAGAGCAACCAACGGAGCTTCCAGAGTAGAGAAGTGGTGTATAAACTGACGGTAATAATTAACGAACCCCAAAAAGCGCTGCACCGCTTTAAGAGAATGGGGTTCTTGCCAGTCCATAACCGCTTGCAGTTTGGCCGGATCCATAGCCAACCCCTGGGCCGAGATGACGTAGCCCAGAAATGGCAAGGACTCCTGCTCAAACTGACACTTCTCCAGCTTGGCGAACAGGGAATTCGCCCGCAGGCGGTCGAATACCATGCAGACATCTTTCCGGTGGGTGGGAAAATCTGGCGAAAAAATGAGGATGTCATCCAGATAGACCACCACCGAGGTAGAAAGCATATCATGGAAGACGTCGTTGACGAAGTCTTGGAAGACAGCGGGCGCATTACAAAGGCCGAAGGGCATGACCAGATATTCATAATGGCCATCCCGAGTATTAAAAGCTGTCTTCCATTCGTCTCCCTCGTGAATACGGATCAGGTTGTATGCCCCTCGTAGGTCTAGCTTTGTGAAGAGCCGCGTCCCACGCAACCTGTCGAACAACTCGGAGATAGAATCATAGAATCGTAGAGTTGGAAGGGACCTCCTGGGCCATCTGGTCCAACTCCCTGCTCAAAGCAGGATTCGCTAAATCATCCCAACGGGAGAGGGTACTTATTCTATACCGTGATGGCATTGAGACCGCGGTAGTCGATACAGGGGCGTAACTCTCCGCTCTTCTTCTGAACGAAGAAGCCTGCCCCAGCCGGTGACACTGACTTCCTGATAAAGCCCTGCGTCAGGTTCTCCCGGATATATTGGGACATTGCCTCTGTCTCCGGGAGAGACAATGGGTAGACACAACCTCGAGGAGGTTCTGTGCCCGGCAGGAGGTCAATCGGGCAATCATAGGGACGGTGCGAAGGGAGTGTCTCCGCAGACTTCTTAGAGAAGACGTCCGCATACTGATGGTAAGGTTTAGGAAGCGTGGAGAGATCTGTAGGCAGCTCTGTAGATGCTACCTGAAGACTGTCCCTCAGACACCTTCCCTCGCAGTCCTTGCTCCAGCCCAGTATTCTCCCCGACGCCCAATCAATGTGAGGGGAGTGACAACGAAGCCAGGGAACCCCGAGGAGTACCTGATCGATGCCATGAGGCATAATAAGCAAGGACAGGGTCTCCCGATGTGAGGCGGACATGGTGAGACCGAGTGGGACCGTCTGATGGGTCACTTGAGACGGCAATGGTGCCCCATCCACCACCCTGATGGTCAGAGGTTGTGGGAGTAATACCAGGGGGATAGAGTGACTCTGGGCAAAACTCAAGGACATAAAGTTCCCCTCGGCCCCGGAGTCCAGAGTAACCTCTGCCTCCCAGGTGGAGGAACCATTATCCAGAGTACCCCGGAATATCGGCTTAGGCGAAAAGGGCTCCATCTGGGACTGGCCACCACCTACAACCATTGAATGGGGTCGTCCCTTTGGCCGCTGAGGACATGTGCCAGCCGAGTGGCCAAAGTGTCGGCAGTGATAACAGCGCACAGAGCCCCGCACCTGACGTGGCTTAGTACCGGTGCGAGATACCTCCATGGGCTCGATGGAGGGAGGCTCCTGAGCGGAATGGCTCAGCGGTTCGGTAAAGGTGGGAGCCAGGTTAATCTTACGTCTGGATTGAGTCCTCTCCAGCCCGCGCTCCGTGAACCGGAGATCAATACGGGTGGAGACGGAGATCAATTCCTCCAGAGTTGTGGGAATATCTTGGGTGGCTAGAGCGTCCTTGACGTGCTCAGCTAGGCTTCTCCAGAACACTGGGACTAACACTTTGTCCGGCCACTCCAGTTCGGAAGCCAATGTCCGAAACCGGACAGCATAATGGCTAACCGAGAGTGACCCTTGTGTTAACGCTAACAGTTGGAGAGCCGTATCGTGCGTGACCCGTGGTCCCAAGAAGACCTGCTTCAGAGCCGCGAGGAACTGAGCAGGCCCCTGAACCACGGGATCATCACGTTCCCACAACGGTGTGGCCCACTGCAATGCCCGGCCAGCTAACATTGAGACAATAAAGCCCACCTTAGCCCGCTCTGTAGGAAACCGTGCAGACAGCAACTCCAGGTGAATGGAGCACTGACTGACGAATCCCCTACAGGTGGCGCTTTCACCCGAAAACTTATCGGGGAGCGGGAGGGAAGAGATAGTTGGCGAGGGCAAAAGTGTGGGCACACGTGAGACGGCCTCAGCGACCGTCTGGGCGGCAGCTAGCGCAGCATTCGCAGCTGAGTTGGTGCTCTCGATAGCCGCCAACCTGCTCTCCAGCTGCCGAATGTAGCGCTGCAGCTGCTGCACGTCTGCCATTGTCAGCCAGACCCTGGCGCTAGTGAAATGTTAGGACGGCGGAACAATAATAATATAATAATAATCTTTATTTTTATATAGCGCTAACATATTCCGCAGCGCTTTACAGTTTTCACACATTTTCACTGTCCCTGATGGGGCTCACAATCTAAATTCCCTATCAGTATGTCTTTGGAGTGTGGGAGGAAACCGGAGTACCCGAAGGAAACCCACGCAAACACGGGGAGAACATACAAACTCCTTGCAGATGTTGTCCTTGGTGGGATTCGAACCCAGCGCTAACCACTGAGCCACCGTGCTGCCTGGAACGCACCAGATATAAAATAACAGGAGGTGCGTTCGCCGCCCGGAGTCCACCGTGCGGTAGGTGACAAGACCGCTGCTGAACAATGGCAGATGCACCTAATCAATGAGGTACTGCGCTCGAGTTAACGTCACCCGAACGCTAAGGACGGCTCTGTTCTGGCACAGAGTCGCAAGAGGCAATGTGATGCCGAGACGCGGCTCTGTTAATGTCACAGAGGCCTGCGTGTGGCGTTGCAACAGCGACCAAGAGTAGCTGCGGTTAGTGCAGCGCAGCGGCAGGTAAAGCCGCAGACGTCGGCGCTGAGACCCGGGCGCCGACGGACGCTAGTGTAGGCGAGGATCACGTGGCGTGTAGCTTGCCACAAGCTGAGACTGACTATCCAACTCTCTGTCACCATTCGTAATATCCGAGGGAAGGGGTTTCATAATGCGTCAGTCACCAGTCCACACATCCGTCACCATACACACACAGCATAATATGCTACACTAGCGCATCGCCGAGCCGCCATGCGGGCTTTTTATAGCGATGCGCTTCTGGGACCTTCCATTAGCTTGGGAAGGACCAATCAGATCCGACGTAGGACCTGATCATGTGACCCCTGCTCTCCAGTGAGAGGTCAAGTTGCGGGCATGCCCAGTAGCACGGCATGAGGACCAGAGGTGGCAATCAACATCCAGGCTGTCAGAGTGAGTCTGAGCAGTGAGTCTGAGCAGCAAGCCTGGCTCGCCGTGTTTGCTGAGCTAACACCCGGAGCAGTCGAGGAAGAATGGGAGACCGCAGGATGTCTGGCTCTGGACTCCCGCTGTGCAGTGCCAGGAATCCGACGCCTAACAACACTGATGTGTGAAACCGGCCTAATGGAGAAGATAAACAAGTTTCTTTAGCTGTTGATGAACATCCATGTCAGTCTGCCTTACAGTATTACTGCATCTGTATCATGGTCACGCAGCCGTCCTACTGCATGTCTTCTGAAACCTAGGATGAGCTGCACAGCGATTTATGGCAGGAGCCATCTTTGAAATCCTGGCAGAGTGTTAGGGCTTGCAGAACACACCAAATAATAAAAGATGGTAATGAGGTGCGTTCGCAGCCCGGGGTCCACTGTGCAGAGATGGTAGACTGCTGCTCGGTAATGGCAGACGGAAACTGGTGGTATAGCAAACACACACAGGTTAACTTCACCTGGTGAATAGGAGGCAGACCCTGTTGCTTCACAGGGCTGCGATACCGCAGAGTGAACGCTAGTGTTTTGGTCACAGGATCCTGCCCCAAGGACACGGGGTTAGAGTCCCTCTAGACCCACTAGTGTTCGGCGCCGCAACTGCAACGCCAAGGAGGGACCCTTACTGAACGCTGTGCCCTGTTAAGAGTCACAGGGTGCAGCTGATAAATACCGCACAAAGTACATACAGCGCAGCTCTGGCGGACGCCACTAACCAGCCTAAGCTTTGGTTTGGAAAGCGCATTAATGGCGCACGGCACCGCTCTGACTGTAGTTGCTGAAAGTGCGGTACCGTAGTGCCTAATGTAGCGTGGCACACACTGGCACTAACATATGATAGGAGCTGAGAGCACTGCGGCGCTAGGCAGTGCCCCTACTCGGCACGGACTTGAAACTCTAAACCCTACTAACATGCGTATCCGAGGGAAGGTGTTTCATGAGTCAATCAGCGTTACACAAGCATCCATCATCACACATACCAATACAAATTACAGACTATACTAGCGTGCGGCCGTGCGATCCTTTTATAGGCGCAGCCTTCCGGGACCTTCCTTATGGCCCAATCAGAGCTGCTTGAGGACCTGAGCGTATGACCCCCGACCTCCAATGAGAGGTCATCCCATGGGCATGCTCAGAAGGCTGCAAAAAGGACTCAGCCTCTAGAGGTGCTCGCTGCTGGCTAGTGCGGATAGCCAAAGCTGACCCAGAGGTGGCAGCAGCAGCAACCATCCTGACAGCACTACCCTGAGCAAGATGCTGGCAATGAAGTCTTTGCTGAGCGGCCTCCTCTGCGGCTGGGACTGAATGGGAGACCGCAGAATGCAAGGCTTGAGATTCCTCCTGTGCAGAGGCAGGAACCTGATGCCTAACACAGAGTGCACTACACAAAGCATGCCTGTTTGTGAAATAAAAATATTTAGAAAAATGTTTAATATTTAAATGAGTATTTATTTGATTACATTTCTCAGAGAATCCCTTTGAGGACCCAATGGGAGCTGTAAATTCATGAAATACTATTGAATATGAGAGCAACCTCCCATTGAAATAGATTGCTGTACGAAGCTTGGTGCTATGTTCATGTACTAATGGTGGTTCTGGTGCTGTATGTTTGTAATGTTGGCCAGTTACATCAAACCAGCAGTTATGTCTCCACTTAACAGCGTGCAACTAAAAATTAAACTGGACTGGTATCTTACAAATGTGACGGAATATCACATTAGTGGGCTGTGGTGCGCCCCCCATGGTGATCAGTAGCTGCACGGTGACATCCCAGTTCACATGGTGCAGTTTAGCCACACATAACGCCACGGCAGACATAAGGACCTGATGTCAGGGTCACATTTTGTAATCCCTGGTGCCGGTGAGCCACCCCCCCCCTCCGCACCGCCGGAGTCCTGACTGACTGGTCACAGAACAGCTGCTGTACAGAGGGGTGTGACCACGATCAGAGGAAGCCACGCCTCTATCATGTGACGTGCACTACGTGTGGGAGGGGCTCAGGCTCCCTGTCTAGTGCGGCAGAGAAAGGGCTGCACGCGGGGGAACATGGGGCCGCTCTACGTGCTACTTGTGGCCTGCATTCTCTACCGGCCGAGCGCCGGGAGCGAGGCCACCATCACCGTTACTCTCCCGCCTCAGGCAAGCAGCACTGCCCCGTCCGGACTGGACTCGGCTCAGGCGTCCAACACTCAGCGCCACAACCTGCTTCTTCTATTCGAGCGCTATGGAGATAGTAACCAGAGCATGACACTGGCCGGCTTCCGGAAACTGATCCACAGCCTCGGCGACATACTGAAGAGCAATCACGCCAAGCGCCAGCACGACCACCAGCATCCGGGTCATCATCCTCATCACAACCAACACCATCACCATCCGCATCATCATCACGATCATCACTCTGTGACCGCCCCAGTGGAGCAGGCACACACGACCTGTGAGGAGACCAGGAAGAGGCGGCATGTCACCCCTCCGGAGAGATCTGCCAGCGTCCCTGGCACTGCTGGAGGGGCAGAGGTGAGCCCACCCTACAGAGGGGTGTCAGTCTGTGCCCCCGGATCCCACCACACTGGCTGGTAATGGGGTATTCATCAGAGACCTGCCCTTGTCTCTGACACAGCAGGCACTGCTGGAGGGGCAGAGGTGAGCCCACCCTACAGAGGGTGCCCGGGGTGTCAGTACTGCAGAGGTGACCAAGCCGTGTCAATGTGTACCCCCCGGATGCCACTACACTGGCTGGTAATGGGGTATTCATCAGAAATCTGCCCTTTTCTCTGACACAGCAGGCACTGCTGGAGGGGCAGAGGTGAGCCCACCCTACAGAGGGGTGTCAGTTCTGCAGAAGTGACAAAGCTGTGTCACTCTGTGCCCCCCTGGATGCCAACACACTGGCTGGTAATGGGGTATTCATCAGAGACCTGCCCTTTTCTCTGACACAGCGGGCACTGCTGGAGGGGCAGAGGTGAGCCCACCCTACAGAGGGTGCCCGGGGTGTCAGTACTGCAGAGGTGACCAAGCCGTGTCAATGTGTGCCCCCCGGATGCCACTACACTGGCTGGTAATGGGGTATTCATCAGAAATCTGCCCTTTTCTCTGACACAGCAGGCACTGCTGGAGGGGCAGAGGTGAGCCCACCCTACAGAGGGTGCCCGGGGTGTCAGTACTGCAGAGGTGACCAAGCCGTGTCAATGTGTACCCCCCGGATGCCACTACACTGGCTGGTAATGGGGTATTCATCAGAAATCTGCCCTTTTCTCTGACACAGCAGGCACTGCTGGAGGGGCAGAGGTGAGCCCACCCTACAGAGGGTGCCCGGGGTGTCAGTACTGCAGAGGTGACCAAGCCGTGTCAATGTGTGCCCCCCGGATGCCACTACACTGGCTGGTAATGGGGTATTCATCAGAAATCTGCCCTTTTCTCTGACACAGCAGGCACTGCTGGAGGGGCAGAGGTGAGCCCACCCTACAGAGGGTGCCCGGGGTGTCAGTACTGCAGAGGTGACCAAGCCGTGTCAATGTGTGCCCCCTGGATGCCACTACACTGGCTGGTAATGGGGTATTCATCAAAAATCTGCCCTTTTCTCTGACACAGCAGGCACTGCTGGAGGGGCAGAGGTGAGCCCACCCTACAGAGGGTGCCCGGGGTGTCAGTACTGCAGAGGTGACCAAGCCGTGTCAATGTGTGCCCCCTGGATGCCACTACACTGGCTGGTAATGGGGTATTCATCAGAGACCTGCCCTTGTTTCTGATACAGCAGGCACTGCTGGAAGGGCAGAGGTGAGCCCACCCTACAGAGGGTGCCCGGGGTGTCAGTACTGCAGAGGTGACCAAGCCGTGTCAATGTGTGCCCCCCGGATGCCACCACACTGGTAATGGGGTATTCATCATATATTGCGGCATATAACTGGGGTTAGCCTATTCCCATCTTCTGAGAATGTGGACGTCAAGGGAGTAAGGGGAGCGCTGCTGCGTGCTAGAGTGCCATCTTGTATTCCAGGCCCCCATAATGATGCCCTCTCTCCTGCCCTGATGCTAATGGTGATCTTGTGAGACTAAGGAGTGTGAGTAACCCCCATGAGGAGGACAGTGACTAGTATGTGTAGTAGGGTAGGCGTCCCTGTTGGTTTTGCTGTAGCTGTGACCTGTCTCATTTGATTCCAGTGTCTGAATGCCTCTAGACTGCTGACCATGCACGGTATGGACATGCACACCCTCCTTGGTGCACATGAGTTTCGCTTCATATGCCCAGCTATTATCAATCAGATTGACAGGGTGTCCTGCCTGCCCGCTGCCGAAAGTAGCCAGAAAGTTGTATACTCCAACAAAGAAGGTAAGCAGGTAAACTTCATCTGACTGGCACTGCCATTTTTAAAGTTATTTCCAGGTTGGTTTTGTCGGATAGTGCTTGGAAATACAACCTTATTTTCTATTTTACTGCTTATTAAAATTTTCATCCGTTGTTTACAACTCGTTGTTTTGGAGACCGACAGCTCAGTGCTTACAAGTTCTTTTCTAGTCAGCTTGTAAGCACTGTTTTGAAACTAGCCAGGATGGTTGGAGTGTACTGTTACCTTTTTAATCCCAGCTCCAGCACCGTCCTTACAAGCTAGACAGCAGCAGTGGCCGGTCTCCTAGGCAATGAGCTGTGAACTAAAGAAATGTCAGAGTATTCGAGGAACATGTGCAAATTTTAATAAGCAAATATGTTGCTAAATGGCTTGTTTTTACAGTCCGCATTTGAAAATGTCCAACTATGAAGATGGTAATAACCCTTTCAATAAAGTATAGGGGAGTTGCTCTACAAATTCCAAATATTTCATAACTAAATTTCTTCCATCACAAGTAAAAGAAAGCAGGGACCTCCTTTAAATGTTCTCAACTAATTGGGGCCTCCTCTAAATGTTCTCATCTAAATGGGGCCTCCTCTAAATGTTCTCAGCTAAATGGGGCCACCTCTAAATGTTCTCAGCTAAATGGGGCCACCTCTAAATGTTCTCAGCTAAATGGGGCCACCTCTAAATGTTCTCAGCTCAATGGGGCCTCCTCTAAATGTTCTCAGCTCAATGGGGCCTCCTCTAAATGTTCTCAGCTCAGTGGGGCCTCCTCTAAATGTTCTCAGCTCAGTGGGGCCTCCTCTAAATGTTCTCAGCTCAGTGGGGCCTCCTCTAAATGTTCTCAGCTCAATGGGGCCTCCTCTAAATGTTCTCAGCTCAATGGGGCCTCCTCTAAATGTTCTCAGCTCAATGGGGCCTCCTCTAAATGTTCTCAGCTCAATGGGGCCTCCTCTAAATGTTCTCAGCTCAATGGGGCCTCCTCTAAATGTTCTCAGCTCAATGGGGCCTCCTCTAAATGTTCTCAGCTCAATGGGGCCTCCTCTAAATGTTCTCAGCTCAATGGGGCCTCCTCTAAATGTTCTCAGCTCAATGGGGCCTCCTCTAATTGCTCTCAGCTCAATGGGGCCTCCTCTAAGGGTGTGTGCACATGTTGCGGCTTCCTGTGCGGATTTTTCCGCCCAGAATCCGCAGGTAAAATGACCTGCGTTTTACCTGTGAATTCACTGAGGATTTTGTGCGGATTTGGCCTGCGTTTTTACACCTACGGATTTCTATAATGGAATGGGTGTAAAAACGCTGCGGAATCCGCACAAAGAATTGGCATGCTGCGGAAAATCGCTGCGTTTCCACGCGGAATTTTCCGCGACATGTGCACAGCGGATTTTCATTTACATAGCTTAACATGGTACTGTACACCGCATGAGAATCTGCAGCGGATCTGCACACAAATCCACAACGTGTGCACATACCCTAAATGTACTCTTCTAAATGGGGCCTCCTCTAAGGCTAAGTTCACACGTACCCGGAACTCTCGTGGAAATTCCCGCAAGAATTCCGGAATTCCATTCCGCGGGAAAATCGCATTTTAAATTCCCGCAATTTTCCCGCGGAAAAACTAGTATTTTGCAAGCGTAATTAGCTTGCAAAATGCTAGCGTTTTCCAAGCGATCTGTAGCATCGCTTGGAGAACTGATTGACAGGTTGGTCACACTCGTCAAACATAGTGTTTGACAAGTGTGACAAACATTTTACTATGAGGCAGCCTCTGCAGCATCAGTAGTAAAAGATAAAATGTAAAAAAAAATAAAAAATGGTGTTATTCTTACCTTCCGACGTCCCGCGCAGCCGTTCCCAGTAATCCTTTGCGAAAATGGTAGCGATGATGTACGTTCTCGCGGCCATTCGCGATGACCGCGAGAACGGACGCCATCGCGGGCATTTTTGCAAAGGATTACTGGGAACGAGAGCGTGGAGAGAGGCGGGAAGGCAGCGCGGGTCACCGGAAGGTGAGAATAACAATATTTTTTATTTTAAATTCTATTTTTCACAGGGATATGGTACCCAAAGCCCGGAGGACAGTCTTCTCTCCTCCGGACCGTGGGTACCATCCGCAAATGTTCTGCTTACTTTCTGCATGGTGTGCACAGCCACATGCGGGAAGTAAGTGGAACAATGCATTCCTATGGGTGCGGGATCGCCGCGATTCTGCAAATTTAATGAGCATGCTGCTGTTTTTACCGCAAAGCGATTCCGCCGCGGTAAAAACCGCAGCATTAGCACAGCATTGCGGAGTCCCATAGGAATGCATGGGATGCTTATTTTTCGCGGCAAAATCGTGCGGTTAAAACCGCCGCAGAAACGCGAAAAAAATGCAACGTGTGAACTCCGCCTAAATGTTCTGATTACTGAGATCGTATTCTCACTATGGATCTTTTCTATGGCTGTAATATGAGATCACAAAGCTGTTGGACGGTATAACATTGTGCAGATATCTACCTGATTTTTTTCATAATGTATATACAGAGTGCACAGTGTCTGTAGTGAAAGTACAATGTATGGTCAGTGGTAGAAGGACAACTTCTCATCACACCCAGAGGAGCTTGTCAGCCATCCAATTCCAAAACTCTGTACTTTAAATAAAGAAGTTGTCCACTACTTAGAAACACTTTTATAAATGGCCACAATGACACACCACATTGAGCCTTAGTATTTCTCATGACTGTATAGTATGTGTGTATGTTGTGTTTTCAGTCAGAGAAGTAAGATGCTGATTCATGAAGACTGGCATATCTCAAGCTCGCTCTACACCAGTCTTGACAGAGTACAGGCAACGATTTCCTTTATTATGTGTTGAATTTGGTCTCTCTTGTAAATGGTGTGCGACTCCGTATACTGTCATGGACTGGAGTAGCATTTCTGGCATAGAAAACTCAAATTTGATAAGTTGTGCTCCAGCTCTTTCCCCAGCTCTGCCCATTTTAGCAAAGCTGATCTAAAATATTAGCGATGAATGAATGTGCATGGATAACGTCTTATCCAAGCATGCTCTTGTGTTATCGGAGTATCTTGGGCGTTCTCGTATAAAATGTTCGCGTTCCCCAGCTGCATGATTTGCGGCTGTTAGACCGCCTCAATGCGTGAGGTTCCCGATCAGCTGCAAATCATGCAGCCGCAGGAACTCAAACATAATATACAAGCACGCCCAAGATACTCTGCAAACACCCGAGCATGCCAGATAACACTTTACCCGAGCACGTTCGCTCATCGTTAATGGGTTCGTGTTCTATTGTTGAAAAACGTGGCTAGAACATGTATGTCTGAATGAGACCTTGCTGCTTCTTAGGAATTAAGAGGGTATCAGCCAAGTGCTGCTAATCAAATGCCCTTCTATAGAGGTGGTCACATTTATTAAGGCAGATGTTTAAGCAGTTTGATAGTCTAGAGCAGCCCAGAGTAAAAAAAAAAAAAAAAAAAAAAGACTGCCTTCGCGTAGCCAAGCTCTGATTCATTCTTGTTGCCCATGATCCGGTCTGCGTGAATTGAAAAGTGACAAGTTTCCTTTAAATAATACTTTGTAATTTGTCATGTGTCTTTGCTCTAAGGATGTGTTTACCCAGTTGTAAGACCTTCTAATGGACCAGATATTTATGTCCTGATGTATAAAAGCGTGACATTATCCCGCACACTCACCATTTTAATTAATGAACAAAAGAGAAACCTAAATCTAATCGATATTTTGTGTGACCACCACCCTTTGCCCAAAACCACATAAATTCTTCTAGGAATGTTTGTACTCAGTCTTTGAAGGAACTCGGCAGACAGTTTGTTCCAAACATCTTGGAGAACTAACCACAGATCTGTGGATGTAGGCTTGCACAAATCTGTGTTTTCTTGTAGTTACACACACTCGATGTTGAGATTAGGGCTTTGGAGGCCATATCATCATTTCCAGGACTTTTTGTCCTTTATGCTGAAGATAGTTCTGATTTGCACTCGCTGTTATTTTTCTGCTACAGAGCAAATGTGAAGCTAATCGGACGCCTCCCTGATAGTGATACATGATGGATAAGTATCTGCCTGTATTTATCACCATTGAGGATGCCATTAATCTTGATGAAATCTCCAAATCCTTTTGCTGGTATGTGCCCTCAGACTTGTGAAGAATCCACCATGCTTCATTGTTGCCTCCAGAAACTCAATGTATCACTCTTTGGAGAATAAACTGCCTTTTGTTATGAGGCAAAATTTAAAATATTTGACACTCAGTCCAGAGCACCTGCTGCCGTTTTTCTACTCCTCAGTTCCTAGGTTTTTCATGACCAGCTGAGTCTATTGACCTTGTTTCCATATGGGATTTGGCTGCATTTCTTCCATGAAGACCACTTTCGATCATACTTCTCTGAGCAGTAGATGGGTTTTGCTGGGTCCCACTGGTTGCTGCCATTTTGTGTTGATGGCACTGCTGGACATCTTCCGATTTCTAAGGAAAATAAGCATAATGTGTATTTCATCTGCTGCACTAAGGCACCAGTTCATCAAAACCCATGTGAACAACAACAGTCAGACACTTCCAATTTATTACTAGGTACGTGACTTTTAATGAACCAAGAGTATCTGAAAAGTGGTGTACTCCATGCCAGAAATCTTGATCCTGTTGGGGACTGCCCCCTGAGGAAGGAGAACCTCCGAAACATGTGTCGGGGTGGGCGGGAGACAGCGTGAATACCCGGTGTGTTTACATCTCTCCCCTGGTGGCACTTTGTATACACTGTGTTCCAAATTATTATGCAAAAAATATTTCCTCGTATTTTCTCTAAATTACCTACATGAATTGCAGTCATTGTTATTTTCCAGTCAACTACTATTCTAGTATAATTGCAATGTTTTTGAACAAACTGCCTATGAAAACAGTATATTTTTAAAAATAAGAAATACTCAAAATGCATGTTCCAAATTATTATGCGCAGCAGAGTTTTCAACCTTGTTATTGGTCAGTTGTGAAATTATAAGCATTATCAGCTTATTACAAAATGAAATCAAACAGTTTAAGTCAAAACTTTCTTCTAGGTGATGTTACATTTGCACATAGGACCCCTTGTTCGAAAGAAGCTTCTGAACTCTTTCGTCCATTGAATTTGTCAGTTTTTGGATGGTTTGTGCTTCAATTGTTTTGCATGTGGACAGAATACCCTCCCAGAGCTGTTGCTTAGATGTGAACTGCCTCCCGCCATCATAGACACTCCTTTTGATGATGCTCCAGAGGTTCTCAATGGGGTTGAGGTCAGGGGAAGATGGTGGCCACACCATAAATTTGTCCTCTTTTATGCCCATAGCCAGAGATGGAGATGTGTTATTTGCAGCATGAGACGGTGCATTATCGTGCATGAAAATGATCTTGCTGTGGAAAGCACGGTTCTTCCTCTTGAACCATGGCAGGAAGTGCTGTTTTAGAAACTCCACATAGATTATGGAGTTCATCTTTACCCCTTCAGGGATCCTAAAGGGGCCGACAATCTCTCTCCCCATGATTCCAGCCCAAAACATTACTCCACCTCCTCCTTGTTGGCGCCTTAGCCGTGTTTTCATGGGGTGTCCATCAACCAGCCATCCTCCACTCCATCCATCTGGACCATCGAGCGTTGCACGGCACTCATCGGTGAACAAAACAGTTTGGAAGTCAGTCTTCATGTATTGTTTGGCCCACTGGAGCCGTTTCTGCTTGTGTGCAGTGGATAGAGGTGGTCAACAGGATGGCTTACGCACAGCTGCAAACCTCTGAAGGACCCTGCATCTTGTTGTTCGGGGGACGTTGGAGGCACCAGCAGCTTCAAAAACTTGTCTGCTGCTATGACAAGGCATTTTTGCAGCTGCTCTTTTAACCTGACGCAATTGCCTGTTGGAAAGAGTCCTAAATTTTTCCTTATCAGCACGCACACGTGTGCTGGGAATCAGCTACATACTTCTTGATTGTGCGATGATCACGATGAAGTGTCTTGGCAATGTTGATTGTAGTCATGCCTTGACCTAAATACTCCACAATTTGTTGCTTCTCAGCAGCCGACACATCCTTTTTCTTTCCCATTTTGGCAAAAAATGTAGGCTGCTTAATAATGTGGAACAGCCTTCTTAAGTAGTCTTGCCTTTATTTGGACACACCTGCCAAACTAATGTGCACAGGTATCTGCAATTGCTTTCAGTGATATAAAGAGCCCTGACACACATCACCATCAATGCGTTTAAATGACAATCAAAAAAATTCTAACCTTATCACTCCTAAACTTTTTGCATAATAATTTGGAACACAGTTTAGACATAGTTAACTCTGTATATGCCTGCTCTAAAGGCCCTTTTACATTTAGTGATGCACCAGCGATCCGACCCGGTCAGGATCGCTGGTGCATCGCTAAATGATCGCTAGTGAGCTTTCACACAGAAAGATCTCACAGCGATACAGCGGACGATACTTACCTTTCACACACAGCGATCCAGACGTCCTCCCGCCCGCCTCCACGCGTCGCTCGTCTCACACAGCAGGAAGCGGCCGACGAGAAATGGAGCCGCGCGATCAGCGGGGGAGCCGGTCGGAGGTAAGTATCACACATAGCGATATCGCTATAACGTCACAAAATCAGTGACATTTTAGCGATATTGCTAGCGATATCGCTATGTGTAAAACCCCCTTTAGTGTGGTCTGTAACTTATGTACTGTTATAGTGATCTCCGTTTAGTATACACTTGCATATATTCCACATGAACTTTTTCTGAGCAGTACCTGCATATTATGTGTGTCCTTGGCTTGTAATTTATGAACTGCTCTAGCGATCTCAGTTGATTATGCACTTGCATATACTTTATATGAACTTTTGCTGAGTAGTACCTGCATATTATTTGTGCCCCTTGGTTATATACTAGGATCTTCATGCTGCCTTTACCGTCCTGGCTAATGCCGTTTTTGCTTGTCACTTGTTTATCCCTGTAATCTGTTTTGTGACCTATTTTTGGACAATAAACTTTTGCAATATACATTAGAGTTTCGGACTTTATCACTGTTTGTTATTGTGATGCTCTCTGTTAGGGACTGGTGTAGGATGGTGGGAGTAAGGACACCACATCATCATGAATTGGACGAGCTGTGATGTCATGCCCGCATCCCTCCCACTCCGCCTATGTTGGTGGAGCTGGTAGAAACTGTTGTCAAAACTCAAGAAGTCGCAAAGTATTCATGCTACTCAGCGATTCGCAAACATTTTGCGACTTTTATGACTGTTTATGCCATAATTCTGGCATAATTGCTTTGAATCGGGGCCCATGCTTCCTTGGCTGCCCACTTTTCAGTTCTCACAGTTGCCTATTTCTTGGTGCGTCTCCACAAGATCTTGAACAGCGCAACTTAAAACCCCAATCTGCTTGGAAATATTTTCATGGGAATGACCTTAGTGATGCAGTATAACTGCCTTGTGTCTTGTTGCTGATTCTTGTGTATGCTCTGTGACGTGAAACTGTCTTCCACAGCCTCACCTTTGTAGCAGAGTTTGGGTGTTCCTTACCCAGTTTTAACCCTCCTACACAAATGTTTCCCTTTCAGTAAATGACTGTTTCCATCCTACTTATGTAACTGATGATCATTATCACCTATCTGGTATAATTGGTTACTAATACCCATGATTCAAATCTAGCAAATTCCCTGCCGTGTGCATGTGTACCTAGAAGAATTGATGCAGTTTGAAGACAAGCGGTGGTCACAACAAATATTGATGCAATTTAGATTTCCCTTTTGTTCAATCATTTTGCATTTTGTAAATTGATAAAAAAAAAAAAATTAACTATTAACACTTCTATTGTTAAAGCATTGTTATGACACATGCACATGTTCAGTATTTGGTCAGTATTTTACCTCAGTATGCGTAAGATAAATACAGAAGTGGTGACGGGTTTCTATTACACTTTTCCTTTGATCCACTCCTGGTTTTGGCTTGCACATGCTGACCAAATACTGAAGGTATGAACGTGGCCTGTGCCATGTTTTTTCCACACCTGGTACTCTTACCTCTATAACTACATGCATTCTTCTGAAAGGACTTTTCTCAAGATTTTGAAGTGTCTGTGGAAATGGCTATTCGGCCTAAAGAGCATTTGTGTAGTCACACTGATGATGAACGACAAGATCTGCTTCACAGTTCCCTTTTTAAATTGTTTTAAAGGGTTGTATTTGAGGTCAGGGCTTTGTGCGGACCGATGGCGTTCCTCAATCCACTTAGCCAACCATATCTATGTGGATCTCACATTGTGTACCAGGGCATAGTCACTTTGGCTCAGAATAGTGCCTTCCGAAAAAGTTGGAAACAGATTTTGCGTTATGTCTTTGGGGACAGCATATCGGAACAAGTGTTAAGACTACTGCAGCCTTTTTTTTTTTTTCTTCTCCAACCTTAAATACCACCAAATCTCATCTCCACATCAATATAGATGGTGGCCATGATGGTCACCATCTGACATTGGGAGTACTACACAGACTGACAGAACTGCTTTGAGATGTTAGTTGCTGCTAAGGTTTCTGAATGTATAACACTACTTTTTTTTTTTATTCCCCAGCTTGGATTGGCGGCTTTATAGCTGTCACTATTATTAGTGTGCTGTCTTTACTGGGAATCATCTTGGTTCCTCTTATGAACAAGGTTTTCTTCAAGTTTCTGTTAAGTTTCCTGGTGGCACTGGCAGTTGGCACACTGAGCGGAGACGCTTTCTTACACCTCCTTCCACATGTAAGTGATTCTTTAAGCCTCTGATTTTACATAGCTGCCCAGGGGTTTTTTCCCTTCTATTTTTCCTCCCCTTACATGGATTTTCCGTTTCATATGATTATCCTCTGTGTCAAATTCAATTTGTGGTCAAAATCAGGATTATTTCCACTGACTAGTTACGCTACGTAGCACTTCCATTTCTACTCTAAAATGACGTTAAAAATCTAATAATTATGGCATTAAATAATCCGTTGTTACTGGAAAACTTGAGCTATGTTCATACTCGGTGTTTATGCAGCAGTTTTGCTGCGTTTTACAGTACCAGCAACAGCTGAGATTTCAGAAATCTCATGCATACTATTTTGATTTCTGACTGAATTTGAGAACTGTATTGTTCTTTAAAAAAAAATTGACATCCTGCAGATTAAGGCTGTGTGCCCACGTTGCGTTTTCTAAGCGTTTTTGCCGCTGCGGAAACGCTTAAAAAAAGCTAACAAAACGCATCACATTGATTTTCAATACAATCTGCAATTGCTGTGCCCATGCTGCGGATTTTTCCGCTGTGGAATCGCATAGCGGTAAAATCCGCAGCATGTCCATTAATTTTGCGGAATCGCGGCAATTCCGCCACCATTGGATAGCATTAAAATGCTCACTTTACGCATATGATTATGCCCACCATGCGTGAAGTAAGTGTTTCATGTGCGGATGGTACCCAGGGTCTGGTGTGACCAACCTTTCAATCACTTTTCCAAGTGATGCTTGGAAAAGCAGTAGCATTCTGCAAACTAAAAACGCTTGCAAACTGCTTGTGTTTTGCGAAAAAACGCATGCGAATTCCGCATGCGTTTTACTCATGGCGAGGAGTTGCGGAAATGCTGCGGACAATTCTGCAGCATTTCTGCAACGTGGGCACTTAACCTTAAAGTACTTTTGCAATTTTTTTTACCTGTTAAAAAGCATTGAGCATGCAAAAAACCCACAGTAACATGTATTTATTGCGTTTTTTTTTTTTTCTTAAATCTAACTATAATAAACATGTACTATAGAAAAATTGCATGTAATCCACACTCAAAATAATAAAAACCACACAATCTGTGTTTTTGAACCCAGCATTTTTACTGCCAAAAGAGCAGGTTTTTGCTGCGAAAAGAAAACCCTGTGTGTGAACATAGCCGTAGTGTTGCTATACATGCATTATACCAGAGAAGTAAAGGGCTGTCCACACGTCATCTGCAGTGTTCGTCCAGAGGATTTCCTGATTTAGAGTCACTTTATAGCCACACTGTCAGGATCCTGTCAGCGCCGGCATGCAGCCTCCGCTGAGCAAGGACTCACCCGCACTGTAGGGGGGCCCGGTGTCAGGTACAGCCGGAAAGTACAGATACACAGGACCTGTGGACGCTGAAGTTTTTAGCAAGCAGTCACAGGACCTACGGTCATGTGACTGCAAGGGGGTGGGGCTTAGCATCCTGCTTTCAGAGATGGCAGGACACTATACATAAATACTCAGTCAGGCAAAACGGAGGTCATACACAGAGATATCAGTAAAGTACCAGGGATGAGACAGAACGGATAGTCAGGGCCAAGCAGAAGTCAAAACCAAACAGACATATAAGGTACCAGGCAGAATCCAAAGCAATATCCAGAGAACAGACCGAGTCATACACAGAGAATCAAGTAACCAGAACACAGCACAAACACACTCAGGGGTCACCACACAATGCCAAGGGCGAAAGTATAACTGACGGGGATGGGAGCGTCCTGAGGCTATAAGAAGCTTCCCCCAGAACCAGGGAGAGGCCACAATCATAGCCCCAGGTGTGCAGGTAAGCCTGCATCAGGATCACAACCTTTAACCCCAGAAATGCCAGTCATCAGCACTGGTTCCAGACATTAACCCCACGTGTGCGAGTCAAACCCGCATCATGACACACACAGCATCTGTTGCCCAAGGTTTCTATAGGAGGGGAAAAAATCATCATCAGTCTAAATTGAAATTATTTTAGCTGGGGTCTTCAGAGAACCAGCGCACTGCCAGGAGTAATGAAGGTCCACACTGGTTGGGCTAGCATCAATACCTCTTCAGTTCAGGGATTACGGTCATATTTATGACATATTGAAATCAATGGCATCATTTAAAAAGAAAGTCCCTATTGGCGATACGTATGGTCTTTGGTGAGAACAGGACGAACAGTGCTGGAATAAGTCCCCATCAGTCGTGCTCTCTAGCATAGGAATCTGCCGCTGCATGGGAGCCTCAGATATCTGAAAGCAGTAGGATCGGCTGACGTGAGGCTTTGGCCGGGTTTCCATGGTCAGACAATGCCTAGAATAGTATTGAGTATAAGAATTGCATGGTATCGCCATATGCAATTTGCATATTTTCTTATAGTAAACTTCAAAGTTTATACAAAAATAGAACCTACTCATTAGAACCCCTGCCAAATATTCAACAGACTATACCCCAGTTTATCAGTGTTTACTCCAGAAAACCAGAGTAAAACGCACTTAAAACTCACAACATTTGGCGCCGAGGTATAAGCAATGCTGTAAAGCTATGATGGTCAAAGAAAGCTACTAGAACAGATGTTATATGTGGGATATTAACTTTTCTTCTTTTATTTTATTCTTTCCTCCA
This sequence comes from Dendrobates tinctorius, assembly GCF_039654945.1. Taxonomy (NCBI): domain Eukaryota; kingdom Metazoa; phylum Chordata; class Amphibia; order Anura; family Dendrobatidae; genus Dendrobates; species Dendrobates tinctorius. Next base: position 39,759,778 of record NW_027361770.1, on the reverse strand, counting down.
GTCTCAGTCAGGACATTACCACAGTCATGGTGGATTGGTGAATAAGACTCATGAAGATGAAACCCAAGCCAATTCTCACTTGGATGCAACGCTGAAGGGTCTGACTGCCCTGGGAGGTCTCTATTTTATGTTCCTTGTGGAGCATCTGATCACATTGATCAAACAATATAAAGACAAGAAACAGAAGGTACAAATGTCTGCCGGCGCTATCGTCGCGGGAATTTATACATACAGTTGAGTCGGTGTGACTTCACACAAAACTATTTTATTTTTCTGATTTGAAGACACTTTTATGCCAGAAAACAGAGGCTAACATGCTAGTTCCCTTTATAGTCTAAAGTTATCTATCTTTTTTTTTTTTTTTTAAAAAGTGCTGTGCACTGGTTGATATCCTCTTCTGAAAGTGTTTGCTGGGGTCAGCTGCCAAGCTTCTGCATTTCCCCAGTGTGCGGTGACTGGGGGAGGGGAACTAGCAAGGATGGCTCCCTGATCTTCAGTGATTATGAGGTATCTGGGACTGTTCTGCTCTCCATTGCTACAAGCGGTGTGATTGCTGGGGGAGGAATATGGATGAGGGTCTCCTTGCAGGGGCTGAGAAGGTCTCTTCTCTCCTCTTCAGAATCTGGGGTGGGCAGGTCCAATCTTTCCCCTATCTGCTCCAGGACAGTGATTTTTCAGGGCAGGGATGTCAAACTTATAGAGGGTCAAAATTAAAAGCTTGGACAAAGTCGTGGGCCAACTTGATATTTATTTAAAAGAAAAAAAAAAGTCTACAATTGAGGAAGCTTTTTCTTATCAAATATAACAAACTTTTTCATATGGAAACAAACTTATAGGGGTTGTCCCACGAACAAAGTTCTTTTCAATTAATAGGTCTTAACATATTAGGCTAGTATCACATTTGCGCTTTTGAGCGCAGCGACGGCCTGCGCACGGCCACCGCTAAGCCCTGCCCCCTGCCACGCCTCCGCCGGTAGCTCCGCCTACCGGCACATGACGCTGCATGCGTCCTGCGTCCCCTATCTTTATCACTGGGGGCGCAGGCCGTGCGCAGTATGCGTTTGGCGGCACATACGTCCTTTTCACGGTGCGCTGACCAGCGCCAAACGCAACCTGCTGCAGTTTGGTTGCGCTCAGCGCACCGTGAAAAGGACGCATGCGCCGCCAAACGCATAATGCGCACGGCCTGCGCCCCAGTGATAAAGATGGGGGATGCTGGACACATGCAGCGTCATGCGCCGGTAGGCGGAGCTACCGGCGGAGGCGCGGCAGGGGGCGGGGCTTAGTGGCTGCCGTGCGCAGGCCGTCGCTGCGCTCAAAAGCGCAAATGTGAAACTAGCCTTATTCCAATATTTTATTCTATGTATGAGTAGTAAGAAGCATATGGTCCACTGGCTTAGTTTATATATGTAATAATAAAGGATGAAAAACCTTGAATGATGCAGATAAAGTATGATGCAAACAAGTCAGATATTTGGTCTTGTGCCTATTGAAAATTTAAGATTTTTAGAGCTGGTCATAAGTGAAGGGTTGGAGTATGGAGCCTAGAGGTGCCCCTAAACAAAAAGGGCATAGAGAAAGTGGTAATTTGGGAATCGAAGACACTATTGGAAATCAGAGTGGCAGAATCTTGTAGGAGTAAAGATGAATTCTGTGTTAAGCCTACAGGTAATACAGTTGTGTGAAGAAGTGTTTGCCCCCTTCCCGAGTTCCTATTCTGTTGCATGTCTGCAAACGCTTGATTACAGTTGCTGCTGGTAAGGGTGGCCCATCAGTTATTAGGTTTAGGGGGCAATCACTTTTTCACACAGGGCACTGTAGGTTTGGATTTCTTTTTCCCTTAATAATAAAGACCTTTATTTAAAAACTGCATTTTGTGTTTACTTGTGTTATCTTTACTTTGTTTGTCACACTGAAATGTTTCAGATCACCAAACATCAAAAAGAATAGGAAATCAGGAAGGGGGCAAACACTTTTTCACACAACTGTATATAGATTAAGATGAGACTTAAGGCCCCGTCACACTAAGCGACTTACCAGCGATCCCGACAACGATATCAACGTGTCAGGATCGCTGGTAAGTCGCTATGTGATCGCTGGTGAGCTGTCAAACAGACAGCTTCACCAGCGATTAGCACAGCGACGCCGCGCGTGCGGCATCGCTGTGTTCAGCGCTGATTCATGTCAAAAATAGAATTAAAATAAAAAATATTGTTATTCTCACCTTCCGACGTCCCGTGCAGCATTCCCGCCTCTCTCCACGCTCCGGTCCCAGTAATCCTTTGCGAGAATTACCGCGATGACGTCTGTTCTCACGGGATCGCGAAGTCTCGCGGTCATTCTTGCAAAGGATTACTGGGACCGGAGCGTGGAGAGAGGCGGGAATGCTGCGCAGGACGTCGGAAGGTGAGAATAGTTATATATATATTTTTTTATTATTTGATCGCTGGTCTCCTGCCTGTCACACACAGCGATGCGTGCTGGCCAGCGGGAGATCAGTGACGAAAGAGATGTCCAGAGATTTCCCAGAGCGATCAGCGATACCGGTAGGGGGGCTGGGCTGATCGCTGTCACACACAGCGATCTCGCTGGTGAGATCGCTGTTGTCACAAAACTTGTGCCTTTAATCCAAGGAGCCAGTATCAATAATGTGTTCCTTTATATGGATCCACACTGAAGAAGGCTGATCATTGAAGGTTATCTAGTTGTCTCTGAATTCTGTGCTGCTAGTATAATTCATGGAGGCCAGTGACGGGGAGACAGAGAAATCAGTAATCTATCTTTCTCTTGTGTAATGTACCTTAAATTTACTTCTTGTCCTTCAAGAATCAGAAAAAAAATGAACCGGAGGAGGAAGTAGAAATTAAGAAGCAGCTGTCGAACCATTCACATATCGAGGAAAAAGAGGCATCTGAAGCTGGTTCCCGTAAGTGTCGCTTGTCTTAGTTACTGTACGTGTAACCTGCACATGAGCTACAATGGAGTAACTGCAAACGCAAATAATTTCAAAGGGGTTCTGCTTTAATAAGCTTGCAGCAAATAAATGTAGAAAATGAGGATTGGTATACAGGACCTTTAAAACTAAAATTTTTAATTTTGCTTTATGGAAAGAGAAACTGCCCCGGAGAAAAATCAGTAAAACTTCATGGCTGATGATCATGTGATTTAGGTGTTTTCTATTGACATTATTGGAAAGCTGAACCTTAGGATGAGTGTCCTGAATTGACCATGATCTGTATCAGCATGTCCACAGTACTGTACGTTTGCGTTGTTTTTGTTATTGAAATTCCTGGAATAAGTAGTTTTCTAGTTTCCATTGAATGGATTTTCTCCCAAAACACCTACTCTGTTTAACATACTCTAAGCAACATTGAAATTGCAACACCAAGAAAGAAAAGTCATGGAGTTATGAAAATGACAGGATCGAGAGATATGTAAGTGATATGCTGTTCACATTATTCAGTATAAAGTATGAGTACCACGTGCAGAAATTCATGCACGCTGATCGCATTTCATAAAAATACTCTTCTGGCAGCTTCCTTTGCAATTGCCAACCAACGATGTCCCATATGTGCTCAATGGAAGTGTAGTCCAGTCATGGTAGCACATTTTAGACCACACAGACTCCTCACAGTAGTACAAGCAACATGTGGCCTTGAGTTGTGTTGAATAACTCCTTGGATACTTTCACGTTCCCTTGTGAAGTCCTCTCTAATGGTGTTCCCGCATAGTTTCCAGACCAATCTGAGTCCCAGACAAAAGCGGGACTCGTTGCTGAAGATGGTAGACCTTCATTCCAGTCTTTGTTGTCCTTTTTGTCTTGTTTTCCATCAAGCAGATATGTGGCATCATTGGTCAACAATTGCAAACAGCTGCCAGGAGTGGATTTTGCTGATTTTTGTCTGGCCAAGTGCATTAACCCATTTCCGACATTGGGCGTAATAGTTCACTGATGTCGGACTCCTTCTTTTTGATGTGGGCTCTGTCGCTGAGCCCACATCTTTTCCAGCACATGTCAGCTGTTTTGAACAGCTGACATGTCTCTAACAGCTGTTGGGTGGAATCGTGATCCACCTGCGGCTGTTTACTAGTTAAATGCCGCTGTCAATCTCTGACAGCGGCATTTAACACGCGCTTCCGGCAAGCGCGCTGAAAATCCCGCCCATTGGTGGCCTCATCATGTGATCGCGGGTCACTGATGGTTGGCATGACAAGCAGAGGTCTCCAGCAGACACCTCTATGGTTGTCACTGCCGGATTGCTATGAGTGCCGCCCGGTGGTTGGTGCTCATAGCAAGTGAGCAATTGTGCTACTTGCTGATCATCGCCTGTATGAGACTATTGAAGAATGCCAAAAGTAAAAAAAAAAAAAAAAAAATTATAAAAGTTCAAATTGCCCCATTCAAAATAAAACAATAAATAAAATCAAACATACACATATTTGGTATCACTGCGTTCAGGATGGCTCGATCTATCAATCAGCCGCAACATTGCATTAAAATGCAATAACAAGCGATCAAAAGACCGTATCTTTACCAAAATGGTATCATTAAAACCTCAGCTCAGCGTGCCAAAAACAAGCCCTCACCCAACCCGAGATCACGAAAAATGGAGACTCTATGGGTACCAGAAAATGGCACAATTTTTTTTTTTTTTTTTTTTTTTTAATAAACTTTGGAATTGTTTTCACCACTTAAAAAAGAAACTAGACATGTTTGGTGTCTATGAACTCGCAATGACCTGGAGAATCATAATGGCAAGTCAGTTTTAGCATTTGGTGAACATGGTATAAAAAACAAAACAACAAAAAACAACTGTGGGACTGCACTTTTTTTGCAATTTCACCGCACTTGGAATTTTTTCCCCGTTTTCCAGTACCAATGGTGGTGTTTAAAAGTACAACTCGTCTTGCAAAAATCAAACCCTCACATGGCCATTTTGACCAAAAAATAAAACAGTGATGGCTCTGGGAAGAAGGGGAGGGGAAAAAAAGAAAATGCAAAACCAAAAATACCTCTGGTCGTTAAGGGGTTAAAGTTTAGGATCTTTCTTCAGACAACCACAAGTAACCTCATTGATGGCATGCCAAGGCATATGTAAGTGTGCGTATTTGTGTGTGTGGATCTTTTTCTACTCTGAATACACTGCTTTGAAAACTACATTTCCGTTTTTTAAAATAATTTGCATATCATTAATATGTCAGTCCTGTGATTTCCATAATTTTTCAACTTCCTTCTTGGTGTTGAAATTTGTGTTTCATGTATATAAAAGGGTGTTGACTCAAAAGTATTAGTTCACGAACATATACCTGTATATATATTTGTGTAGCTCTGCATACATGATGCATTTTCTTAGTGTTCATGTTACATTGTGAAAGATAACTAGGTACCGTATATACTCGCGTATAAGCTGAGATTTTCAGCCTATTTTTTGGGGCTGAAAGTCTTCCTCTTGGCTTATACACGAGTCATATACGCCAGGGGGTCGGCAGGGGTATCAGATCATACTTACCCCCTGGCACGTCTCTGCAGCCCCCCCGCTTCTCCCGGTCTCAGGCTCCTTCCTTCAGCGGTCACGTGGTACCGCTCATTAAAGTCATGAATATGCACATGTTCATGACTTTAGTGACCGGTACCACATGACCCCTGAAGGAAGGAGCCTGAGACCAGGAGAAGCGGGGCTGCAGAGACCGCGCCAGGGCGGGGTAAGTATATGAAATATTCACCTGTCCCCGGTACATTGCTGCACGCTGCTCTGTCCTTCGCATCCTCTGGCTGTGATGTTCAGGTCAGAAGGTGCGGTGACGCAGTTAGGCTGGTTTCACATTTGCGTTTGGAGGCGGGCGGATGCTCGCCGTGAAGCTCCGCCTCCTCCGGTCAGCTCCGCTTATGGGCGCATGCCGCTGCATGCGGCCTGCGTACCCTATCTTTAGCATTGGGTACGCAGGCCGTGTGCAGGTATGCTTTTGCCACCGCATGCGTCGTTTTGACGGTGCGGCGACCTGCGCTAAACGCAACTTGTTGCATTTTGGTGCGCACGGCGCACCGTCAAAAGGACGCATGTGGCGGCAAAAGCATACCTGCACACGGCCTGCGTACCCAATGCTAAAAATAGGGTACGCAGGCCGCATGCAGCGGCATGCGCCCATAGGCGGAGCTCACCGGAGGAGGTGCGGCAGGGGGCAGAGCTTCACGGCGAGCATCCGCTGCACCTCCAAACGCCAATGTGAAACCAGCCTTAGTGCGTGCTGCACCCTCTGCCTGAACAGTCTCTGACAGAAGACTTGGAAGAGCCAGAGCGGGCGCAGCGATGGAGCGGGGACAGGTGAATATCACAGGTGCCGGGGGCCTGAGCCAGTGGCGACACCGGCACCTGTCCCCGCCTACTCAGGACACGAGCTCCGGGCCCCCCAGCGATGGAGAGGTGATTATGTCTTATTTTTTTTTTTATTTTTTTTTTAAATTTTCAGGGGCATCTTATGGGGGCATGATCTATGGAGAATTTTATGGGGGCATAATCTATGGAGCATCTTATGGGGGCAGCATATGGGGGGCATAATCTGTGGAGCATTTTATGGTGCAGCAAGTGGGGGCATAATCTATGGAGCAGCATATGGGGCATAATCTATGGAGCATCAAATATACACGAGCCAATAAGTTTACCCAGTCTTTTGTGGCAAAATTAGGGGGGTCGGCTTATAAACGAGTATATATGTGTGTGTGTGTGTGTTTGTGTGTGTGTGTGTGTGTGTATGTGTGTGTGTATATATATATATATATATATATATATATATATATATATATATATATATATATATATATATATAATTTCTTTTGAAATATTTTTTGCATTTTTTTTCTTTGTATTATTCCACAGGGTGATGAATGCCTAATGACTGCAGCCCTAGAACTTTACCAGTCACAAGAATGGGGGTCCGATCCCCTGTGTCACCTCACTGTGGTCTGTATTGAATGCACATTACCACTGCTGCTCGCTTTCATCTAGTGTCCATGGGACTGCCTGTGATGCCTGAGCTTTGTGCAGCGATCTGTCCTATACACTTGAGAAGAGTGGTAGAGCGGATGTGTGATCATTCTGACTGCAGTAAGGAGGAACAAGGGGTAGTGGCCCCTACTCTCAGGATTGTGGAGGCCAGCAATAATCAGACGTGCATCACTTGTCCTGTAATATATTCTTCATGGGAGAACCTTTTAAAGAAACTGTTCATACTACATGGTATTCTGGTTTGATTAAAAAAGGTGTTGGTTGATGAGCCTACATTTTAAATATGTATCTAGGTTTCATGTCACTATGAAAACAAAATAGGTTTTGGTCTAGGACAAGTGTATCCTGGCTTTAAAGAGGTATTTCCTTGTCAGTAAGTGATGGCATATGGCTACGATATGTATATGCTATCATGTTATGTTCGGGTGGATTTCAAGCTATGAGACCCCTAACAAATTCTGATGAAGAGGCTGCTGCGCTGGCTCGGAGTTGTATCCTCATCACTGTTTATACCAGTTGGGTAGCAACATTTGCTTGTCCTATGCTTTCCTATCGAGCCACGCTGACATTGGTAGCCGGGAAAACTTGGAGGGAATAATCAGCCGCCTTTTCATACTCTGGATCGATGGAGGTTCTAGCGTTCGGACCCTATCTTTATTATATGGGGATATTACTTACTGATGCAGGAAGGCTGATTTAATTTAAAATGGAAATACTTTTTTAATATATCTAAAGTTTTTTTTTTTTCCTTTCATCCATAAACCTAGATCATGAAACCTATGCAGAGGCTGAAGCACAAGATGGGAATCCCTTCCAGTCTGGACACCCTGATGCACATGAAGAGGAGGAAGAAGTAATGATTGCTCATTCCCATGATGAAACTAGTTATCAAGAATATGTGTCCAGAGGATGTGAAAACAAATGTCATTCCCACTTTCATGACACGCTAGGCCAGTCTGACGACCTGATTCATCACCACCATGACTACCACCATATCTTACATCACCACCACCATCAAAACCACCACCCACACAGTCATTCACAGCGGTACTCTCGGGAGGAGCTGAAGGATGCTGGAATTGCCACTTTGGCTTGGATGGTGATCATGGGTGATGGACTGCACAACTTCAGTCATGGCGTAGCAATTGGTAAGTTCAGCAGAAAATCTTTAGCACTTTTTTTTTCTTTTTCTGGTTATTTTGGGGATAAGATGCCTTACTTTGAAAAACTGCATAATTTTCCTCTATACATTGCACAAAAAAATAAAGGGAACACTTAAAAATCACATTGTAACTGCATTTCAGTCAAACTTCTGTGAAATCAACCTGTCCAGTTATGAAGCAAGACCGATTGGGAATCAATTTCTCCTGCTGTTATACAAAGGAAACAGACAACAGGTAGAAATGATGGGCAATAAGCAAGACAACCCCTGTAAAAGGAATGGTTCTACAGGTGGTGACCACAGACCATTTGTTTGTTCTCTGCCTTTTTGGCTGTTGTTTTGGTCACGTTTGCATTTTGTCATTCTTACCCCTAGAGGTACTGTACAGTAGCATGAGGTGATGTCTACAACCCACCAAAGTTGCTCAGGTAGTGCAGCTCATCCAGGATCGCACATCAATGCGAGCTGTGGCAAGAAGGGTAGCTGTGTCTGTCATCAGTGTCCAGAGCATGGAGCAGATACCAAGAGACATGGAGAAGGCTGTACGAGGGCAACAACCCAGCAGCAGGACCCGCTACCTCCTCTGTGCAAGGAGGAGCAGTGCCAGAGCCTTGCAAAATGACCTCCAACAGGCCACTAACATCCATGTCTCTCCTCAAACTATCTGAAATGGACTCCATGAAGGTGATATAAGGGCCCGACGTCCACAAGTGGGTGTTGCAGGGCGACTTGCATTTGCCAGAGAACGCCAAGATTAGCAGATTCTACACTGGCACCCTGTGCCCTTCACCCATGAAAGTAGGTTCACACTGAGAAAGAACATGTGACAGACGTGATAACTGGCAAGTTCAATATTTTTAATTATCCTAATCCTTGGTTACGATAAAGCTGAGATTAACTGAATAGTTCAATTTCTTCAGCAACTAAGCTTTGAAAATACGCCTTTTTGGAGGTAAAAGGGGTTTAAATTTTTTTTGCTTCTGACCAATATTAGTGGTGTTTAATATTTCCGTGTTATGACTTAGAAAATGCACTTTATAACCTAACGTCGTACGTGGATATGATGGTTTGCTTTTTATTTTCCATTACTACACAATTGTAACAAGTGTCTTCATCCCACAGGTGCAGCGTTCACTGAAGGGTTGTCCAGTGGATTGAGCACGTCTGTTGCAGTTTTTTGCCATGAATTACCTCATGAGTTAGGTAAAACTAAAATAAAACTTCTATATAATTTACATTTTCAAGCAGGGCTGTGGAGTCAGTAAGCCAAAGCTCCAACTCTGACTCCTCAATTTCCCTGACTCAGACTCCCGACTCACTCCCTAATACATGGCTCATGTTTAAGTGGTAAATTTACTGTAGTAAAAACGGAACATCAGGCTTTTAGTCACCATTGTGATACAATAATCAAGCTATTTAAATAGAACATAAAATATATTTATTGGAACGCATCTTTAGAACACAAAAAAAGTATAAATAAAAAATATGCAATACACTATGCAGTAAGTGTGTGCGTGGGAGGGGGGCAGTTTTCACCAAAAATTCACTTTATAACATCCAGTACTTCATAGATTATCTCAAATGTGGTCTAATTATTTTAGGGCTAGAGAAGTACGGTATGTTCAAGTCGCTGCTTTTCGAAGGTCGGAACACTTGCAGGGATTCCCTGAGAAACCGGTAATCCCTGCATGTGTTGCAGCTAACAGCCACGAGACATGTAGCCACAGGTACTCGAACATATTATTCGGACATGCCAAGGACAGTCAGTTAGCGCCCTAGCATACCCGGGTAACACCTTATCTGAGAATGTTCGCTCATCACTAATCCTGACCTTTGCTGCAGCATCCTTCAGATCGTCTATCTATGGAAGGGGAAGTCCGGCTGTCCATGAAATCGAATGTTACCATGTTTACCTTTTTTATTGTTGTAGCGCTGTTTATTTAGTAATAGGAAGTGCTGACTGCTATTCCTCCACACGCAACGTCTTGTAATCACTGTGTATGGGGAGAGAGCAGGAGCTGCTGGGATACAGATGACCTAGGCATAAGGCTGCATTTCCTCTGTAACTGTGGCTAGTATACCAGCCCCAGTTACAAGGAAAATTAGATAAAAGTACATTAAATATTGAAATACCCCCTCCCTCTCTTCCCCAAATGTTCTTATGACCTCGATGTTGAAAATAAGTAGAAAACAAAAACTAGTACATAAAAATGGCACTGTCTATCCAAGTTGCGGTTACTAGCCCTTTGCTATTTAAAAAAAAAAAAATATATATTTATTATTACTGTTGTTGTTGGGTTGTTTTTTTTTTTTTTTTTTTTTTTTTTCTCCATCACATATGCCTGGTCAGCCACAGGGGGGCGGGGTTTAAGTGGCAGAGAGCAGCAGGAGGGGGAGCAGATGATTTTTGAGCAGTTATAAACATATACCCATATTTTATTTTACTTAAATCCTTGCACTGTCTGGGTTTAAGGATCCAGTAACCGATCGAGCTCCGTCATTGCTCATTATCTCTGTATGGGGGAGGGCAGTTAGTCACCGGCTGTCCTTCCTTCAGGACTTCTAAGCCCAAAACAAGCCATTGTTTCAAGTGCTGAAAATACAATGTCTCCTGAATCTTTTCCCACACCAGAATCTCTGATTAAGGCCAGAGTCACACATAACGTATAAAAATTCGGTCTGTTTTTCACGGACAAGAATTGCACAAATGTTTAATGAACATTGATCCGTATGTAATCCATGTGCAATGCGAGGATGCAATTTTTCTCGCATCTAAGCATCCGTGTGACATCCATATGGCATCCGTACGGTGAGATTTTTAGATACAGATATATATTTATATATATTTCATAGAGATATAGCAGAATAGGTTAATAATCAATTATCTGCATCTGTAAAATCATTGCAGAACCCGACAGGATATGAGACATGGTTTACATACAGTAAACCACTGCATATCTGTAATTTTTTTTTATATGTCCCTGACTAATAATGTTAGAGGTGTGTGTGTGTGTGTGTGTGTGTGTGTGTGTGTGTGTAAAATTTTGGAGCTGTAGGTGTTAAATTAAAGGATTAATTCACGGAAAAAACTGGCAGGGGCTCCCGCCCAATTTTCTCCGCCAGAGAGTGCAAGCCAGTGACTGAGGGCAGATACTAATATCCAAGAGAGGGAACATTGTTTTTGGCCCCACCCGGCTAAAAACATCTGCCTCCAGCCACCCCAGAAAAGGCACATCTGTAAGATGTCAAGGTTCTGCAATGATTTTACAGATGCCAGCAATTGAATTTTAACCTATTTTATTTTTTTTTTTAAATTCGTTTATTAACCCCTTCCTTACCTATGACTGATTAGTACGTCATCGGTAAGGGTCCCCTGCTTTGAGGTGGGCTCTGGCGGTGAGCCCACCTTAAAGCCTCGACATGTCAGCTGTTATGAACAGCTGACATGTGCTCGCAATAGGCGTGAGCAGAATCGCTGTCCGCCCGCACCTATTAACTAGTTAAATCCCGCTGTCAAATCAGACAGCGGGCATTTAAATAGCACTTCCAGCCGCAGGGCCGGAAGTGAGCTCATCGCCGACCCCCGTCACGTGATCAGGGGTCGGCGACGCGTTGCCTGGACAACCACAGGTCTCATAGAGACCTCTATGGTTGTTCCAGGCCGGCGCTCAAAGCACAGCAGTAAATCTGCTACATATGGGCGATCTGCTCATCGCCCATATGTTGCAGAGCCGATCAGGTTGTGCATGCTTCTAGCCTCTTATGGAAGCTATTGAAGCATGCCAAAAGTGTAAAAAAAAAAAAAAAAAAAAAAAATGTTTAAAAATAAAAAAAAAATGAGAAAAACCTAAATGTTCAAATCACCCCCGTTTCGCCCCAATCAAAATAAAACAATAAAAAAAATCCCACAAACACATATTAGGTATCACCGCATTCATAATCGCCCGATCTATCAATAAAAAAAAGCATTAACCTGATCGCTAAACGGCGTAGTGAGAAAAAAAATTCAAAAAGCCAGAATTACGTTTTTTTTGGTCGCCGCGACATTGCATTAAAATGCAATAACAGGCGATCAAAAGAACGTATTTGCACAAAAGTGGTATCATTAAAAACGTCAGCCCGGCACGCAAAAAATAAGCCCTTTCTCAACCCCAGGTCACGAGAAATGGAGACGCTACGGGTCTCGGAAAATTGTCAAATTTTTTTAAATTTTTTTTAATCAAACTTTGGAGGTCAGATTTAGCATCTAGTGAATCTAGCAAAAAAGCCAAGCAAAAAACAAGTGTGGGATTCCACTTTTTTTTTGCAATTTCACCGCACTTGGAATTTTTTTTCCCGTTTTCGAGTACACGACATGGTAAAACCAATGATGTTGTTCAAAAGTACAACTAGTCCCGCAAAAATTAAGCCCTCACATGGCCATATTGACAGAATAATAAAAAAGTTAAGGCTCTGGAAAGAAGGGGAGCGAAAAACGAAAAATCGAAAAAAGCTCCGGGAGTGAAGGGGTTAAACAAAAAGAAATAAAGGAGCACATATACGTTTTGCATATGGCCAAATCCGCATATACTCACTCATCATAATGGTTAATAGTTATGGAAAACAGTAAGTGTATACAGTACATCTAATGTACCTATCCTATTCTTAAAATGAAACACTAAAACAACCTTGCTGCCAAAAAAACAATTTCCATATATTTATGCTGCTGCGTATTGTGAGCCAATGTATACTTTACCACTATCTCTGTCATATTGGAGCTAGGTCATTAACTGCGTGATGATATAGTGAGGTGCCATGAGTTCCATATATCCCAAATTTTATTAAATTTCCCTAAGCAGCCTCTATTCTGGTATAATGTTCGCTCATAAGGTAACATAGTAACATAGTTATTAAGGTTGAAGGGAGACTTTAAGTCCATCTAGTTCAACCCATATCCTATCCTAACTTGCCCTAACATGTTGATCCAGAGGAAGGCAAAAAAATCCCATGTGGCAACAGTAAGCTTCACATTGGGGAAAAAAATTCCTTCCCAACTCCACATACGGCAATCAGACTAGCTCCCTGGATCAACGCAATATTAAGGAGACTAGTGTATATACCCTGTAATATTATACTTTTCAAGAAAGGCATCCAGTCCCTTCTTAAATTTTAGTAGTGAATCACTCATTACAACATCATATGGCAGAGAGTTCCATAGTCTCACTGCTCTTACAGTAAAGAATCTGCGTCTGTGAGTATGCTTAATCCTTCTTTCCTCCAGACGTAGAGGATGCCCCCTTGTCCCAGTCACAGGTCTAAGAGTAAAAAGATCATTAGAAAGGTCTTTGTATTGTCCCCACATATATTTATACATTGTAATAAGATCACCCCTAAGCCTTCGATTCTCCAAACTAAATAACCCCAAGTGTAATAACCTGTCTTGGTATTGCAGACCCCCTAGTTCCCTAATAACCTTGGTCGCTCTTCTCTGCACCCGCTCCAGTTCAGCTATGTCTTTCTTATACACCGGAGACCAGAACTGTACACAGTATTCTAAGTGTGGTCGCACTAGTGACTTATATAGAGGTAAAATTATGTTCTCCTCATGAGCATCTATGCCTCTTTTAATGCATCCCATTATTTTATTTGCCTTTGCAGCAGCTGCTTGACTCTGGCCACTAAATGTGAGTTTGTCGTCCACCCATACACCCAGGTCTTTTTCAGTGACTGTTTTGCCCAGTGTTTTACAATTAAGCACATAATTATACAACTTGTTCGTTCTACCCAAGTGCATGACCTTACATTTATCCCCATTAAAGCTCATTTGCCATTTATCAGCCCAAGCTTCTAGTTTACATAAATCCTCCTGTAATATAAAATTGTCCTCCTCTGTATTAATTACCCTGCAGAGTTTAGTGTCATCTGCAAATATTGAAATTCTACTCTCTATGCCCCCTACAAGGTCATTAATAAATATGTTAAAAAGAAGCGGGCCCAAAACTGACCCCTGTGGTACCCCACTGCTAACCGTGACCCTGTCCGAGTGTGCTCCATTAATAACCACCCTTTGTTTCCTATTCCTGAGCCAGCTCTTAACCCACCTACACATATTTTCCCCTATCCCCATTGTTCTCATTTTATGTATCAACCTTTTGTGTGGCACCTTATCAAAAGCTTTTGAAAAGTCCATGTACACCATGTCCACTGCATTCCCTTGGTCCAGTCCGGAACTTACCTCTTCATAAAAGCTTATCAGATTAGTCTGACAGGAACGGTCTCTTGTAAACCCATGTTGATATTGGGTCATAAGGTTATTCTTCTCCAGATACTCCAGTATAGTATCTCTTAGAAAACCCTCCAGGATTTTACCCACAGTTGAGGTTAAACTTACTGGCCTATAATTTCCAAGTTCAGTTTTTGTCCCCTTTTTGAATATTGGCACCACATTTGCTATACGCCAGTCCTGTGGTACAGACCCTGTTATTATGGAATCTTTAAAGATTAAAAATAGTGGTCTATCTATGACTGTGCTTAATTCCTGCAGTACTCGGGGGTGTATCCCATCCGGGCCCGGGGATTTGTCAATTTTAGTGATTTGTAGACGCCGCCGTACTTCCTGCTGGGTTAAGCAGGTGACATTTAATGGAGAATTTTTATCCCTGATCATGTTATCCGTCATGGGATTTTCTTGTGTAAATACTGTTGAAAAAAAGTTATTTAGCATATTGGCATTATATTATATAGGTATAATTGAGTTTACTAACTCAATCCAGGCCCTGAGAGATGGATGCGCATTACCCATCCAGCGTAAGGCTAATATTTTCCTCGCTAAGAAAAGTGTCTCTCTCAGAAAGATTTTAACATGGTGTCCCCACACCTCTTCCTCCAGCACACTAATGGATTCAAAGGGACGGGAGTATGTACAAGAGAGGTCAACAGCTAGGTTATCTCGTACCAAAAAGACAGAATAAGTGGACATTCCCATACCATATGTATAAAGTCTGCATCTACTGTATGACATCTTGGGCATTCTGAAGAGCGAGACCACCCCATTCTAAATAGCAATTTTAACCAATTCTGCTATCTGTATCTCTATGAAAAAAAAATATATATACAATTATTATTTTTATTATTATTATTATTATTATTATTATTATTCATACCTATACTATGTGTATACATGTATTCTATGTATTCTATTTTAACCTGTCAGTGTGATTTTACAGCATAGCTCACTGAATTGTCGGCTTTTCTATAGGACACCGGTGCCTAATTCTTGCATGTCACACGCATGGTCCGTGTGTAATCTGTTTTTTTCTCGCCCCCATAGACTTGCATTGGCGAGTCTCGGGCGTAATACAGTGCAAGCATGCTGCGATTTCTCTCGCACATATAATACGGGTGAGAAAAAATGGATGATGGGAGCTGCAACTTAGATTAACATTTGGTCCAAGTGCTATACGATTATTTTTTTTTTCTCGCTAGTGTGACTCCGGCCTAACCTGCAGCTCCTGCTCTACAGCATGTCTGCCTCTCCACATCGGCCTGCTTTTTCAGTGAGCGAGCTTCTCTTTTTAGGGGGCAGTGCATTGTCAGCTGAATTTCTTTCTTCTTACAATAGGGTTAGATAAAATTACTGTTACATGATCTCCAGCCTGGCTTATCTTCTATAGATTTACAGATCAGGAATACCAATGCAAACCTTCCCAGTAAAGGCCCTTTTACATTTAGCGATGCACCAGCGATCCAACCAGCGATCCGACCCGGTCAGGATCGCTGGTGCATCGCTAAATGATCGCTAGTGAGCTTTCATACAGAAAGATCTCACAGCGATGCAGCAGCGATGCAGCGCACGATACTCACCTTTCACACACAGCGATCCTGCGTCCTCCCGCCCGCCTCCACGCGTCGCTGGACGTCACTGCAGGAAGTCTCAGCAGGAAGCGCCCGACGAGAAATGGAGCTGGACGTTCTCGCGCGATCAGCGATGAGCAGCGGGGGAGCCGGTCGCTGGTAAGTATCACACATAGCGATATCGCTAGCAATATCGCTATAACGTCACAAAACCAGTGACGTTTTAGCGATATTGCTAGCGATATCGCTTAGTGTAAAACCCCCTTAAGACTCCTGCTTGTTCACCTCTGTAATGTATACGGTAATTATGTTTCAATTTCACAACATGTTTTTCTTGTGTTGGGAGAATGTTTGGAATTCAGATTTAAGATTATGTTATGAATTGACTTTTTGTTGGCTCAAATAGTTTTTTTTCTCCCTTCTCCTAGGTGATTTTGCAATCCTGTTGAATGCTGGTATGACTGTGAGGCAGGCAGTGATGTACAACGTGCTGTCTGCCATGATGGCGTACCTGGGCATGATCACTGGCATTCTTATATGCCACTATGCCGGAAATGTTTCAGTGTGGATCTTTGCTCTTACAGCGGGGTTATTCATGTATGTCGCTTTTGTTGACATGGTAAGTAGCAAGGAGAGTGAAATAAACACCGTATCTGTGTCTGCATTTATGCTGCATTCAGTGTCGGACTGGTTTGGCAAAAGCCCTCCAATAACATTGATTAACCTGAACCTAGTGTACAAATTAACTTTTGCTTCTATGTCATATTAATTTTAGCTAGCTTGTTTAATGAATGATTAAATGACACACTTGATTCACAATTTGCAGAAAAGGGTAATGCCATTACTCATTGGCACATTTCACTGCGGTCTACCAGAGGATTCTCCTGTTTCCCTGTGGCCAGTCCGAGCCTAGTGGCATCTGACAAGACCAAGCTTACCTGGACTCTAAATGAGAGAGCATTATTTTAAAAAATGAATGAATCCCGCCCCGGCATAAAATGTACTGAGTTTAGCAGTGACATCACTTGTGCGCTATGTACAGTTGTTTGTGACAAACAGGACCTGGCTGTGGTTTGTCCTGTCCGGCTTCTCTTAAAGGGAATCTGTCACCTCATTTTTGCCCTATGAGATGCGGCCACCTCCATCAGGGGCTTATCTGCAGCATTCTGTATTGCTGTAGATAAGCTCCTGATATAACCTGAAAGATGATAAAAACGAGTTAGATTATACTCACCGGGGTCCGGTCCGATGGGTGTCGCGGTCCGGTGCCTTCCATCTTCTAGCAATGACGTCCTCCTCCTGCCGCAGCTCCTGTGCAGGCGTACTTTGCCCTGTTGAGGGCAGAGTAAAGTACTGCAGTGCGCAGGTGCCGGACCGCTCTGACTTTCCCGACGTCTGTGCACTGCAGTACTCTGCTCTGCCCTCAACAGGGTAGATATAATACGCCTGCGCAGGAGCCGTGGCAGAAGTAAGGAGGAAGAAGTCATTGCTAGAAGATGGGAGGCGTCAGACTGGACCGCGACACCCATCGGACCGGACCCCTCCGGTGAGTATAATCGAACTCGTTTTTCTTATCTTTCAGGTTATATCGGGGGGCTTATCTACAGCATTACAGAATGCTGTAGATAAGCCCCTTATGGTGGCGGCCCCCCGTTATGGGGCAAAAATGGGGTGACAGATTCCCTTTAAGTCGCTTCTGCTGAGTAGTTAGGTGAAACTATTTTCACGTGACCTCAAGTCTACAAATCGCACATGATCACCCACCTACCTGCACAGAGGACACAGCTTTCCGCACAAACTGATCGTCTATTTTCCATTTTCTTTTTAGGTGCCAGAGATGTTGCACAATGATGCGAGTGATCACGGCTGCAGTCGCTGGGGCTATTTTCTGCTGCAGAATGCAGGAATTATGTTAGGATTTCTAATTCTGTTGGCTATTTCTTTGCTAGAACATAGGAATGCCTTCGCAGTGAACCTATAACATTAGGTTACCTAGGTCCTATTGTCCTCATGCTGTAGACTAACTTATGGATTTCAGTTTATTTAAGGTTACTTTATTTTTCTGCAGCCAGCGTGTATATTTTACACTAGTTGTACGAAACCAACAGCACTTAGTGATGTCAGCAGTGGTGCAGTGAGACTTTGAGCTGCCTTAAAACAAAGGACACTTGTGCCAAACTTTTTTTTTTTCCATATTTTAATGTATATTATTTCTCTGGTAGTTCTTATTTATAGATGTTAGTGTTCTTCCTGTGTTTCCTTTTCAAAAGGCAGATGCTGAAGCCAAATAACTTTTTTTTTTATTTTTTTAGATATGACAAGCCCCCCACAATTCTTGTCTCCATAATGTCCTGCATAGTGCACCCCTACAAATTTTGATATTTTCTTTTACACACTAGACTAAGCTTTCCGGCTACTCGAACACATCTATGCGGGTGGTTGGTATTAAAGAAAATGTCATTAGGCAGTAAAATCTTATCTAAGAGTAGCATTAGGTAGGGACAAAGACCCTTATTGTAAGGCCATATTCAAACACCTGTGTCGCTGTACCGCTATACCACAATTTACTGACTGGCCACAAGCCTTCCGACCCAAACTTGGCAGCCACTTATATGCCTATGAGGCTGTTGTGATTGGGTCGGTACATTCTGAGCCAGTCCCTGAATCATAGACCGTGACACAGATTTCTGAATGCTGTGTAACACTGAGCTGCTTGCTATAATTTTAATAAAACAGGGTTTATCGGCTGCATCCTTGCTAGTCCTTTCAATGATGAACCTGCGCTATGTAGTCTTTGAAAATCATGTTCTCTGGCTAGCATCGCATCCCACTGTGACTATTTTCTGCCTACATTGTGCATAGGCAGAAAACTGCCAATCACTGTTGTGGGTATGGTTAGATATCATCACTGCGAGTACTAGCAGAGCTGAAGCGGATTAAAAGTGATTCTATTATGACACCGCAAGAAGCCCTGTAGGTGACACACTGCTGGAACTGGGGTCTCTGCCCCTCATTCTATGCTGCCCTCAGACTGGGAAGCATAAACCTGGTGACATATTCCCATTAAAATCTTTGCAGGACACATGTGGTAAATTTGAGGTGTTGCTTGTGTTAATGCAGTGTGGCGCTGTTACATTGTGGGGTGTTATTTTTTTTTTTTTTTCCTCTTCTCCCCAGCGCTGGAGTGGTGCTTCTAATTGAAGGTCCCTGACCCCAGTGTTGGGGATTGTTCACCCTGGAGTATAATACGGTGGTGTGCAATTCGAGAAAATGTGACCAATATTATTGAATGAGGCAGAGCAGATCTGCAAATTTTTTTCTCATACCTATTCGATATGAGTAAAACACAGCATGCAGCGATTGGCAGCGTATCTCACATGGCATGCACACATTCCAGTCAATGGGTGCTTGCAAAACATCGGACTGCACTCAGAGGATCGGTTCACAGTAAATGACACTAGGATCTCGCTCACAGCAGAGTTTGAGCCAAGTGTCATTAGCATATCGCATTGGATTCTATCTTGTGTGACCCCGGCCTTATATTTATCAGCCTCAATCAGAGAAAGCTTGTGACCCCCATCTTCTAACTGGCTGAAGTCAGAAGTAACGTCACAAGCTCTCATTGCAAGTCAAGGAGAGCGAGAATGAGGTGCTCATAGACTTGCATTGAAGACTGACCTCCGACTCACCCAGCAAACACTGGAGCAATCCGGCAGGTCATAAACTGCTTGGAGACCGGTGGGAGCGGTGCCGATGGAAGGTAAAGACTGTGGCGGGGTTAAGTGCAAGGCTAGGATGATGGACCTTAGATTAGAAGCACCATTCCAGCGTTGCAGTAGAAAGGGAAAAAAACAAAACAAATCTGGAGTGGTGCTTTAACCACATATGCCAGATAAACATTTCATGTGCCGTTGTGAATTTTCATTTATGCAAACCAAAGGAATGAAGTACATACGAGGTCAGCAGTAGAGAACTAAAAGTAATCTAAAGTGACTGTCCGCCTATCAAGGGCCATTTTTGTGTGCAGTTTGCCTTATTTGCGTCTCTGTTGCACTGCTACAGAATGGCTTAACTGAGATTCAGTCAGTGAGCTGATGGGGAGTCTGTACTTTGTCTTCGTACTTACCTTGGCTGATTTATGACCATATGTGCTGGGGAAAAAAGCCTGGAAAAGCCAAATCGTGCTAATGTGTGTTGTTTTTTTTTTTGGGGTGGGGGGGGTTTATTCCCAGTTGCAAAAAATTATTTTTAGCCCAAAATACTCATTTAAGTAAAAATAAGGTGGACAACCTTTAAAGCACTTATCCATCTAAAACCATGCAGTTGTCAAATATCTGTTGGATTAGCATAGATGCTGCCATCATGGGAACCTTATCAAAAAAGGGAAGGATGGCGGTTATGCTGTATCATCAGTGCGTCATGGTCAGCGCACCGAGATGTATTTGATGCATATTTGTTTTTTTTCTTGGTGTGGTATGGAATTCCCCAATCTTTCTTGGTATGTAGTCCACCAGTTGCCTTAAAGGGGTTGTCCACTTTCAGAAAAGATGGACCCCACACGCTGTAAACCACAACACATACTTGCCCTTCCTAGGTTCAGCGCCAACTTTCCACCGCTGCAACCAAGATAGAGACCGAAGCCATGGTAGAGAGTGGGCGCTGACCTTGCGTTGGTAGCTCACACCACCTCTGCGGCGGTGTCGCGATAGATGGTGGGCTCAGTGATTGGTTACACAGCTTGGATGTGTACAGTTGATGGGACGTGACCGGAGGAGGTGGCGGATTGCTGTTACTGGCCCCCGGAGGGGAGTACCTGTTTTTAGGTATTTTACAGCTTTTGGGGTCCACTCTCCAGACTGTAGACCACTCCTTTAATTATTTGGTTATCTATCTGCTACTGTACAGTTCTGATTCTCCAGAACATTCCATGTGGTCTACGTGTTTAGAAGTGAGATTCTCCATCGTATAAAGTGTAGGACTGATGGACCAACAAGACAAAAACTATGCAGTGTTAGGAAGAAAAATATTCCAACCATCACCATGAGTGACCGGCATACCGCGGCGCCCATCTTTTTCCTGGGCCTTCAAGGAGTATCAAAGGGAAGAAGGGGCGAAAGTTACTGAGGGCAAATTTTGATTTTCCATTAATACCAGATATCGCTTAATATTGATGCTGTTAACCATTTGCATTCTAGACCAGGCAATGAACATGCCAATTTTACCAAACTTTCATGTTTTATAATTTATAAATGTGGATGCTATTGTTCCTCTGTTACACGTGAGTATGCATTGTCAATATCTTTTGTAGTTCTGTGAAATAATTTTCTCTTACGAGCCTAAAGAGATGTGTAGAATTCACTTCTGGTGTAAACATTCCTGAATATTCCATTATATGTTCCAAATATTTCCAGACACTGCACCTCTCATGGGTCGCTACTGGTTTTAAAGTTCCGTTTTATTCACCTGAATAGGATTGAGCTTTAAACGGAATCTGTGATCAGGTTTTTGGCAATTAATCTGAGAGAAGCATAATGTAGGGGAAGAGATTTGATTCCAGCAATGTGTCACTCACTGGGCTGCTTGCTTTAGTTTTGATAATTTCATGCTGAAAAAAAGTGATTCTTTTTATTTCTCCCCCCACTGGTGTACTAGTAAACTTACAGCAATGTAGTACTTCATATTCATGAACTCTGTATAACACTGTCTGCACCACTGATTAGCAGCTTTCTGCCTATGCACAGTGTACACAGAGAGCTGGCAATCAGTGGTGTGTGAGGTTATACAGAGCTCTGTATTCAGAGAACTGCTAGATCTGCAGTAGATACAACAGGGATTACCAATAAGCAGACCAGTAAGTAATATATTGTTTGGATCAGGGTCTCTGTCCCTACATCATGCAGCGCTCAGATGGGTTAGCAAAAATCTAGTGACAGATTCCCTTTAACATCAGTGTGATTGTAATGTTTGACTGTAAAGTTTGCAAGCTTTCCTCCCTTCATTGCTTCTATGTATTGATGTATTGTAGTCCATGTTCCGAAGGTGTAGTACAGCATGGTTCCAGTGTATCATCAGCAGAATTTCTGGAAGAAAAAGCAAAATTCCCTCTTCCGCCCTCATTTTCCCTCCGAGGTATATTGCAAAACAAGCTTCTATACCTTCACCGGATACATTTTCACCTATACCGCTGGACAAATGTTACCCATAGACAAGTGAAGAAAGCTATGAAACCATTTAGAAGCTGGAAGGACACTTTTTTTGCTCTTGGGTGACTAGGAGCCTTTGGATCTTTCAGCACACACAGCGAACCGAAGACTATAGTGTGAATTCAGCCTAATTTCGACAAAAAGGACATCTGTGAACGCCACCAACGTATTGTAAAAGCCTTTTATTGTCTGTCGTTGGCTTGTTTTGCTGCGCTTAACAGTTGAGGATTTGTCATCACTTAACCAAGTTTTGATTGTTTACATTAGCTGCCGCTCATTAGTGTACGAGGTCACGTATGTAATGTATGCATGCATGTTTTATGTGTAACATGCAGTTTTTTTCTATTTTATTTTTCATACAAAATGATAGAATTTGTAGATCATTAAAAAAAATTCAGCATAAAAGTTATGTCTGGTCTTTCTAATCTTTGTTTCTCTGAGAGCGAGTAACTATAAATCTACAGACCAATCGGCTTTTTTTTTTATTATTGTTTTAAAGAAGTTTTTATTGGGATTTGCTGTGGGCTGGCTCGGACTGACTCACCGAGAAGCCAGTGGATTCCAGGGTGGGACCCTGAGCCAGGTATCCGACTCCCATCATGGACCGCATGGTTCTTCATTATTGATAGGAAGCTCACAGTCTGCAGTGGGGTCGGGAACTGGACAGTAGCCCAGGACCCACCATCCTTAACTCCTTCACCCCGAGCCTATTCTCATCACCCTTCCTTACCAGGCCAAATCTTATAATTCTGACCAGTGTCCCTTTGTGGTATTAATTCTGGAACACTTCCAACACATCCCAGTGATTGTTTTTGGTAATACATTGTACTTTGTTAGTGGTAAATTCAGGTCAAAATTTTGTGCGTTTTATCTGTGAAAATATTGAAATTTTGGCAAATATTTAGCAGTTTTCAAGCTCCTAATTTTTATGCCCTTAAGCTGGAGTGATATGTCGCACGAAATGGTTACTAAATTACAATTCCCACATGTCTACTAGAAATCAGCATCATTTTTGCAACATATTTTTTTTTTTATTGGGAAGGTAGACGTTTATCGTCAAGTTCTCCATTTGCCCAACAAAATTTACAAAACCAATTTTTATTAGGGGCCAATTTGAATGTACCTCCACCCACAAAGTTGAATGTGATAGAAAATACGTAAAAGTATTTAAAATACCATTTTAAAACTGCACCCCTTGAGGTGCTCAACCATATTCAAGAAGCTTATTATCCCTTCAAATGCTTCACTGGAATTTAAGGTAAAGTGGAAGGAAGAAATACAAATTTTACTTCCCACAAAAAAGTGGCTTTAGCCCCAAATTTTGTATTTTCAAAAGGGTAACAGAAGAAAATGGACCATATAATTTGTTGTGCAATTTTTCTAGAGAGAGCGATTATGTGGTGCAAAATGACGGTTTCTGCACTTGGCAGGGCTTGGAAAGCAAAGGGGCTTTTCTGTTCTAGCCCCTCAAGGGCTCTTCCAGTGGGTCATGAGCTTTCCAATGTACATGAATAGTAGTTCCTGGTTACATGTAGGGTATTGGAGTACTTGTCACTAAAATGTTATCCCCAAGTTTTTAGTTTTTATGACCAAGTAGGAGAAATTGCAGGACAAACAGGTCAATTTATTTCCTGAGTGTGCCAATGCCCTACATGTAATCGGGAAATACTATTCTGGCACCGTGCAAAGCTCAGAAGGGAAGGAGCGTCATAACATAGTGCAGATTTTACCGTTACGGTTTGCGGTGCCCTCACTGGAAGCGTCTCTTGGCCGAGCTGTTCCTAGTTGGTTGTGTTCTTAGGCTTGGTACGGATGTATACCTTTTATCCAATAATACCATAATGCTTATTTAGGCAGTGTGGTGGCTCAGTGGTTAGCACTGTTGCTTTGTAGCTCTGGGGACCTGGATTCAAATCCTACTAGGAACAATGTCTGCACGTTTTTGTGCTCCCCATGTTTGCTTGGGCTTCCTCCTATACTCTAAAGGACAGGTTCTGTAATTCGGATATGGCGTAATGATGCCAGGTCAGAATTCATAGCTACTGAAATAAGCTGGTGTAAAAGCAAGGACAAATGCTGGGATTCCAAATGAGGGATTTCCAAAATGCACTACTTTCAATCGGAACAGCAAAGTTTTCTCGATTCTATGGATTTTTGGTTAAGTTTCTGCATAAATGACTTTTTTTTTTTTTTTTTTTGCTAGTGGTTTAATATTTTATGCACTTTCCCCTGGTCGTTATGGTGTAATGTTCCACCATGTGAGTGGACGGGGATTACTCTCTTGGCAGGTCTTTGAGGTAAACACTGGCACGCTCAGGGCCATTCAGTTTATTATTTAGACAGTTCCAGCAGCCATTACACTGTCTGTTAAACCTTCAGCTTTAACACATGGATGCAGGTACAGTCTCTCCCCGGTCAGTATAACACGGACTCCTGTCCGTTACCTGCTGGTGTCTGCCACACAGGTTCCCGGGTACCTCTTATCCACAAAGGCACCCTATAGCCACTTCTCACACAGTCTTTCACTGTCCCCGGTCAGTATAACACACGGTTGTCATACCGTTACCTGTTGGATCGCCCACGCAGGTTCGCGGATCTCTCTTGTCCTCAGAGGTCTCCGATAGATATCAGTTCACACACAGTCTCTTTCTGAACCCGGTCAGTATCACACTGTTTTCAAGACTGTTACCTGTTGGCCACACAGGTTCCCGGATCCCTCTTACCGCAGAGGCATCCTGTACACATTTCTCTCTGACCCTGCTCAGTATCACATGGTTTTCAAGACCACTCCTTTTGGCTTGGAGTCGCCGGCACGGCTTCCCAGGGCTATGCGACATCCGAGCCTGGAACATGGGAGCTCTGTCCACACTGACAGACGCCTAGCACTCTCTGACACCTGTGCAACACACCTTCCTTAGCCTGTAACCACTCCCAGTTACCAATCACATGGCTAGTCACATGTTCATGACCTCATCACAGGTCCTGCAGATTCACAACCACACACACATCTTCAACCAAAACGGGGTACAGTGAGCCCCCTCACCACAGTGTGTGGTACATGGGTAGCCAGACCCTCCCAACTCACAGCTACCCGTAGACAGACCAAAATGTGAACAACTACTTAAGAAAACACTCTGGGCTACATCACAGGGAGCTGCTATCCCCGTGACACATACCTTCCATTAACCACGCAACCACCCGTCACACCACAATGGGTTCATATCTAGTGCATCTCAAAGTCTGGGGGAGTAGCAGAATAGACACAGATTAGATATTAGAAAAAACTTTTTGACAGTTCTAGTGATCAATGAGTTGAACAAGCTGCCACGAGAAGTGGTGAGTTCTTCAATAGAAGTCTTCAAACAGAGGCTGGACAGATATCTGTCTGGGATGATTTAGCGAATCCTGCTTTGAGCAGGGGGTTGGACCAGATGGCCTAGGAGGTCCCTTCCAACTCTTCCATTCTATGATTCATACATATACAGTGTGCAGACTGGATCATAAAATAACATCTGTGTGTGATCTAAATTTACCCTGGCAAATTATAAGTCCTATCAGGGTAGGTGCACACGATCTGTAATCGCTGCGGGTTGGATGCTGTGTACTTATGCAGCATTAAACCAGCAGCCAGATGTTACGGTATAGTGGATAGAGATGAGCGAATTTGTTCAGATTCGGTTCCGAATATGATCGGCATCGAATATTATTTTTGCAATATTCGTCAAACACAGCCGAACGTCATTAGAGTCAATAGGACCTGGCTTCCTGGATCGCTCCGGATGATCAGCAGATCGCTGCTGTAGCTGCATGTGTCGTGGCTGTGTCAGTCACAACACATGCATGGAGAGTCCAACAAACAGACTCTCCATGCATGTGTTGTGACTGTCACAAAGCCGCGACATGCAACTGTAGTGCTGGACAGCTGATCAGCTGCAGCGGTCCAGGAACCTGGGTTCCCTCTGCAGCTCTTTCGGTTAGCACTATAGGCTGCCGATTAAGGATGGAGCCAAACAATTTCGCTCAAGTCTACTCTCTACTTGTAAGCAAGGATCTTGGTGTCTGACCTCACCACCAGTGGTCCTTTAAATGAGTGCGTACAATACCACCGACAGTCCAAAATTTTGTTGAAGTCCTTCTCATAAAGGATGGAGCCTGATTCAAAAAGGATCAGCTGGCATTATTTATCACCAATGATCTTGCAATAGAATGTCCGACAGGCTTTTTATAGGGGTGACCAAGTGTCAATGTAATTTTAGTTGTATGATGTATGATACACAGGGTAGTTGTCATGTAAGAAAAACCCCAAAATACTAATTGATATTAAACAGGTTACACAAACTTGTCGTGTGCAAAAGGATGCAGATATACACAAATGTAGAAGTATTCTATGTGGTTATTTATGTCTAGAATGGCAGATTTTGCCATGACGTTAGGCTACCATTCAAAATTCATGAAACTAGGATTTCCATAAAACATTGTGCACTATGACGATCCACCACGAGGTGGCAGCATTTTACTATAATCGAAATGTCTTTAAGGGGAAAATCTCAAGTAATTTTACATTGATGAACAGGTTAAAATTTGAAACTAAAATGCGGTTATGTCACATTATACATTTCCATCTGCTATTATTGTTAAATCTTTTCTACCTTAGTCATTAGATTTAAATATTTGCACTATAGAGAAACCATCCTGTGACGATGAATACACATAGGGGAACTAGGAATATACAATGCACAATTTGTCATTAATGAAGCAAGAACATGACGATCTATGCTCCCAATATGGTTTGTTAATCAACGAAGAAAGGGGCAATTTTTTTTGCTGGAAGCAATTTAGTGATTTTACTCATATTCTTTTCCACCGCACTTTACAGAATAATAATGAAAATACATCTGATTCCAAATTAGAACAGTAGTTGGAAGTCTGATTTTAAAAAGAAATGTGTCCAGGGTAAATATAAACATTCTATTTTTTTTTTTTTTTTTACTGAAAAAAAAAAGAAATAGCACACAGCATTGGCAAGGGCACATTATCATCGATCATGCAAGATTTATATTAGAGATTGACAGTTCCTCTTGCATGCAAACTCATCCAGGAAAAGCCGTCAGTCAGAACTGGGGAGAAGCAGGGCTAGATGCCATTTATACTGCTGTTTACATGAGAGTAGTGAATGGTAAAAAAAAAAGTATATGTACTTGGCATAGGTCCCTTAATATAGCAAGCTCAGCCAACAATATTACTTTCAGCTGACTTGTATTAAGATGCATTTACCATAAATACAAGTAATCCTAAAATGCAGCTCAGAAACTAATATAACAGTCACAGCACATTCTGAAGGATGAGCAGACCCGTGGACGTTTAGGTTCAGCTGAACTGTAGTTCAAAGTTCGGTTCAACATCCAGGAGCTGTGGTATGATCAGACCATGTTCCTGCACGGCCATTACACAGTACACAGCAGGGGCACATTTGTAACATTAGCACAGAAAACATTTTTTTAAACACCTCTAATTTCGGAAATTATTATTCAAAGATGTATTGAATAATCCCTTTCTGACAATGGACATAATGATCTGTCCATGTGCCCTGGGCCTATTTGACCAGGGACAGATCATTCCGTCATCGTGATGCCCACGCACAGAGGTGGTGCGCAGGCGACCGCCGCTGGGTTTCAGCTGATTCTGACAGCTGACACCCGGCACTAGGTGCCAAGAGCAGTCCCAGACCACTCCTGGCACTTTTACCTCTGAAATGATCGCAGCATTTTGGAAGCACCAGAAGGCTGATAGCCCCTCTGCCTTTGGATCGGAGACCTCGCAGTGTGACGCAGGGTCCTGACTGTTGCCACGGTGACCCAATGTTGTCATGACTACGTCCAGGTCCCCAGACCGCGAAAATTTGCTGATCATGCACAGTGCATAATCAGCAAGTCTCTGTCAGTGCAGCGCTGCCAGTTTCTATTTCATGGGGAGGCTGCTTCGTCTGCATGCTATAGAAGCGATCAGCCTGCAAAAACTGATTGTCCCATATTAGGACAGAGTAAAAAGAAAGTAGAAATATAGAAAAATCAAAAATAATAATAAAACAATATATTCTATCCCTAAATAAACATTTGAACGAAAAAAAACAATATAAGTTCACATATTTGGTGTCGCCGCGTCCACAGTGAACTGACCTATAAAACTGTCCCACTAGTTAACGCCTTTAGTGAACACCATAAAAAAAAGGCAAGAAACAATGCTTTATCGTCATACTGCCGAACAAAAAGTGGAATAAAAAGACGGATATAAATAAACATAGTACCGCCACATGCACACATCCGATATTTGGTGAGGTTTTTTACCCCAGATTTTGTAAACCAAAACCAGGAGTGGGTGAAAAATGCAGAAGTTGTGCAAATGTTTCTATTATGCTTTTCCTCTGACTGTTCCACTCCTGGTTTTGGCTTACAAATACTGGGGTAAAAAACACACCAAATACGCAATGTGTGCACATGGCTTACCACTGAAAATGTCATTGTGTCCTGCAAAAAAAAAGCCACCATAAAGCTCCATCAGCGAAAAAATAAAAGTTATCTCTCAGAATAAAGCGATGCAAAAATAGTTATTTTGTCTATGAAAGTTTTCATTGTGTAAAAGCGCCAAAACATAAAAAAACTATATAAATGAGGTATCGCTGTAATAGTACTGACCTGAAGAATAAAAATGCCTGATCAATTTAACCACACATGGAATGGCATAACCCCCCCTCCCCCCAAAGAAATTCCTGAATTATTTTTTGTTCATTCTGCCACCCAAAAATCATAATAAAAAACGATATAAAAAGGTCTCATGCCCGAAAATGGTACCAATAAAAACGCCAATTCGTCCTGCAAAAAACAAGACCTTACATGACTGTGGGCGAAAATATGGAAAAATTATAGCTCTCAAAATGTAGTAATGCAAAAACTATTTTTTGCAATAAAAAGCGTCTTTTAGCCTGTGACAGCAGCCAAATATAAAAACCCGCTATAAGGCCTCTTTCACACATCCTGATATTTGCGGTACCGGAAAAAAACTGTACTGGAGATGTAAGTGTCCGTGTGTGTAATACTTGCGGCACACATGTGGCATCTGTGTACCGCCTATGTCTTCCGCATCAGTACCTCACAGACGGGCGCCAGGAAAGAAGCGTTATGGTAAGCGTTGTTCCCCGGTGCCGGGTGCTGAACAAGGCTCTCATCATTCTCCCCTGCTCTGACCGGCAATCGGCGCAAGCCGGGGAGAATGATGAGAGTTATATTTAAACTAGATGGAGGCCCGATGCGATAGGACGGTAATGTCACGATGGGGGCAGGCTTTGCAACGTTGAGAATCCCCCCCCCATGTGCTCACCCAACTATCCACTCTCTCTTTCCCCCTGTGCTGACTTCTCCCATCTGTGCTCTCTTCTTTGACCTGTCTACCCCATGTGCTATCCCCCTTGTCATGTTTCTGCGGTAACTTGGATAACCGACCTTTTCTTTGATGATATATTCTTGGTATTTTTTTTTATGTTGGAGTTGATATTTACTTAATAAAGGGTTTTTCCCACAAACAAAAGTTCATTTTAACCCCTTCATGACCCAGCCTATTTTGACCTTAATGACCTGGCAATTTTTTGCAATTTTGACCAGTGTCCCTTTATGAGGTAAAAACTCAGGAACGCTTCAATGTATCCTAGCGATTCTGAGACTGTTTTTTCGTGACATACTGGGCTTCATGTTAGTGGTAAATTTAGGTCGATAATTTTTGCGTTTATTTGTGAAAAAAATGTAAATTTGGGGAAAATGTTGAAAATTTCACAATTTTCAAATTTTTTATTTTTATTCTGTTAAACCAGAGAGGCATGTGACACAAAATAGTTACTAAATAACATTTCCCACATGTCTACTTTACATCAGCACAATTTTGGAAACAAATTTTTTTTTATGTTAGGGAGTTATAAGGGTTAAAAGTTGACCAGCGATTTCTCATTTTTACAACAAAATTTACAAAACCATTTTTTTTAGGGACCACCTCACATTTGAAGTCACTTTGAGGGGTCTATATGGCAGAAAATACCCAAAAGTGACACCATTCTAAAAGCTGCACCCCTCAAGCTACATTCTAGAAGATTATTAACCCTTCAGGTGCTTCACAGGAACTAAAGCAACGTGGAAGGGAAAAATGGATATTTTAATTTTTCCAACACAAATTTTCTTTTAGCATCATTTTTTTCATTTTCACATGGGCAACAGGATAAAATGGATCCTAAATTTGTTGGGCAATTTCTCCTGAGTACACCGATACCTCATATGTGGTCATAAACCACTGTTTGGGCGCAAGGCAGGGCTCAGAAGGGAAGGAGCCCATTTGACTTTTTGAATGGAAAATATGCTGGAATATTTAGCGCTTGCCATGTCGCGTTTGGAAAGTCCCTGTGTGCCTAAACACTGGAGCTTCCCCACAAATGACCCCATTTTGGAAACTAGACCCCCCAAGGAACTTATCTAGATGCATTGTGATCATTTTGAACCCTCAGGTGCTTCACAAATTGATCCGTAAAAAAAAAAAAGTACTTTTTTTCACAAAAATTATCTTTTAGCCTCAGTTTTTTCATTTTCACATGGGCAACAGGATAAAATGGATCCTAAAATTTGTTGTGCAATTTCTCCTGAGCACACCAATACCTCATATTTTGTCATAAACCACTGTTTGGGTGCATGGCAGGGCCCGGAAGGGAAGGCGCACCATTTGACTTTTTGAATGGAAAATTAGCTCCAATCGTTATCGGACACCATGTCGCGTTTGGTGAGCCCCTGTGTGCCTAAACATTGGAGCTCCCCCACGAGTGACCCCATTTTGGAAACTAGACCCCTTGAGGAACTTATCTAGATGTGTAGTGAGCACTTTGAACCCCCAAGTGCTTCACAAAAGTTTATAACGTAGAGCAGTGAAAATAAAAAATCATTTTTTTTCCTCAAAAATGATTTTTTAGCATGCTATTTTTTATTTTTACAAGGGTAACAGGAGAAATTGGACACAAAAGTTATTGTCCAGTTTGTCCTGAGTACGCTGGTACCCCATATGTGGGGAGGAACCATTGTTTGGGCACACGACAGGGCTCAGAAGGGAAGGAGCACCATTTGATTTTTTTAAATGAAAATTAGCTCCAATCGTTAGCGGACACCATGTTGTGTTTGGAGATCCCCTGTGTGCCTAAACTTTGGAGCTCCCCAACAAATGAACCCATTTTGGAAACTAGACCCCCTAAGGAACTTATCTAGATGCATAGTGAGCACTTTGAACCCCCAGGTGCTTCACAGAAGTTTATAAAGCAGAGCCGTGAAAATAAAAAATATTTTTTTTTCCTAAAAAAATATTTTTTAGTCCGCAATTTTTTATTTTCACAAGGATTACAGGAGAAATTTGACCCCAAAAGTTGTTGTACAGTTTGTCCTGAGTACGCTGGTACCCCATATGTGGGGGGGAACCACTGTTTGGGCACACGTCGGGACTCAGCAGGGAAGTAGTGACATTTTGAAATGCTGACTTTGATGGCATGGTCTGTGGGCGTCATGTTACATTTGCAGAGGCTCTGTGTGCCTAAACAGTAGAAACCCCCCACATGTGACCTCATTTTGGAAACTAGAACCCCCAAGGAACTTATCTAGATGTCTGCTTCACAGAAGTTTATAACGCAGAGCCGTGAAAATAAATCATTTTTTTTCCTCAAAAAAATGATTTTTAGCCTGCAATTTTTTCTTCACAAGGGTGACAGGATAAATTCGACCCCAAAGGTTGTTGTCCAGTTTGTCCTGAGTACGTTGATACCCCATATGTGGGGGATGACCACTGTATGGGCACACGTCAGGGATCGGAAGGGAAGTAGTGACATTTTGAAATGCTCACTTTGATGGAATGGTCTGCGGGCATCATGTTACATTTGCAGAGCCCTTGATGTACCTAAACGGTGGAAACCCCCCACAAGTGACCCCATTTTGGAAACTAGACCCCATAAGGAACTTGCCTAGATGTGTGGTGAGCACCTTGAACCCCCAAGTGCTACACAGAAGATTTTAATGCAGAGCCATGAAAATAAAAATCATTTTTTTCCTCAAAAAATGATTTTTTAGCTCGCAATTTTTTATTTTCACAAGGGTAACAGGAGAAATTGGACCCCAAAAGTTGTTGTCCAGTTTGTCCTGAGTACGCTGGTACCCCATATGTGGGAAGGAACCATTGTTTGTGCACACGTCAGGGCTCGGAATGGAAGTAGTAACATTATGAAATGCAGACTTTGATGGAATAGTTTGCGGTCGTCATTACGTTTGCAGAGCCCCTGATGTGCCTAAACAGTGGAAACCCCACACAAGTGACCCCATTTTGGAAACTATACCTTCCAAGGAACTTATGTAGATGTGTTGTGAGCACTTTGAACCCCCAAGTGCTTCACAGAAGTTTATAATGCAGAGACGTGAAAATGAAAAAATCATTTTTTTTCCACAAAAATCATTTTTTAGCCCCCAATTTTTTATTTTCACAAGGGTAACAGGAGAAATTAGTCCCCAAAAGTTGTTGTGCAATTTTTCCTGAGTACGCTGATACCCCATATGTTGGGGTAAACCACTGTTTGGGCACACGTCAGGGCTTGGAAGGGAGGGAGCACCGTTTGACTTTTTGAACGCAAAATTGGCTGGAATCAATGGTTGCACCATGTCGCGTTTGGAGACCCCCTGGTGTGCCTAAACAGTGGAAACCCATCAATTCTAACTTCAACACTAACCCTAACACACCCGTAACCACAGCCCTAACCCCAACACATCCCTAATCCCAACCCTAACCATAACTCTAACAACAACACACCACTAACCCTAATCCCAACCCTAACCATAACCCTAACCACAAGCCTAACCCTAATTCCAAGCCTAACCCTAATTCCAAGCCTAACCCTATTTCCAACCCTAACCCTAATTCTAACCCTAATTCCAACCCTAACCCTATTTCCAACCCTAACCCTCTTTCCAACCCTAACCCTAACCCTCTTTCCAACCCTAACCCTCTCTCCAACCCTAACCCTAATGGAAAAATAAAAATATTTTCTTTATTTTATTAGTTGTGCCTACCTATGGGGGTGATAATCGGGGGGTTATTTACTTTTTATTTCATTTTGATCACTGTGAGAGTGATCAAAATGAAAGAATGGAATCTGCAGCTGGCAGATTCGGGCGGGTGCACTGAGCATGCGACCGCCATTTTCCAAGATGGCGGCGCCCACGATCCGGACCCGTGGGACACCGGGAGCGACAGGGGGACTCGGGAGGTACCAGTGGGGGTGAGGGGGGATCGGAAGCTGGCGGGGAGCGGAGGGAATGGGAGGGGGGGCAGATGATGACAGGGGTGGCAGATCGCTGCTGTCATTCAGTAGCGGGGCGGGCGATCGCCGGTGGGGGGGTCGGATCGGTGTCTCCAGCCATGTCCAATGCTACAGCAGCATCGGCCATGGCTGGATTGTAATATTTCATCAATTTTCATTGATGAAATATCACTATCGCTGTGATTGGCTGTTAAAAGTGAAACAGCCAATCAGAGCGATCGTAGCCACGTGGGGGCGAAGCCACGCCCCCTGTGGTGAAGAACAAAGCCCCCTGCATCTGCGGGTCGGGTGACCTTTCATTGACCCCGGTCACCTGACCCGCAGGGGGGCTTTGAAGTCATGACACAGGGTATGCGTCATGGGTCGGATTGGCACCGACTTTTATGA
This sequence comes from Dendrobates tinctorius, assembly GCF_039654945.1. Taxonomy (NCBI): domain Eukaryota; kingdom Metazoa; phylum Chordata; class Amphibia; order Anura; family Dendrobatidae; genus Dendrobates; species Dendrobates tinctorius. The sequence continues at coordinate 39,725,812 of NW_027361770.1, read as the reverse complement.
CGCATACGCTGTGTCACAGGTCGGGAAGGGGTTAAAAATTGTCTGTGGCTGATCATGTATAGAACATACCACAGCTCATGGGCAGGGGAGGAAGCAAAAGACAATACTGACATTATAGCAGGAGATCGCAGAGGATACACTTTCTAAGGCAAAATATTGTTTAAAAATAGTCAGTGAAATATTTTACCTCAAAAAATGAATCCTCTGTGATCCCCTGCTGTAATGTCAGTATTGTCTTTTGCTTCCTCCCCTGCCCAGGAGATGTGGTTTGCTCCGTACATGGCCAGACACAGACAATTTTTAAAATGAACTTTCGTTCGTGGGAATACCCCTTTAATGTGACTGGCTTCTTCTGCCTGTAGACACGTCACGCAACTGCCGCTGGAATCAGCCGAATGATTCAGTGTGCCTGCCCGGAATTCGCGTAGGCGCAGTAAATCAGACCGCCACCATCTTTTTGCAGACAGATAGCTGTGAACACACTAAAACTGTGCATTCACTCCTCCTGTGCAAAGATTGCGGCGGTCAGTGAATCATTCGGCTGATCCTGGTAACGGCGTGTTCGTGACGGTGGTACCATGCAAGAGGCTGCATACGGCGTATACAGTGTGTGTGTAGTGCGACGGTGTTCCACTGGTGGTACCGCGCAAGAGGCTCGTACCACCGTCACTTGGGTGTCCCAATATGGAAGTCGGTGATCTTCTGCCGCTTGGATTTCTGGGATCCGGAGACATCTGGACAGAACAGGATGTGAAGACATTACAAGGTAATTATGTAATAAGATGATAAAAGAGACAGCAGGCGGCGGCTGATAGGACTATTACTCCCAACAGGAGTGGCTGATGGGAGTTTTCATCAGCTGCCACCTGCGCTATAAATAAATAAATGAAAAAAACGCGTCGGTTCCCCTGTATTTTCTATAACCAGCCTGACAAAACTCACAGCTCGGGACTGCAACCCTCAGCTGTCAGCTTCAGCAAGGTTGGTTATCAAGAGTAGAGGGGTCCTCACTCTGTTCATTTATTTAAATAATAATAAAAAAATGTAAAAAAAACGACGTGTAGCCCCCCCAATTTTGACAACCAGCCTTGCTAAAGCTCACAGCTGGAGGCTTGTATTCGCAGGCTAGTATGGGGCCATGGATATTGACCCAGCCTAAAAATAGCAGCCCACAGCCACCCAGAAAAGGCGCATCTATTAGATGCACAAATTCTGGTGCTTTGCCCGACTCTTCCCACTTGCCCTGTAGAGGCAAGCTGCCCACGGCTTAGTAATGGAGAAGCGTCTAAAAGACACCTATCCATTACTAATCCTATAGTTGTATGGCAAATAAATACAGAGCTAGAATAAAGGCCTTTATTAGAAATAAAACAAAACACACTTTTACTTTTTTATTTAAAAATAACAAATACAGTTATACTCACCTAATGCCTATTTCACTGAAGCCCTCATTCTCCTGTAATAAAATATAAATAAAAAATAACAATATCCCTCACCTCTCTATTTTTCTGTCCCATGCCATAATCCATGTCTGGGGGATAATACGCTTTCATCCTGGATGGTGCCAAGATGCGACTGTCCAGGCTTTAAACCATTTGTGACTGAGCTGCTGGGAATGCAGCATCAGTGACCGGCTGTGACATCATTGAGGTTACCTCCAGTCACTAAGACTGCAATCCCAGCTGGACTGAACTGCGGTGTGATCCCCGCTAGCTCAAGGTGTGCTCACCAGATCTTACCCAGTTCAGCCCAGCTGGGAATGCAGCCTCAGTGACCTCGATGATGTCACCACTCGTCACTGACGCTGCGTTCCCAGCAGTTCAGTCACCAGTGGTTCACAGCCTGGACAGTCACATCTTGGCACCGCCCAGGTTGAAAACATTATCCCCCAGACGTGGATTATGGCATGGGACAGAACGACGGAGAATTGAGGAATATTGTTGTCTTTTATTTTTGTTTTATTACAGGAGAACGAGAGCTTTGGTGGAATAGGCGTTAGGTGAGTATAACTGTGTTTGTTTAACCCCTTCAAGACCTATGACATATAAGGAATGTCATAGTTCGTGTCTCTGCACTCCATGTGGGATCCAGCGCTGAGCCCGCATGTTATCCTGTACTTGACAGCCACAGGTGGAATTGTGATCCACCCATAGCTGTTAACATGTTAAATGCAGCTGTCAATCTAAGGCAGCGGCGTTTAACATGGCTGCGCTGGAAGCACGTCACTAAATCCGCCCGTCTGCATGCCTGTCACATGACCACTGGTCATCGATGGGTTGGCATGACAACCCGTGGTCTGCCGGAGACCCCTGTGGTTGTCATTGCCGAAATGCTATGAGTGCTGCCCTTTGGCCGGTGCTCATAGCAGGTGAGCATTTTTGCTACACACAGCAGGTCTGAAGCCATGGAATTTTTTTTCCCAGTATACGATATGGTAAAGCCAATAGTGTTGTTGAAAAGTACAACTCATCTTGCAAAAAACAAGCACTCACATAGCCATATTGACTGATAATAAAAAATGTTAAGACTCTGGGGAAAAAGGGGAGCAAAAACCGGAAACGCAAGAACGGAAAACCCCAAGGTCGCGAAGAGGTTAAAAAAAAGTAAAAGTGTGTTTTGTTTTATTTCTAATAAAGGACTTTATTCTGGTTGTGTATTTATTTACCATACAACTATAGGATTAGTAAAGGATAGGGGTCTAATAGATGATTCTCCATTACTAAGCCGTGGGCTTGATGTCACCTGATAGTACAAAGGTGACATGAACCCCACTTGCCACCGCTACAGGGCAAGTGTGAAGAGCCGGTCAGAGCACCAGAATTGGTGCATCTAATAGATGTGCCTTTGTGAGCAGCTGCAGGCTGCTATTTTTAGGCTGGGCGGGTCAATATCCATGACCCTTTACCAGCCTGAGAAAATCAGTCCCCAGTTGTGAGCTTTAGCAAGGCTGGTTGTCAAAAATTGGGACCCCTCGCCGGTTTTTTAAAATTATTTATTTAAATAATTTTTTAAAAAAACAGGGTGGGGGCTCCATTCTTGATAACCAACCTTGCAGAAGCTGACAGCTAAGGGTTGCGGGCCCCAACTGTGAGTTTTGCCTGGCCGGTTATAGAAAATACAGGGGAACCCACTCCATTTTTTTCATTCATTCATTCATTTATTTATTTATCGCGCAGGCAACGGCTGCTGAATACCCCCATGAGAGGCTCCTGTTGTCACTGTTATTAGCGTCAGCAGAGGTAGGCTGATGGGAGTAATAGTCCCATCAGTGGCCTCCTGCTGTCTCTTTTGTCACTTAAATATAACTCTCAGAATTCTCCCCTTATCACGCCGATCGCCGGTAAAGCAGGGGAGAATGATGAGAGCTGTGTTCAGCACTCAGCGCCGGGGTACAGTGCTTACTGTAACGCTTTTTCCCCGGCGCCAATGCGTGTCACATGGATGACATCCATGTGTGTTAGCCGTGTGCACGTGTGTGGGACGATTTGAAGCCTGTGCTGACATTAAAAAAACGGACATAGCATGTTTTTCCCACGGACACATGGTCCATGGAAACACATTAACATGTGCACAGAGCCAATCACTTGAATTGGTCTATGTGTGTACGAGTCTCCGATTCATGTGAAAACTGTCAGCACACGTACCAGAGACACTGATGTGCTAAAGAAGCCTAAATCTGTTATCGCTATAATCACACCAACCCGAAGAATAAAGTTACCTAGTCACTTATACCGCACGAGGAATGGGGTTAAAAAATGAATAAAACCAATTCTTCACATGCTGTTTATTTTTTCATTCGGTAAGGGTTGGCGCACATTTATCCTGCACTGAGCGCTTGACCTGGAGTTTCCGTGTAAATCTCTGAAATACACGATTCAGGCGGAACCACTGGCAGAAGATTCCCTATATTGAGGCAGATTGAGACACTGAGGACGCCAACTAACCTGTGATTCGACGGTGTCTGTCTTTTTAGGATTGCATAAAAGTGCTGTTGACCACAGTTCTGTGCACTTCTGAAAAGAAGGACACCGCTGAACAGAGGCCAGACGGAATCCAGAGTAACTCTGCTGCCTCACTATAGTGAATGGAGTCCTCAGAGGATTCATCTGAATCGCGTCACTCGGCGATTTAGTTGGAAACCCAAAAGTAAGTGCTAAGCGTAGAATGCCGGATAAATGTGATCCTAAATGTTAAGTAAAATGTTCCCAATTAAATCTTCAACTCAATCCACAAAAAAAGCAATCCCTAACTCAGGTCTGTCATCTGTTAACAGAAATTTGGGGGGCTTCCACGTTACTGGTAGCACAAAGGCTCTGGAAAAGCGAAATGGCTCCTCACCCGCCAAAAGAAATTCAGCAGATTCTTTGCTCCCAAATCCAAATGCTCCCTCCCTTCTGAGCCCCACAGTACACCTAAGCCACTTATTGCATCCATGTTTGGCATTTCTGTAGCGATGAGAGTCCGCCTAACTTATGGGTGCCTGCCTCCAGATGCATGGGTTGGGTATAACGTACTCGTACTAGTGACTACAACACACAGGTCACTAGAGCGTACTGCTCACTACAATGGCAGTTTGCAATTTTCACTCGGCAACATTCATTGCTGCTTGTTTCTGGAAAATACCCATGAAGTCAAAATCGTCAATACACCTGTAGATGAATTCCCCAAGGGGTATAGTTTCCCAAATGGGGTCACTTGAGGGGGATTCTGTTCTTCTAGCAATTAGGATCTCTGTATATGGAATCCTCAAACTGTTCTAGGAAAATCTGCGCTCCAGAAGGCAAATAGTGCCCCGTTCCTCCCAAGTCTCTCTGTATGACTAAGTAGTATTGTACAGCCACGTATGGGGTATTGCCACGTTAAGTAGAAATTGTGGGACAAATTTTGGTGCCATTTTTATCCACTTCTTGTGGGAAAATGTAAAATCTTTGGCTAAAACAAAATTTTGGTGGTAAAAATGTAGTTATTTTGTCTTCACTGCCCAATGGTATAAAATTCTGTGACACACACATGGTGTCAATATGATCACTGCTCCTCTAGACTAATTCATTTAGAGGTGTAGTCTGTAAAATGGGGTCACTTATGGGGTTTCTGCTGTTATGGCACCTCAAGGGCTCTCCCAGTGGGTCATGGCACCTGCAAACCATAACAATAAAATTTGTCGCTCCTTGCCTTCTAAGCTTTGCACTGTGTCTGAAAAATATTTCCCGAATATATGTAGGGCATTGGTGCACTCAGGAAAAAATGGACCTAAGTTTGTTGTAAAAAAAAAAAAATTCCTATTAGCCCTGTGGCATGGCTAAGGGTTGTATAGTTGGTGGGAGGTATGTGTCTTAGAGACAGCTTGTCTCTGTAATGTAGTGTAAGCCCTATTTAATATCAGTATATTTTGCAAGGACCTGTGGTGAGGTCACAATCGCATGACCAGTCAGCTGCTGGGTTCGTGGGTGTGGCTATACCCTTATAATGTAGACTGCTCCAGAAACAGGGAGTTGTATGTGGGGAGGACTAAGCCTCCCGTGTGTGCTGAGGCTCCAGGTCTGAGCCTGAAGTAAAGGACATTTGTGTTCTCTTTTGCCTAGGCTAAAGGCTATTTCTTTTGTGACGTGCTGCTTTATAGGTTTATGATGCAAATAAACCTCATGACTGTCTCCCGCTGCACCTGAGCGAGTAAAATCCCTACAATTGGTGCTAGAAGTGTGGGCAGCGTTCCCAGTAGAGACTTGAGACAGTTGTTGCATGTCCTGGGTAAAGTTTTCAGCGAGGCAGTAAGCTCTACCTGGAATAATGGTGGACCTGCTGAAACACCTGGTCCAGTCCCAGGCACAGCAACAAGAGACCAACAGGTTGTTGTTCCAGCAGTTCCAGCAGAGCCAGCAGCAGCAACGGCAGCAGAGCCAGCAGCAGCAACGGCAGCAGTTCCAGCAGAGCCAGCAGGAGCAGCGGCAGCAGTTCCAGCAGAGCCAGCAGGAGCAACGGCAGCAGATGCAGCTTCTGGCAACCACCATCCAGGATGGCAGGATGAGCACCCCAACCCAGGTCTGGCTGATGCCACCCACGTCGGGAAGGCGGTAAGACGCGCATTACAAAAAATGACCCCTGAGGATGATGTCGAGGCCTTCATGACGGTATTTGAGAGGGTGGCTGAGAGGGAAAAACTTCAACCAGAGCAGTGGGCAGAGGTACTGGCCTCATACTTGATGGGGGAGCCCCGGAAGGCATACTATGACTTGACTGTACAAGACACCAAGGAGTATCCCAAACTAAAAGCGGAAATTCTTGCACGTTTGGGGGTGACAATGACTATCAGGGCACAGCGAGTTCACTGCTGGGCCTATCACCGGGACAAACCGCCGTGCTCCCAAATGTTTGACCTGTTGCACCTGGTCCAGAAATGGCTGCAGCCAGAGTCATCTTCCCCTGCACAGATGGTAGAGTGAGTGGTGATGGATAGGTTTGTGCATTCCCTTCCAAGACCCCTACAGACTTGGGTTGCCCTGGGTGATCTCCAGAATGCCGATGAACTGGTCTGACTGGTCGAGAGATACCAGGGAATGGAAGGCTCCTTGGGGAAGCAGCCCATTCCGTATTGGGGTCCCAACATGGGGCGGAGTCCCAAAAAGGGGTGGGGTGTCCATGGTCAAAAGGGGTGGGGGAGACGGTGCCCAAGGTCCCCATGGGTGATATTATTTGCTGGAAGTGCCACGGGCCAGGACCTATAGCTGCCCGTTGTTCCCAGACCACCGAGCAGATGGACTGCAGCATGGGACGCCGTAGTTCCTACTATGCATATCCAGCTTGCAGTGTGAAGTCGCCAACTAGCGAGGGGTTACAAGCGTGTCCCGTGAAGGTGAACGATCGAGCAGTAATGGCGCTGCTAGACTCCGGGAGCTTGGTGACCCTTGTACAGGCCAGTTTTCCTCTCAACCTACTCCCGGGTAAAAAGGTTGGCATTCGGTGCATACATGGCGATGCAAAAGACAACCCTACGGCCAGGGTGAACATTGAAACGGCGCATGGCACCAAGTCCCATGAAGTTGGCGTCGTTCGGGACTTGTTGCATCCTATAATTATAGGCTGGGATTTCTGTCTGCTTTGGGATCTGTGGGGTAAGGGTTCTGAGATTGCTGGCAAGAGCAGGGAACCAATGAACCCTAATAAGGTATCGCCACCATCAGAAGTAGATGGGTTTCCTTTATGTGTCCTTGTGGGGGATGAAGAGGAAGGGTCCCCTGTATCTGACATTCCGGAGTTAGGATTGGCCGGTGAGAATTTTGGGACTGCCCAACATAGGGACCCAACACTGAGAGAAGCCTTCAACAATGTCACCGTCATTAATGGGGTTGCACAAGAGCGGGGAGCGGACACAAGGTTTCTCTATTTTATGATGAGTGGGGAGTTGTTATACCGGGTCACGAAAATAAGGGAGGAGTTGGTAGAACAGTTAATAGTACCAGGTCCTTATAGACGGAAAGTGTTGGACTTGGCCCATTCACACATCTTGGGGGGACACCTGGGGGTGGAAAAAACACAGGAACGGGTTATGCAGAGGTTCTATTGGCCTGGATGTAACAGGGAGACTATTGCATGTCCTGCCCAACATGTCAGTTAACTGCCCTCACATCTCACTTCCGGAACCCCCTTGTGCCATTGCCCATTATTGAGGTGCCATTTGAGAGAATTGCCATGGACTTGGTCGGTCCCTTAGTTAAATCAGCCGGGGGCCATCAGTATATATTAGTCATCCTGGACTATGCCACACGCTATCCTGAGGCAATTTCCCTGAGAAACTCCTCCACGAAGAGTATAGCCCGCCAGCTGGTCCATGTGTTTTCCCGGATGGTTTGCCGAAGGAGATCCTGACTGACCAGGGAACACCTTTCATGAGCAAGGTGATGAGGGAGTTGTGCAAGGTTCTGCAGATCTCTCAGTTGGGGACTTCAGTGTACCAGCCACAGTCAGATGGCCTTGTTGAGAGATTTAACAAAACACTGAAGAGCATGCTAAGAAAAGCCATAGAGAAAGACAGTAGAGACTGGGATTGTCTCTTACCATATCTGCTGTTTTCTATCCATGAAGTTCCCCAGGCTTCCACGGGGTTCTCACCCTTCGAGCTTCTGTATGGCCAACATCCGGGAGGTCTCCTAGATATAACCAAGGAAACCTGGGAAGCCGAATTCACGCCCCACAGAAGCGTCATTGAGCATGTGGCCCTGATGCAGCAGAGGATTGAGAAGGTGATGCCCATTGTTAAAGAACATCTCCGCCAGGCACAAGAAGCTCAGGCCAGGGTCTACAACCGGTCAGCAAGAGTGAGGGAGACCGAGTTCTCGTGCTAATTCCGACAGTAGAGAGTAAGTTCTTGGCCAAGTGGCAAGGGCTGTATGAGGTGCTGGAGAAGCTTGGTGAGGTAAATTATAAAATTCACCAACCCGGAAGATGGAAACCATACCAGGTTTACCATGTCAACCTCCTCAAGCCGTGGCAAGATAGAGAGCCAGCAGTAACTCCGCGTTTACTGGGCAACCTAGAAGGTGAGGTTGGAGCAGTTACCATAACAGAAACACTATCGAAGGCCCAGAAACAACAGTGGCGGGAGTTACTCCAGAGAAACAGGGACCTGTTTTCAGAATTGCCGGGATGCACGAAGGTCGCCGAGCACGAAGTTCTGACTGAGCCACATGTGCGGGTGAACGTGAAGCCTTATCGAATTCCTGAGGCCCATCGAGAAGTAATCTCCAAGGAGGTGTGTCATGTCCGCCATGTCTGCCTTGTCTGTTTTGCCTCAAGAACCCCTGGAGCGGTGTGCACGCGCATCTCATTTCTGCTATCCTGCATGTTCCCTAGAGCAGTGTGCACACTCACCTCATGTCTGTTGAGCTGCAGGATGCCTGCGTTTCTGCTCTGCCTTCTGTGATCATCTCGTCATGTCTAGAATCCCTGATCATGTGTCCTTCCTATGTTCTAGCATAGGCTGGTTCTGCATTCGTCTCTGCATGTCTGAAACCCTGATCATGTGACCTTTCCTAGGATCCTGCACTGTCCGGTTCTGCAATCGTTTCTGCATGTCTGAAACCCTGATCATGTGACCTTTCTTAGGATCCTGCACTGTCAGGTTTTGCAATCATCCCTGCATGTCTGGAATCCTGATCATGTGACTGCGCTCTATGATCCTAGAGGACTGAACTGGAAGCTTTCCCTGGTCCTGACCCGGAAGTGGTGGTGCTATGCCCTATTTCAGACCGCCCTTTCCTATGCTCAGGGCCTGAGTATTGTGTTGCTTCTCTGCATGGCTGCTTGGTCTGTGGGGTTGCTCCCTCTATTCTGTGCCCTTGCACTCTGCTCTGTCGTGCGTCTCTGCACACGCTCCGTGCTCGTATTCCGTCTCTTGTCTTGTGCTTTGTCTCGTGATGTCCTCCGTGTCCTGTTTGTCCTCGCTATGTCTTCTTGTTATGTTCGTTCTGTACCCTGTCTAGTCCCAAGGTTCTCCCTTGGCCCGGCTCTGGGCTTCGGCCTACGCTCCGCTGCTAGACTCTGTCCCTGTCCCTGACGTGTCTGTCTACACGTGCAGGCCTCCGTTCTGTGCTCTGTCACTGGCGTGCCCCTCTGTATGCGCAGGCCTCGCCTTCTACTTTGCCCCTGGCATGTCCTTTGCTTGCGCAGGGTCCTGTCTACTACTCTATGCCTTGTCTCTGATACTTCGTGCGCTCTTGCACTTTTCGTACTAGGCTTTGCCATGCTGTCTGCACGCATCTCTGTCCTGTATCTTTGCCTAGCCCTGCCTTGTGGCTCCGTGCACGTGCCTGGTCGCCTGTGCCTGTCTGGTGTGCCTCAGCCGTGCCGCCTCTAGCCGTGCTCTCCTGTGTGCCTCAACTGTGCCCCTGTCCAGTGCTATAGTGGTTACCGGCTGCGTGAGCCGCAGCGGTGCCACCTCTAGTCGTGCCGCCTGCTTATGCCACCGTTGGTACCACCTGCCGGTGCCCCAGCTGTGGTTTCCGTGCTCCCTTGTACGCACGCTGGTTCTCGCACTGTGCCTTTTCATGCTACTCTTGCACAAAGCCTTTTGCCTCTTTTGCTCTGCTCTGAACCCTAGTTTGCCTGCCGGGTTCCGTAACCTGCCGACTGCTGCCAGAGCTCTGGATCTAGATGACTGCGGCCTGATGTCCGGAGCTGATGTCCGTAGCCTGATTCCTGGACCCTGTCGGTCGATGCCAGCACCCCGGATTCCGATGCCACCGTCCTTGTGCTCCTGCCTGGCGTGCCCTCGCATGCTCAGGCCTCTGTCCTTGTACCCGTCCCTGGCATGCCCCTCGGCACGCGCAGGCCTCTGTTCTGTGAATCCTGATCCTGGTGTGTCTCCTTGCACGCACCCTGTTTTGTCTCCTAGTTTGTCTGCCGGATTCCTGAAGCCAGCTGACTACTGCCAGAGGTCTGGAGTCAGATGTCTTCACTCTGATGCCTGGACCCTGTCATCCCTTGCCAGTCTTCCGGAGTCCGATTCCTCGCACCCTGCTTTGGACTTTGGCGTGCCCTGGCACTCACCTTGTTATATGGATTCTGTGTGTTCACGTTTTGCACCTGTTTTACCTTGAAGAGTTCCTCATGCCTTAGACCTCGGCGTGCCCTTGCACGCATCTTGCTTTGTGTTTTTTGTGTGTTCACCTTTGCACCGGTTGTACCCTGAAGTGTTCCTGAATGAAGTTTACTTGAACTAATGCCTTGTCTCGTCTTGTCTTGTTTCCTGAGCCGGCCGTCTGGTCCAGCAGCCGTGGTGGCTCACCCCCTTGGTCTTGCCCCTGACACTCCCAGTATGGGGGTGGCTCCTCACTAGGTCAGCTCGCCCTAGGTGGGTGGGTGCCACGGCCCAGAGGGTCCACTCAAAAAAGGAAAACGACTCAGCGTAAGCTGACGCTAGTCACAGGGTGCAGCGTATGTTGAAGCTCAAGGTCATTAAGGAATCGAAGAGCGGCTGGTCGAACCCGATTGTCCTGGTCCCAAAACCTGATGGAGAATGGAGGTTCTGCAACGATTACCGGAAGCTGAATGAGGTCTCCAAGTTCGACGCATATTCCATGCCATGCGTTGATGAGCTCATCGAGAGACTTGGGCCTGCCAGGTACATAACCACCTTGGATTTGACAAAGGAATATTGGCAGATCCCCATGGCACAGGAATCCAAGGAGAAGACCGCATTTTCTACACCAGATGGGTGCTTCCAGTATGTCCGGATGCCGTTTGACCTACAGGGTGCTCCGGCGACCTTCCAGAGGGCTATGGATATAATTCTTGCGCCTCATAAGCTATACGCTGCCGCGTACCTGGATGATATCGTCATCTTTACCCCGGACTGGGAGAGTCATCTGGACAAGGTCCAAGCAGTGTTTGATGCTCTAAGGTAGGCAGGGTTTACGATAAACCTAAAGAAGTGTGCCTTGGGGAAAGAAGAAGCCAAGTACCTGGGATGTGTAGTGGGGCGTGGAGAGATCAAACCCCAAATCAGTAAAGTGGAGGCAATTCAAACATGGCCGAGACCTCTGTCCAAAAAGGAAGTTGAATCCTTCCTGGGGATCGTGGGATATTACAGAAGGTTCATCCCAAACTTTGCCATGATGGCTGCGCCTCTAACTGATCTTTTAAAGAGGGCAAAGTCAGTAATGATCAGATGGTCCGAAGAGGCAGAGTCAGCCTTCCAAGAGTTGAATGGGACTCTGTGTAAGCAATCCGTTCTGGTGGCCCCGGACTTTAAGTATGAATTTATCCTTCAGACAGATGCCTCAGATGTCGGGGTAGGTGCAGTCCTTTCCCAGGAGATACGTGGGGAGGAGCATCCTGTTATCTACTTGAGTAAGAAGTTGTCTTCTTGTGAGAAAAATTACTCAGTTGAAGAGAAGGAGTGTTTGGCCATAAAATGGGCAGTGGATACCTTACGGTACTACCTAGTGGGTCGGAAGTTTAGGCTAATATCCGGCCATGCCCCACTCAGATGGATGAAAGAAACAAAGGGTAAGAATGCTAGGGTCACCCGCTGGTTCTTAGCCCTGCAAGACTTCAGCTTCCATGTAGAACATATTGCCGGGAAGCTACATGGTAATGCCCTTGTCCCTTGTCTAGTAGGGGAAAGTGCCAAGCCCCACGGCTTTAGGCAGAGGGGGAGGTATGTGGCATGGCTAAGGGTTGTATAGTTGATGGGAGGTATGTGTCTCAGAGATGACTTGTCTCTGTAATGTAGTGTAAGCCCTATTTAATATCAGTATATTCCTAATGTTTTGCAGGACCTGTGGTGAGGTCACAATCACATGACCAGTCAGCTGCTGGGTTCGTGGGTGTGGCTATACCCTTATAATGTAGACTGCTCCTGAAACAGGGATTTGTATGTGGGGAGGACTAAGCCTCCCGTGTGTGCTGAGGCTCCAGGTCTGAGACTGAAGTAACAGACATTTGTGCTCTCGTTTGCCTAAGCTAAAGGCTATTTCTTTTGTGACATGCTGCTTTATGGGTTTATGATGCAAATAAACCTCTTGAACTTTAAAAGAACCTGCCTCATGATTGTCTCCCGCTGCACCTGAGCGAGTAGAATCTCTACAGCCCTTAGAAAAATTAAAAACTTGGGGCTAAAACAAAATTTTAGTGGTAAAAATGTAATTTATTCTTTCTTCACCCCTCAGTGGTATAAAATTCTGTGAGGCACTTGTGGTGTAAATATGATCACTGCACCCTTAGATGAATTCATTGGGGAGTGTAATTTGCAAAATGAGTTCACATACAGTGGTTACAGAAAGTATTCAGACCCCTTTAAATTTTTCACTCTTTGCTTCATTGCAGCTATTTGGTAAAATCAAAAACGCTAATTTTTTCCTTATTAATGTACACTCTGCACCCCATCTTGACTGAAAAAAAACAGAAATGTAAATTTTTTTGCAAATTGTTTAAAAAAAAAAAAAAAATGAAATATCACATGGTCATAAGTAGTAAGACCCTTTGCTCAGACACTCATATTTAAGTCACATTCTGTCCATTTCCTTGTCATCCTCCTTGAGATGGCTCTACTCCTTCATTGAAGTCCAGCTCTGTTTAATTAAACTGATAGGACTTGATTTGGAAAGGCACACACCTGTCTATATATGACCTTACAGTTCACAGTGCATGTCAGACCAAATGAGAATCATGAGGTCAAAGGAACTGGCCAAGGAGCTCAGAGACCGAATTGTGGCAAGGCACTCATCTGGCCAAGGTTACAAAAGAATTTCTGCAGTATTTAAGATTCCTAAGAGAACAGTAGCATCTATAATCCTTAAATGAAAGACGTTTGGGACTTAGCCGTCCAGCCAAACTGAGCAATCGATCGTGGGAGAAGAGCCTTGGTGAGAGAGGTAAAGAAGAACCCCAAGATCACTGTGGCTAAGCTCCACAGATGCAGTAGGGAGATGGGAGAAAGTTCCACAAAGTCAACTATCACTGCAGCCCTCCACCAGTAGGGCCTTTATGGCAGAGTGGCTCGACGGAAGCCTCTCTTCAGTGCAAGACATATGAAAGCCTGCATAGAGTTTGCTAAAAAACACATGAAGGAATCCCAGACTATGAGAAATAAGATTCTCTGGTCTGATGAGTCAAAGATAGAACTTTTTGGTGATAATTCTAAGTGGTATGTGTGGAGAAAACCAGACACTGCTTGTCACATGCCCTGTCATGTCCCTTGTATTTGCTCCTGCCCCAGTAAGGGCAGTACCCAAGTCGGCTCTGACAGTAAACCCACCCATAAAATATATGTCCCTCCAGACGTGTTTCTTTCTCAATAATGAAATATCATCTCAGCAGTGTTACTCGTATAGGGCAAACTAGAGAAAAAAGAGGCATATACAGTAATTCTTTCAAAAAAGATTGCCTCCATCTTAATAAATTGCTGAGTGACAAAAAAACAAATATGTGTGTGTCCTCCACAGGGGTATCTTACAGTGGTAAGTGTCTCTTGGAAAAAAAAAGTGCAGAGCTCTACACCTTTGATTTGGATAATAAAGAAAAGATAGGGGACTCTTCAGTGGGACTAGAATGCTCAATCAGATATCAGTATCTAAGATATCAAGCCTACCAATAACGGCACTTAGAAAATACAATTATATCCAAAAAGACAAAACAAGCATAGCCATAAAAAATATAATCTTTATTAACGCATAATTGCCAAACCATAAAAGCACCTAAAAGAAGATATCGGTCCACATGGCCAACCAAAGGTGAATATACACATATAGATCCAACTATGTCAGTAGAGGAGGTATGTCAATAAGAAATAATGTTTTCCATAAATCTATTGAACACACCATAGTGCTATTGGAAAACCTCCCATCTTAGCTGCACTGACATGCAAGAGTATGAGAAATGTTATAAATTTATTGCTACACTTACAACAGTTAAATGTGTGTACTGTGTTATATGCAGTATCCACTGCCCCTATACAGTACATGTGCTACGGGAATACCACTTATTGGTTAGTAAGTGTGCAAATGAATACACATAAATGGCACATATAGAGAGAATGTTGTAGGATAATCCTGTAAGATGAGGGTGCACATTGAACGGGGTACACAGCGCACTATCCATAGCCCCTATCTCTGTGCCATAAGAGTACACTGAGTAGACAATATGCAATAGTATGCACATGGCACAGATAGGGAGTGTGCGCTGGGAACATCCATCAATGAACTGCGTGAGAGTACACAATAAACAGAATTGCAAGATGTAAGCTCATAATGCCAAACATGCCCAATGAAATGGATGCATTAGCTATGTGTATGAAATAAGGGTGCACACTAAGTAGGGTACAAGATGCATTGCCCATAGCCTCCATCTCTGTGCCATTAAATTGAATAAACAATGCGCAATAGTATGCACATGGCACATATTGGGAGTGTGCACTGGTAACACCTATTCATAAACTACATTTGAATATATAATAACCAGAATGCAAAATGTAGGCTCATAGTGCCATGCATGCCCAGTGAATAGATATAATGCCATGAATGGCCAGCATGAAAAGGCAGATAGCAAGATAAAGTGCAAAGTGCATATAAGAGACAACCTTGTTGGCCACTATCCCAACAAGGTTCAATAGATTTATGGAAAACATTATTTCTTATTGACATACCTCTTCTACTGACATAGTTGGATCTATATGTGTATACTTATCTTTGGTTGGCCATGTGGACCGATATCTTCTTTTAGGTGCTTTTATGGTTTGGCAATTATGCGTTAATAAAGATTATATTTTTTATGGCTATGCTTCTTTTGTCTTTTTGGATATAATCATTCAGATATCAGTTTTCACGCAGCTGTTCTATCCATGTTTTTCACAAATAGAATTGGTACCTATGATAGTCTATGGAGCTGTTCACATGTTCGTGTTTTCTTGCAGGTTCTCAACAAAATCAAATAGTATGACCTCAAATAAATTCACTACCCCAGGCAAACAAAGATAACCACTTACAGAGATATATTAGTTAAAATCTTACAATATTGTATTAGTTTTTTTAAAAAACACCAAAATATACAGTATAATCACAAACATAATGTAGACAGTATCACAAGGATGCCTCTTGTGTAAGGAAGAGCACTTCAGATGAAACTCACGTTTGTAGTATTAGGATGTTTTGTTTACTTGGATCAAATTGGAAAATTCCTATATTCACACTCAATAGGCTTGTGTACTCAGTTTAAATGTCTAAAGCTTGTTATGGTGTGCCCTGAACAGGCGTTTGCGTGACAGCCATATAGAAAAAAGTGCAGGTGCATCAGTTTTTGCCAAGTATTTGCCCAGTGGCTATTTGCTTATTATAATATACTAGCTGAAGAGCCCGGCACTGCCCGGGCATAGTAACTAACTGTGGTTAGTTATAACAAATTATAATGATTTTATTGCACATAAAAACATTTCACAGCATATATTCAACACTACAGATTTGAAAGGCAAATTAAATAAACGATTACCCAAGTATTGATAGTATTTTATTTTCAAATCATTCAAGAGCCTTTTGATAAACAACATTTTTGTTTTTTCCTTTCGGTACAAAGATGAACAGATTTTTGGCAGTTCCAACTCTTGAATAGGCCGCGCAAAGATGTCCATGAGAAAAGCATGGAGATTGCAAATCAATACCATACTACTTTCAAGGACTGTCCCTGAGCATTGTTAATGGACATTGCAAATGCCAGTCGAAGTGGAAACTGGAGGTGTTTAAAATCAAAAGGCAAATCAGATGGAATGAGTGGAATTCTTGGAATGAAAATGTCCTCTCCTTTGGCACATCCTCTTGCTGAGCCGTATATCTAATCCTATCCTGTGTGATACCATTTGCTGAGCTGCGTATCTAATCCTATCCTGTGTGATACTGTCTGCTGAGCCGTGTATCTAATCCTATCCTGTGATACTGTCTGCTGAGCTGTGTATCTAATCCTATCCTGTGTGATACAGTCTGCTGAGCCATGCATCTAACCCTATCTTGTGGGATACTGTCTACTGAGCTGTGTATTTGATCCTATCCTGTGTGATACTATCTGCTGAGCTTTGTATCTAATCCTATCCT
Source organism: Dendrobates tinctorius (assembly GCF_039654945.1). Lineage (NCBI taxonomy): Eukaryota > Metazoa > Chordata > Amphibia > Anura > Dendrobatidae > Dendrobates > Dendrobates tinctorius. Next base: position 39,709,238 of record NW_027361770.1, on the reverse strand, counting down.
GTGTGATACTGTCTGCTGAGCCATGTATCTAATCCTATCTTGTGTGATACTGTCTGCTGAGCCATGTATCTAATCCTATCCTGTGTGTTACTGACTGCCAAGCTGTGTATCTAATCCTATCCTGTGTGATACTGTTTGCTGAGCCATGTATCTAATCCTATCCTGTGTGATACTGTTTGCTGAGCAATGTGTCTAATCCTATCCTGTGTGATATTGTCTGCTGAGCCATGTATCTAATCCTCTCCTGTGTGATACTCTGCTGACCCGTGTATCTAATCCTATCCTGTGTGATACTGTCTGCTGAGCCATGTATCTAATCCTATCCTGTGTGATACAGTCTGCTGAGCCGTGTATCTAATCCTATTCTGTGTGATACAGTCTGCTGAGCAATGTGTCTAATCCTATCCTGTGTGATACTGTGTGCTGAGCCGTGTATCTAATCCTCTCCTGTGTGATACTGTCTGCTGAACCGTGAAAAAAAGTTTTTTATAGTTCCAGCACATGATGTGAAAAAATTAAGAAAAGCCTTTATTTAATCCATAATTAAAAAATGCAATTCCAGTGATGATAAAAGCATGTGTAGGCTTACGCGTTTCGGATCATATTTGACCCTTAATCATAGCATAAAATACTGAATAAATGTTGCACTTATCAAGGAAAAGCAACCAGAGAAGGCTGCCTTGGGTAACACCCACCAAAATCAGCTGTGAAACTCACATCACTAATTCAAAGTTAACAATAGTACCTCACTGGTTTAACCCTATGATGCATTCATCTTATACAAACATATTACAATGTGAATTCTCACTTAATAATAAGTCTGTTATAAGTAATGAGGGTCAAGTATTTAAGCTCAAAACTTTTATGAATTGTGCCACTGATTACTGTGTTTATATCATCTTTTGCACGACATGCAGAAAACAGTATGTAGGATCCACAAGTCGTAGCATAAGAAAAAGATTGTCGGAACACACTTATGACATCAATAATATTACTACCCGTAGTCATTCGGGGGCTTCTAAACATTTTTTGCATGAACATAAGGGAGAATTGAATAGCCTGCGAGTAAGTGCTTTGGAATTTGTTCCTGCTCCTCGGCGTGGTGGCGATAGAATTAAATTACTCCAGATGATTGAAGCTCGATGGATACTAAAACTTAATACTAGATATCCAGCAGGATTAAATTTGAAGCATGAATTGATGTATCTATATTAATATGGGTTTTTTTTTTTTTTTTCTTCTTTTGCCGGGTGCGGTGGTATGTGCCTTTAATCCCAGCTACTAGGGAGGCTGAAGTTTGTTTGTTTTTGTTTTTGGTTTAATCATCAGATTATTATTACCTGCTATGATTATGGCGAAGTGGGGCACTTCGCCCCGGGAGTGCCCCCGGCGTGGGAGGAACCCGCCCTGCCAGTCATTAAACCTAAAGGGCTCTGAGTTGGGGGGACGCCGCTTGGAGCCAGAACCCACAACGCGGGATGGTGGAAGTCCCAAAGATTTAGTAGCAAAGTGTTATGAATGAGTCACCATAGGAGGCAAAAACAGAAATACTAGCTAAGTCCAGAAAACCAGAGAAGTTGGCAGCTATCGGATTGCAGACCCCTGAACCTAACAACAACAACTAGCAGTAGCCGTGGGGGGTTCTTAAGGTGCCCTAGACCCCTCGATCACAGCCGGAGAACTACATAGCCTAAAGACAGAAAGGGAAATCTAAACTGCCCCAGAGAAGACCCCAAAGCAATAGGCAGCCCCGAACATATAATGACGGTGAAGCAAGATGAAAAAACACTCACACAGATAGAAAGATAGGCTGAGCAAATGATGGGGCCCAAGCTAACTAAATAGGACAGAATAGAAAAGCTGCTGTCTGCAATCCGCCAAAACCCTCTCAAAAACAAGAGCCAACAGACTGATAGGGAAAAAAGCCCTGAAGACGCTAGGCTTCAAAAAGACTATATCAGTACTCAGGTATTATCTGAAGACAGAGCAAAAAGGAATTCAGCTCACCCAGCAGGGAAAGGCAGAAATCCAGAAAAACAAGGCAAAACAAAACCAAAACACAAATGCAAAAAGTAGAGCAGAAAATTTAGCTTTTGAGGAGCAGGAATCAGACTGGTCTCCAAGAATCCCTCAGAGTAATCACCTGCAAGGCAGAAGGGCGTCGGCTGCTTATATCCAGTCAGCAATCCCAGTCACCCAGTCATCATCATTCTGCTCAGGTGCTTTGTAATCAGCCTCACTACCTTCCTTCACTAGAAGAGGGAGTTCATCAGACCTCAATGGTGAAGGGGAAAATGAACTCACAACAGCAAAGTGTTCGAGTTCGAGGGCCGTGCGGTGCGCTGCCTGGTGGATACCGGGTCACAAGTTACAACCATGCCAGAGACCTACTTCGAGCAGCACTTCCCTGAAGCCGCAATGCCCAAGTGGGGGTCCGTAATCAATCTGTTGGCCGCCAACCAGTTACCGATTCCAGTCGTCAGGGTAGCTTGGATGCAGATCTCGATGTGTGGCAAAGAGATGGGCCGACAGGGCATGGTCTTGACCTGAGGGGACACTGGCGACGGGCGCTCTGTCACCCTGGGCATGAATGTTCTAAAGGAATTTGGCAGCCTACTCCTCAGTGAACCAGCCCAAGAGACTCTGAAACAATGGGGCACTCACCCCCCAAGGACAGATCTTTCAACAGCTAGTGCAGGGGGCGCAAGTCCAAGAGGCCTGCCAGGTTGGGGAGGTGTTGGCAAAGGTGATTGCGCCCATGGCCACTCCGCTGTTACTTCCGCCAGGCCAGACAGTAATCTCCCTGCCCTTCCGAGCCCGAGTACCCCTAGACGGAGTGGAAATGCAGGTGGAACCATCGTTTTCCTGGCCACCGTGAGGAAGGGGACAGCCCTTATAGGCTGTGTCAATCTGGAGGACCAGGACATCATCGTGAAACCCCGCAGCGAGATGGCCAAGCTGGTAAAACCACTGGAGGAGGTGCTCCCCAGTGCGCTGGGGGTAAGTCCGAGGAACCCCTGGGCTGTGACTGTGAATTCAACCCAGACCTCGGGGTCCCTGCCTGAGCAGGAGGGGAGAGCGATCCTGGAGCAGATGCGAGCAGAACTCTCTGGGCTAGGGAAATCCCAAATACAACAAGTGGAGGCCCTCCTGGGCTATTACAAGGAGGTATTCTCTCGCCACGAAGACGATTTTGGCTGCACCATGGCCATTACTCAAGGAATTCCCACTGAAGGGACGGCCCATATCAGAGAGCGCTATCGGCAGATTCCCCTGCAATTGTACCAGGAGGTAAAGACACTATTGGGCCAAATGCTGTGGAAAGGGGTCATCCGGGAAAGTCAGAGCCCCTGGGCTGCCCCCATTGTGCTGGTGTGGAAAAAGGACGGCACGTTGCGTTTCTGCATGGATTATCGAAAGCTGAATGCCTCCACCATCAAGGACTCATATCTGCTTCCCCGTATAGAGGAATCCCTGTCTGCCTTGGGGAAGGCAAAATATTTCTCTACCCTGGACCTGGCCAGCAGATACTGGCAGGTACCTATGTCGGAACAAAATTATCATCTACGCCGCTACGTTTGAGGACCACCTGTACCGTCTGGGCCAAGTACTCGGCCGGCTACAAAAGTACGGGTTGAAGGTGAAGCCCCAGAAATACCATCTGTTTCGCACACAGATTGAGTACCTGGGACATGCCGTCTCCGCCGAAGATGTGAGACTGTCTCTGGAGAAGGTCGCTGTGATACGGGAGTGCCTACCCCCGAGACAGTGAAGGATGTGCGGGCCTTTCTGGGGCTGGCTTGATATTACCGTCGCTTCGTGAAAAACTTTGCCCGGCCCCTGTAGGACCTGTTAAAAGGAGCCCCGGCTGGTGCCAACAGCTGGAAAATTCAATGGCACGAACCACAGGAAGAAGCTATCCGAGACCTCAAAGCCGCACTCTCGGAGGCCCCAGTGTTGGCTGATGCGGATTTCTTGCAACCGTTTATTCTGCACACTGATGGGAGCTTGCACGGGCTGGGGGGCTGTGTTATCCGAGATGCAGGACGGCAGAGAGAAGAAGATCGCCTATGCCAGTCGGTTCCTTCATGACTCCAAACGAAATCCAGACAACTACAGATCCTTTAAACTCGAGCTCCTCGCGTTGGTGTGGGCCATGACGGAGCAATTTGTGGAGTACCTAGCAAGTTCTGAGGTTCTGGTGCGAACTGACAATCCACTAGCCCACCTCAAAAATGCCAAGTTGGGGGCCCTGGAACAACGATGGGTGGCCAGAATGGCGAAGTTTAAGTATAAGACCTTTTACAAATGAGGGGCAGAGTATGTCCACGCAGACGCCCTGTCCCGAATCCGACGCATGATCCCGGGGCGAAGCCGGGACAAGCAGTTGAAAGGGGAAGAAACACCATTTTCCTCAGGCCCTGCCGAGACAGTGGCGGTTGCAAGAGAGCAGTCCCAGGAGGGACGGACAAGGGGCCTCCTGGAGCGATCCAGAGATGAATGGGTGCACGTGTAACAGGAAGATAGGGAAATCGCCCCCCTACGTCAATGGGTGGCCGCGAAACAGTTACCCAGTGACACCCAAAGAAGGACACTTTCTCGGGACACATTACTAATGCTACGTCAGTGGGAGAGATTGGCAATCAAAAATGGACTGTTGTATCGAAAAGCAGAATTGCGGGCGGAGCCAGCAGTCACCTGGCAGGTGATAGTGCAGAAAGACGGGCTGGCTGAAATTGCACGAGAAGCCCATGAAAAAGGGGTGCACTTTGGGGCTCAAAAGACTTTCCAGTGGCTGCAGCGGATAACCTACCACCTCGATTACAAACCGAAGTAGAAGACATCTGCAGGAGATGTCATCAGTGCGAACTAACTAAACCACTGGAGCAAAGAGCTCGTATACAGACAATAATAAGAACGGCGCCCCTTGAGCTGTTATTGGTAGACTATCTGACCATCGTCCCAGCCCACCAGGGGTACAAGCACTGCCTGGTCATGTGGACCACTTTACCAAGTTCACTGTGGTGACCCCCACCAGAGACCAAACGGCAGAATTTGCTGCCTATGCCATTTGTAAGAACATGCAAAGCACAAGCCGCGGAGACACCATCACATGTTTCTCAACGCAAGCAATGACTAGCCAGGTCTTTCCCCGGGAAGGAACAACCACGGGAAGGTCAGTCTCCAATGAAGGAAACCACCTATGCCAAAACATGGTATCCATCCACAGACAGCTGTTTCAGGGTATTGCCCCTCATTAGTGTGGAGTAGGAAACTGGCCAGTAGGAGCAATGCCTAGTAGAAGACTGTGAAAAATGAGGATGAATGAACTCATGGAGATCAACATCCAACACTGCGGAGACACCATCACATGTTTCTCAACGCAAGCAATGACTAGCCAGGTCTTTCCCCGGGAAGGAACAACCACGGGAAGGTCAGTCTCCAATGAAGGAAACCACCTATGCCAAAACATGGTATCCATCCACAGACAGCTGTTTCAGGGTATTGCCCCTCATTAGTGTGGAGTAGGAAACTGGCCAGTAGGAGCAATGCCTAGTAGAAGACTGTGAAAAATGAGGATGAATGAACTCATGGAGATCAACATCCAACACCGCGGAGACACCATCACATGTTTCTCAACGCAAGCAATGACTAGCCAGGTCTTTCCCTGGGAAGGAACAACCACGGGAAGGGCAGTCTCCAATGAAGGAAACCACCTATGCCAAAACATGGTATCCATCCACAGACAGCTGTTTCGGGGTATTGCCCCTCATCTGTGTGGAGTAGGAAACTGGCCAGTAGGAGCAATGCCTAGTAGAAGACTGTGAAAAAGGAGGATGAATGAACTCATGGAGATCAACATCCAACACTGCGGCGACACCATCACATGTTTCTCAACGCAGTGATTCTAGAGCAATGCCCCCATACCTTATGGGAAATAGATAAAAACATATGCCATTTGTAAGAACTTTATTCAAGTCTATGGCTGCCCCCAACGTATTCACTCGGATCAGGGCGGCTGCTTCCTGGGAAAAGTAATGGAGGAGTTACATTGTCTGTACGGCATTGATAAATCTCCGACCACACCATACCACCCACAAGGAAACAGGGCCTGTAAACGGTTTAATCGGACCCTAATCCAGATGCTGTGTACCCTGGAAGATGAGCGAAAGACCCGTTGGCCCGAGTACATCCCTGAGCTGGTCTGGATATACAATAACCGGGTTCATCGGGTCACCGGTGTTAGGGCTGGCGGAACGCACCAAATAATAAAATAATAGTAAGAAGCGTTCGCAGCCAAGGGTCCACCATGCAGGGGTGGTAAACTGCTGCTTAGTAATGGCGTAAGTATAAAGCAGTATACAAGATGTCACACGTGGGTTAACGTCACCCAGTGTGAACATAATCGAACTCTGTTAGGACACAGAGACGCGCCACCGCTGAACATAAATGCGGAGCCTGTTAAAATCACAGCACTCGGCAAGAGAGCGCACAGTATGCAGTCACAGAATTCAGCACCAAGGACACGAGGTCTGAGTCCCTCTAGACCTACTGAGCGCACAGCATCGCACCTGCGGACAACACTATAGATGCTGACCATGGTGGAGTGTTGAGCACGTGCACCGTGGCGTGCAGAGCCACTGGTGGACACTGATGTCAGTCTCAGCCTCTGCCTCTACCTACACCTAAGCCTGGGCGCTTAACAGGCTAGGCTGCACAACACATGCGTACCAAGGGTAGGGGTTTCAAATGAGTCAGTCACCAGAGACATTCATACTTGCATACAACACTCACTCCTCATAGTTTGGTAATGCAGTCTATACTAGTGCATGGCAAAGCGGCCATATGAACCTTTTATAGCCGTGTCCTTCTGGGACCTTCCTGACCTTTCTGATGGTCCAGTCCGAGCTGGAGAAGGACCTGAGCATGTGACCTCCAATCTCCAATGAGAGATCGTCTCACGGGCATGCTCAGTGGACCGAAAGGAGGACTTAGTCCCAGGAGTATCTCGCTGCTGACCAGCATGCGTTGCTATAGTTGGACTAGAGGTGGCAGCAGCAAGCAAACCCATGGAGCTAGTCTGGGCAGAGCGCCGGGACCAACAAATCTGCTGAGCAGCCTCCTCTGCGGCTGGAGAGGAATGGGGGACCATCGGAAGCAAGGCTCGGGATTCCCGCTGTGCAGCGACAGGAACCCGACGCCTAACATTACCCCCCCTCCTAGGGCCCCCGCCTTGCTATGCTCAAATTCCGCAATGAGAAGTGGAGCGCGGTTTTCTCTACTGGCTCCCAGGTCCGAGCCTCTAGACCATGACCCTTCCAGTTCACCAAATAAAACTTTTTACTACGCACCACCCTGCATCCCACGATGGCATTAACCTCAAACTCGTCTGAGGACAGGTCAGATGTCCCGGCAGATGACTCGGAGAACCGGGACACGAGGACAGGCTTAAGGAGGGACACGTGGAAGGTGTCGGAGATAGCCAAATGTGGTGGAAGGGCCAGACGGTAGACCACAGGGTTGATCTGCTCAAGGACATTGAAGGGGCCAATGTAGCGAGGTGCAAATTTTGTGGACTCGACCCGCAGCCTGATGTTATGGGCGGAGAGCCACACCAAGTCGCCAGGAGCAAAGGTCAGAGGAGGGCGCCGGTGCGTGTCGGCGGATGCCCTCATTCTCTCCTTGGAGGCCCATATAGCATCCTGAGTGCGATCCCAAATGTCACGTGCCTCCACCGCCCAGTCTGCCACCCTGAAATCGGTGGACGACATGGGCATGGGCACATTGACACGCGGATGCTGGCCATAATTTAGGAGGAATGGGGTCTGACCGGTGGAGTCGGCCATAGCGTTGTTCAAAGTGAACTCCGCCCACGGCAGCAAGGATGCCCAGTCATCCAGCCTGGCCGAGACAAAATGTCGTAGATATGTGACCAGGGTCTGGTTGGCTCTCTCTACCAACCCGTTCGTCTCGGGATGATAGGCCGAGGAGAGATTTAGCTCAATGCTGAGCAGGCTACAGAGCTCTCTCCAGAACCGAGATGCAAACTGGGGACCCCGGTTGCTGACAATCTTGTCCGGCATGCTGTGTAGGCGGAAAACATGCTTAATGAACAACGCTGCCAGGCCCCGTGCAGAAGGTAACCGGGAGAGAGGTACCAGGTGCACCATTTTGGAGAAATGGTCGGTGACAACCCAAATGACCATGCTGCCACTGGACTTGGGTAGCCCCACCACAAAGTCCATACCGACCATCTCCCAGGTCCTGTCCGCTACCGGCAGGGGGTAAAGTAGCCCAGCGGGTCGCTGCCGAGAGGACCTATTCTGGGCGCAAGAGATGCACACCTGAATATAGTCCCTGACGTCACAAGCCATATGCGGCCACTAGTGTTGTGGATGGATTTACTTTTGATTTGGGTAGATTTACCCCTGTGCATACTGTGGCCTGTCCTAATTAGACAGAGTCTTATTGAGCGCTCAAGGAAGGAAAGACGCCAGACTTGGTTAGCAGCAATACCTCCCAGCAAAACTCTGGAAGTTTATTGAATATACTTGGTTTTATCAGTTGTACAGAAAGGAGTGGCTACTCATTAACATAAAGGCTTTACTTCTTAGCTAATTGGTCAGTTTTAATGCATAAACATATATGGGCATCGACCTAAGGTGACTTAAGCATCAGATGATATACAGCTCTTTGTCTTACAATGTCAGCAATGTTCTGATATCGGCTGGCACATCTGGCCTAAGCTTCCTCTTTCTATGTCTGGGACAAATATCACAAGACAATGCTATCATAAGATACCATCTGCTCCCCAGACTCTCTCATGGGGGGGCAGTAGGTCATTTCCACCAACTAGTTGCAAGGTTCAAACTGTGAATATGTATCTGTGTGCATATAAGAATATATAAGAGTACATGAGTATATAGCAGTATATGGAGTATATAGCCTATAGCAGGCAAGTGAGATCTATATGAAATACATATACATATATATTTCCATAACAATCCCCCCTTAGATATCACTTGCCCTAAAACCCTGCTCCTGGCCCAAAGCGCTGCAACTCTTTTATGCTGCCAGCGGACTGACATATGCCTAGTGCATACATCCTCCTCTGTACAGACTTTCGCAAATGGGCGGTCAGGAGATCTGTCCCTAAAGGGGGTGTGGTGCAATGTAATCAAAGTCTCTTAGTTAGCAGTCTATGTAGTCAGTGGTGTATATTCTCTTTCAGGTAGGTAATTTATTCAGTCAGGGAGGTCATCCACAGCATCATTCCAGCTAAGGTGTATCTTCTGGTATGAAGGCCTTTTCCTGCAATGCGATGCGTGGATCCAGGCGGGGTTTTCCTTCCAGGTCGGTGGCGTCAGCACTTGGAGAAGGGCCATCGGATCTGGGATTGAGTGCTTTTCTTTGTGGACTTTTTCCACCAACACTCAGCAGTCTCCAGACTTCAGGGCGTGCATACCAGGCACCGAAACTGGACCTGGCAATGAAGGAGAAAACTCAAGAATGGACATTAGCAAAATTCTTGATAAATTCAATTACACATGCAGACAAAGTATCATATTGCATAGTCAACTGCTAAGTACAGAATACCCCTAAACTGGGTTTTTTACCCAAATAAAGTCTCATATTGGTGACAGCTTTTTCTGAGCCTATGGGAGTGTCTAGTGCCAGGGTTTGTCTGTCTCTTGGGCAGATTTTTTAGCATGCTGCTCTTAAGTGTCCCACCTAGTCTATGGTGTGGGATGGTGAGAAGTGTGTAGGCCTACGTCTGACCCTACTGCTGATCAGATCCCTTGTGTAAGGTTTGCTGTGTATGCGGGTCCCTGATCACTTGCTATTGCTTCTGGAAACCCCATATCTGCACACTATTTTTGAGAGTAGCTTCTTTGCAGTAGTCATAGCCAACTGGTTCCTTACTGGGAAGTCTTCAGGCCAGATGATGTGGGGGAACTTTTCCCGCTTGTCCGATGTTAAATTTGTCGGTGTCCGAACAGCTGCTGGGAATCTTCGCTGTTTAGGTGTGAGTTGAGTCCAATCAGGTCATTCATCTGTGTCTTCAATTCTGTGTGGGGGCCATGTGCCCATTGAACCACCGTAGGGTACACACTTTGAGATAGACTGCGTCTGTCTTGAGATAGACGTTTTGAGGTAGACGTTTTGAGGTAGACGGTTTGAGGTAGACTAGGCCTGTCTTGAGGTAGACGTTTTGATGTAGACGGTTTCTTGGAGCCCAGTGGCTTTTGGCCTTCAGCATCCAGCTTTCCTTCTCCTCCTTCTGAGTCTGATCCTGTTACTTCTTGTACAGGTTTCAGGAAGTCATTTTGTCAGGTTTAGTGACTGGGCTGTGGTAATTGACATTCTCTGAGCTGATTGTGGGATTTTAGCTGAGGTTTCGTCTCTGTCCGCGCCTCCCTCTGTATGAAGACTTGGGTTAGACTGTGTCAAAGGAGGACTTGGGACTCTTTGCATTGGTACCGATCCAGCCGACATTCTCCGGGGATGAGGGGGAAGGTCAAACTGTTGTAGTCTTGGGATGCCTTCGGACTCATGCAGTTCGTCTCGGGGGGACGGGGTAAGTGTTGCCGTGGACTGCTGACCGTAGGACTGTGCTGGAGAAGAAGCTTCCCCACGAGAGGGTGATGGAGGACAATCTTCTGGAATGTTCTCCATCAAATACGTCCTTTCTGGAAAGGTAGGCACCATTCTTCTGCCTCAGAATTCATATCCACGTCAGAGTCTTCATCCTGGAAGTGATTCAGCTTGTTGGCTGATGGAGGAGGAGGCAGCACTTCTGTCCAATTCAGAGATGGCATCTTCAACGGTTTTCCCATTGACTTCAGTTTGCCAGGTTTTCTCGTCTTCGGTCGTCATGCAGTAGCCGCCCGGCTCTACGACCTCTCCCATTTTCCATATTGTCTTCCTCTGGCTGCTTTTTTGGCTGCCACGTCTGCCATGCTGATACCCCGTCTATCCGCTTGCTGTGATGAAGTTTCTTGCAGCCCAGATGGGTCCGAAGTCGGGTGCCATGTCATGCGAGTACCTGGAAGTTTTTGTTCTTCGCAATCTGGCAGGTCTTTCGTCAGCTCTATCAGCTCCGCGTCTTGGGCTCTTGGGCTGACGACCTTCTGGACCATAGAATGTCTTGATTGCTGGTCGCTGCACATCCCGTGTGGAACCTTCCTTCATCATCTGCAAAACTGGAGCCATCTACGGTATCTTGCAGACTTTTCATCTGAGGGTCCGTATCCGCATCCCCCCTTGGGAGTGGGAGTAGAGACAGGTAACGGCTGCGAGCACTGAAGACTGGTGGAGAGCAGCCTTGTCAGGAGGGCGTGTGCTGCGGGTATTGTTTTCAAGCAGGAGGGCCCCCCCTTGCAACTGGATCCAGGCCGGCTGAGAGGTAGTCTAGAGGCCTCTGGTTTTCCTCCGTGGGTCTGTTTTAAGCCTGGCCAGTAGCATGACCTTCTCCATCTTGGTCCTTCTTTTTCCGTTTGGTCAGGACGGGTTGGCTTCTCGTCCTCAGTGAGGCCTAGAGTTGGCGCAGAGACTATGAAGTCTTTCAGTTTCCTGTATGAGATGAAGGTTTCAATGCATGATGCAATTGTACAGAGGCTGCATTAAGTCTGGAGCACCAGGAATCCAAGTTCTGCAGTGCAAGACTAGACTAAGGAAGGACTGCATCTTCGGAGTTGTTGAGGGAGCCATCCTCTCCTCCGCGGCCCTCCGGTCATCTGTCAAGTGTTTCGTCTAGTGGGCGATACAGTGTCTTCAGGAACTTGCTTTTGACACCACTGGACTCTGTTTTGCAGAACTTACGTTGCTGCTCTGCCAGGCAGAGTAGAGGAGACATGGAAAGCGCTGTGCAGGTAGCGATGTCGATGACTTCTGCATGCTCCGCAATCCAGTTGTCGGGGATGGAGGACAATGCTCTGGCGAGCTGTGAAAGGCTGTTCTGGGCCCTCTTGGGCCTCACTGTCCATTTGTTCCGCACCCCCCTTGTGCGTTTTCAGGAACTGGTCATCCAGGTGAGGGGGAACATTGAGGGAAGCTTCGGGCAGATCCATTGCCGTGAGCACCGTTGCTGTGACTGGCACGTTTGTCAGCAGAGTGTGCAGATCTGGCACAACTGGGGTTTCAAACACGGTTGCTTTGCTCACAGTCCTCAGGTTATACACCATTCAATCTGATCTGGTTCTCCTTTCACAGTCTTCCTCTTGATCGAGAGAAGCTGGGACCGCATGATGATTCCCGTGGGTGAGGCGGCTCAATCTGGCCTTGCTCTTCACAGTGCCGTGAGTGACTCCCATCTTTTGGCACAGGGCTGGCAGGAAACCAAACCGTTTGCTGGGGTCCTTATTTTTCGTCAGAGGTGACGTTCAGCTGAGCTTTCTTGCTCTCACAGGGGGTCTTTTTGCTGGGGCATCTTCTTTACCAGCCAGCAGCAGTTCCTTTCACCCAGCTTGATTCCAGGTCAGCGTCTTGTTAACCAATTTGAGGAGCTGAGTGGCTGTCTTCTGGTCCAGGGCCTGGATTAACTTCAGGGAGCACCTTCAGAATCTTGTCCAAGATGATCCTCTGGCGCTGGAACCGGAAGCAGTGCAGCCATTTCACGAAGCAGGTGTGGTCCCTCTGGGTTGTGAGTTTTCCTGGCCCACGCCAAAGTTCTTAGGCCGTTTCTGAACCGCAGTTCCACTTAGACCTCCAGTTGGTCAGAGGCAGTTTAGCTCTGGGTGATGAGCTGCGGATGCTGGGCCTACGGAGCGTCCGGGGTTGTAGACTTGAGTGACACCCGCACTGGCGCAACTTGAAGTCTCCCTTGGGCCATAGGCTTCTGGGTGCTATGTCCAGCACCTCCTTGGGTAGGCTTGCACCGGTTATTCGAGCGAGGCTCTTGTAGGGCCACCAGCATGATTAATTCTTCCTGGGCCTGGGGTGGAGAGGAGGTCAAGGTCACATCTTCATGGGACACTTTGGTCACCTTCAGTTCCTGCAGTTCACTTCTGACTGCACCAGTGTCCACAAGGAAAGATATGACAGCCCCCAGTGATTTGAGGTATTGGGTCCGCTGATGGGGTTTCACATGTCAGGGGCGTGACGTCTGGCGGACCTGGTTTGCCTCTGTCCTATGGACAGGGTTCTTCATTGTCTTCTGTGTTTCTTTCTTGGCCTACTCCTGCGTGATGACCTGGGTTGCCGGGGTGCTGTGCACTGGTTCCGGAAATGGCCAAAGTTGCCACAGTTGAAACACCTGACAGGTCTTCTGTCTCTGCAGGGTGGTTGCTCCTCCATGTCAGTGGCCATCACGGGAGGGCCTGTCCTCCGTACTCCTGGGAGGGACTCAATTCTTCTGGCTACTGTAAGCAGGACATCTACTGCTATTGTCCTGTACTCAGGCCTGGCCACTATCAGCAGTTTCTTGATTGGTTCTCTTAGTCCATGCACAAAGGCCTGTGCCAACATCTGTCCATGTATCTGATCATGAATAGTGAAGCCTAAAATTTGGAATACTTGCCTCACTCTGCCATGAAACTCGTCTACAGACTCTGTCTCGGCTTGGCTCATGTTATGCAGGCTGAGTGCTTGTCTGGCGTTGGCCCACTCTCTAAGCTGTTCAATTAGCTTTGATCCTGATTCCCAGGAATGCACATCTAATTCTGATGGAAGCTTGAAGTGTTCCTTCATGATTTTAGAATACTGAACACCTGACTAGGTGGAAGTGCACATAGTGTAAGAGTTCTGGCTCTATCTGCCCCTAGAACTATGCAGCATAATCTCCTCTTCATGTTCATCAGAGGAGGAACTGTGCCACTGTGTGATTGTCTTTCTGTGTGTGTATAGCACTCCCCCCTTCTGAGACTGCAGCTCCGTTTGGCACATAGGATCTCCAGTCTCAGCAAGTGCAGTGTCTGATGGCCCACACCTCCCTTCTGCTATCCGTTGTATCGGGAGGGCACCTGTGTTGTCATGTGTGGGGAGTGATTCACTTTCTTCTCCCGGTGTCATAACTGTCTCTTTAGAGAGCGTGCCCTGTGGAACTAGGGACACTTCATTTTCTGGATCTGGCACTGGGCCAGCGGGTGACGATGAACTGAGAGGTGGGTGAGAAAAAAGAAGAAAAAGAAGAAGAAAGGGTGGAGGAGATGGTGAAGACAAGGAGGAGGGAAGAGGAGACGGGTGCAGTGGATGAGAGGGATGAGAGGTGGGCGTTGGTGATGAAGATGGAAAGGGAGGAGAGGTAGGAGAGAGAAAAGGAGGAGGAGGAGGGATAGATGAGAGAGGGGAGGAGATTTTGCATTGTGAGAATAGCAGAGATAGAGGGAGGAGGGAGATGGGAGGGGGGAAGAGTGAGGAGAGAGGAGATGGGGGGCGGACTGCTTCCCCCCCCTGCCGTCACGGAAGGCATTCTTAGACCTGTGGTCCTTCTCAGACGGTACAGATTAGTATGAAAACACTTTTTCCTACACGTAAAACAAAAAAAGCAATCCTTTCTTGTTCACACTATCTGCTATCATCTTCTGAGCTGTTAAAATCCTCTGTCACTTTAAGAAAATGCAGACAGAAATTGAGCTCAACTAGCTACTTCCCTTCTTCCTTTCAGTACATCATACCATGCTGCAGCATACGGAGCTGCCTGTAGAAAATGACATGCTAAACTTTCTGAACAACACCTACTGTGTCCGTTCCAAAAACTTCAAAAAAAGTGAGTTATTAAACCTTTAAACACCTTGCAACCCCTTTTAACCTGCTTAAAAGGGAAAGAAAAAGAAAACAAGAATATTTAGTGAATAACCCAACGCAGGTAAAAATTCTCTTTATAACAAAACTGAAAGAAAGAAGTGAAAACTAAACCTAAAAACTGATAAAATATGTCACAAAAAACGTGTAAGAAAAACTCGGGAGAAAAATGAAAAGAGATTAAAAAAAGAAAAAAGGAAAAATTTTTCTCTTTTTTTTTTTCCTTAAAAAGATTTTTAAAGGATGAAACCCCCAAAAAATTGATAAAATCAAAAAGTATATAGTGTATAAAACTTTAAGCCAACAATAAAAGGGTTAATGTAGAAAGTAGAATGCAGGCACCCAACTTCCTCTTTTTTTTTTTTTTTTTTCCCCTGCCTGCGTCTCTCAGTGAAATCTGAGAACAATGGAAAAACAAAAAAAAACAGACTCAAAATGACCCAGCTTTCCCGAAAATTCTCATACTGCAGTAACAAAAGCCTCTACCAAAAATGCAAAATAAAAGATAAAATAGGGAAGAACAGAGTCCAAAATATAACAATATGAAAAATATGTATATATCAGGGGCACACCCTGCAGGCAAAAGAGGAAGTTTACAATAAAAAAAAAGCAACACTCTTTCTGCTTCAGATCTTTGCAGAAACCTGCAATAAATTCACATATAGACGTCCGGGGAGAGAGATCGAAAGCCCTTCTGTGACACGTCAAACAGCTGCTGACAACCGGTAACTGCCAATCACCCATGGCGCTTTGGTTAGCACCGGGATGTATCACCCTCCGTCTGCTGGGAGACGGGAGCCGTGATATCCCATTAGATTATCACCCCTCCGTGTGCACCCGAGAACCGTGATAACCTCTCCAGTGATCAGTCTGTGATATCCCCCCAGTCTGCCGCATCCGCGTGTGTGCGGGGACTGTGGCAGCCGAGAGATTCACCTGTGATACCTCCCTTAAGCTGACACCTCTGTGTGTGTGTGCGGGGACCGTGACAGCCGTGGGATTCACCTGTGATACCTCCTTGAAGCTGACACCTCCGTGTATGTGTGCGGGGACAGTGACAGCTTTTTCAGAGGAAACCACCTTTGATATCCCGTCTAAGTTAAAACCTCAGCGTGGTGCGGGGACGTGATCTGACTTAGTCAGAGAGACTCAGTCTTGCTATCGGTGTGTCAGCAGCCACAAATCAAGTCACAGTCTCCATCAACTCTCTCACCCGGATCTCAGACACACAGGATCACAGTAGACACTTAGCTTATCCCAGGGTTTGGATTTCCTCGTGGACTTTTCAACACTACCTGGGTTTGGTGACCACACTGACCGGCTAGAGTTGCCGACCCGGACTGGGCACAGGGAACATTCAGGTAAAATAACTAGATTTTCTTACCTTACTTATAGAGTTGCGCAAATCTCCGTTCCCATGAGCCAAGACCTTGGCCGGCACCTCTGTCCTCTCCGGTCAGCAGGATCCCCGTGCGTTTTCGTACACGGCCCCACGTTGGGCGCCACTTCTTGTGGATGGATTTACTTTTGATTTGGGTAGATTTACCCCTGTGCATACTGTGGCCTGTCCTAATTAGACAGAGTCTTATTGAGCGCTCAAGAAAGGAAAGACGCCAGACTTGGTTAGCAGCAATACCTCCCAGCAAAACTCTGGAAGTTTATTGAATATACTTGGTTTTATCAGTTGTACAGAAAGGAGTGGCTACTCATTAACATAAAGGCTTTACTTCTTAGCTAATTGGTCAGTTTTAATGCATAAACATATATGGGCGTCGACCTAAGGTGACTTAAGAATCAGATGATATACTGCTCTTTGTCTTACAATGTCAGCAATGTTCTGATATCGGCTGGCACATCTGGTCTAAACTTCCTCTTTCTATGTCTGGGACAAATATCACAAGACAATGCCATCATAAGATACCATCTGCTCCCCAGACTCTCTCATGGGGGGGCAGTAGGTCATTTCCACCAACTAGTTGCAAGGTTCAAACTGTGAATATGTATCTGTGTGCATATAAGAATATATAAGAGTACATGAGTATATAGCAGTATATGGAGTATATAGCCTATAGCAGGCAAGTGAGATCTATATGAAATACATATACATATATATTTCCATAACACCAGTACGTCCTCACCAGAAGCTCAGAGGTCCGTTTTGTCCCAAAATGTCCACCCACCCTGGATGACTGGGCCCAAGAGAGGACCTCCGGTCACAGACGGGCAGGGACAAATGTCTTGCCCGGAGGTACTGACTCAAGTGCGACCGGAGCCACAGTCCTCAGGCTCTCGGATGGGACGATCAGCCGAGGCTCCTCCTCTTCCTCCGATGACACCATGGAGCGGGAGAGAGCATCGGCCTGGGAGAAAATGGAGGGTGAAGTGGAACCGGGAGAAGAACACCTGGGCTGTTTGCAAATACACCAAGTTCTTGTGGTCAGTGAACACCTGGAAAGGGTGGCGTGCCCCCTCCAGGAGGTGTCTCCACTCCGAGAAGGCCAACTTCATCACTAGCAACTCCCTGTCCCCGATGGAATAATTCCTCTCCACCGGTGTGAAGGTCTTGGAGAAAAAGAAGCACGGGTGCTTCCGACCTTGCGTGTCCTTCTGAAACAGGACCGCTCCAGCACTGACGGAAGAGGCATCCACTTCAAGAATGAAGGGTTTATCTACATCAGGGTGATGTAGAATGGGAGCACTAGCGAAATGGGACTTAATGGAGGAGAAGGCCTTGGAGACAGGTTCCGACCACAACTTGAGATTTGCACCCTTCTTGGTGAGGGCCACCAAGGGGGCTACCAACATGGAGAAGTGGGGGATGAATTGGCGGGAAAAATTTATGAACCCCATAAAGCGCTGCACCGCTTTGAGAGAATGGGGCTCCTGCCAATCCATCACCGCCTGTAGTTTGGCAGGATCCATGGCCAATCCCTGGGCGGAGATGATATAGCCCAGGAAAGGCAAGGACTCCTGCTCAAACACACTTCTCCAACTTGGTGTAGAGGGAGTTTGCCCGTAGGAGGTTGAAAACTTTGCAAACATCTCTCCGGTGAGAGCCAATATCTGGAGAGTAGATGAGGATATCATCCAGATAGACTACAACCGAGGTGGTGAGCATACCCCGGAAGATGTCATTTATAAAGTCTTGGAAGACAGCTGGAGAATTACAGAGCCCGAAGGGCATCACCAGGTATTCATAGTGCCCATCCCTGGTGTTAAAAGCTGTCTTCCTTTCGTCCCCCTCACGGATGCGAATCAGGTTGTAAGCCCCCCGCAGATCAAGCTTAGTAAACACTCTCGCTCCCCGTAGCCTATCGAACAGTTTCGATATCAGGGGCAGACGATACTTATTCTTAACGGTGATGGCGTTAAGACCCCTGTAATCGATGCAGGGACGTAATTCTCCATTCTTCTTCTGGACGAAGAAGAATCCCGCCCCTGCTGGTGACACCGACTTCCTAATGAATCCTCTTGCCAGATTCTCCCTGATATACTGAGACATGGCCTCTGTCTCCGGGAGAGATAGGGGATAGACTCGACCCCGGGGAGGCTCAGCACCAGGCAAGAGGTCAATAGGACAGTCATAGTGGCAGTGAGGCGGAAGGGTCTTCTTGGAGAATTCGTCTGCATACTGTCGATAGCATTTGGGGAGAGAGGAAAGGTCTGCGGGGACTTCAGTGGAGGCAACCTGAACGCACTCCCTCTGACATCTACCCTTACAGGATTTACTCCACCCGAGAATTCACCCTGAGGACCACTCTATATGGGGAGAGTGATGACGCAACCAGGGGACCCCTAAGAGGACCTGGTCGATACCCTCGGGTATGACAAGGAGAGATATTGTCTCCTGATGGGAAGTAGAAAGCGAGAGTATCACTGGGGTGGTCTGGTGGGTGATCTGAGAGGGTAGTTTCGCTCCATTCACCACTCTGATGGTGACTAGCTGAGGTAGTAAAACTAGAGGAATTGCGTGCCGTTGGGCGAAGGCAGACGACATGAAATTGCCCTCCGCCCCGGAATCCACACAAACCTCCACCATCAGAGTGGAAGAGCCAAACTCAAGCGTGCCCTCAAAGGACAGCTTGGAGGAAAACGTTGCAGTATCTAGTAGGCCTCCTGCAACAGCCACTAGACGTGAGCGTTTTCCTGGCCGCTGTGGGCACCTGTTGGCTGGGTGACCAGACTGCCGGCAAATGTGACAGACCACAGGTGCTCGCGTGGACCGGGTCCTGAATCCCGCACAGGAATTCCCCTTGGCCTCTTGGAGCTCGGACGCCCGATCGGGAGGTTCTGGAGGTTTAGTAAAATTAGGTGCCAACTTAAACCTCTACCTACACTGGTACCGTTCCAACCTTCGCTCCGAAAAACGAAGGTCTATGCGGGTGGAGATGGTGATAAGCTCCTCCAGTGTGGCGGGAATCTCCCTGGTGGCCAGGGCGTCCTTTATATGGCCAGCCAGACCTCTCCAGAACACCGGAATGAGGGTCTTATCTGACCACTCCAGCTCTGAAGCCAGCGTCCGGAACTGGATGGCATAATGGCTGACCAGAGATGAGCCCTGCGATAACGCCAGCAGCTGCAGCACGGTATCATGGGTGACTCGCGGTCCCAAGAAGACCTGCTTCAGAGTGCCCAAGAACTGCGAGGCACTCTGCACCACAAGATCACCACGCTCCCACAGTGGTGAGGTCCACTCCAGAGCCCTGCCCGACAAGAGGGAAATAACAAATCCCACTTTAGCCCACTCAGGGGGGAATCGTGCAGCCAGCAGCTCTAGCTGTATAGCGCACTGACTCACGAAACCCCTACAAGAGGCACTATCGCCCGAGAACTTCTCGGGCAGCGGGAGGTGGGACAAAGTCGGGGCAGGGATGGCAGTGGTCACACGGGAGACAGCCTCTGTGGCTGCCTGGAGCGCAACCACGGTAACATCCGCAGCTGAGGCTGGACGCTCAAGAGCCGCCAACCTGCCCTCCAGCTGCTTGATGAATGCAAGGAGTCGCTGCTCGTCCACCATTACTAGCCAGACCCTGGCGCTAGTATAATGTTAGGGTTGGCGGAACGCACCAAATAATAAAATAATAGTAAGGTGCGTTCGCAGCCCTGGGTCCACTGTGCAGGGGTGGTAAACTGCTGCTTAGTAATGTGCGAAGGCAGACGCTGCTCGTCCACCATTACAAGCCAGACCCTGGCGCTAGTATAATGTTAGGGCTGGCGGAACGCACCTGTCATGGTTTGAACAGGGTTCTTGCCCTGCACTCACAGGGTTAAGTGTTCGTGGCCTCTTTCTGGATCTGGGAGGGGTATTTATACTCACTCTTTACCAGGGTTCTCTGTCAGCTATACTGTTGTTCTGGTGTGTCTGACCCCTGGTGTGCGTGTATTCTGCGTTGCTTGTTTGCTTCCCGTGTATGACCCGGCCTGTTCCCTCACTCTGTACTCCATCTCTCGCTTTGGTACTATTGTCTTCTCCGGTTCTGATCTCCTGGTTTGGCTATCGTTACTCCGTTACAGTTTGTCCCTATTGTACCGTCTATTGCCCGTTCTGGTTTTCTGACCTATTGCTACGTCCTGACTATCCATTCTGTCTAAACCTTTGGTACTGTATTTGTGCTTTGACCCTGGCTTCATCTGGTTTCTGTCTCTGTCTATGCCCCTTGGTAACATTGTCCTGTAGTTACCTTTCTAGGAGTTTCCCTGCAACTCCTAGATCTGTGGAGCTTAGGCCACGCCCCCAGCAGTCATGTGCTTCAGGTCCTGATACGCTGAAGCACGCATCGTCACCGCTGCTGTCCTGCTCCACAGGTATCTTTGAGCACTGTCTTTGTACTCAGGACACCCGCACTGGCTCAGTGAGCAAGTGCAGTGCGGGGCTCCTGACAGCACCAAATAATAAAATAATAGTAAGGTGCGTTCGCAGCCCGGGGTCCACCGTGCAGGGGTGGTAAACTGCTGCTTAGTAATGCGGACTTATAAAGCGGATTACAAGAGGTCACACGTGGGTTAACGTCACCCAGTGTGAACAGAAGCGAACTCTGTTAGGACACAGAGCCGCACCACCGCTGAACATAAATACCGGACCCTGTTAAAATCACAGCACTCAGCAAGAGAGCACACAGTATGCGGTAACAGAACTCAGCCCCAAGGACACGAGGTCTGAGTCCCTCTAGACCTACTGAGTGCGCGGCGTCGCACCTGCGGATGCCACTATAGATGCTGACTATGGTGGAGTGTCGAGCATGTGCACTGAGGCGTGCAGAGCCACTGGTGGACACTGATGTCAGTCTCAGACTCAGCCTCAACCTACACCTAAGCCTGGGTGCTTAACAGGCTAGGCTGCACAACACATGCGTACCAAGGGTAGGGGTTTCAAATGAGTCAGTCACCAGAGACATTCATACTTGCATACAACACTCACTCCTCATAGTCTGGTAATGCAGTCTATACTAGCGCATGGCCGAGTGGCCATGCAAACCTTTTATAGCCACGTCCTTCTGGGACCTTCCTGACCTTTTTGATGGTCCAATCCGAGCTGGAGAAGGACCTGAGTATGTGACCTTCAATCTCCAATGAGAGATCGTCCCACGGGCATGCTCAGTAGACCGAAAGGAGGACTTAGTCCCTGGAGTAGCTCGCTGCTGACCAGCATTCATTGCTATAGTTGGACTAGAGGTGGCAGCAGCAAGCAAACCCACAGAGCTAGTCTGGGCAGAGCGCCGGGACTGACGAGTATGCTGAGCAACCTCCTCTGCGGCTGGAGAGGAATGGGGGACCGCCGGAAGCAAGGCTCGGGATTCCCGCTATGCAGCGACAGGAACCCGATGCCTAACAACTGGCTACACTTCATACTCGTTGCTCTTCGGTCGAGAAGGAAAAGGGATCACCGAAGTAGATTTGGACCCAAATGAAGAACGACCATGGGCAGGGGTCTCCTCGTGGGTCCGGGATCACCGGTATCGTCTACAGACTCTACACAGGCTAGTACAAACAAGGCTCCAAGACCTGGAGCACCCAGGAAAAGCCCCATCGCAGCCAACAGAATTCCAAGTGGGGGATCGCGTCCTCGTATGGGAACGACGCCTCCAGAACAAATTGGAGCACCGGTGGGTGGAGGATCCTTACTGGGTACTACGTCGAATAAGCCCAGATGGGCCTGTGTACGAAATTCAATTTGAAATAGGAGGGAACCGACTTATCCGAACAGTCCATCGCAACATGCTGCGGCCCTGTATATCCATGGACCCCGAGCAATCTGAGATCCCTCCTGAGGCCTCGGATTCAGCACCAGCAGTCTGGGATGATGAAGACTACCCAACAGCGAAATCAGGTTCACCAAGGGTCAATGTCCCCGTGACCCCAGCTGCCCAACCGCCTTCTACCACCCCAGACGACTTCACTACACCATCCGAACTGCGAAGCTCCGAGCGGTTTACAGCTAGTAAACCCCCGAATGTTACGAACAAGACCAGTTTGTATGGCAGACATGTCTCCAATGCCAGGACAGGCGCACAGACCCCCCCAAGGCCCTCATCCATGGACTGGCGAGCGAAAAGGGTGTAGGGGAGAGGGCCCCGGAAAAAGGGCCCGCCGTGTGAACGGGCCAGAACTAGGAGGGCTGTCACCCAAGTTCCCGAGGGGTATGTTCCCGGGAGGAACAATTACAGGCCAGGACCGACCGTTGGCCAGGAAACGTGGGGGCGGGTCAAAGAAAGGGGGTGGAGCAACTATAAAACGAGCAGTGCTGACCAGCAAGGGGCACTCAGCGGAGAGAGAGATGAAAGGCAGGAGAGGGAAGTCTAAGTGGTGTCCAGTGGCAAGAGTGAGTCAGCAGTTTTGGGACAGTAGTGACGGGGGCCCACCTGACAAGGGAACTGGACGGTGTGAGCAGCGCGACCCGCAGCCACCTCTGCCCCGCTCCATGCTGTGGTCTGTATAGCGAGACCCATGGCCGTCTCTGCCCCGCTCCATACCACAGCTACGGCCTGTACAGTGGGACCCGCGGCCGACTCTGCCTGGCTCCATACCGTGGCTGCGGCCTGTACACCGAGACCTGCGGCTGCCTCTACCACGCTCCATACCATGGCTGCGGCCGGTACAGTGAGACCCACGGCCGCCTCTGCCCCGCTCCATACCGTGGCTACGGTCTGTACAGCGAGACCCATGGCCACCTCTGCCTCGCCTCCCGACGAGACAACCCCGGCGTTGGGGGAACGGTGCAGGGCCTATATCGCCCACCCAGCACCAGAATGTGGGAACTTCCGAAGTCTTCGGCAACTCTTCTTTGGCTGGACCCGGTGGCTAAGGCGCCACCTGGACATTCCCTGGACACCAACTCTGCAGGACATCAGAGACCGATAAGTGACACTCCGTTGTTCATATCCCCGTTTACAGTAGTCCAAGGGTCTTTAGCCGGCCATACCCTGGCCACATAGCCGTCACCTCTCGCCGTACCATTTAGTGCTGTGTTATTTGTGTATTTGTGTTTGGCTTCCCTGCGTGGAAAACCGTTGTTGGCTTTATCCTTTATCTATATATAAAAGTTGAGTTTAACCCTTGCTCTGTCAACCGGCTCGTCACTGCATCCTTCGTACCTGCTAGTACCACATGAGCATTCAGAGAGACAGACATTTCCAAAGCTTCTATACTTACATAGACAGTGTTGTTCTCACCACGACAGAAAGCAGCACCAGGAAACAAAATGGAGAAAACCGCTGCATCAGGAGACACCCACTGTGCCGGAGAGAATCAGCTAGTCTACAAGGAACAGAGAAAGCATTCAGAGAGACAGACATTTCCAAAGCTTCTATATTTACATAGAAAGTGTTGTTCTCACCATGACAGAAAGCAGCACCAGGAGATGAACTAGAGAAACCCACTGCACCAGGAGCCAACCAGGAGCCAACCTGTTGTGAGTTTATTTTCCCCTTCGTCACTGAGGTCTGGTGAACTCCCTATTCTGGTAAAGGAAGGTAATGAGCCTGATTATCAGGCACCTGAGCCTAATGAGGATGACTGGCTGAGTGGAGTCACGGACTGGATATAAGGCTGCCGACGCCCTTCTGCCCTGCGGGTGATTTCTCTATGGACTTCTAGGACACCAGTCTGATTCCTGCTCCTCTAAAGCTAAGTTTTCTGCTTTGCCTGTTAGCATTTGTGTTTTGTTTTTTGTTTTCCTTGCTTTTCTGGATTCTGCCATTCCCTGCTGGGGTGAGCTGAATCTCCTTTTGCCGGTTGCTCTGTCTTCAGAATATTCCTGAGTACTGACATAGCTTTTTTGAAGCCTAGCGTCTTCAGGGCCTTTTTCACTGTCAGTCTGTTGGCTCTTATTTTCATAGGGTTTTCCACGGATTGCAGACAGCAGCCTTCCTGTCCTTTCCTATCTAGTTAGCTTGGGCCCCGTCTTTGCTCAGTCTATCTTTCTGTCTGTGTTAGTGTTTTCATCTTGCTTCACTGTCATTATATGTTGGAGGCTGCCTATTGCTTTGGGGTCTGCTCTGGGGCAGTTTAGATTTCCCCTTTCTTTCTTTAGGCCTATTTAATTGTCCGGCTGTGATTGAGGGGTCTAGGGCATCGTAGGAACCCCCCACGGCTACTGTTAGTTGTTGTGGATAGGATCAGGGGTCTGCAATCCGATAGCTGCCAACCTCTCTGGTTTTCTGGACTTAGCTAGCATTTCTGTTTTTGCCTCCTACGGTGACTCAATCATAACACCAACCACTGTACCAGGCCACTCAACACGCCTAAAGTAAACAGAAAAAAAATTTAGTACAAAGTACAAACAGCAGTGAGGGAGGATGACATTTTCTAAGGTTCTATACTTACATAGCCAGTGTTGTAGTATCGTCCAGAGTCCAGAGAGTTATGGCATTGCTGTGTCCACACTTCCTTTTATAGAGCTCTCAATTATTAGGTGGTTGAATCACTTTCTGGACCAACTCATTAAAAAAACGCATGCGTATAGAACGCATGTGCGTATGTATGTCCTTGCGCACGCATGCGTTCCCATAGACAATAATGCGGTTATTTGACGCACTTATCCGCATGCGCATGAATGCGCATATTTGATGGATTTTTGCCAACATGATGCGTTCGCCGGACCCGCGAACTGATGCAAACGCATGCCCCTGCGTACACCATGTTAAAGATAGGGAAACATGACGCATACGGATTGGTGCGGATGAAACGCTGCGCAAACGGACGCAAATGTGAAACCAGCCTAACTCAGACTGACTAAACCAGGAAATGATTCCCCTTGTTGCTTGACTTTGCCCCCTCTAATGTTGGGCTGGTCCCAAACATTTAACTCTATCTGTTCCTACAGTCTGTTGCTGAGATGATCTAACCTTTCACCTACATTCCAGCTCACAGCTTATATTACTTTCTTACATTAACACTATACTAACAATACTTATATAATACATATCACTTATACACTAATAAGCCCACCACTGCTCAACTGACCTAATGTTCCTACCCCTGAGCTGATCATGCCAGGTTACCTTAGGCATTACCAATACAGTACTCACACAGCAACAGTACTTACAACACTCTATGCATTTTACATTATACCATCAAAACCCAATACAACCGCATGTTAATATTCACACTACAATTGTTAGGTATATGACATTCCCTGTCACCCTTACATACATGCCGAATATTCTTGGGTTATTTGCTGTAATGCACAGTCTAAAGACATTCCCTTCAGCTTTTCTGTTTATACAGAAGCTGTCAATTTCCCGTGTTCCTACACACAAACGTAACTATGATACATGATTGAAAACCATTCATCATCTGCTGTGTAGGCTGCAAAATGATTTTCTCGTGGCTGCAAGGAGCTGGATATTGTATTATAACGAAGTATTTTGGGATATATAGCTATTCCCTAAACCATGATAGTTTTTGAGAGAGATAAGAAGATGCATTCATTTGAATTGTCAGTCATGGCAAAGAATTTAGAAGGAGAAGGCAAACATTTCTTCTGCTATAGAAAGTACAAATTACAAAAGAAATTACGTAAGTAACTAATTTGGTTAGCGGGATACTTCAGATGTGAATGTTTCTTAGTAAATCTAAAACACTTTACAATTGGAAATCATGAGATGTGTCTTAGCTTTTATGGGGGCTTCTTTTTTTACAGACCACCTCTGCTAATTTGATGGCAAAAGTTGGTACAGTTCAAAAAGTGAATTCATGGGATTCAAGTTATTATGCTATGCAAACAGTTCAATTCAGATCTTATTTGAACACGTCAAAATAATCTATGTGCATAGATAAATATGACCCATTCTACAGATGGTAATTTCAGCATAGAGCATACCAAGAAATACTACAAAGACAATATACAAAGTAAAGCACTTGGAGCACTTACAACAAGTCAAAGAAAAAACATGGTGGGGAAGTGCACGTTTCTCTATATTATCTAATTCTTTAAGAAGCACTCACATTAAGTTTTAGGTTCATTAAACGTGTATATATGAATGTAATGTACTGTGTATGTCTTAATATGCTCACCTACCTACGCTCTGGTGTCCAGCACCGTTCTTCTCTGCTTCTCAGTGACATCATCGCAATTGCAACTAGCCGACTTCCTCTATGCGTAAGCCGGAAGTGTATTTCACAGTGAAAGCATATGGAGCCTCATTGTGATACTCCATAAACTTCCTTGTAAGAGTCACTTCTAGGTCACCCAGAGCACAGTGTGACCCGGAAAGTCGACAGAGCGTTGATGTCGCTCAGAATAGGAGAAGCACGGCACTTGTCACTCGAGAGAGCAGTGGTAGGTGAGTGTATTACTTGCATATATACACACATTTACTTATAAAAAAGTAATGGGAGTGCTTCTTTAAGGCCCCCATACACATTAGACCAAGCTTAAGTGTACTGTGGGTACAGAAAGTATCCAGACTCCTTTAAAGTTTTCACCCTTTGTTTCATTGCAGCCATTTGGTAAATTCAAAAAAGTTCATTTTTTTCTCATTAATGTACACTCTGCACCCCATCTTGACTGAAAAAACAGAAATGAAGACATTTTTGCAAATTTATTACAAAAGAAAAATTGAAATATCACATGGTCATAATTATTCAGACCCTTTGCTCAGACACTCATATTTAAGGCACATGCTGTCCATTTCCTTGTGATCCTCCGTGAGATGGTTCTTCTCCTTCATTGGAGTCCAGCTGTGTTTAATTAAACTGATAGGACTTGATTTGTAAAGGCCCACACCTGTCTATATAAGACCTCACAGCTCACAGTCCATGTCAGACCAAATGAGAATCATGAGGTCAAAGGAACTCGCCAAGGAGCTCAGAGACAGAATTGTGGCCAAGGTTACAAAAGATCAATGTGGCTGAGCTCCACAGATGCAGTAGGGAGATGGGAGAAAGTTCCACAAAGTTAAGTGTCACTGTGTAATGATCAGAGGATCGAATAAGATCCAGTGGGTAACAAACTGAGACTGAGGCAGAAATAACAATACTTTCTTTACTAAAATGACAGTTGGAGTGAGATCTAGTATTGAAGAAAACAGACTGAAATTCCCTTATTAATTACACTCACTCAGCCAGAGCTGAAATTAATGTGCCAGTCCCAAAGTTCCAGCATTGAGTGTGTTACACTGAGATTTGGAATAAATGTACCTGTCCAAAAGGTCAAACCAGGTACT
Source organism: Dendrobates tinctorius (assembly GCF_039654945.1). Taxonomy (NCBI): domain Eukaryota; kingdom Metazoa; phylum Chordata; class Amphibia; order Anura; family Dendrobatidae; genus Dendrobates; species Dendrobates tinctorius. Next base: position 39,681,831 of record NW_027361770.1, on the reverse strand, counting down.
AAGAAAACAGATATAAATCGGATGAGGTGGTATTTTGGGACCCCCTGGCGGGGCCGGACCGGCCATTCTGCAATTCTGGCAAATGCCAGAAGGGCCTGTCTGGTCATGGGCTGCCTAGTCTGCTAGGTTGTTAACAGAATTGGTGTTCTGAAGACACCCATACTGTTAAGAGTAGGCCATGGGTATCATTAGAAATATTGGCCTTGTAGAAAATCTACCTTTCCTCCATCCAGGGTAATATTAGTAATATATCCCATCTGGTTCATGGGGACGGGAACAAAATGGTCCTGTGTGATTTCAAATGCCAGAGCTGAATTCCAGCCCCAGTCCGTACCTGCCCCCTGGGATGGCACACTGAGTAAAAACCGTTCAAAACCCACAATAACAATACATATTAACACTTAATCTGAGGATACCTGGGTATCTATTGCTATGGTACCGTTAACCTGAGGTGAGTCTCTACTCAGGCATATAATTTACATCGGCTGCAGCCAGTCCCAAAATCTTCGGTGCCAAAACAACTCCAGAAAAACAAGGTTCAGCGTCTTGTCGGCCAATCCTGAGCCCACACGCCAGGGACTTACAGTTCTGAAGCCTCAGGATACAGTTCGGGATAGCACTTCAACGGGGCTTGTCGGGATCCTTCTCAATACGAATGGTACAGGATACCGTCTCTCCTCCAGCAGTCACTCACAAATTCTCCTGACAGCAAACCTCCTGAATCTGCACAGGATAAATGTTTTCTGTTGCTTTTCAGCTCCATAGAGCTCCACAGTAATACAGCTCTCAAGAATGCCCTGTACTTGTTCCACAGCAGAACCACAGGTTCACAAGAGGAAGGGGTTAACACCCTCACAAACACGCTGGCAGCAAAACAGTCTTTTTGGAGTCCAAACTCCTCATTTCACATTAGCTGCCCCAAGCTGTGTCTCACACAGCAGTTTTTCTTCTCCCCCTCCCTTGTCTCTTAAGAGCTTCCCCGCCCACACAGTTTCCTTGTTTTTTTGTCTCAGCTCAGACGTGCAGAAGCAGCAGGGACCTAATACTCTCATGATGTTATCATAGTTCACCCTCTTACATGCCACCCCACTAGAGATTGGTGTCCCCGACATACCTCCCCTCTCAAGATCGTCCTGAGCATTGCAATGAGGTGGTATTCTCACCATAGATCGGTTAGTTCTCCTGAGGCCTACTCCAACAGGCTCAGTCCCAGAGGGAAAGGAAGCCTCTTTCGTGGTATCATCCGAAGGAGCAAATGAGGTTGCTTCCTCCTGAGGTGTGGCGCCCTGTGACCTAGCTCCCGGGTCAAGTAACTGACTTGACCCTCCCTCCTCAGCAGGACATACCACATTCTCAACACTCTCTCCACATGGGGACAAATTGATCACAGGGGGCAGGCAAGCAAGTGGGGGAGAGGGCATACCATTAAATTAAAGAGTACAAGGCATACCCATCGCTTGGGACGCGGCTTCTGGCTCTGTGGGAATGGGAGCCAAATCTTCAAACCAGCACCATTGTAGCATGTTACGGTGAAGATCATAGACTGGAATCTCAGGGTTCACCTGTCTTTTTATCAGGTACGGAGTCGCCTCACACCAGTCGCTCAGCTTCCCTGACTGTTTTTTGGCTCTCATCAACATTCTATTCCCCAGAGAAAACAGAATGTCCCTATGAGCCACGTGACAAAGACGATCACCCACCACCTGATGCACCACTCTCAATCGCCGCCAGTGTTCTTGTACCCATTCGGATGCAGTCCGAGGGGGATTGGAGGAGGGATCCGGCATGCTCAAATCCTCAATGTCCCTACTGAGCCTCCTGAACATCAACAAGTGTGGTGAATAGCCAGAAGTGGTGTGCACTTTATTATTGTAGGCCCACATAAATTCGGGGAGATATTCAGGCCAGTGCGCCTGTTATTTACCTTCTAATGTCCTCAACATCTGCAAAAGGGTCCGATTAAAGCACTCACATGCCCCACTGCCCTGAGCGTGATAAGGCGTCATTCTCAACTGTTCGATACCATACAGTTGGAACAGCTCCTTCATCAACGCTCCGTGGAAGCATACCCCCTGATCCGAGTGTATTCTCTGTGGACATCCGAACACTTGGAGGAAATGTCGACACACGGCCTTAGCCGCGGACTCTGCCGTCTGGTCTCTGGTCGGCACCGCTACAGCATACTTGGTAAAGTGATCTGTCATTACCAGGCAATAGGAGTACCCGGCCGTAGAGTACCCTATCAAAACATAGTCAATCATAAGTAGCTCTAATGGAGCAGAAGCCTTAATAGACTGTATGAGGGCCCACTGCTCCGTGCTTTTACTGAGCCCACAGATGCGACACTGCCGACATGCGTCTGCCACCATCCCTCCCAACTCAGGGCAATAGAGGACTCGCTGTAGTCACTGAAGTGTCTTTTCACTTCCAAAGTGGGCTCCCTTCTCATGTGCCTCATGAGCGACCACCAGATCCATCCATCCAGGGATTACCAGTTGGTACCGGTGCTGTAGCTCGGATGGCAGGTATATCTTACAAAAGACCCTGTTCCACACACAATTTGTCCCACTGTCGCAGTAGTTTCATTCGTTCATTGGACAGTTGAGCCGTGTTCTCTGCACGAGGCCAGACCCCATTTTGTACCCAACGGCGAACAATGTCTGGGCACTCATCCTGGTCTTTTGAGCAATCTGAGATCGTTTTACCCAGGACACAAGGCTTCCCTGATGCCACCTCACTTGAGTGTACCACACTTCGGAAGATAGATATCTGCCCCAAGGCTGGAGTTTCAGTGTCCTCAAGTTGGTCATCAACGTTTTCCCCCGAGGACCCAAGGGATGCTCTTGACAATGCATCTGCACTTCCATTTTCTCTGCCAGAGTGGAATTAAATGCGGTAATTTAATTTGGCAAGGCGGGCGACCCATTGCTGCTCCAATGCTTTCAGTTTTGCATTCTCTAAGTGAGCCACCGGGTTGTTATCTGTCATGACTAGCACCTCAGCTCCTGTTAGATACTCGGCAAAGCGTTCTGTCATTGCCCACACCAAAGCCAGCAATTTCAGCCGGAATGAGCTGTAGTTAGCAGGATTTCGCTCGGTGTCTCTTAAAGACCTGCTGCCATAGGCAATCACTTGCTTCCGACCAACCTTCACCTGTGCTAGTACCGCCCCCAACGCCATGAAGGCTACTGTCTGTGTAAACAGGAAAGGGGTGTCAAACCAGCATACGCCAACAACGGAGCACTCGTTAGGGTGGCTCTCACTTAATCAAATGCCTTTATCTGCTGGGGCCCCTATTGAATGGGGCAGTTTTGAGGACCCAGCGCTGTCCCTCTTAAAAGTTCATTTAGGGGACGCACCACATGTGAGAATTTATGCACAAATGGCCGATAGTATCCTGCTAGGCCCAGGAAGGCCCACACTTCTCGCAGGTCGCGAGGAGCGAGGAAGCTGCCACTCTTGTACCACCCTTAACCTTACTGGCCACAGGTAGCACCCCGTCAGGAGTCACCAGGTGCCCCAAATACTCGATCTGACTCCAGAACAGTTGACTTTTTTGGCTTCATTTTCAGGCCGTAGCTACTGAGTCGCCGCAGATTTTGATGCAACTTTTCAAGATGATCTTCAAATGAGGTCCCGAACACCACAATGTCTTCTAGATATATCAGGACTGAATCAAAATTCAGATCGCCTAAGCAATGTTCCATCAGATGTTAGGAGGTTCCTGGGGTGATAGCGAGGCCGAAGGGCATCCGGTTGAACTCATAGAGCCCCATTGGGAAGACAAACACCGTCTTGGCCCGATATTTTTCGACCATTGGGACCTACCATTAACCACTTGCCAAATCCAAAGTCTAGAAATACTTGACACGACCCGATGCCGACAGGGATTCTTCAATATGGGGTAAAGCATATGTGTCCCGTACCGTGTGGGCATTCAATTTTTGACAGTCCACACAAAATCGAAGGGTCCTATCCTTCTTCTGGACCAAGGCTACAGGAGCCACCCAGGGACTCCAGCTCTCTCGGATCACTTGATTGTCCAGCATACTGGCCACCATGGTCTTCACCTCTTGATAGAGTGCCAGAGGGATTTGACGATAGAGTGTCCCCCATGGGGATCTCATGCTCAATCATCCGGGCACATCCGTAGTCCTCCCCATGTCGTGAAAAGGTGTCATTGTTGCTCCCACAAAACTCTTTTCAAATGCACGGTGGTCAGTTTCTCATGATCCACTTCCATCTGTTCCATGATCACATGACCATTCCATTCTTTGGTAAGGGGTTCAATAAGGGCCTCCCTCGACCGCCAATGTCCAGGATGACTGTTGGCCTGGGTGTAGTTCAAATCCTGCCTTGTAAGGCAACTTCTCCGCCAGCACAAACAATTCAGCCAGAATGATCCCAGCGGGAATTTAACAGCCTCATTTAAAACATTGATGCATCGGACAGGCACCCGTCCATTCTTCACAATCAGCAGAGACCGGGCCACATGTAAGTGAGGACTTCTCTTGGGCTGGCTCAAGTAGCACTTCAAGCCCATTCAATCTCTGTGCAGCTCCCACAGGCAGCATTAAGAGTTCCTTTTGTCTGGGTGCCAACAGGATCAGGGTCCGCGATGGCACTCGGACCAGGCCCACCCGGCCCCCTGGGATCACACTTTTCAGCAAGTCGCAGTTCAGCACTAGACGGTGTAACACTCTCTGTGTGGGTCGATGTACCAGGGTCCCTCACTTGCATACATCTGGTGGTTCAAATCTCACAGCATGTTCATTCTGAACGTCACCTCCATCCCTCTTCTGGGGGGGGGGGGGTGATCCACCAGCACTATCCCTTTCTGTCCCAGCTCTTGACCAAGCATTTTTAGATGCATCCACACGATCACCTTAACGCCCGGGGCGTTCTCGGAACATCAATGGCTGATAAGTATTTTGTTATTTGATTGTTAGACCAACTTTGCAATTTATATTGTGTTTTTTATGGCTATTGATGGCCATTGTGCTCGATGGTATATCTATAATGCCATGACTTGCCATTCATTTAATTCTGATTGAAATGTGCTTTTTGATGGACTAATAGGTCCCCTATGTATGGATTGTTTTTTCTGCATTTGTTGGTCTACAACTATACGGTGGAAGTGTTGCTGCTAATGCTGTTGGTTATTTAACCTATTATTGTAGACTTTTTTAGGTAATATTTTTGGTATATGTCCCTCTGCAGTAGATATATTTTTTGCTACGAGATAAGTTTTATGTACTGCATGGACTGTGTTTTTTTTCATTTGCAGCTTATGTTTTTTTAATTACGAGATAAGTTATCTATAGCTGCATTTTGTCTATTTCTTTGAGCTTTTTTTGTTTACGAGATAAGTTTACAGCACTTCAGCACTTTCCTTGTATAAGGACGTATTTATGTCTACCCATTAAGGTTTTTTTCGGGTTTATCTGTTTGAGTGTGTTTTTCTGTGTATCCCCTTTTTTGTTTTGCTAGGGTGATATAGGGTTTTTAGGGCTACCGACGTTGAGCGGGGGCGCCACATCGTCAACAACTAGGGTGCCAACCTCCGCGGTCAGGAAGGGACACATTAGGGTCTACCAGGGAGAGGTTCCCCCCTTCCTTTGATAATAATTATTTAATTACCAAATTTTTGTGTGTCCTTTATTTAGTCATTAATTAGTACCCATTATCACCCAGCATTTAGTCTTCTATTTTTCAATATTATTTAATAAAGGTTTATTTTTAGGGCTCCCTTTCTTCTTTCTAGGTCGATTCAGGTACTCAGAGAACAGGTGTAAATCAAATGTAGTGATATCAAGGGACCCCCTGGAATTGCACACTGAGTATAACCTATACAAATCTACAATAACAATAGATATAAATTTAATACAAGGTCCTTAAGCGCTTCAACTAGGGATACCTGGGTATCTATGACTATGGTACCTTTAACCTGAAGTGAGAGTCCTCTCAGGCATATAGATTGCATCAGCTGCAGCCAGTCCCAAATCTTCGGCGCCAATCAGTTGCAGCAACACAAGGTTCCTCGTCTTGTCGGCCAGTGCCGAGCCCAAACGTCGGGGACTTATAGTTCTGTAGCCTCAAGATGCCGTTTCTCCGCCTGTAGTCCTCACAAATTCTCCTAGAAGCAATATGCCTGTTTCTGTGTAAAATATCTGTCCAATATTGCTTCTCAGCTCATCACAACAGGGACTTCACAGAGCTCCACAGTCACACAGCTCTCAGGAACGCTCAGTCTTTGTTCCAGATAAAGTCTCAGGCTCCCAAAATGAATGGGTTGCAGTAAACAGTCTCTTACAGCGTTCAATCTCTTTGCTTCTCACAAACGGCTCCACACACACAGTGTCTCTCAGGGCAGTCTCTCTTCTTCTTCTGGAAGCTTCCCTTACAGCTCTAGACAGCCAACACTAGGCCCCAACCCCAGCACACACAGATTCCCAGGCACTTGCAGCACCTGCTCTTAGCTGAAGCAGGCAAACACCACAGGGTTCTAGTGCTCTCCTGGTGTAATCACAGTTCACCCTCTTACAAAAGCCCACATAGAGTTTGCTAAAAAACACATGAAGGACTCCCAGACTATGAGAAATAAGATTCTTTGGTCTGATGAGACGAAGATAGAACTTTTTGGTGATAATTCTAAGCAGTATGTGTGGAGAAAGTCAGGCACTGCTCATCACCTGTCCAATAAAATCCTAACAGTGAAACATGGTGGTGGCAGCATCATGCTATGGGGGTGTTTTTCAGCTGCAGGGACAGGATTTCTAGTTGCAATTGAAGGAAACATGAATGAGGCCAAGTACAGAGATATGCTGGATGAAAACTTTTTCCAGAGTGCTCTGGACCTCAAACTTGGCTGAAGGTTCACCTTCCAACAAGACAATGACCCTAAGCACACAGCTAAAATAACAAAGGATTGGCTTCAGAACAACTCTGTGGCCATTCTTGGCTGGCCCAGCCAGAGCCCTGACCTAAACCAATTGAGCATCTCTGGAGACCTGGAGAGGTTCTGCAAGGAAGAATGGCAGAGGATCCCCAAATCCAGGTGTAAAAAACTTGTTTCATCATTTCCAAGAAGACTCATGGCTGTACTAGCTCAAAAGAGTGCTTCTACTCAATACTGAGCAAAGGGTCTGAATACTTATGGCCATGTGATATTTCAGTTTTTCTTTTTTAATAAATTTGCCAAAATTTCTACATTTCTGTTTTTTTTCAGTCAAGATGGGGTGCAGAGTGTACTTTAATCCCTTTACCCCCAAGGGTGGTTTGCATGTTAATGACCAGGCCAATTTTTACAATTCTGACCACTGTCCCTTTATGAGGTAATAACTCTGTAGCGCTTCCATGAATCCCAGTGATTCTGACATTGTTTTCTCATGACATATTATACATCATGATAGTGGTAAAATTTATTTTATATGAATTGCGTTTATTTGTGAAAAAAATGAAAATTTGGCGAAAATTTTGAAAGTTTCTCAATTTTACAAATTTGAATTGTCATGCCCTTAAGGCTATGTGCCCACGTATGCAGAAAATTTCTGCATGAAAACCGGACTCCTTCCCAAAAAACGCGTGTTTTTTTCCGCACGTTTTTAGCTAGTTTTCCGTGTATTTTTTGAGCAAAAAAGGCACATTTTTGATGCGTTTTTTCCGCGCATCCCCAGACATAGAAAATAGCTAAAAACGCAGACTTTTCTGCAAAATTAATGAGCTTGCTGCACTTTTCACCGCAAAGCATTTTTTTTGTGGAAAATAATGCATCAATATGCACAAAAAATGCAAAATGCATTAAAATATGAATGAGATGCTTCTTTTGAGCGATTTTTAAGCGTTTTTGCCAGTAAAAACGCTAAAAAAGTGAAAAAAACGCTTACGTGGGCACACAGCCTCAAACAGAGAGTTATGTCACACAAAATACTTAATAAATAACATTTCCCACATGTCTGCTTTACATCAGTACAATTTTGGAACCAACATTTTTTTGTTAGGAAGTTATAAGGGTTAAAAGTTGACCAGCGATTTCTCATTTTTAAAAAACCATTTTTTTAGGAGCCACATCACATTTGAAGTCACTTTGAGGGGTCTATATGATAGAAATTACCCAAAAGTGTCACCGTTATAAAAACTGCACCCCTGAAGGTGCTCAAAACCCACATTCAAGAAGTTTATTAACCCTTCAGGTGCTTCACAGGAATTTTTGGAATGTTTAAAAAAGATGAACATTTAACTTATTTTCAAAAAAAATTTACTTCAGATCCAAAGTTTTATTTCATCAAGGGTAACAGGAGAAATTGGACCCCAAAAGTTGTTGTACAATTTATCCTGAGTATGCTGATACCCCATATATGCAGGTGAACCACTGTTTGGGTGCATGGCAGAGATTGGAAGGGAAGGAGAGCCATTTGACTTTTCAATGCAAAATTGGCTGGAATTGAGATTGGACGCCTTGTCGCTTTTGGAGAGCCCGTAATGTGTCTAAACAGTGGAAACCCACCACAAGTGACACCATTTTAGAAAGTAGACCCTCTATGGAACTTATCTAGATGTATGGTGAGCACTTTGAACCCCCAAGTGCTTCACAGAACTTTATAATGTAGAGCCGTAAAAATAAAAAATCTTATTTTTTTCACAAAAATGATCTTTTTGCCCCCAATTTTCAAAAGTTGTTGTGCAATTTGTCCTGAGTATGCTGGTACCCCATATGTAGGGGTAAACCACTGTTTGGGCAGAGCTCGGAAGGGAAGGAGCACCGTTTTACTTTTTCAATGCAGAATTGGCTGGAATTGAGATCAGACGCATGTCGCATTTGGAGAATCCCTGATGTGCCTAAACAGTGGAAACCCCCCAATTTTAACTCCAACCCTAATCCCAACCCTAACCATAACCCTAACCCCCTAACCACAAACCTAACCCTAACACACCCCTAACCCTATTCCCAACCCTAATCCTGACTTTAGCCCCAACCCTAACATTAACTTTAGCCACAACCCTAACCCTAACGGAAAAATGGAAATAAATTTTTATTTGATTACTTTTCCCTAACTAAGTGGGTGATAAAGGGGGAATGATTTACTATTTATAGTGGGTTTTAATAGCGGGTTTGGCAGCTGTCACACACTAAAAGACGCTCTTTTATTGCAAAAAATAGTTTTTGCATAATCACATTTTGAGAGCTATAATTTTTCCATATTTTGGCCCACAGAGTCGTGTGAGGTCTTGTTTTTTGTAGGACGAGTGGGCGTTTTTATTGGTACCATTTTCGGGCACATGACTTTTTTTATCGCTTTTTATTGCGATTTTTGGGAGGCAGAATAAACAAATACCAGCAACTCATGAATTTCTTTTAGGGGTGGGAGTGTATACTGTTCCGTGGGTTGTAAAATTGATAAAGCAGTCTTATTCTTTGGGTCAGTACAATTACAGCGATACCTCATTTATATTTTTTTTTGTATTTTGGCGCTTTTATACAATAAAAACTATTTCTTAGAAAAAATTATTATTTTTGCATTGCTTTATTCTGAGAGCTATAACTTTCTTATTTTTCCGGTGATGGAGCTACATGACAGCTTGTCTTTTGCGGGACAAGATGATGTTTTCAGCGGTACCACGTTTATTTGTATCCGTCATTTTGATCGTGTGTTATTCCACTTTTTCCTCGGCGGTATGATGATAAAGCTTTGTTTTTTTGCCATTTTTTTAATGGTGTTCACTAAAGGGGTTAACTAGTGGGACAGTTTTAAAAGTCGGGTCGTTTTATAGGTCGGGATGCGGCGATACTAAATATGTGTACTTTTATTGTTTAGTTTCTTTTATATTCAAATATTGATTTAACCCCTTCACCCCCAAGGGTGGTTTGCACGTTCATGACCGGGCCAATTTTTGCAATTCTGACCACTGTACCTTTATGAGGTCATAACTCTGGAACGCTTCCATGGATCCCGGTGATTCTGACATTGTTTTCTCGTGACATATTGTACTTCATGTTAGTGGTAAAATTTCATTCAAATAACTTGCGTTTATTTGTGAGAAAAACGGAAATTTGTCGAAAATTTGAAAATTTCGCAATTTTCCAACTTTGAATTTTTATGCCCTTAAATCACAGAGATACGGCACACAAAAAACTTGATAACTAACATTTCCCACATGTTTACTTTACATCAGCACAATTTTGGAACCAAAATTTTTTTTTGTTAGGAAGTTATAAGGGTTAAAAGTTGACCAGCGATTTCTCATTTTTACAACACCATTTTATTTTTAGGACCACATCACATTTGAAGCCACTTTGAGGGGTCTATATGATAGAAAATACCCAAAAGTGACACCATTCTAAAAACTGCACCCCTTAAGGTGCTCAAAACCACATTCAAGAAGTTTATTAACCCTTTAGGTGCGTCACAGGAATTTTTTTGAATGTTTAAAAAAAAATGAACATCTAATTTTTTTCATAAAAAAATAATTCAGGTTCAATTTTTTTTATTTTACCAAGGGTAACAGGAGAAATTGGACTGCAAAAGTTATTGTGCAATTTGTCCTGAGTACGCAGATACCTGATATGTGGGGGGGAACGACTGTTTCGGCGCATGGCAGAGCTCAGAATGGAAGGAGCGCCGTTTGACTTTTTTAATGCAAAATTGGCTGGAATTCAGATTGGACGCCATGTCACGTTTGGAGAGTCCCTGATGTACCTAAACAGTGGAAACCCCCTACAAGTGACCCCATTTTGGAAACTAGACCCCCCAAGGAACTTATCTAGATATGTGGTGAGAACTTTGAACCCACAAGGGCTTTACAAAAGTTTGTAACGTACAGCGGTACAATTAAAAAATCATATTTTTTCCACAAAAATGATCTTTTCACCCCAATTTTTATTTTCCCAAGGGTAACAGGACCCTAAAAGTTATTGTGCAATTTGTCCTGAGTACGCTGATACCCCACATGTGGGGGTAAACCACTATTTGGGCGCATGGCAGAGCTCGGAAGGGAAGCAGCGCCATTTGACGTTTTTGGCTGGAATTGAGATCGGACACCATGTCGCGTGTGGAAAACCCCTGATGTACCAAAACAGTGGAAACCCCCCACAAATGACACCATTTTGGAAACTAGACCCCCTAAGGAACTTATCTAGATGTGTGGTGAGAACTTTGAACCCCCATGGGCTTCACAGCAGTTTATAACATAAAGCCATACAATTAAAAAATCATATTTTTTCCACAAAAATGAACTTTTCACCCTCAATTCTTATTTTTCCAAGGGTAACAGGACCCTAAAAGTTATTGTGCAATTTGTCCTGAGTACGCTGATACCCCACATGTGGGGGTAAACCACTATTTGGGCGCATGGCAGAGCTCGGAAGGGAAGCAGCGCCATTTGACGTTTTTGGCTGGAATTGAGATCGGACACCATGTCGCGTTTGGAAAACTCCTGATGTACCAAAACAGTGAAAACCCCCCACAAATGACACCATTTTGGAAACTAGACCCCCTAAGGAACTTATCTAGATGTGTGGTGAGCACTTTGACCCCCCCAGTGCTTCACAGAAGTTTATAACGCCCGGGCGTGAAAATAAAAAATTCGTATTTTTTCCACAAACATGATCTTTCAGTCACCATTTTTTTATTTTCCCAAGGGTACCAGGAGAAATTGGACCGCAAAAGTTGTTGTCCAATTTGTCCTGAGTATGCTGATACCCCATATGTGGGAGAAAACTACTGTATGGGCACACGTCGGGGCTCGGAAGGGAAGTAGTGACGTTTTGGAATGCAGACTTTGATGGAATGGTCTGCGGGTGTCATGTTGCCTTTGGAGAGCCCCTAATGTACCTAAACAGTGGAAACCCCCCACAAATGACACCATTTTGTAAACTAGACCCCCCAAGGAACTTATCTAGATGTGTGGTGAGCACTTTGAACCCCCCAGTGCTTCACAGAAGTTTATAACGCCCGGGCGTGAAAATAAAAAATTCGTATTTTTTCCACAAACATGATCTTTTAGTCACCATTTTTTTATTTTCCCAAGGGTACCAGGAGAAATTGGACCTTAAAAGTTGTTGTCCAATTTGTCCTGAGTATGCTGATACCCCATATGTGGGAGAAAACTACTGTATGGGCACACGTCGGGGCTCGGAAGGGAAGTAGTGACGTTTTGGAATGCAGACTTTGATGGAATGGTCTGCGGGTGTCATGTTGCCTTTGGAGAGCCCCTAATGTACCTAGACAGTGGAAACCCCCCACAAATGACACCATTTTGTAAACTAGACCCCCCAAGGAACTTATCTAGATGTGTGGTGAGCACTTTGAACCCCCCAGTGCTTCACAGAAGTTTATAACGCCCGGGCGTGAAAATAAAAAATTCGTATTTTTTCCACAAACATGATCTTTTAGTCACCATTTTTTTATTTTCCCAAGGGTACCAGGAGAAATTGGACCTTAAAAGTTGTTGTCCAATTTGTCCTGAGTATGCTGATACCCCATATGTGGGAGAAAACTACTGTATGGGCACACGTCGGGGCTCGGAAGGGAAGTAGTGACGTTTTGGAATGCAGACTTTGATGGAATGGTCTGCGGGTGTCATGTTGCCTTTGGAGAGCCCCTAATGTACCTAAACAGTGGAAACCCCCCACAAATGACACCATTTTGTAAACTAGACCCCCCAAGGAACTTATCTAGATGTGTGGTGAGCACTTTGAACCCCCCAGTGCTTCACAGAAGTTTATAACGCCCGGGCGTGAAAATAAAAAATTCGTATTTTTTCCACAAACATGATCTTTTAGTCACCATTTTTTTATTTTCCCAAGGGTACCAGGAGAAATTGGACCTTAAAAGTTGTTGTCCAATTTGTCCTGAGTATGCTGATACCCCATATGTGGGAGAAAACTACTGTATGGGCACACGTCGGGGCTCGGAAGGGAAGTAGTGACGTTTTGGAATGCAGACTTTGATGGAATGGTCTGCGGGTGTCATGTTGCCTTTGGAGAGCCCCTAATGTACCTAAACAGTGGAAACCCCCCACAAATGACACCATTTTGTAAACTAGACCCCCCAAGGAACTTATCTAGATGTGTGGTGAGCACTTTGAACCCCCCAGTGCTTCACAGAAGTTTATAACGCCCGGGCGTGAAAATAAAAAATTTGTATTTTTTCCACAAACATGATCTTTTAGTCACCATTTTTTTATTTTCCCAAGGGTACCAGGAGAAATTGGACCTTAAAAGTTGTTGTCCAATTTGTCCTGAGTATGCTGATACCCCATATGTGGGAGAAAACTACTGTATGGGCACACGTCGGGGCTCGGAAGGGAAGTAGTGACGTTTTGGAATGCAGACTTTGATGGAATGGTCTGCGGGTGTCATGTTGCCTTTGGAGAGCCCCTAATGTACCTAAACAGTGGAAACCCCCCACAAATGACACCATTTTGTAAACTAGACCCCCCAAGGAACTTATCTAGATGTGTGGTGAGCACTTTAAACCCCCCAGTGCTTCACAGAAGTTTATAACGCCCGGGCGTGAAAATAAAAAATTCGTATTTTTTCCACAAACATGATCTTTTAGTCACCATTTTTTTATTTTCCCAAGGGTACCAGGAGAAATTGGACCTTAAAAGTTGTTGTCCAATTTGTCCTGAGTATGCTGATACCCCATATGTGGGAGAAAACTACTGTATGGGCACACGTCGGGGCTCGGAAGGGAAGTAGTGACGTTTTGGAATGCAGACTTTGATGGAATGGTCTGCGGGTGTCATGTGCGTTTGGAGAGCCCCTGATGTACCTAAACTATTGAAACTCCCCACAAGTGACCCCATTTTGGACACTAGACCCCCCACGGAACTTATCTAGATGTGTGGTGAGCACTTTGAACCCCCAAGTGCTTCACAGAAGTTTATAACACTAGGACGTGAAAATAAAAAACTCATTTTTTTCCACAAAAATGATATTTTTGCCCCCAATTTTTTATTTTCCTAAGGGTAACAGGAGAAATTGGACCCCAAAAATTGTTTTGCAATTTGTCCTCAGTAGGCTGATACCCTACATGTGGGGGTAAAACACTGGGAAGGAGCACCATTTGACTTTTTCAACTCAGAATTGGATGGAATTGAGATCAGACGCCATGTTGCATTTGGAGAGCCCCTGATGTGCCCAAACAGTGGAAACCCCCAATTCTAACTCCAACCCGAACCCCAACATGCCCCTAGCCCTAAACCTAACCCTAGCCCTAACCCTAGCCCTAACCCTAACCCTAACCCTAACCCTAGCCCTAACCCTAACCCTACCCTAACCCTAACCCTAGCCCTAACCCTACCCCAACACACCCCTAGCCCTAACCCTAGCCCTAACCCTAATGGAAAAATGGAAATAAATACATTTTTTTAATTTTATTATTTTTCCCTAACTAAGGGGGTGATAACGGGGGGTTTGGTTTACTTTTTATGGCGGTTTTTATGTTTGGCAGCTGTCGCACGCTAAAAGACGCTTTTTATTGTAAAAATAGTTTTTGCATCACCACATATTGAGAGCTATAATTTTTCCGTATTTTGACCCACCGGGTCATGTAGGTCTTATTTTTTGCGGGACGAGTTGACGTTTTTATTGGTACCATTTTCGGGCACGTGAAATTTTTTGATCGCTTTTTATTCCGATTTTTGGGACGCAGAATGAAGAAAAACCAGCGTTTCATGAATTTCTTTTGGGGGGGTGCGTTTACACTGTTCCGCGTGCGGTAAAATTGATAAAGCGGTTTTATTCTTCGGGTCAGTATGGTTACAGCGATACCTCATTTAGGTCGTTTTTTTATGTTTTTGTCGGTTTTATGCAATGAAAACTATTTTATATAAAAAATAATTATTTTTGCATCGCTTTATTCTGCGAGCTATAACTTTTTTATTTTTTCACTGATGATGCTGTGTGGTGGCTCGTTCTTTGCGGGACAAGATGACGTTTTCAGCGGTACCATGGATATTTATATGCATCTTTTTGATCGCGCGTTGTTACACTTTTTGTTTGGCAGTATGATAATAAATCATTATTTTTTGCTTCGTTTTTTATTTTTATTTTTTAAGGGGTTCGCTAAAAGGGTTAACTAATGGGACAGTTTTATAGGGCGGGTCGTTACGGACGCGGCGATACCTAATATGTGTACTTTTATTGTTTTTTTTTTTATTATTTCCAAAAAATGGATGAATTGGGGGAATATTTTTTTTTTTTTTTTCTAATTTATTTGGCGATTTTTTTTTAATTATTTTTACACTTTTTTTTTATTTATTTTTTTTACTTTATTAAATAGTCCCAGGTGGGACATCACTGTCCTGTGACAGATCGCTGATCTGTCACATCACAGATCACTGTGACAGATCAGTGATCTGACACAGGCACTGCAGAAGGCTTCCTCATGCCTGCGCTTTGCAGGCACTGAGGAAGCCAGCTTCCTCAGGCCCCAGAAGGCCCCCGTCGCCATCTTGGATTCGGGGGCCTGGAGGAAAGGAGTCCCCCGCAGCAGCGCTGCACATTGCGCTGCCGTGTGGGGCTCAGGGAAGCACGGAGGGAGCCCCCTCCCTGCCGAAGCTTCCCTTTAACTCCCGGTACACCGCGATCATGTTTGATTGCGGTGTGCAAGGGGTTAACGTGTCGGGGGCGGTCCGTGACCGCCCCTGACGCATTGTGCCGGGTGTCAGCTGTGATAATCAGCTGACACCCGGCCGCGATCAGCGGCGCTCACCACGTGGGCGCCGCTGATCGCGCCCGACGTACTATCCCGTCCATGGGCATAGGGGCCCAGGTCCCATGGACGGGATATACCGTCGGATGTCAGGAAGGGGTTAATGATCGAATAAATATTGATTTTTTTTATTATTATTTTTTATATTTTTGCAATTATTTATTTTATTGATTTACTTCATTCTTACTTTTACACTGTGTCCCACCATGGAACATTCATTTTGTGCAGGCTGATCGCTTATAAGGCATGCAGATCTGCATGCCATATACGCTGTCAGTGCTGCACTCTGTGCACACTGACCTCAGATACTTCCTGACACGCACTGCGCATGACAGGAAGTCTCTCAGCTCTGGTAACCCGGATGTCGTCATCTGGTCATTATGGGAGCGATCGGGACCCCGTGTCATGTTGCAGGGTCTCCGATCCAAAGGCAGAGGGGCTATCAGCCCCTCTGCTGGCTTCGGAACGCTATGATCATGTTTGATCAGAGTGTTCAGGGGGTTAAAGTGCCGGGAGCGGTCCGTGACCGCTTCTGTCACTTAGTGCCGGGTGTCAGCTGTGAGAATCAGCTGACATTCGGCTGCGATCAGCTGCGCTCCCCCCGTGAGCGCGGCTGATCGCGTATGTCGTACCATTCCATCCATGGGCATTAAGTCCCAGGGCACATGGACGGAATAGTACGTCCAATGTCAGAAAGGGATTAAACCTTAAAAACTGTGAATAGTACTATTTCTGCAGGTAAATGTATCTATATGTAAGTGCTCTGGAAGCCCCCCATAACAAATATAATTGGGGTCTCATGATAACACAAACCCTCCTTCCCCCTTTTTGTGATTTGTATTATGGCGTATGGTATGGTTTTCTTTGAGGTCAATAGTTCAACTCCCAGTCAGCTGTGAATTCACGAACAGGTTATAGTTTCAGTTAAAACCAGTTTTTTTGTCAGTCTTTTTATTTATGGTTCAACATATTTTTATTGAAGTTATAATTAATAATTGATGTTTCAACATACAGTGGGGAAAAAAAGTATTTAGTCAGTCAGCAATAGTGCAAGTTCCACCACTTAAAAAGATGAGAGGCGTCTGTAATTTACATCATAGGTAGACCTCAACTATGGGAGACAAACTGAGAAAAAAAAATCCAGAAAATCACATTGTCTGTTTTTTTTTCATTTTATTTGCATATTATGGTGGAAAATAAGTATTTGGTCAGAAACAAAATTTCATCTCAATACTTTGTGATATATCCTTTGTTGGCAATGACAGAGGTCAAACGTTTTCTGTAAGTCTTCACAAGGTTGCCACAC
The DNA here is from genome assembly GCF_039654945.1 of Dendrobates tinctorius. NCBI lineage: Eukaryota > Metazoa > Chordata > Amphibia > Anura > Dendrobatidae > Dendrobates > Dendrobates tinctorius. The sequence goes on along the minus strand of NW_027361770.1, from coordinate 39,664,806 downwards.
ACTGTTGTTGGTATGTTGGCCCATTCCTCCATGCAGATCTCCTCTAGAGCAGTGATGTTTTTGGCTTTTCGCTTGGCAACACGGACTTTCAACTCCCTCCAAAGGTTTTCTTTAGGGTTGAGATCTGGAGACTGGCTAGGCCACTCCAGGACCTTGAAATGCTTCTTACGAAGCCACTCCTTCGTTGCCCTGGCGGTGTGCTTTGGATCATTGTCATGTTGAAAGACCCAGCCACGTTTCATCTTCAATGCCCTTGCTGATGGAAGGAGGTTTGCACTCAAAATCTCACGATACATGGCCCCATTCATTCTTTCATGTACCCGGATCAGTCGTCCTGGCCCCTTTGCAGAGAAACAGACCCAAAGCATGATGTTTCCACCACCATGCTTTACAGTAGGTATGGTGTTTGATGGATGCAACTCAGTATTCTTTTTCCTCCAAACACGACAAGTTGTGTTTCTACCAAACAGTTCCAGTTTGGTTTCATCAGACCATAGGACATTCTCCCAAAACTCCTCTGGATCACCCAAATGCTCTCTAGCAAACTTCAGACGGGCCCGGACATGTACAGGCTTAAGCAGTGGGACACGTCTGGCACTGCAGGATCTGAGTCCATGGTGGCGTAGTGTGTTACTTATGGTAGGTCTTGTTACATTGGTCCCAGCTCTCTGCAGTTCATTCACTAGGTCCCCCCGCGTGGTTCTGGGATTTTTGCTCACCGTTCTTGTGATCATTCTGACCCCACGGGGTGGGATTTTGCGTGGAACACCAGATCGAGGGAGATTATCAGTAGTCTTGTATGTCTTCCATTTTCTAATTATTGCTCCCACAGTTGATTTCTTCACTCCAAGCTGGTTGGCTATTGCAGATTCAGTCTTCCCAGCCTGGATTTTTTTTTATCAGTTTGTCTCCCATAGTTGAGGTCTACCTATGATGTAAATTACAGACGCCTCTCATCTTTTTAAGTGGTGGAACTTGCACTATTGCTGACTGACTAAATACTTTTTTTCCCCACTGTACATCAAAATCAAATTCAGGTTGCACAACAGGTGCAATCAACAAAATGTAAGTATATTAACCAGCTTATACTTATTTGGAAAGGGAACGTAAAGGGCAACAAATGGTATTGAAACGTTGTATCATGTTGTGTGAATAAATTGTTGCATTCAAATGAGACACGATAGGGAAGAATCGGGGGGGGAACACAAAGGCCAACGCAGGAGGAAGGTATAGGGAGGGGAATTTTGCATATTCTGTGTGCAATATTAATGGCTCATCATCACTAGAATTGCGATGTTAGCCAAGTGCTAAATTCAGATACATTTCTGAATGATGTCCATTAAAACCAAGCTCTCATTTATTCGTATGAGTCCAAGTTCAGCCAACTGTCAGAGACTATGAGCTCTTCCATGTGAATAAGGTTATCTACTGCCTCAACCCATTCCAATTTAGAAGGAATGGTGGTTGATCTCCAATGTCTGGGGATAATCTGTCTCATGGCAGCTAAAAATACTAGTCCGTTTTTAATGGTAGAAATGCTTATAGGGAATATTGATAGTAAAGCTGTTTCTGGAGAATTCAGGAAGTTATTGAAGAGATCAAATAATCCTATTCACAATATGGTTATTCGAGGGCAAGCCTCATCTGATGGACAACTCTCCACGGCCATGTTAGTAGACATTAATCTCTCCTTATGAACCCGTCCATGGGGGAAACACGTCAAGAGCCTGTGCACCTCATCTGAGAGTCCATAACATTATGGTTTTTAGCTGCCTGTGTGGAATACCACAATCAGACAGATAAGTACAGTTGTATCTTTAGGACATAACGTCCTCATGATGTTATCTGCTATGATCTTTATCTTTATTCATTAACTAGCTGAAGAGCCCGGCGCTGCCCGGGCATAGTAACTAACTGTGGTTAGTTATAGAAAATTATAATTATCCTCCATCCCATAGTCTCGTGCCCATATACCCATCATACATATCCTCCATCCCATAGTCGAGTGCCCATATACCCATCACACATCCTCCATCCCATAGTCCCATGCTCATATACCCATCATACATATTCTCCGTCTCATGCCCATATACCCATCATACATATTCTCCATCCCATAGTCCCATGCCCATATACCCATCATACATATTCGCCATCCCATAGTCGAGTGCCCATATACCCATCACACATCCTTCATCTCATAGTCCCATGCCCATATACCCATCATACATATCCTCCATCCCATAGTCCCGTGCCCATATACCCATCATACATATCCGCCATCTCATAGTCCCGTGCCCATATACCCATCATACATATCCGCCATCTCATAGTCCCGTGCCCATATACCCATCAAACATATCCTCCATCCCATAGTCCAGTGCCCATATACCCATCACACATCCTCCATCCCATAGTCCTGTGCCCATATACATATCCGCCATCCCATAGTCCCGTGCCCATATACCCATCACACATCCTCCATCCCATAGTCCCGTTCCCATATACCCATCATACATCCTCCATCCCATAGTCCCGTGCCCATATACATATCCGCCATCCCATAGTCCCGTGCCCATATACCCGTCATCCATATCCTCCATCCCATAGTCCAGTGCCCATATAGCCATCACACATCCTCCATCCCATAGTCCCGTTCCCATATACCCATCATACATATCCTCCATCCCATAGTCCAGTGCCCATATACCCATCATACATATCCTCCATCCGATAGTCCGGTGCCCATATACTCATCACACATCCTCCATTCCATAGTCAACCATTATGACATCATAATGAGCGGCGGCAGGGCTTGCAACCTTTGATGACATCAGCGTCGCCATGGCAACCATTGTGACCTCATAATGAGGGGCGGGGCTTGATACGCACACACTGCTTCCCCAGTATGCAAATAGGGGCATTGTGACATCACAATGAGGGGCGTGGCTTAACACGCACACACTTTTTCCCCCAGTATGTAGATAGGGGCAAAATTGTTTGGTGAATTGGAATGCGCAGGGTTAAAATTTCGCCTCACAACATAGCTTAGGACGCTCTCGGGGTCCAGACGTGTGACTGTGCCAAATTTTGTGGCTGTAGCTGCGACGGTGCGGATGCCTATCCCGGACATACACACATACACACACACTCACACACACACACACATACATAAGCACTTTGAGCTTTATATATTAGATGTGATACCCCTGTGCGCTTATTATCATTCCTGTCATGGAATATCTGCTATTACTATATATGTGAGAACACCACACATAAAGGAAAACAGGGGAAAACCAGCAGCAGCAATCACACAGTGATATATGCAGACCCAGTGGTATCTACAGCTGATAACCCCACAGACTATATAATTATAATTGTTAGGACAGTCAAATCACTGAACACAGCACAACACACAAGAAACATTGACCATAAGTCCTGAATGTAAAAATATATTTACTTTATTATTTTATAAATAAAGGTACTTGAGGTATTTTAAAAGCAGCAAAGCATCAGTGTTTTATAATATAAAGAAGGGTGGCTGTCCAGACCAGGTGCAGTGTAGCTTGTAAGTTATACCTTATACTTACCATACTCTTTGATGTCTGTTTTCAGAAATTTTCCTGGTCCATGACATAAACTATGCATATACTGACACCTATTGGTGCTATTGGGTATTATTCCCTTAGAGTTGAGCGAAACGGGTCGATCAATTTCAAAAGTCGCCGACTTTCGCAAAAGTCGGGTTTCATGAAACGAAACCCGACCATAGCGTGAGGTCGGCCACGAGGTCGGCGACCAAGGCGCCAAAGTCGCGTTTCAAATGATGCTTCAGCGCCCTTTTTCAGCCAATGATGGAGGCCGCACACTGTGGGCAACGCGATGACATAGGCAGCGGTCACCACCATCTTTGAGAAGGGCATGCAAGTGATTGGCTTGCTTTGTGTGGCGTCACAGGGGCTATAAAAGGGCGTGCATGCCAACCGCCATCTTACTTCTGCTGATCTCAGAATAGGGAGAGCTGCTGCTGCTGCTGATTCTGTAGGGAGAGCATTAGGCAGGGAAGAAGATACAAAAATCTGCTTCTGCTGCTAGCGATTTTGCCTGTACAACACACCACTTAGTGTGCAGTGCAAGGGGAGGCTATATTTTGGTGCATCAGCTCTGTTGGTTATTAGGCTGCCTTATAAGGCTCCCTGATAGCTGCATTGCTGTTTTTACACTGCTGTGCAAACTACATTTTTAAAAGCAAAAATACTTTTCATCCTCTTTTTTGCCGAGTTACCAAGCGTTCATTTTTCCACACTTTTGTGTGCAGCAGTCCTGCTTATTAGACTTGGGATTGAGAGCATCATTGTCAGCTTGCTAAAATCTCTAGGGAGATTCAAATTCTCCCCAGTCCTATATAGACATTTTATACACCATCCAATTTCAGCCTGTTATATTGAGGTGTAATCTACACTGGGCCTGAGATAATAGTTCAGTGTCCTCAAGTCTGTAGAGAGATTCAAATTCTCCCTAGTCCTATATAGACATTTTATACACCATCCAATTTCAGCCTGTTATATTGAGGTGTAATCTACACTGGGCCTGAGATATTAGTTCAGTGTCCTCAAGTCTGTAGGGAGATTCAAATTCTCCCCAGTCCTATATAGACTGTTATGAATGAGTCACCGAGGAGGAAAAAACAAAAAGCAAGCTAAGCCCAGAAAACCGGAGAGGTTGGTAACTAGCGGATTGCAGACCCCTGATCCTATCCACAGCAACTAACAGTAGCCATGGAGCATGCCTACGGTGGTCCTAGACGCCTCGTCACGGTCGGAGAACTAAATAAGCCTAAAGAAAGAAAGGGAAAATAGACAGCCCCCAACATGTATTGTCGGTAAAACAAGATGAAAACACAGACACAGGTAGAAAGATTGGCTGAGCAAACGATGGGGCCCTCGCTAACTAGAAAGGACAGGAAAGAAAAGCTGCTGTCTGCAATCACGCAAAAAACCCTGCCAAAAAATGTCCAACACGTCTGATAGAAAAAGGCCCTGAAGTCGCTAGACTTCAAATCACTATATCAGCACTCAGGTATATTCTGAAGACAGAGCAAAAGAGATCAACTGATCAGAGACAAAATGGGGATTCAGCCCAGTCCCAGCCAGGGCTGGCTGAACACAAAAACTAAGTAAACAGACAAAAACTCATATGAACAATAGCAGAGAAAACTTAGCTTTAGGAAGGCAGGAACCAAACTGGAAACCAGGAGCCACAGTCAGGAAAAATCACCAGCAAGAAACTAGGGAGTCGGCTGCCTTAAATCCAATCAGAAACTCCTGATGTCCAATCGCAGTCCTCTTCCTCAGGTGGCTGGTCTCTGTCATTTAGATCAGCTTCATTACCTCCCTTCACCAACAAAGGGAGTCCAGATAGAGAACTCACTACTCCTCTGTCAGCACAGCCAGCTCCATAACCTTCACCAGAAGCCAGAGGCAAACCCGAAAATGAGCTCACAACAATAGACATTTTATACACCATCCACTTTCAGCCTGTTATATTGAGGTGTAATCTACACTGGGCCTGAGATAATAGTTCAGTGTCCTCAAGTTTGTAGGGAGATTCAAATTCTCCCCAATACTATATACACCTTGTACCTTGTTTTACAGTACCATATTGCTGGTGGTATTTTGGGTACATTTTCCCCAAAATGAGGAAGTGTGTTGGAAGAAGCCGTGGAAGTGGGCGGGGGTTGCCAGCTGGTAATGATGGTGTTGGTGGTGGTGGTGGATCTGCTGGTAGTGGCAAAAGACAATAGCACCTAATGCAGGAGGTGTTGAGCCTGCGTCATCGTCTGGCTCCACAAGGCCTCGAAGGCTCCCTTTTCTGGGAGTAGATAAACCGCTTTTAAAGCCAGAGCTTCAGGAACAAGTTTTGGCTTACATTGCTGACACAGCCTCCAGCTCTATCGCCTCCTCTTCTGAACTTTCAAAAAATAAAAGCACTGAGTCGTCATTGGAGGCTCATGGTCAGGAACCACACCTTTCCTTGTGTCGTTCACCCCTACCAAAAGTAAAGGATGTGGCAGGCCACGCTACAGATTACTCCATGGAGCTCTTTTCACATGCCATGCCTGGGTTATCAAGTCAAATCGTGAATTACGCAGTTCAAGAAGAATCTGACATGGAGTGCACTGATGCACAGCCACTGCTAGATTTATCTGCTGGTACATTCACTCAGAGCACTACATTGTCCTCGCAGTGTACTGAGCCAGAATCTGACCCTGATGAAACTCAGGTGCCCCTTCCCGCATACTAAACCAACTTACATGGTGACACAGAGGAAGGTGCACATGACATTGAAGAGGAGGTGATGGATGACCCAGTTGTTGAAGCAGATTGGCATCCATTGGGGGAAGAGGGTGCCAATGCCAATAGCTCAAAAGAGGAGGAGGAGCATCCGCAGCAGGCATCGACATCGCAACAGCTGTTATCTGGCAGGCCCGGAGCAGTCCAAAAATGGGTTACAAAAATCAAAAGAGTTGCAGGACAGCTAGGCCAGACGGTCAAATTAGCACAGCGTGCAAGGCCTCAAAATGTCTTCCATAGTAGGAAGAGTGCAGTGTGGCACTTTTTTGAACAAAATCCTAATGATCAAGCAAAGGTTATCTGTAAGAAGTGCGCAAAGACCTTTAGCCGAGGGAAAAATCTGAGAAATTTGAATACCAGTTGCATGCTTAGACATTTAACCACCATGCACTTGCGAGCGTGGACGGACTACCAAACCTCACGTACCACATATGCAACTGCTCCCAATGAAGGTAGTCAACAACGCTACATCGTTTCCCCCACTGTAAGCCCACCGGTTAGCACACCACCAGCAGCAAATGTTGAGGTGTCGTTGCAAGGCCAAAGCAGTCAGGGAGTCACAATGTTATTGCTGCGAAAGACTGAATCTAGGCCATCAGAAAGAACACCAACTCCATCACCATCATCAACCCTCTCTCAGTCCGTCATGTCCACTGCTAGTTCCACCATATGCATCTCTCAAGTCCAGCTCACCCTATCAGAGACTATGAGTAGGACAAGAAAGTACTCATCCTCTCATCCGCGTACACTGGGTTTGAATGCCCACATTGCCAAACTAATCTCGTTAGAGATGATGCCCTACAGGTTGTTTGAAAGCGAAGCTTTCCGCGAACTTATGGCCTACGCAGTACCACGCTATGACCTACCCAGTCAGCACTTCTTTTCTCGCAAAGCCATCCCAGCCCTCCACCTTCATGTGAAAGACCGCATTGTCCATGCACTCAAGCAATCAGTGAGTGGAAAGGTGCACCTCACAACAGATGCATGGTGCAGTAGGCATGGCCAGGGCCGTTACATGTCCATCACTGCGCACTGGGTAAATGTGGTGCATGCAGGGTCCACAGGGGACAGCGGCGGTGGGACAGTGCTGCCTAGCCCACGGTATAGGAAACAGTTGGCTGTAGGCGTTCGACCCGCCTCCTCCTCCTCCTCCAGAAACGAAAGCTCGTCCACAGAGTGCAGTCACACGAGCACTCCATCCGCAGCTGCCAGTGTTGCACACAAGGTGTCCCACTATCGAACAGCTAGTGGTAAGCATCAGCAGGCTGTGTTGAAGATGATGTGTTTGGGCGACAACAGACACACCGCGGAGGTACTGGCCGACTACTTGCAGCGACAAACTGAGTCATGGCTGGGCAGTCTACATCTTGAGGCAGGCAAGGTAGTTAGAGATAACGGCCGGAATTTTGTGGCAGTCATAGCCCTTTCAAAACTCCAACACATACCTTGCCTGGCTCACACCTTAAACCTGGTGGTGCAGTGCTTCCTCAATAATTATCCGGAGTTAACAGGCCTGCTCCAGAAGGTCCGAAGACTGTGCTTGCACATCCACCAGTTGCCCGTACACTCCAGTCATATGCAGAAGCTGCAGCGATTGCTCCAACTTCCAAAGCACCGCCTAATTATCGACATTGCAACAAGGTGGAACTTCACCCTGCACATGGTTGAGAGGCTGTGCGAACAGAGGCAGGTTGTAATGCATTTGTGGGAGGATACACGGCCAGGCACTTCGAGGGCAGACATGGAGTTGTCGGGTGTGCAGTGGTCGAAGCTGAAAGACCTCTGTAAAGTCCTTCAGTGTTTTGAGGAATGCACACGACTGGTAAGCGCAGATGACGCCATCATAAGCATGCCACTTATGCGTCTGCTCATGCAAACTTTGACACACATTAAGGAGCAGGCGTCTGCAGCCGAGGAGGATGAGGAAGAGGAGGAGGGAAGCCTTGATGACAGTCAGCCATTGTCTGCTCCGGAACCTCTCCTGGACGAGGTGGAGGAAGAAGAGGAAGAGGAGGAGGAGGATGATGGTGGGGATGATTATTTAGGTGAGGAGGATACTACTCGTGGGGCAAGAGAAAATGTTGGCGTGGCAAGGTCTGGTACAGGGTTTGTGCGTGACTGGAGGGATGTGGATTTGCCAGAAAGTGCTCCTCCACCCAGCACTCGCAGTGCATCATTGACACCTGGAACATTGGCCCACATGTCAGATTATGCCTTGCAGATCCTAAAAAGGGACCCCCGCATTGCCAAAATGATGAACGATGATGAATACTGGTTGGCCAGCATCCTGGATCCACGCTATAAAGGCAAATTCCAAAACATCATGCCACAGGAGAACCTTGACCTAATATTGGCTAACAAACAAGCAACTCTGGTAAACCGTTTGGTTGAGGTATTCCCAGCACACAGCAGCGGTGATGGTTCTCCAACGAGTCGTAGGGGGCAACATGGAAGAGGTGTTCGTGGTGCACACATCAGAAGTGGCATTGGAGACAGGGGTTTCATGACCATGTTGTGGACTGATTTTTCAAGTCCCGCTCACACGACTGGTAATACTGCATCGATTGAAAGTGACAGGAGACAGCAGTTGTCAACTATGGTTACAAACTACTTCTCGTCCCATATCGATGTTCTCCCTCACAGGTCATTCCCCTTTGACTATTGGGCCTCTAAACTGGATGCCTGGCCTGAATTGGCACAATATGCCTTACAGGAGCTCGCTTGCCCTGCTGCTAGTGTGCTATTGGAAAGAGTCTTCAGTGCTGCTGGCTCAATCCTGACAGAAAAAAGGACCTGTCTGTTGAACCAAAATGTTGATGATCTAACCTTCATTAAAATGAACCATGTATGGGTTTCAAAGGATTTTGTCCCACCTTCCCCTGATGACACATAGGTTGCCAGAAAAATGGCTCGCTTTTGTCCTCTTCTTCCTCTGACTTCTCCAATTCCTCCATTTGCAGCTGCTGAATGTCCAACATCAACATATGCCATTTTTTAAACCACCCTAACTTGGCTGCCTCCCCCCCTCCATGGCCGGGGTCACCACCTAGCGCACGCAACCGTGCGAGTGGCATTGCCCTGGACAGGTGGGTGGGCCGACTCTTGGGTGCCAGCACTGGCACAGGGTCCCTCATAGTGCAATCAAGTGTCTCTGACGGTGGGGGTGCACACCCGCCGTCAGACATACCGGCGTACTATGAGGGGCCCAGTGCCAGTACCGACGCCCATGAGTGGGCCCCCCTTGCTTGGGCAGGGCCCCAGCATTTGCAATACTTACCTCTCCCTGCTCCTCCACTGTGTAGTCTGGGCTGTCAAAGCCTTCCCTGGGACTGCCACTATAAATTTGGTGAACTGATAGAGGATGGTTAAGACGTAGCTATGCCCTGTCCTGCTGGCCGGGCTCTACCTTCAGATGATCAATGGCTTCCATTTCTTATGGACGTCGACTCACAATGAGATGCAGTGGTGGTTTATCATCAGCTTTTACAGTTTTCCTACTCACAGACGTGTGACATTCCAGCCCTCATTTTTAAATGTGCACTCTCATGCCAATCCAATAGAATCGCCTACAGCCTGTGGCTTCTGTCTTTTGCCCTCCAAAGTAACCTGACAGATCATGATAGGCAGTGAGGACCATGTCTACATCTCTCCCTGTGATCAAAATTTGATGGAGATGAGTAATGGTTATGGGATCAACGGTACTGCGATACAGCAACCCTTTCTTCACAAAGAACTGTTTTCGCTGTCTCCACACACAAAGTAATTGAGGTTCAGCATCGCCTCTGAGAATTCTCCAGGGAATTTTTTCCATGATTAGTAATTCCTAAATTTCTGCAATCACTCGACTTTATGTCTGTACTTTTATCCATCTCGTTTCCTCTTGCGGAGAGTCTGGACTGTCTTACTGAGACAGAAATATATATGAAGATTTAAAAATACTCCAACAGTGTATACTGGTGTACGCTTCAAAAACATTTCCTTTTTTCTACTTTTTAGATTGTTGTCTAATCCATACTGAGGCTGTGAGTGTCTTTGTTGTACTCCGGAAATAAACATGGAGATTTTAAATGTTTAAACTATGCTATATATACCTGTTAAACTATGCTATATATACCTGTTATCCGGTGATACTGTACCCTTTCTCAACTTTCTGCAATCTTGTTGAATTCATACTATGCCTAAGACCATCTGAGTCTGCTTCCTGATTACATATGAGTGGTGTTTGAGTGGAACTGTTGGCCAAGTTCAAATTCTAGCTGTTTTGGGCGGTGTTTTATCCGTTCGTCGAACTACAACACTGATTAAAATTCGGCTGTTCGAGTTTCCGTTCGAGAACGTTTCGTTAAACAAAAGCTTATCTTTTTTTTCACATTAATAATGGTTTTCAATGATAATAGACAGTTTTAGGGCATAGTAGCGGTGTCTGGTAGCCAGTGGTGTAGTACAACTGTGAAGGAGCAACACCGTGTGTGTTTCTAATAATTTTTTACCGCATATTGTCCTGAAAATCCTTTTGGGCCTAGTAACTGTGTCTGCTACTCAGAAGAGGAGCCCACCGGTGAACCGAGCTCTGCCGCCTGTTTATGAAAGAACCAGTGTTCGATTGCATTTATACCACTTAATACTTTGGGCCTAGTAACTGTGTATGCTGCTCAGCAGAGTTGGCCACCCGTGAACCAAGCTATGCCGCCTGTTTATGTAAGAACTGTGTGCTACTCAGCAGAGGAGCCCAGCTGTTAAGCAAGCTACAGCACCTGTGGTTTGTACACTTAATTTTTTTCACATTCTTTCTGGAACGTCGTTTAGGCCTAATTCCGGAATTACGGTTGACCTGCACTTACTGGGAAATGCTTGTTCGCGGTGAAGAATTGTAATCCCAGATCCCCATCACTAACGGGGTTCAGCGTGTTATCCGCACCTGTAAGCGATACACGATGGTCCTTTCATTGTAGCACGCGTGCAGCCCCGGACATGTAAGGGCATGACAGACCTGTTATTGGCCGATCTCGCGTGGCAGAGCCTCGAGTGTCCCTCTAGTAAGCTGGACGCGGACAGCGGGGGCATGCCTGAGTCTCGTTCGTTAATGGAATTAAGCTTGCAATCTGTGCAGCTTTTTTGTGGATGGCATGGTTGAGGTTGCCGTGTTGAGTCCAATTAAGCCGCAGGCTCCACTCCTGGTGGTGCCCTTCTGGGCATTCCTTTAAGGTTCAGCTTTTCAACCATACTGCCTCCGGAAACCAAACACTTTTCCTGACAGTGACATTCTGGTCAAAGAGCGTGATGACATCACGTCTGTACGCCCTCTGCCTAAACAGTCCAAGTGTAGAGAGATCTAAGATGGGGACGACGAGGAGTCCAGAGCACAGGGATTCCCTAGCGAGGAGACTTATTTAATTGTTTTAAAGTTTGGGAGCAATTTTTGGGGAGCACGATACTCTGGAGAATGGTATCTGGGGCCCACCATACACTGGAGCAGTCCAAAGGTGGACATCAGTCACTGGAGCAGCATTTACAGGGCCCATTATACACTGGAGCATTAGAAATGGGGCCCATTATATATGGAGCATTATTTGGGCCCATAAGACACTGGAGCTTCATCCATGGTGAACAACATATACTGTAGCATTATGTGGAGCTCATCATATACTGTATGGAACATTATATGGGACCAATGATTCTGTATGGAGAAATATATGGGCCTCATTACTCTGTATGGCGCACTATGCGGTGGCCATAATACTGTATGGAGGAATATACGGTCTGTTTTTGGAGCTATTGGAGAATTTAAAATGGATATCATTCATGTGATGTAAGAAGTGAAGTATTTTTCATTGTACTATACCGCTATTTCTCTACCGTATCAGAGGATGATGAATTGTGGCATGTGTTAAAGGAGCCCAGTGACACTCTTTGGCCCTGGGCCCACAAAAATCTGGAGCCAGCACTACCCCCCACAACTTTAGCCAAATAACCCCCAGTTTTCAATGCCTAACTATTATTATAAAGTAAATTAAGATTGACAAGCTTAAGGAATAAGAATTGATGATTTGGCATTAAAATGGGCACTGTAGGTGTGTTTCCTGTCCTCCACTCACTGCCGACTTTTCTTCCCCATTAACTTACATTGGGTTTCGTGTTTCAGTCGGACTTCGACTTTTCACAATAGTCGGCCGATTTTGCTCGACCCGACTTTTGTGAAAGTGGGGTTTCGTGAAACCCGACTAGACCCGAAAAAAGGCAAAGTCGCTCATCTCTATATTCCCTTTATTCATGTTGTATATCTATGCAGTGACACATATGGTGTTGAGTATTTTTTGCACTAATATTGCACTTTAATACCCCATATATTTTGCACTTTATGTACGTTTTCTTACTTGTATAATTATGATGTACACCTATAGGGAATTGACATACAATTTTCACTAATTTGTATGCACTTTACTTATGAATATATATTTTATTTTGGTTTTTAAATTTTCTTCACTGTATATTTTTGAGATACATATATTTGTTAGCACCATTTACTGCAATAATATGCCCTCATGAAATGGATAGTACTGCCCTCTTATGCATATTTTTAGATTATAAAACACTGATGCTTTGCTACTTTTAAAATGCCTCAAGTACCTTCATTTATAAAATAATAAAGTATATATATTTTTACATTCAGGACTTATGGTCAATGTTTCTTGTGTGTTGTACTATATATGTGAGAGCTATTTGTTTCCTATTAGCACCACTTTCATGTGGTAAATCCCCTGTTTATCGTTTTATACTTGAGGCTGTTTCTAAGGCTATGTGCACACGTTGCGGATCCGCTGCGGGTTTTTCTCGCGGAACCGCAGGTAAAGTGACCTGCAGTTTTCCTGCCGTTTAGGCAGCGGTTTCACACCTCTACTATGTTAAAGGTGTGAAACCGCTGCGGAATCCGCACAAACAATTGACATGCTGCGGTTTGTAAACCGCAGCAAAACCGCGCGGAAAAAAACGCACCGTGAGCACAGCGTTTTTGAAACCTCATAGGGTTTCATTGTACTGTACTTTGTCAGCGGAACTGCTGCGTTTCCGCAGGGGCAAAACCGCTGCGGAAACGCAGCAGAATCCGCACCGTGTGAACACAGCCAAAGATTTTTTTTGGTGGTTCAATAGGATTGAGACATCCACAGACTATGTTTTGTTCCTATCCAATACCAGTGGCTACTCTATTTATATCAGCTTATTGATGTTCATTCTCTATATACATATGTTGTGATTGGTTATTATATGCAACTGTTTGAAGTATCTCCTTTCCTTACATATATATTTTTATTGATTATACTCAATATGTATTCTCAATATATGTTTTTACCCATGATTATTTAATAATATTCATAAAACAGTAGATATAGGCCATCTGGCCCTCTGTTTCTGACTATACGTCTTATAGGGTGAAGTAGGAGCGGAGGGATAGTTGACGTGTAAGGTGCTAGTGGGAACACGGGATGCAGTGATGAGCAGGAGGCAGAGCAAGAGTGTTAGGAATGGCGGAACGCACTAAATAAAAATAATAATAAAGTGCGTTCGCCGCAGTAGGTGATATAACTACTGCTAAGTGGTGGCAGGAGCAATATGGCGGTCCGAAGGCAAGTCAGATGTCCTGGTAGGTGACAGAGAGACCCAAGACAAGTGGAAGGCATCAGGGGTGGCAAGGTCGCCAGGTTTGAGAAGGGACCCGTGGGAGACGACGGGAGCAGAAGTTAAAGTGGAACGCCACTGTGTGTCGGCAGGTGTCTCCACCCTTCGCTTAGAGAGGCTATTCCGAGCACAAAAGGCGCAGGCCTGAATATATTTTTTAACATCCCGAGCCCTGTGCGGCCACCAGTAAGACCCTGCCAGGAGTTTTGTGGTCTGCATATAACCACAGTGACCATCCCTCCTGGACGAGTGTGCCCACGTGAGAACCTTCGGCCAAAGGCGAGGAGGAACAAGGGTCTTGCCTGGCGGCACAGAGTTTGGCCGTTGCGGGGCACTGTTGTCCTGAGAAACAGCGTGTTGACAATGATAACCGCAACTGGAGTCTTGTGCCGGACGTGCCTGGAGAACGCCGCGAGACACCTCCATAGGCTCTGGGGGTGGAACCTCTGGCTCGGGTAATTCCAGAGGCTCAAAAAAATTGGGAGCCAAGGTAACCTTCCGTTTGGATTGAGCACACTCCATACCGCGCTCCGAAAAATGGAGATCAATGCGGATGGAAATGGCAATCAGCTCTTCCAAACTTGCAGGATCCTTTCTGGTAGAGAGGGCATCTTTAACGTGCTCCACCAAAACTCTCCAAAACACAGGGATGAGGGCTTTGTCGGACCACTCCAGCTCAGAAGCCAGTGTCTGAAAACGGACGGCATACTGACTAACCCTGAGTCAAAGCGAGAAGCTGAAGAGAGGTGTCGTGCGTGACCTGTGGACCGATGAAGACCTGTTTAATAGCTGTTAAAAACTGAGCAGCAGTCTAAACCTTTGGGTCACCACGCTCCCATAGTGGCGTAGCCCACTCCAACGCCTTACCCAACAGAAGGGATACAATAAACCCCACCTTGGCCCGTTCCATAGGGAATTGCGCAGTCAATGGGGATGTAAAGATAAGTGTTGTAACCTGGAGCCTTTTGTTAACTCTGTGAAAACCGTATCTGTGTCGTCTGTCGGTCTGGAAGGTATTCCGGAGTACCTGAAGGATTTCAAAGACGTATTTTCCGAAAGTGAGGCTGAGGCGCTGCCACCACATAGACCCTACGATTGTGCCATTGATTTAGTACCCGGAGCTAAGTTACCTAAGGCTCGATTGTTCAATTTGTCCGGGCCTGAGCACCAAGCCATGAAGGAGGACATAGCTAGAGTCTCCGCAAAGGGCATATCAGGCCTTCTGTGTCACCCGTGGCAGCAGGATTCTTCTATGTGAAGAAGAAAGATGGTGGTTTGCGGCCGTGCCTCGACTTTCGGGAACTTAACAAGATAACTGTTAGGAACACTTATCCACTTCCCCTCATCCCAGACCTATGTAACCAGTTATCTGGGGCCCAATGGTTCTCCAAATTAGATCTCCGGGGGGCCTACAACCTGATAAGGGTTCGGGAAAGGGACGAGTGGAAAACTGCGTTCCTCACATCTGAGGGACTCTTTGAAAGCCTGGTTATGCCCTTTGGGTTAAATAATGCCCCCGCTATTTTCCAGAACTTTATCAATGTTGTGTTTTCTGACCTGATAGGCCGTTTTGTTGTCATTTATTTGGATGATATTTTTTTGTATTCCCCGGACAGTCAGTCTCACTTACAACATCTACAGACAGTTCTCCAGAGACACAGGGAGAACCACCTGTTTGCTAAATTGGAAAAATGTACGTTTTTCGTTCAGGAACTGTCTTTTTTGGGGCTGATTGTATCTTGTGAGGGATTTCGTATGGACCCTAAGAAGGTGCTCGCGGTCGCAGACTGGGTTCAGCCTCATGATCTCAAGGGGCTCCAGCGCTTCTTGGGATTTGCAAACTATTACCGGAGATTCATTAAAGGTTTCTCTCAAGTGGTTAAACCACTCACAGATTTTACCCAGAAGGGGGCTGATGTAAAAAATTGGTAGGAACTCGATAAGGAGTCCTTCTCAGCTCTTAAGAAATGTTTCTTGTCCGCCCCGGTGTTGGTCCAGCCAGACCCGTCCAAACCATTTATTGTGGAGGTGGATGCTTCTGAAGTAGGGGTAGGGGCAGTGTTGTCCCAAGGTCCGTCCACCCTTACTAATCTCAAACCCTGTGCCTTCTTCTCCAAGAAGTTCTCATCCGCCGAGAGAAATTATGAAGTAGGCAATAGAGAACTTCTTGCGGTCAAGCTGGCATTCGAAGAATGGAGGCACTTTTTGGAAGGGGCGGCTCACCCTATCACTGTTATCACGGATCACAAAAATTTGGCATACCCTGAATCTGCTAAGAGGCTTACTCCTAGACAAGCCCATTGGTCACTTTTTTTTTCACGCTTTCAATTCTCCATTACTTTTCGACCAGGGTCCAAAAATGTTAAAGTGGATGCCCTGTCCAGAAGTTTTGACCCGGTGTCTCCCCCAGAGCCGCCGTCCTCCATTCTTCCCCCAGGGGTGGTAGTGGTGGGGGTCTCATCAGAGTTGGAACAAGAAATTTTGAGGGCTCAGTTCCTAGCTCCGACGACCGGATTTATTGTGGCCTAGACTTCTGCAGGAGTTTCATGAGTCTAGGCTGAGTGCTCATCCCGGTATCACAGCCACTAGAGAGGCAGTAGCCAGGATTTTTTGGTGGCCTTCACTGGGGTCCGATGTCAAGAAATTCATTGCTGCTTGTGGAGTTTGTGCCCGTTCCAAAAGCTCGCATAACCGGCCGGCTGGGGAACTCATACCTTTACCGGTTCCTGATAGGCCATGGACTCATCTCTCCATGGATTTTATTACCGGTCTTCCACCTTCCTGGGGCAATACCGTGATCTGGGTGGTGGTGGAAAGGTTTTCAAAACAAGCCCATGTCATTCCCTTGGCAGCACTACCCTCAGCAGAAACATTGTCAAGGTTGTTCGTGCAGCATTTGGTCCGATTGCATGGAGTACCCCTGAATGTGGTGTCTGACAGAGGTGTGCAGTTTGTGGCCAAATTTTGGAGGGCATTCTGTATGAAATTGGGCATCTCACTCTCCTTCTCGTCGGCATATCACCCGGAGAGTAATGGTCAGATGGAACGCACCAATCAATCCCTGGAACAAATTCTCAGGTGTCTGACCTCCGCCAGACAGGAGGATTCGTGTGATGCGTTACCATTGGCGGAATTCGCTTTTAACAACCGGGTGAGTCAGTCCACCAACATTTCCCCATTCCTAATCAATTATGGGTTTAATCCTCATTTTGGGGAGTTTTCATGGGTGGATTCCAGTTGTCCTGGGGCAGAGGAGTCCGTCCAATGGTTAAAAACCCTCTGTGCTGAAGTCCAGCGTAATATCTCTCGGGCCCAGGGGAGGTACAAATATTTTGCTGACAAAAAGAGGGCCCCGGGACACATGTTTCAGGTGGGGGAGAAGGTTTGGCTTTCCACACCTAACATCAACTTGAAGGTACTGTCAGCTAAACTGGGACCAAAGTTCATTGGTCCGTACGAGATTGTGGAGATAGTCAACCCGGTCGCATATAGGTTGCGTCTCCCCGCCTCCTTAAAGATATCCAATGTGTTCCATAAATCTCTGTTGAAACCCATGGGGTCTGTCAAGGAGGATTCCAAGTCTGTTGTTCCTCCAGTGTTGGTGGAGGGTCACTTGGAGTATGAGGTTGGACATATTGTGGACTCTCGGCGGGTGCGCCGCTCTTTGCAGTACCTGGTCCACTGGAAGGGATATGGACCGGAGGATCGCTTGTGGGTCCCTGCTCACTCTGTTCATGCAGATCGCCTGGTTTGGGCTTTCCATGCCAAGTACCCGGGGAAGAATGGGGGTCCAGAGGCCCCCCGTTGAGAGGGGGGGTACTGTCATGATCCCAGTGCAGGTTTTGACCAGCACGTCAGGGGTTAATGTCTTGAGCTCAGTGCAGGCTTTGACCTGCACACCTGGGGTTAATTATTGTGGCCTCTCTTTGGTTCAGGCAGAGCTTTTTATTGCCCTGAGATACTCCAATCCCTGTCAGATATACTTTTGCCTTTGGCCGAGTGTTGTGACCCCTGTGTGCCTGTTCGTTGCCTTATAGCTTGCTTATATGGTTCTGATCCGGTTCTGTCCCCCGTTGTGAGTTTGCCTATTGATTCTGTACTGTATATCTGCTTCTCTGGTTTCTGACTTCTTGGCTACGTCTTGACTATCCGTTCTGTCTTGCCCTTTGGTAATTGTCGTGCTATCTCGTGCTTTGACCCCGGCCTGATCTGGTTTATTTCCCTGTCTATGCCTATTAGTAACTTTGCTCCGTAGTTACCATTCTAGGAGTTTTCCTGCAGCTCCTAACTCTCGGGAGTTTAGGCCACGCCCCCAGCAGTCACATGCTTCAGGTCCTGTGGGTCTGAAGCACGCATCTTCTCTGCTGCTGCCCGCTCCACAGGTATCTCTGAGCACAGGTTGTCATACTCAGGACACGCGCACTGGCTCAGTGAGCAAGTGCAGTGCGGTGTTCCTGACAGGTACAGACTGGTTGGTGCTGTGTAGTCAGAGGTTAGAGAGGAAACAGTATCTGGAAGTACCCGGTCTGTCTGCACGGGGGATGGAAGGGTGCGACTCAGGCCTGTAGATTGTTGTCGGGAGTCAACCTTCTCTTGGAGCACACACTGGGTTCCTGCGAAAAGCCCCTTTTTCGCATGCACAGTCTCCTTTATATCAGATCCGCCCCCTTCAGTCAAGTGCAAAGGTCCGCTCCGATCAGAAAGTCCTTCCCCTGTCAACAATGGTGACAGCCCTGACAGTTCCGGCCAAACACACGAGAGACATCACTTGCCCGGTCCATCTTCCTACAAATGCACGAGCGGGGGTGCCAATTCTCTCTTAAGGTGCCAACCTCCGCATCTAGGTAGATTTTCAGACAGTTATGCATCTAGGGTCAGATCACTCATTTATGCACATCGGCTGAGTGAGACTGAAAATTTTTTGAGCACAACTATTAATATCACTGCTATGATATATACACTCACTGGCCACTTTATTAGGTACACCATGCTAGTAACGGGTTGGACCCCCTTTTGCCTTCAGAACTGCCTCAATTCTTCGTGGCAGAGATTCAACAAGGTGCTGGAAGCATTCCTCAGAGATTTTGGACCATATTGACATGATGGCATCACACAGTTGGCGCAGATTTGTCGGCTGCACATCCCTGATGCGAATCTCCCGTTCCACCACATCCCAAAGATGCTCTATTGGATTGAGATCTGGTGACTGAGGAGGCCATTTGAGTACAGTGAACTCATTGTCATGTTCAAGAAACCAATCTGAGATGATTCGAGCTTTATGACATGGCGCATTATCCTGCTGAAAGTAGCCATCAGATGTTGGGTACATTGTGGTCATAAAGGGATGGACATGGTCAGCAACAATACTCAGGTAGGCTGTGGCGTTGCAACGATGCTCAATTGGTACCAAGGGGCCCAAAGAGTGCCAAGAAAAAATTCCCCACACCTTGACACCACCACCACCAGCCTGAACCGTTGATACAAGGCAGGATGGATCCATGCTTTCATGTTGTTTACGCCAAATTCTGACCCTACCATCCGAATGTCGCAGCAGAAATCGAGACTCATCAGACCAGGCAACGTTTTTCCAATCTTCTACTGTCCAATTTCGATGAGCTTGTGCAAATTGTAGCCTCAGTTTCCTGTTCTTAGCTGAGAGGAGTGGTACCCAGTGTGGTCTTCTGCTGCTGTAGCCCATCTGCCTCAAAGTTCGACGCACTGTGCGTTCAGAGATGCTCTTCTGCCTACCTTGGTTGTAACGGGTGGCAATTTGAGTCACTGTTGCCTTTCTATCAGCTCGAACCAGTATGCCCATTCTCCTCTGACCTCTGGCATCAACAAGGCATTTCCGGCCACAGAACTGCCGCTCACTGGATTTTTTTTCTTTTTCGGACCATTCTCTGTAAACCCTAGAGATGGTTGTGCGTGAAAATCCCAGTAGATCAGCAGTTTCTGAAATACTCAGACCAGCCCTTCTGGCACCAACAATCATGCCACGTTCAAAGGCACTCAAATCACCTTTCTTCCCCATACTGATGCTCGGTTTGAACTGCAGGAGATTGTCTTGACCATGTCTACATGCCTAAATGCACTGAGTTGCCGCCATGTGATTGGCTGATTAGAAATTAAGTCTTAACACACAGTTGGACAGGTGTACCTAATAAAGTGGCCAGTGAGTGTATTTCTTAGGGAATGAGCTACTTATTAGCTACACTAGTCTGATAGGGCTATATATTTGAGGCATTGTGCTATGTGGGCTAATCTCTGAGTGTTCATTTTGTTTTTCAAGCAGAGATGTATATCAGCCAGATAAATATTATACTGGTAATACTGTTAGCCTAGTGGGATAAATTGTTATATACATTATTTTTTTATTTTTTACCCCTATGCCTTCTTTACCCCTTTGTACTCTTTTTATTGTTTTTTTCATGCACTGTTGCACCTTCACTCACTGGGTATTTAGACTTCTTGTCTTTTATATTACAAAACTTAATAAAAGTTATATTTTAGAAAGGGTCTTTTCTGTAGTAAGTTATTAGAGGACAAAACCACCAAATACGAGTCATGTTACCTACAGTGGAGTAACATCTCCAACACTTATTTGTTATATTAGGATACATGTGATGAATGTGGTCTGGTATCCTATACCATCTGGAGATGATCTTGTAATTAGTTTCCTGGATGTGACATGATATAGATAGTTTGTGAGTAAGAATGAATAATATATGCCAATCAGAAATACAGATGTTTTTACCAAGGTCCTTTTCCCATTGGTCTTTATAGGGAACACGGGTCCCTAGCACCTCTTCCTTCTTCAGCAGCCCACATAACAAAGAAATACAATGCAAAGGAAGTCTTCTCCCAATACAGAGTTTTTCAAAATCAGTTAAAGGTTTGATCCACGCTGGTAATTGAATAATACTGACTATGGATATGGCGGTACTCCATCCAAGCCCGGATGAACGCCCTGGTGTAATAAGACTCTCTAAGGGGTTTAAGCCACTCGGGGAGACAACCTGTCTCATCTGTGACAATAGAAAAAAGAAAATGGAATGCCTAAGAAATGGAAACCATTATCATCCTGAGAATTACAGAGTATAGGAGACAACGGACGCTGAGCAGATGATATTTTATATTTATTAATTATTCTGATCCAGATAGTTAAAAAAACACGATTTAGGGATGTTAGGGGAGATGTTATGGATCTAAAAGTATGTCTGCCCCAAAGTAGTTTAGGAAGTGGAACGGGATTTGTGTTCCTTCAATTCAGTCCATAGTCCCTTAGAAGGCTTTATGATGATATGCAAAATGCTATTTAATATTGATACTCTATGGTATGCCACAAAATCCAGGACACCCATGCCCTCCGAGATTTTAGGTCTTGTCAAAACCGTGTATGATAATCTAGGTTTAGATGCCCCCCTAATAAATTTGGAAGGAATTGTTTTAATCTTCTGAAAAAAGACTTTGGTTAAATTATAAGGAATAGTCTGGACTGTGATAGAGCTTTCTCCAAGTTTCAAAAAATTAAGTGGGTAGATCTGTGAGGTATCTACTGGAATTGTAATACCTATATATTTGATATGGTTCTTTCTCCATTTAAAGGGAAATGTGGAGCTGAGGTGTGAGGCCTCGGTGTCCGGAATGTTCAAGTTAAAGATCTCTGACTTAGAGATATTTACCTTAAATTTAGAGAAAAGGGCGAATCGCTGAAACTCCACAAGAATCACTGGTAGGGAGATTCTCTGCGTTGTCACATATAGTAGTAAATCGTCAGCAAAGATGGACATTTTGTGTATTGTATTACCAATTGAGACCCCTGATATGGATGCATTGGCCTAATGGCATTCGCCAGTGCCTCCATCACTAAGACATAAAGGAAGAACGAAAGTGGGCATCCCTGACAGGTGCCATTGTAGATTGTGAAAGGTTTGGAAAATGCTTCCATTAACTCTTACCTGTGCCATGGGAGAGGTGTAAAGTGCCATGATATGTAACAACATATTGCTACCCAATCCAATTTTTTGGAGCATCGCCCCCAGGAAGTCCCACCCCACCCTATCAAATGCTTTCTCCGCATCTATAGACACTAGGCTTGCCAGGACTTCCCGGGAATGCACTCTGTCTGTGATTGAAATTGTTTTGATAGTGTTGTCTCTTGCTTCCCTTCCCATGACAAATCCCACCTGATCTTTATGTATAATATTTGGTATTAGGGGTTGTAGCCTCATAGCAATCATCTTGGAATATATCTTGAAATCAATGTTGATTAGAGATATGGGGTGAAAATTATTACAATGCGTGTGATCTTTACCTGGTTTGGGAATAAGTTATATGTGCCAAAAGAGATTGTGGTGGGAATTTTCCTCCCAATGCAATGGAGTTGAAGGATTGTAAAATAATTGGAGATACTTGTTGTTTGAATAGTTTATAAAATAGTGGAGTGATCCATCAGGACCTGGGCTTTTGCCTATCTTAAGCTCCTTGATCACCTCCAGGATCTCCTCCTCTCTGAATTCTTATTCTAAATCTTGGGACTGGGAATCAGTTAGGAGTGGGGGAGCAAAGCAATTCAAGTACTATATAATATTTTCACTTTTATTTTCTATAGGTATATTTTCTCCCTTTATATGATGAAGAGACGCATAATATGATCTAAATTCTTCCACGATATCCGAATGGGCATGAACCATCCCTTTAGTCAGGGAATTAATGGATCTGACATGTGAGGAGAAGATTCTGGGGTCAAGTGTCCGAGACAGCCAATATTCTACATTTATTACCATATTCAAAATATCCTTTGTGAATTTTGTCCCGAATGCTTAAGGATTTATGGTCTAACAGTAGGAGAATTTGTTTCTGGGTATTAGATATCTCAGCCTATGTATCATCAGAGTGCTTGGATTTATTTGGATTTTCCAATGAAGCTAAGGATGAAAGGCGTTTTTTTCAAGGTCTCCGCCTTTTCTTTTTTGACTCTGGAACCATGGGCTATGAAAATACCTCTTAGCATGCATTTCATGGTTTCCTCAGCCCCAGTGGTTGCTAAAGGCAATAACACAACATTATCTGTCACACTGTGATACCCGTCAGGTGACATCCTGTCTGTAAGTTGGGCAGATTCACCCTTCCCTCTGGTCACCCCAACGTCTGACCCGTCAAGGTTGGAAGATGCTACTGCCTTTATGTACGCAGCTCCATAAGGAGTGAGTCCTCCATCCTCCTGCTGTAGAGGAATTCCCTTCTCCCACATGTCTGAGAACAGCTTAGAGTCCTGGTCTATGATTACCGGACAAGATAAATTCGGGACTATAGCGACATCCTGTCCTGTACTGTCCCAGATCGTCTCAAGGATCACCCTGGCCACTGGATAGCCCTTAGTGCTCCCATGAACGCAAGTGACCCCGACATTCCTATTACAAATCCCTGGGGCGCCACCCTCACTAGAGTCACTGAGCTCCCAGAATCGACCAGTCTGCACATTTCCTCCTTGTTCATCTGCAGGGCACACCCACGTAGCTTCTTGCCGGGTGGGTAGTTTATATAGCAGACTGGACACACATAGTACCCTTGCCCCTGGCAATCGTCTGTCTGCGCCACCCCTTTAACTTTGGGATTCTCCACCCCCATTCCCCAGGACTCAACCCCTTTTGAGCAGTTACTCTCTTTTGGGATACCGCCCCCTTTTGGGACTCCACCCCTTTTGGGCAACTACTCCCTTTTTGGATACCTCCCCTTTTGGGACTCCACCCCTTTTTAGGCACCCATCGCTGTTTTGGATTACCGCCCCCTTTTTTTTTTGGGACACCACCCCGTTTAGGGACACCACCCCTCTCTGGGGTACACTCTGTGGACTCCACCACTGCACTCTCAGGACTGAGTTCACACAGTCCCTTATGTCTTTCTGGGGCTGGTACTGGCCCTTTAAGAGGTTGCACCGTCTGTACCTCTGACGTCTTTTTATGACACCCCACCAGCTCCTGCTGGCACTGCCACAGCTTCTGCTGTAGCTACAACCACCGGCACCTCCGGCTGCCGCTCACAAGCAGCTGATGGTGTCCCTGCCGTTCCTGCTGCTGTAGAACCTCTTGCTGCAACTTGCAACTGCAGCTCCTGCTGCCACAAGTCCATGCACGCTTCCGCTGCGCCAGCTTTGTGGACCCACCGATCCACAGCAACCTTCGTAACCCCACTGAGTTACAGCCAGCCGCTTGTCACCTTTCGTTATCCCACCGAGCCACCGCAAGTTGACTTGAGAGAAAAAAAATAAAAAAAAACTTTGTGACCCCACCAAGTCACAGCAAAACACCTCACACGTGCCTCCTGTACAGTTGCCCCTAGCAACCAAGCTTGTAGACCTCGTCCGTTGCCCCTAGCAACCGAGTTTGTAGACCTCGTCCGTTGCCCCTAGCAACAAGGCTACAAAAGTGCCTGCAGCATTCTCCACCATATGTAAGGCAGCGCTTATTGTTAGTGTTGGGGGGAACACTCACTTGGCAGCGGATTCACGGCACACAGGAACACTCTCCAGTTAAACAGTCTATGTGGTTTATTATAGAGCATAAACCATAAAACGCAACAGTCTCACATCAGACAGGTCAGTGTTCATATTAGGGCTCCGCTCTCTCAGACCTGTGGCCACACAGGCTGTGCCATGCCCAGTAAACAATAGTGCAGAATGTCCCGGTCGCCGGGGAGCGCAAAGGACACGGAGAGGGTCAGTAGATTAAAAGATTTCTTTATTCTATTGAATTCCACAACGCGTTTCGACAGATAGCTTCTGTCTTCATCATCATGTTATATGCCACTTGATGAAGACAGAAGCTATCTGTCGAAACGCATTGTGGAATTCAATAAACTAAAGAAATCTTTTATTCTACTGACCCTCTCCGTGTCCTTTGCTCTCCCCTGCGACCTGGACATCCTGCACTATTGAACATATCCTCATCTGAGGCACCCGGCAAGAGCAGCATCGCACCATTCTCAATTGGCGCTTCCTGACCTGTCAGCCTGGTGCTCCATCAGGTTGTCTCACCTATATTATTTTTTCACATGTCCAGTAAACAGGCTGTTTACTGGACAGTTATTTCCCCTTGTCTGTGGTTACGTCTTAGGAGCTCCTGCTCCTAAAAAAGAACTTGTCAGCCAGTAGCATAAGTAGAGTCCTATGGGGACCTCTCCTCCTCCACTAACATGTTACTCAGATGTGTGGGCCCGAGTAGCATTGATAGAGACTGTCTTAGCCTGATAAAAATACAAAAACAATATATAAGTCTGACACAAAAACATGGCATTATGATAATTCTCTAGTTCAAATTTGCGAATATTTTTTTTTTGGGGGGGTTGGTGGTGTGTTTAGCACGCGGATGGAGCTGGCTGCTTGAAGCGTGAGCTGTAGCGCTTATAGAATCTGAAGCTGCTTTAATTGGCTGTACCTACTGTGAAGTGATTTCCTCCCCTAGTGTGTTGCAGTGGTGAATACAATGCCGAGGGGTAAGTTGCATAAGGGGGAGTCTCCTGTGAAACTTACAGCCTTTTTTACACAGGAGTTAGCTCCATTAACACCCAGAAATGCATCTCAATCCCCGCTTTCAGCAACTTTGCATTCCTCAAGTGAATCCAGTCTAGCCGGTGGCGACGGCTCAAAGATCGATCTCACAAACAAGACCATGCAGTCCCTTCTTAGCTTGCTTAGAGCCTCACTACAGAATGATTTGCTAGGTATGCTTACAGAACTAAAGGGAGATATTGACTCTTTGATGGGGTCGCACGGCGCATGTTGAAGCAAAAATAGCGGAGTATGCCACTTCACATAATGATCTAATAGATGCTAATGGACCCTAGAAGAGGCGGTAACTTACCTAAAAGGAAAGATTTGTGATATAGAAGATCCCAACATAATAATGTCGAGGGGGGGGTCCCAGAATCTGTCCAAATACAGAACTTTCTAACCATTTTTTAATTGCTGCATCTGGTCCCCCACAGACCAAGATCCTCAAGATTTAATAATAGAATTCATAGGGTTCCTAAGCCAAAAAATCTTAATCCTTCTTTGCCACTGGACATTTTGGCACAAATTTATTTTTTTAAAACTGAGGAAAGCTTTTTACAGAACTTAAGGAAAAAACCTAACTTGCCTGGCCCTTTTCAGAACATATCTGTTTTTCCATATCTGTCTATGGCGACACTTGCTAAGAGAAAGTAACTTGCAAATGTAGCCAAAGTGCTAAGAGAAAATGACATCATATATATATGGGGTTTCCCGTATAAAATGATGGTCCTTTATTGGGGAATATCGCATGTCTGTCAGTTTCCTGTACAAGTGGAAAATCTTCTACATAAGTGGAACTTGCTAACTTCTGCAGCCATGACTACGGTCCAAAACATCAGCAGTCAGAAGAAACTGGAAAAGATTTAAATATAGAGGACATCATGTAGTCTTCCTGGACTTTCAGGTTCTAGTTGGGACTGGTTTATATACCATCTGTTATTCTCATGCATTGCGAGGATGTGCAGTCTCATTGCCCTAGATGCCAGAAACTCTGCCTTAGTATCTGGTTTGCTTTGCTTGTTTCAGTATGTTTTATTAAATAAATCAAAACCAAAATTGAGTTTTTAAAAGGTCCTTTTAATACACACATACATAATCTGACAGAAATAGTGGATGTATTTGCTAATTATTATTATAAGCTCTATAATGTAAAAGAAGACTCTTCTATTATTCAACTGTCTTATGAGAGTATTCAGTCTTATCTTGCTAAATTAAATCTTTCTCAAATTTATTTAGAACATCTTAAGAGTCTTAACTCCCCTTTCTATTTACAAGAGATTCAAAATATTATTAAAAACTCTAAAAGTAATTTTGCCCTGGGACCTAATGGGCTACCGATTGAATGCTATTGTCCATTTTTTTCTAACCTTGCTTACTTAGGAACTTTAATTTATGACAAAACTCAGAGTCCATCATGCCATCATACTCTGAGGCCATAATTACAACTCTTCCCAATATTAATAGCTTCTAGCAGCTTCCAGTAGCTCCTGATCAGGTTGGCTTTGTGGCAGGACGTCAGGCTAAGGATGGTGCGAGAAGAATGATAGACTTTATTAAGACAGTTGAGTTGTCCAGGGTTCCTAGTGTGCTCTAGTCCATGGATGCAGGGAAGGAGTTTGACAGAGTACACTGGGGATACCCGGATAAAGTTCTTACTAAATTTGTTTTTTTGAGTCCTATCATTTAATATCACTAAAAACCTGGATACTATATATATTGCTCTCTCAAATTATAACTCAATAGATATTACTACTTGCATTGACTTGGATAGCTAGGATAAATTCTTTAAAATGATTTTTCTTCCTAAATTATTGTATCTTTTCAGATGTATTTCTTTAAAAATTCCACATAAATCTATTGTCACGCTCGCGCCCTGGCTGAATGGCGCGAGCCGGGGGGTTGTGGCCCCACTGTGCCACAAACCAGACTACCCTGGAAGGGGCGTAACTACGGCAGCTACCTCGGTCTTCACTGGAGCCTCTGATGGTGAGGTCAGGCTTGTGCGGCAGGTAGCTGTCGGGTGCCACTCCAGGGTGGTGTCTGGCTGTTGCTGCTGATCCCACTCGGGGACAAGTCACTTGGACAGGTGTGACTAACAGGCAGGTTGAGACACTGGGCAAGCAGGCACGGCTTGGAGACACAGGGCAAGCAGGCACGGCATGGAGACATAGGGCAAGCAGGCATGGCTTGGAGACACAGGACAAGCAGGCACGGCTTGGAGACACAGGGCAAGCAGGCACGGCTTGGAGACACAGGGCAAGCAGGCACGGCTTGGAGACACAGGACAAGCAGGTGTGGTGTATGAAGGAACAGGTTTGGACCTGTTCACACAGGAGGTGCCGGTATGGATACAGGCAGGAAGGAGTGCAATATGAAGGAACAGGTTTGGACCTGTTCACACAAGAGGTGCATGTATGGATACAGGCAGGAAGGAGTGGAATATGTTGGAACAGGTTAGGAGCTGAGCCGCAGGAGTGTGGAATAGGCGGAGCCGCAGGAGTGCGGAATAGGCTGGGCTGCAAGGGAGCCGGACAGGCAGAGCTGCAAGGGGGCCGAGCAGGCAGAGCGGCTAAGGAGCCAAGCAGGCAGAGTGGCTAAGGAGCTGAGCAGGCAGAGCGGCTAGGGAGCCGAGCAGGCAGAGCGGCTAAGGAGCCGAGCAGGCAGAGCGGCTAGGGAGCCGAGCAGGCAGAGCGGCTAGGGAGCCGAGCAGGCAGAGCGGCAAGAGAGCAGAGTGGCAAGAGAGCAGAGCAGGCAGAGCTGCAAGAGAGCAGAGCTGCAAGACAGCAGAGCAGGCAGAGCTGCAAGAGAGCAGAGCCTAAAATAGGGAGGACACAAGGAAAGACACAGCAGAGAAGGAAGCCAAAGACAAGGAGACTGACAGACAGAGGTAAGACTGAGTTCAGACAGAGACACAGAGACAAAGACACAAGGACCAGGATATTCTGCCTCCTGGCAGGCGGACAGAGAAGTACTAAGCAAGGTACCAAGACACAGTAATGCGCAATAAGAGCCTTCAGAGAAGGCAAGACATAGGACAGGGCCTGGCTAGCTCAGCAGCAAGGAGCTAACTGAGTTAAGACATTGCACAGGCAATGTTTCAGTGGGTGTGGCGGAGCTAAATAGTCAAGGGCTCTAGGTGATTGGTCAGGGACAAATTAGACAGGTGCACCCTGACTGCATAAGAACCAGAGAGTTCTGGCGCCGCCCCCCTATACACACATAGCCAGGAAACATACAGGAGAGCAGAGGCAAAGAGCACAGGACTGGCAACAGACAGAATTCACAGCATGACCCAGAGCAGTGAGTAAGTTGTTACATCTATTGTTAAATTTCAAACATTAGTTGGGAAATATATTTGGGCCTATAAAAAAATCAAGAGTTTCACACAAAACTATGCCCTATCTCTTTGAACTAGAAGGTCTTGGTCTAGGTATCTCTAATATTATGTCTTACTAATAGGCTGCAGTTTTAGAGTCAGTTAAGGATTGGTGGCTTGATAACAGTTCTCATAGACTGATGAAATTCAGTCATTTTTTTCCAATTGTGGCTGCACAAGGAGAACACTTGAAATAGAATATATCAAGCCAGGGGTGGACACTGACAGCTTGGGGCCCATGTGCAAGAAGTGTGTCTGGGACCCCTCCATTTATTGGGACAAAACTACATATATATATATATATACTGTACATATATACGGTATATATATTGTGGTGTAGTAACCACTGAGTCCGCTAGGGGGCGCTGTGTGGATGTCCCAGGAGAAAGGATGAATGGCAGAATACGGAATGGCCGTTATGCATCCCAAAGTGGGTAGCTTTGGGATGGAGACTTATGTGTTGTTCAGCAATGATATTGCTGAGGTGTTGTTTCAATGTGTAAGGGAGAAGTCTCCAGGTAACTAGAGAGATGGGCTGTCCTGGTTACCTACAAACCCACCCAGGGGGTGTGTTTAAAGCACTGTTGGAAAGAGTGTGTAAATGCTTGAAGGACCTGTGATGAGGTCAGAGTCATGTGACTTGGTGGGTGTGGCTATGAACCATATAATGTGGCCAGGGTTGGTCACAGGTAGTGAATGCTGGGACCCGGTTGGTCTAGTGTGGAAGGTCCTGCTGAGATGGGGCTTCCTGGCTAACAGCCTGTGAAGTGGCTGTGAGTAATGGCGACGTGTGCCTGCTAATTCCCTGGAGGGAATGGACGTCTGCAGTATGCTAAGGGAACCATGAGTGACCCTGACGTGGGTGAGATAACCGAGGCTAGAAAGCCTGTGCTTGTTTAACCTGTATGACTACAGAGTAACAGAGATGAACTCTGTCACGGACGCTATGCTGTTAAGTGAACTTTATGTTGCTGTTATGGGTTTATGCTGCTGAATAAACCACATGGACTGTTATGTTTTTATGGAAAACCTGTGCTGGAACTGATTTTGTGGCTGTTGAGCGAGTATCCCCTAACTGAATGACAGCGCTGACTCACAATATATATAGCCACACACACATACATGTATATACTTCATACAGTATTACATAGTCTTCTTTAATATGTATATTGCCATCCCTTATACAGTGCCCTCTCTTGCTATGTACAGCACCGTCCCTTACATATTGGATTATATAGAGCCCTGTTTTTTATTACATACCGTCCTCTCTTTTTATATACTGCAATGATGGCTGATGGTGCATGGGAAAGCTTCTTTTCTAATGTAGGAGATGATGGACTGGTAGTCTGATCATCGGCTCCTCCATCATCAGTCATTTTATATCTAACAAGAGAGCGGACTATATAACAAAAGAGGGCACTGTGAATAGCTAAATTAACAAGAATGCACTATGAAAGAGACAGCACTGTACATAACAGCAGAGGACGCTATATAATAAGGGACGGCACATATATACAGTGCCTTGCGAAAGTATTCGGCCCCGTGGAACTTTTCAACCTTTTCCCACATATCATGCTTCAAACATAAAGATACCAAATGTAAATTTTTGGTGAAGAATCAACAACAAGGGGTACACAATTGTGAAGTTGAATGAAATTTATTGGTTATTTTACATTTTTGTGGAAATACAAAAACTGAAAAGTGGGGCGTGCAATATTATTCGGCCCCTTTACTTTCAGTGCAGCAAACTCACTCCAGAAGGCCAGGGCCCTATAGTGGCAGGGGAGTGATAAAGTGTTAAACAGGTAGGTGAGAAAGAGGAGAGATGTGTTTGGATAAATCATCTTGGCTTGTCTTCTCAGATACTTGTCTTTGTTAGGACCTGGTTAACCTATACTGTTCCCTAGGGAAGAGGTGTCTTCTTATCATTCCCTATATCTTAGATGGTCAGATGTAACTATCATTTCAATACTAATTGCATGTTCCAAAAATGCCCCCCTGGGACCAATGAAATTGGAGACACATAATTAGATAATATAAAATTCTAAAGTTCACCAAGAAATATTTGATGTTCAATAAAGATCTCTCACAGAAAAATATTGCATACATAGGTCACTGATATATACAAAAACCAGGATTCTTCTGGCCTATGAAAATCCCCCAAAACCACATAAGTACACCAATACAAATCAAACCAAATCAAACACGTATATACCCAAAAATATAAATCATAAAGATGTATATATGTATCGATTGTACACCGACTAGTAACTAGAGATGATGGTATGTAATAAGAGACGGTATTATCCAGAACAAAATAGTAAACTATGTAACTAAGGATGGTGTTATTCATAAGTGACTACGCTATATACTAAGGGACTGCGCTATACATAAAAAGTGACTACACTATATACTGAGGAATGGCGCTATAAATAATAAACTAGTACACTATATACTAAGGGACTGTGATATACATAATAAGTGAGTACACTCTATACTATGGGCCTGTGCAATGTATAATAAGTGAGTACTAGAGATGAGCGACTTTACCTTTTTTGAGTCGAGTCGGGTTTCATGAAACCCGACTTTCTAAAAAGTCGGGTCAATCAAAATCGGCCGACTATAGGGAAAAGTCGGGGTCTGACTGAAACACAAAACCCAATGCAAGTCAATGGGGAAGCAAAGTCGGCAGGGAGTGGAGGACAGTAAACGCACCTACAGTGCCCATTTCAATGCCAACAACATCAATTCTTATTACTTAAGCTTGGCAACTTTAATTTACTTTATAATAATAGTTACGCATTGAAAACTGGGGGTTATTTGGCTAAAGTTGTGGGGGGTAGGGCTAGCGCCAGGTTTTCGTGTGCCCTGGGCCAAAGAGTCAGTGCGCCCTTTTAACACATACCACAATTCATAATGCTCCGATACGGCACAGAAATATAGGTATAGTACAATGAAAAATACTTCACTGGTTATATGACATGACTGAAATCTATTTTAAATTCTACAATAGCTCAAAAACCGGACAGTATATTACTCCATACAGTATTATGGCCACCACATAGTGCGCCATACAGAATAATGAGCCCCATATATTTCTCCATACAGAATAATTGGTCCCATATAATGTTCCATACAGTATATGATGAGCTCCACATAATGCTATAGTATATGTTGGTCCCCATGGATGATGCTCCACTGTCTTATGGGCCCAAATAATGCTCCATTTATAATGGGCCCCATTTCTAATGCTCCAGTCTATAATGTGCCCCGTAAATGCTGCTGCAGTGTCTGATGTCCCCCATTTGGAATGCTCCAGTATATGTTGGTCCCCATGGACGATGCTCCAGTGTGTTATGGGCCCAAATAATGATCCATATATAATGGGCCCCATTTCTAATGTTCCAGTGTATAATGTGCCCTGTAAATGCTGCTGCAGTGTCTGATGTCCCCCATTTGGAATGCTCCAGTATATGTTGGTCCCCATGGACGATGCTCCAGTGTGTTATGGGCCCAAACAATGCTCCATATATAATGGGCCCCATTTCTAATGCTCCAGTGTATAATGTGCCCCATAAATGCTGCTCCAGTGTCTGATGTCCAGCATTTGGAATGCTCCAGTATATGATGGGCCAAATAGATGATGCTCCAGTGTATGATGGGCCCCATATATCATTCTCCAGTGTATATTGCTCCCAAAAAAATGCTCCCAACAATTAAAAAAATTAAATACCTCTACTCGCTGGGCACTGCTCTACTCTGGACTCCTCAGCATTGCCATTTTAAAGCTCTCTGCACTTGTACTGTTTCGGTAGAGGGCATACAGACGTGATGTCATCGCGCTCTGTAACCTGAATGTCACTGTCAGGAAAGGCGGAAGACGTCATGGCGGTGGAGCAAGGAGAGGTAAGTAATGAAAGTGCTGTGGCCCTGAGCAAGCATGGGGGCCCACTCGTGGGCGACGGCACTGGCACAGGGCCCCTCATAGCACGACGGTATTTCTGACGGCGAGTGGGCCCTCCCACCGGCAGAGACACTTTTGCGTACTACGAGGTGCCCTGTGCCACTGCCATCACCCACGAGTAGGACCCCCCCCACCTGCTCAGGGAACTGGCACTTTCATCTGCACCTTCCTCTGTGTCACCGTGTAAGGTGGTATAGTATGCGGGAAGGGGCACCTGAGTTTCATCAGTGTCACATTCTGGCTCTGTATAGTGCGAGGGGATTGTAGTGCTGTAGGTCAATGTACCAGCAGAATCATCTAGCAGTGGCTGTGCATCAGTGCACTCCATCTCCAATTCATGTTGGACTGGGGAATTCAGAATTTCACTTGATAACACAGGCATAGCCTGTGAAAAGAGCTTCATGGAGTAATCTGCAGTGTGGGCTGCCGCAGCCTTCACTTTTAGTGGGGGTGAAGGAGCCAAGGAAAGGGGTGGCTCCTGACCAGAAGCCTGCACTGATGACTCAGTGCTTGCATTTTTTTAAACTTTAGAAGAGGAGGCGATAGAGCTGGAGGCTTTTTTGGCAATGTAAGGCAAAACCAGTTCCTGATGCTCCGGCTTTAAAAGCAGTTTACCTACTCCCAGAAAAGGGAACCTTAAAGGCCTTCTTGTGGCAGCTGATGACGCAGGCTCAACACCTCCTGCCTTAGCTGCTATTGTGCTTTTGGCAATACCAGCAGATGCACCACCACCACCATCAGTACCAGCTAGCCCCCCACACCCACATCTGTGGCCTCTTCCACCATACGTAATAATTTTTGTGAAAATGGACTAAAAATACCAGCAGATATATGGTACTGTTTTAGAAGCGGACAGCTCTATACAGTCTAGGGATAATTGTAAATCTCCGTATATATTTCATGAGTCAGACACAGATGGTAACAGGCTCAGTATGGATTAGACAATAATATAAAAATTTGCAAAAGGGTACAGTATCACTAGATACAAGGTATATATAGTATAGTTTAAACATACTGAATCTTCGTATACATTTCAGGAGGCAAACACAGACGCTCTCAGGCCCAGTATGGAAGCGACAACAATATAGAAAGTTGAGAAAGGGTACTATGGTGCCCCTGAGGGTACAGTCGCCACTGAGGTTCTGCACCTCATCCAAAGGTGTGGTATCCCACCCTCAAGTAAGGAGGGATTACCACTCAGGACTCCTAACCCTGCACTCAACACACACACGTTAGTCAGTGCTTTCTGGGTGTACCCGACGGGAGGATGGCCTCATCCCAAACTGACTAGGAAAGGGTGTTGGGGGTTAGTGTGGAAGGTAGGTACAGTGGGAGGAGCTTAGGTAGTGGAGTGATTGTGGGCATCCAATCAGAGAGAGCAAGCTGACAGTTGATGGGTGGAGCTAGTCTGAGGTAAATGGATCTTTCTAGAGAGTTGTCAGTCGGTGACAGGACAGAGTAAGAGCAGGATTGCTGTGAGAGGGCTGAAGGTCAGAGAAGAGAGAAAAATCTTGTCCAAGCTCCTAGACTGGAAGGAAGGGGTCCTTGGGGCACGGGAAGTGCAATAAGCCACCTGTGAAGCCCGTGTCTGGGGATGGAAGGACCAGGCCTCGTTGGGGAAGGTGGCTCCTGAAGGTAGTGAAGAAATACAGGGCTCAGCTAGAAAGACGGAGGCTGAGGTAACTTTAAGTGCCTGAGTCACAGCCGCATTCAATACTCAAAAAGGCAGCAATTGGAAGAAAGGACCCCGGAGCCTGTCCCACGTCGCCCGGTGTGATCCTTGGCTGCCGACTTGGGACACTGTTTGCGAAGGCCCACAGCAGGAAGGAAGGGAGAAACCAGCGCAGAGACATGGCCTAGAAAGGATACACAAGGAGAAGTCTTGAACAGGTGTTCCTGATCTACCTTTGAGTTTGCCGGACCCCTCCCTCGGATGACACAGTACCAATCGGGTCATCTTGTGCACAAAACTTTTGAGGAAAAGCTCAGAAACTGCACCCAACTGCGTCCTTGGTGGCTTTTACAACTCGCCTGCTACACACGCTACACTCACCATCACCGTCAACGGCTCACAAACACCATCTCAACTGCCCTGGGATACAGCTCTGCCCGTGGAGAGCTTCATCATCTTGTCTGCTTTAACACCGGCACAGAGGATCTGCATTGCAGCGTCGGCTACCCTAGCCGAGTACCAAGGGTGGCGTCACAATCCCCTTTTCCAAATTAATTATCATACCATCTTCCCCCTCATCTGAACTGTCATCTTCTTTATTGGACACCCAGGGCCATGGACCGGGTCCCAATCACCACCGTGACATACTTCCCCCTTAAAAGAGCCTGAAAGGCCCGGTACTGAGTAACCCCCCGCCCTGCAAGGCGTTTCATTTTAACACAAGATAACAGGGATATATTGTATAGTTTCAACATTATAAATCTACGTATATATTTGAGGAGGCAGACACAGACGCTGTCATGGCCAGTATGGATTAGACAACATACTAAAAAGTAGAAAAAGGGTACAGTATCACCAGATCCAAGGTATATATAGTATAGTTTCAACATTCAAAATCTCCGTATTTATTTCAGGAGGCAGACACAGACGCTCTGAGGCCCAGTATGGATTACACAACAATATAAAAAGCAGTAAAAGGGGAATGGATCCCAAGCGTGCTGCTGTATACAGTGTTGGGGTCATTTGGCGATCTACATATATATTTCAAGAGTAACACACAGCCTCTCACAGGCTCAGTATAGATCACACCATAATATAAAAAGAAGATCCGCAAGAAATAATCACACATGTTTGCCAATGTTCCAGGTGTCAATGATGCACTTTGAGTGGTGGGTGGAGGATGAATTTTGGGCACAAAGGGTACTGGTTCAACAGATACAAGGTATATATAGTCTACTTAAAATACAAAAAAATTTCCGTATGTATTTCAGGAGGCAGACACATATGCTCACACGCTCAGTATGGATTTGACAATAATGTAACAAGTTGAAAAAGGGTACAGTATGACCAGATACAAGGTATATATAGTATACTTTAAACATTCTAAATCTCAGTAGACATTTCATGAGGCAGACACAGATGCTCTCAGTCCCAGTATGCATTAACCAAGAATATAAAAAGTATAAAAAGGTTACTGTATCACCAGATACAAGGTACATATAGTATTGTTTAAACATTATAAATCTCCTTATTTTTTTCAGGAGGCAGACACAGACGCTCTCAGGGTCAGTATGGATTACACAATATAAAAAGCAGTAAAAGGGTAATGGATCAGAAGCGTACAGATGCATACAGTGTTGGGGTAATTGTAAATCTCAGTAGATATTTCCAGCGTCAGAAACAGACTCTCACTGGCCCAGTACGGATTAGACCACTATATAAAAAGCAGTAAATGGGTAAGGTGTCACAAGCGTACAGCTGTATACAGTGGGGTTAATCTTAAATCTACAAATATATTTCTGGAGTTACAGACAGACGTTCACAGTCTCAGTATGGATTCCACAAGAATATAAAAACTTTAAAAAAGGGTAATGTTTTACAATCGGTCAGCTGCATACAGTGTTGGTGTCAATTTAAATCTCCTTATATTTTACCAGAGTAAGACACAAACTCTCACAGGCTCAATATGGATTACACCCGAATATAAAAATGAGAAAAAGGGAAATGTATTTGAAACGTACACCAGTGTACAGTGTTGGAGTACTTTGAAATCTTCATTTATATTTCAGTGTCAGTCTGCCAGTCCAGATGGATAAAAGTACAGACGTAAAGTCGAGTGATTTTAGATGTTTTTGAATTTGTAATCATGGGAAAATCTCCCGGGAGAATTCGCAGAGGCGATGCTGACCCTCAATAACTTTAACTGTGGATACAGCTAAAATGCAAATTAGTGAAGAAAGGGTTGCTGTATCGCAGTTGCGTCGATCCCATCACCGTAACTCGTCTCCATCAAAATGTGATCACAGAGAGAGCTGTAGACATGGTCCTCACTGCCTATCATGATCTGTCTGGTCACTTTGGAGTGCAAAACACACAAGCCACAGGCCGTAGGGGATTCTATTGGATTGCCATGACAGGACACATTGAAAAATGGTGGCAGGAATGTCAAATGTCTGTGACTATGAAAAATGTGAAAAGTGATCATAAAGCACCATCGCATCCGATTGGGAGTTGACGTCCATTACAAATGGTAGCCATTGGTAATCTGAAGGTAGATGCCAGCAGGACAGGACATAGCTACATCTTAACCATCATCGATCAGTACACCAAATTTGTAGTTGCCGTCCCTGTGACTGATTTAACTGGCCAGACTACACAGTGATGGAGCAGGGAAAGGTAAGTATTGCAAGTGCTGTGTCCCTGAGCAAGCAGGGGTCACCCACTCGCGGGCGCCGGTACTGGTACAGGACCCCTCATAGTACGCCAGTGTGTCTGACGGCGAGTGGCCCCCCCCACCGTCAGACACTTTATTGTACTATGAGAGGCCCTGTGCCAGTGCTGTCACCCAAGGGTTGGGCCACACACCTGTTCAGGGCAACAGCACTTGCCCGGGTGTGGCAGGTGTTGACCCTGGGCCTGGGATGGGGTGTGGCAGCCCATTTCGGGTGGTTTAAAAAATGGCATATGTTGATGTGTAGGCTGGACTTTCAGCTGCTGCAAATGGAGGAATTGGTGAAGTCAGAGGAAGAGGAGGACAAAAGCGAGCCTTTTTTATGGCAACCTATGTGTTATCAGGGGAGGGTGGGACAAAATCTTTTGAAACCCATGCATGGTTCATTTTAATGAAGGTTAGATCATCAACATTTTGGGTCGACAGACGGGTCCTTTTTTCTGTCAGGATTGATCCAGCAGCACTGAAGACTCTTTCAGATAGCACACTACCAGCAGGGCAAGCGAGATCCTGTAAGGCATATTGTGCCAATTCAGGCCTTGTGTCCAGTTTTGAGGCCCAATAAAC
Organism: Dendrobates tinctorius; assembly: GCF_039654945.1. Classification (NCBI taxonomy): domain Eukaryota; kingdom Metazoa; phylum Chordata; class Amphibia; order Anura; family Dendrobatidae; genus Dendrobates; species Dendrobates tinctorius. Next base: position 39,626,918 of record NW_027361770.1, on the reverse strand, counting down.
AAAGGGGAATGAACTGTGAGGGAGAACCTCGATATGGGAGGAGAAGTAGTTTGTAACCATAGATGACAACTGCTGTCTCCTGTCACTTGCAATCGATTCTGTATTAGCTGTCGTGTGCTCGGGACTTGAGAAATCAGACCACAACATGGTCAGGAAACCCATCTCCAATACCAGTTCGGCTGTGTGCACCACGAACACCTCTTACATTTTGCCCACTACCGCTCGTAGGAGAACCAGTTCTGCTGCTGTGTGCTGGGAATTCCTCAAACAACCTGTTTACCAGAGTTGCTTGATTGTTAGCCAATATTAGCTCTAGGTTCTCCTGTGGCATGATGTTGTGTAATTTGCATTTATATCGTGGATCGAGGATGCTGGCCAACCAGTAGTCATCATCCCTCAACATTTTGGCAATGCAGAGGTCCCTTTTTAGGATCTGCAAGACATAATCAGACATGTGGGCCAATGTTCCAGGTGTCAGTGCTGCACTGCCAGTGGTGGGAGGAGGAGCACTTTCTGGCAAATCCACATCCCTCCAGTCACGCACAAACCCTGTACCTGACCTTGGCACGCCCACGTGTTCTCTTGCCCCCTGAGAAGAATCCCCCTCCCCAAAATAATCACCCCCCGAATCTTCATCTTCCTCCACCTCGACCACAACAGTTCCCTGACCAGACAATGGCTGACTGTCGTCAAGGTTTCCCTCCTCCTCCTGTTGCTCCTCAGCTGCAGACGCCTGATCCTTGATGTGCATCAAAGTTTGCATGAGCAGACGCATAAGTGGTATGCTCATGCTTATGATGGCGTCGTCTGTGCTTACCAGCAGTGTGCATTCCTCAAAACACTGAAGGACTTTACAGAGGTCTTTCAGCTTTGACCACTGCACACCCGACAATTCCATGTCTGCCCTCAAACTGCCTGCCCGTGTATCCTCCCACAAATGCATTACAGCCTGCCTCTGTTCGCGCAGCCTCTCTACCATGTGCATGGTGGAGTTCCATCTTGTAGCAACGTCTATGATTAGGCGATGCTTGGGGAGGTTGAGTGATCACTGAAGCTTCTGCATACGACTGGAGAGGACGTTTGAGCGACGGATGTGTGAGCACAGTCTTTGCACCTTATGGAGCAGGGCTGTTAACTCCGGATAATTATTTAGGAAGCACTGCACCACCAGGTTCAAGGTGTGAGCCAGGCAAGGTATGTGTGTGAGTTTTGAAAGGGCTATGGCTGCCACAAAATTCCGCCCATTATCACTGACTACCTTGCCTGGCTCAAGATGTAGACTGCCCTGCCATGACGCAGTTTGTCGATGCAAGTACTCTACCAGTACCTCCGCGGTGTGTCTACTGTCGCCCAAAGACATCATTTTTAAAACAGCTTGCTGCCGCTTACCACTAGCTGTTCGATAGTGGGACACCTCGTGTGCAACACTGACAGATGTGGATGGAGTGCTCGTGCGACTGCGCTCTGTCGATGAGCTTTCGCTTCTGGAGGAGGAGGAGGGTCGAACGCCTACACCCAACTGTTTCCTATACCATGAGCTAGGCAGCACTGTTCCACCACTGCTGTCCCCTGTGGAGCCTGCATCCACCACATTAACCCAGTTCGCAGTGATGGACATGTAACAGCCCTGGCCATGCCTACTGGACCATGCATCTGTTGTGAGGTGCACCTTTCCACTCACTGATTGTTTTAGTGCATGGACAATGCGGTCTTTCACATGCCGCTGGAGGGCAGGGATGGCTTTTTGAGAAAAGAAGTGCCGACTGGGTAGGTCATAGCGTGGGACAGCGTAGGCCATGAGCTCTTCGAAAGCTTTGCTTTCTACAAAACGGAAGGGCATCATCTCTAATGAGATCAGTTAGGCAATGTAGGCATTCAAAGCCAGTGTACGCGGATGAGAGGATGAGTACTTTCTTGTCCTACTCAGAGTGTCTGGTAGGGTGAGCTGGACTTGAGAGCTGCATATGGGGGAACTAGCATTGGACATGACGTACTGAGAAGGGGTTGGTGATGGTGAGGGTGTTGATGGCCTAGATTCAGTGTTTCCTCGCGAAAATATTGTGTTTTCGTGACTGGTTTGGCCTAGCGACGACACCTGAACATTTCTTGATGGTGGTGTGCTTAGTGGTGGCCTTACAGTGGGGGAAGCGATGGAGCATTGCCGGCTAACTTGAGTCGGAGCAGGTGCACATGTGCTACCTAAGCTTTTGTAGTCCGTTCACGCTTGCAAGTGCATGTTGGTTAAATGTCTAAGCATGCAACTGGTATTCAAATTTCTTAGATTTTTCCCTCTGCTAAAGGTCCTTCGGCACTTCTTACAGATAGCCTTTGTGTCATCAGTAGGATTTTGTTCAAAAAAGTGCCACACTGCACTCTTCCTACTATGGTACATATTTTCAGGGCTTGCATGCTGTGCTAATTTGACCGTCTGGCCAAGCTGTCCTGCAACTCTTTTAGTTTTTTTGCCAAGTTTTTTGACAGCTACGGCCCTGCCGGATAACCGCTGCTGTGATGACGATGCCTGCTGCGGATCCTTCTCCTGTTCTGACCTATTGTCACCAGCACCCTCTTCCCCCCAATGGATGCCAATCCGGGTAAACAACTGGGTCATCCATGACCTCGTCTTCAATTTCATCTGCACCTTCCTCCGTACCTTCCTCTGTGTCACCGTGTAAGGTGGTATAGTATGCGGGAAGGGGCACCTGAGTTTCATCAGGGTCTGATTCGGGCTCAGTAGACTGCGAGGGCAATATAGTGCTGTGGGTGAATGTACCAGCAGATTCGTCTAGCAGTGGCTGTGCATCAGTGCACTCCATGTCAGATTCATCTTGGAATGGGGAATTCAGAATTTGACTTGATAACCCAGGAATGGTATGTGAAAAGAGCTCCATGGAGTAATCTGAAGTGTGTGCTGCAGCATTCTTCACTTCTGGTGTGGGTGAAGGACACAATGAAAGGTGTTGTTCCTGACCAGGGGCCTGCACTGATGACTCTGTGCTTGCAGTTTTTGTAACTTCAGAAGAGGAGGCAATAGAGCTGGAGGCTATTTCGGCAATGTAAGCCAAAACCTGTTCCTGATGCTCCGGCTTTAAAAGCGGTTTACCTACTCCCAGAAAAGGGAATCTTAAAGGCCTTCTTGTGCCAGACGATGATGCAGGCTCAACACCTCCTGCCTTAGCTGCTATTGTGCTTTTGCCAGAACCAGCCGATGCACCACCACCACCATCAGTACCAGCTGCGCCCCCCCGCCCACGTCCGCGGCCTCTTCCACCAGACTTCCTCATGTTTGGGAAAATGTACCAAAAATACCAGCAGAGAAATAGTACTGTATGAGTAGCATACAGCTGTGTAAGGTGTATGTAAGAAGTGAAATCTCTGTATATATTTTGTGAGTCACAGACGCTCACCCAGTATGTATTTCACCATAATCCAACAAGCAGATATACGGTACTGTATCAGAGGTGTACAGCTGTATACGTTGTTTGTGAAACTGTCAATCTCCGTATATGTATTTACGGAATGTCACAGACACACGCTGACTCTGTGTAGATGTGACCGTAATAAGAACACCAGATATCCGATACTGTTTGAGAATCGGACAGTTCTATACGGTGTATAAAGAAATGGAAATGTCTGTATATGTATTTATGGAGTGTCACACACACACGCTGGCTGACTCTGTGTAGATGTGACAGTAATAAGAACACCAGATATCCGATACTGTTTGACAATCTGACTGCTCAATACGGTGTATAAAGAAATGGAAATGTCTGTATATGTATTTATGGAGTGTCACATACACACGCTGACTCTGTGTAGATGTGACAGTAATAAGAACACCAGATATCCGATACTGTTTGACAATCTGACTGCTCAATACGGTGTATAAAGAAATGGAAATGTCCGTATATATATTTATGGAGTGTCACACACACACACACATGCTGACTCTGTGTATATGTGACAGTAATAAGAACACCAGATATCCGATACTGTTTGATACTCGGACACCTCTATATGGTGTATGTATGGAAAAATGTTAATCTCTGTGTATTTTTTTATGGGGTCACACACATATAGCATGTATTTGTCCGTGATACCAGCCGGTACACGGTAGTGTGTGAGGAGAGTACACCTCTATACGGTGTGTGAAAAAATGTGCGCTCAGTATCTACTGTGCAGAAAAAAAGGAATAAAAGGATTTTTGCTTTTAAAAAAGCAGTCTGCACAGCAGTGTGCAAACAGCAATGCAGCTATCAGGGAGCCTATAAGGCAGCCTAATCACCAACAGAGCTGCTGCACAAAAAAGAGTGAAAAAATGAAGGCTTGGTAACTGTGCAGAAAAAAGGAATAAAAATATTTTTGCTTTTAAAAAAGCACTCTGCACAGCAGTGTGCAAACAGCAATGCAGCTATCGGAGCCTTATAAGGCAGCCTAATAACCAACAGAGCTGCTGCACAAAAAAGTGTGAAAAAATGAAGGATTGGTAACTGTGCACAAAAAAGGAATAAAAATATTTTTACTTTTAAAAAAGCAGTCTGCACAGCAGTGTGCAAACAGCAATGCAGCTATCAGGTAGCCTTATAAGGCAGCCTAATAACCAACAGAGCTGCTGCACAGAAATATATCCTCCCCTGTCACTGCACACTATACAGTTATGTTTTACAGTGACAGTTGCTATCAGCACAAGCAATTTTTTTTACTTTCTCCCTGCCTAAACACTCTCCCTATTGAGAACGATCAGCAGCAACCTCTCCCTATGCTAAGATCGGCAGAAGTAAGATGGCGGTCGGTGGTCACGGCCTTTTATAGACACTGTGACGCCACATAAAGCCAGCCAATCACTTGCATGCCCTTCTCTAACATGGTGGGGGCTGCTGCCGACATAATCGCGTTGCCCACAGTGTGCGTCCTTCATGATTGGCTTAAAATAGGCGCTGGAAGGATTGTGGGAAACGCGACTTTGGCGCTCAAGTCGGCGACATCATGGCCGACCTCACGCTATGGTCGGGTTTCGATCGGCGAAACCCAACTTTAGCAAAAGTTGGCGGATTCTGAATTTGGCCGACCCGTTTCACTCAACTCTTGTGAGTACACTATATACTAAGGGACTGTGTTAAAGGGAACCTGTCACCTGTTTTGGCCGCTATAAGATGCGGCCACTGCCTTTCAGTGCTTATCTACAGCATTCTTTATGACATCATCCAGCTGCGCCGCTGACTGCTGTGATAGAGACAGGAAGGGCGGGCAGGGAGCAGGACGGATTCTGCAGCTCTGCTGCCATTTTTGATTGTAGGCAGTGGAGCTGCAGGGATCTCTCCCTGCCTGTCGCACATTAGGGCAATCTGGCCAGGGGCCCCCAAGAGCCTCGGGGCCAGATAAACATTATTAGCCGCCCTACAGGGGCCCCCTGTAGCCTCTGGGCCCCTGTGCAGCTGCACCGGCTGCACATGTGGTGTGTCTGCCAATGTATCAAGCCATCCTCCTTCACTCCCTGCCTGCCAACTATGGTTGCTGGTTTATTTTTTTAAGAACTGGGCTAGAATAAAGTGGTCCATTCCATTTACTAAATTTCTATTATATCTTTCAAATTCCATATTCTCTATCTGAATCTAGCCGTGTGGCAGAACAGTGTATTGACTACTCTTGTGGATGTATTTAAGGATTCATTACATATTCCTTGTGATGTTCTTATTAATAAGTACTCCCTAAATAGGATTTTTTTTTTAATAATATTTACAGAATAGGCATTTTTTAGCCTCGTGTTCTGTTTTAGAAATAATTCCTTAGCTTCAGCATTTTATATTTAGAGATACCACTATGACTGAGGGTTTATCTCTAATTTTTAACATTTTGTTTGATTTGTGGACTATCTTATATGGTTGGGTGGGAATCTAATCTATCTATATCTCTACCATTACAGAATTGTCATAATGCCATCAAAAATACTTCTTCCTGTATTAATCATCTTGAACAGTTGAAGACGATATATATGAGATGGTATCTTTCACCTTCTAAATTTGCCCTGTGTATACCCAACTATTCTGCCCAATGTTGGAAAGGTTGCTCACAAATAGGCACACTTAGTCATGCTTGGTGGTTCTGCCCAAGGGTTGGGAGCTTTTGGTTTCTAGTCTTTGGGCTGATCTCTTCAATAATAGGGTTCAATTTGTACCTGCTTCTGCCTTGGCATTGCTAATTGGAATAGGAATTGATGAAATCTCATGTGACCTTAGATGGGTGGTAGCCCTCTATTCTCATCTCGGCTAGGCAATGTTTAGCTGCAAAGTGGAAATTCCCTTCCATTCCCTAGATTAAAGAACTACTGTATGTGGGAAGATTAATACTCATTTCTAATATGAATACTCTATAGCTTATAATGTTCAGAACACAAATAAAATAATTAACAGATGGAAAGTATGTGCTTCCTCCTCTTTGGCTGTATCTATTAATTTTATTTAATTTGACTGTTTCATGCTATCACCCTATTCTGTCTCTTCTTATGTTATGGTCTATGTTTGTATAAAAATTTAATAAAGGTCTATCGGAACAAAAAAAGATAATTCTCTAAGAAATAAATCTAAATATTATAGTTATATAGCTACAGATTAACAAATATCACTATGCTGCTACTGAACAAAGTCTACTATACCAATACCAATAATACCACATAGAAGATACAATACCACCACACCATGACCATATATTACTAGAAAATAGTTAATGACTGAGCTCACCTTTCTGATAATTAGTACTAATCATTTTACTAAAAGAGATTTTATGGCTATAAAATGACAGTACAGTAGAAGGGATCAGTATGTATAGTACAGCTAACTCTACTCAACAGAGTTGTTTCCAATTAAAGTAATAAGTAAGTAATTCATTTTTGCTTTTTTTCTTATCTGGCGCAGACTGCTATGACATCTTTTAGCCACAACTTGTCTCTACAAAATCTAACACACATACATTTTTAGCTGATCACTTTTCCTTAGTTCTATGATAACAGTACCTCCTTTTTGTCCCATAGTAACAGTATCCCCCCCAAAAAAAAGAAAACAAAAATGCAGTTGTAATGTCCTCATGCTGTAGTAATGCTTATGTCCCCTTCGAACCTACAGTAAATACAGACTTGCCTCTGCCTTGGCACTGATAAAGTAGTATTATCTACCAATTATGCCCCCATACAAGTAAATTATCCCACTTAGTGAACTCATATAGCAACAATGTCCACCTACGTCAATCCATAGATTGATAATTTCCTCCTATGTGTCCACATACATTAATGTCAGCTTATGCGGCTTTCATATAGTAATAGTGTCCCCTACTTGACTCCCATATAGTAATAATATTTTCCTATGTGGCCACCAGACACTAATTATGTCGTTCTATGTTGCCCCCATATATGAATAATGTCCTCCTATGTGGCTCTCATGCAGTAATATTGCTCCAGTATATGGCCCTCATCCCATATGTAGCCCCCATCTATATATATAAATGTCTTATCTTGTCTGTCTGTAACCAAAATCGCAGGTCGCTGATTGGTTGCGGCCAGGCGGCCGCAACCACTCAGCGACGAGCGCAGCTGTTTTTATCTGTAAGCCACGCCTGCCGCTGAATGGTCGCGGCCGCTAGGCCGCGACCAATCAGCGGCGGGCGCAGTCGGGCACAGCGCTCAGTGGGGCGGCATGCCTTGATCTGTAAAAAAGAGAATTAAAATTTAAAAAATGTTATTCTCACCTTCCGATGGCCTCTGATCTTCTTTCCACGTGCCCGGCCTCGCAGTCCCAGTAATGCCTTACTCCTTAGACCGGAGATGACGTCACTCTCGCGAGAGTGCGACATCATCAGTGGTGTTTCGCGCAATGCATTACTGGGACCGAGAGGCTGGGCACGTGGAAAGAAGATTGGAGGCTGTCGGAAGGTGAGTATATAACTATTTTTCTTTTTAACAGAGACCACGCATACCAGGAAAGGGGGGTGAGGGTGACCATACATACCAGCAATGGGGGGTGAGGGGGAATATGCATACCAGCAATGGGGGGGTGAGGGGGACCATGCATATCAGATATGGGGGGAGGGGGACCATGCATACCAGCAATGGAGGGGAGGGAGGGGGACCATGGATACCAGGAAAGGGGGGTGAGGGTGATCATGCATACCACCAATGGGGCGGTGAGGGGGACCATGCATACCAGCAATGGGGGGAGGGGGACCATGCATACCAGCAATGGGGGAGGGGGAACATGCATACCAGCAATGGGGGGAGGGGGACCATGCATATCAGGAAAGGGGGTGAGGGTGACCATACATACCAGCAAAGGGGGTGAGGGGGAACATGCATACCAGCAATGGGGGGAAGGGGACCATGCATACCTGCAATGGGGGGGAAGGAGGGGGACCATGCATACCAGGAAAGGGGGGTGAGGGTGACCATACATACCAGCAAAGGGGGGTGAGGGTGACCATGCATACCAGGAAAGTGGGGGTGAGGGTGACCATGCATACCAGGATAAGGGGGTGAGGGTGACCATGCTTACCAGGAAAGGGAGGTGAGGGGACCATACATGCCAGGAAAGGGGGGTGAGGAGACCATGCATAACAGGAAAGGGGGGTGACAGGACCATGCATACCAGGAAAGGGAGGTGAGGGGGCCATGCATACCAGGTGGCCTGATGCGATAGAATCGGGCCACCATCTAGTAAATTAATAACAACCTCCTGTGGGACCCCAATAAATTGATAATAACCTCCTCGGTGACCCTTATAAATTAATAATGTACTCCTATGTGGCCCCCATACATCAATAATGTCCACATATATGTCCCTCATACATAATGTTCTGTTAAGTGGCCCCCCATATAAAAATAATGTTCTCCTATGTGACCCCTATATAGTCATAATGCCCCCCATGTGGCTCCCATACATTATGTCCACCTATGTGGCTTCTATATGTTAATAATCTCCTCCTGTACAGCGCTCATGGAGTAATATTGCCCCTCTATGTGACTGTCATCTAGAAGAAATGCCTCTCTTGTTCCACTGCTGTCTGTCCCCACAGTGCTCTTCACACTACTAGTTAAAAAAATAGAAACTTAAAGAGATGAACTGCAATATTAGTTGGTGTATATGCAGTGTGTAGTCACATCTTCACACTGGCCACTAATCAGAGAAAACCTATGATAAAACCAAAATAAGCAAGTACACTGCAGTAAATAAATAAGTAGCAATAGTGCATGAAAATAATATAGGGGACTTAGTTACCACAATTTTGATTAAAGAAAAACAGAAAAGCCTTCCCACCACGTCAAGGTGACCCTATTCGGGATGGTACTATCCCTCCTATACAAAGGTGGTTTGAGTAGCCGCTCATATGAGATTTGCATACTTACAGTCCTCTCAATGTTCAGATAAAAACTACAGCCCCTACTTCATTGAGAGAAGAAGGAAGAGAAGCTATATGACCATAATGGTTTGTGCATATGACATCTTTAGGAGGTGAAGATGTTTCAGGAAAACTCCAGTGTTGTTTTTCTTAAGCGTCTTTGTTGACATTTTTCCTTTGCTTTTGTGGGGGCTACACCACTGGTGTATTTTTTTTTTTTTATAATTTAAACTATAAATAGTGAGTGGCTTCCACTCATAGAATAAACAAGTGAGTTCTTGTAACTGCTTTCCAACTATTGAAGCTTGAAGCAGTTAAAAGAAGTGACAATACATGGAACATATGAACAGCAACTAATTTTTACATTGCTGTGCATTTTACTAATTATTTGCAGCATTTTTAAATGCCTTTTTTCAGGTGGTTTCAGGTGGAAACATGAATCAAGAAAAAAGAAGAGACAAGCCATATGAACAGAGATCACCTATAATACAATAATATTTTATTTGGTACTACAAAAAGAGCTGAAACACACATGAAAACATTTAAAAAGTCATAAAATGACATGGATATTGGACAAAAGGCCGACAATAGAGCCGCAGCCCTCAAACACGTTACAAGACATAAAGAATTAGTACAGGTTTAAATACACATGCAAAAGATATAAACCTAAATGGTCAGTCCACCATGGAATAAAGTAATGATATACAGTATGATACAATGTCAAAATATCTCATTTGCAATGACAAGGCAGTAATGCAGAGAGGTTATCCCAAGGATGAGCGGCATATCTAAATGATGTAAAGCCTATAAGCAGTGCATTCCCATATCAATATATACAGGATGCTGCAAATATGCACCCTCAAAATGTCATATAAGCAACTGCATGCACAGTGCAAATGATCAAATACCTTAAACATGTAAGAGAAATGCACATCAGTGAATGAAACACTGGTTCAGCTCCCAAGTACTAGAGTATATATATATATATACACTCACTGGCCACTTTATTAGGTACACCATGCTAGTAACGGGTTGGACCCCCTTTTGCCTTCAGAACTGCCTCAATTCTTCGTGGCAGAGATTCAACAAGGTGCTGGAAGCATTCCTCAGAGATTTTGGACCATATTGACATGATGGCATCACACAGTTGGCACAGATTTGTCGGCTGCACATCCCTGATGCGAATCTCCCGTTCCACCACATCCCAAAGATGCTCTATTGGATTGAGATCTGGTGACTGAGGAGGCCATTTGAGTACAGTGAACTCATTGTCATGTTCAAGAAACCAATCTGAGATGATTCGAGCTTTATGACATGGCGCATTATCCTGCTGAAAGTAGCCATCAGATGCCTGTTCTTAGCTGAGAGGAGTGGTACCCAGTGTGGTCTTCTGCTGCTGTAGCCCATCTGCCTCAAAGTTCGACGCACTGTGCGTTCAGAGATGCTCTTCTGCCTACCTTGGTTGTAACGGGTGGCAATTTGAGTCACTGTTGCCTTTCTATCAGCTCGAACCAGTATGCCCATTCTCCTCTGACCTCTGGCATCAACAAGGCATTTCCGGCCACAGAACTGCCGCTCACTGGATTTTTTTTCTTTTTCGGACCATTCTCTGTAAACCCTAGAGATGGTTGTGCGTGAAAATCCCAGTAGATCAGCAGTTTCTGAAATACTCAGACCAGCCCTTCTGGCACCAACAATCATGCCACGTTCAAAGGCACTCAAATCACCTTTCTTCCCCATACTGATGCTCGGTTTGAACTGCAGGAGATTGTCTTGACCATGTCTACATGCCTAAATGCACTGAGTTGCCGCCATGTGATTGGCTGATTAGAAATTAAGTCTTAACACACAGTTGGACAGGTGTACCTAATAAAGTGGCCAGTGAGTGTATATACTGTATATACCATATATATATATATATATATATATATTTATATATACAGTGGGGGAATTAAGTACTTGAACCGTTGCTGATTTTATAAGTTTGCTAACTGACAAAGACATGAGCAGTCTATGATTTTAAGGGTAAGTTAATTTTCACATTGAGAAGTAGAATATCAAAATAAAATCCAGAAAATCACATTGTATAAGTTACATAAATTTATAATTTATTTCCATTTTGCAGTGAGGAATATGTATTTGATCCCTCTGGCAAACAAGACTTAATACTTGGTGGCAAAACCCTTGCTGGCAAGCGCAGCAGTTTGTAGTTGATGATGAGGCTTGCGCACATGTCAGGAGGAAATGGTCCACTCCTTTTTGCAGATCATCTCTAAATCATTAAGATTTTGAGGCTGTCGCTTGGCAACTTGGAGCTTCAACTCCCTCCTTAAATTTTCTATGGGATTAAGGTCTGGGGACTGGCTAGGTCACTCCATGACCTTAATGTGCTTCTTTTTGAGCCACTCTTTTGTTGTCTTCGCTGTATTTTTTCGGTCATTGTCTTGCTGGAAGAACCAGCCACAGCTCATTGTCCTGGCAGAGGGAAGGAGGTTCTCAATCAGGATTTTACGGTACATGGCTCCATCCACTCTCCCATTGATGCGCTGAAGTAGTTCTGTGCCCTTAGCAGAGTAACACTCCCAAAGCATAATGTTTCTACCTCCATGCTTGACAGTGGGGACAGTGTTCTTTGGGTGATAGACAGCATTTCTCTTCCTCCAAACACAGCCAGTTGAGCTATTTCCAAACACCTCAATTTTTGTCTCATCTGACCACAGCACCTTCTCCCAATCACTCACAGAACCATCCAGGTGTTCATTGACAAACTTCAGATGGGCATGCACATGTGCCTTCTTGAGCAGGAGGACTTTGCAGGCACTGCAGGGTTTTAAACCTTTATAGCGTAATGTGTTACCAATGGTTTTCTTGGTGACTGTGGTCCCAGCTGCCTTGAGATTATTGACAAGTTCCCCCGTGTAGTTTCAGGATGATTTCTCACTTTCATCATGATCAAGGCTACCCCACAAGGTGAGCTTTTGCATGGTGCCCCAGATTGATGTCGATTGACAGTAATTTTGTATTTCTTCCATTTTCTTACTAGTGCCCCAACAATTGTCTCCTTCTCACACAGCATCTTACTTATAGCTTTGTAGCCCATTCCAGCTTTGTGCAGGTCTATGATCTTGTCCCTGACATCCTTATAAAGCTCTTTGGTCTTGCCCATGTTTTAGAGGTTTGAGCCTGACTGATTAATAGAGTCTTTGGACAGGAGTTGTTTATAAAGGTAACTAAGTAAGACAGCTGTCTTTAATGAAGGCAACAAGTTGATTAGGAGTTTCTATCTGGTCTGTAGGAACCAGAACTCTTAATGGTTGGTAGGGGAACAAATACTTATTTCTCACTGCAAAATGCAAATACATTTATAGAATTTATACAATCTGATTTTCTGGATTTTAGTTTTGATACTCTATGGCTGGGGGTTTCCAGAAGACCCTCGTGTCTGTCATTACAATACTCCTGTGAATGTCAACCTGTGGCCGAGGTTCATAGGAGATCATGATTTTTGCTATACATAGCAAAGTGTAGTGCAACGGGTTGATGCAGGGTGACAGACAGGCAGTGACTCAGGAAAGTACAAAACAAAGTCTCTTTTAATAGCGTACTCGCAATCAGAAAACAAATAGTATCCTCCGGATCGCAGCCGGGAAACAAGACAACCCATAGCCACAACCGTTTGGTGTGGGTGACTCCACAGCCATGTACGCTGAGGGGTGCCAGATCTTTTGGCTTGACTCTGTGTTGCTTCACACAGGTTGAGCTCTGTAGAGCCTTCTGCTCTGCACTCTTGCAAAACCAAATCTGACAAATCCCAACCCTCTGTTGCAGGGCTTTCACAAGGGAACTGTGGCCATAGGCCACATGGAAGACTTGGCCAGGAGGAAACAGACTGCCCCACTACCATTCTGTAATTCAAAAATAAAAGTCCATGTCAGGTTTTCTTAAATATGCCTTGAACAAATAACTTGCCCAAGACCAATACTTACTTTTATTTTGCATTGCAATCACAGCTATGCCTGTGAATGCAAAGCACTCCAACGGCCTCATTACGCTTCTGTGCACATCCTGGGGAACACATAGCGACCCTCGCTTATAACACCTGTCACTGCCTCACAAGGGCTAGAGCCCTACTAAGTGTAGCAAAGGTGATCGAACAATTGCAGCTTAAAGTCTCCTAAGGGGACTATTAAAAGAACCAAAATGTGAAAAGAAATGTTTTACAAAATATTAAAAAAATAAAAAGTTTAAAAACATAAAAGTTCAAATTTCCCTCCCTTTTGCCCCAGCAAAATTAAAGCAATTAAAAAATAGACTTATTTGCTAATGCTGCATTCAGAGATGTCCGCTCTATCAAAATATAAAGTACCGTATATACTCGCGTATAAGCCGAGATTTTCAGCCCATTTTTTGGGGGCTGAAAGTCCCCCTCTCGGCTTATACGTGAGTCATATACCCAGGGGGTAGGTGGGGGAGCAGGAGTGTCACATCCTACTGACCCACCCTGGCATGGTCTCTGCAGCCCCCCGCTTGTCCCACGGTCTCCTTTCCTTCCTACAGTGGTCACATGGTACTGCTCATTAAAGTCATGAATATGCGCATATTTATGACTTTAATGAGTGGTACCACTTGACCGCTGAAGGAAGGAAGGGAGACAGTGGGAGAACAGGGCTGCAGAGATGCGCCGGGAGGGTAAGTATATGCTATATTCACCTGTCCCGGTTCCAATGCTGCTCGCCGCTGTCTGCCCGCCGGGTCCCTCTGTCAGTGACATTCAGACAGCAGAGGGCGCGATGACGTAGTCAGTGCGCGCCCTCTGCCTGAACAGTCACTGACAGAGGGACCTGGCAGGCAGACAGCCGCGAGCAGCGTTGGAACCGGGACAGGTGAATATCTCAGGTGCTGGGTCCTGAACCAGCAGCGACACCTGTCCCCCATACGTGCCGGAGTCTCCGTCTGCTCAGCACACCGGCACCTGGCCCCCAGGGACAAGAGGTGAGTATGACTTTTTTTTCAATACCTGCAGTAGCGGCAGCAGCAATATATGGGGGCATAATCTATGGGGCATCTTATGGGGGCAGCATATGGGGGCATATTCAGTGGAGCATCTTATGGGGGCAGCATATGGGGGCATATTCAATTGAGAACCTTATGGGGGCAGCATATGGGGGATATTCAATGGAGCATCTTATGGGGGCAGCATATGGGGGCATATTCAATGGAGCATCTTATGGGGGCAGCATATGGGGCATATTCAATGGAGCATCTTATGGGGGCAGCATATGGAAGCATATTCAATGGAGCATTTTATGGGGGCAGCATATAGGGACATATTCAATGGAGCATCTTATGGGGGCAGCATATAGGGGCATATTCAATGGAGCAGCTTATGGGGGCAGCATATGGAGGGATATTCAATGGAGCATCTTATGGGGCAGCATATGGGGCATATTCAATGGAGCATCTTATGGGGGCAGCATATGGAAGCATATTCAATGGAGCATCTTATGGGGGCAGCATATAGGGACATATTCAATGGAGCATCTTATGGGGGCAGCATATAGGGGCATATTCCATGGAGCATCTTATGTGGGCAGCATATGGGGGCATATTCAATGGAGCATCTTATGGGTGCAGCATATAGGGGCATATTCAATGGAGCATCTTATGGGGCAGCATATAGGGGCACATTCTATGGAGCATCTTATGGGGCAGCATATGGGGCATAATCTATGGAGCATCTTATGGGGCCTATTCTATGGAACATTTTATGGGGCAGCATATGGGGCATAATCTATGGAACGTCTTATGGGGCCATAACCTTTATGGGGCAGCATATGGGGCATATTATTCTATGGAGCATCTATGGGGCCATTATTAACCTTTGTGCAGCATTATATGGGGCGCATTTTTTATGGGGCATCTTATGGGGCCCATCATGAACTGTATGGAGCATTATATGGGGCTCCTGATTCAATATAGCTATTCAAAAACATTTAACCTACTGATGTCTCAATTAATTTTACTTTTATTGGTATCTATTCTTTTTGAAATTTACCAGTAGCTGCTGCATTTTCCACCCTAGGCTTATACGTGAGTCAATAAGTTTTCCCATTTTTTTGTGGCAAAATTAAGGGGGTCGGCTTATACACGGGTATATACGGTAAGTGAATCCGATCAGTAAATAGCGTAACAAGAAAAAAAAATCAAATTCCCAGAATTATAGTTTTTCAGTCGCTGCAACATTGCAATAAAAGGTAGTAACAGGTGATCAAAACATTATATGTACCCCAAAATGGTATCAATAAAAACATCAGCTTAGGGCCCAAAAAATAAACACTCTCCTGACCCCAGATGATGAAAAATAAGAAAATTACGCATCTCGGAAAATGACAACAAACACAAAATTTTTTTCCATACACATTTCTATTTTTTTCACTATTTAAATAAAAAATAAACCACACATGTTTTGTATCTGCGTGCTTGTATTGATCTGGGGAATCATTTTGTCAGGTCAGTTTTCCCATATAGTGAGAAGGGAAATAAAAAACCCCAAAACAATTGTGAAATTGCACTTTTTTTTTGTAATTTCATCGCACTTGGAATTTGCTTTTCCATTTTCCAGTACACTATATGGTAAAATCAATAGTGTCATTCAAACATACCACTCATCCCACTAAAAATAAACCCTCATATGGCCATATTGACAGAAAAATAAAAAAGATATGGCTCTTGGAAGAAGGGAAGGAAAAAATAAAAATGGAAAATCGCCCAAAGGTGTAGGGGTTAAAATTTAATCTAAATTTTAAATTATAAAAATTAGAAAAATACTGATAGCAAAATAATGGATATTATTCTTCTGTTAATGCCATTGTGCTTGCTTTCTTTCCATCCATCATTTTACTTAATAGAAAGCATTACTAGGAGACACAGAGACAGTCTCTGCAATAACAGACAATCTGACTGAAATCAGACTTGCTAATGCAAATCCCATGTGGGTGTTTGAATACACTTTGAACAGTTGCTTTAGCCATTAATTTGCTCTTTGTGATCTTACACAGTAACATTATGTTTTATTCTGCAGTAAAAGGCAATTTCCTAGGAAAAGCAAATAGCACATTAGTGCCTGTGCTGTCTATAGTCGGGGGAGTAAAGTTTCTAGTCTCATTGATGCCGATCCATTTCAATGTACAGTAGTTTGAGGACAAGTATATTAGAGTGCAAGCAGTTAGCATTACTGGTCCGAGATATTACTTGGAAATAATGCATTCTCAGCCGGAATTTTACCTTTAAAGATAATGTTACCCTTAAGAAGAAATTATGATACGTTTCTTATCACTGTAAATGTACTGAGTTTGAGAAACATATTGCCAGGAAATATTTTTTTTACAGCACAATGAATGCTGTAAAATACAAACCTCCAAAGAAACAAATGTTCGTCCAGTTTTTCAGTATGTTGAATGTTAACATGAATGGTATCAAAGTTGTAAGGTTTCTTCTTGTGGAAAATAACATGCCACGTCTGCCACACCAGTATGAGAAGATTTAAATACCTTGCATGCTCCTCTGGAAAATTAAATATGCAAATTTTCTCTTCAGAGAGGACAAGGACTTGAACTCTAGTGCCACCTAATGGAAGCAGCAACCCTACAAGTTATTATCAACCCTTTAAAGAGCCTTGAAATGTGAATCAGGCCGGAGTCACACTACCGAGAAATGCGGACGAGTGCTATGTGCAAAAACCACGCATTGCACTCGTCTCAATGTTAATCTATGGGGCAGCTCCCATCAGCCAATTTTTTCTCGGCCGTATTATACGTGCCGAGAAAATCGCAGCATGCTGTGATTGTCACCATATTACGCCCGTAAAACACCAATGCAAGTCTATGGGGGTGAGAAAAATACGGATTACACATGGACCACACGTGTGACTTGCGAGAAATACGCATCGGTGTCCTTTACAAAAGCTGTCAATTCAGTGCGCGATACAGTAAAATCACACTGACATGTTTAAAAAAGAATCAAAAGAGTAAGAATAGATATATACGCATAGAATACATATAATATATATATATATATATACATGTCATTGAGACACATATACATATATTTATTTTTCATAGAGTTCTACATAACATAATAGCCGCTAAATCAATTGCCAGCTTTGGTAAAATCATTACAGAACCCAACATTATATGACACATGGTTTACATATAGTAAACCATGGCATATCAAAACGATTTATATATGTCAGTGTTTAATAAATTTATTAGTTTGTGTTTGGAAAAATTTGGAACTCTAGGGGTTAAATTTAAGGCTATAATCGTGGAAAAAAATTGCGTGGACTCCCCCACAATTTTCTAAACCAGAGAGGGAAAGCCAGTGAGTGAGGGCAGATATTAATAGCCTAGGAAGGGACCATGGTTATTGGCCCCCGCCTGGCCCCCAGCCACCCCAGAAAAGGCGCATCTGTAAGATGTGCCTTTCCTGGCACTTAGCCTCTCTATTCCCATTGCCCTGTAGTGGTGGCATGAAGGTTAATAAGGGGTTAATGTCACCTTGCAATTGAAAGGTGACATTAAGCCTGGTTAATAATAGAGAGGTGTCAATAAGACAGTCACCTATCCATTATTAATCCAATAGTAGTAAAGGGTTAAAAAATGACACACACATTTATTAATTAAAAATGATTTTAATGAAATAATTACAGAAAGTTTTTTGACCAAATTTATTATGCTGCCAATCCAACAGAATCCCTTGTTCTCCTGTAACAAAAAAAACAACAACAATATCCATACCTCTCTGCAGTTCAGTCAGGTAGGGGGTGTTACAGAACCACTCAGCACCCAGAATATGTTGTGCAGTTATATGGATGTATAATAGGTTCTATGTGAGATGCATGTCCCTAATGTATCAGCATTACCCTTTTGTCCGCCCTCCCCCCAACTTTGTAATTTCCACAGTACACATCGGCAGGCTTCGGCCACCTGCGGCTTTTGTAATGCATGTCTGGCCTGCCCTCTGTATATGGGTGATATATTCTATGTCCTGTGAGTAAAGTGTTGTCAGACTGGAAATACAAGGAGAAGCAGTGATCTTTTATATGCTCCCAAGTAACCAGGGATTCCAGCCAGCGTCATTCATTCAGACTCCAGCCAACGCAGAGCGGACCTACGAAAACACGGGGTGGTACTGAAAGAGGTACCCCAGCTTGGTAGACCCCATTACACTGGTGGCAGCAGTGGGATTTGATACCCCTTCTACAGGAGGAAAGGAATGAATGGAAAATAACTACCAGAAGTTAAAGAGGACTACATTAAAAGATCTGGTGGAAGCCCGAGGGTTGATCGCCAGCAACAAAACAAAAGCGGATTTGATAGCAGCCATCATGGAACATGACAGTGCAGCGCCCCCCAATGTGAATGTGGAGGAGACCGAATTCCAGAGGGAGGTAAAGAACAGACTGGCGTTCTATGGCCCAAACCCTGCGGTAGAGATCATACGAGAGGTGATGGCTGATGTGCATACT
Organism: Dendrobates tinctorius; assembly: GCF_039654945.1. Classification (NCBI taxonomy): domain Eukaryota; kingdom Metazoa; phylum Chordata; class Amphibia; order Anura; family Dendrobatidae; genus Dendrobates; species Dendrobates tinctorius. The sequence continues at coordinate 39,608,011 of NW_027361770.1, read as the reverse complement.
GATCTGAAGGAAAAGATGGCCGAGCAGACCAGGATAGAGCTAGCCAAGATGGAGATGGCAAAGCGGACCAAAGTGGAGCTGGCCAAGATGGAGATGGCAGGGTGGAGAGAGGAGAGCCAGCGAGCAGGGGGAGCTCTGGCCTTCGACCAGGTACCTTCAACAGTAAGCCACAAAAAGATCCAGTATAATGCCTTCCGACAGTTGGGGGAGGCAGAGGAAGACATTGATGGCTTTCTGCAGGACTTTGAGCGGCAGTGTACCCTTCATCAAGTGAAGCCGGAGGAACGGGTTCAGATTCTGGTCAGCAAGCTGACAGGCCGAGCAGCGGACGCCTATCGCACGGTACATGATGAGGACTGTATGGACTATGAGCGGATCAAAGAAGTGATCTTGGCCCGGTATGCGCTGACACCAGAGGCCTATCGCCAAAAGTTCCGCGGACTTATAAAACGTGTAACCGATACCCACGCTGAATGGGCCTGTAAATTACGGCGGTCACTGCTACAGTGGGTACAAGGGAGCCAAGCAACCACTAAGGAGGACGTCCTCCAGCTCTTCCTGTTAGAACGATTCTTTAATGGACTAAACCCCGAGACACAGGAATGGCTTCGGGACAGGCGGCCAACGACTCTTGAGGAAGCCGCTCGTCTGGCCGATGAACATCATGATGCCAGGAGGCCACAGTTCTCTGGATCAAAGGTGGTCACTAGGGGCCCGCCCATGGACCTGGAGGGCCCCAAACCACCGAAGATTGTAGGAGGACCAGCTAGAAACCCGGCCTACCACAGTCCCCCTGGGGCGCGATGCCACACCTGCCGTCAGCTGGGCCACCTGCAAAAACAATGCCCCAACCGGACTCAGCATACCCAGTGGCCAAAGGTGGGAACAGCTACCTTCAGCCGGGCTGCTGTACACTGCTACCAAGGCGAAGCTGACCCGGCATTGGGGGCTACGACTAACCAAGGGGTGGAAGAGATGGAGGAAGTGCTGCATGAAGTAGACCCCATGCAGGCAGCCCGGGCAGATAATCGACAACAGCATCGACTGGTCGTGTGGGTTAATGGGAAACGTATGCAGGGACTAAGAGATTCCGGAGCAACTTTGACACTTGTGAAGCCTCATCTCGTCCGGGACCAAGAGAAGACGGACCGGACAGTGGCAGTCCGTGTAGCAGGGGGAGCTATACATCGACTGCCCACTGCCAGGATTCACCTGAACTGGGGAGTCGGGGATGGCCTTGTTGAGGTCGGCTTGATGGAGGATTTGCCTGCAGACGTCTTGCTGGGAAATGACTTGGGGTCCATGTTGTCTGCATTCTCGGTTGCCCCTCTGGCTGAGACCTATCCTGTGACCACCCGGAGACAAGCTCGAGCTGCGGAAGCGGAGTCACACTCAGAGGAGGCCCAGGTAAGACATCCCAGCCCTGCAAGTATTTCCATAGCAGACATATTTCTTGGGCCACCCCAGATGAATTTAAGAGGGAGGGAGTTACTTGAGGATCCTTCATTAGAGGGATATCGTGGGAAGGCACAGGAGGGGAGAGGAGTACTGGAAGGGGAACAGTTTTTGTATGGAAGCAGGGACTCCTCTACCGGATCACAGAGCAGCACCACACAGGGACGAGCCCCACTATAAAACAACAGCTGGTAGTTCCCAAGAAGTATAGGCAGGAGCTACTGCAAATCTCTCATGATATACCCTTGGCCGGGCACTTCGGCGTCAGTCGCACCTGGCATCGTCTGACACAAAACTTCTTTTGGCCGGGGGTAACCTATGATGTTCGTCAGTACTGCCAGACCTGTGACAGTTGTCAGCGCATTGGCAAGAGGGGGGATCGATGCAAGGCCGGAATCACCCTGAACCCAAACAAGTGTCACGTGGGCAAAGCAGAGGTTCAGTATTTAGGGCATTGGGTGGGAAGTGGGAAACAGCGACCAGAACCAGCCAAGATTGAGGCCATAGCCAAATGGCCCATCCCACGCACTAAAACCCAGGTCATGGCGTTTCTAGGGACAGCGGGGTATTACAGGAAATTCGTTCCCAATTACAGCAGCATAGCCAAGCCCCTCACTGATCTGACCCGTAAGAACCAACCCCGCCAGGTAACCTGGACCTCAGAGTGTGAGGAAGCCTTCCGCCAACTAAAGGACGCCTTCACCAATACCCCTGTATTGGCCGCACCCAATCCAACTAAACGTTTCCTTGTTCATACAGACGCTTCTATGTTTTGATTGGGGCAGTACTGAGCCAAGTCGGGCCGGACGGCCATGAACACCCGGTAGCTTACCTGAGTCGGAAACTACTGCCCCGTGAAGTAAGCTATGCGGCCATCGAGAAGGAGTGCCTGGCGGTAGTATGGGCACTCAAGAAGTTGCAACCATATTTGTATGGACGACAGTTTTCCCTTCTAACGGACCATAATCCCCTAGTCTGGCTTAATTGGGTCTCCGGAGACAACACCAGATTGCTGCGGTGGAGTTTAGCCCTACAACCTCTGGACTTCACCATCCACCACAGACCCGGCAAACAAAACGGTAACGCCGATGGACTAAGTCGACAAACGGAACTTGTACCAACCCCATAAACTTCGGTCATCCCCAAACCGATCCGTTGAGGATCAGACTGTGTATGCCGATCACGTCGCTGAAAACGGGAGCCGTGTTACAGAACCACTCAGCACCCAGAATATGTTGTGCAGTTATATGGATGTATAATAGGTTCTATGTGTGATGCATGTCCCTAATGTATCAGCATTACCCTTTTGTCCGTCCTCCCCCCACCTTTGTCATTTAAACATCGGCAGGCTCCGGCCACCTGCGGCTTTTGTAATGCATGTCTGGCCTGCCCTCTGTATCTGGGTGATATATTCTATGTCCTGTGAGTAAAGTGTTGTCAGACTGGAAATACATGGAGAAGCAGTGATCTTTTATATGCTCCCAAGTAACCCAGGGATTCCAGCCAGCGTCATTCATTCAGACTCCAGCCAACGCAGAGCGGACCTCCGAAAACACGGGGTGTTACTGAAAGAGGTACCCCAGCTTGGTAGACCCCGTTACAGGGGGCTCCGAGCCTGGGGGATGCTGCCTGAAGCCTGAATGGTCAAGAAGGAGTAACAGAAGTCCCACAAATCTAGTTTCCATGTGTCCTCTCATCTGGGCCAAAATGTATGGTCGAGTTGTACATTGTCTGGTAGATACTAGCTCACAGGTGACCATGATGCCTGAAACATACTTTCGATGACACTTTCCAGAGGAGCCAAATGATAAAGTTGATGGCTGCCAATCACTTGCCCATCCCAGTCGCAGGGGTGGTCTGGATACAAATATCTGTCTGTGGGAAAGATCTAGGTTGAAAGGGAGTGGTCCTGACCGCTGTGGACGCAGGTAATGGACACGCTGTCACTCTGAGAATGAACGTGCAGAAAGAATTTGGAAGTCTTCTCATCGACTCCCCAGATGTGTTCCTGAAACAGTGAAGCCCTCGAACTCCCCAAAGTAGAGTGTTTCAACAGCTAATCCATGTGGCTCAAGCCCAAGAGACATCCAGTGACGGAAAGGTGTGGGGAAAAGTGATCGCTCCAGCCTCTGCCTATCTCATCTTGCTACTGGGACAGACCGTGCTTACCCTGCCCGTCCAGGCTTGCACCCCTCTGGAAGGAGTCGAGATACAGATAGAACCGGCTATTATGGAGCAACTACCTCCAGGGCTCCTTGTTGTGCAGACACTAGCTACTGTATATGACGGGACGGTCCCTGGGCGATGTGTTAATTTGGGAGAAAGTAATTTCACACTCCCATCCAGGAGTGAAGTAGCGCAAATCCTGGGCATGCTGGAAAAACTAATACTGCCACAGGCCGTGCAATTGACGGTGAAACAAGGAGATCCTTGGACCGTGGCTGTAGATGCCTCTTCAACACCAGAACCTCAGCATCTGCAGGAAGGGTGCCGTGTAATAGAACAAATGCGGGCTGAATTGACAGAACTTACACCGCAACAGGTAGAAGCTCTCTTAGGATGATATCAGGATGTGTTTGCAAGTCATGAGGATGACTTCGGCTGCAATACAGCCATTGCACATGAGATTCCAACTGGAAATACTGTACCCATAAGAGAACGGTACCAACAAATTCCGCCGTAAATGTACCAAGAGGTGAAAGGAATGCTGACCAAGATGCTACAGCATGGTGTTATTCGAGTGAGTCAGAGCCCGTGGGCTGCTCCCATCGTACTCGTGCAAATGAAAGATGGAGCTTTGCGCTTTTGTGTGGACTATCACAAACTGAATGCCTGCACTGTGCAAGATTCCTATCCATTACCAAGGACTGAAGAGTCTTTGTCTTCCCTTGGAAGTGCAAAATACTTCTCATCGTTGGATCTAGCCAGTGGCTATTGGCAAGTGCCGATGTCTAAGCAGGACTGAGCAAAGTCGGCCTTTATACTCCCCATGGGTCTATACGAATTCAACCGGATGCCGGTCGGCCTGGCTAACGCACCTGGGACATTCCAACGATTGTTGTAAAGGTGTTTAGGCAACTTGAACTTTGAGGCCACCCTTATTTATTTAGACAATATCATTGTATATGCTGCCTTGTTCGAAGAGCATCTCCAAAGACTGGAACAGGTGTTGAGCCACCTTCAAAGACACGGTTTGAAAGTAAAGCCATAGAAGTGTAATCTATTAAGTGTCATCTATTTCACACCCAAATTGAGTACTTGGGTCATGTCGTTTCTGCTGAAGGGGTGAGACTGTCCCATGAGTAAATTGCTGCAGTACAGAACTGGCCTTCTCCAAAGACCATGAAGGATGTACGGGCTTTCTTAGGGCTCACCGGATATTATCAGTGATTCGGGAAGAACTTTACCCGCATAGTGAACCCGCTATTAGAACTTTTGAAGGGGATGCCATCTGGTGCGAAGAACAGAGCCATTTCATGGGGAGAACATCAAGATAAAGCATTTAGAACTCTGAAGGTGGCCTTGAGGAAGAACCAGTGTTACCAGTGTTAGCCTATGCTTACTTCTCGCAACTGTTTATTCTCCACACCGATGGAAGCCTGCATGGACTCGGCGCTGTGTTGTCTCAGATTCAAGAAGGAAAAGAACAAGTTATTGCCTACGCAAGTCGGTCTCTCCATGACCCCGAAAGGAATCCAGACAACTACAGTTCATTCAAACTAGAGCTGCTGGCATGAGTGTGGACCATGACAGAAGTTTGCCAAATACTTATCTGGCTCAGAAGTTCTGCTACACACTGACAATAACCCTTTAGCCCATCTGGAAAATGCACAGTTAGGGGCCCTGTAGCAGCGCTGGGTGGCTCGGATTGCGAAATTTCAAAATAAAATCATCTAGAAGAGAGGAGCTGAGAACACTCTTGCCGACACCTTATCTAGAGTGTCACATGGGAAACCTGGGCCCAACCGAGACGAAGAACTGGAAGCTGAAGAGGTCCCTGAGTTCTGGGATTCTGCCAGGACGATGACAGCTACACAGGAGCAGGTGCAAGTAGCGTCCCGAGAATGCATACAGGGACAGTCCTGTGATGAGTGGGTCAGGTTACAGCAAGAAGATGGGCATCTTACTCAAATGAGACAGTGGATGACCTTAAAGCAACTTCCCAGTCAGAGAGAGAGAGAGTGGGAAAGGCTTCAACTAAGAAATGAATTGCTGTATTGGAAGATCCAACTTCAGCAAGAGCTGTGTGTCACCTGGCAGGTGTTAATCCCTGAGGCATTGCTGTCTAAAGTGGCCACCGAAGCGCACAAGAGAGGAGCTCACTTCGGTCAGGATAAGACTTTTTCAATGGCTACAAATATTAGTTTATCATCCCCGGCTGAAAGCGGTGGTGGAAGAGACCTGTCGGCTATGTAGTTAGTGAAACCTCCAGAACAGAAAGCTCCCACACAAAACATCGTGACCTTGGCTCCTCTGGAAGTACTGATGATAGACTATCTGACAATAGGCACGGCTCATCAAGGGTATAAACATTGTCTCGTGATGACGAATCACTTCTCGAAGTTTGCCGTTGTGACCCCGACACGTGACCAGACTGCTGATTCTGCTGCACATGCCATCTACAAGAATTTCATTCAGGTGTACGGCTGCCCGAAGCGCATCCATTTCCTGTTTTCTGGGGAAAGTGATGGAAGAATTGCGCCATCTATACAAGATCGAAAAGTCTGGGACAACGCCTTACCACCCTCAGGGAAATGGGCCTGTGAACAATTCAACTGCACTCTGATTCAGATGTTGAGGATGCTGGAAGAAGACCGAAAGGCCAAGTGGCCTGAGTTCGTAGCTGAGTTAGTGTTGGTATACAACAACCGAATACATCATACCACCGGTTACACTCCATATGCCCTGCTGTTTGGCTGTACAGGAAGAGAGATTACCGAGCTGGAGCTGGATCCAGAGGAGGACTACCCACAGACGGGGGTGTCCAAATGGGTTTGCGAACACCGTCATCATCTGCAGACTCTACATCGACTGGTGCAGACCATATTTCAGGAATAAGAGCATCCAGAAACAACTACTCTGCGGGGGACAGCTCATCAAGCCGGAGACTGGGTGTTGGTTCAAGATAAATGTCCTTGAGATAAACTGTAGTACCGATGAGAGAAGGACCCGTATAGGGTGAAGTGGAGAATTAACTCTGAAGGGCCCATCTACGAAATTCAACTAGAAGGGTAAGAAAACACTTACACTCGAATAGTTCACTAGAATATGCTATGGCCCTGTTTTTCAAGAGATCCTGACCAGGTGAAGGAAGTGCAAGACGCTCCTGAAATATCTCCTCCAGACGTCGCTGATGGTGAAGTAGAGGAAGGTCCTGAGCAACCTCCTGTAGATCTAATAGAAGGACAAGAGCTTGAAGTTCCTGAATAGACTGTCCCATTGGAAACGGGCATGTCCCCGCCTTCTCCTGTATAACCTGATTCGACAACCTAACTTGACTCCGCTACTTCTGACTTACGGCGCTCCGAACGGACAGCAGCAGGAATATCCCCCAACCGATACAATCAAGACCAATTTATTTGGCAACAAAACTTTCAAGGACTAGAACTCTCGCCCATGGAATGGTGAGCAAAAGGAGAGGGGGAGTGTAAGAAGATTGACCGGACCAGGGGTACCTCTCTTGCGCCGGTTCTAGAACTGTCGGGGCTGTCACCATTTTTGCCTCGGGGAAAAGCTTTCCGTCCCGGACCGACCTTTGCACGCACTGTTTAACAGGGGTGATGTCTTTTATAAAAGGGGCTGTGCGTGGAAAGTGGAGAGGAGACTTGGCAGGAAGACAGCACGCGTAGCAAGGGAAGGTTGCTGCTCTGTCCTTAGGGCAATGTGACAGTGCAGGCCCACGTTATAGACCCTCGACTGTCAAGTACAGTGACTGTGAGCAGATGCATGCTGTGTGCCCGCTGGCTCCTGCATCTGAAAGTGCCAGACACTCCAGGCCGGTTTTTGCTGCGTGTGTGCCGCCTGGGACAGACAGGGTGACTTACATAGAACCGTTTCCTACCTCACCTGTAGTTTCCGGCCAAGCTGTACCACGCTTGGGCAGCGTCACAGGCTACTCTTCACTCAGCACGATGAATCCAGACCCAGGACCTCGCACGAGACAGAAAGGACTCGTCGCCATCGTTAGGAAGCGGATATTCAATGTCTTCAGGACGACCCTGGGATCATCAAGCGCCGGTTGTTAAGGCGCTACAGTTGAACATTAGGACTCTGCAGCTAAGAAGCCATCGGACTGATAAGTTTAACCCCTCATGAACAGTTGCCATTTTTGCCTTAACTCGCCCTTATAAGGCCTTTTCCTCCTGCCATATCCCTGTTTACCCATCACCTCCCTGCATGGAGTAATCCCTTTGTTAATAAATCTGTTAACTCTTTTTCTGCCTCCTGTCCGTCACTGCATCACCTGCATCACCTGCTCACACTTTGATCCTAAATCTGGACCTCAGAATGTTTTGAGGATCGTGAGGGAAAAAGGTGAGTATAAAGATAATGAAAGAAATGCGACTGCCATTGCTGAGAGCCTGGCTGCAGTGAGGAAATTAACTTTATTCCTTCCAGCAGCCTTAGGATTTCAGTGAATGGACATGCTTCCCACTCGTCATATGATATATGATACTGGAGTTTGTGGTATTTCTCTCAACAGTTAGCATTTATCGATCCGTATATAATTACGTGGGGTCCTCGTAATTTTTGTATAAGCAATATGTAAGTAAAACATAGGAATGAAACATATTGCATATTTTGCAAAGAATGTAAAATGAAATACATTGGCTGCACAATACATAAATTAAAGAAAAGGATGGCAGAGCATGTTACTAACATCAAAAATAAAAATGCATCCTATTCAGGAGCATGCAAACATTTTGTAGAGACATAAAGGAGAATTAACTAATTTATCATCCTATGGGATAGAAAGAGTGGATATTCCTATTAGAGGCAGTGATTGGAGGAAAAAACTCCTCCTAAGAGAACTATTTTGGATCAAGAAACTTGATACAAAATGCCCCAATTGTATGAACCATAGAAATGATACTTTTTATTTATATTAAATTACAGTGGTTTGATTATGGAGTTTTTTTTTTTTCTCTTGGGATCTAGCTTGGTGATTATGCAAATTATTCTCAAATGTGATTGATTGTTAACATGTGTGTTCATTGATCAATAGTTGGTTACCATTTGTTTTTATACCATGTATCATAAGGAATCTGTATCTCAGTGAATAAGGGCTTTTGCCAGAAACGTGTTGAGATCTATCCCCAACCTGTATGATCTTTTAACTTATTTGAACTAAATTGAGGATTTTATCTATTTTTGGGACTCGCCAAAATTTCTTTCCTATTGGTCTAGTTCATCTCCTTTGTGCACATTTTAGTGCTTTAGTCTCTGAAATCACCTCTCATTGGGTAACAACTATTACCATCTTCCCTATGGCTGCAGCCCATTGCTTGTCACTCTTGTACGAACGGACTGTCACTTCCCAGCATTTTGAGATAGTGATCTATGAATAATATCTTTTACTCTCTTCTCCGCTAGGGGGTTTATAATACTTCTCCTAAACTAGTTACCCCTTTTCTCTTATATGATATATGATACTCGAGTTTGTGGTATTTCTCTCAACAGTTAGTATTTATCGATCCGTATATGATTCATGGGGTCTTTGTAATTTTTGCATAAGCAATATGTAAATAAAACATGGGAATAAAATAACAATTCCCTGTGATATTTGTTCACATAAACTATGTTTCCCGTATTAATTATTTCTAGTTCCAACATTCATCGTGGCATAATTTTGACTTTTAGCTTCAAACTGGATAACTCATTCTTACTAATTAATGACATAAATACTTTATTTGTCTTTGGACCTCGTTACATATGTGGTATACATCTTGCTTGGGGTTCTAGTATACGATCCAGTGCATGCATACTTTTATGAACTTCTTTGAGCTTATTATATACATATTTTTAATCTTATGATTCATACAGTACTATATTTAGAAATATGTATTTTATTATCCTTGGTCTACATCACAAAATATGGAATGAATATTTGGAAATGACTTCTTTGAGTCATACTTACCTTTGTACCGTTGTATTACAGTTATGAGTAACTTTATGGTACAATTATACCCTTATAGTATAAAATGATAGTGGGGTAAACATGTTTTAACCATAAGACAACACTGTGTCCATTTTCCTCAATTTGTATCTATATTGGATCAAATAGAAGGTTGCTATGATAATGAACTGCGCGCTGGCGCATAAATCTCTTTTACAAACTCTCTTAAAGTTTTTCTTGATGGATTTTACTTATCTTTTCGGTCTGAGATATAATCTTTTGCGTAACAAGTCATGTCTATCTCTGACCTGATAACCGACGAACTACATTTTTGCGTAGCCGCAATACATTTTGTATGAGGTTTCATCATTTGCTCTTGCACATTGCGTATAGCTAAACTTCTTTAACGCATGCAAATTAACATCTTTCGCCTTACAAGAGTGTTCATCGTCACCCATGACGTCTATCGGACATGCGCAGTAGGTTGCTGACGTTGACAGTACACAGTTCACTTGATTGGGCTCTTAGACACCTGCGCAGTTTACAGGCTAGAGACGTTAGAGCCGATCACTAGGTCGACCTCACACGCGACCGGAACCTTGATATGTCACACTTCACAGCTGGTAATAATTTATTATAAGTATATATAAAGGACAGGGGTATCTACCTCTTTATATTACCCCTGAGGAAGACAATATCCTGTGTCGATACCCGTGGGGATTTTTCCCCCCCATGCTGCACTTAGCACCTTATTGTTACCTGACCACATGGCTGCTTAGACCAATTGGGCTTGCACTGGTTGGCAACAATATTTGGGTAAAACCTGCTTACCTTAATGATTGTACAGGTTCCTCTTGGTATTGATGTGCACATTTCTCTCTACTTGTGCCTTTTTGGGCTTTTTTGAGAATGTTAATTTATTTGCACAGTCTCTACTCTGTGTTTTGGCACTTTTGTCCTTATTGGACTAAACCAATCTAAGATGAGCTGGCAGCACACTAACCAATCTATTGTATGTATTTACAGATTGTATTCATTTTTTCTCATATAATTGTATGGTCCATTGTTCCCTGGTGCTATTTTGCCTAGCTAGCATTTGCTGAGGTCATTTATATAATAATTTGTGCTTTGGGTCACATATACGTTCTCTGCCATGGGGAGGTCCAATAATGATCTGTTTTTTGCTCTTTGGCTTTTTTAATTGTTTTTAAATATGGTCTTTGCTCATGTTCTTTATGTATTTGAAATGTAATAAAGATATTGATTTTTGGTTGATCCCTGTTGTTATGCATATCCTTTTTCTTCTTATATCCAGGAGACTCTAATGCCGGGACAGAGGCAACAGTGTCGGGAACTGCTGTAGAGAAAAAGTGACCTGTTTTTGGACTTGTCAGGTCATACGCAGGTGGTGAAGCACAATGTCCTGACAGAGCTGCATGTAAGGGTGAACCTCAATCTGAGCATGCAACGCCCCCGGCGGCCATTTTCCCAGAGACCACCACATCACAATAATGGATATGCAGGGGGCTCCAGGCTTTCACAAAATGATGGCGGAGCACCCCCGAACCACAGAGTACCGCAGCCATTTTCAACCGCAGTGGTACACTCCCTCATCCCTAGCCTGGGGCCTGCAGCAACGTGCCACTCTTGCCTCCTCCAGCAGCGACCCTGGGACCCCGCTTCACCGCAGCCACCACCCCTGGTAAGCAATAAGATGCATGGATTATAAGAGACACCACCATTTTATTAAAAAAGTTTTGTTTTCTATTTTTCTTTTCAAAATTTGGGGTGCGTCTTATAATCGGGTGCTTGTATATATAAACTTGGCACACACAAGTGGATTCCAATGCAAATAGTGATTTAATAAGGTACAGTACATACAGAACGTTTCTGTCTGTATGACCTTCATCAGTGTACCCTATGATGAACTGTGGGCTCTCAGTATGAAGGCAATAATGCATAGTAACTGAACAGGCTACTTGAGGCCGTTTTTCGCCCTGACGTGTGCAGTGCGAGTGCCAGCAATGACACGGCGTCCTCCGTTTTTATGGCATTAATGGCATTATTGCCTTCATACTGAGAGCTCACAGTGCATCATAGGGTGCATTGACGAAGGTTATACAGACCGAAACGTCCTGTATATACTGTACCTTATTAAATCACTATTTGCATTGGAATCCACCTGTGCGTGCCAAGTTTATATATACAAGTTCACGGATTGGGATCCTACTTGTGCACCACTACTATAGAATTGTGCCAACAGTTTCTATACTTATAACCGGGTGCGTCTTATAATCAGCAAAATACGGTATATATATATATATATATATATATATATATATATATATATATACACATATATCTGGGCCTGCTTCCTAGGGTTTATATTTATAAACAGTGCATCTTCCATACATAGCCATTATCTCAACATGTTAGTGTTGTGTATTAGTGCCTTTTAAGTATTGAACATTAAGGCTGTGTGCCCACGTAGCGATTTTTAAGTGTTTTTGCCGTGATTTTCGGCGCGAAAACGCAGCGAATACGTTTAAAAATCGTGTACAGAATGCCCCCCATGCATTCCTATGGCATTCCGCACATGCTGTGCTAATGCTGTGCTTTTTTCCGCAGCGGAATCGCATCGCGGAAAAAAATCGCAGCATGCTCATTCTTTTGTGCGGAATCGCAAAGAATTGCCGCGATTCCGCACCCATAGGAATGCATGAGAATCGCTTACTTCCCGCATGTGGCTATGCCCACCATGCGGGAAGTTAAGCGTCTCATGTGCGGTTGGTACCCACGGTGTGGAGGAGAGGAGACTGTCCTCCAGGCCCTGGGTACCATACCCCTGTAAAAAAAAGAATAAAAAATAAAAAATCGGGGTATATTTACCTTCCAGCGTCCCGCGCTGCATTCCCGGCCTAAGCGTTCCCAGTAATGCCTTGCGGCACGGTCCTGTGAGACGTAGTCTCGCGTGACTCTAGCGGTCTCGCGAGATCGCTATAGCAACGCGAGACTACGTCATCACAGGTCTCGCAAGGCATTACTGGGAACGCTGAGGCCCGGGATGGCAGTGCGGGACGCCAGAAGTTAAATATACCCCGATTTTTTTTTTAGCATTTTAACATTCTAGCTTTTACTATTGATGCCGCATAGGCGGCCTCAATAGTAAAAACCTGCTGACACTTGTCAAACACTATGTTTGACGAGTGTGACCAACCTGTCAATCACTTTCCAAGCGATGCTTCAAATCACTTGGAAAGTGCTTGAATATCGCACACGAAAATCGTGGCAAAATCGCAATCATAATCGCGGTAAAATAGCGGTGAAATCGCGCGGAAAAAACCGCGCGATTTCTGGGAAGGAGTCCGGTTTTTGGTGTGCGTTTTAACACGCAACGTGGGCACATAGCCTAAATTTTGGTTTGTAATAAAATACTTATTACGCCAAGGAGTTCTTAGTGATAATGTATTGCTTTATTCCGTTTTTTTATTTAGTTGTTTTTCACTGATGTAGAACCTTCATTATACATTTATTTTGACTGTGCATATTTCTTCTGTAGTTTAATTGTGGGTCAGTAAGTATGGCCACTCAAAGAACAAAGTATTAAGATTACAACATGTGTGTGTATATACAGTTGAAACCAGAAGTTTACATACACTACATAAAAAGACACATACGCATGTTTTTCTCAATATCTGAAATGAAATCAGAATAGACATTTCCCATTTTAGGCCAATTAGGATTACCATAATTATTAATATTTGCCATATGCCAGAAAAAATAGTGAGAATGTTTTAAGGCATTTTTTTATTAATTACTGAAAAGTCAAAAGTTTACAAACACTAAGATTTCTATGCCTTTAAACAATTCTGGACTACCCATATGATGACGTCATGTGTTTGGAAGTTTCCGATAGGTTAATAACATCTGAGTTATTTAGAGACACACCTGTGGATGTATTTTAATGCACACCTGAAACACACTTCTTCTTTGTGTAGCATCATGAAAAAGTCTAAAGAAATCAGCCAAGATATCAGGAAGAGAATTGTGGATTTGATAAAGTCTGGCTCATCCTTGGGTACAATTTCAAGATACTTGAAGGTGCCTCATTCATCTGTACAAACAATTATACGAAAGTACAAACAAGATGAGAATATCCAGCCATCATACCGCTCAGGAGGGAGATGGGTTCTGTCCCAGAGATGACCATGCTTTGGACTGACATGTGCATATCAACCCAAGGACAAAAGCAAAAGACCTTGTGAAGATGATGGCGGAAGCTGGTAAGATAATGTCAATAACCACAGTGAAGCAAGTACTGTACCAACATGGGCTGAAAGGCTACTCTGCCAGGAAGAAGCCATTACTCCAAAAGAAACATAAAAAAAGCCAGATTAATGTTTGTAAATGCACACAGGAACCTTCATTTTTGGTTCTTAATTTTTGGTTCTTAATTTTTGGAGACATGTCATGTGGTCTGATGAAACTAAAATTTAATTTTTTTTGTGCATAATGACCATCATTACATATGGAGGAAATAGGGAGAAGCTTGCAAATATAAGAACACCATCCCAACTGTAAAAAACGGAGGTGGCAGCATCATTTTGTGGAGTTGTTTTGCTGCAGGAGGGACTGATGCACTTTACAAAATAGATGGCATCATGAGAAAAGAAGATTATGTGGCAATACTGGAGCAACATCTCAAGACATCAGAGTGGACGTTAAAGCTGAAGCATACTGCCAAAATGGAGACAAAGTGGCTTAAGGATAAAAAAAAGTCAATGTTTTGACGTGGCCATCACAAAGCCCTGATCTCAATCCTACTGAAAATTTATGGGCAAAGCTGAAAAGGCAGGAGCAAGCAAGGTGACCTACAAACCTGGATCAGCTACACCAGTTTTGTAAGGAGGAATGGGCCCAAATTCTGACCAACTATTGTGGGAAGCTTATGGAAGGATATCTCAAAAGTTTGACCAAAGTCATTCTTGTTATGACTCTGAACGGTGTAATGATGTATAGTAGGTTTCTATGAAGACAGTGGCTAGATGATAGAGTCACAGACACAGGTATACGTGAAAGTAGTTTGTATTAAACAAGCAGCACAGAACAGCACAGGTGCTGGCGGAGCCAGATAATGACAGCAGTGGTAACAGCAGCAGAACTCAGTCCAGTAGATAGCAAGTTGTACACCGGCACTGTGTAGATGTAAGCAGACACAGTCTGAAGAATGCAGGCAAGGACAGTCACTTAGCCCTCTCCCTTGCGGGAGGGGAATCTTCGGGCACAGTGCAGTGGCAGAGAAAGTCACTAGGTAATTGATACTGGATGTGCAAAGGTAGCAGGGATAGTCTCTCAGGTGGAACGCACACAGCAGTCAAGATCTTCAGCGCATACCGTGAGTGCTGTAGTAGCGGTGAGCGGTGGAGGCAGGGCTGGAAGGAGCCTTCAGGCCGACCCCGTCAGAAGGTCCAGGCAGCGGCAGTTAGGCAGCAGGTAATCCAGGTGGATTCAGCAGGAAGGAAGGAGGTAGCACAGCGTGCAACTCCCAGCTAGCAGATCAGGTACAGGATGAGATATACAAGCAAGGTAGTCACGTCCAGGAAAGCTATTTAAACCCGGCGGGCGGGACCAACAGGCGGTGATGTCACAGGAACCAGTATGGCCGAACGAAGCCAGGCTTAAGGGCAACAGTAAGGGCAAAGTCCGGAACACAGCAGAATAGGAACGATGCTTACATTATTCCCCCCTTAAAGAATGTCCTCCGGACAATCTTCGACCAGGCTTGTCCGGGTACCTTAGATGAAACTGCTCCAGCAGCCGCGGAGCACAGATATTCTCCACCGGTTCCCAGGAATTCTCCTCGACAGAGTATCCTTGCCACTTGACCAGATATTGCAACTTCCTTCTGAAGATCCGTGAATCCAGAATCTTCTCCACGACATATTGTTCATGTCCATCAACGAGCACTGGAGCTGGAGGAGAGGAAGTACGCCCTGGGAAAGAATTTGGTACAACTGGCTTTAGTAGGGAAACATGGAACACCGGGTGAACCTTCCAGGCAGGGGGTAATTTCAGACGCACCGCTACCGAATTCACTAGAGCCACGATCTTGTATGGCCCTACAAACTTCTGCCCCAGCTTGACAGTCGGTGCCCTCACCCTCAGATTCTTGGTAGACAACCAGACCGTATCTCCCACCCTATACACCGGAGCCGGCCTCCTGGTACGATCTGCTGCTCTCTTATACCTTTCCTGCGCAGTCGTCAAGGTGGTCTTCAGAGCTTCCAAATTCTGCTGTAAGAAAGAAAGATGGTCAGACACAGCAGGCACTGCAGCCTCCTTGGGGAACTGCGGCAAGATGCTTGGGTGGTAACCCTGATTAGCAAAGAACGGTGACTGCTTAGTCGAGGAGTGCTGCGAGTTGTTATATGTGAACTCTGCCAGGGGAAGCAGATCTACCCAATCGTCCTGCAGATGACTTAAGTAGCAACGGAGGTACTGCTCCAGGGTCTGATTCGTACGTTCCGTCTGTCCATTAGTCTGTGGATGGTAAGCCGAAGACAGACTTACTCTAATATCCAGAGCCGCGCAGAAACACCTCCAGAACCTAGACGTGAACTGCACCCCACGATCCGAGATCACCTCATCCGGGACTCCGTGCAGACGGACCACCTCTTGAATCAACAAGTCTGCAGTCTGTTTTGCTGTGGGTAATCCAGCGCAAGGGATAAAGTGTGCTGCCTTAGTGAGGCGGTCCACGACCACTAGAATGGTGTTCTTACCTTTGGAGACCGGTAGTTCAACAATAAAGTCCATTGAGATGGATCTCCAGGGACGAGATGGTATAGGCAAGGGTTGTAACAACCCGGAAGGCGACGCACGAGGCGTCTTGAACCGAGCACATACCTCGCAGGATGACACGTATCCCTCCACGTCCTTCCGGTACGAAGGCCACCAGAAGTACCGAGCCAGGAACTCTTGGGTCTTCGTTATTCCACGATGTCCCCCAATCTTAGAATCATGGATCAGTCGGAGGACTTCAAGTCTTGTCACCTCTGGTACATACAGCCGATTCTCCTGTAACCACACTCCTCCATTGTAATTTAGGCTTACTTCGGGGGTAGGTTGCCTTAGCAACGGATCTGCTGCGTATGCTGCTTTGATCTCAGACAGAAGATCCTGATGATGGATTGCAGAGATGAAATGAGCGGGAGACACAACAGTACTAGGAGACGACTTAATCACTTCCTCAGGAGCAGCAATCCTAGATAGCGCATCTGCCTTACCATTCCGTGCCCCCGACCTGTAGGAGATGATGAAGTTGAATTGGTTTAGAAACAAGCTCCAACGTGCCTGACGTGGGTTCAAACATCTTACGGACTGCATGAATTCCAGGTTTCGGTGGTCGGTAAGAACTGTAATCGGAGTTGAGGACCCCAGCAGCAAGTGTCTCCACTCCTTGAATGCCGTCACAATCGCCAGTAACTCCTTGTTCCCTACGTCATAGTTCTTCTGCGCCGGGGATAGCTTCTGAGAAAGAAAGGCACAAGGATGAAGAACTGCCTTCTCACCTCCTCTCTGTGACAACACTGCGCCGATGGCGACATCCGATGCGTCCACCTCAAGAGTAAAGCTCAGGTCTGGGTCTGGATGTCTTAAGATGGGAGCCGACACAAATTTGTCCTTCAGCCGTGTGAACGCCTCCTGGGCTTGCGGAGTCCACCGGAACGGTACCCCCTTCTTGGTCAGTTGGGTGATGGGAGCCACAATCTCAGAGAAGTTACGGATGAAGCGCCTATAGAAGTTGGCGAATCCCACAAACCTCTGAACTTCCTTCACCGATCCTGGCGCTGGCCACTCCTGGATCGCTCTGGTCTTTTGATCGTCCATCTGGAGACCCTGTGGAGAGATGACATAACCGAGGAACTGCACTGTTGCCCTGTGGAACTCGCATTTCTCCAATTTGATGTAAAGATGGTTATGCAGCAGGCGTTGCAGCACTGTCCTCACGTGGAGCCGATGTTCCTCGAGATCACTGGAAAAGATTAAAATGTCATCGAGATACACAACCATAAATACATAAAGCACATCTCGGAAAATGTCATTAACAAAATGCTGAAAGGTTGCAGGAGCATTTCGTAGTCCGAACGGCATGACCCGTGATTCGAAGTGTCCATAACGGCAGCGGAAGGCCGTCTTCCACTCATCTCCAGACCGAATTCTCACGAGATTGTAGGCTCCCCGAAGATCCAGTTTGGTGAATATCTTAGCCTGCTTCACCCTCTCCAGTAGTTCAGAGATTAAGGGTAGCGGGTGCCGATTCATGACCGTTACCTTGTTTAAATCACGGTAGTCCATGCAAGGACGCAGACCCCCGTCCTTTTTCTTCACGAAGAAGATTGGTGCACCCGCAGGAGAAGTAGACGGTCGGATGAAGCCCTTGGCGAGATTCTCGTCGATGAAGTCCTTCAAGGCCTTTAATTCAGGACCAGACAAAGGGTAAATACGCCCGAATGGGATCTCCGCCCCAGATATCAGTTCTATCGGGCAATCATAAGGCCGGTGGGGAGGTAACATATCTGCCCTCTTCTTATCACATACCTCTGCCAGATCCTGATACTCCATTGGTAATTGTCCCTCAGTCGTAGCTACTACCTTGGGGATAGCAGCGACCTTAGGAATAGCGGGGTTGCTGTTAGAACTTGGAGGGAACTGCACTTCCCTGGTCTCCCAGTTGATGCGAGGATTCTGAACCTGGAGCCAAGGTAACCCCAGGATAATAGGAAAGTGAGGAGAAGATATTAGTAAAAAGGACAAATGTTCCACATGTTCCTCTCCAATGCATACCTTCACCGACTCAGTCTCCATGGTTACCGGTCCCGATGTAAGTGGTGACCCGTCTACTGTCTCCATCAAGACTGACGACTCCCTCTTCACTGCCCTGATTCCATGCTTCCTTGCAAACGCGATATCCATGAAGTTTCCACTGGCCCCGGAGTCCAACATGGCGGCGCTCTCGACACACCGACCCTGGAAGCAGACCCTCAAGGATAGGTAATAGTGGGAATTCTTCTTAGTAGCGAAGGAGGAAACGACGGATGTCATCGAGATCACCACTGCGTTCAATGGAAGAGATGCCAGCGAATTCATATCGGCAAAGTCCAGGTCTCTCTGATTGTCTCTGCCCCCCGAATTGTTCAGATCTAGGACGCAGGACTCCCCCGCCTCGGAGTTACAATCAATGATAGCTGCAGCCGTCTTACGTCTCCTGACTGGACACTCGGAGATGAAGTGACCGGTCCCCCCGCAGTAGAAGCACAGGTTTTCCTTAAAGCGATGCTCCTTGCGGGCATCAGGAGGATTTCTACGTACGGCATCCACCTGCATCGGTTCGGGCTCGGGCTCGGGATTCCTCCTGCTGGTGACATCTCTGGAGGTAGAAGAGAACGGAACAGTGTTATTAAACCGTAGATCAGACCAGCGCTCCTGTCTGCGCTCAGAGAGTCGATTGTCAATGCGGATGCAGTGGTTGATGAAGTCCCCAAGAAGCACGGGCGAGTCCCCGCGTGCCAGTTCATCCTTAACTGCCGTAGACAATCCCCTGCGGAAGATGGCCTGCTTGGCTGCCCCGTTCCAGGTGGTGTCTAAAGCCCATCTACGGAAGTCCAATGCATACTCCAGCACCGAACGCTTCCCCTGCCGAAGGGTCAGCAGCGTCGTCTCAGCAGTATTAGCTCGGTTCGGGTCATCAAACATCTGCGTCATTGCGGCAATGAAATTGTCCATAGAGTTAAGCAGAGGGTCGTCGGTCTCAATCAAAGGGTTGGCCCACGCGAGCGCCTTACCAGACAGCAGCATGACTATGGTCAGAACTTTGGAGCGTTCCGTAGTGAACTGTGGGGCATGAGCAGCAAAGAAGATCCGACACTGGTTCAAAAATCCTCGGAATTTATCCCTCTCACCAGCGAACCGGAAGGGTGGAAGCTTCGGGAAGGTCGGTGTAGTATCCCGGGCAACACCTGCTACCTGCGCGGCTGGGGCCTGTTCCAGAGCAGCAATCCGATCGAGCTGCATAGGAATCGCTTGCTCCAACGCCAGAACACGATCACCCTGAAGAGGAGCTGCTTGTTCCAGCGCCGTAATCCGATTTGCCAGTCGTTGCAACTGTGCCTCTGCTGCCCCGGCGTTGTGTTCGATACATTGCTCCAGCGTGTCCAGCTGGGTCCTAATGCCTGCCACATCCTGCCGTATCAAAGCAAGCTGCTTGCTTACACGTTTCTCCAGGGACTCTACACCTGCGGTCTCCATATTGGTGGCTTGTATATCCTGTAATGATGTATAGTAGGTTTCTATGAAGACAGTGGCTAGATGATAGAGTCACAGACACAGGTATACGTGAAAGTAGTTTGTATTAAACAAGCAGCACAGAACAGCACAGGTGCTGGCGGAGCCAGATAATGATAGCAGTGGTAACAGCAGCAGAACTCAGTCCAGTAGATAGCAAGTTGTACACCGGCACTGTGTAGATGTAAGCAGACACAGTCTGAAGAATGCAGGCAAGGACAGTCACTTAGCCCTCTCCCTTGCGGGAGGGGAATCTTCGGGCACAGTGCAGTGGCAGAGAAAGTCACTAGGTAATTGATACTGGATGTGCAAAGGTAGCAGGGATAGTCTCTCAGGTGGAACGCACACAGCAGTCAAGATCTTCAGCGCATACCGTGAGTGCTGTAGTAGCGGTGAGCGGTGGAGGCAGGGCTGGAAGGAGCCTTCAGGCCGACCCCGTCAGAAGGTCCAGGCAGCGGCAGTTAGGCAGCAGGTAATCCAGGTGGATTCAGCAGGAAGGAAGGAGGTAGCACAGCGTGCAACTCCCAGCTAGCAGATCAGGTACAGGACGAGATATACAAGCAAGGTAGTCACGTCCAGGAAAGCTATTTAAACCCGGCGGGCGGGACCAACAGGCGGTGATGTCACAGGAACCAGTATGGCCGAACGAAGCCAGGCTTAAGGGCAACAGTAAGGGCAAAGTCCGGAACACAGCAGAATAGGAACGATGCTTACAAACGGGATGGTTCTGTCTCTATCCTGGTCAGGTCAGGGTTAATTCTAGTTTGTCTCTCTTTGTTTCTGGGGTGGTTATTTAATGTTGGTAGTTCCTGGGTTTGGTGTTGGTGATACTTTTGTGTACTTGGTTAGCGGTAGCTAACTCAGGTTACTCATCTGTTAACGTTGTTCCTCTGTGCGTATGAGCTTTGCTGTGTATGACCCGGTTTGTCTCCTGACTTCCACCTTTGTTTCCTGCTCTGTATTGCCCTGTCCTTCCTGGTTCTCTGACCCCTTAGCTCATCTCTGTTTAGTCTCTGCCTTATCCCTAGGTACCTCACTCCTGTTTGGCTTTTGACCCTCGGCTCCCCACTGACTACGTTAATGTTCAATGCCCTGTACTCAGCGCTCTCAGCTGTTTCCCTGTCCTCATGTGCGGTGATTCTGTCCCCCTACGATCACGTGACTGCTTAGTCTCAGGTCCTGTGCGCACTGCATGCCTCAGTTCTTTGACTCCCTGTGCTCTGTCCTGTGCCCCCTGCTAGCGCCCCCTAGGTTTCCTCAGTGACACTATTGCTGTCATTGCAATTCTGTTTAAGGGCAATGGTACAAAATACTAATGAAATGTATGTAAACTTTTGATTTTGCAGTAAGAAATAAAAATGCCTTAAAACATTCTCACTCATTATTCTGGCATTTGGCAAACATTAATAATTATGGTAATCCTTATTGACCTAAAGTGGGAAAGGTTTATTCTGATTTCATTTCAGATATTGAGAAAAACATGCATATACCTAAATACAGTGGGGGAAATAATTAGTTGATCCCTTGCTGATTTTGCAAGTTTGCCCACTGAGAAAGACATGAACAGTCTATAATTTTAAGGATAGGTTAATTTTAACATTGAGAGATAGAATATCACAAATAAAATACAGAAAATCACGTTGTATAAATTATATAAATTTATTTGCATTTTACAGTGGGATATAAGTATTTGATCCCCTACCAACCATTAAGAGTTCTGGCTCCTACAGACCAATTAGACACTCCTAATCAACTCATTACCTGCATTAAAGACAGCTGTCTTACATAGTCACCTTTATAAAAGACTCCTGTCCACAGACTCAGTTAATCAGACTCTAACCTTTACAACCTGGGCAAGACCAAAGAGCTTTATAAGGATGAAGGATGTCAGGGACAGGCTCAGAGACCCGCACAAAGCTGTAATTGGCTACAAAACCATAAGTAAGACGTTGAGTGAGAAGGAGACAACTATTGGTGCAATAGTAAGAAAATGGAAGAAATACAAAATGACTGTCAATCGATATCGATTTGGGGCACCATGCAAAATCTCACCTCGTGGGGTATTCTTGATCATGAAGAAGGTGAGAGATTAGCCTAAAACTACATGGGGGGAACTTCTTAATGATCTCAAGGCATCTGGGACCACAATCACCAAGAAACCTATTGGTAACACATGACACCGTAAAGGTTTAAAATCCTGCAGTGCCCGCAAGGTCCCCCTGCTCAAGAAGGCATATGTGCAGGCCCATCTGAAGTTTGACAATGAACACCTGGATGATTCTGTGAGTGATTGGGAGATGGTGCTGTGGTCATGTGAGACAAAAATTGAGGTCTTTGGCTAGTTTCAGACTAGCGTTTTTTGCCAGCAGCGCACGCTGCAGCTAAGCCCCGCCCCCTCCAGTCATCTCCGCCTAGTATCGCACACGGCTGCATGCGATCTGCACACCCTATCTTTAGCATAGGGTGCGCAGACCGTGCGCTGACCGTGCGCTAGTAGAATTTTGCATGCGCTGCACCCTTTTGACGGTGCACGCCGAACGCACCATGTTGCATTTTGGTGCGCTCAGAGCACCGTCAAAAGGGTGCAGTGCACGCAAAATTCTACTAGTGCACGGTCAGCGTACGTTCTGCGCACCCTATGCTAAAGCTAGGGTGTGCAGATCGCATGCAGCCGTGTGCAATACTAGGCGGAGATGACTGGAGGGGGAGGGGAGGGGGCGGGGCTTAGTGGCGGCATGCGCTGCTGGCAAAAAACGCTACTCTGAAACTAGCCTTTGACATTAACTCAACTCGCTGTGTTTGGAGGAAGAGAAATGCTGCCTATGACCCAAAGAACAATGCCCCACTGTCAAGCATGGAGGTGGAAACATTATGTTTTGGGGTGTTTCTCTGCTAAGGGCACAGGATTACTTCACCGCATCAATGGGAGAATGGATGGAGCCAAGTACCATAAAATTCCTGAGTGACAACCTCCTTCCCTCCATCAGGACATTAAAAATGTGTCGTGGCTGGATCTTCCAGCAAGACAATGACCCAAAACATACAGCCAAGGCAACAAAGGAGTGCCTCAAAAAGAAGTACATTAAGGTCATGGAGTGGCCTAGCCAGTCTCCAGACCTTAATCTCATAGAAAACTTATGGAAGGAGTTGGAGCTCCGAGTTTCCAAGCAACAGTCCCAAAATCGTAATGATTTAAAGATGATCTGCAAAGAGGAGTGGAGCAAAATTCCTCCTGACATGTGCACAAACCTCATCATCAACTACAAACTGCTGTACTTGCCAACAAGGGTGTTACCACCAAGTATTAAGTCTTGTTTGCCAGAGGGATCAAATAATTATTTCTCACTGCAAAATGCAAATAAATTGATATAATTCATACAATGTGATTTTCTGTATTCTATTTTTGATATCCTATCAGAATATTATAGACTGTTCATGTCTTTGTCAGTGGGAAAACTTACAAAATCAGCAAGGGATGAAATACTTATCTTCCCCACTGTATATATGTTTGCCGTGGCATGTGCTTATATACAGCTAGAGATTATTGTGGCTATCTGGCAGTTAGCTGGCCACGAATGTGTTATAAATTCCTAAAAGAGAGAATATAATTTGACAAATAAATAGAAAAGAAATATGATGAGCATAAAAATGTTAACTAAATTAGTATTACTAATACAAGCTTGTTTTCAATCAGAACATGATAGGAATCAGTACTTTTCTGAATTGATTTGCTTTAATCTTAATTGTAATCATCCTGTAGTTTCATAGTCAGTGTTACCCAAATAGCAGAAGTGATGTAAGATATGCAAAGTGCTACAATGAAAATCTGCAAAAGCTTTCAGCAAATCAAGGTGCTTGCCATTGTATGATATGCAGAAATCTACTCTAATCAAAGTCTCCAACATTTCGTTCTTAGACATTACCAACTTCTACTGTTTTCATTCTGAATTTTAAGTGAATTTTAAAATATCAGATGGTATTCGCATACAATGTGCCTTCTAGAGACATGCATATTTTAGAATTCCGGATACTGACCAGTAACATACAAGATAGAACAGCATAGGTTACAAGTTGCCGCCTAAAAAAGAGAGAGCCGATACTCCATTTAGATATAAGTCACCTTTTCATGCAACCTGGAGATCTGACAATCTTTTTAAAATCAGTGAAAAGTGATGTGATCTACCCTGCAGTATGGAAATCACAATCATAAATCCTAGGAGATGTGTCTTGGAGTAAGTTGGACACTGAGTGGCAGTTGGACTTGGACACAAGAGTACATACATCAGACCATGTCATCTATCTATATACAGTATATAAAACTGAATGTATGTATGTGTGTATCACCAACCAATCACAAAGCATCTTTCATTTCACCAGACCTGTTCAAAAGAAGCTGAGCTGTGACTGGTTGCTATGAGCAACAGTTTTCCTTGCAACCAATCATTAAGCATCTCGCATTTCACCATAGCTGGTTAAAAGAAGCTGAGCTGTGATTGGTTGCTATGAGCAAGTTTTCCCACTTGACAACACCTGAGCAGACACTGACTGGGTGGGAGAAATCTGGCATCCCTGGGAACATAAGCTGCCAGCCATTGTCTGCCCCACAGAAAGGAGCACAGAGCACTTTGGTTTTGACCCCAGGCCTCTCTTAAAGGGATCTCCGGTATGGAAGTTAAAACCGTTCCACTCAGCTCTGTGGTTCTGACCCCAGGGTCTCTTAAAGGGATCATTGGTATGGAAGTTAGGGCAAATCCACTCTGCGCTTTGGTACTGACCCCATGCCTTTCTTAAAGGGATCTCCAGTATGGAAGTCAGGGCAAATCCATCCAGCGCTTTGGTTCTGACACCAGACCTCTCTTAAAGGGATGCCCATTGTGGAAGTCAAGGCAATTGCCTTCAATTGCTTTGGTACTGACCCCAGGCTCTCTTAAAGGGATCCCCGGTATGGAAGTCAGGGCAAATCCACTCTGTGCTTTGGTACTGACCCTAGGCCTTCCTTAAAGGGATCTCCAGTATGGAAGGTAGGGTAAATCCCTCAGAGTTATGATTCTCACCCCAGGCCTCTCTTAAAGGGATCCCTGGT
Organism: Dendrobates tinctorius; assembly: GCF_039654945.1. NCBI lineage: Eukaryota > Metazoa > Chordata > Amphibia > Anura > Dendrobatidae > Dendrobates > Dendrobates tinctorius. Next base: position 39,583,013 of record NW_027361770.1, on the reverse strand, counting down.
ATGGAAGTTAGGACTGTTTCACTCAGCGCTCTGGTTCTGACCCCAGGCTGACGGGTGATGTGGGATATTAGGGGTAGTAGTCCAGTGGCTCTGGCTGACGGGATGATGTGGGATATTAGGGGTAGTAGTCCAGTGGCTCTGACTGATGGGATGATGTGGGATATTATGGGTAGTAGTCCAGTGGCTCTGGCTTATGGGATGATGTGGGTAATTAGGGGTAGTAATCCGGTGGCTCTGGCTGATGGGACGATGTGGGATATTAGGGGTAGTAGTCCGGTGGCTTTGGCTGACGGGATGATGTGGAATATTAGGGGTAGTAGTCCGGCGGCTGTGACGGATGATGTGGGATATTAGTGGTAGTTGTCCGGTGGCTCTGGCTGATGGGATGATGTGGGATATTAGGGGTAGTAGTCCGGTGGCTTTGATGGGATGATGTGGGATATTAGTAGCCCGGTGGCTCTGGCTGATGGGACGATGTGGGATATTAGGGGTAGTAGTCCGGTAGCTTTGGCTGACGGGATGATGTGGGATATTATAGTGAATGTGGCTATGCGGAGTGGGCGGGGCTATACACTCAGCTTCATATGTACAGATATAATCATTATAATTTGTTATAACTAACTGTGGTTAGTTACTGTGCCCGGGCAGAGCTGGGTGTTATGAATGGGTCACCGAGGAGGAACAACAAAAAGCTAAGTCCCAGAAAACCAGAGAGGTTGGTAACTATGCAGATTGCAGATCCCTGATCTTAACCACACAACTAACAGTAGCAGTGGAGCGTTCCTACGATGTTCCTAGACGCCTCATCACCGCCGGAGGACTACATAAACCTAAAGCAAGAAAAGGGAAAACTAACTGCCCCAGAGCAGACCCCAAAGGAATAGACAGCCCCCACACATGTATTGATGGGGAAGCAAGATGAAAACACAAACACAGGCAGGAAAATAGGCTGAGCAAACGATGGGGCCCAACTAACTATAAAGAACAGGAAAGGAAAGACACTGTCTGCAATCTGCCAAAAAACCCTACAAAATAATGTCCAACACTTCTGGTAACAAAATTAACCCTGAAGTCACTAGACTTCTCCCACTATATCAGCACTCTGAAATATTCTGAGACAGAGCAAAAAGAGGCCAATCTAATAAGGGACTAAAAAGCAAATTGGCAAATACAGATAAATAAGCGAGGAAATTCAGCACAGCCCAGCCGGGGCTTGCTGAACACACAAAAAACTGAATAGACCAACAAAATCAAGTGTGAACATTAGCAAAAACACTTAGGTTTGAGAAGGCTGGAACAGAGCTGAAAACAAAGACATGAGCAGCCTGAAGCAATCACCAGCACTGACTTAGGGCGTCGGCAGTCTTAAATCCAATCTAAGATTCCTGAGGTCCAATCGTCATCATCACCATCAGGTGGTAGATCTCCACTGACCAAATCAGCCTCACCACCTCCTGTCACCACCAGAGGGAGTCTGGAAGGCGAACTCACCACTGGTGGACCAGAGAATGAACTCACAACAGTACCCCCCCTTGAGGAGGGGTCACTGAACCCTCATCCACGCCACCAGGCCAATCAGGATGGGCCCAGTGAAAAGCACAAACCAATCTATTGGCATGAATATCAGTAGCAGAGACCCCAGAATTATCCTCCTGGCCATAACCCTTCCATTTGACCAAATACTGGAGTCTCTGTCTAACCAAACGAGAATCCAATATTTTCTCTACCTCATATTCCATATTGCCTTTAACCAATACAGGGTCAGGAGGTGCTGCCATAGGAACCACTGGCTCAACAAACCTCTTCAACAGTGATTTATGAAATACGTTATGAATCTTAAACGTAACTGGAAGAGCCAATCGAAAAGAAACAGGATTAAGAATCTCCAAAATTTTATAAGGTCCAATAAATCTTGGCTTAAATTTTGGAGATGCAACCTTCATAGGAATATTCTTAGACGACAACCAGACCATATCACCCACATTAAACAGGGGACCAATGGTCCTACGTCGGTTGGAAAATCGCTGGGCCTTTTCCTGAGAGAGTGACAACTTATCCACTACTTGGTCCCATATCTGCTGCATTCTCTCAACCACAGTATCCACACCTGGGCAGAACAAAAATTCCACTTGCCCTGAAGAGAATCGAGGATGAAACCAAAAGTTACAGAAAAAGGGTGACATCAAAGTGGCAGAACTAGCTCTATTGTTCAGCGTGAATTCGGCCAAGGGCAAAAATGAAACCCAATCATCCTGATCAGCAGATATAAAACATCTTAAATAAGACTCCAAGGTCTAGTTTGTTCTCTTAGTCTGCCCATTAGTCTGAGGATGAAACGCGGAGGAGAAGGATAACTGAATTCCCAGATTGGAACAAAAGGCTTTCCAAAATCTTGAAACAAACTGGACTCCTCTATCCGATACAATGTTCTCAGGAATCCCATGCAACCGAACCACCTGTTGTAAAAACAAGGGCACCAACTCAGCGGAAGAAGGCAACTTTGGGAGTGGTACAAGATGGACCATCTTCGAAAATCTATCACAAATCACCCAGATCACAGTCATTCTCTGAGAGACAGGAAGATCAGAAATAAAATACATTGAGATATGGGTCCATGGTCTCTTGGGCAATGGCAGAGGCATCAGCAACCCACTAGAAAGAGAACAGGATTTAGACCGAGAACAAGTCCCACAGGACTGCACAAAATTCCTGACATCACGAGATAAGGTGGGCCACCAAAAAGACCGACTCACCAAATCTCTGGTATCAAAAATATCTGGATGACCAGCCAATACGGAGCAATGAACTTCAGACATCACTCTCTTCCTCCACTGGTCAGGAACATGCAATTTTCCCATAGGACAACGCTCAGGTTTATCCTCCTGAAATTCCTCCAGGGTGCTTCTCAAATCGGGCGAAATGGCAGAAAGAACTACCCCCTCACCTAGGATGGTAGTAGGCTCGGTCACATTAAGAGAATCAGCAAAGAAACTCCTAGAAAGAGCGTCTGCCTTAACATTCTTAGTGCCCGGAAGAAAAGAGACCACAAAATTAAAATGCGTGAAAAACAAGATCAATCTAGCCTGTCTAGGATTCAAGTGTTTGGCCGACTCCAGATAAATCAAATTCTTGTGATCGGTGAGGACCACAACTTGATGTCTAGGTCCCTCCAACCAATGTCTCCACTCCTCAAATGCCCACTTCATGGCAAACAATTCCCGATTCCCCACGTCATAATTGCGTTCAGATGGGGAGAACTTATGAGAAAAGAAGGCACAAGGATTCATCTTAGAAGTCACAGGGTCTTTTTGGGACAAAACAGCTCCTGCACCAATCTCAGAAGCATCTACCTCCACCTGAAATGGAAGTGAGACATCAGGTTGCCGTAAAACTGGAGCTGAAGTAAATGTTCGCTTAAGATCCTGAAATGCTGAGACAGCCTCAGGAGACCAATTCAGCACATCGGCGCCCTTCTTGGTCAGATCAGTCAGTGGTTTGACAATACCAGAAAAATTACCTATAAATTTACGATAGAAATTAGCAAAACCCAAAAACTTCTGGAGAGTCTTCAAAGAAGTAGGCTGAACCCAATCATAAATGGCCTGTACCTTGGCCGGGTCTATTTCAATAGTCGACAGAGACTAGATAAATCCCAAAAATGAAATCCTCTGTACACCAAAGAGGCATTTCGATCCCTTAACAAACAGGGAATTCTCCCTCAAAATCCGGAACACAGTCCGAACATGTTCCACATGAGAATCCCAATCACTGGAAAAGATCAGAATATCATCCAAATAGATGATCAAAAACTTATCCACAAAGTCCCAGAAAATATAATTCATGAAGGATTGGAAGACAGAAGGGGCCTTAGTGAGCCAAAAGGCATCACCAGGTACTCAAAATGTCCCTCCGGAGTATTAAACGCCGTCTTTCATTCATCCCCGTGCTTGATGCGAATAAGATTATACCCCCCCTGAGGTCAAGCTTAGTAAACCAGCAGGCACTCTTAACTCTGGAGAATAAATCAGACATCAGAGGTAACGGGTACTGATATTTAACCGTCATCTTGTTAAGGGAACGATAATCAATACACGGTCTTAATGAACCATCTTTCTTGGCCACAAAAAAAACCCCAGCACCTAAAGGTGACGAGGATGGTCTAATATGACCCTTCTCCAACGACTCCTTAATATAGGATCGCATAGCATCATGTTCGGGTACTGATAAGTTGAAAAGCCGACCCTTGGGAAATTTACACCCAGGCAACAACTCAATTGCACAGTCATAACTCCTATGAGGGGGCAAAGACACAGACTTACTCTCACTAAATACATCAGAAAAATCGGCCAGATAATCAGGAATATCATGAGACTGAGGAGAGGTGGAGAAAACAGGAGCGTCTCTAAGAACACACTGACAGCCCCAACTCACCACAGACCCAGATTTCCAATCCAAAACTGGATTATGAGCCTGCAACCAGGGAAAACCCAGAACAATAGTATCATGCAAATTATGCAGCACCAGAAATTTACAATTTTCTTGGCGGTTTGGGGCAACTCGCATTGTCACCTTGGGTCAAAAACTGAGGTTTATTCTCCGCCAAAGGAGTAGCATCAATACCCCTCAAAGGAATAGGCGTCCACAGAGGCATCAAGGACAAACCACAACATTTAGCAAAGTCCAAATCTATCAGATTCAACGTTGCTCCAGAATCCACAAAAGCTTTAGTGGAAAACGTAGATAAGGAGCAGATCAGAGTAATTGCCAAAAAGAAACTTAGATTGTACACCACCTACAGCAAATGTGTGTGCAAAACGTTTCTCTCATTTAGGGCAGACAGAAATAGTATGAGAGGCGTCTCCACAGAAAAAACACAGCTTATTACGCCTTCTAAACTCCTGATGTTGCGCCCTAGACAAAACCCCATCACATTGCATAGGATCAGACATTTGTTCAAAAGGTGGCAGTGCCTCCTGTGTAGTTTTACGTTCACGTAAACGCCGATCAACTTGAATGGCTAATGTCATAGAATTATCCAGACCAGAGGGAACAGGAAATCCCACCATAACATCTTTTACGGTTTCTGACAAACCCTTCCGAAAGGGAATTTTGGAATTTTTGACAGTATAACTCTGCAGAATCCTGACCCTGGCTAATGCCAACAGGGTTCTTTCAGCTTGATCAACAGCATTAAGTTCATCATACAACAACCCCAAGGCTTGAAAAAATGCATCCACATTAGTCAAAATAGGATTTTCAGGTGTCAAAGAAAAAGCCCAATCCTAGGGATCGCGCACAGCATGGAGATGACAATTTTAACCTGCTGCACAGAGCTCCCCGATGAATTAGGCTTCAAGGCAAGAAATAATTTACAATTATTCTTAAAATTCAGAAATTTAGACCGATCCCCAGAAAACACATCAGGAGTAGGAACCTTAGGTTTAGCAACATGTGACTGAATGAGGTAGGTGGAAATTCCCTGCACTTCAGCAGCAAGTTGCTCCACATGATCAGACAATTGCTTAATCTCCATTAGGAAAAAAAAAACCTCCTACGGCCCCAGAAAAAAAAGAGGAAAATATATATATACTGTATAAAAAAAAAAATTCTGACACTTTTTTTTTCTTTTAAACAATTTTTCCCTGCTTTTGAGTACCCTAGAATCTGTGGTATGGCTGGTGATTCTATTATGAATAGGTGACCGAGGAGGAACAACAAAAAGCTAAGTCCCAGAAAACCAGAGAGGTTGGTAACTATGCAGATGGCCGATCCCTGATCTTAACCACACAACTAACAGTAGCAGTGGAGCGTTCCTACGATGTTCCTAGATGCCTCGTCACCGCTGGAGGACTGCATAAACCTAAAGCAAGAAAAGGGAAAACTAACTGCCCCAGAGGAGACCCCAAAGGAATAGACAGCCCCCACACATGTATTGACGGGGAAGCAAGATGAAAACACAATCACAAGCAGGAAAATAGGCTGAGCAAATGATGGGGCCCAACTAACTATAAAGAACAGGAAAGGAAAGACACTGTCTGCAATCTGCCAAAAAACCCTACAAAATAATGTCCAACACTTCTGGTAACAAAATTAACCCTGAAGTCACTAGACTTCTCCCACTATATCAGCACTCTGAAATATTCTGAGACAGAGCAAAAAGAGGCCAATCTAATAAGGGACTAAAAAGCAAATTGGCAAATACAGATAAATAAGAGAGGAAATTCAGCACAGCCCAGCCGGGGCTTGCTGAACACACAAAAAACTGAATAGACCAACAAAATCAAGTGTGAACATTAGCAAAAACACTTAGCTTTGAGAAGGTTGGAACAGAGCTGAAAACAAAGACCTGAGCAGCCTGAAGCAATAACCAGCACTGACTTAGGGCGTCGGCAGTCTTAAATCCAATCTAAGATTCCTGAGGTCCAATCATCATCATCACCATCAGGTGGTAGATCTCCACCGACCAAATCAGCCTCACCACCTCCTGTCACCACCAGAGGGAGTCTGGAAGGCGAACTCACCACTGGTGGACCAGAGAATGAACTCACAACAGCTGGGCTCTTCGGCTAGTATTTGTAAATACAAACCAGTATATGGTGCATGAAATAGCACAGAACTACTACTGAGCGAGTATACTCGTTGCTCGTGTTTTCCCGAGTATGCTCGGGTGTCCTCCGAGTATTTTGGCATGCTCGGAGATTTAGTTTTCATCGCTTCAGATGCATGATTTGCAGCTGCTGGAGAGGCTGAATACATGTGTGGAATGCCTGTTTGTTAGGGAATTCCCACATGTATTCAGACTGTCCAGCAGCCGCAAATCATGCAGCTGAGGTGATAAAAACTAAATCTCCAAGCATGCCAAAATACTCTGAGGACACCCGAGCATGCTCAGGAAAACACGAGCAATGAGTATACTCGCTCATCACTACTCAGAACACATAGTAGCTAAAAAAATGGAACGTTCTCACCCATTCTGAACTCTTCATATCAGGTGGGGGTGTCCGTTGTTCTGGGAAAAACAACCAGGAGATGATAGGGGTGCAGTCTTGCCCTTCAGATCTCTATAGCGGCTACATATGACTCTAAAGGACAACAAGAAAACACAAAATGACAAATTTGCAAAAATACTCTACAGTAAAAAACATGACAGTAATCAGCAAGTGCTGGATAACAAATACAGGGTATTTAGTCGATACTTTTATTGCAAAAAAGTGTATACCAAGCTGCTTCACCACGTCACGGTAACCCTTCACGAAGCAGTCCCTATCTAATGTATTTAAAACCTGAACATGTGAACAGTGTCTAAATGAACAGGATTTATTGTCATTTATGTGCATGTCACACAAGAGAGGGGTGGGGTCTCCCAAACCATGCTGAGCAAGGAAAAAACAGATTTTTAAATGAGCTGTCTTACACCACAAGCCCATATACTAGGAGGCGCCTGTCTGTATCCTGTTCATTTAGACACTGTTCACATGTTCAGGTTTTAAATACATTAGATAGGGACTGCTTCGTGAAGGTTTACCGTGATGTGGTGAAGCAGCTTGGTATACACTTTTTTGCAAAAAACGTATCGACTAAATACCCTGTATTTGTTATCCAGCACTTGCTGATTACTGTCATGTTTTTTACTGCAGAGTATTTTTGCAAATTTGTCATTTTGTGTTTTCTTGTTGTGTTTCAGCTATTGGGTGGTGTGAGCATTGTCTGACCGACTTGTTCACACTTGTGCATGTCACATATGTTTTTAATATGACTCTAAAGGGCCTGTCACACTAGGTGATATCGCTAGCAATATCGCTATAACGTCACTGGTTTTTGTGACGTAGCAGCAATATTGCTAGCGATATCGCTATGTCTGATACTTACCTCCAACCGCTCCCCCGCTGGTTATCGCTGATCGTGTGAGAATGTCCTGGGCCGCTTCTTGTCGTCAGCTTCCTGCTGGGCTTCCTGCTGTGACGACGAGCGAAGCGCGGACGCGGGCGGGAGGACGTCAGGATCGCCTCATCTGACAGGTAAGTAGTGACCCCCGACCCCTGCGATGTCGCTGGTGAGATCTGCCTGTGTGGCAGCTCACTAGCGACCACTTAGCGATGTACCAGCGATCCTGATCTCGTCATATCGCTGGTCGGGATCGCTGGTACATCGCTAAGTGTGACAGTACCTTAACTCCAAGTACTGATGTCCTGACAAGGGCAGTCCACAACTGGCCCTGTAATGGAGGCCCTGCACTCTCCCTTATTACACGTTCCAACGTGTTTCTTCCAAGTAATTCCTCAGGGGACAAACACTTGTATCTTACAAATAGGGTTGATAAAGTGCTAGGTGCACAGTAAACCTGGGACTCTCCATTCTCTGTCAATCCTGCAGATAATGAATTATTGAAAAAGACAGGTACAGTATATGAGTAGATAGCAATAAGGAGTTAATTGATGTTTCCAGGGACTTACCTGCTATTTTCCAGCCCATACTGAACGGTCACACTCCATGCTGCAGCTGCCATACTCCAGTAATTATTACTACAAAAAAAGGCATTAATTATTTCTGTGTTAGAGAATCCTGGGCAGTGGAAAAAAAAAGTATACAGACTTATCAGCATGGGATGACAAATGATTCTTTGAAGTAAAACATTGCTTAAAAATAGGCAGTGAAATGTTTTACTTGACCAAAAGAATCACCTGTGATCCCCTGCTGTAATGTCTGTGCATTCACTTTCTCCCTCCCCTCCCCAGGAGATGTGGTATGATCACACCATGTTCCTGCACTGTCAGACACAGCCATTACACAGTACACAGCAGGGGCACATTTATAACATTATCTCAGCACAGGAACATTTTATTTAAACACATCCAATTGTGGAAGTTATTATTATTCTAAAATCTATTGATTAAAATAAACTTTTGTTAGTGGTAAAACCTCTTTAACCCCTTTCTGCCATCTGACGTACTATCCCATCCATGTGACCTGGGACTTTATTCCCATGGACGGGGTAGTACGTCATGGCATTTAATGCGACATCGCGACTTAAGTCGCGGTGATCGCATTAAAATTACGATGCCATCTTACCTGAGGGTAGAAGGCCTTGACATCCCGGTGTCTGTCGCCGCCCTCCCTTCCTCTCGAGCGCTGTGATTGGCTGCTCAAATCTGAACAGCCAATCACAGCACTTCTCATTGCTTCAGCCAATCGAAGCGGCTGAAACAATGATGTCATAGGCTAGGATCGAGTACCAACGTACTCGATCCTAGGCCGGTGTCTGGCAACGCAAGGCACTGGCAAAAAACTCCCGGATTGGTGCGATCGCCGATCACATTGATCGAGCCAATCGCAGGGCACAGCGGCAGTATACCGCCGCTGTGCCCTGGCTGTACCGGTCAGGTAACAGCACCAATCCTAGGCCGGAGCCTAGGACAGACCCAGCTGCCCTGCTGTGAGCTCCTATCCTAGGCAGTTGCCATGGTCACCAGGCAGAGCAGTGATTGGTGGAATCGATGTAATCATTTGATCCCGCCAATAACAGGTCACAGCAGCAGTGTGACCGGTCTGTGACCTGTCCCTGACCTGCCTGTGGCCTAGAATCATAGAATTGTAGAGTTGGAAGGGACCTCCTGGGCCATCTGGTCCAACCCACTGCTCAAAGCAGGATTCGCAAAATCATCCCAGACAGATGTCTGTCCAGCCTCTGTTTGAAGACTTCCATTGAAGGAGAACTCACCACTTCTCATGGCAGCCTGTTCCACTCATTGATCACTCTAAGGCTGAGTTCACACGTGGCGTTTTTTTCGCGTTTCCGCGGCAGTTTTAACCGCGCGATTTTGCAGCGAAAACGCGAAAAATAAGCATCCCATGCATTCCTATGGGATTCCGCAATGCTGTGCTAATGCTGCGGTTTTTATCGCGGCGGAATCGCTTTGCGGTAAAAAACGCTGCATGCTCATTATTTTGCGGAATCGCGGCGATCCCGCACCCATAGGAATGCATTGTTCCGCTTCCTTCCCGCATGTGGCTGTGCACAACATGCGGAAAGTAAGCAGAACAATTGCGGATGGTACCCACGGTCCGGAGGAGAGGAGACTGTCCTCCGGGCTTTGGGTACCATATCCCTGTAAAAAATAGAATTATAAAATAAAAAATATTGTTATTCTTACCTTCCGGCGTCCCGCGCAGCCTTCCCGCCTCTCTCCACGCTCCCGTTCCCAGTAATCCTTTGTGAAAATGCCCGCGATGGCGTCCAATCTCGCGGGATCGCAAAGTCTCGCGGTCATTCGTGCGACGTCATCGTGAATTACCGCGAGACGTCGCGATCCCACGAGAACGGACGTCATCGCGGGCATTTTCGCAAAGGATTACTGGGAACGCCTGCGCGGGACGTCGGAAGGTAAGAATAACAGTATTTTTTATATTTTTTTTACATTCTATCTTTTACTATTGATGCTGCATAGGCGGCCTCAGTAGTAAAAAAGTTGGTCACACTCGTCAAACACTGTTTGACGAGTGTGACCAACCTGTCAATCAGTTCTCCAAGCGATGCTACAGATCGCTTGGAGAACGCTAGCATTTTGCAAGCTAAATACGCTTGCAAAATGCTAGTTTTTCCGCGGGAAAATCTCGGGAATTTAAAATGCGATTTTCCAGCGGACTGGAATTCCGGAATTCTCGCGGTAATTTCCGCGAGAGTTCCTGTACGTGTGCACTTAGCCTAACCGTCAAAAAGTTTTTTCTAATATCTAATCTGTGTCTCCTCCCATTCAGTTTCATCCCATTGCTTCTAGTCTTTCCTTGTGCAAATGAGAATAAAGATGATCCTTCTACAACGTGACAGCCCTTGAGATATTTGTAGACAGCTATTAAGTCTCCTCTCAGTCTTCTCTTTTGCAAACTAAGCAATCCCAAATCCTGCAACCTTTCCTCATAAGACAGGGTTTGCAGACCGGTCACCATTCTGGTCGCTCTTTTCTGAACTTGCTCCAGTTTGTTGTTGTCTTTTTTAAAATGTGGTGCCCAAAACTGGACACAGTCAGACCTGTTCTAACTTCTCTGCAGGGGTCCTCACTCTAGCTGAGGATTCCTGCAGAGAGGTCACACACAGCAAGAGCTCTTGTGCTGGGTATTGTGGTGCCACAGCAGCCTGTAGCACCACAATCCCTGCGGAAGAAATAAGAAAGAAGAAAGAAAAAAGAAACCATACAACTGTGTTACCTGATCCCCGATCCCTGCCCAATCTATCTTCACCCCCCAATCTATCTTCATTCCCCCCAATCCCCCCATGCCCCCTTCCCCCTCTTTTTACCCCCCTCCACCCCACTTTGCACCGCCTCCATGCGCACCCTTACCAGCTGCCAAGCGTTGATTGGTGACGCAGTTCACCAATCAACACTCGTGCTCGCTTTTTTTTCCTCAGCCACCTTGCACCAACTCCGTACTCGCATCCCCCAGCTGCCAAACTTTGATAGGTGACGTAGTTCACTCATCAGAGTTTGTGCAGGCCGTTTTCCTTTTTTTCCACCCTCCCTTGCACCACACCCGTGCGCACACCCAGCAGCTGCTGAACTTTGATAAGTGACGCCGTTCACTTATCAGAGCTAGGGCCTGCTGTTTTAGACTTTTCTTTTCACAGGTATTTTTTTTCTCCCTATTTGCTTTTTTCTTTTAGCTTTTTCATTTCAGAATAGTTTGCACCAATCTCTAGTCCCCCCACACATACACATAGTTATCAATAAAGTACACCCAAGCACCATATTTACAAAAAAATGTCCTGCTCATCACGTTCGTCAATTCAATGGAGGAGGCATATTTTTTCCTTGCCTCCGACACTGATAACGAGGGAGAGGATCCAACATTTTTATACTTTTCTGATTCTTCTTCCTCATCCTCATCCTCTCCCTCCTCATCTTCCTCCTCGGGTCCTGCGGAACTGCCACGCAGACATTCCAGGACATAAGATGAGGCAGCGCCCACCATGCCTGCAGCTGATTCAGCAGACCCTGTGTGGACCTCGCCCCCCCCGAAAATTACGAGCCACTGATTCCTTATTTTGAAGCAGAATCAGCAATCAAGTTTGACACCACCGGCCTCACAGAAATTGACTTTTTCAAAGTCTTTTTCTCTGAGGATTTTGTTAACCTCATGGTGGAGCAAAGTAATCTATATGTTCTTCAATTTTTGGTGCAAAACCCCGGTTCATCATATTCTAACTGGTCTCCTGTAGACGCAGTTGAAATGATGCAGTTTAGGGGCCTGGTCCTCCACATGGGAATCCTGAAGAAGCCAGAAATTAGGCAATATTGGAGTGTTGATACTTTATACAACACTACAGTGTTACGAATGGTCATGGCCCAAACGCGTTTTGAGGCCATCCACAAATTCCTGCATTATACTGATAATGCACAGTGTCCCCCACGAGATGATCCCAACTTTGACCGTCTGTTCAAAGTTCGGCCGGTCATTGAACACTTCAACAAAAATTTTGCTGAAGTGTACATGCCCCAAAGGGACATCTGCGTGGATGAGTCCATGGTTCATTTTAAGGGCAGGCTCGGATTCCGTCAATACCTGCCCAGTAAGAGGGCCAGGTAAGGAATCAAACTCTATAAGCTGTGTAAGAGTACCTCAGTGTACACCCACAGGTTTAGAGTGTACGAAGGAAAGGACACCAGGATTGAACCCCCTGAGTGTCCTCCTGCCCTAGGAGAGTTGGAAAATAGTGTGGGATTTGGTGCACCCACTGCTGGATAAAGGTTATCACCTCTACACTGATAACTTTTATACCAGCGTCCCACTCTACAAATCCCTCTCTGCGTGAAATACCGCAGCCTGCGGTACTGTCCGCAAAAATCAGAGCGTCCTCCCGAAGACGCTACTTGGGCAGATGCTCCGAAAAGGTGAGAGCAGAGCCCAATGTAACGACCACCTGCTGGTGGTCAAGTACAAGGACAGGAGGGATGTCCTTCTCTTGACCACCATACACGGTGATGACAGCGTCCTCAGCACTGTAAGGGGTACCTCTACACAGGTCAGCAAACCAACCTGTGTAGTGGGGTATAACAAAAACATGGGGGGCATTGATCTCTCTGATCAAATCCTCCAACCGTACAATGCTCTCAGAAAGGCCAGGGTGTGGTACAAAAAGCTGGCCGGACACATCATCCAAATGGCAATGCTCAACGCATTCCTGCTGTCATGATGTGCACGCCACACCGATAAGTCGTACCTTCAGTTCCAGGAGGTAGTAGTTAAGGCCCTGATATTTGGCACTCCTGAAGGAGCGGGCACCAGTACTTCCGGAACTGGAGGTGCTCTTATCGTACCAGGTCAACATTTTCCGAGGGTGGTCCCGCCAACTGGACGAAAAGGTAAGCCGCTATAAAGGTACCGAGTGTGTTACAAAAAGGGAATACGCAAGAACACCATTTATCAATGTGACACCTGCCTGAAAAACCTGGCCTGTGTATGAAGGATTGCTTCAATTTGTACCACACCTCCGTGCACTACTAATTTACTTTACCGGAAACAAATTAGTTCCAAATGGGGCACATTAAGATAAGTTCCTTGGGGGTCTAGTATCCGAAATGATGTCACTTGTGTTTTTTTTAACTGTTTAGGCACGTCAGGGCCTCTGCAAACAGAATATGACGCCCGCAGACCATTCCACCAAAGTCTGCATTCCAAAACGTCACTACTTCCTTTTCGAGCCCCGACATGTGCCCAAACAGTATTTTTCCCACATGTGGGGAACTAGGGTACTCAGGACAAATTGGACAACAGCTGTTTCATTGGATTGCCCCTCATCAGTGTGGAGTAGGAAACTGGCTAGTAGGAGCAATGCCTAGTAAAAGACTGTGAAAAATGAGGATGAATGAACTCATGGAGATCAACATCCAACACTGCGGAGACACCAAAACATGTTTCTCAACGCAGTGATTCTAGAGCAATGCCCCCATCCCTTATGGGAAATATGCAAAAACATGCAAAACACAAGCCGCGGAGACACCATCACATGTTTCTCAACGCAAGCAATGACTAGCCAGGTCTTTCCCTGGGAGTTCATCCACACTGATGAGGGGCAATACCCCGAAACTGCTGTCTGTGGATGGATACCATGTTTTGGCTAGGTGGTTTCCTTCATTGGAGACTGCCCTTCCTGTGGTTGTTCCTTCCCGAGCTCAGCCACAGTGACCTTGTGGTTCTTCTTTACCTCTCTCACCAAGGCTCTTCTCCCGCTGTTGCTCAGTTTGGCTGGATGGCCAGATCTAGGAAGACTTCTGGTGGTCCCAAACTTCTTCCATTTAAGGATTATGGAGGCCACTGTGCTCTTAGGAACCTTGAGTACTGCAGAAATTCTTTTGTAACCTTGGCCAGATGTGTGCCTTGCCCAATTCTGTCTCTGAGCTCCATGGCCAGTTTCCTTGACCTCATGAATCTCAATTGGTCTGACATGCACTGTGATCTGTGAGATCTTATATAGACAGGTGTGAACTTTTTTGAATTTACCAAATGGGTGCAATGAAACAAAGAGTGAAAAATTTGAAGGGGTCTGGATACTTTTCATACCCACTGTACTGTGGGCTGTTGATGCTTTTGGAAGCCATGTGTCAATCTTGTGGCATTTGTTTTAAATTGCTCTTTTTGGGCAAGGAAAAATTGATGTGCGTAACCAAAAAACTGAAAAGAAATTATTACACTAACTTGATACAGGAAAGATATTGTATATCTTTGTACCGTGTTAGCCAGTAGATAGAAAAATATTCAGAATTGAGAGTCCTCAGTGGTTGATACCTTTTAATGGCTAACTGAAAAGATGGTAACACATTGCAAGCTTTCGAAACTACTCAGGTCTCTTCTTCAGGCTAGACTAATACAAAATCTGAAGAGTCACATATTTATGCACAATACCACACAGAAAAAATGCAATGGATAAGAAAAGTGACGTGAAGCAGAATTATCAATATGGGAGAGGGAGAAACATAAATATTGGACCAGTACATAGATAAGGAGTCCGGATGTTTTATAGTCCTCTGATTGGGGTCTCCTAATGTGTTGTGTTGCCCCCACCAGGTCTTGAAAGCAAATTCCTTAATTGATGTAAAAAGACATAAATCCATGCGACACATTCATTCCAGCACTGAGTGTCAAAGGTCGTCATAAATTTATACTTCCAAACTCGTCTCTCTCTCTGAGATGTGAAGTTACCTTTCAATACCAGTAATTTCATATCCATGTTGCTGTGATCATGGATACAAAAATGTTTTGCCACAGGTAGATCCATTCTTTTTTCTCTTATTGTGTGACAATGAGAATTCATCCTTGTTCTAAGCTTTTGCCCTGTCTCCCCCACATACAGACCCGCAGTTGGACATTTAGTACAAATAATTAAGTACACCACATTAGATGTAATGCAGCTGAAAGTATCTGGGATCTTGTAGTCCTGATGTGAGTTGGGGATCTTTATCTTCTCCGTGGTCATTATAAATGGACAAGTTTTACATTTTGTCTGGTTGCAAGGAAAGGTTTCTGCAGCTGTTGGAGAGGACAGGGAGCTTCTGACAATGATGCTTCTTAAATTTGGGGGCTGCCTAAAACACAGCAGTGGGGGGTCTGGAAAAGTGGATTGTAATCGGGCATCTTTTTGTAGTAAAGGTTGTAATTTCCGTGCAGCTCCCCTTAGCACTTCCAGATTTGGGTTGTAGGTGACTACTAGAGGCACCCGGTTATTTTCTTCTTTAGCTTTGTAATGTAGCAGGTGATTCCTTGACATTCTGGTGGCTCTTGTAATTTGGTCTTCAATTGTTCTTGGATGGTAGCCCCGATTCCAAAAGGTCTTTTTGAGGCGACCAAGGTGTTTGTCTCTATCCATGGGGTTGGAACATATACGATTGTATCTGATGGCTGGGCTATAGATAATAAAGTTCTTTATGTGTTTTGGATGGAAACTGTCCCATTTAAGGTATGTTGGACGGTCGATTGGCTTTTGATACAGGAATGTCTCTATTTCATTGTTTTTTAGCTTAATGATGATGTCCAAAAAGTTAACGTAAAGTTATTTTTCGGACTATAAGACGCACCGGACCATAAGACGCACCCCAATTTTCAGTAGGAAAATATGGGAAAAAAAAATAATGTGTCAAATGGGGGTCTGTCTTACAGTCCGAATTCAGCTTACCTGGGAAGGGATCCGGCACAGGTGGAGAAGTAGTCACAGGGGTCATTCAGTGGTCCAGGCTCGTGCGGTGGCGGCTCTGTGCTGGGGCAGGTTGGTTGTGCTGGGGCAGGGGCAGCTGTGCTGAGGCAGGGGCAGCTGTGCTGGGGCAGGGGCAGCTGTGCTGAGGCAGGGGCAGCTGTGCTGGGGCAGGGGCAGCAGTGCTGGGGCAGGGGCAGCTGTGCTGGGGCAGGGGCAGCAGGGCTGGGGCAGCTGTGCTGAGGCAGGGGCAGCTGTGCTGGGACAGTGGCAGCAGGGCTGGGGCAGCTGTGCTGAGGCAGGGGCAGCTGTGCTGGGGCAGGTGGGCTCTGCGGTGGTGGCAGCGGGCGGCGCTCTGCAGTGCGGTGGTGGCAGCGGGCTGTGCTCCGGTGCAGGGGCGGTGGCTCCACCGGCATTTCTTCGCAGCCCGGAGGCCCCTGCAGTTCCCTTGCTGGCCGCCGCCATGTTGCGGTGGCCTCCGGGAGCATGGACGCCGGAAAGATGGCCACCGGTCCAGGGACGGCGCATGCGCGGGATCACATCTCGGCCCGAGATCTCGGGTGGACGAGATTCAAATCTCGGCAACGAGATCTCATCCCCCGAGATCTCGCACAAGATCTGAAGCTGCGCATGTGCCGTCCCCGGACCGGCGGCCATCTTCCCGTCGTCCATGCTCCCGGAGGCCACCGCAACATGGCGGCGGCCAGCAAGGGAACTGCGGGGGCCTCCGGGCTGCGAAGAAATGCCGGCGGAGCCGCCGCCCCTGCACTGGAGCACAGCCCGCTGCCACCACCGCACCGCAGAGCGCCGCCCGCTGCCACCACCGCACCGCAGAGCCCCGCCGCTGCCACCAGCCACCAGGTTAGTACCGTGTATTGCGACCATAAGACGCACCCCCCACTATCCCCCAAAATTTTGGGGGAAAAAAGTGCGTCTTATGGGCGGAAAAATACGGTAATCTCAGTGCTGGAGTAGTTGAGTGTTAAATTGATGGTGGGATGAAATTGATTAAACTGTTCGTGGAACGTCTTTAGCTGTTGCTCAGACTCCGTCCAGATGATTAAAATATCATCAATGAAGCGGTAGTAGGCCAGGGGTCTGATGGGGCATGAGGACAAAAAGTCGCTTTCAAGCTTGGCCATGAAAAGATTTGCATACTGTGGAGCCATTTTACTTCCCATAGCTGTGCCAGTCTCTTGTAGATAGATCTGGGGGCATCACAACACATTAGGAGACCCCAATCAAAGGACTATAAAACATCCGGACTCCTTATCTATGTACAGGTCCAATATTTATGTTTCTCCCTCTCCCATATTGATAGTTCTGCTTCACGTCACTTGTCTTATCCATTGCATTTTTTCTGTGTTGTATTGTGAATAAATATGTGACTCTTCAGATTTTGTATTAGTCTAGCCTGAAGAAGAGACCTGAGTAGTCTCGAAAGCTTGCAATGTGTTACCATCTTTTCAGTTAGCCATTAAAAGGTATCAACCACTGAGGTCTCTCAATTCTGAATATTTTACACTAACTTGAGACATTTAATTGCGTGTGTCTGTTTTGTCACACCTGGTTAAATTGTCAAATTTGAAACATGTATCAAATGTTGCCATGTTAAAAATAATGCAGATAACACAGCACTAGGATATCACAGAGTGGAAAAGTGTAATCTGACACCTAATTTGAGATCAGACAATGGCTTTTCCAATGTTAATTTATCTGAATCCACTTAAAGGGGTATTCACATTTCCAAGATCCTATTCCAATACGTACTAGGTGTAATAATAATAATAATGATAATAATAATAATAGCAAATACCTCTTATATATTTAGTATAGTTCTTCTGATTCACTATGTTGCTTACCCCATATGCAGGGCATTGCAGTAGCTTAGGTATCCATAGTTATGACCACTAACAACTAACTAACTATATGAGTGATTGTAACCATGAATACCTCAGCAACTGCAATGCCCTGCATGAGGAAAGCAACATAGCAAATTAGACTACACTACATTTCTAATTGCAGGCAATTGCTAATATTATTATTACTACAGCTTCTACATATTGGGATATGATGTTGAATATGAGACTCCCCCTTTAAGTGAGATAACTTTCTGAGACTGGTTATCAAGCTGATGCATTATTTGTTCAGAATTATACAATTCTATAGTAATGCGTGTATGTATTCAATTTTGCCACATCTGTCCATCCCACATCGGCATCATGGACAGTTTGGTGTTGTTTTAACCTTTATCACTCTTGGTACCAGCCATCCTGTCAGTGGTAGTTCTAAACCCAGGTCACATTTGCTTTCCGTTGTTTCTGTCATGATCCAGGATGGGGTTTTGTCTTTGGCCCGTCCTGTTCAGACGGGGTTAATTGTTTCTGCCACTCTCTGGCAGAGGGTGGCTATTTAATGACCACTCGACCTAGGTCCGGTGTCAGTTATACTCCTGCCCTCGGCTGAGTTAGTTGACCCTTGCGTACGTGTGCCTTGTGCCTGATAACTTGTTGCTTGTTTGGTTTTGATCCGGTTCCCATCCCTGTTACGAGTTCTGCCTGTTCCTCTTGTACTGCGCTACCCTCTCTGTGTATTACTCACTGCCTGTGACCTGTCTATTCTCTGATTGCCCCTCTTGTACTGTGCAGCTATCTCTGTGTATGACTCATTGCTTACTGTTAGGAACGGCGGAACACACTAAATAAAAATAATAATAAAGTGCGTTCGCTGCTCGGGGTCCACCGTGCAGTAGGTGTTACAACCGCTGCTGAGTAATGGCAGATGAGCAATATGGCGATATAACACGCACGGGTTCAACTTCACCCGAAGTGCGCAAAGCGGGCTTTGTTCACACACAGAGGCGCCGCAACAAAACATACAAAAGGCTGAGCCTGTTAGAGTCACAGGCCTCAGGTAAATGCACACACGGTATAAGGTCACAGGAGCAGGAACTAAGACAGAGGGGCTGCGTCTGTCTAGACCTACCGTGTGTGTGGCGTCGCTACTGCGAATGCCAAGAAGGGCTGCAACTGCAGCGCGGCGCAGGACACTGCCGCAGGACGACACAGCTACAAAGCAGGCGCTATGTCGGACGCTAGCGCAGAGGTGCGGTGTGCACAGTGGCCTAAGGCTTGCCACAGACTGGTACAGACAACAGAACTAATTCCCTAAACACATGCGTAATATCAGAGGGAAGGGGTTTCATAATAAGTCAGTCACCAGAATCATACATCCGTCATCATTCACACATAGCAGTATAGTCTATACTAGCGCATGGCGGAACGGTCATGCGCACTTTTTATAGCCGTGCGGGACCTTCCATATCTCCGAGATGGACCAATGAGATCTGAAACAGGACCCGGGCACATGACTCCCGATCTCCAATGGGAGATCGTCTCGTGAGCATGCCCAGTAGGAGCACAGAGGGACTTAGTCTCTGGAGCAGTCTGCTGCAAAGTAATCTCCTCTGCAGTAGAAAGACAGCAGGAGACCGCAGATTGTGAGGCTCTGAATTCCTGCAGAGCAGACGCAGAAACCTGACGCCTAACACATACGTTCTATCTACTCTCTGCTCGTCCCTCTGGTACCGTGTCGCCCTCTCCGTGTATGACCTCTGCTTGTCTGACCTGAGTTTCCCTCTCCTCTACTACAGTATCCCTGTAGTAAGTATATTACATCATCTCCAGCAGTAGGATGCTAAGCCCAGCCCCCTGCGGTCACATGATCATAGATCCTTGTACCTTTTACTACCTTCAGGGTCGCAGGTCCTGTCTGCCTGAACTTTCCCTGCAGTATCGGACGCCGGGCCCTCTCGCAGTGTGGGTGAGTCACCCTGTGCAGCCGTGGCAGTTTGCCGGCGCTGACAGGATCCTGACATTATAACTGACTGCTACCTTTTTTTTTGTTTTTTCTTTCCTGTGTGGGTTTGTGATGGATCCTATGCACGCTCTTTCTGAGCAGGTAAAGCACCTGACTCAGATGTCTCAGAAACTCATAGGGGAACAACGAGTTCTGGCTCAGTCTCAGCAGCTGATCGCTGACACTGTGCAGGGGCCTTTATCATTGGGGGCTCAAGATGTTACATTAGTTTCCCCTGAGTCTCCGGTTAAATTGCCAGATACCTTTTCTGGAGATAAAAAGGAATTTAAAGTTTTCAAGGAGGGCTGCTGAGGTCTTTTGGGATGATGCCGCCCTCCGGGGCTTGTTCTGTAGAGGCCTGTCTGAACGTCTGAAAGATGCCTTGGCACTTCACCCTCTGCCTGATTCTCTGGAAGATGCTATGACACAGGCCATCCGAATGGATTGCAGGCTACGGGCGAGAGGTGTGATGAAGATTGAGACCCCGTTATTCTCCCGAGGAAGGGGAGCCAGTCCTACATTGGAGACCATGGAGATGGGAACCATTGACCTCAAAGAGAAAGAAAGGAGACGGCGGCGCTTAGGAAAACTGTTTTTTTACTGCGGTGATTCTGGACATTGGAAAAAGGACTGTCCCTCCTGCCCACCGACTAACAAGCGGCTAAGTCTGAGTGATCATCTTGGAGGTCACTAAGACTCTCAGGTACCCCTTTCTTCATTTTCTAAGATACTGTTAAAGGTGGAACTTGGTGTTAAGAACTGCTTTTTCCTTATTTTGGCTTTTGTGGACTGTGGGTCATCCTTGAACTTGATTGACTCTAAGCTGGTGGCCAGCTGTAGATTAGGGACAGTTAGGCTGGAGACGCCTATAAAAATAATGGCCATTGATCCTACACCTCTCACCAAGGACGGTTTCCATTTTGTTTCTGAATAATTCACCCTCAGGGTGGAGGCCCTTCACCAGGAGCATATGTCATGTTTTGTTTTGGATAACCTCTGCTGGCCTGGTGTTAGGGTTTCCCTGGTTGCAACGGCATAACCCGATTATTGACTGGGGTTCCCGGGATATTGTTAAATGGGGACCTAATTGTTCTGAAAGATGTCTTGCTACTGTGTCCGTGTCGTCCGTTGGTCTGGAAGGTATTCCGGAGTACCTTAAGGATTATACGGATGTTTTCTCTAAAAAAGAGGCTGAAGCTTTACCACCACACCGCCCATTTGATTGTGCCATTGACCTGGTTCCAGGTGCCAAATTGCCCAAGGCCCACTTGTATAACCTCTCGGGTCCCGAGCGGGCTGCTATGAAAGAATAAATTTCCGAGAGTCTTCATAAAGTACACATTCGTCTTTCTGTCTCTCCCGTGGCGGCGGGGTTCTTTTTCGTAAAGAAAAAAGATGGTGGTTTGCACCCATGCCTCGATTTTCGAGAGTTAAATAAGATAACTGTGAGAAATACTTACCCACTCCCACTTATTCCTGATTTGTACAACCAGTTGTCTGGGGCTAAGTGGTTTTCAAAATTGGATCTACGGGGAGCATATAACCTTACCCGGGTCCGGGAGGGAGATGAGTGGAAAACTGCTTTTCTCACTACTGAAGGGTTGTTTGAGAACTTGGTCATGCCTTTCGGTCTGACCAATGCTCCAGCAGTCTTCCAAAAATTTTATCAATCATGTGTTCTCTGATTTTATTGGGCGTTTTATGGTTGTGTATTTGGATGACATACTTATCTACTCGCCTGATAAGCAGGCTCACATTGGTCATATTCGGGCAGTTCTCCAAAGGCTCCGGGAGAACTGTCTCTTGGCTAAGCTAGAGAAATGTTCATTTTTTGTTCAGGAACTGTCTTTTTTGGGGTTCATTGTGTCTGCTGAGGGGTATCACATGGATCCTAATAAGGTGCAGACCATTGTCGATTGGGTTCATTCTCGTGATTTGAAGGCTCTGCAGTGTTTCTTAGGATTCGGTAATTATTATCGCAAGTTTATAAGGGGGTTCTCACAGGTAGTTAAACTTCTCACAGATCTGACTCAAAAGGGGGCTGATATCAAGAATTGGTCAGCTGCAGCGATGGCGGCGTTTCAGTTTTTAAAAAAATGTTTCAGGTCTGCTCTGGTTCTTTTTCAACCGGACCCGTCTGAACCATTTATTGTTGAGCTGGACGCCTTGGAGGTGGGGGTGGGGGCGGTGTTGTCCCAGAGACTCGCCACTTTGACTAATTTGAGACCCTGTGCCTTTTTCTCTAAGAAATTCTCCCCTGCAGAGAGAAACTATAATGTTGGGAATCAAGAACTTCTGGCCGTGAAGTTGGCCTTTGAAAAATGGAGGCATTTTTTGGAGGGGGCTGTCCATCCTATTACCATGGTTACAAACCACAAGAACCTAGCTTACATTGAGTCAGCTAAAAGGTTGACTCCTAGACAGGCTAGATGGTCACTTTTTTTTTCCCGATTCCAGTTCTCCATCACTTTTTGGCCAGGATCCAAAAATGTCAGGGCTGATGCCTTGTCAGGCAGTCTTGATCCGGTGTCTCTCCCCAAACCTCCATCCTCCATTCTTCAGCCTGGGGTGGTGGTGAGAGGTATTTCTACTGTTTTGGAGTGGGAGATTCGGGAAGCTCAGTCTATTGGCCCTCTGGCTAAGCCGGTGGATAAACTTTTTGTACCAGTTCAATTTCGTCTCAGGGTCCTTCGGGAGTTCCTCTACTCAGTTCTGGGTGGACATCCAGGGATCTCAGCTACCCGGAAGGCCATCGCTAGGATATTCTGGTGGTCTTCTTTAGCCTCTGATGTTGGGGAATTTGTGTCTGCTTGTGGTGTATGTGCCCGTGCGAAAACCCCCCATAAGGCCTCTTTCACACCAGTTTTTTTGCATCAGTTCAAATCCGCCAAAAAGTTATAGAAGCGGATCCGTTGTTAACTGATGTGAACGGATGGCACAGGATCCGTTTTTAGACGGATCCTGAAAATGCGGAAATTTAAAGGAAATGCTGGCCGGGGGGGGGGGGGGAGAGAGAGAGAGAGAGAGAGAGAGAGAATTTTTTTTGTCCGGCACCCAGAAAGAATTTCGGGTTAAATGAGTGTCTGGAGGATCCGCCACAGAAAAAAACGTTACAAGCTCCGTTGTGAAATCTTTGAGGATGGTGATGGACAGCAATTTTTGGCGGATCCTCAAAAAAAACGGATGCAACGGACAGCAATCCGTCACAATCCGCCATTAATGCAAGTCAATGGGGAAAAAAACGGATCCTCAAAAAAAATTTGAGGATCCGTTTTTTTCAAAACCTGGCGGATTGTGACTGATTGTAAAAAACGGAAGTGTGAAAGAGGCCTAACCGGGGAATTGGTGCCACTGCCAATTCCTGATAGACCATGGACCCATTTGTCCATGGATTTCATAACCAATCTTCCCCCTTCCAAGGTTAATACCATCATTTGGGTAGTGGTGGACAGATTTAGTAAGCAGGCACATTTTGTACCCTTGGCGGCTTTACCTAATGCGGAAACATTGTCCAGATTGTTTGTTGAGCATGTGGTGCGGTTGCATGGGGTACCCTTGAATGTGGTGTCTGATAGGGGGGTACAATTTGTTTCCAGATTTTGGAGGGCATTTTGTAAGAGGTTGGGTATTGTCTGTCTTTTTCATCCGCTTATCATCCAGAGACTAATGGGCAGACTGAGCAGACCAATCAGTCTCTGGAGCAAATTCTACGTTGCCTGACCTCAGCCCGACAGGATGATTGGTGTACTGCGTTACCTTTGGCCGAGTTTGCGTTTAACAACCGCATTAACCAGTCTACGGTCACATCCCCCTTTTTCTGCAACTATGGGTTTCATCCACATTTTGGAGAGTTCTCCCGTTTGGATTCTGGGTGTCCTGGGGTGGATGAGACTATCCAGCGGTTGGGGAAGGTATGGCGGGAGGTCCAAAGGAACATTACAAAGGCTCAGACTAAATATAAGTTTTTTGCAGACAAAAAACGGTCCGTGGGGCCGGTGTTCCAGGTTGGGGATAAGGTATGGTTGTCTACTAAGAACATAAGGCTCAAGGTCCCCTCTGCGAAGCTTGGACAAATTTATTGGTCCCTATGAAATTACCGAAGCGGTTAACCTGGTGGCTTTTCGGTTGCGTCTCCCGTGGGTTCCTGCCCGATCGGTTCATGCGGATCGGTTGGTCCGGGCCTTTCATGCCAGGTATCCTAAGAGACCCAGGGGTCCAGTAGCCACCCGTTGAGAGGGGGGTACTGTCATGATCCAGGACGGGGTTTTGTCTTTGGCCCATCCTGGTCAGACAGGGTTAATTGTTTCTGCCACTCTCTGGCAGAGGGGGCTATTTAGTGACCACTCGATCTAGGTCCGGTGTCAGTTATACTCCTGCCCTCGGCTGAGTTAGTTGACCCCTTGCGTACGTGTGCCTTGTGCCTGATAACTTGTTGCTTGTTTGGTTTTGATCCAGTTCCGTCCCTGTTACGAGTTCTGCCCGTTCCTCTTGTACTGCCCTACCGTCTCTGTGTAGGACTCACTGCCTGTGACCTGACTATTCTCTGATTGCCCCTCTTGTACTTTGCAGCTATCTCCATGTATGACTCATTCCTTACGTTCTGACTACTCTCTGCTCGCCCCTCTGGTACCGTGTCACCCTCTCCGTGTATGACCTCTGCTTGTCTGACCTGAGTTTTCCTCTCCTCTAGAGATGAGCGACTTTGCCTTTTTTCGGGTCGAGTCGGGTCGAACGAAACCCGACTTTCGCAAAAGTCGGGTCGAACGAAATCGGCCGATTATTGTGAAAAGTCGAAGTCTGACTGAAACACGAAACCCAATGTAAGTCAATGGGGAAGAAAAGTCGGCAGTGAGTGGAGGACAGGAAACACACCTACAGTGCCCATTTTAATGCCAAAAACATCAATTCTTATTCCTTAAGCTTGTCAACCTTAATTTACTTTATAATAATAGTTAGGCATTGAAAACTGGGGGTTATTTGGCTAAAGTTGTGGGGGGGCGGTAGTGCTGGCTCCAGATTTTCGTGGGCCCAGGTCCAAAGAGTGTCACTGGGCTCCTTTAACACATGACACAATTCATGATGCTTTGATACGGCAGAGTAATAGCGCTACAGTACAATGAAAAATACTTCAATTCTTACATCACATGACTGACATCCACTTTAAATTCTCCAATAGCTTCAAAAACAGACAGTATATTCCTCCATACATTATTATGGCCACCGCATAGTGCGCCATACAGAGTAATGAGGCCCATATATTTCTCCATACAGAATCATTGGTCCCATATAATGTTCCATACAGTATATGATGAGCTCCACATACTACAGTATATGTTGTTCACCATGGATGAAGCTCCAGTGTCTTATGGGCCCAAATAATGCTCCATATATAATGGACCCCATTTCTAATGCTCCAGTGTATAATGGGCCCTGTAAATGCTGCTCCAGTGACTGATGTCCACCTTTGGAATGCTCCAGTGTATGGTGGGCCCCAGATATCATTCTCCAGAGTATCGTGCTCCCCAAAAATTGCTCCCAACCTTTAAAACAATTAAATAAGTCTCCTCGCTAGGGAATCCCTGTACTCTGGACTCCTTGTCATCCCCATCTTCCATCTCTCTGCACTTGGACTGTTTAGGCAGAGGGTGTACAGACGTGGTCTCATCGCGCTCTTTGACCAGAATGTCACTGTCAGGAAAAGTCTTTGGTTTCCGGGGGCAGTATGGTTGCAAAGCTGAACCTTAAAGGAATGTCCAGAAGGGCACCACCAGGAGTGGAGCCTGCGGCTTAATTTGGCTCAACACGGGCAACCTCAACCATGCCATCCACAAAAAAGCTGCACAGATTGCAAGCTTAATTCCGTTAACGAACGAGACTCAGGCATGCCCCCGCGGTCCGCGTCCAGCTTAATAGAGGGACACGCGAGGCTCTGGCACACGAGATCAGCCAAAAACAGCTAGAATTTGAACTTGGCCAACAGTTCCACTCAAACACCACTCATCTGTAATCAGGAGGCAGACTCAGACGGTCTCAGGCACAGTATGGATTCAACAAGATTGCAGAAAGTTGAGAAAGGGTACAGTATCACCGGATAACAGGTCTATATAGCATAGTTTAAATATTTAAAATCTCTGTGTTTATTTCCGGAGTACGACAAAGACATTCACAGCCTTAGTATGGATTAGACAACAATCTAAAAAGTAGAAAAAAAGGAAATGTTTTTGAAGCGTACACCAGTACACACTGTTGGGGTATTTTTAAATCTTCATATATATTTCTGTCTCAGTAAGACAGTCCAGACTCTCCGCAAGAGGAAACGAGATGGATAAAAGAACAGACATAAAGTCGAGTGATTGCAGAAATTTAGGAATTACTAATCACAGGAAAAACTCCCTGGAGAATTCTCTGAGGTGATGCTGACCCTCAACTACTTTGTGTGTGGAGACAGCGAAAACAGTTCTTTATGAAGAAAGGGTTGCTGTATCGCAGTACCGTTGATCCCATCACCGTTTCTCATCTCCATCAAATTTTGATCACAGGGAGAGATGTAGACATGGTCCTCACTGCCTATCATGATCTGTCAGGTTACTTTGGAGGGCAAAAGACAGAAGCCACAGGCTGTAGGCGATTCTATTGGATTGGCATGAGAGGGCACATTTAAAAATGTGGGCAGGAATGTCACACGTCTGTGAGTAGGAAAACTGTGAAAGCTGATGATAAACCACCACTGCATCTCATTGTGAGTCGACGTCCATAAGAAATGGAAGCCATTGATCATCTGAAGCTAGAGCCCGGCCAGCAGGACAGGGCATAGCTACATCTTAACCATCATCTATCAGTTCACCAAATTTGTAGTGGCAGTCCCAGGGAAGGATTTGACAGCCCAGACTACACAGCGGAGGAGCGGGGAGAGGTAAATATTGCAAATGCTGGGGCCCTGCCCAAGCAAGGGGGGCCCACTCGTGGGCGTCGGTACTGGCACTGGGCCCCTCATAGTACGCCGGTGTGTCTGACGGCAGGTGTGCACCCCCACCGTCAGAGACACTTGATTGCACTATGAGGGACCCTGTGCCAGTGCCGGCACCCAAGAGTCGGCCCACCCACCTGTCCAGGGCAATGGCACTCGCACGGTTGCATGCGCTAGGTGGTGACCCCGGCCATGGGGGGGAGGCAGCCCAGTTAGGGAGGTTTAAAAAATGGCATATGTTGATGTTGTATATTAAATAGAAAATGGTAGCACACCAAATATGAAATATGTGAAATACGAATAGCAAAATGGCTTTAGTAATACATTTCATAATGGCTTTTGTAAGGCATATCAAATATGAAATAAGTGAAACATGAATACCATAATGGCTTTTGTAATCTAGAAAAACATATGAGATACTTAGCACAAAATTTGGCCAAAAGATGTGAGCCCATTCACCAACAACAAGGTGATCTCAGATTGAATGGGTCCCTATACTGACTGCCTAGTGTGAACTGACCTCTGGCTAGTAACATGATAAAGCCTGTATATATAGGACGATAGGAACCAAACATGTGATTGAATGCGATTAAAATCACCACTTGATGAAGGGCGGAGTGCTCAGTCAGAAAAACAGTATACAAGTAATAGAAAAACTGACGGCACATCTAGAACTAGTCTGAATAGGTGCATACCAAAAGGTAACTTACATATTAAATAGAAAATGGTAGCACACCAAATATGAAATATGTGAAATACGAATAGCAAAATGGCTTTAGTAATACATTTCATAATGGCTTTTGTAAGGCATATCAAATATGAAATAAGTGAAACATGAATAGCATAATGGCTTTTGTAATCTAGAAAAACAAATGAGATACTTAGCACAAAATTTGAACCAAACATTGCTATTCATATTTCACATATTTCATATTTGGTGTGCTACCATTTTCTATTTAATATGTAAGTTACCTTTTGGTATGCACCTATTCAGACTAGTTCTAGATGTGCCGTCAGTTTTTCTATTACTTGTATACTGTTTTTCTGACTGAGCACTCCGCCCTTCATCAAGTGGTGATTTTAATCGCATTCAATCACATGTTTGGTTCCTATCGTCCTATATATACAGGCTTTATCATGTTACTAGCCAGAGGTATGTTCACACTAGGCAGTCAGTATAGGGACCCATTCAATCTGAGATCACCTTGTCGTTGGTGAATGGGCTCACATCTTTTGGCCAAATTTTGTGCTAAGTATCTCATATGTTTTTCTAGATTACAAAAGCCATTATGCTATTCATGTTTCACTTATTTCATATTTGATATGCCTTACAAAAGCCATTATGAAATGTATTACTAAAGCCATTTTGCTATTCGTATTTCACATATTTCATATTTGGTGTGCTATCATTTTCTATTTAATATATATATGTTGATGTTGAACATTCAGCAGCTGCAAATGGAGGAATCGGAGAAGTCCGAGGAAGAGGAGGACAAAAGCGAGCCATTTTTCTGGCAGCCTATGTGTCATCAGGGGAAGGTGGGACAAAATCCTTTGAGACCCATGCATGGTTCATTTTAATGAAGGTTAGATCATCAACATTTTGGGTCGACAGACGGGTCCTTTTTTCTGTCAGGATTGAGCCAGCAGCACTAAAGACTCTTTCCGATAGCACACTAGCAGCAGGGCAAGCGAGCTCCTGTAAGGCATATTGTGCCAATTCAGGCCAGGCATCCAGTTTAGAGGCCCAATAGTCAAAGGGGAATGACCTGTGAGGGACAACATCGATATGGGACGAGAAGTAGTTTGTAACCCTAGTTGACAACTGCTGTCTCCTGTCACTTTCAATCGATGCAGTATTACCAGTCGTATGAGTGGGACTTGAAAAATCAGTCCACAACATGGTCATGAAACCCCTCTCCAACGCCACTTCTGATGTGTGCACCACGAACACCTCTTCCATGTTTCCCCCTACGGCTAGTTGGAGAACCATCACCGCTGCTGTGTGCTGGGAATGCCTCAAACAAACGGTTTACCAGAGTAGCTTGTTTGTTAGCCAATATTAGGTCAAGGTTCTCCTGTGGCATGATGTTTTGGAATTTGCCTTTATAGCGTGGATCCAGGATGCTGGCCAACCAGTAGTCGTCATCGTTCATCATTTTGGCAAAGCGGGGGTCCCTTTTTAGGATCTGCAAGGCATAATCTGACATGTGGGCAATGTTCCAGGTGTCAATGATGCCTTGCGAGTGCTGGGTGGAGGAGCACTTTCTGGCAAATCCACATCCTTCCAGTCATGCACAAACTCTGTACCAGACCTTGCAATGCCAACATTTTCTCTTGCCCCACGAGAAGCATCCTCCTCCCCTAAATAATCATTCCCATCATCATCTTCCTCCTCCTCTTCCTCCACCTCGTCCAGGAGAGATCCCGGAGCAGACAATGGCTGACTGTCATCAAGGCCTCCCTCCTCCTCTTCCTCAACCTCCTCGGCTGCAGACGCCTGCTCCTTAATGTGCGTCAAAGTTTGCATGAGCAGACGCATAAGTGGGATGCTCATGCTTATGATGGCGTCGTCTGCGCTTACAAGTCGTGTGCATTCCTCAAAACACTGAAGGACTTTACAGAGGTCTTTCAGCTTCGACCACTGCACACCCGACAACTCCATGTCTGCCCTCAAAGTGCCTGGCCATGTGTCCTCCCACAAATGCATTACAGCCTGCCTCTGTTCGCACAGCCTCTCAACCATGTGCAGGGTGGAGTTCCACCTTGTTGAAACGTCGATAATTAGGCGGTGCTTGGAAAGTTGGAGCAATCGCTGCAGCTTCTGCATATGACTGGAATGTACGGGAGACCGGCGGATGTATGAGCACAGTCTTCAGACCTTCTGGAGCAGGCCTGTTAACTTCGGATAATTATTGAGGAAGCACTGCACCACCAGGTTCAAGGTGTGAGCCAGGCAAGGTATGTGTTGGAGTTTTGAAAGGGCTATGGCTGCCACAAACTACCTTGCCTACCTCAAGATGTAGACTGCCCAGCCATGACTCAGTTTGTTGCTGCAAGTAGTCGGCCAGTACCTCCGCGGTGTGTCTGTTGTCGCCCAAACACATAATCTTCATCACAGCCTGCTGACGCTTACCACTAGCTGTTCGATAGTGGGAAACCGAGTGTGCAACACCGGCAGCTGTGGATGGAGTGCTCGTGCGACTGCGCTCTGTGGACAAGCTTTCGCTTCTGGAGGAGGAGGAGGAGGCGGGTCGAACGCCTACACCCAACTGTTTCCTATACCGTGGGCTAGGCAGCACTGTCCCACCGCCGCTGTCCCCTGTGGACCCTGCATCCACCACATTAACCCAGTGCGCAGTGATGGACACGTAATGGCCATGCCTACTGGACCATGCATCTGTTGTGAGGTGCACCTTTCCACTCACTGATTGATTGAGTGCATGGACAATGCGGTCTTTCACATGAAGGTGGAGGGCTGGGATGGCTTTGCGAGAATAGAAGTGCCGACTGGGTAGGTCATAACGTGGTACTGCATAGGCCATGAGTTTGCGGAAAGCTTCGCTTTCAACCAACCGGTAGGGCATCATCTCTAACAAGATTAGCTTGGCAATGTGGGCGTTCAAACCCAGTGTACGCGGATGAGAGGATGAATACTTTCTTATCCTACTCATAGTCTCTGGTAGGGTGAGCTGGACTTGAGAGCTGCATATGGTGGAACTAGCGGTGGACATGGCGGACTGAGAGAGGGTTGATGATGGTGATGGAGTTGGTGTTCTTTCTGATGGCCTAGATTCAGTCTTTCGCAGCAATAACATTGTGATTCCCTGACTGCTTTGGCCTTGCAACGACACCTCAACATTTGCTGCTGGTGGTTTGCTAACCGGTGGGCTTACAGTGGGGGAAACGATGTAGCGTTGCTGACTACCTTCATTGGGAGCAGTTGCACATGTGGTACGTGAGGTTTGGTAGTCCGTCTTCGCTTGCAAGTGCATGGTGGTTAAATGTTTAAGCATGCAACTGGTATTCAAATTTCTCAGATTTTTCCCTCGGCTAAAGGTCTTTGCGCACTTCTTACAGATAACCTTTGCCTGATCATTAGGATTTTGTTCAAAAAAGTGCCACACTGCACTCTTCCTACTATGGAAGACATTTTGAGGCCTTGCACGCTGTGGTAATTTGACCGTCTGGCCTAGCTGTCCTGCAACTATTTTGGTTTTTGTAACCCGTTTTTGGACTGCTCCGGGCCAGCCAGATAACAGCTGTTGCGATGTCGATGCCTGCTGCAGATGCTCCTCCTCCTCTTCTGAGCTATTGGCAGCGGCACCCTCTTCCCCCAATGGATGCCAATCTGGGTCAACAACTGGGTCATCCATCACCTCCTCTTCAATGTCATGTGCACCTTCCTCTGTGTCACCATGTAAGGTGGTTTAGTATGCGGGAAGGGGCACCTGAGTTTCATCAGGGTCAGATTCTGGCTCCGTACACTGCGAGGACAATGTAGTGCTCTGAGTGAATGTACCAGCAGAAAAATCTAGCAGTGGCTGTGCATCAGTGCACTCCATGTCACATTCTTCTTGGACTTGGTAATTCACGATTTGACTGAAAAGAGCTCCATGGAGTAATCTGTAGTGTGGCCTGCCGCATCCTTTACTTTTGGTAGGGGTGAAGGACACAGGGAAAGGTGTGGTTCCTGACCAGGAGCCTCCAATGACGTCTCAGTGCTTTTATTTTTTGAAAGTTCAGAAGGGGAGGCGAAAGAGCTGGAGGCTGTGTCATCAATGTAAGCCAAAACTTGTTCCTGAAGCTCCTGCTTTAAAAAGCAGTTTACCTACTCCCAGAAAAGGGAGGCTTCGAGGCCTTGTGGAGCCAGATGATGACGCAGGGTCAACACCTCCTGCATTAGGTGCTATTGTGCTTTTGCCACTACCAGCAGATCCACCACCACCACCAACACCATCATTACCAGCTGGCAACCCACGCCCACTTCCACGGCCTCTTCCAACACACTTCCTCATTTTTGGGAAAATTTACCCAAAATACCACCAGCAATATGGTACTGTAAATCAAGGTACAAGGTGTATATAGTATTGGGGAGAATTTGAATCTCCCTACAGACTTGAGGACACTGAACTATTATCTCAGGCCCAGTGTAGATTACACCTCAATATAACAGGCTGAAATTGGATGGTGTATAAATTGTCTATATAGGACTGGGGAGAATTTGAATCTCCCTAGAGATTTTAGCAAGCTGACAATGATGCTCTCAGTCCCAAGTATGGGCAAAAAAGAGGATGAAAAGTATTTTTGCTTTTTAAAAAGCAGTTTGCACAGCAGTGTGAAAACAGCAATGCAGCTATCAGGGAGCCTTATAAGGCAGCCTAATAACCAACAGAGCTGATGCACCAAAATATAGCCTCCCCTTGCACTGCACACTAACTGGTGTGTTGTACAGGCAAAATCGCTAACAGCAGAAGCAGTTTTTTGTATCTTCTTCCCTGCCTAATGCTCTCCCTACAGAAACAGCAGTAGCAGCAGCTCTCCCTATTCTGAGATCAGCAGAAGTAAGATGGTGGACGGCGTGCACGCCCTTTTATAGCCCTGTGACGCCAATCACTTGCATGCCCTTCTCAAAGATGGTGGTGACCGCTGCCTATGTCATCGCGTTGCCCACAGTGTGCATCCTCCATCATTGGCTGAAAAAGGGCGCAGAAGCATCATTTGAAACGCAACTTTGGCGCCATGGTCGCCGACCTCATGGCCGACCTCACGCTATGGTCGGGTTTCGTTTCATGAAACCCGACTTTTGTGAAAGTCGGTGACTTTTGAAATTGACCGACCCGTTTCCCTCAACTCTACTCTCCTCTACTACAGTATCCCTGTAGTAAGTATATTACATCATCTCCAGCAGGACGCTAAGCCCCGCCCCCTGCGGTCACAAGATCGTAGGTCCTTGTACTTTTTACTACCTCCAGCGTCGCAGGTCCTGTCTGCCTGAACTTTCCCTGCAGTATCGGACCCCAAACCCTCCTGCAGTGTGGGTGAGTCACCCTGTGCAGCCGTGGCAGTTCGCTGGCGCTGATAGGATCCTGACAGTTTCTAGTAAGCACATTAGTGGGGAGGAAGTTGATAGTGTAATGGAATATATGTCACAGAACTTGTCTCAATCACATTACAATACTGTTACCTCTGACACAGACATCATCACCTTGAGGCAGTGTTCTGCTCAGTCCATCTCCTCCATCACCACAACACTTAAAGGGGTTGTCCAGTCTAAAATGAAAAGTCTACAGTCATTCTGTGTGTCTGCAGACTTCTGAATCCAGATGAACTCTGGCCAGGAGTATGTATACGCATATGTACCCACCGATCCCGGCTCAGAAACTTGCGAATCCTTGCAGCACACAGTGCGTGTGCTCATGGGATTCAGAAGAATGCAGTCACACAAAGTTACTGCAGATTTTTCATTGCTGACCGGCCAACCTCTTTAATGTTGTAAATAGTGAAATTTTAGTTCCATCAATGATACCTTCTCCCTACTCCACAGAAGCCTTACGAGAATAAAATTAGTTGATGCAAAAATGAATACATTCCATATCAAAAACAACTACACCTAGTATTTTGTATGACATCCATGATTTGTAAGGACAGCTAGTCTTCTGGGCATGGATGAACAAGTTGGTGACATATTGCAACATTTATCCTTTTACTTGTACTTGCTTCAGGGATGACTTCTTTTAGAGCCTGGATGTTGGATGGAGAGTGATGCAAAACTAGTCTCCTCAGAATTCTTCATGGGTGTTCGGTTGGATTCAGATGAGTACCTAATTGACCACTGAATCACTTTCACCCTGTTCTTCTTCAGAAATAAAACAGTGGTCTTAGACATGTGTTTTGGATCATTGCCTTTTGGAAAAGTGCAGGTGTACCAAGGTTAAGGAGTGATGGTAACATCTTCAATACAAAGCAGTACATCCGTGAGTTCATGATAACATGAATGAAATGTAGTTCCCAACACAAACAGCGCTTATGCAGCCCCACATAAAGACACTGCCACCGTGATGTTTTACTATAAGCAACATGCATTTTACTTTTTACTGTTCACCTTTGCAATGCTGTACAGTTTTAAGCCATCAGTTCCAAAAAAACATTTATCTGGGTCTCATCACTTCATAGTATAGAGTCCCTGTAGTCTTCATATTTTTCAGCATGAGCCCTGGAAAATTGTAGGTGGGCTTTTTTGTGCATGAGCTTTAGAAGGGGATTCCTTTGCTAACGATATTCACACATGCCTTTCCTCTGCAGTGAATGCTGTATTGTGTTACAGCAAATGCTCTCCCCGGTATTGCTTTCTCCTTCTATAGCTAACTGCAGTGAACTTGCATGTCGATTTTTTTAAATACTTCTCATCAGAATATGCTCAAGTTTAGGTGCCAACATTAGTGGTCAGCCTTTGAGATGGTTGCAGTTCCATCTTTGTTACATTTTTGTATCACTTTTTCCACAGTATTCTGACTGAAAAGTAAAAGTTTTGCTGATCTCTTTGTAGTCTTCGCCTTTCTTGAGTAAAGTGATTATTTTCTTTCCTGGGTCTTGTGACATTTCTCTTTCATATGGTGCCAATACTGACAGCATGAAATAAGTTAGTGTTTTCTTTGTTAAGTAAGTCAACTGTCTGCTAGACACCTGTTTAATGAATAATTAAACTTACCTGTGGTTGAATCCTTGTTAATTAGAATTTTGTAGTATAAACTTTAGGTTTGCTCCGAAGACTTTTGTTGGGGTATATTCACTTTTGCACCATGGTCTTAAATGAATTGGTTTGGAAAATTACTTATTTGGGTGTGTAAAATACTAAATGCAATTTATGGACCACATTTTTCTGAATATTTTGTAGCATGGTATCGCATAGAAAATGTTGATTCTGAAAGGAAACTAAAAGTTTCTGAAAGGAAACTAAAAGTTTTCTGATAAATATGTTGGAGTTTTCTTTTACTTCCACATTCAGATGAAAACTGGTTTGGCACATCGGGAAGTATAGCATTAGAAATACGAACCATCCATATTTATGTATACCTTGATTTGTTTGGATGATTTTTGTGCTCTTTGATCAAAAAAGGCTAACAAAGTTTCTTATGTTTTTAACGATTACAATAGTGGAGTTCATGCATTCATTAATCGCAGTGTGCTGTCCCTTAGTGTATATGTTTGTATATTGGCCGCATATTGCATTTGTGCACCTGTACATTAATTTAAATCTAAAGGTGTGTGGGCCCTTTTTCTATTTTTCAACTCATTGGGGGTTGTGGCACCCTCCAGGGCTCAACACCCATATCTACACATCGTTCCCAAACAAGGTTTTAATTGCAAGCTGCGCCTGCTTTTCCTTCACTTCATCACTCAGATGAGTCCTTATTTGGCACTTTGAGAGGTAAATAAGTGATAAGGACCATCCATATTAAGGTACACCTTGACATGGTTGGATGGCTTTGGTGCTTTTGGATGAAAAAATGCTAAATAAATACCTTAGGCTGGCTTCATACTTGCGCCGTTTTGCGCAGCATTTCGAGCGCACATAAAACCCATGCAAAAACGCTTGCAAACGCTTGTAAACGCTGCGATATTTTGTCACATCAGCGTGCGCATTAGGACAAAAAACACAGCGTGTGTATGCATTTTCAAGAGTTTTTCCATGCGTTTGTGTTTTTTATGTGCATGGGTTGTCTAGGTGTCACATTTCACAGGAGGAAAATCCTTGAAAAATTCTTGCAACAGACTCCACCAATGGGACATCAGTGGGCGTGTGTCATGGGAATTCTTTATATAGACCCTGTTTACAGCCGAATTCTTCACATTTGCTTGCTTTTTCCTTTGTCAACATGGATCTGCGCTGGAAGAGTTTTCACTTCAACTTGGATCTGGACATCGCGATGTCTCAGGCTTATGCAGTTGCTTGCCATCAAGAAAGGGAGAGAGAGATACAGCGAAGATGGCAGCAGCGGCGTTTGTGGATACATCCGATTCTTGAACTCCGGGAGAGCTGTGGAGCATACCACACCCTCTACAGCGAGCTCCAGGCAAACCCAGAGAAATTTATAGACTATACCCGGATGTCCCAACAAAGCTTCAGGGATTTACTTGCTTGTGTTCAACAATCCATCCAGAGACAGGACACACAGCTCCGTCGTGCGATTCCTCTGGAGGAACGGCTCCTGGTCACATTATGGTACGTATTGCAAAACCAATGCCTGCATAATTTTCTTTGTTCTGACATGTACTATTCCAAAGCTGGCAGAATTATTGTTCTGCCATGTAGTAAACAAAAGGCTGCAGAATTATTTTTATGCCATGTGCTTATTTATTTATTTATTTTTTTAAACCAAAAACATAAATATTAATTTTTGTTCTTTCTCGGTTTCGCAGATTCCTGGCTACTGGAGAGAGCCCCACTTCCAGTACCGGATTGGAATCTCCACCTTGTCGGGAATTGCTGCGGCCATCTGCCGGGCTTTGTGGAACCTTCTTTGTCCAGAATTTATGCCCCTGCCCACCGCCGAAAAGTGGATGGAAATAGCCGAAAAATTCTGGACAGTCTGCAATTTCCCCAACTGTTTGGGAGCGGTTGATGGGAAACACATCCGGATAATCAAACCCAAAAGAACAGGCTCTGAGTACTATGACTACAAAAAGTACTTTTCTACAGTACTCATGGCCATTGCGGATGCAGACCATATGTTTGTAGCAGTGGACATTGGGGCTTTTGGCCGTGGGAATGACTCCTAGGCTTTTAACAACTCGGACATGGGCCGGAGGTTGTATGGCAACCATTTCAATTTCCCCATGCCACGGCCTCTTCCCCACACTGAAGGTCCGCCACAGCCATTTGTAATGGTTGGGGATGAGGGCTTTCAAATGTGCGCAAACCTGCTGAAACCCTACTCCAGCCGGGACTTGAACCACACAAAAAAAATCTTTAATTACAGGCTGACCAGGGCCAGAAGAACTGTAGAGTGTCTTTGGTATACTTCTCTCCAGATGGCGCATTCTCGCCACAGTCATTAATCTGAAACTGGAAACAGTGGATGAGGTGGTGAAGGCATGTCTGGTTCTAAATAATTTTGTGATGGCTAAAGAGCACCCGACCTTTGAACTCGATGATGCAGCTCTCAACCCATTGCCTGAATTCACTCAGCACCCTCTCAGGTCATCCGTTGAAGTTGGCCAAATGAAGGACCAATTTGCGGCCTACTTCATCTCAGATGTAGGACGGGTGGAATGGCAAGATCAAATGGTGTAAAAATGTTTTCTTGTTTGCATGTTAATAAAAAACCTGTCTTGATACCTGTACCGAGTGCACTCTGTCTTTTTACAATACCATAATCAACTAGCCAGGTGTACCAGTGAATTCATGATGCTGTGTTTTGTGCATCATGAATTTACTAGCACTCCTGACCAGGTGACTATACACACACAAGTTGTATGACCTTTATCATCTCTACAGTTTGTGTTCAATTTGCAGCGACGGTGGAGATAATACAACTAATATTTGTGTCACCTGGCCTGATGTTACAAATGGTGATTTGGGGATGCACTAGCATCCGTCACTCTTCATAACACCTAACCATGTGACTATAAATGTTATTTGTAGGATCACCATTGTGGCTTGAGTTTGAACTCAGACTGGAGAGATAATAAAGTTTATACAACTTTTACAATCCCCAGGCCTAGTGTCATGCTGAAGTGAGGATGCCCAAAATAATGCATCCTGACTTCAGAATGTTATCACACATGGGCAGGTGATAACATATGAGTTAAACTGCAGCATCGCTACAGTCTGGGTGAAATATATGCAGACTGAAGCGACGCTGCAGGTTAAAATTCATATGTTTATTCACTTGCCCAGGTGTGATAAAGAGTTATGATACAAGGCCAGGGTATTGTACCTATGACGTGTATTTTCCCATCATCTCCTCAGTTTATTCAGCACACACTGAATAGAGGATGTGGTTAATTACAAGGTATATCTAAAATCCCCTTGCCTTGTCTCACAATAAGTGAATTGATGATGGTAAACACACACCATCCTCAATTAACTTTTTATGATACCTGGCAAGGTAACAATAGATATGCCTTGCACTCAACACCATCCTCTATTCAGTCTGTGTAATATTAGCATACTGAAGAGACTGGTGGGGAAAATATATTTGTGTTTTTGACTACACATATCTCCAGGAAAGACACAAGAAACTTGTCACTAATGGAGGTATGTGTGGACAAAAACGTAAAGTGTATGGCGCAGTGTGTGTACAGCGCAGTGTGTGTGTAGGCGGTGAAAGACACATTAATCAAACCGTATTAGGTGAAAGCAGAAATTCTCTTTTATTTAAAAAAAAGCTTTTTATTGTGAAGGACGTTTGGGGGAAGATTGTGCTACTTTGGGGGTGTGGAGGGACGAGGAACGGCAAGAAAGGGGTTCTAGGGGAAGGGGCGACAAAAGTAGTGGGGAAGGGAGATCAAGGATGGAACGAGCGGCAGTTTGAGACACACTGGTAGGTGAGGGGGGAGAGAGGCTCAAAGTTCTCTTTTTTTGTGTTTCTTTTTGGTTTGTGTGTCCTGCCTGGATCTCTCGAGCTGCCTAACTGCCTACCACTTTCTAACCACCTGGAGCTGGGTGACTTTTGCTGCGTTTCATGAAAAAGAGAGTGTAGGTTCCCCTGTTGCTGATGTTGCTGCTGCTGATGCTGCTTGGTGGTGGCGGTGCCAGTGCTGGTCCTTGCAGTAGGAGTAGTGGTGCCAGTGCTGGTCCAGTTATGAGGAGAGGTGGCGGTAGTGCTGGTCAAGGCGGTAGGAGTGGTGGTGGCAGTGCTGGTCCAGGCTGTAGGATTGGGGGCGGTGGCGGTCCTCCAAGCAGGCGTGGTGGTGGCGGTGGTGCTCCAGACAGGAGCATCGCTTGTCATGGTGGTGACGGTGGAGTGTCCAGCAGCACTCAGACTTGGGGTGGTGTATTGGTGTCCGGCTTGGCTTGGAATGCAGGTGGCCGTGCAGTGGTATGCAGCAGAAGTCAATAGTGAGGTGTAGCGAGTCAGTGGTAGCACAGTTGGAAATGACACCACTGACTGTTGCTCGCACTGATTCTGCTGCAGAGCCTGCAAGTAAGCAGTGTTGCAGACCTGCATCACATTCAGCTGTTGCTCAGGACTAAGGTGTTCTGCCATGCCCCATTCAATTTTACTGAAAAAAATGGTGCGGTGGTCTGTTGAGGTCGGCCTCCAGACGGTCAAGGAGACTGTCGACAGAGTGGAAGCGGTGTTCCATGTGGTTAAAACCGCATTCCATGAGGGAATATATCTAGCAGGAAACAAAACAGTGTCATCAGGAACAATAGTCAATGCTGCACAATACAATACACAATGCAGTCACTGTTGATTCTGATAACACTGTTGTGTTTCCTGCTAGAATATATCTAGCAGGAAACACAACAGTGCCATCAGGAACAATAGTCAATGCTGCACAATACAGCAATACAATACACAATGCAGTCACTGTTGATCCTGATAACACTGTTGCGCTTCCTGCTAGAATATTTCTAGCAGGAAACACAACAGTGTCATCCAGGACAATATTCACTGCGGCATCACAGAGCAGGGAATACTTACTAAATGCCTTTTTGGTACTTGGAGAGGCGCTGTCCCAGCCATCCATCATTGCTGCGGCCACCTCATTCCATAGCCACCGGGTCATCACAGTGTCCTTGTACTGCTGGTCACGGTCGCTCCTCGACCAGGCAGATCAGGTGCTCGTTGTCGAGACAGATGTCTTCTACATCCCGTTGTGGAACCTAGAAAAAAAATATATTATAATCTTGGAAATATTTGGGAATGAAAAAGTTAGAAAAAGATACAGAAAAGAAGCAAGATAGAAGATGAAAAACAGGACAGAAAAAAAGGAAGAGAAAAAATAAATTTAAACAAAAAAAGGGACATTCAAAGTCATTTTATACTTACATTCCGTCTCACCACCGGGACCTGTCTTGGCTGTTCCCGCTGTTTGGCCTCACTTGCCGGGTCCGATGATGATGTCTGAAAAAGAACAAAAATTATTATACATTTGTAGATGAGGCAGCTATACTTACCCAAAGGCAGGAAGATACCTCACGCTCTGCTTGGGCCAGTTCTTGCCAGGATGGTGAGTAATCCGATCCAGAAGACATGCTGTAATTAAAAAAAAAAAATACAAAGCATTAGTACATAATACATTTGAAAGGACAGGCAGACATTAGGTTTAAGAATACTCACATTTTGGCTGCTGCAGCTTGGATCCAAAGGGCTCTGTAATTTGGAAGGCTGTCTGGTCTCTTCCAGGCTGGCTGTAGAGTAGTGGTCTGACAGTGCAGACACCTTCTTTTATGTACACTCCTCACAAACAATGTTGCTTGTGTAGGGGGTGGTTTAAACAAGTGTCTAGACATTGTTTACTCCAAAATCACATGCGCTCAAAAGCGCAGACATGTGCACGTCCATGCGCACACAAACGACCACATAGACTGTAATGTGATTTTTTTTTGTGCATTCCGTGCGCACATGCTTTTTTGAAGAGGTTGGGCGGAACAAAAAATGCAACATGTAGCGTCTGGTGCATCTGGGCACACACCTGGAAAAAGCGCAGGGCACGAAAACGCTGATGAACGCTTGCAAGCGCTAGACCATGCACCTGCCATGTTAAAGATAGGGGACATTTGCGCTTGCGCCCGATAGCGCACAATGCGCTGTGCGATAAAACGCTAATGTGAAACCAGCCTTAAATTTTTTAATTTTACAGCACATGCGCAGTGTGCCCATTGAAATCTGCTGGCTGGCACCCGGCAATAATAGGAGATTTTTCCTATTGGTTCATTTTGATCACTGTCATAGACCCTATCACAGTGATCAAAATAAAAAAGTAAATCAAACCCCCCTTTATCACCCCCTTAGTTAGGTAATAATAAAAAAATATTATTATTATTTGCATTTTTCCATTAGGGTTAGGGTTGGGGCTAGGGTTAGAGTTATAGTTGGGGTTATAGCTAGGGTTAGGGTTAGGACTACAGTTAGGGTTGTGTGGCGCCCCTGAGGGTTTAGTCACCACAGAGGTACTGCACCTCCTTCTGAGTTGTGGTGCCTCACTACCAGGTAAGATGGGAACACCTGACCAGACTCCAGCTCCCGCACCCAACACGGAAACCTTAGAACAGCAGAGCACCCTCTATGGCCCCTGCTTGGTTCATGAAGGGTGCTGGGAGGTGGGTGGAGCTTAGATTGCACTAAGAGGGGAAAGCTGACAGGAAGTTAGAGCAGAATCCCCTGAGAGGGATGGAGTGAAAGGACATATTTGCAGCAGCCTCCTGTGAGCTGGAGCTGCTGGCAAGGAAAGAGAGAAAGGAAA
Organism: Dendrobates tinctorius; assembly: GCF_039654945.1. Taxonomy (NCBI): domain Eukaryota; kingdom Metazoa; phylum Chordata; class Amphibia; order Anura; family Dendrobatidae; genus Dendrobates; species Dendrobates tinctorius. Next base: position 39,541,590 of record NW_027361770.1, on the reverse strand, counting down.
GATTAATTCTTCAGAAGGAAAGATAGAAAAGTACAGAACGTGAGGAGAGAACTGGGATTAGAGCTAGAGCAGAGCCCTTTCCCAAATTTAATGCGCCAAAGGCCAGGCGCCAGTATCCGAGGCTGTGTGTGATACTAATGATCCTACAGCAGAAACCGTAGGAATAGAAGTTGTGACCACTTTATTCCCACCTAAGACTCGACAAACACAGCAGCAATGTGTGCGAGCCGGGACATGATTGTAAGGAATCCCCGAAGTAGGCTGCAGCTGGCTGTCATGCGAGTGGAGTTCTGAGTACCTACAAGAAAGAGGAACTTCAGTGTAATTCATAACTACAAGTACTTCAGATTAGCGCTAGTAAGGAGATGTTCAGAAAAGGCACCCAAAAGGGAGGGCTGGAAGGGTGTATTCCATCTGCCTGGGAGTTGGCTGAGCCCCTGACCTGGAGGACATAGCACTGCAGCGGGCACCTGTGTATGCCAGAAACATGAGTAAAGCTTTGGAACTGCAATCAGCTGTGTCTCTGCCTTTTTCCTGCGTCAACCTACTCAGCACTGCTACATCTCTGTGCCTAACACTACACCATCTACCTCAACATCTACTACTGCTGCCCTGGGACTACAGCTCTGCCTGTGGAGAGCTATTACACCTCTGCTGCATCCCACCATCTGTCCCAGAGGATCTGCACTGCAGCGCTGGTCCCCTTCTGACCAGATACCACAGGTGGCATCATGAACTTATCCATACATAAACTTTATTCATTCGACCTATTTTACATGGACACCCAGGGCCATGGGCCGGGTCACCGCTGCCGCAACACATCCCCGTTAAGGCACTGGCCCGGTACCGAGTAAGTGAATCCCTCCACTTGCCCAGTGGGTGATCCAGTTGGAGCTAGGGTTAAGGTTATGGTTGGAGTTAGAGCTGGGGTTGGGCTAGGTTTAGGGTTGAGGCTAGTTTTAGGGTTAGATCTAGGGTTAGGGTTGAGCTAGGGTTAGGGCTAGGATTAGAGCAAGGGTAAGGGTTGGGCTAGGGTTAGGTTTGAGGGCTAGGGTTGGGGTTAGAGTTGTGTTGGGGTTAAGGTTATCTTGGGGTCAGGGTTCTGGTGTTGGGGTTAGAGTTGTGGTTAGGGTTATGGTTAGCATTAGGATTAGGGTTAGGGGGTGTTGGGTTTAGGGCTGTGTTAGGGTTGGAGTTAGACTTGAGGGGTTTCCACTGTTTAAGTACATCAGGGGGTCTCCAAATGCAACATGGCACCCGCCATTGATTCCAGCCAATTTTGCATTCAAAAAGTCAAATTGTCACGATACTAGTGGATACAACTGGACACCAGTGGCTAGGTCAAAGAGACTACAGACACAGTGGGTTGCGCAAGCAATATTGTATTAATAATCTGAATGCAATATAGCATATAAGTCCAGGTAAATGTTCAGTCAATATGATAAATGGTAATAGCAGAGCTGATACTCTGCTACACAGCATGCAAAGTCACTGAGCAATGAGTGCACAAGACCCAGACTCTTGCAGGGTGGAGGAACACACTAGCTGGCTGGAGTTCTTACTTCACCGCAGGTGTAGTCAGGCAGAGGTTCCTGAAGTTAAGTGTTCAGCAATCACTCGGTCAGCAGGCAGGGATCCAGACGTGCAGGTTGGCAGAGGACTCCGCCGTTAAGAGAGGACCAACAGGGATAGTAAGTCCAGGCTTGGGACTGCAGAGGCACAAAGTCCAATACATAATACACAAGCAATGAATCAGAGCAGGTGCTGGCTTTATATACAGCTTTGGCAGGAAGCAAGATGGCCGACGTGGAAACATCAAGATCCATGTTAACTAAGGGCAAGTCTAAGGGCAACAGAAACAGATTCCAGGACTAGATACTGACACAGATGGTGCTCCCTCCCTTTTGAGCCTTGCCATGGGCCCAAACAGTGGCTTTCCCCCACATATGGGGCATCGGTGTACTCAGGAGAAATCGCCCAACAAATTTTGTGGTCCATTTTCTCCTGATACCCTTGTGAAAATAAAAAGTTTGGTTCCAAAGTAAATTTTTTGTGAAAAAAAGTGAAATGTTCATTTTTTCCTTCCACATTAATAAACTTCTTGAGTGTGGTTTTGTTCGCTTTGAGGGGTGCAGTTTTTAGAATGTTGTCACTTTTCGGTGTTTTCTATTATGTTGACCTCCCAATCTCACTTCAAATGTGAGGTGGTCCTTTAAAAAAATGGTTTTGTAAATTTTGTTGGAAAAATGAGTAATCGCTAGTCAACTTAATCCGTATAACAACCTAACAAAAAAAAATTATGTTTCCAAAATTGTGCTGATGTAAAGTAAACATGTGGGAAATGTTATTTATTAACTAGTTTTTGAGATATGACTCGGATTTAAGGGCACAAAAAGTAAAAGTTTTAAAATTGCAAAATTTTCCAAATTTTTGCCAAATTTCTTTTTTTTCATAAATAAAGGCGTCATATTGAAGAAATTTTACCACTAACATGAAGTACAATATGTCACGGGCAGCACGATGGCTCAGTAACCACTAACCAGCCAAGTAGAAGCCATCCCGCCACGTGACTTGGCGGGATGGCTTCTACATTATTTTGATCAAAATTATGTTAACTAAATAAATACCCTTATATATTGCAAAAATTGCATGAAAGTAGTAATAATAGTAATAATACTATTATTACTACTTTCATGCAATTTTTGCAATATATTTTTTTACTTTTTTATTCCAGGATATTTGTTTTGTGTTTTGTTTTTGGTTTTCTCTGTATAAAGGTCATGTGTTCATATGCAATTACATTTTGCATGCACATTAATTTACTTTTTCTGCTCAGACCCAGTTTCTCATTTGTTTCATTGTGCATTCTGTACATATAAGGGTGTGGCCGCCCTGTTTCTGAGTTGGAAAATCCATCCTGTCTGGCCTATAGTATTACTGGTGGTTCAGTCCCTCTGTCCTTGTTCACATTTACGTCACTTGACAAGTGGAAAGGTTTTAAATACAAGAGTTAGGACTGTCCCACAAGGGTTGCCGGGACGTGGCGGGATGGCTTCTACATTATTTTGATCAAAATTATGTTAACTAAATACCCTTATTATTACTATTATTACTACTTTCATGCAATTTTTGCAATATATTTTTTTTACTTTTTTACTTTTTTATTCCAGGATATTTGTTTTGTGTTTTGTTTTTGGTTTAATCAGTGACCACAGCAGATAATGCCACACTACTGTTATCATGACTCAGGTGACCTTTGACCCTGCTAAGTGTAGTCAAATGACACTGTTCAGGAATAATAACTGTACAAACAGGCATATGAGCTTCGTACAGCTGCTGTCGGGGGGTAGTTAAAAAATAATGGGCCATCTTCTGCTTTTATGCTCAAAATTTGGCCAATTGTTTCATGTATCTGAAACTTTAGAAGCAACAATTAGTGTTATGTTTTCTCCTTTGCATTGATGCACCAATGAAGTTGTATGGGTCCCAAAGATTGAACGATCCATACTCCCCTAAGGTGTTAGATTATTTCCCTTATTTGCTGGAATAAAATTAACTCATCAAACCAAAAAATTATGGTTAAAGAAATGTACAACTGGATGAAAGATGGAAGATGCACAAGATAAAGCAAGGGTCATACCCATTCATTTATTTGGGGTCTGTTTGCTATTATGGCAATCCTGCATATAATCAGCTATATTGCATGCTGATCTAAAGCAATAAGAAAACAATCACCATCTTCATTATCTCTACAGCTCATTTTCAGGAGATTATAATCAACATCTTCTCTGGCAAATGTCATCTGGAGGCACAAAGTCATTAGGACAAATGACCTGTTGTCAAGTACTGACAAGAACAAAATGTATACTTGCTTAAAAGCTGTGCATCTGCTGCTATTGAACTCCGCCAAGCCTGCAAGACAGCAGCCTAGTTTTTCCTGGCAGCCATCTGGGTGACAAGACAACTGATCACTGCTGTTAGTGTTCAGTAATCAATATGCTGCACCAAGACGTGAAATTCATCATCGATACATTGTGCTTGAGAACATAGCAAAAATTAGTCAGCAGCAGGCTATTTTCACATAAAGTTCTCATTGCCTTTTCTGTTTGATCCTTAGCAGTATTTGTGGGCTGCTCAATATGAAACTAGCCCTATAAAATGTAACACCCAATAGTAACATAACTCTTTCAGTGGTGTAAAAACCTGTGTATGGGAGATAAGACATTTAACAAAATTCCTTTTGAATTTGGGGTTGTTTCTGCTGTAGGAATATTTTTGAGAATTGAGTCATTAAGGCTCATAAGGCAACAGTGGTTCATATTGGACGCTAGATTTTATTTTCATACAGTTGCTTCTCACAAAATTAGAATATCATCAAAAAGTTAATTTATTTTGGTTATTCAATACAAAAGTGAAACGCATATATTATATAGAGCCATTACAAACAGAGTGATTTATTTTAAGTGTTTATTTCTGTTAATGTTGATGATTATGGCTTACAGCCAATGAAAAGCCAAAAATCATTATCTCAATAAATTAGAATACTTTATACCACCAGTTTGAAAAATGATTTTAAAATCTGAAACATTGGCCTGCTGAAATGTATAGAGAGGGGGGAAGGGACGAATCCAGAAAGACAACAAAAGGTCATAGTGAAAAATATTTTATTTAGTGGAATTGCAAGAAACAAATGGCTAAAAAGACATGCAAGTACTAGTAGATCATTGGTAACACATGATTGGGACCCTGGGCACCATGTTGCCAGTAGTATACCAATAGTGTCATATACGACATGAAGCCATTATTTCCTCAGAATATACATGGCAAAATTGAGCATAGTCTGCAATGAGCATATATTTCTAGCAAATGTTTGCAAAATTATACCTAATTAGGAGCAGAAATTATATCCAAAAAAACGCCATGTCATTAATAATATTACCTGAGAACAGACAGTGCAGGCAAAGCAAGGGTCCCCGGGCCCACCCACTCAGCACTGCTACCATCATTGCTGCACAACAACATCTGTCCCAGAGGATCTGTCTGCAGCGTCGGCTTAACATCTTCATTGCCAAACACCACAGGTGGCGTCACGAATCATACTTATAAACTTTAATTATCATCCACACGATCAACATCTTCCCTTTTACAATGGATGCCCAGGGCCACGGACCAGGTCACAGCTGCCGTGACATCTCCCATTGAAATCCACCTGGCCCGGCTCCGAGTACCCCATGGCCCTGGCAAGGGTGACCCATTTTTTTGGCGTCACGAACAGGATGACGAAGCCCGGTGCCACCGGGTTCTGTGTGCCTGAATTTATTGGACTTAAACCTTGCTGAAAATGTGCAGAATAACCAAATTAATAGACTGTAAAATGGACTCTCAAAATGGCCGCCGACACGGTGAAGAAGGGTGTGACAACATGGGTGGTCCTATGAAAAGACCGCAAACTGTCCTGGGCCTCCCCTGCCTGAACTTCTATGCAACTACAACATGGCCCACCCCCGAGGGGTTCGGATACTGGCCTAGTATGGAGGAGTAGGAAGAAGACGCCACCCCGAGAAGGAGGAGCGAAGCCCTGTGGCGGGAAAGGAGCCAAGGAAGGAGGAAGAACGCCAGGACGCCATGATGGAGGACGGGAGGAGGCCCAAAGAGCGCGAGGAGGTTGAGTTGAACTTCCCCGGCGCAATGGCTGAAGGCTCCGACCTTGCTTCCACATTGGACCGCCAGCAGCTGGAAGACAAGATTGCCCAGGTGACACATCGCCTGCGGCTGAGACAGGAGGCTCTCTGGACTCTGAACTGGCAGCGCACCCAGGAGGGGCCTAAACCCTCGGTACCTCGATCACCGGTACCTTCACCATCGGTACCTGCCGCCGCTGCTGTCTCGCCGGTACCTTCATCCGCGGTACCTGTCGCTGCTGCACAAGATTTCCCCCAGGCAGCACCTGAGGAACCCACGGCCGCTGCCCTACCACCGGCAGCGCCTGTCTCCATCTCCACGCTGCAATCACCGCAGAGCGCGGCCTGTCGTGAGGAGTTCCCTGGAGGCCTGGAGGCTGAAGTGGAGGAGGTTAAACTCCTGCCTGGACCTGATGCGGCCATGCAGGTCCCACCGGAGACCCCTGCGGACCAGGAGCCGCCATCCGCCCTGCCATCGTCTCCGATCCCGGGTCAGGAAGTGAACATCATGCACCGCTGGGAGACTCCAGGTATGGCCACCCCCGCCAACGGGTTACCCCCTGAGTTCTCGTGCACTGCGGCCGGCATGATCGAACTCCACATGGGACAATTGGAAGAGCTATGCTCTCAATTTAGAGACACTAAGCTGACTGCGATGGGGAAGTGCCTGTTAAGAAGAGTAAGGCTCGAGCAGGCATGTCCCATATGGCATTTGTTGATTTGAGCGGAGGAGCCGACCAGCTGGTGGGTGTTACTATATATCATGGGTTTCCCCTTCCAGAGATTCAAAACCCTCGCCTTTCACCCTACCAGTGCCCACAGACATCAGTGCCACTAGATGTTAGGCCAAAAACCAAGACAGTGACACTGCTAACTGTGGTACCACCTGAAACTGGGGAACAACATCCACTGGTACCAGCTGCAACTCCTGCAGAATCACTGGCAGCAGAGATATCATCAGCCGCAGCTGAAATGACACCATCACAGGCAGCAGCTACTCCCGTTGCCATTCCATCTACACAGGCAAATACCAACCTCACTTCCTGGGAGAGGGAATACATGCAATATGTGGACAATCAGCAAGAAGAGGATGCCCTGCAGTTCTCCCCTGGAAGCAGCTCAAGCAACCCGCTTCCACCACCCCAGGAGGGGACAAACATTAATAATAACTAACTATCTAACTGTTACCCAATAGGGTATAGGCTCTGTTATGCCTTTTTTATTTTTTTTTCTATTTTTGGTTTTGGTTCATCATGATGTTCTAGTTTGCCTAGTTTTCTTGGCAGCCTCTTAAACTTGAACTGTAAGATCATGGACAGTGAATGATCCAGAACTGACCTGTACATAGTTGCACCTTTTTAGGTGCCCTTTCTTGGTTTTACATAAGTCTTTTATGGATAAGGACTACCTCAACCTGGAGCATGGCTCCCACCTAAAGGACACTGCAAGAAATCCCGGCTGGGAGCGGTGTCCAGCACTTACAAGAATTATTGAAGTTTTGATGTGAAGTATTTTATAATGTGCCTTATGAAAATATTAATAGTTATAGAACAGCTTTATATAGAATTTAATTGATAGTAATAACAATTAGGAATGTTTTAATAACGAGATGAAGGATTTGAATAAAGTTGAAAATTTGAATGAAGATTGAAAATGCAGGTGACGAACCAGGCATCAGCGGTTGTCACCTAGGGTTTAGAAATAGAAAATGTGTTAATAATGATACTTGAACAGGTAGTGAGTTTACTGCCAATAGCACTTTGATAGGTACTATATTTTGACATAGTTAGTTAAATTGTTTGCAACGTTTAAGAGTGAGTGCCTCCCACATTGGGAAGTTTAGATAAGAACTGTTTTATCAGCATTCAAAAATGTTTTTATCTTCCTTTGTTTGTCTAACTTTGTTTCACTTGCAGCCTGCGGACATGCTGTGTTTAACGGGGGGGTATGTGGCGCCCCTGAGGGTTCAGTTGCCACAGAGGTACTGCACCTCCTCCTGAGGTGTGGTACCCCACCATCCAGGTAAGGTGGAGACACATGACCACACTCCAACACCTGCATCCCACACAACATAGTAGTGTAGCAAAGCACCTTTGGTGGCTCCCTGCTTGGAACACGAAGCGTGCTGGGAGGTGGGTGGAGTTAGTTGGCACCAAAAGAGCGGGAAGAGTTTAGGATTTAATCAGTCTGACAGAGTTAGTGGAAAAGTGAAGATCCCCTGAGTGGGATGGATGAAGGACATGCTGCAGCCGACCTCAGTGACCTGGGTCCGCTGGCACAGTAAAGAGACATTGATAGAAAACCTGACTCTTTCCATAAGAAGGAAGGATTAGTACGGAACATAAGGAGAGGAGGACTAAGGATTAGGGTTAGAGCAGAACCCTTCCCAAGTTCACAGCGCAAGGCCGGGGTCCGGTTCCCGAGGTTGTATGGTTACTAATGGTCCTGCGACAGACACCGGAGGAATAGAAGTTGTCACCACTTTATTCCCACACAAGACTTGGGGGCACAACAGCAACGAGAGTGAGCCGGGACTTGGTAGCAAGGAGTCCGCGAAGCAGGCTACAGCTGTCTGCCGTACAAGTAGAGTTCATAGGAACATCTGACAGGAGGAACTCCAGTGTAACTCAGTACTGTGAGTACTTCACTATAGGTGCAAAAGGGAGATGTTCAGAAAAGGCACATATGTTGGCGGAGTGTTGGAAGAGAGTACTTCATCTTGCCTGGAAGTTGACTGAGCCCCTGACCAGGTGGGCATGGTACCGAGGCGGGCAAATGTATGCTCAACGGACTATGAGTAAAGCTTTGGAACTACATGCCCTGGTGTCCTCTGCTTATTACTGCGCCAATCCACTCAGCACTGCAACATCTCGGTGCTGGACATTACACTCTCTTCCTCAACACCTATCTACTCTGCCCTGGGACTACAGCCCTACCTGTGGAGGGCTACACCATCACTGCTGCACAACACCATCTGTCCCAGAGGATCTGTCTGCAGCGTCGGCTTAATATCTTCATTGCCAAACACCACAGGTGGCGTCACGAATCATACACTTATAAACTTTAATCATCATCCACACGTTCAGCATCTTCCCTTTTACAAAGGATGCCCAGGGCCATGGACCGGGTAACAGCTGCCATGACATCTCCCATTGAAATCCACCGGGCCCGGCTCCGAATACCCCACGGCCCTGGCAAGGGCGACCCAGGTATGCATACCGTCCTTTTGTAGCAACGCTGGGTCAATTAGTTCCTCCATCACCTGAACCAAATGTCTAATTGGGCTCCTGAATTAAATCAATTAGATGTGGAATGTGTATCACCTAGATGAGTGCAGGACCCTGGGATTAGATATTTGTAAGAGGGCAAAATTAGAAATACACACACGAATTAACCCTTCTTTATCCAGGAGTTTTTAATTAGAAAAAAATCACTAAAAAGATAACTAGAAAGATGCCTGAAAAGTTATCTTTACATGTAACATGCCTCCATAGGCTATTTAGTATACTGCAATTAGTATGCCCAAATAAGCTGAAAGAGTGAAAAAAAAATGCGAGAAAAAAAAAAATGCAAAAAGCTTCTACATTCATAAATTAGCAAGAACTCTCCTACCTAAGAGGATTTTTTTATGGAAATATAAAACCTAACTTTTATTAGAAACCCTTCTTAAAAAAGAAAATTGACTGCATGTAACAGATACATAAAAAGATGCATTTTTTTAGATGAATCTTTTAAAATGAATTTTTTCTTTTTTTTTGTTTTTTAAAATACATATTGTGGTGAGCCAGAAAAATGATTAAATGAATAAAAAACATTTTATGGTATAGCGATCACTAGCAGGTTCACCTCGCCCAGCACCTCGTTCCATCAGCGGACACAGACTGCTACTCAGCTACCCATCTATAACCTTAATTCAGTGCTTCACTTCCAGCAGCGCTCCTAAGGAATCAATAATTTAATACTGCAATTTATACCATTACACATTAAGTGCAGCTTCCAGTTACTTAATTATTATCTCTACCTCAGGCCAAACTTGTCATTGTTACTTCTTACTGTCACTGCTATATCCCCAGTTAAGAATTAGATTATTCTGTATCTAAAATCACCTAAATCTGACATCGGTATCATTCACCATTGGACCTGGACATACTCAAGTGAGTACCATCTGTCCAGGTAGCAGCTTGCTACCTTTTCTATTGGTCAGTACAATCCTAAAAATTCTTACTACTTTATCCAGCAGTTTTTCCTATACACGGATCACCAAACAGAGTGAAGCATCCCTGACATAAAGAATATCCTCTGACCTTGGGTCACACATTAAGTGAGTATCCATGTAATCAGATTTTTTTTTCTCAGTTAGCGCGGTGAATCCTTTCCAATTTCTGATTCAGCTCTTTTTAACAGGCACCGGCACCAGTGGCGTACCGTCAATAGTAGCAGACTACGCAGCTGCTATGGGGCCCGGACAGGTGAAGGGGCCCGGATGGGTGAGGGGGCCCGCGACGGCCACTGCGGTTTGGCAGCTGTGCTGTGCTGACACAGTACTATCTCCTTTAATTAAATGTAAGCGCCGGTCGCTGTATACCCCCTTGAGGCTCCCCTTTCCTGGTCAGCAGTTAGCTGAAGTCTCTGGCTGGATTTGCATAAGAACACCACGCCTCTTTGCAGCCAGAGAAAAGCACACCTGCATTGCAGGAAGCAGAAAACATTCATGAGCCTCTCTCACTCAGGGAGAGGGTGGACACACGCACAAGATGGTGAGCCCAGCTGGGGGAGGGGGGCCCAGCTGCATGCACTGTGGAGGGTGGAGGGGGCCCTGCATGCACTGCAGGTGTGTGTGTGGATTCCTCTGTGCTTCTGTGGCTGGGCCTCTCCTGACGTCATCTGTGCTGCTGTGGCTGCCTCTCCTGACATACTCTGTGCTGCAGTGGCTTCCTCTACTGGCATCCCTTGTGCTGCTGTGGCTGGCTCTCCTGACATCCTCTGTGCTTTTGTGTCCGGCTCTCCTAATATCCTTTGTTTTGCTGTGGCTAGCTCTCCTGACATTCTCTGTACTTTTGTCGCTGGCTTTCCTGACATCCTCTGTTCTGCTGTGGCAGGCTCTCAAGACATTCTCTGTGCTTCTGTGGCCGGGCCTCTCTTGAAATCCTTTGTGCTGCTGTGGCAGGCTCTCCTGACATCCTCTGTGATGCTTTGGTAGGCTCTGCTGATATCCTCTGTGCTGCTGTGGATGGCTCTCCTGATATCCTGTATGCCGCTGTGGCTGACTCTCCTGACATCCTCTGTGCTGCTGTGGCTGGTTCTCCTGGCATCCTTTGTGCTTCTGTGGCTGGCTCTTCTGACATCCTCTGTGCTGCAGTAGTTGTCTCTCCTGAGATCCTCTGTGCTGCTGTGGCTGTCTCTCCTGAGATCCTCTGTGCTTTTATCTCTGGCTTTCCTGACAGCCTCCGTTCTGCTGTGGCTGGCTCTCCTGACATCCTTTGCTCTGCTGTGGCTAGCTCTCCAGACATCCTTTGCTCTACTGTGGCTAGCTCTCCTGACATCCTCTGTGCTGCTGCAGCTGGCTCTCCTGACATCCTCTGTGCTGCTGTGGATAGCTCTCATGATATCCTGTATGCTGCTGTGGCTGGCTCTCTTGACATCCTCTGTGCCTTTGTAGCTGGCTTTCCTGACATCCTCCATTCTGCTGTGGCAGGTTCTCAAGACATCCTCTGTGCTTCTGCGGCTGGCTCTCCTGACACCCTTTGTTCTGCTGTGGCTAGCTCTCCTGATATCCTCTGTGCTTCTGTGGCTGGGCCTCTCTTGACGTCATCTGTGCTGCTGTGGCTGACTCTCCTGACATCCTCTGTGCTGCTGTGGATAGCTCTCCTGATATCCTGTATGCTGCTGTGGTTGTCTCTCCTGACATCCTCTGTGCTGCTGTGGCTGTCTCTCCTGACATCCTCTGTGCTTTTATCTCTGGCTTTCCTGACAGCCTCTGTTCTGCTGTGGCTGGCTCTCCTGACATCCTTTGTTCTGCTATGGCTAGCTCTCCTGACATCCTCTGTGCTGCTGTGGCTGACTCTCCTGACATCCTCTGTGCTGCTGTGGCTGTCTCTCCTGAGATCCTCTGTGCTGCTGTGGCTGTCTCTCCTGACATCCTCTGTGATTTTATCTCTGGCTTTCCTGACAGCCTCCGTTCTGCTGTGGCTGGCTCTCCTGACATCCTTTGTTCTGTTGTGGATAGCTCTCCTGATATCCTGTATGCTGCTGTGGCTAGCTCTCCTGACATCCTCTGTGCTGCTGTGGCTGACTCTCCTGACATCCTCTGTGCTGCTGTGGATAGCTCTCCTGATATCCTGTATGCTGCTGTGGCTGGCTCTCCTGAGATCCTCTGTGCTGCTGTGGCTGGTTCTCCTGACGTCCTTTGTGCTGCTGTGGCTGGCTCTTCTGACATCCTCTGTGCTGCTGTGGTTGTCTCTCCTGAGATCCTCTGTGCTACTGTGGATGTCTCTCCTGACATTCTCTGTGCTTTTGTGGCTGACTCTTATGACATCTTTTGTTCTGCTGTAGCTAGCTCTCCTGACATCCTCTGTGCTGCTGTGGCTGGCTCTCCTGACATCCTCTGTGCTCCTGTGGATAGCTCTCCTGATATCCTGTATGCTGCTGTGGCTGACTCTCCTGACATCCTTTGTGCTGCTGTGGCTGGATGTTTGACCTATAACATGCATGCCTGGAATTAAGAGCACCTGTTTATTTTTTTTTTTATTTTTTTTTTTGGGGGGGGGGGCCCCATTCAGACTTTTGCTATGGGGCCCCATGATTTCTATGTACTCCCCTGACCGGCACAGAGCCTGTTTTTCACCAGCCGCTACTGGGATCTTTTACACATTTTCAAGTGGACTAGCGCCGGTATGTTTATTGTTACTTGTTTTAGTATCTTTTAATAACACCCTCCTTGTGGAGTGTGTCAATGACTGCCTTCTGGACATCTGTTAAGTCAGCAGTCTTCCTCATGATTGTGGAGCCTACTGAAACAGACAAAGGGATCTTTTCAAACACTTAGGAAGCCTTTGCAGGTGTTTTTTGTTATTTATTCTAATTTACGGAGATAATAACTTTTGCGTTTTCATTGGCTGTAAGCCATAATCATCAACATTAACAGAAATAAACACTTGAAATAGATCACTCTGTTTGTAATGACTCTATAAAATATACTGTATGAGCTTCACTTTTTGTGTTGAAAAACTGAAATAAATTAATTTTTGATGATATTCTAATTTTGTGAGAAGCACCTGTATTTTATTTATGGAGACTGGAAGGGAATGCACACTGCTATGTAAATCTATAGTAGATTTATTCTAACTCCTTAGTGATGAGTGGCATTAATGGCATATTTTTAGATGTTTTATTAACATAACATACCAGATTTGACAAATTTCTGTGAATGTATTGAAATCATTCTTGAGTCATGTTAATTCTAAATAACATGTTGATAATTAATAGAATGATAGTTTAAGATGTAAAAATGGTTTAACAATAGGAACAAATTAACCCCATCAGCGCCCAAGCCTTTATTCACCTTCGTGGCCGGGCCAAATTTTACAATGTCACTTTATGAGTAGAGTTGAGCGATACCGTCCGATACTTCAAAGTATCGTATCGGATGGTATCGGCCGATCTTTAAAAAAAGTATCGGTATCGCCGATTCCGATACCGGAAGTCCCATTCAAGTCTATGGGACTTCCGGTATCGGAATAAGAAAAACCCTTTCCTGCCCTTGTACAGCCTCTCTGGGGTCTGTACGGGCCTTTCGGGGGGCTGTGCCGGCCTGCCAGGGGGTCTGTGCAGGCTCCGGTGGTCTGTGCCGGCCTGCCGGGGGGCTGTGCCGGCCTGCCGGTGGTCTGTGCAGGCTCCGGTGGGCTGTGCCGGCCTGCCGGGGGGCTGTGCCGGCCTGCCGGGGGGCTGTGCAGGCTCCGGGGGGCTGTGCCGGCCTGCCGGTGGTCTGTGCAGGCTCCGGGGGGCTGTGCCGGCCTGCCGGGGGGCTGTGCCGGCCTGCCGGGGGGCTGTGCCGGCCTGCCGGTGGTCTGTGCAGGCTCCGGGGGGCTGTGCCGGCCTGCCGGGGGGGCTGTGCCGGCCTGCCGGTGGTCTGTGCAGGCTTCGGGGGTCTGTGCAGGCATCGTCCGATGGGACTACAAGTCCCATCGGGCGATGCCTGCTACCATGACAGTGATTGACACATTAGCCAATGATGGGACAGTAATAGTCCTATCATCCGGCTAATGTGTTGAATGTAAAAAAAAAAATAAAAAATTACATGCTACATACATACAACATGCATACTACATACATGCTACATTCATACTACATACTACATACATGCTACATTCATACTACATAAATACTACATGCAACATACATACTACATATATACTACATACATACTACATATATACTACATGCATGCTACATACATACTACATGCTACATACATACTACATGCTACATACATACCACATATATACTACATACATACTACATACATACTACATGCATGCTACATGCTACATACATAACACATATATACTACATGCATGCTACATACATAGTACATGCTACATGCATGCTACATACATACTACATGCTACATACTACATATATACTACATGCATGCTACATACATACTACATGCTACATACTACATATATACTACATGCATGCTACATACATACTACATGCTACATACATACTACATATATACTACATGCATGCTACATACATACTACATGCTACATACATACTACGTATATACTACATGCATGCTACATACATACTACATGCTACATACATACCACATACATACTACATACATGCTACATGCTACATATATACTACATGCATGCTACATACATACTACATGCTACATACATACTACATATATACTACATACATACTACATACATACTACATGCATGCTACATACATACTACATACATACTACATGCTACATACATACCACATACATACTACATACTACATGCTACATACATTCATACATATATACTACATGCATGCTACATACATACTACATATATACTACATGCATGCTACATACATACTGCATGCTACATGCATGCTACATACATACTACATACATACTACATGCATGCTACATACATACTACATACATACTACATGCTACATACATACCACATACATACTACATACATACTACATGCTACATACATTCATACATATATACTACATGCATGCTACATACATACTACATATATACTACATGCATGCTACATACATACTGCATGCTACATACATACTACATACATACTACATGCTACATACATACCACATATATACTACATACATACAATACATTCATACAATACATACATAGACATACAGTACATATAACATAGAGTAACATACTTACCAATACTTGTCACATTGTTCCCCAAAGCCATTGTCTTTTCCGGAATAAATATTAACATAACAAACCACAAAAATACTCACCCACGATCCGAAGCAGTCCACGAGTGTGTCCCACGACGATCTTGGGTAGAGAACTGCAGCATCAGATGATGCTGCCGTTCTCTACGGGCTGCAGGAATCCAATGACGGAAGGTAGGTATCCTTCCGCACTGTATTCCTCCGCCACTTAAAAAAAAAAAAGTCCCTAGTCTCACTTTATGCCATTGCTGTGTGGGAACAGCAATGGCATAAAGTGAGACTAGGGACTTTTTTTTTTTTAAGTGGCGGAGGAATACAGTGCGGAAGGATACCTACCTTCCGTCATTGGATTCCTGCAGCCCGTAGAGAACGGCAGCATCATCTGATGCTGCCGTTCTCTACCCAAGATCGTCGTGGGACACACTCGTGGACTGCTTCGGATCATGGGTGAGTATTTTTGTGGTTTGTTATGTTAATATTTATTCCGGAAAAGACAATGGCTTCGGGGAACAATGTGACAAGTATTGGTAAGTATGTTACTCTATGTTATATGTACTGTATGTCTATGTATGTATTGTATGAATGTATTGTATGTATGTAGTATATATGTGGTATGTATGTAGCATGTAGTATGTATGTAGTATGTATGTAGCATGCATGTAGCATGCAGTATGTATGTAGCATGCATGTAGTATATATGTAGTATGTATGTAGCATGCATGTAGTATGTATGTAGTATGTATGTAGTATATATGTAGTATGTATGTAGCATGTATGTAGTATGTATGTGGTATGTATGTAGCATGTAGTATGTATGTAGCATGCATGTAGTATATATGTAGTATGTATGTAGCATGTAGTATGTATGTAATATGTATGTAGTATGTATGTGGTATGTATGTAGCATGCATGTAGTATGCATGTAGTATGCATGTAGTATGCATGTAGTATGTATGTAGTATGTATGTAGTATATATGTAGTATGTATGTAGCATGTAGTATGTATGTAGCATGCATGTAGTATATATGTAGTATGTAGTATGTATGTAGTATGTATGTGGTATGTATGTAGCATGTAGTATGTATGTAGCATGCATGTAGTATGTATGTAGCATGCATGTAGTATGCATGTAGTATGCATGTAGTATGCATGTAGTATGTATGTAGTATGTATGTAGTATATATGTAGTATGTATGTAGCATGTATGTGGTATGTATGTAGCATGTAGTATGTATGTAGCATGCATGTAGTATATATGTAGTATGTAGTATGTATGTAGTATGTATGTGGTATGTATGTAGCATGTAGTATGTATGTAGCATGCATGTAGTATGTATGTAGCATGCATGTAGTATGTATGTAGCATGCATGTATGTATGTAGCATGCATGTAGCATGCATGTAGTATGTATGTAGTATGTATGTAGTATGTATGTAGCATGCAGCATGTATGTAGCATGTATGTAGCATGTATGTAGTATGTATGTAGTATATATGTAGTATGTATGTAGCATGTAGTATGTATGTAGCATGCATGTAGTATGTATGTAGTATTTTTTTTTTTTAACATTTAACACATTAGCCGGATGATGGGACTACTACTGTCCCATCATTGGCTAATGTGTCAATCACTGTCATGGTAGCAGGCATCGCCAGATGGGACTTGTAGTCCCATCGGACGATGCTTGCACAGACCCCCGGACATCAGCACAGATCACCGGCAGGCCGGCACAGCCCCCCGGCAGGCCGGTACAGACCCCCACAGGGTGCACAGACCACCGGCAGGCCGGCACAGCCCCCCGGCAGGCCGGTACAGACCCCCACAGGGTGCACAGACCACCGGCAGGCCGGCACAGCCCCCCGGCAGGCCGGTACAGACCCCCACAGGGTGCACAGACCACCGGCAGGCCGGCACAGCCCCCCGGCAGGCCGGTACAGACCCCGGGCAGTCCACACAGCCCCCCGGCAGGCCGGCACAGCCCCCCGGCAGGCCGGCAGAGACCCCCGGAAGGCCCGAAATGACGGCGCATCATGATGCGCACACACCGCGCATCATGATGACGTCAGGCTGTCAATCAACTGAACTTCCGATTCCGATGCCGAATTCCGATATTGAAAAAATATCGGAAGTCGGTATCGGAATTCCGATACAGCAAGTATCGGCCGATACCCGATACTTGCGGTATCGGAATGCTTAACACTATTTATGAGGCAATCACTCTGGAACGCTTCAATGGATCCCACTGATTATGTGATTTTTTTTTTTTCATGACATATTGTACTTCATGATAGTGGTAAAATTTCTTCGATAAGACTTGTTTATTTTTAAAAAAATGGAAATTTGGAGAAAATTTGGAAAATTTCATAATTTTCAAACTTTTGATTGTTATGCTCTTAAATCAGAGAGTTGAGTCACACAAAGTAGTTCAGTAGTTTCCCACATGTCTACTTTACATCAGCAACATTTTTGAAACATAATTTTTTTTTTGTTAGGAAATTATATGGATTAAAAGTTGACCAGCGATTTCTCATTTTTTTTCAACAAAAGTTACAAAACTATGTTTTTTAAGGCCACATCACATTTGAAGTGACTTTGAAGAGTCTATATGTCAGAAAATAACCCGAACTTACAATATTCTAATAACTGCACCAATCAAGGTGCTCAAAACCATATTCAAGAAATGTATTAACTCTTTAGGTGCCTCATATGTAAAAAAAAATATATAATTTAAATAAACCATTTTTTTTATTAAAAAATAGGAAATTTCAGTTTAATTTAAGAAGGAAGGAAGAACTGCCAAAAATTAGTGACTCAGATACACCCTGTATTTGACATAAAGGAGGGCCTCATACACATTTTGCTCAAATTGTCATGTATTGGTACTCCTATCTTAGACTTATAAAGGCTATGCGCTTTTGAGGATTATATACCAAGGAAATGTACTACAGATCACAGAAAAGTCTATTGGTAAGCAATATAAGGCCGGGGTCAGACTAGCGTATGGCATCCAATGCGAGAGCATCGGATGCAATAAGCTAATGACCCTCCAGCAGTAGCTGAGTGTCATGCGTCTGTACTCTGAGCCTCTCACACAGAGAGGATCAGAGCACAGCTGTGGAGGAACTGGAGAAATGAATTTCTCCATCTCGTTCATCGCCGGGGTTAGGGAACATTGCACATCACTCGGATGATATCAGAGTGATGTGCGTTGTCTCACTCGCACCCATAGGCTTATATGGGTGCGAGTAAGCCGAGACTCAGCCGAGTGTTGGTGACAATCACAGCATGATGCGATTTCACTCGCATGTCGAAAACAGCCGAGATGTTTTATTGCATAGCACTCGTCCGTATTCATCGCTAGTGTGACCCTGGCCAAATACCAATAAGAGTATGTGCACACATTGAGTAAAATTTCTGCATATCTTGGCAGGAAAAATGCAGCTGTAAAAAAAACACTCGCTTTTTATGTGTTTTTGTCTGCAATTTTGATTGATTTGAGTGAAGTGAAAACCGCAGGCAAAAACTCACAGACAATTGGCATCAAATCTGCAAGTCAAAAATACTCAACGTGTGCATGACACTTCAGGTTTCTCATACACTTTGCTGGCATCATGTTTTGCTTCATGTTTCGTCACAAATCCGAGCCAAAAAAAGCTATAAAAAGCACAATGTGCAACATGTGCACACCTAAATTTTTTAACACTTTTTTGAGGATTATATACCAATGAAATGTACCCAAGAAGTTATACCCTATGAATGAGCAATATAATACTGATACATTTTTGATCCAGTTTTTGGAGACTTATATAGCAACGAAATGTACCCAAGAAGATGTGGATGAGCAATATAATATCGATAATTTTTTAGCAAGTTTTTGAGGGTTATATACCAGCGAAATATACTCCACCCCTCGGTATAGTCTGTAGGTAGGTGGGCATTATAATTTCAATATTATTTATAATATTAAATACCAATACATTTTTGAACAAGTTTTTTGAGGCCTGAAGAGCAACCAAATGGACCCAAGAACACGTAATACTGTATGGCTGAGAAATGTAACCTAGCAAAATTTGTAAACTTTTTTTAGTGTTATACATCACAAAAATGTACCCCAGAAAACAGAATACTGTATGAGTTTGAAATGTGAACAAGTGAAATTTTCAAATGCTTTTTTCTACTGTTATAAAAAAAATGTAAGAGAAGGTATCTAATACTGCATGGATGAGTAATCTAATCCTGAAATATTTTTCTATGCTATTTGAAAGTTTACATACCACCGTAATGCAACAACAACCGTGTTAAGACTAATAAGAAGAACCAGAGTCAGATATGCTAAAAAAATCTTTCTACAATTTGCTTAAATACAAGAATTGAAAAAACAGCAAAGAACAATATTATGGGTATATATACAAACCAGTGATTAAGTCCCTAGGTATGCAGGCCCAACCTTGTTCACACAGCAGCTCATTCACCAGTGGTTCTCAGCCAGGACAGTCGGTATTGTCTTTTTTTCATTTTATTTTTATTACAGGAGATCGAGGGCTTCGTTGGAATAAGGCAAGGTCGTAAGTATGGTTAAATTGAGAATATTAAAGGACTTTATTCTGGCTGTGTCTTTATTTACCACATGGAGAGGTGTCTTATAGACACCTCTCCATTACTAAGCTGTGGGCTTGATGTCACCTTACAATGCAAAGGTGCTATAGTGCAAGTGGGAAGAACTGGGCAAAGCACCAGAATTGTTGTATCTAAAAGATGTGCCTTTTCTGTGCAGCTGCAAGCTGCTGTTTTTAGGCTGGGGCGCCTATGTCCATGGCCCCTTACCAGCCTGAGAATAACAGTCCCCAGCCGTGAGCTTTAGCAAGGCTGGTTGTCAAAAATGGGGGGGACCCCAAGCCATTTTTTTTTATTTATTTATATAATTAAAAAACAGTGTGGGGACCCCTCTATTCTTGAAAACAAACCTTGCTGAAGCTGACAACTGAGGGTTGCAGCCTCCAGCTATGAGTTTTGCCTGGTTGGTTAAAGAAAATAGGTGAGGAATACTCCCATCATCCGCTCCTGCTGTCCCTGCTATTAGCGGCAGTAGGTGTTGGATGATGAGAGTAATAGTTCCAAAAGCCCCCACGAGCTGTCATCGTTTTGACTTTCACATAACTCTCATCATTCTCTTCTGCTTGCGCCGATCGTTGGCAGAGCAGGGGAGAATCATGAGAGCCATCTTCAGCACTCACCGCCGGGGAACAGCACTTACTGTAGAGCTTCTTACCCGGTGGCTGTCCTTGTGGTACTGATTCAGCACTCAGGTGGCACACGGCTGCCTCAAGTATTAAATACACAGACACACAGAGACAAGGACGTGGATATCTCCGGTATCGTTTTATCCGGTTCTAGAAATAAACGGATGTGTGAAACCGGCCTTAGACATAAAGGAGAGGCCCTTACGCATTCTGTTCACATTGTCATGTAGTGGTATTCCTAGACTCATAAAGACTATGCACTTTTGAGGGTTATATACCAAGGAAGTACTCAAGTCCACGCAATAGTCTATGGGTGAGCAAAATAATACCGATAAGGGTATGTGCACACATTGGGTAAAATTTTTTCACCTCTCAGCAGGAAGAAATGCAGTTTCAAAAATGTGAATTTTTGCAACGTTTTTGGTGTTTATTGCCTTGTGTTTGTGGTTGATTTGAGTAAAGTGAATAGGGAAAAATGCAGGACAAATACGTACAGAGAATTGACATGCTGCAGATTATTTTCTGCACCAAATTGGCAAGTCAAAATTACTTAACGTTTGCATGACACTTAAGGTTTCTCGTTCATTTTGTGGTCATCAGGTTTTGATTCAGGTTTTGTCACAAAAAATGCAACAAATGCCCACCCAATCTGCAATATGTGTACACAGCCTTAAGTTTGGAATACGTTTTTGGAGGTTTATATAGCATAAGTAAGCAATATGACACTCATAAATATGAAACCAGTTTTTTGTGCCTTTTATAGCATCAAAATGTACCAAAGAAGATGTAATACCCTATGGGTGAGCAATATAATACCGATAAATTTTTGACCACGTTTTTTGACGCTTTTAAACCAACTAAGTGTATTAAGTGTACTCCATACCACGGAATAGTCTATAGGTGAGCAATGTAATATCGATACATTTTGAACAAGTTTTTGGAGGTTTACATCGCAAATAAATGTACCCAAGAAGATGCAATACCATCTAAGTGAGCAATATGATACTAATACATTTTGAATAAGTTTCTTGAGCATTGTGCTGTTCCGTCTAAGGTTAAGATTATATGGTTTCATAGATTGTGTTATTTTCCATGCTGTGTAGTCTTGCATTTGGTCTGCTGCCACCTGCTGGTCTTTTTTTGTATAGCAGCCTGCAGCTAATTATTTCTAGTACATGCCTTCCACTTCCGGGTCAGTCACTCCTTCTCTTCCTGTTAGCTGCCATTCTTAGTTTCATTTCACCCGGGAGAGACGCGCCTGTACGGGCTGTGAAAGGCATCAGTTTTTTGACCAATTTGCTGAATCAAATTGCTACCACCTTGCTGTACCACCTTGGTTGCTACACCTGCATTTCTGGAGAAGTACTGCATTACCAATCATACGCTGTATGTCCAGATTTCCAATAAACAAGTCTGGACTTCACAATCCTTGGTGGGTATAATCTCTCTGAACACTGAACAGCAACAATGGTCCTGTCTGCTCTGCATTTAGGAAACGGAAGGTAGGAATCTCTCCCAGCCCAATCAACTACACCTCCATTCGCCTCATGTGGGGACAGAACAAGCCTTTTATAGCAACACAATATACTCAAGAACATGTTCCCTATGGGTGAGCAATATGATACTGATAAATTTGGAACAAATTTTGGGAGGGTTATATAGCAAGTAAATGTACAGTACTGTGCCAGGTTGTGACTCTTCTTCCCCAGCCTTCTCAATTTTCACCCAGTGTGCTGTCAGGAAAATATAGTGTCCCTGGCCAAAGCGCTCTTCTATTTGACCATCTTTAAGTGGAAAATGCCAGTAAAGAAAATGCCAGTATGTGCGTTGGTAAGGGCACGGTTAATGTTCCTGTACATGTGCTGGTAAAAGGCAAGGACTTTATACCAGGAGAAAAAGTGGCAGCTGGGGACCAAGTACTGAGTGATGACTGCTGCCATGAGTCGGCGGAAATCCTCCATGTCTACCAGCCTGCATGGCAACATTTCCATGGCAAGCAGTCAGGAAATGTGCTCGTTTAGCGTTTGGGCCTAAGGGTGGGTTTCTGAGAACTTTCTTTTTTGTTCCAAGGCCTGGGGTAGGGACAACTGAATGCTAGGCTGGCAAAAGGATTTGGAAGTCCCTGATGATTGTAAGTCAGTATATGCAAGGATAAGTGCAGGGCAGGAGGCATCTGTGACAGTGTTTTGAACAGGGAATTGGGAAGCACCTAGCAGAGGGCAATGTTGTCACCTAATGGCAACAATCGTGTACCCAGTAATTCTGAGCTCCGAGTTGGGTGCTTAGATCACACACTCCCCTTGAGAAAGCAGATAAGCGAAACACGTGTTGGGGCATTTTTGGCATTGTGGACGGTGAAGTAACTGCACTATTGGTAAGCTCTACATTGTACCCCTCCCCATGTGAATCTACTAAACTTTGCTTACATTTATTTACTCATGAAACTATTTACCATTTTGACATCCCTGGTAGGTAGTGTTTATATACTTTATACCTATGCTATTAGTACTGTAAGGCAGTGACCCCTGTTACAGCTAGGGGGCGCTGTATGGGCTCCCCAGGACAAGCATGCAGGCGTTTCCTTTATTGTGATTGGGAAACAGTGACCGGCAGGGTTGTAAATGGTCGATATATATCACAGGGGTGGGTGGTCCTGTGATGGAAGCCTTGGCGTGTTTTGCTCAGCAGATCTACTGCTGAGGATTTTTGCTATGCAATGGGAGGCTTCCAGGTGACTTGGAGAGGTGGGTGGGTCTAGTCACCTACATACCCAACCAAGGGGGTATGTCTGTTTAACCAAGATGAAGCCTGTGTGTGTGGCTGTGTGTTTGAGGACCTGCAGTGAGGTCATGACTATGTGACCAGCCCATATGATTCATACCTCACCTGTGGGTGTGGTTGCAAGCTATATAATGTGACCTGGGTGGCTCACATGAGAGAGAGTGTATGGACCTAATTGGTCCATGTGTAAGGTCTTGGAAGGCCTATGTGTTGGAAGGTGTGCTACCTTTCTGAAGAGCACATGGTAAGGCTTTGGACCTGGTGACCTGGTGTGTTGGATGGTTCCAAGTGGGGACAGACGTCCTGAACAGCACACGGAGAGGCCGTGTTTGCAGAGTCTGTGAAGGCACTGCGTTTGGGGGAGATACCTTCCGTCTGAGGAACTGGACTGTCGGTAGTGCACTGGTCACAGTGATTCCAGTTCGGCAGCTTAGCCGGGAACTAGGTTAAGTGTGGGGAGTGTGGGGAAATGTATGCACTGCCAAAGGTCAGTTAATGAACTGTGTCACGGGAACTGGACGGAGTGTGAACCAGGGTGTTTAGTGACCGCAACTTAATGTCATGTTCCAGTATAGTGTGTAATGGACTGTTCGTGGTATGGTTTATGACTGCACAATAAACCGCATAGACTGTTTAAGTGGAAAGTGTTCCTGTGTGCCTTAAATCTCGCAGCCAAGTGAGTGTCCCGCAACACAAACAGTAGGAGCTGCACTACAGTAGACAAAAGTGTTTCAGCTCACCCCTTCCACAGAAAAAGCCTTTGATTCCATGGACCCCGAGCAGGGATTCATGTCTCCGCCAGACACCAGGAAATGTACTTGAGGAAAAAAGGGGAATGCAGCTCCAAGGAATAAAATCAATCTTAGACTCAGTACTGAGTCTAATAATACATGTGTGTTCGAAACGCGTTCAGTTTCAGCCAGGCACTTTTTCTCACCGGTATACCCAGTATCTGCATGATGTTTGATTTTGTCATATTTTTATCTTTGGAATTAAATAAAAGAAATTAATATTATTCCTTGGAGCTGGATTCCCCTTTTTTCCTCAGCTGCATTACAGTACCTACAGCCTGACCTTATTCTACTTTACAACCTCTTCAAACTTGATTAATTTCCTTCTTTCATTCCTCTAAGGCCTGTTTCACACATCATTTTTTCCAGATCAGTCAAAATCCGCCAAAATTTGAAAATGGCAGATCCGCTTTTCTTGTGGAAAATCCGCCATTTTTTCCCATAGAGATACATTAGTGGCGGATTTTGGCGGATGGTCATCCGTTACGTCTGCTATTCGGCGGATCCGCCAGATTCCTGGGGGATTCTGTCTGACGTGAACGGACTTTGCAACGTTTTTTGGCGCCGTCAAAATGGCGGCTCCCGGCGGATCTGCCGTCATCCGCCATGCGGTAGAATGGGCGCCTAAGGACGGCGGATCCGTCGGGAGCCGCTATTTTGCGGAATCCGCCGGCGGAATCCGCTAAATCGCACTGAGCATGCTCAGAAAAAAAGATACTTTTCCAGACAGTCCAAAAACTATATAAGGTAGGCTAATTAATCATTGGGCCCAGACATCCGGCACCAGCCAGACTGAGAAGACACAGATCAAGCCAGACAGCACCTGCCAAGCAGCAAGACCCCCAGGTGAGGAGAGACAGAGCCTGATATCCTGCCATAAAACCTGCCATAAAACCTGCCCAGCAGCAAGACCCCCAGCTGAGGAGAGACAGAGCCTGATAGCCAGCCATAAAACCTGCCATAACCTGCCCAGCAGCAAGACCCCCAGCTGAAAGACTCCTGAAGCAAGAGGCCTGACAGCACTTGCCCAGCTGCCCAGCACCAAGCCAGGATGGAGAGGCCTGCTACCAAAGCCACCAAAGCCTGCAATTGTGTGAGTATTAATCTATTTGTGTGGGGCATGTCTGTGTGTCTGTGGCTTGTTTGCCTGTGTGTGTGTGGCCTGCGTGTGTGTGTGGTCTGCCTTCCTGCATGTATGTTTGTGGCCTCCCCGTGTT
The DNA here is from genome assembly GCF_039654945.1 of Dendrobates tinctorius. Taxonomy (NCBI): domain Eukaryota; kingdom Metazoa; phylum Chordata; class Amphibia; order Anura; family Dendrobatidae; genus Dendrobates; species Dendrobates tinctorius. Next base: position 39,516,435 of record NW_027361770.1, on the reverse strand, counting down.
GCATGTCTGTGTGTGTGTGTGTGTATTTTTATTATACCTTTTTTTCATACTTTAATTGTTTTTCTGTTGCATGTGTACTGAATTTTATTTTCATAGTACTGTAATTTTCTTTCCATCTTTGCAATTGTGCTGTGAATGTGTTGTGTATTGTATGTGGTGTTGTATGTGGTGTGACTGTAGTATGTTTTCTGGTTTTTTTTTATTTTTCATTTATTGTGGTATTTAAAATAAAGAGCAGAGTAGCTCCTACTTGTGAAAAAAAAAATTAATAAAAACTGTTTATAAAAACTGTCCGTAGTATTATTTTAAAACCAGGTAAAATTAAGTATGGGTATACACTCACTGGCCACTTTATTAGGTACACCATGCTAGTAAGGGGTTGGACCCCCTTTTGCCTTCAGAACTGCCTCAATTCTTCGTGGCAGAGATTCAACAAGGTGCTGGAAGCATTCCTCAGAGATTTTGGACCATATTGACATGATGGCATCACACAGTTGGCGCAGATTTGTCGGCTGCACATCCCTGATGCGAATCTCCCGTTCCACCACATCCCAAAGATGCTCTATTGGATTGAGATCTGGTGACTGAGGAGGCCATTTGAGTACAGTGAACTCATTGTCATGTTCAAGAAACCAATCTGAGATGATTCGAGCTTTATGACATGGCGCATTATCCTGCTGAAAGTAGCCATCAGATGTTGGGTACATTGTGGTCATAAAGGGATGGACATGGTCAGCAACAATACTCAGGTAGGCTGTGGCGTTGCAACGATGCTCAATTGGTACCAAGGGGCCCAAAGAGTGCCAAGAAAAAATTCCCCACACCATGACACCACCACCACCAGCCTGAACCGTTGATACAAGGCAGGATGGATCCATGCTTTCATGTTGTTTACGCCAAATTCTGACCCTACCATCCGAATGTCGCAGCAGAAATCGAGACTCATCAGACCAGGCAACGTTTTTCCAATCTTCTACTGTCCAATTTCGATGAGCTTGTGCAAATTGTAGCCTCAGTTTCCTGTTCTTAGCTGAGAGGAGTGGTACCCAGTGTGGTCTTCTGCTGCTGTAGCCCATCTGCCTCAAAGTTCGACGCACTGTGCGTTCAGAGATGCTCTTCTGCCTACCTTGGTTGTAACGGGTGGCAATTTGAGTCACTGTTGCCTTTCTATCAGCTCGAACCAGTCTGCCCATTCTCCTCTGACCTCTGGCATCAACAAGGCATTTCCGGCCACAGAACTGCCGCTCACTGGATTTTTTTTCTTTTTCGGACCATTCTCTGTAAACCCTAGAGATGGTTGTGCGTGAAAATCCCAGTAGATCAGCAGTTTCTGAAATACTCAGACCAGCCCTTCTGGCACCAACAATCATGCCACGTTCAAAGGCACTCAAATCACCTTTCTTCCCCATACTGATGCTCGGTTTGAACTTCAGGAGATTGTCTTGACCATGTCTACATGCCTAAATGCACTGAGTTGCCGCCATGTGATTGGCTGATTAGAAATTAAGTCTTAACACACAGTTGGACAGGTGTACCTAATAAAGTGGCCAGTGAGTGTACGTGCAAAAAAGGTACATTAAGTGTTGGTTTTTGGTAAACAAGTGTTATACTCTCAAGTGAGAGATTGGAATTTACACATGCAAACACTTGGGTATACTCTCAGTGAGAGTTTCAGGGAATTACACACATGCAATCAGTGTGGTTACACTCTCAGTGATAGTGTTAGGGAATTTACACACATGCAAACACTTGAGTATACTCTCAGTGAGAGTTTCAGGGAATTACACACATGCAATCACAGTGTGATTACACTCTCAGTGAGAGTGTTAGGGAATTTACACACCTGCGAACACTGGGTATACTCTCAGTGAGAGTTTCAGGGAATTACACACATGCAATCACAGTGTGGTTACACTCTCAGTGAGAGTGTTAGGGAATTTACACACATGCAAACACTTGGGTATACTCTCAGTGAGAGTTTCAGGGAATTACACACATCCAATCACAGTGTGGTTACACTCTCAGTGAGAGTGTTAGGGAATTTACACACATGCAAACACTTGGGTATACTCTCAGTGAGAGTTTCAGGGAATTGCACACATTAATACCAATGAAGATTTTTATTTTTCTATGTTATTAAAATTCTCTTTATACTTGCAGATCCATTCAGGAAGTACCCACTAGGGCGCAGCAGAGAGCCGCTAGCCAGACCGCAGCAGATAGGCAGCCAGTTCTATTTTCCCTATAAGTATATTGGCCTGAAAGCTTTTTCTGATCCTTTGTATAGTAGCTTTACAAGTGTCTTTATACTTGCAGATCTGATCAGGAAGCACCGCCTGCCAGGCCGCAGCAGAGACCCACCAGCCAGGCCGCAGCAGAGAGCCGCCAGCCAGACCGCAGCAGATAGGCAACCAGTTCTATTTTCCCTGTAAGTATATTTGCCTGGAAGCTTTTTCTGATCCTTTGTATAGTAGCTTTACAAGTGTCTTTAAACTTGCAGATCTGATCAGGAAGCACCGCCAGCCAGGCCGCAGCAGAGACCCGCCTGCCAGACCACAACAGAGAGCAGCCAGCCAGACCACAGCAGATAGGCAACCAGTTCTATTTTCCCTGTAAGTATATTGGCCTGAAAGCTTTTTCTGATCCTTTGTATAGTAGCTTTACAAGTGTTTTTATACGGATGAATGCAGAGTCAAACCAGACGCCGAGACATATTTTTTTTCAGTCAGTTGTCCGGCAAATGGAAGGTTTAAGTACTCACCAGCAGATGCATGTGATGCAAGCCTGTCACAATGCTCTAGTGGCTGCACTCTCTGAAGCATCCTATTCTACCCATGCATCTATTCCATCACATCCTCCCTCTGTCCATCCTCCCTCTGTCCATCCTCCCTCTGTTCATCCTCCCTCTGTCCATCCTTCCCCCGTCCATCCTTCCACCATCCATCCATCCTTCCACCATCCATCCATCATCCTACCACCATCCATCCTCCTACCACTCCCTCTCCTTTCTCTAGTTCCCCATTCCATTCTTCCCAGTACCTTTCTTCCCCATTGCATTATACCCCAATGCCCTCACCATACCCACCCCCACACACACCTTCAATGTTCCCACAAACCTCCTCTGTCCATCAACTCCTGTCCCAACCTCATGTTTTCTACCCCCCTTCCACTTCTGATCCTCACCAACTCCCTTCCCAGTCCTCCACCCCCCCATCGATGTGGTCAACCCTGTTAACCCCTCCAGTGATATCTCCACCCAACAATATCGGCATCTGTAATCTTCTCAAAAAATGTTATATATGAAATTTTATAAAAAAAAAAATTAAAACAGTTTTCTCAAAATTAATATAACAGTCCATAATTTTGAAAAAAAATTGCAAAATAAACATGTTTCTGTTTCAAAATAATTTTATTGTGTATTTTCCTTTTTTCTTAAGTTCTTGGTAAAAGGTTGAAAGTACACCGGTGGTGTACAGATACAAATACACAACACATGGTAACATTTCAAAGTACACCCTTGGTGTAAAGGAACAAAAAACACAACACTTGGTAAATTACACTGGTGGTGTACAGGTGATATTACCCACAATTTGTGTAAAGGTATCAAAACTAAAAAAGGAAAAATTACTAAAGTTTTTCTTATCCAAAAAAGGAACCTCGGTAAAAAAAAAAAAAAAATATATACCTTGTTATCTTGCCAGTCGACTCTTCCTTCTGGTGACAGAAAATAATCCGCAAATGTGTCCCTCATTCTTGACACTGACACAGTACTCCGAACAGTTGGCTGTTGATAATCCCACAAGGAGGTTTCACAAACATTTTCTTCCATGGAAACAGGTTCCTTTGAAAGTACAAAGTTGTGCAGGATGACACATGCCTTCACCACCTCATCCACAGTGTCAGTTTTCATTTTTATGGCCGTCAACAGCACTCTCCATTTTGCAGTTAAAATCCCAAAAGCGCACTCCACCACTCTTCGCGCTCTGGTCAATCGATAGTTAAATATTTTTTTCCCGTGTGTCAATCCATGACTACCATATGGCTTGAGAAGATGTTTGGACAGCTGAAATGCGTCGTCGCCAACACACACAAATGGCATTGGTGGGCCTGTTGTTCCAGGGAGTGGTCTTGGAGCTGGGAAATCAAAATTGTCTCCATACAAACGACGGCCCATTGTGGACATCTTGAAGACCTGAGAATCATTTGAACGACCATACGCACCAATGTCCACTGCAATAAATTTGCATTTTGCATCTGCAATAGCCATAAGTACAATTGAAAAGAATTTCTTGTAGTTGAAAAATTCTGATCCAGAACCAATGGGTTTCACAATCCTAATATGCTTCCCATCCACGACACCAACGCAATTTGGAAACTGGCAGATTTGTTCAAAGTTGTGTGGCGCCCCAGAGGCTCAGTCGCCACAGAGGTACTGCACCTTCTCCTAAGGTGCAGTGCCCCACCATTCTGGTAGGTTGGGAACTCCTTTCCACGCTCCAACACTCGCACCCCACACAACAGGGTAGTTCTGCACATCACATTGAGGTCCTTTCTTCTCCTATATATTAGGAGCACCTCTGGTGGTTCCCTGCATGGAACACTGGATGTGTTGGGAGGTGGGTGGAGTTTAGACTCATATAAAAGGTTGGGAAGGTTTAGAATTACAGGTCAGTCCCTTAGGGGAGTCGAGAGAAGGACAGTCAGTTATGAGAGTCTGAGGACGGGTCCGAGGAGAGAGACGTGGAACTGTAACCTAAGCAACCATCAGAAGGAGAGACAAGTACGGAAAGAAGGAGTAGAGAACAGAGAGGAGACGTGGGCTGGAAGAGGAACCCTGCCTATAGGTTCTCAGCGCAAGGCCGGGGCCCGGTCCTCGAGGTTGTATGGACACTTATGGTTCTGCAGCAGATACCGGTGGAGTAGTTGGCTGTAAATGCATTACACCCATCCAAGACTTGAGGCACAACAGCGACACAGATAGAGAGCCGGGAGTGAGGCATCCCCGAAGCAGGCTACAGCTGTCTGCCGTGCAAGTAAAGTTCTAGGAACATCTAGTTGGGAGGCATTCCAGGGTTACTAAGCACTGGAGTGCTTCACACCACAAGGCGCATTGGAGGAGTTGTTCAGGAAAGGTACATGTTGGCGGAGGGTTGGAGAGGAGAGCCCTGACTTGCTCGGAAGGTTGATTGAGTCTTTACCCCGGAGGACACGGCACAGAGACAGGCACCAGTGTGTACCACGAACTGTGAGTAAAGCTTTGAAACTGCAAGCTCTGGTGTCCTCCATCCCTTCGTCGCTAGAACCTTCAGCACCGCTACATCTGGGTACCAGCATCCACACCATCCTGCACAAGATCCATTGCACCTACACTGCCCTGGGACTACAGCTCCACCTGTGGGGAGCTACACCATCCTTGCTGCACTACACCATCAGTCCCAGCGGATCTGCATGCAGCGTCGGCTTAACACCTCCCTTGCCGAACACCACAGGTGGCGTCACAAACTATTTCATTAACTACCACAAACCACCATTGATTTGGGTGCCCAGGGCCACGGACCGGGTCACCGCTGCCACGACACATCCCCCAGACACCGGCCCGGTACCGAGTACCCCAAGGCCCTGGGAGGGCAACCCAGTTGTCTGCAATCTCCAGCCACCTCTCCTGTGTTGGCTGTGGGATGTATTCCTTGTGTAGACAATCACACAACGCCCGGTGGGTCTGTTGGACAATTCCAGATATTGTTGAGATCCCAAGCCGGAACTGGTAATGGAGGGAAGTGAAGGATTCTTCAGTTGACAGGAATCTGGTAAAAAAAGGGAAAAAAGTAAAATTAATACAAACTACAAGCCATAACTTAACAATAAAAGTCTGCAGAATCTGAAACATTTTAAAAAATATATAACTTACCGAAGGGTCACCATCAAACGCTCCGCTGGTGAAGTAGAAAAGCGCATGTAGGTATCCCTTCTCCGGATTTGCGCTCCAACACACTCCACCAAAATCTTGAACAGGTCCTGTCTCATGTCCACATAGCTGAAGAACTTGTCCGGGTTATCCCTCAATTCAAGATACAGTGTAGAAAACACGCCAAGGGTAAACCTCTGTGCATTTATCGGATGAATCCACTGCCGTCGTCTCTTCCTTCTCCAACGCAGGATTTGCAGTCTTCTTTTCTCCCTCTGGAGAGCAATAATTGCCAACCGACTGCAGTGAAGCTCAAATTCCACACAGAAGCTGTTAATACTCGCAATAACTCCTTCCATCGCTGCCATTAGCTCTACAACCTTTCAAAGATATTGTTTTACAACACCATAGATATAGTTTTCCCTAGTTTCCAGGGTCCAATCACATTTGGGAGCATTTTCCAAGAGCCCATCATATTTGAGAGCATCCCATTTTGGAGGTGTGGAAAAACGGATCCGTCAGAAAACGGATCTAACTGATGGCAAAAACGGATGCCAGTGGATGGAACGGATCCAGTTTTTGACGGATCCGTACAAAAATCCGTATAGTGGATCCATCAATAAAACGGATCCTTACCATCCGCTTGCATCAGTTTTTACACATTTTTAGCGGATCCGCCATTTTCAAATTTTGGCGGATTTTGACAGATCTGGAAAAACTGATGTGTGAAACAAGCCTAACATGTTTCAGTTTTAATTTTTGATACATTTTTTTAATGTTTGTTAATTTATAATAAAATTTATACTCCATTTTATACTCCATTTTATATAGCTCTTTGAGTGGTGATTTTTTTTTATACTATGTATCCTTCTATTGACTGCGCTTAGATGACTTGTGCCTGATAGAGATGAGCGACTGCCTTTTTTCGGGTCGAGTCGGGTTTCATGAAACCCGACTTTTTAAAAAATCGGGTCAAACGAAATCGGCCCATTATCGTGGAAAGTCGAAGGTCGACTGAAACACGAAACCCAAGTCAAGTCAATGGGGAAGAAAAGTCGGCAGGGAGTGGAGGACTGGAAACACACCTACAGTGCCCATTTTAATGCCAAAAACATCAATTCCTATTACTTAAGCTTGTCAACCTTAATTTACTTTATAATAATAGTTAGGCATTGAAAACTGGGGGTTATTTAGCTAAAGTTGTGGGGGCGTAGGGCTGGCTCCAGATTTTCGTGGGCCCAGGGCCAAAGAGTGTCAATGGGCTCCTTTAACACATGCCACAATTCATGATCCTCTGATACGGCAGAGAAATAGCAGTATAGTACAATGAAAAATACTTCACTTCTTACATCTCATGACTGATATCCATTTTAAATTCTCCAATAGCTCCAAAAACGGACAATATATTACTCCATACAGTATTATGGCCACCGCATAGTGCGCTATACAGAGTAATGGGGCCCATATATTTCTCCATACAGAATCATTGGTCCCATATAATGTTCCATACAGTATATGATGAGCTCCACATAATGCTACAGTATATGTTGGTCCCCATGGATGAAGCTCCACTGTCATATGGGCCCAAATAATGCTCCATATATAATGGGCCCCATTTCTAATGCTCCAGTGCATAATGGGACCTGTAAATGCTGCTCCAGTGTCTGATGTCCATGTTTGGAATGCTCCAGTGTATGGTGGGCCTCATATATCATTCTCCAGAGTATAGTGCTCCCCAAAAATAGCTGTCCCAACATTGAAAACAATTAAATAAGTCTCCTCGCTAGGGAATCCCTGTACTACTCTGGACTCCTCGTCGTCCCCATCTTCCATCTCACTGCACTTGGACTGTTTAGGCAGACGTGATGTCATCGTGCTCTCTGACCAGAATGTCACTATCAGGAAACGCGGAAGACGTCATGGCAGTGGAGCAGGGAGAGGTAAGTATTTCAACTTTGCAAGTGCTGTGATCCTGAGCAAGCAGGGGGAGCCCACTCGTTGGCGACGGCACTGGCACAGGGCCCCTCATAGTACGCCGGCGTGTCTGACGACAGGTGTGCACCCCTACCGTCAGAGACACTTGATTCTACTATGAGGGACCTTGTGCCAGTGCCGTTGCCAAAGAGTGTGCCCACCCACCTGTCCAGGGCAACGCACTCGCACGGGTGCGTGCGCCAGGTGGTGACCCCGGCCCTGTGGGGGGAGGCAGCCCAGTTAGGGAGGTGGAAAAATTGGCATATGTTGATGTTGGACATTCAGCAGCTGCAAATGGAGTAATTGGAGAAGTCCGTGGAAGAGGAGGACAGAAGCAAGCCATTTTTCTGGCAACCTACGTGTCAGCAGGGGAGGGTGGGACAAAATCCTTTGAAACCCATGCATGGTTCATTTCAATGAACGTTAGATCATCAACATATTGGGTCGACAGACGGGTCCTTTTTTCTGTCAGGATTGATCCAGCAGCACTGAAGACTCATTCAGATAACACACTAGCAGCAGGGCAAGCGAGCTCCTGTAAGGCATATTGTGCCAATTCAGGCCAGGTATCAAGTTTACTGGCCCAATAGTCAAAGGGGAATGACCTGTGAGGGAGAATATCGATATGGGAGGAGAATTAGTTTGTTACAATAGTTGACAACTGCTGTCTCCTGTCACTTTCGATCGATGCAGTATTACCAGTCGTGTGAGCGGTACTTGAAAAATCAGTCCACAACATGTTCATGTAACCCCTGTCTCCAACACCACTTCGGCTGTGTGCACCACGAACATCTCTTTCATGTTGCCCCTATGGCTTGTTGGAAAAACATCACTGCCGCTGTGTGCTGGGAATGCCTCAAACAAACGGTTTACCAGAGTTGCTTGTTTGTTAGCCAATATTAGCTCTAGGTTCTCCTGTGGCATGATGTTTTGGAATTTGCCTTTATAGCTTGGATCCAGGATGCTGGCCAACCAGTAGTAGTCATCGTTCATCATTTTGGCAATGCGGGGGTCCCTTTTTAAGATCTGCAAGGCACAATCAGACATGTGGGCCAATGTTCCAGGTGTCAATGATGCACTGCGAGTGCTGGGTGGAGGAGCACTTTCTGGCAAATCCACATCCCTCCAGTCACGCATAAACCCTGTACCTGACCTTGTCACGCCAACATTTTTTCTTGCCCCCTGAGTAGCATCCTCCTCCCCAAAATAATCATCCCCATCATCCTCCTCTTCCTCTTCTTCCTCCACATCATCCATGAGACTTCCCTGAGCAGACAATGGCAGACTGTCATCAAGGCTTCCCTCATCCTCTTCCTCCTCGGCTGCAGACGTCTGCTCCTTAATGTGCGTCAAAGTTTGCATGAGCAGACGCGTAAGTGGGATGCTCATGCTTATGATGGCGTCGTCTGCGCTTACCAGCCGTGTGCATTCCTCAAAACACTGAAAGACTTTACAGAGGTCTTTCAGCTTTGACCACTCCACACCAGACAACTCCATATCTGCCTGCAAACTGCCTGCCCGTGTATCCTCCCACAAATGAATTACAGCCTGCCTCTGTTCGCACAACCTCTGAACCATGTGCCGGGTGGAGTTCCACCTTGTTGCAATGTCGATAATTAGGCGGTGCTTGGGAAGGTGGAGCAATCGCTGCAGCTTCTGCATACGACTGGAGTGTACGGGCGACCGGCGGATGTGCGAGCACAGTCTTCGCACCTTATGGAGCAGGGGTGTTAACTCCGGATAATTATTGAGGAAGCACTGCACCACCAGGTTCAAGGAGTGAGCCAGGCAAGGTATGTGTCTGAGTTTTGAAAGGGCTATGGCTGCCACAAAATTCCGGCCGTCATCACTAACTACCTTGCCTGCCTCAAGATGTAGACTGCCCAGCCACGACTCAGTTTGTCGCTGCAAGTAGTCGGCCAGTACTTCCGCGGTGTGTCTGTTGTCTCCCAAACACATCATCTTCAACACAGCCTGCTGACGCTTACCACTAGCTGTTCGATAGTGGGACACCTCGTGTGCAACACTGGCAGCTACGGATGGAGTGCTCGTGCGACTGTGCTCTGTGGACGAGCTTTCGCTTCTGGAGGAGGAGGAGGGTCGAACACCTACAGCCAACTGTTTCCTATACCGTGGGCTAGGCAGCACTGTCCCACCGCCGCTGTCCCCTGTGGACACTGCATCCACCAAATTAACCCAGTGCACAGTGACGGACAAGTAACGGCCCTGGCCATGCCTACTGGACCATGCATCTGTTGTGAGGTGCACCTTTCCACTCACTGATTGCTTGAGTGCATGGACAATGCGGTCTTTCACATGCACGTGGAGGGCTGGGATGGCTTTTCGCGAAAAGAAGAGCCGACTGGGTAGGTCATAGCATGGTACTGCTTAGGCCAAGAGCTCGCAGAAACCTTTGCTTTCAACCAACCGGTAGAGCATCATCTCTAACGAGATTAGTTTGGCAATGTGGGCGTTCAAAGCCAGTGTACGCAGATGAGAGGATGAGTACTTTCTTGTCCTTATCAGAGTCTCTGGTAGGGTGAGCTGGACTTAAGAGCTACATATGGTGGAACTAGCGGTGGACATGGCGGACTGAGAGAGGGTTGTGATTGTGATGGTGTTGGTGATGTTGCTGATGGCCTAGATTCAGTCTTTCGTAGCAATGACATTGTGATTCCATGACTGCTCTGCCCTTGCGACGACACCTCGACATTTGCTGCTGGTGGTGTGCTAACCGGTGGGCTTACAGTGGGGGAAGCGATGTAGCGTTGCTGACTACCTTCATTTGGAGCAGGTGCACATGTGGTACGTGAGGTTTGGTAGGCCGTCCACGCTTGCAAGTGCATGGTGGTTAAATGTCTAAGCATGCAACTGGTATTCAAATTTCTCAGATTTTTCCCTCGGCTAAAGGTCTTTGCGCACTTCTTACAGATAACTTTTGCCTGATCACTAGGATTTTGTTCAAAAAAGTGCCACACTGCACTCTTCCTACTATGGAACACATTTTGAGACCTTGCACGCTGTGCTAATTTGACCGTCTGGCCAAGCTGTCCTGCAACTCTTTTGGTTTTTGCAACACGTTTTTGGACTGCTACGGTCCTGCCAGAAAACAGCTGTTGCGATGTCGTTGCCTGCTGCGGATCCTCCTCTTCTGAGCTATTGGCAGCGGCACCCTCTTCCCCCAATGGATGCCAATCTGGGTCAACAACTGGGTCATCCATCACCTCCTCTTCAATTTCATGTGCACCTTCCTCTGTGTCACCGTGTAAGGTGGTATAGTATGCGGGAAGGGGCACCTGAGTTTCATCAGGGTCTGATTCTGCCTCAGTACACTGCGAGGACAATGTAGTGCTCTGAGTGAATTTACCAGCAGAAAAATCTAGCAGTGTCTGTGCATCAGTGCACTCCATGTCAGATTCATCTTGGACTGGGGAATTCACGATTTGACTTGCTAACCCAGGCATGGTATGTGAAAATAGCTCCATGGAGTAATCTGTAGTGTGGCCTGCCACATCCTTCACTTTTGGTAAGGGTGAAGGACACAAGGAAAGGTGTTGTTCCTGACCAGGAGCCTCCACTGACGACTCAGTGCTTTTATTTTTTGAAACTTCAGAAGAGGAGGCGAGAGAGCTGGAGGCTGTTGCAGCAATGTAAGCCAAAACTTGTTCCTGAAGCTCCGCCTTTAAAAGTGGTTTACCTACTCCCAGAAGAGAGAGCCTTCGAGGCCTTGTGGAGCCAGACGATGGACGCAGGCTCAACACCTCCTGCCTTAGGTGCTATTGTGCTTTTGCCACTACCAACAGATGCAACACCACCACCAACACGATCAGGACCAGCTGGCAACCCCCGCCCACTTCCATGGCGTCTTCCACCATACTTGCTCATTTTTGTGAAAATGTACCCAAAATACCACCAGCTATATGGTACTGTAAAACAAGGTAGAAGGTGTGTCTCTATTGGTGAGATTTTGAATCTCACTATAGATTTGAGGACGCAGAACTATTGTCTCTGGCCCAGTAGAGATTACACCTCAATGTAACAGGCTGAAATTGGATGGTGTATGACAAGGTGGAGGGTGTCTATAGGATTGGTGAGAATTTGAATCTCACTATAGATTTGAGGACGCTGAACTATTGTCTCTGGCCTAGTAGAGAATACACCTCAATGTAACAGGCTGAAATTGGATGGTGTATGACAAGGTGTAGGCTGTCTATAGGATTGGTGAGAATTTGAATTTCACTATAGATTTGAGGACGCAGAACTATTGTCTCTGGCCTAGTAGAGAATACACCTCAATGTAACAGGCTGAAATTGGATGGTGTATGACAAGGTGTAGGCTGTCTATAGGATTGGTGAGATTTTGGATCTCACTAGAGATTTGAGGACGCTGACAATGATGCTCTCAGTCCAAGTATGGACGCAGGCAGCCTAATAAGCAGGACTGCTGCACAGTGCACACACAAAAGAGTGGAAAAATGAACCCTTGGCAACTGTGCAGAAAAGAGGAAGAAAAGTATTTTTGCTTTTAAAAAAGCAGTTTGCACAGCAGTGTGCAAACAACAATGCAGCTATCAGGGAGCCTTATAAGGCAGCCTAATAACCAACAGAGCTGATGCACAAAAATAGAGCCTCCCCTGTCACTGCACATAAAGTGTTGTGTTGTAAGTGGAAATCGCTAACAGCAGAAGCAGTTTTTTGGTTCTTCTTCCCTGCCTAACGCTCTTCCTACAGAATCAGCAGCAGCAGCAGCTCTCTCTATGCTAAGATTGGCATAAGTAAGATGGCGGTCGGCGTTCACGCCCTTTTATAGCCCCTGTGACGCCACACAAAGTCAGCCAATCACTTGCATGCCCTTCTCAAAGATGGTGGTGACCGATGCCTATGTCTTCGCGTTGCCCACAGTGTGCGTCCTCCATCATTGGCTGAAAAAGGGCGCTGGATTCATCTTTTGAATCGCGACTTTGGCGCTCTGGTCGCCGACCTCATGGCCGACCTCACGCTATGGTTGGGTTTCATTTCATGAAACCCGACTTCAGTGAAAGTCGGCGACTTTTGAATATGACCGACCCGTTTCGCTCAACTCTAGTGCCTGATCATGCTGGTGGTGATTAGGTTCTTAGTGGTCAAGTCCCTGCTGATCTTTGCATGGGATTGGTTGCAAATGGCCATTTTTTTTGTCTCAGAACTTTCTTTAAAAAAGTCCCAGACGGTAAAACACCTAACACTTTGGCGGAGAAATTCAGGAGTGTCGGTGCTCTGCGGAACAGTTGCCCGCTTTCTCCCTCTGGTCACCCTTCTGACTCTTCCTGTCTGTTTTGGTGCTGCTGATCTCTCCCCCTCAATGCTGCTGGCCTTGCGCTGCATGCCAGATTCCCAGATCGGGTCTGTGACTTTGTCATCCACTACCTCATTCCACCAATGCATCCTAGTCATCCTAACTTTGTGACTTAATAATAAGACTTAGCGGCAACTTTGTCTCATCATCAGTCTCTGTTCTGTCCCCACATGAGGTGAATGGAGGTGTGATTGATTAATGGGGCTGTGAGAGATTCCTACCTTCTGGTTCCTCCATGCAGAGCAGACAGGACCAATGCTGATCAGTGTCGAGAGAGATGATGCATACCAGGGATTGTGCAATCCAGACTTGTTTATTTGGAAATCTGGATATACAGCGAATGTTCAGTAATACAGTAATTTCCCAAGAAATGCAGGTGTAAGCAAGGTACAGCAAGATGTAGCACCAAGTATGGCTGCAAGTGTGGGTAGCAAGAGGTCGAAAAACTGATGCCTTCCTAAAGGGCCTGTCACACTAAGCGATATCGCTAGCAATATCGCTATAATGTCACTGGTTTTTGTGACGTTATAGCGATATTGCTAGCGATATCGCTATGTCTGATACTTACCACCGACGGCTCCCCCGCTGGTTATCGCTGATCATCCTGGACCGTTTCTCGTCGTCAGCTTCCTGCTGTGGAGACGAGCGATGCATGGACGCGGGCGGGAGGACGTCAGGATCTCCTCGTCTGACAGGTAAGTAGCGACCACCACCCCTGCTATGTCGCTGGTGAGATCTGCCTGTGTGGCAGCTCACTAGCGACCACTTAGCGATGCACCAGCGATCCTGACCACGTCATATCGCTGGCCGGGATCGCTGGTGCATCGCTAAGTGTGACAGTACCTTAAGCCCGATTCAAGCGTGTCTCTCCCACATCAAGTGAAACTAAAAATGAAATGGCTGCCAAGAGGAAGAAGATGTGACCCCTGAACCGGAAGTGGAATTCATGCCCATAAGAACTAATTAATTGCAGACTGCCATACACTTCGCGGGCAGGGTCCTCTCTCCTCCTGTACCAGTTATGACTTGTATTGTTTAACATTATTGTACTTGTTTTTATGTATACCCCTCCCTACATGTAAAGCGCCATGGAATAAATGGCGCTATAACAATAAATAATAATAATACACTCAAGGCCAGTAGGTGGCAGCAGAGCAAAGTGTAAGAATATACATAGCAAGTAAATACAATACATAAACCAGCCAAACGGAAACAGCACAGTCTCCTCTTTATCCTTTATAGTGGAAAAGAGCTAGTGTCCTAGTGTGGGGGATCACTAGTCTCCTGGGACTCAACATGATTGGAGGAAGGATGATCAGGGAATGGATTAAGGTGATCCTGACTTTAGGCTGGTGAGACTGGACTGAGTGGAAGACTTTGGTGCTGCAAAGACTGCTGGAAGTATTATTTGCTAGCAAACCAACCACCTGTTCGCACTGGCATTGGCTGATTTTTATAAATTCTAAAAAGAGACTAATTGTATGTGACTATGCAAACCTATATGCATTACTTTCAAATTTTTGCACTCCACTTTTTTGTATGATTTTGACATTGATTGTTTCATACAGTATATGAGGTCTAATTTGGGAATATATTAGGGATCCCTCACGAATATTCCCATTATTGTCCAGCGATTAGTACTTACTTTTTTCCACATTTTTTGATCTGGACATCCATATATTTGCTTATGAAAATAGCTTATGTACTCTTTGGCGCACATACATCCCCCTCTCCCAATTTTATTTCCATATTCTCTTTTTCTTTTTCCCTTGTTCACCTCCCCTTTTCATGAATTCTTGTGTTTTGTATTTTGTCTAAGAACTGGAGGCCTGGAAAATTTTTGAAAGCTTTTTTGCAGTTTTAGGCTGGTTTCACACTTGCGTTGTATAGCGCTGCAGATGGCAGCCTACTTCCTCCGTTAAGCCCTGCCCACTGCCTCACCTCTTCGCCTATGTCTGTATGTGTACTGCGTACCTATTTTTAACATTGGGTACGCAGACCATGCGGATGTATGCTGACGCATCCGCATGCGTCGTTTTGATGCTGCACCGAACGCAACATAAAAAAAAAAAACCCCACAAAAATTGAGCTTGGTTTGAGTTGGTACACATGCGGCATATAAATGCATGTTCACATGGCCAAAAAGCATACAAAACCTACAAAAGACAAAATGAAAAAAACCCTGCTATAATTAAATAAGTAAAAAGCAAAAGTGCAATTAAATCATACAGAGTTCTTAGTAACACTGTATTTGATCAAACATAGCATAAAAGCCGTACTTTAAATGCACTTTTGCTTTTTACTTATTTAATTATAGCAGGGTTTTTTTCATTTTGTCTTTTGTAGGTTTTGTACCGATCGCAACATGTTGCATTTTGTTGCGGTCGGTGGGCACTACACAACGGAATTGTGAAACCAGCTTTACAGATCACAAAAATGTTCACAGACCACATAACACTAGGTCTGAGAAATGGAGGCCTACAAAATTTGTAAAAGTTTTTTCGCAGTTTTGCAGATCAAAAAAATGTTCTCAGACCACTTGACACTGTATTCCTGAGAAATGGAGACCTACAAAATGTTTAAAAGCTTTTTAGCAGTTTTAGAGATCACAGAAATTTACTGCACACTACAGAATAGTGTATGGCTGAGAAATATAGGCCAGGAAAATGTTTCAACAATTTTTTAATGTGTTATATAATGCAAAAAAGGGCCTCAAAGCACAAAATACTTGATGGATCAAAATGTATTCAATTCTTTGAGCCCCCCACAAAAAAAATGCAACTATATATTTGCCAACTAACTTCACAGGCCTAATCCCTGTCTACAGACTGAATTCTGTCTCTCTGCTCCTGCGACTCTCTCTCTCCCTAGGCTAAATGCAGATTGTATATACTGCAAACGATTAGCTCTTAGAAGGGCTGTTAGTATGATGGCTCAGCTTCAGCATCAGTATCAACAATACAGACCTCTGATTTTCACTATTTCACTCCAATACTAAGTGTCACAGAGCTGTGCAATGGTGTCAGTGTGCTGAGTCGGGCAGTGCCTGTCCTTTTATTACCTCTGATACTGTCACATGGCCAGCCAATCACAGTAATGCCACAATCAAGATGGCTGCGGCATTACAGTGACTCATAGGCAATCCCCACATACTTATTGGCTTCGGAATGGGCCACAAAGATGAGGGGCGGGGATTCAAGTTTTCACTCGAGCACCACCCATTGCTCACCGAGTAAAGAGCACATCCGAGCATGCGTATTGCTTATCCCTAGTAACAACTCATCCAATCCACACAGGTAAAGAAATCAAAACACAGATGTCCATAAATTAAGTTATGTGTAATAATGAGAAATGACACAAGGAAGAAGTATTAAACACGCTTACGGAAATTTGATACTTTGTACAAAAGCCTTTGTTGGTGATGACAGCTTCAAGATGCCTCCTGCATGGAGAAACTAGTAGTATGCATTGCTCAGTTGTGATTTTGCCCCATTCTTCCACACAAAAACTCTTTAAATAATGAAGTTCCGTGGGCTTCTATGAACTCTGAGCTTTAATTCCTTACATAAATATTCTATTGGATTCAGGTCAGATGATTGGCTGGACCATTCTAGCAGCTTTGTTTTCTTTCTCTGAAACTAATTGAGAGTTTCCTTGGTTATGTGTTTTGGATAATTGTCTTGCTAAATTATCTACCTAATTTCATTGTCATTATCCTGGTAGATGGCAGCAGTTTTTTTTTTTTATCAAGAATTACATTTATCCATTCATCCTTCCTTAAATTTTTTGAAGTTTGCCAGTGCCGTATGCTGAAAAACAGACTTGCATAATGATGTTTCCACCTCCAAACTTCACTGTTGGTTTGGTGTTTTTGGAATGATATGAAGTGCTTTTTGGCATCCAATCATGATGTGCATTATGGCAACCAAAGAGTTCAATTTTAGTCTCATCTGACTAGACTATACTCTTCCAGTATTTCACAGGCTTGTCTAAATGTTGTTGAACAAACTTTAAGCGTGCTTCAAGTTTGGAGCTCGTCTGTGGGGTACTGATGCGGCCCACGTGTGCCATACATATTAGACAAACGGACACTGATGTCTCCTGTACCAGAAATATCAGGATATGTGAAAGAGGCCTTATCGTGGGTTTTTATGTTTGGCTGCTGTCACACACTAAAAGACGCTTTTTATCGCAAAAAATAGTTTCTGCCGCACCACATTTTGAGAGCTATAATTTTTTCATATTTTGGCCCACAGAGTCATGGGAGGTCTTGTTTTTTGTGGGATGAGTTGATGTTTTTATTGGTACTATTTTTGGGCACATGACTTTTTTGATCGCTTTCTATTCCGATTTTTGGGAGACAGAATGACAGAATGAACAAAAGCAAGCAATTCATGAATTTCTTTTGAGGGGGGCTCTTACACCATTCCATGTGTGATAAAATTGATAAGGCAGTTTTATTCTTAGGGTAAGTACGATTACAGCGATACTTCATTTATTTTTTTATGTTTTGAAACTTTTATACAATAAAAACTATTTTAAAGAATAAATAATTATTTTTGCATCCCTTCATTCTGAGAGCTATCACTTTTTTATTTTTCAAGTGATTTAGCTGCATGGCAGCTTGTTTTTTGTGGGACAAGATGATGTTTTCAGCAGTACCATGGTTATTTATATCTGTCTTTTTGATGGCATGCTATTCCACTTTTTGTTTGGTGGTATAAAGCATTGATTTTTGTCATGTTTTTTTATTTTTTATGGTGTTCACTAAAGGGGTTAACTAGTGGGACAGTTTGTAGGTCGGGTCATTGCGGATGCAGTGATACCAAATATGTGTACTTTTAGGCTGAGTTCACACGTGGCGTTTTTTTCGCGTTTCCGCGGCGGTTTTAATCGCGCGATTTTGCCGTGAAAACGTGAAAAATAAGCATCCCATGCATTCCCATGGGATTCCGCAATGCTGTGCTAATGCTGCGGTTTTTACCATGGCGGAATCGCTTTGCGGTAAAAACCGCAGCATGCTCATTAATTTTGCGGAATCGCGGCGATCCCGCACCCATTGGAATGCATTGTTCCGCTTACTTCCCGCATGTGGCTGTGCACACCATGCGGAAAGTAAGCAGAACATTTGCGGAGGGTACCCACGGTCCGGAGGAGAGGAGACTGTCCTCCGGGCTGTGGGTACCATATCCCTGTAAAAAATAGAATTTAGAATAAAAAATATTGTTATTCTTACCTTCCGACGTCCCGCGCAGCCTTCCCGCCTCTCTCCACGCTCTCGTTCCCAGTAATCCTTTGCGAAAATGCCCGCGATGGCGTCCGTTCTCATGGGATCGCGAAGTCTCGCGGTCATTCGCACGACGTCATCGCGAATAACCACTAGACATCGCGATCCCGCGAGAACGGACGTCATCGTGGGCATTTTCGCAAAGGATTACTGGGAACGACTGCGCGGGACGTCGGAAGGTAAGAATAACACCATTTTTTATTTTTTTTGCATTTTATCTTTTACTACTGATGCTGCATAGGCGGCCTCAGTAGTAAAAAGTTGGTCACACTTGTCAAACACTATGTTTGACGAGTGTGATCAACCTGTCAATCAGTTCCCAAGCAATGCTACAGATCGCTTGGAAAACGCTAGCATTTTGCAAGCTAAATACGCTTGCAAAATGCTAGTTTTTTGGCGGGAAAATCGCGGGAATTTAAAATGCGATTTTCCCGCGGAATGGAATTCCGGAATTCTGGCGGTAATTTCCGCGAGAGTTCCGGTACGTGTGAACTTAGCCTTATTGTTTAGATTTTTTTTCATTCCTAAATTTATTTAGTGATAGAATATATTGATTTTTTAATAATTATTTTTACTTTTTTTAAAATATTTTACAATTATTTAACTTTTTTTTACTTATTCGCACTATGGGACAATCATTTTTTGCAGACTGACCGCTCCTATAGCATGCAGATGAAGCAGTGTCTGCATGCCATAGAAGCTGTCAGACTTGCTGATCATGCACTGCGCATGATTAGAAAGTTTGCTAGTTCTGATAACCCAGATGTACTCATGATGACATCGGGTCACCATGTCAATGATCGGGTCTTTGCGTCATGCCGTGGGGTCTCCAATCCAAAGGCAGAGGGTCTGTCAGCCCAGTGCCAGTGTCCGGAAAGATGCAATCGTGCTCGATCGCAGTATTTCAGGGGTTGAAGTGCTGGGAGTGGTCTGTGACTCTGCCTGTTACCTAGTGCTGGATGTCAGCTGTCAGAATCAGCTGACACCCAATGGCGATCGCTCGCACACCCCCCGCGGCCGATCGGGATGACGTAATATTCCGTCCATAGTCAAATTGGCCCAGGTAAAATGGACGGAATATTACATCAGCTATCAGAAAGGGGTTAAAATTGTTCCAGAAAATGAAGTATTTCTCCCTGAAAATTATTGCAATTACACATGATTTGATAACACATGTTTATTTCCTTTGTGTGCATTGGAACAATGCAAAAAACAGATACAAAAAGGCAAATTGGAAATAATTTTACACAAAAGCCTAACAATGGGGTAGACAACATTTTTGGCACCCTGAACTCCATATTTGGTTGTACATCCTTTGGAATAAATAACTGCAACAAATTGCATCCTATCACCATCAATAAGCTTGTTACACCTCTCAAGTGGAATTTTGGACCACTCTTCTTTTGCAAACTGTTTCAGGTCTCTCCTATTTGAAGGGTGCTCTCTCCCAACAGCAATTTCAAAATCTCTTCACAGGTGTTCAATGGGATTTAGATCCGGACCTGCTGCTGGCCACTTCAAGAATCTCCAGCGCTTTGTTTCCATTCAGTTTTGGGTTCTTCTTGAAGTATGTTTGGGTTCATTGTCCTGCTGGAAGACTTATGACACGGGACACAAACTCAGCTTTCTGACAATGGGCACTACATTGCAACCGAAAATTATTTGGTAATTTTCAGATTTCTTGATGCTTTGCACACAGTCAAGGCACACAGTGCCAGGGGCAGCAAAACAACACCAAAACATCTTTGAACCTCCATCATATTTGACTGTAGGTATTGTGTTCTTTTCTTTGTAGGACTCATTTAATTTTCAGTAAACAATAGAATGATGTTCTTTACCAAAAAGCTCTATCTTGGATCTCATCTGTCCTCAAGATGCTTTCCCAGAAGGATTTTGGCTTAATAGCATACATTTTGGCAAACTGCAGCCTAGCTTTTTATGTCTCTTTGTCAGCCTTGGGGTCCTCCTGTCATAGCATTTAATTTCATTCAAATGTTGATGCATAGTTTGTGCGGACAATCATGTGCCTGCAGGACAACTTGAATTTGTTTGGAATGTGATTGGGGCTGCTTATCTACTATCCTGCGTTGCAACCTTTCATTAATATTTCTCTGTCATCTATATCTGGGGAGATTAGCTACAGTACCATGAGTTGTAAATTTCTTGATTATGCTGCACACCATGGACAATGGAACAGCAAGAGCTCTGGAGATGGACTTGTAACCTTCAGACTGTTGACATTGTTCAACAATTTTGGCTCTCAAGTCTTCAGACAGTTCTTTTATCCTCTTTCTGTTCTCCAACTCCTACCCTTTTTGTCTGGCTTCAGGTGTGATTTTCAAATTTAAATTTTCAAATTACCTGTTAATTGCCACAGGTGAGTTTGAGCGAGCATCACATGCTTGAAGCAAACTTGTTTACCCATATTTTTGGAAAGGACAAAAGCGCTCCAGCTCCCATAAAATCATAGATTTTTATTCTTCAATTACAAGCATTAGACAAATGGCATGCTCATGTGGGGCAGCTCAGGGAACAAGCAATGCGCTTCGATCAATAAGATCTTTATTACAGCTGCTGGATGATAACCTGATGAAAATGACAAATGAACCTTAAGTCTGTCACAAAAGGCTCGCCAAAATCGAGCCACAAACTGTGGCCCCCTATCGGAGACAATGTCCGAGGGGACACCATGGAGTCTGACAATCTTTTTCACGAATGCCCTGGCACAGGGTAATTTATTGAACGGGACCAGGTGACACATCTTACTAAACTGATCTACCACAACCCAGATGACAGAAAAACCCTCAGAGATCAGCAGGTCGGTGATAAAATCCATTGAGAGATGTGTCCATGGGGAAATAGGAACCTCTAATGGGCACAGCCACCCTGCCGCAGGAGCATGAGAAGCTTTAGACCTAGCGCACATGGTACACTGACGCACCCACTTGACGATTTCTCTTAGCCACCCCGGCCACCAGAAATTCTGACCGATCGACTTTCTCGTTTCGGCAATCCCTGGATGACCTGCCAGACAAGACTCATTCCGTAAACAAAGCTCTCCTCAGGGCTCTAGGCACAAATAATTTCCCATACGAAGTGTTGGTTGGTGCTGCATACTGTGCTTTAAGAATGCTATTTTCCAACTCATCACCCCTTTCTGCAGAATAGATTCCTCCTTTTCAGTATTAACCGCTGGGGAGAAACTTTGAGACAAAGCATCAGCTTTACCATTCTTTGTCCCAGGAATATATGTCACAGAAAAATGGAACCGGGCAAAAAACAATGCCCACTTGGCTTGACGAGATTCAAACGTTTGGCAGCATCCAGTTAGATCAGATTCTTGTGATCAGAACCCCAACAATAAGGGGAGGATAAGAGGAGGAGGAGCCAGGAAAAGATACAGTAAAGGAGCGGTTGTTACGGTTCTGCAGCACAGGACTAGGGTTGGAGGGGGAAAACTGACCCCGCACTGCAACTAGACTGATGCCCTACGATGAAGTGGGCGACCCATTCCTTGTGAATAGACCCACCGATGATCCTAGGCTAATCTCAAGCGAAGACCTATAGATAGGGGAAGGGGGTCCCTGAAAGATATAAGGACTGGGAACAAAAACGGGTCATCTCCTAACAGAAATCACAAAGAAGGCTGCAGAAACAAACTGAAAACAAAAACTAAGACTAGCAGAACCGGGGTTCCCAGAACTGCACTAGTTAAACACGCAGAAAGCAAAGCAAGGCTCCAAGCCAGATTTCAAGCGAATTAACACTGTTGTCCAGCAAGGAATGGGAGACAGGTGCAAGCTAATAAAGGGTGATACAACCACCTGACCAAAGGCAAAACCCAGCACCAAGGGAAAAAGACCAGCAGCCAGAACACTACAAGAAAATGGTGGATAGTCAGAAACTGAGCAGATTCTAACAGCGGTCAGAGAGATAGGAGGAGAACCAAGAGAGAACAGTGTCCTTGAGGCCAATGGAACGGAGCATAGTGAGGAGGAGCTGATGATCCACAGTGTCAAATGCTGCGGAGAGATCCAAGAGAATTAGCATGGAGTAGTGACCATTAGATTTAGCTGTTAGAAGATCATTAGAGACTTTAGTGAGGGCAGTTTCAGTAGAGTGTAGAGAGCGGAAACCAGATTGTAGAGGGTCGAGGAGTGAGTTATCTGAGAGATAGCGGATAAGACGGGTGTGGACCAGGCATTTCAGGAGTTTAGAGATGAAGGGAAGATTAGAGACAGGTCTATAGTTAGCGGCACAGTTTTGGTCAAGGGATGGTGTGTGAGAGGTTGAATATTTTGGTTAGGTGAGTGGTGACAGCAGGGGAAAGGGACTGGAGGAGATGTGATGGAATAGGGTCACTGGTGCAAGTGGTAGGGCGAGAAGATGCAAGGAGCCTGATTACTTCATCTTCTGTTACTGGTTCAAAATCAGAGAGTGAGCTAGATGCAGTGGAGGAGGGAGGACAGTGCATGGTATGAGGTGATTGGGAGATAATTTCCTGTCGGATATGGTCAATTTTTTCTTTGAAATAATTAGCCAGATCGTCAGCATGAAGATCCGTGGTTGGGGCCTGCACTCTTGGGTTAAGTAGGAAATGAAAAGTGTCAAAGAGACGTTTCGGGTTATTGGATAGTGAGGTGATGAGGGTGTTGAAATAGGTTTGTTTTGAGAGGTGAAGGGCAGTGTTGTATGTTTTAAGCATAAATATATAATGGATGAAATCTTCAGGTAGATTGGATTTTCTCTACAGACGTTCGTGGCACCTGGAGCACCACTGTAGGAATCGTGTTCGCAGCGTGTGCCAGGGTTGTCACCATCTGTGCCTAGTTGTTCTATGTATAGGAGGTGCAGTTTCATCCAGGGCACTTTGAAGTGTTTCATTGTAATGCTTCAGTGCAGAATCAGGACATGAAAGGGAGGAGATAGGGGCCAATGATGACTGCAAGTTCTTCATAAGTATCTAGGTGTTAATGATCTGTATGTTTCTAAAAGTGTGGAAAGTGGGGGCGACCTGGGCAGGATGGAAGTTCTTGATAGAGAATGATAGAAGGATGTGGTCAGAGAGTGGGAGAGGTGAGTTTGTGAAATCATCCACTGAGCAAAGCCGAGAGAAGACCAAGTCGACGGAGTTTCCATCTTCATGCGTGGGGGAGTTAGTATGCTGCGAGAGGCCGAAAGAGGAGGTTAGCGATAAAAGGTGAGAAGCAGATGGTGAGAGGGGAAGGGCAATGGGAATGTTCAAGTCTCCCATCATGAGCGTTGGGATGTCACAGGAGAGATAGTGTGGAAGCCAGGTGGCAAAGTGATACAGAAACTGATGAGAGGGGCCCAGAGGACGATACACCACCGCTACTCGCATGGAGAAGGGGACGTAGATTCTGACAGCATGGACCGCAAAAGAAGGGAAGACAAGTGAGGGTACTTGAGGGATAACCTGAAAGTTTTGGTGTTATCATTCATATGCTCTGAAAAAAGGCCAAGAAAGCAGAAAATCTGCTGGAGTATGTAAATTTTTGAGCACAACTGCACTTTATAGTTTTAGTTGTGTTTTTTCTTGTTCTGTTATATTTTATATGATCCCTCAAAGCTACAGGTCTTTAGTTGTCTTTGGGTTTGTTAATGTTGTTATTAAAAAGTCTCAAAAATTTTGCCTGGCTAGGGGTGTACTGACTATGATTAGAGTTGAGCGAAACGGGTCGGTCATGTTCAAAAGTCGGCGACTTTTCTGAAGTCGGGTTTCATGAAACGAAACCCGACCATAGCATGAGGTCGGCCACGAGGTCGGCGACCAGAGCGCCAAAGTCACGTTTTAAAAGATGCTTCCAGTGCCCTTTTTCAGCCAATGATGGAGGACGCACACTGTGGGCAACGTGATGACATAGGCATCGGTCACCACCATCTTTGAGAAGGGCATGCAAGTGATTGGCTGGCTTTGTGTGGGGTCACAGGGGCTATAAAAGGGCGTAAACGCCGACCGCCATCTTACTTCTGCCAATCTTAGCATTAGGGAGAAGTTGCTGCTGCTGATTCAGAAGAAGGGAGAGCGTTAGGCAGGGAAGAAGAACCAAAAAACTGCTTCTGCTGTTAGCAATTTCCACTTACAACACAACACTTTGTGTGCCGTGACAGGGGAGGCTCTATTTTTGTGCATCAGCTCTGTTGGTTATTAGGCTGCCTTATAAGGCTCCCTGAGAGCTGCATTGCTGTTTGCACACTGTTGTGCAAACTGCTTTTTTAAAAGCAAAAATACTTTTCTTCCTCTTTTCTGCACAGTTACCAAGGGTTCATTTTTCCACCCTTCTGTGTGTGCACTGTGCAGCAGTCCTGCTTATTAGGCTGCCTGCATCCATACTTGGACTGAGAGCATCATGGTAAGCGTCCTCAAATCTCTAGTGAGATCCAAATTCTCAAAAATCCTATAGACACCCTCCACCTTGTCATACACCATCCAATTTCAGCCTGTTACATTGAGGTGTAATCTCTCCTGGGCCTGAGACAATAATTCTGCATCCTCAAATCTAAAGTGAGATTCAAATTCTCACCAATCCTATAGACACCCTCCACCTTGTCATACACCATCCAATTTCAGCCTGTTACATTGAGGTGTAATTTCTCCTGGGACTGAGACAATAATTCTGCGTCCTCAAATCTATAGTGAGATTCAAATTCTCACCAATCCAATAGACACCCTCCACCATGTCATACACCATCCAATTTCAGCCTGTTACATTGAGGTATAATCTCTCCTGGGCCTGAGACAATAGTTCTGCGTCCTTAAATCTATAGTGAGATTCAAATTCTCACCAATCTTATAGACACCCTCCATCTTGTCATATACCATCCAATTTCAGCCTGTTACATTGAGGTGTAATCTCTCCTGGGCCTGAGACAATAGTTCAGCGTCCTCAAATCTATAGTGAGATTCAAATTCTCACCAATAGTAGATACACGTTCTACCTTGTTTTACAGTACCATATAGCTGGTGGTATTTTGGGTACATTTTTACAAAAATGAGGAAGTATGGTGGAAGACGCCATGGAAGTGGGTGGGGGTTGCCAGCTGGTCCCAATGGAGGTGGTGGTGGTGTTGCATCTGTTGGTAGTGGCAAAAGCACAATAGCACCTAAGGCAGGAGGTGTTGAGCCTGCGTCCATCGTCTGGCTCCACAAGGCCTCGAAGGCTCTCTCTTCTGGGAGTAGGTAAACCACTTTTAAAGGCGGAGCTTCAGGAACAAGTTTTGGCTTACATTGCTGCAACAGCCTCCAGCTCTCTCGCCTCCTCTTCTGAAGTTTCAAAAAATAAAAGCACTGAGTCGTCAGTGGAGGCTCCTGGTCAGGAACAACACCTTTCCTTGTGTCCTTCACCCCTACCAAAAGTGAAGGATGTGGCAGGCCACACTACAGATTACTCCATGGAGCTATTTTCACATACCATGCCTGGGTTAGCAAGTCAAATCGTGAATTCCCCAGTCCAAGATGAATCTGACATGGAATGCACTGATGCACAGACACTGCTAGATTTTTCTGGTGGTACATTCACTCAGAGCACTACATTGTCCTTGCAGTGCACTGAGGCAGAATCAGACCCTGATGAAACTCAGGTGCCCCTTCTCGCATACTATACCACCTTACACGGTGACACAGAAGAAGGTGCACATGAAATTGAAGAGGAGGTGATGGATGACCCAGTTGTTGACCCAGAATGGCATCCATTGGGGGAAGAGGGTGCCGCTGCCAATAGCTCAGAAGAGGAGGAGGAGGATCCGCAGCAGGCAACGACATCGCAACAGCTGTTATCTGGCAGGACTATAGCAGTCCAAAAACGTGTTACAAAAACCAAAAGAGTTGCAGGACAGCTTGGCCAGATGGTCAGATTAGCAAAGTGTGCAAGGTCTCAAAATGTCTTCCATAGTAGGAAGAGTGCAGTGTGGCACTTTTTTGAACAAAATCCTAATGATCAGGCAAAAGTCATCTGTAAGAAGTGCGCAAAGACCTTTGTCCGAGGGAAAAATCTGAGAAATTTGAATACCAGTTGCATGCTTAGACATTTAACCACCATGCACTTGCAAGCATGGATGGACTACCAAACCTCACGAACCACATGTGCACCTGCTCTGAATGAAGGTAGTCAGCAACGCTACATCACTTCCCCCACTGTAAGCCCACTGGTTAGCACACCACCAGCAGCAAATGTCGAGGTGTCGTCGCAAGGGCAAAGCAGTCATGGAAACACAATGTTATTGCTGCGAAAGACTGAATCTAGGCCATCAGCAACACCACCAGCACCATCACAATCACCAGCCCTCTCTCAGTCCGCCAAGTCCACCGCTAGTTCCACCATATGCAGCTCTCAAGTCCAGCTTACCAGAGACTCTGAGTAGGACAAGAAAGTACTCATCCTCTCATCCGCGTACACTGGCTTTGAATGCCTACATTGCCAAACTAATCTCGTTAGAGATGATGCCCTACCGGTTGGTTAAAAGCAAAGCTTTCTGCGAGCTCATGGCCTACGCAGTACCACGCTATGACCTACCCAGTCGGCACTTCTTTTCGCGAAAAGCCATCCCAGCCCTCCACGTGCATGTTGAAGACCGCATTGTCCATGCACTCAAGCAATCAGTGAGTGGAAAGGTGCACCTCACAACAAATGCATGGTCCAGTAGGCATGGCCAGGGTCGTTACGTGTCCATCACTGCGCACTGGGTTAATGTGGTGGATGCAGGGTCCACAGGGGACAGCGGCGGTGGGACAGTGCTGCCTAGCCCACGGTATAGGAAACAGTTGGCTGTAGGCATTCGAGCCTCCTCCTCCTCCAGAAGCAAAAGCTCGTCCACAGAGCGCAGTCACACGAGCACTCCATCCGCAGCTGCCAGTGTTGCACACGAGGTGTCCCACTATTGAACAGCTAGTGGTAAGCGTCAGCAGGCTGCGTTGAAGATGATGTGTTTGGGTGACAACAGACACACCGCGGAGGTACTAGTCGACTACTTGCAGCGACAAACTGAGTCATGGCTGGGCAGTTTACATCTTGAGGCAGGCAAGGTAGTTGGCCGTATCACTGGCCGTAGTGATAACAGCCAGAATTTTGTGGCAGCCATAACCCTTTCAAAACTCAGACACATGCCTTGCCTGGCTCACACCTTGAACCTGGTGGTGCAGTGCTTCCTCAATAATTATCCAGAGTTAACACCCCTGCTCCATAAGGTGCGAAGACTGTGCTCGCACATCCGCCGGTTGCCCGTACACTCCAGTCGTATGCTGAAGCTGCAGCAATTGCTCCACCTTCCCAAGCGCCACCTAATTATCGACGTTGCAACAAGGTGGAACTCCACCCTGCACATGGTTCAGAGGCTGTGCGAACAGAGGCAGGCTGTAATTCACGGGATACACGGGCAGGCAGTTTGCAGGCAGACATGGAGTTGTCTGGTGTGCAGTGGTCGAAGCTGAAAGACCTCTGTAAAGTCCTTCAGTGTTTTGAGGAATGCACACGGCTGGTAAGCGCAGTCGACGCCATCATAAGCATGAGCATCTCACTTATGTGTCTGCTCATTCAAACTTTGACACACATTAAGGAGCAGACATCTGCAGCCGAGGAGGAAGAGGATGAGGGAAGCCTTGGTGACAGTCAGCCATTGTCTGCTCAGGGAAGTCTCATGGACGAGGTGGAGGAAGAAGAGGAGGAGGAGGAGGATGATGGGGATGATTATTTTGGGGAAGAGGATGCTTCTCGGGGGCAAGAAAAAATGTTGGCGTGGCAAGGTCAGGTACAGGGTTTGTGCGTGACTGGAGGAATGTTGATTTGCCAGAAAGTGCTCCTCCACCCAGCACTCGCAGTGCATCATTGACACCAGGAACATTGGCCCACATGTCTGATTATGCTTTGCAGATCCTAAAAAGGGACCCCAGCATTGCCAAAATGATGAACGATGATGACTACTGGTTGGCCAGCATCCTGGATCCACGCTATAAAGGCAAATTCCAAAACATCATGCCGCAGGAGAACCTAGAGCTAATATTGGCTAACAAACAAGCAACTCTGGTAAACCGTTTGAGCCATTCCCAGCACACAGCGGCGGTGATGTTTTTCCAACGAGTCGTAGGGGGCAACATGGAAGAGGTGTTCGTGGTGCACATGAGTCGCCCTCGCTTCACCCAGGGCTGTGGGGTACTCGGTACCGAGCCGGTGTCAGGGGGATGATGTGTCACAGCAGCGGTGACCCGGACAGTGGCGCTGGGCCCCTATATCAATAGCGGTGGTGTTTGGTTGTAATATAAAGTTTGTGACGCCACCCGTGGTGTTTGGCAAGTAAGATGTTAGCCAATGCTGCGTGCAGATATTCTGGGGCTGATGGTGTGTCGCAGCTTAGATGGTGTAGCTCCCCACAGGTGAAGCTGTAACCCCAGGGCAGTGTATAAGTGATGGGCACAGGAATGTAGCAGTGCCGACAGGTTATTAAGCAACACAACACAGCGGGGTGCAATTTCTGTACCTTTACTTGGTAACTGCAGTCCAGGGTCCTGATCAGAGATGGTATTGGAGCAGGCTAGCCTGGAAGCCACTCAGGGATTCTCTCTCTCAGACGGGCTGTACAGTCTCCCTAATAGCGCTGTGTGTGTGAAGCACTCCAGTCCTTAGTTACTCTGAAGTTCCTCCTGTCAAATGTTCCTAGACTTCCACTTGCACGGCAGACAGCTGTAGCCTCTCTCTCTGGGAGTCCTCTCACTCTCCGAATCCCCGGCTCTCTATCTGTTTTGCTATTGTGCCTCAAGTCTTCTAGGGGAGCAGGGCAACTACAGCCTCCTACTCCTCGGGTATCTGTGGCAGGGCCGTTAGTACCCGTACCACCGTGGAGACCCGACTCCAGTTCTGTGCGCTCTCAAGCTGAGGGAGCTCGCCTGCTGCAGCTCAACCTCCAGCTTCGTATTCCCTGTCTGCACACTTCACCCTCCGCAGACTAAATAACCCCTACTTCCTCCTGGCCCTCAGGGATCACTCCTCCTCTGAATCCTGGGTCAGAGCTCCCCCTGCTGGTCAGTAGGGGAACTGTGCCTCCAAGCTTGGCATTACCCTCCCGTGGTGGAAGGCAAAGCCAGTGTGGCGACCGTACTCCTGGGGGCGCCACACAGACAGCCGAAGTGGCGTTGGACACAGGGGTTTCATGACCATGTTGTGGACTGATTTTTCAAGTACCGCTCACACGACTGGTAATACTGCATCGATCGAAAGTGACAGGAGACAGCAGTTGTCAACTATGGTAACAAACTAATTCTCCTCCCATATCGATGTTCTCCCTCACAGGTCATTCCCCTTTGACTATTGGGCCAGTAAACTTGACACCTGGCTTGAATTGGCACAATATGCCTTACAGGAGCTCACTTGCCCTGCTACTAGTGTGTTATCTGAATGAGTCTTCAGTGCTGCTGGATCAATCCTGACAGAAAAAAGGACCCGTCTGTTGACCCAAAATGTTGATGATCTAACCTTCAATAAAATGAACCATGCATGGGTTTCAAAGGATTTTGTCCCACCCTCCCCTGCTGACACATAGGTTGCCAGAAAAATGGCTTGCTTTTGTCCTCCTCTTCCGCGGCCTTCTCCAATTACTCCATTTGCAGCTGCTGAATGTCTAACATCAACATATGCCATTTTTTCCACCTCCCTAACTGGGCTGCCTCCCCCCACAGGGCCGGGGTCACCACCTGGCGCACGCACCCGTGCGAGTGCCGTTGCCCTGGACAGGTGGGTGGGCACACTCTTTGGCAACGGCACTGGCACAAGGTCCCTCATAGTAGAATCAAGTGTCTCTGACGGTGAGGGTGCACACCCGCCATCAGACACACCGGTGTATTATGAGGGGCCCTGTGCTAGTACCGCCGCCCATGAGTGGGCCCCCCTGCTTACTCAGGGCACCAGCACTTGCAATACCTACCTCTCCCTGCTACACCACTGTGCAGTCTGGCCTGTTAAATACTTCACTGGGACTGGCAATACAAATTTGGTGAAATGATAGATGATGGTTAAGACGTAGCTATGCCCTGTCCTGCTGGGCTCTATCTTCAGATGATCAATAGCTTCCATTTGTTATGGATGTCGACCCACAATGAGATGCAGTGGTGGTTTATTATCAGCTTTCACAGTTTTCCGACTCACAGACGTGTGACATTCCTGCCCACATTTTTAAATGTGTCCTCTCATGCCAATCCAATAGAATCGCCTACGGCCTGTGGCTTGTGTCTTTTGCACTCCAAAGTTACCTGACAGATCATTATAGGCAGTGAGGACAATGTCTACATCTGTCCCTGAGATCACAATTTGATGGAGATGAGTAACGGTGAAGGGTTCCACCGTACTGTGATACAGCAAACCTTTCTTCACAAGAACTGTTTTCGCTGTCTCCACAGACAAAGTAATTGAGAGTCAGCATCACCTCTGAGAATTCTCCCAGGAGTTTTTACTGTGAGTAGTAATTCCAAAATTTCGGCAATCAGTCGACTTTCCGTCTGTACTTGTATCCATCTCGTTTCCTCTTGCGGAGAGTCTGGACTGTCTTACAGAGACTGAAATATATATGAAGATTGAAAAATACCCCAACAGTGTATACTGGTGTACGCTTTGAATACATAACCCTTTTTCTACTTTTTAGATTCTTGTCTAATCCATACTGAGGCTGTGAGTGTCTTTGTCGGACTCCGGAAATATACACACAGATTTTTAATGTTTAAACTATGCTATACACTCACTGGCCACTTTATTAGGTACACCTGTCCAACTGTGTGTTAAGACTTAATTTCTAATCAGCCAATCACATGGCGGCAACTCAGTGCATTTAGGCATGTAGACATGGTCAAGACAATCTCCTGCAGTTCAAACCGAGCATCAGTATGGGGAAGAAAGGTGATTTGAGTGCCTTTGAACGTGGCATGATTGTTGGTGCCAGAAGGGCTGGTCTGAGTATTTCAGAAACTGCTGATCTACTGGGATTTTCACGCACAACCATCTCTAGGGTTTACAGAGAATGGTCCGAAAAAGAAAAAAAATCCAGTGAGCGGCAGTTCTGTGGCCGGAAATGCCATGTTGATGCCAGAGGTCAGAGGAGAATGGGCAGACTGGTTCGAGCTGATAGAAAGGCAACAGTGACTCAAATTGCCACCCGTTACAACCAAGGTAGGCAGAAGAGCATCTCTGAACGCACAGTGCGTCGAACTTTGAGGCAGATGGGCTACAGCAGCAGAAGACCACACTGGGTACCACTCCTCTCAGCTAAGAACAGGAAACTGAGGCTACAATTTGCACAAGCTCATCGAAATTGGACAGTAAAAGATTGGAAAAACGTTGCCTGGTCTGATGAGTCTCGATTTCTGCTGCGACATTCGGATGGTAGGGTCAGAATTTGGCGTAAACAACATGAAAGCATGGATCCATCCTGCCTTGTATCAACGGTTCAGGCTGGTGGTGGTGGTGTCATGGTGTGGGGAATTTTTTCTGGGCACTCTTTGGGCCCCTTGGTACCAATTGAGCATCGTTGCAACGCCACAGCCTACCTGAGTATTGTTGCTGACCATGTCCATCCCTTTATGACCACAATGTACCCAACATCTGATGGCTACTTTCAGCAGGATAATGCGCCATGTCATAAAGCTCTAATCATCTCAGATTGGTTTCTTGAACATGACAATGAGTTTACTGTACTCAAATGGCCTCCTCAGTCACCAGATCTCAATCCAATAGAGCATCTTTGGGATGTGGTGGAACGGGAGATTCGCATCAGGGATGTGCAGCCGACAAATCTGCGCCAACTGTGTGATGCCATCATGTCAATATGGTCCAAAATCTCTGAGGAATGCTTCCAGCACCTTGTTGAATCTCTGCCACGAAGAATTGAGGCAGTTCTGAAGGCAAAAGGGGGTCCAACCCGTTACTAGCATGGTGTACCTAATAAAGTGGCCAGTGAGTGTATATACCTGCTATCCAGTGATAACGTACCCTTTCTCAACTTTGTACAATCACGTCAAATCCATACTGGGCCTGAGACCCTCTGAGTCTGCCTCCTGATATATAGACATAGGTTTTTCATGTGTAAACTATGCTACATATATACCTGTTATCGGGTGATACTGTACCCTTTCTCAACTTTCTACAATCTTGTCGATTTCCATACTGGGCCTGAGAACGTCTGAGTCTGCCTCCTGATTAGAGATGAGCGGTGTTCGAGTCGACCTGTTCGCCAAGTTAAAATTCCAGCTGTTTTGGGCGTTGTTCAAGCCGTTCGTCGAACTCGAACACTTTGCTTAAAATTCGGCTGTTCGAGGTTCCGTTCGAGAACGGTTTGCTCACCAAAAGCGTAACTTCATTTTCACATTAATAATGGTTTTCAATGTTAATAGTCTGTTTCATGGCATAGTAGCGGTGTGTGGTAGCAATCGATGTAGTACACCTGTCAAGGAGCTACACCGTGTGTGTTTCTAATTATTTTTTACCGCATCTTGTCCAGAAAATCCTTTTGGGGCTTGTAGCACTGTCTGCTACTCAGCAGAGGAGCCCACCAGTAAACCAAGCTATGCCGCCTGTTTATGTAAGAACTGCGTGCTACTCAGCATAGGAGCCCAGCTGTTAAGCAAGCTACAGCACCTGTGGTTTGGACACTTAATTTTTTCATTTTTTCTGGAATGCCGGTTAGGCCTAATTCCAGAATTCCGGTTGCCCTACACTTACTGGGAAATCCTCGTTCGCGGGGAAGAATTGTAATCACAGATCCCCATCACTAACGGGGTTCAGTTGGTTATCTGCACCTGTAAGCGACACACGCTGGACCTTTCAGTGTAGCGTGCATGCAGCCCCGGACATGTAAGGGCATGACATATCTGTTATTGATCGATCTCGCGTGCCAGACCCTCGCGTGTCCCTCTAGTAAGCTTGACGCGTACCGCGGGGGCATGCCGGAGTCTCGTTTGTTAACGGAATTTAGCTGACAAATCGCTAGCACAACTAAAAACAGACATCCACCACCACCCACAGAATCAACAAAGCTTGCAATTTGTCAATCTTTTCTGTAGCTGGCATGGTTGAGGTTTCCCGGGTGGAGTCGAATTAAGCCGCAGGCTCCACTCCTGGTGGTGCCCTTCTGGACATTCCTTTAAGGTTCAGCTTTGCAACCATACTGCCCCCGGAAACCAAACACTTTGCCTTCATGGACGCTGTTCGGAGGTTCGTGGGAATAACGCCGCCCGATCGGCAGTTGGCCTAATTTATGGTGGGAAGTCCGACGGTAAATGATCGTCTTCGATTTCAGATTTTTACTGTTTTTTGGTATTTTACATTTTTATTCCAGCCTTTCTTGACTTCATAAGGGCATGACATGCCTATATCTGTGTCTCCTCCTCCTCCTTTTACTCCTCCACCTCTTTTCTATATGTAGTTGCAGTTTTCCATATGTTATTTTTGTATTCTGAGCATTTTGTCTGCTTTGGGACACCTTTTAAGGTGTTTTGTAATTGTTTTCTATGAGTTTGTATGTGTTTGTGTTTGCCTGCCATTTTTTTCAATGGTGTTCGACGTTGTTCGTCGAAAGTTCGACAAACATTCGACAAACTTGCCTTGTGTTCGATGAACCAAAACGAACTGGAACACTAGCGGGGTGGCTCAACACTACTCCTGAATATATAGACGTACATTTTTAACGTTTAAACTATGCTATATATACCTGGTATCTGGTGATACTGTAACCTTTCTGCCAGGAAGTCCTCCTCCACCCACCACTCTAAGTGTATCATTGACACCTGGAACATTGTCCCACATGTGTGATTATTTCTTGCGGACCTTCTTGTTATATTGTGGTGTGATCCATCCTGAGCGTGTGACAGTCTGTGGGTTACTCCTGCAATTTAGATGTACATTTAAAAATTACCCCAACACTAGTGTATACAGCTCTACGCTTGTGATACATTACCCATTTACTGCTTTTTATATTCTGGTCTAATCCAAACTGACCAAGTGAGAGTTATTTTCTGACTGTGGAAATAAATACTGAGATTGACAACAATGACCCCTACACTGTGTACAGCTGTACTCTTCAGATCCATTACCGTTTTACGGCTTTTTATATTGTGTTGTAATCCATACTGAGCCTGAGAGCTTCTGTGTCTGCCTCCTGAAATATCTACGGAGATTTAGAATGTTTAAACTATACTACATATACCTGCTATCTGATGATACTGTACACTTTTTCTACTTTTTAGATTCTTGTCTAATCCATACTGAGCCTGTGAGCGTCTCTGTGTGACTGATGGTATATACTGTAGGTGAATGATACGAGACGCCACCTGTTTTTTTCTGATCAGATTGACCCGTGCTGCAGTGTGGCTTCTCTGGGACAGATGTTGTGTTGCAGCTAAGATGTAGAAGCCCTGCACAGGTAGGGCCGTAGTCGCAGGGCAGATGAAAGAGTTGGTAGATGGTGTGCAGTACAGGATGTAGCAGAGCCGTGCGCCAGGCACAGGAGAAAGATGACAGACACAGTCGTGCAGTTCCTTTACCTGTACTTGGTAAGTGCCGTCCAGGAACCAGAGTACAGATGGAGAAGGAGCTGGTCTGCCTGGAAGCAAATTTGGAATTCTCTCTGCAGATAGGTAGTGTGGCCTCCGTTCTAGCGCTTATCTGAGGTACTCGCAGTACTGAGTTCACTGAAGTTCCCCCTGTTGACTCTCTTTTGGAACTTTCTCCTATGGCAGGCAGCCATAGCCTTTTCCTTCTGGCTCACACACGTCGCTGCAGGGGCCTCTGAGCCTTAGTTGGGAACAGAGCATTTACAGCTGCTAGTTCCTCCGGTTTCTGCTGCAGGACCGTCAGTGTCCGTACAAACTCGGAGACCGGAATCTGGACCATGCGCTCCATCTAGGAGTGAGCCTTAACTCTGCTCATCCTCCAGCTCCCCTTCTCACATCCACACACTTCCCCTTTCCTTCACAGACTGCCCTAACTTCCCTCCTCCTGTCCACAGAGAGCAGCTCCTCAGCAGTCAGGTTCAGAGGTCTCCCTGCTGGCCTGGAGTGGGAACTGTGTTGTGTGTTGGTTTAACTGCTAGAGAGATCAGATCCTTCGTTGCTCCCAAGCATGACATCATACTCCCTAGGAGGAAGGTAATGCCACTGTGGCGACCGCACTCCTGGGGGCGCCACAAGTGCACTGATGCCCAGCCACTGCTAGATGATTCTGCTGGTACATTCACCCAGACCACTACATTCCCCTCTCACTCTACACAGCCAGAATCTGACCCTGATGAAACTCAGGTTCCCCTTCCCGCATACTATACCACCTTACACGGTGACAAAGAGGAAGGTGCAGTGAAAGTGCAGGTTCCTTGAGCAGGTGGGGGGGCATACTCATGGGCGACAGCACTGGCACAGGGCCCCTCATAGTACGCAAAAGTGTCTCTGCCGGTGGGAGAGCCCACCTGCCGTCAGACACACTGCCGTACTATGAGGGGCCCTGTGCCAGTGCTGTCGCCAACGAGTGGGCCCCTCCTGCTTGCTCAGGATCACAGCACTTGCAAAGTTGAAATACTTACCTCTCCCTGCTCCACCGCCGTGACGTCTTCCGCATTTCCTGACAGTGACATTCTGATCAGAGAGCGCGATGACATCACGTCTGTACGCCCTCTGCCTAAACAGTCCAAGTGCAGTAGATGGAAGATGGGGACAACGAGGAGTCCAGACTAGTACAGGGATTCCCTAGCGAGGAGACTTATTTAATTGTTTTCAATGTTGGGACAGCTATTTTTGGGGAGCACTATACTCTGGAGAATGATATATGAGGCCCACCATACACTGGAGCATTCCAAAGGTGGACATCAGACTCTGGAGCAGCATTCAGCATTTACAGGGCCCATTAAGCACTGGAGCATTAGAAATGGGGCCCATTATATATGGAGCATTATTTGGGCCCATAACACAGTGGAGCTTCATCCATGGGGAAAACTGTAGCATTATGAGGAGCTCATCATATACTGTTTCAAACATTATATGGGACCAATGATTCTGTATGGAGAAATATATGGGCCTCATTACTCTGTATAGCGCACTATGCAGTGGCCATAATACTGTATGGAGTAATAAACTGTCCGTTTTTGGAGCTATTGGAGAATTTAAAATGGATATCAGTCATGAGATGTAAGAAGTGAAGTATTTTTCATTGTACTATACCGCTATTTCTCTGCCATATCAGAGGATGATGAATTGTGGCATGTGTTAAAAGAGCCCAGTGACACTTTTTGGCCCAGCAAAACATAAGCCGCGGAGACACCATCACTGATGAGGGGCAATACCCCGAAACAGCTGTCTGTGGATACCATGTTTTGGCATAGGTGGTTTCCTTCATTGGAGACTGCCCTTCCCGTGGTTGTTCCTTCCCGGGGAAAGACCTGGCTAGTCATTGCTTGCATTGAGAAACATGTGATGGTGTCTCCGCAACTTGTGTTTTGCATATTTTTACATATTTCCCATAAGGGATGGGGGCATTGCTCTATAATCACTGCGTTGAGAAACATGTGATGATGTCTCCGCAGTGTTGGATGTTGATCTCCATGAGTTCATTCATCCTCATTTTTCACACTCTTTGGCCCAGGGCCCATGAAAATCTGGAGCCAACCCTCCCCCCCCACAACTTTAGCCAAATAGCCCCCAGTTTTCAATGCCTATTATTATAAAGTAAATTAAGGTTGACAAGCTTAAGTAATAAGAATTGATGTTTGTGGCATTAAAATGGGCACTGTAGGTGTGTTTCCTGTTCTCCACTCCCTGCTGATCTTGGTTCCCCATTGACTTGCATTGGGTTTCGTGTTTCAGTCGGCCTTCAACTTTTCACGATAATCGGCCGATTTTGTTCGACCCGACTTTTGAGAAAGTCGGGTTTCATGAAACCCGACTCGACCCGAAAAAAGGCAAAGTTGCTCATCTCTAACTGTGCCTTGCAGAGAAACAAGTGCCTTGCACAAACAAGGAAAAGGATACAAAATGATAGCAAAGGCATTGAATCTTTCTGGAGATACAGTTGGATGCATAGTTCACAAATTCAAAGTTAAAGTAACAGTCACTGCACTGCGTAAATATGGCAGAAAGAGGAATCTATCATGGGATGCCACCAGAATGTTGAGGAGACATGGTCAAAAACCCTCAAATGACTGTAAAAGAACTGTTTGCATAATAGTTTGCTCAGTAAGACATATTCTCAATGCTGAAGGCCTGAACTCAAAGATGTTCACATCTACTGACCCAAAAGCACAAAAAAAGTACTGGGCTCAGCAGTGATGCCGATGTATATGACATCAGACCTCTGCGCCCAGTGGTTGACTGCAGCGGTCACCTGATGGCAATATAGCGACAATGCTACAGCCATATCAATAAACACTGTAGGCAGAAGGAAAGATGGCACTGAAGTGGCTGTATATGCTATTTTAATGTATATGAAAACAATGGAGTAAAAGAAAAAAATAAACTGGACAACTATTCACCTCTCTCTCATGAATAAATATGCAACACTAGATTATGGCCCGATGCTATCGCATCGGGAGGATGCGATATCATCACACCTCTTGCCATGTTAACCATCAGCACACACACTCCTCTCACCTTTCACCATCTCCACTAACTCTTTCACTCCACATACGAACCCTTCTCTCACTCCGTCTCTCATACTCACGCCGTCATCGCCGCTGCTCCACGATCCCCGACATCTTCTTCCGCCGGCGCCATCCTGGATCCAGACGTTGTCCACGCCGGCGACATGTTCTTGAGGCGACGCCATCTTGAGTATCGTGAAATCTCGCGATACTCAAGATGGTGTCGCCAGAAGAACATGTCGCCGGCGTGGACGACGTCGGGATCCAAAATGGCATTGGCGAAATCACGTGCGTTTTCGCGACGCCATTTTGGATCCCGACGTCGTCCTCGCCGGCGACATGTTCTTGCGGCGACGCCATCTTGAGTATCGTGGGATTTCGCCGATCCAAAATAGCGTCGCCGCAGGAACACCTGTGAAATGCGCAGACGCTGCACCTGTGAAATGCGCAGACGCTGCACCTGTGAAAAGCGCGCCCAGCACCTGTGAAATGCGCAGACGCTGCACCGGTGAAATGCGCAGATGCTGCACCGGTGAAATGCGCAGACGCTGCACCTGTGAAAAGCGCAGACGCTGCAGCGGTGAAATGCGCAGACGCTGCAGCGGTGAAATGCGCAGTCGCTGCACCGGTGAAATGCGCAGACGCTGCTCCTGTGAAAAGCACGCCCAGCACCTGTGAAATGCGCAGACGCTGCACCGGTGAAATGCGCAGACGCTGCACCTGTGAAAAGCGCAGACGCTGCACCTGTGAAAAGCGCAGACGCTGCACCTGTGAAAAGCGCAGACGCTGTACCTGTGAAATGCGCAGACGCTGCACCTGTGAAATGCGCAGACGCTGCACCTGTGAAAAGCGCAGATGCTGCACCTGTGAAAAGCGCGCCCAGCACCTGTGAAATGCGCAGACGCTGCACCTTTGAAATGCGCAGACGCTGCACCTGTGAAAAGAGCAGACACTTCACCTGTGAAAAGCGAGCCCAGCACCTGTGAAATGCGCAGATGCTGCACCTGTGAAAAGCGCAGACGCTGCACCGGTGAAAAGCGCAGACGCTGCACCTGTGAAATGCGCAGACGCTGCACCTGTGACAAGCGCGCCCAGCACCTGTGAAATGCGCAGACGCTGCACCTGTGAAATGCGCAGACGCTGCACCTGTGAAAAGCGCAGACGCTGCACCTGTGAAAAGCGAGCCCAGCACCTGTGAAATGCGCAGACGCTGCACCTGTGAAATGCGCAGACGCTGCATCTGTGAAATGTGCAGACGCTGCACCTGTGAAAAGCGAGCCCAGCACCTGTGAAATGCGCAGACGCTGTACCTGTGAAATGCGCGAACGCTGCACCTGTGAAAAGCACAGACGCTGCACCTGTGAAAAGCGCGCCCTGCACCTGTGAAATGCGCAGACGCTGCACCTGTGAAAAGCACGTCCAGCACCTGTGAAATGCGCAGATGCTGCACCGGTGAAATGCGCAGGCACTGCACCTGTGAAAAGTGCGCCCAGCACCTGTGAAATGGGCAGATGCTGCACCGGTGAAATGCGCAGACGCTGCACCTGTGAAATGGGCAGACGCTGCACTTGTGAAATGCGCAGACGCTGCACCTGTGAAATGCGCAGACGCTGCACCTGTGAAATGCGCAGACGCTGCACCTGTGAAAAGCGCAGATGCTGCACCTGTGAAAAGCGCAGACGCTGCACCTGTGAACAGCGCACCCAGCACCTGTGAAATGCGCAGACGCTGCACCTGTGAAATGCGCAGACGCTGCACCTGTGAAATGCGCAGACGCTGCACCTGTGAAAAGCGCAGACACTGCACCTGTGAAAGGCGAGCCCAGCACCTGTGAAATGTGCAGACGCTGCACCTGTGAAATGCGCAGACGCTGCACCTGTGAAAAGCGAGCCCAGCACCTGTGAAATGCACAGACGCTGCACCTGTGAAAAGCGCAGCCGCTGCACCTGTGAAAAGCGCGCCCAGCACCTGTGAAATGCGCAGACGCTGCACCTGTGAAATGCGCAGACGCTGCACCTGTGAAAAGCACAGACGCTGCACCTGTGAAAAGCCAGCCCAGCACCTGTGAAATGCGCAGACGCTGCACCTGTGAAAAGCGAGCCCAGCACCTGTGAAATGCGCAGACGCTGCACCTGTGAAAAGCGCAGACGCTGCACCTGTGAAAAGCGCGCCCAGCACATGTGAAATGCGCAGACGCTGCACCGGTGAAATGCGCAGACGCTGCACAGGTAAAATGCGCAGACGCTGCACCGGTGAAATGCGCAGACGCTGCACCGGTGAAATGCGCAGATGCTGCACCGGTGAAATGCGCAGACGCTGCATCAGTGAAATGCGCAGATGCTGCACTGGTGAAAAGCGCGCCCAGCACCTGTGAAATGCGCATACGCTGCACTTGTGAAATGCGCAGATGCTGCACCGGTGAAATACGCAGACGCTGCACCGGTGAAAAGCACACACGCTGCACCGGTGAAATGCGCAGACGCTGCACCGGTGAAAAGCGCGCCCCGCACCTGTGAAATGCGCAGACGCTGCACCTGTGAAATGCGCAGACGCTGCACCTGTGAAAAGCGAGCCCAGCACCTGTGAAATGCGCAGACGCTGCACCTGTGAAAAGCGCAGCCGCTGCACCTGTGAAAAGCGCGCCCAGCACCTGTGAAATGCGCAGACGCTGCACCTGTGAAATGCGCAGACGCTGCACCTGTGAAAAGCGCAGACGCTGCACCTGTGAAAAGCGAGCCCAGCACCTGTGAAATGCGCAGACGCTGCACCTGTGAAAAGCGAGCCCAGCACCTGTGAAATGCGCAGACGCTGCACCTGTGAAAGCGCAGGCGCTGCACCTGTGAAAAGCGCGCCCAGCACATGTGAAATGCGCAGACACTGCACCGGTGAAATGCGCAGACGCTGCACAGGTAAAATGCGCAGACGCTGCACCGGTGAAATGTGCAGACGCTGCACCGGTGAAATGCGCAGAAGCTGCACCGGTGAAATGCGCAGACGCTGCACCGGTGAAAAGCGCGCCCAGCACCTGTGAAATGCGCATACGCTGCACCTGTGAAATGCGCAGATGCTGCACCGGTGAAATGCGCAGACGCTGCACCGGTGAAAAGCACAGACGCTGCACCGGTGAAAGGCGCAGACGCTGCACCGGTGAAAAGCGCGCCCAGCACCTGTGAAATGCGCAGACGCTGCACCTGTGAAATGCGCAGACGCTGCACCGGTGAAATGCGCAGACGCTGCAATGGTGAAATGCGCAGATGCTGCACCGGTGAAAAGCGCAGACGCTGCACCTGTGAAAAGCGCAGACGCTGCACCTGTGAAAAGCGCGCCCAGCACCTGTGAAAAGCGCAGACACTGCACCTGTGAAAAGCACAGACGCTGCACCTGTGAAAAGCGCAGACGCTGCACCTGTGAAAAGCACAGACGCTGCACCTGTGAAAAGCGCAGACACTGCACCTGTGAAAAGCGCAGATGCTGCACCTGTGAAATGCACAGACGCTGCACCTGTGAAAAGCCCAGACGCTGCACCTGTGAAATGCGCAGACGCTGCACCTGTGAAATGCGCAGACGCTGCACCTGTGAAATGCGCAGACGCTGCACCGGTGAAAAGCACAGACGCTGCACCTGTGAAAAGCGCAGACGCTGCACCTGTGAAAAGCGCAGACGCTGCATCGGTGAAAAGCGCAGACGCTGCACCTGTGAAATGCGCAGACACTGCACCTGTGAAATGCGCAGACGCTGCACCTGTGAAATGCGCAGACGCTGCACCTGTGAAATGCGCAGACGCTGCACCTGTGAAAAGCGCAGACGCTGCACCTGTGAAAAGTGCGTCCAGCACTCCGTCTCTCATACTCACGCTGTCATCGCCGCTGCTCCACGATCCCCGACGTCTTCTTCCGCCGGCGCCATTTTGGATCCCGACGTCGTCCTCGCCGGCGACATGTTCTTGCGGCGACGCCATTTTGAGTATCGCGAGATTTCACTGATCCAAAATAGCATCGCAGCAGGAACATGTCGCCGGCGTGGACGTCGGGATCCAAAATGGCGTCGGCGAAATCTCGCGAGATTTCGCCGACGCCATTTTGGATCCCGACGTCCTCCACGCTGGCGACATGTTCTTGCGGCGACGCCATCTTGACTATCGCGGGATTTCGCCGATCCAAAATGGTGTCGCCGCAAGAACGTGTCGCCGGCGTGGAGGACGTCTGGATCCAGGATGGCGCCGGCGGAAGAAGATGTCGGGGATCGTGGATCAGCGGCGATGACGGCGTGAGTATGAGAGACTGAGTGAGAGAAAGGGTCGTATATGGAGTGAAAGAGTGAGTGGACGTGAGTGGAGATGGTGAAAGGTGAGAGGAGTGTGTTGAGGAGGAGTGGTGTGTTGAGGGTTAACATGGAAAGAGGTGTGCGGTGACGTCACCGGTTACAACTGGACGGAAGTTGTTACAACCGGAAGCTGCTTAGGGCATTTATTATTATAGATGTATCTCCAGGGAAAAGTGTACATACAATTAGGGACAGAGATAAAGCAACAGTAGTAAATAATTTAATGTGCGAAGTGGGCACACAGTACCTGATATCATATGATGCAATAGAAGTATTTATGTGGTCTAATGAACAATGCAATTACAAACTCATGCTTGTCGATCTGTAGTAAAGTATTAGGCCGGAGTCACACTGGCGAGGAATACGGGTGCGTGAGAGGCGCAAAAAGCACGCATTAGACACGGACCAATGATTCTCTATGGGGTCACTCGCACCAGGCGTATATTTCTCCTCCGTATCCTCCGCTCTGTGCCACTCGCAGCATGCTGCGATTGTCAGCGTACTACGCCCGTAGCACGCCAATGCAAGTCAATGGGTGCGCAAAAAATACGGATTACACACTGAACACACGTGTGACCTGCGAGCAATACGCAGGTCTTTTGGCTGGTGAACAGGAAATGGGCCAATCCATCATCAGGAAGCGTAGACATGCAAATGAGCTCAAAAAGCGCTCCAGACATCCAGGAAGTACGCCTCCACGGAGTACAGCAGCAGCATGGCATCCACTTACATAAATGTGGAGATGCTAATTGTGCTGGTGCAGGAGCGTCCAGAAATATGGGACCCACGCGACGCAAACTATGCGAACCGCACAAGAAAGGAGGCGTCATGGAGGCGCATCTGTCGCCAGATGTACCATGACTTCGGTGACAGACCACGTGAGGAGCAGCAGAAAATTCGTAAGTGCAACCATAAAAATATTTTTAACGTTAGCGCGCGCTATAAAATGACTCTACAATCAGCCCCCCCCCCCTTCCTGGGCATGTAATTTTAGCCTCATGAGGCCGTTACATTAGGATGTGACACGTGGCTTCACACAGCCATAATTAGGGGTTAGGCCACAAGCTCCTCATCCTCCTAGCCACAAAAATTAGTTTCAGGGGAGCTAATGAGACCCTGGGTATCGGCCCAATTACATATTCCACCATGGGTAGAACGCACACCCCATAAGGCCCCATGCCTAGACTACTGTTTGAAAATGTGACCTCTCCAATATGTGATTTTGACAATCTTTCCTGTCACATTGCAGTGGAAGATGTGATGAAACGGTGGAGAAGCATCCGGGACCAATACCGCCGGGAACGCCAGCAGCGGTCCAGGAGTGGGGATGCTGGCCATGTCAAGCGGAAATATATATATTATGACCGGCTGAACTTCCTCGCCCCAATTCTGGCTCTGAGACCGTAAGTACATACCTCA
Source organism: Dendrobates tinctorius (assembly GCF_039654945.1). NCBI lineage: Eukaryota > Metazoa > Chordata > Amphibia > Anura > Dendrobatidae > Dendrobates > Dendrobates tinctorius. The sequence continues at coordinate 39,472,578 of NW_027361770.1, read as the reverse complement.
CACCACATGACACAAAAACATTACACAAATACTTTACAGGGACAAAAATATTGATGTATTTTTGCCTCTGTTCTATTTCATAACAGAACTCAATCCAACCTTACGGATCGAGGAACGGCCTCAGAGGCAGAGCCCGTTATTGATCCTGTAGGGGATGAGGTGGCTGGCCCATCTTCTCCCCCTACAAGAAGGATGTCTGAAGAGGAGGCATCACAAGAGCACACAATAGCTGCCCGACACAACACACCACCAGGACGGTCTGCAGCTGCAACCTCACCCATCCTGGAAGAGATGGGCAACTTGAGCAGCAGCCCAACTGCCCAGATCAGGCCCTCCCCACAGGCTGCTCTAGCAACACGGCGAATAAGAAGAAGGCGCCAGGTCGCCATTCAAGAGAGCAGGACCAATGTGGACACTGGGGTGCTGACTTACTTGTCAAGAGTCACTACAGATGATGGTGAGGAGGCCTATGCACGTAGCCTCACCCTTTATCTCAGTGCCCTTACCCGTGAGGTCAGGCTCCGTATTAGGGGGTGTATTCAGATCCTGCTTGATGCAAGCACCCCCCCCAATACCCCATATGAGGTGTTAGAATTTCTGGAGAGGTGGCAGCTCTCACCAAGAAATTTAATGCGCATGAGACCATCCACACAGATGCTTGCTCAAGCAGGGTCTGAACAGCCCCTAATACATGGGCCAACACCTCAACCCCTTCCTCCCCCTACCCATCCTTCTATTCCGCAGCCCCAAATGTCTTCATCAAGCCAACCCCACCAATATGGCCACTTGTACCCACCCAGTGTTGGAGGCTGGTCCCAACCTGGTTGGGGACGATCTGGCTATCTTGGTGGGTATGAGCCACGGGCCTACCATAGCCAACAAGAAGCCCCTCACCATCATCATTATTACTCTGGGCAGTATCACCAACAGGCCCAGGAGGCTGGACAACAACAGCATCATGGGCAACAGTATGGCCCCACACAGGGCGATGTTGGCCACAATGTCCAGCAGCACCCACAGGCTGTTCCTCCCCGTTCCCCTTCCCCTACATATGAGGATTTATGAAGCCAAACTTTGGAGATGTCCAGTGACATGTAACTGGTGCTTCTAATCTAGAGAAAAAAACAGGTGTTCTCCTTCACCAACATTTAGAACATAATTTAACACTCACATTTGTAAGCAATGTTTTCCAAACATATGAAACAATCCATCATGACAGGCAACGCTACCTCATGCCTTTCACACAGATATTACATGTGTGTATAAAAGAGAATATTTAAATGCGCTATACTGTTACCTGAAAGGATGAAAATACACTAATCACTTGTTAATGCATAGGAAAGGTGTGCTTGCCTTTAGTTAAGTAGTCAACTTTGTTATTAGCATTCTCTAGTAAACCAATTTGAGGCGAACAGCATTCACAATATCATGCTCTCTCTATGTCTTAACAAGTGAGTTTTGTATTTTCATCCTTTCCAGTATAGCATGCTTAAATATTGTCTGTTGTACAGACAGGTAATATCTGTGTGAAAGATGTGAGGTAGCCTTGCCTGTCATGGTGGAATCTTTCTATGTTTGGAAAACATTATGAGGAAATGTGAGTGTTATCTTATTGACTTTATTTTGGTGATGGAGCTCACCCTTTGTTGCCTAATCCAGGTTAATGTAGGCATGCAGCAATGTTGTTATTGCATAATGTTTGTTGCAGTTTTTTTCTGTTATGTTAATGTTACATCAAGTTAACGAAGGCCCAAAGGGTCATTTTGGCCATTGCCAAATTTGTGTTATGGCAAAATTATGTTTGCCTTTAATCAAAACCCAAAAAACAAAAATGCAAAACTAAAAATTTGTCTACTCTAGTTAACGTCTCTGTGTGATTTCTCACGATCCCTCACAACATACTAACAGACACCAACCAATGCAAAGAAACACTCATAGAATCATAAAAAGGCTTGAGTAATATATATTTAGACACACTTTGAACCCAAAAAAATTAGAACATAGACACAGCATTCTCTTGCCAAGAAGTAGCCCCCTCAGGTGAGATAAAGTAATTAGTGAATATATCACGCACTTTGAGGCCAGAGAGCGGTCTACGTTGAGGGATGATAGGTGGTCTCACCCTGTGCACATTGTCCGGCCTACGCACAACACCATCAGAGGAGGAGCAATCATGTATCCTGGTGAAGTTATGCAGAACAACACAGGCTTTCACAACTTCATTCACATTTTGCTCACTCAACTGAATGGCAGACTGGAGTACCCGCCATTTGGCACAAAGAATCCCAAAGGAACACTCCACCAGTCGCCTAGCACGTGATAGGCGCAAGTTAAAAATTCTGCGCCTGTGGTCAAGGTTGCGCCGGGGATATGGCCTCATGACATTACGTGATAACTGAAAGGCCTCATCTGCCACAAGGACATAAGGGATTGTTCGGGGGAGCCTGGTAGCTGGCGTGGTGGTGGTAGATCCAACTGGTTGGTGCGTAGCCGCCGACCCATTATGGAAGTATTGAAGACTCTAGAGTCTCCCGTCCTTCCATAGGCCCCAATGTCCACAATTATAAACTTGTATTGAGGGTCTACCAGAGCCAACAATACAACAGAAAAGTATTGCTTATAATTGAAGAATTGGGACCCTGAGTTCGGCGGCTTACGCACCCTGATATGTTTGCCATCCAGGGCCCCAATACAATTTGGAAACTGGCAGTCCTCCTCAAAGTCCCTTGAAATCCTTAACCAGTCTTCCATCCTGGGCTCGGGTAGGACCACCTGATGGAGTCTTGTCCAGATTTGTGAACATGTAGACCTCACTATGCCTGAAATGGTGGACTTTCCAATGAGAAACTCATGGTGGAGGGCGGCATAAGACAGGCCAGTGGACAGGAAGCTGTAGAACAACAGAAATAGTCCAGGTTAGAATGGCTAAAGTAAAAAAAAATCAGTTACATGCCGACCAAACTTGGTAGGAAATGAGAGAGAACAACACACACATATTTGGTGGCACAATGACTAAGTGATATGCAGTACATATTAGATGTAACATTGTGCTGTGTCAGGTGAAACATATTTTGAGTAAGATGAGGGTATTAAACATTGTCCAAGAAGGCCAAAAAACATAAATTAACACACACATTATGAACATATAGAATGTGGTTGTGGAGTACATACCGTATTGTGAGTAGAAGTCGCTCCTCTGCAGATATGGCTTGGCGCATCCTAGTGTCCTGAAATGTGATCCCAGGGCGCACTGTCTCCAAGAGGCGATCAAATGTGGAAATGCTCATTCGACAGTACTGGTAAAATTTTTCCGGATGCTCCCGCAGAGACGAATAGAGGCGGTGAAAATGCCCTCTTGTGAGTCGTTGCCTCAAAAGTGGATGTACCCACATGCGTCTCCTCCTCCGCGGATCAACTATCACAGGATATGGTTGGCCAAAGCGCCGTGACAAAAGCCAGGTAAAGAGAACCTGCTCGGTTGTATTGAATGTCAGACCCTCTGACATGCTGCACAAAGAACACCAACACACCTCGTGAAAGCAAGGTGAGAAATGTACAGAATGTAGGCAGCCACCTGTTTCTGAGTGTCTAAATAGGGTGCAGGCTAATGATTTAAATTGTTTGCAGGCCTCAAAACCGTTAAATGTCCATTTTGCAAGGCTGCGAGAAAATCTCGCCATACGGATTGCATACGGATTGCATACGGAGACACACATGCGCAAAATACGCGACCTCACCTTGCTTACGGATGACCTACGGACCACTATTTAGTGGTCATTGATCCGTATTACACATGTAAAATACGGAGCGTATTTTGCGCAGGTTAGTGTGACTCCAGCCTTATTAGCAGTATACCTACCTTTAATGTTGGTTCTATTCTCAGGGTCTGTCCAGGCTTTCATTCTAAATAACAGATTTTTGAATCATTAAAATGTCATGTAATGCACCATCCTGAGTCCCTGCAGATCAGTCTCTTTGAGATTGATATCCTTTTCACTCAACAAGATATGTATTTCTGTAAAGAGAACAGGAGATCTTTCATCTGCTGCTGTCACAGTCTGACCTTCATTTGTCTTTGATCTTTATAACCCATGCTCCTTTTTCCCCACATCTATAAATCATTTTAAATCTTTGTCTCAAACCACTATGGTCACAATGCAGCTCAGGAAGACTAATTAGAATGGAGCAATGTTTTATCTGGTCCATATAGTTTACTGGTTTGATGGTGCATATATATATTTAATACAAATACATGGTCTGTTTATCTGTTTTCCTAATTACAGCCCCAAATACAAAAAAGATATGACGCTCTGTAAAATGTAAAGAAAATAAGAATGCAATGATGTGGAATTCTCTTAAAGCCATATTTTATTCAGGACACATAACACATGAAAAGTTGAAAATTATTATTAAAAAAATTAACTAATTTAGGCCGGTTTCACATTTGCGTCTGTGTGCACAGCGTTTGATCTGCATAGATCCGCATGCGTCTTGTATACCTATCTTTAACATGGTGTGCGCAGTGACGTGCACTTGCATGTGTTCGATACGCATGCATTCTTCAAAATGTAAACAGAAATCCCACGAGACGCCCATTTTTGTCTGATGTCATATCGAACGCATGCGCATAAACAATGCAAACGCATTAAAAATGCATACAAAAGCATGCACATGCAGCATTTTTTTCCATCATGCGAAAGATGATGCGCATAAAAAATGCATATGCGGATGATACGCTGCAGACTCAAACGCTAATGTGAACCTAGCCTTAGAAATTGATGGCAACAACACATCTCAAAATAGTTGGAACATGATAAAAAAAAAAATGCAAAAGTATGTGGTACTAAAGAAAAACATGTAGTGGATCACTTTTCACATGTCTACAGTGGGGAAAAAAAAAGTATTTTGTCAGCCACCAATTGTGCAAGTTCTCCCACTTAACCCCTTCACCCCCAAGGGTGGTTTGCATGTTCATGACCGGGCCAATTTTTACAATTCTGACCACTGTCACTTTATGAGGTAATAACTCTGAAACGCTTCCATGGATCCCGGTGATTCTGACATTGTTTTCTCGTGACATATTTTGCTTCATGTTAGTGGTAAAATTTCATTCATATAACTTACGTTTAGTTGTGAAAAAAACGGAAATTTGGCGAAAATTTTGAAAATTTCGCAATTTTCCAAATTTGAATTTTTATGCCCTTAAATCACAGAGATACAGCACACAAAAAACTTAATAAGTAACATTTCCCACATGTTTACTTTACATCAGCACAATTTTGGAACCAAAAAATTTTTTTGTTAGGAAGTTATAAGGGTTAAAAGTTGACCAGCGATATCTCATTTTTACAACACCATTTTATTTTTACGTACCACATCACATTTGAAGCCACTTTGAGGGGTCTATATGATAGAAAATACCCCAAAATGACACCAATCTAAAAACTGCACCCCTCAAGGTGCTCAAAACCACATTCAAGAAGTTTATTAACCCTTCAGGTGCTTCACAGGAATTTTTTGAATATTTAAAAAAATAATGAACATTTAACTTTTTTTCACAAAAAAAATATTTCAGGTTCAATTTTTTTTATTTTACCAAGGCTAAAAGGAGAAATTGAACTGGAAAAGTTATTGTGCAATTTGTCCTGAGTACACTGATACCTGATATGTGGGGGGAACCACTGTTTCGGCGCATGGTAGAGCTCAGAAGGGAAAGAGCGCCGTTTGACTTTTTCAATGCAAAATTGGCTGGAATTCTGATCGGACACCATGTCACATTTGGAGAGCCCCTGATGTACCTAAACAGTGGAAATCCCCCACAAGTGACCCCATTTTGGAAACTAGACCCCCCAATGAACTTATCTAGATATGTGGTGAGAATTTTGAACCCACAAGGGCTTCACAAAAGTTTATAACGTACAGCGGTACAATTAAAAAATCATATTTTTTCCACAAAAATGATCTTTTCACCCCCAATTTTTATTTTCCCAAGGGTAACAGGACCCTAAAAGTTATTCTGCAATTTGTCCTGAGTACGCTGATACCCCATATGTGGGTGTAAATGACTATTTGGGCGCATGGCAGAGCTCGGAAGGGAAGCCGCGCCATTTGACATTTTTGGCTGGAATTGAGATCGGACACCATGTCGCGTTTGGAAAGCCCCTTATGTACCAAAACAGTGGAAACCCCCCACAAATGACACCATTCTGGAAACTAGACCCCCCCAGGGAACTTATCTCGATGTTTAGTGAGAATTTTGAACCCCCATGGGCTTCACAGAAGTTTATAACGTACAGCGGTACAATTATAAAATCATATTTTTTCCACAAAAATGATCTTTTCACCCTCAATTCTTACTTTCCCAAGGGTAACAGAACCCTAAAAGTTATTGTGCAATTTGTCCTGAGTACGCTGATACCCCATATGTGGAGGTAAACCACTATTTGGGCGCATGGCAGAGCTCGGAAGGGAAGCAGCGCCATTTGACTTTTTTGGCTGGAATTGAGATCGGACACCATGTCGCGTTTGGAAAGCCCCTGATTTACCTAAACAGTGGAATCCCCCACAAGTGACCCCTAGATGTGTGGTGAGCACTTTGAACTCCCCCAGTGCTTCACAGAAGTTTATAACGCCCGGGCGTGAAAATAAAAAAATCGTGTTTTTTCCACAAACATGATCATTTAGTCCCCATTTTTTTTATTTTCCCAAGGGTACCAGGAGAAAATGGACCCCAAAAGTTGTTGTCCAATTTGTCCTGAGTACACTGATACCCCATATGTGGGAGAAAACTACTGTATGGGCCCACGTCGGGGCTTGGAAGGGAAGTAGTGACGTTTTGGAATGCAGACTTTGATGGAATGCTCTGCGGGTGTCATGTTGCCTTTGGAGAGCCCCTGATGTACCTAAACAGTGGAAACCCCCCATAAATGACACCATTTTGGAAACTAGACCCCCTAAGGAACTTATCTAGATGTGTGGTGAGCACTTTGAACCCCCAAGGGCTTCACAGAAGTTTATAACTCCCGGGCGTGAAAATAAAAAAATCATATTTTTTTCCCACAAAAATTATAGTTTTGCCCCCAATTTTTTATTTTCCTAATGGCAACAGGAGAAATAGGACCCCAAAAGTTGTTTTGCAATTTGTCCTGAGTAGGCTGATACCCCATATGTGGGGGTAAAACACTGTTTGGGCGCATGGCAGAGCTTGGAAGGGAAGGAGCACCATTTGACTTTTTCAACGCAGAATTGGCTGGAATTGAGATCAGACGCCATGTTGCATTTGGAGAGCACCTGATGTGCCCAAACAGAGGAAACCCCCCAATTCTAACTCCAACCCTAACCCCAACACACCTCTAACCCTAGCTCAGCCCTAACCCTAGCCCTAGCCCTAACCCTAACCCTAGCCCTAACCCTAATGGGAAAATGAAAATAAATACATTTTCTTTTAATTTTATTATTTTTCCCTAACTAAGGGGGTGATAACGGGGGTTTGATTTACTATTTATGGCAGTTTTTATTTTTGGCAGCTGTCACACGCTAAAAGACCTTTTATTGTAAAAATAGTTTTTGCATCACCACATATTGAGAGCTATAATTTTTGCATATTTTGACCCACTGAGTTATGTGAGGTCTTATTTTTTGCGGGACGAGTTGACGTTTTTATTGGTATCATGTTCGGGCATGTGACATTATTTGATCGCTTTGTATTCTGATTTTTGGGACGCAGAATGGACAAAAACCAGCATTTCATGAATTTCTTTTGGGGGGTGCGTTTACACCATTCCGCGTGCGGTAAAATTGATAAAGCTATTTTATTCTTCGGGTCAGTACGGTTACAGCGATACCTCATTTATGTAGTTTTTTTTATGTTTTAGCGCTTTTATGCAATAAAAACAATTTTATATAAAAAATAATAATTTTTGCATTGCTTTATTCTGCGAGCTGTAACTTCTTTATTTTTTCTCTGATGATGCTGTGTGGTGGCTCGTTTTTTGCAGGACAAGATGATGTTTTCAGCGGTACCATGGATATTTATATGCGTCTTTTTGATCGCGTGTTATTGCACTTTTTGTTCGGCGGTATGATAATAAATCATTATTTTTTTGCTTCGTTTTTTATTTTTATGTTTAAGGGGTTCGCTAAAGGGGTTAACTAATGGGACAGTTTTATAGGGCAGGTCGTTATGGACACGGCAATACCAAATATGTGTACTTTTATTGTTTTTTTTTATTTCCAAAAAATGAATTTATTAGGGAATATTTTTTTTTAATTTAATTAGCGATTTTTTAAAAATTATTTTTACACTTTCTTTTTTTTTTAACTTTATTAGGTTGCCCCAGGGGGGACATCACTGTCAGATCAGCAATCTGTCACAGGCAGTGTGCAGGTTTCCTCCTTGCCTGCGCTTTGCAGGCACTGAGGAAGCCAGCTCCCTGCAGGCCCCTGAAGGTCCCCGTCGCCATCTTGGATCCGGGGACCTGCAGGGAAAGAGCCCCCCGCAGCAGCGCTGCACATTGCGCTGCTGTGGGGGGCTCAGGGAAGCACGGAGGGAGCCCCCTCCCTGCCAATGTTTTCCTTTAACCCCCGGTACACCGCGATCGTGTTTGATCGCGGTGTGCAAGGGGTTAACGTGTCGGGGACGGTCCGTGACCGCCTCTGACACATAGTGTCGGGTGTCAGCTGTGACAATCAGCTGACACCCGGCCGCGATCAGTGGCGCTCACCACGTGGGCGCCGCTGATCGCGCTAGACGTACTATCCCGTCCATGGGCATAGGGGCCCGGGTCCCATGGACGGGATAGTACGTCTGATGTCAGAAAGGGGTTGAAAAGATGAGAGGGGCCTGTAATTGACATCATAGGTAGACCACAACTATGAGAGTCAAAATGAGAAAATAAATCCAGAAAATCACCTTGTCTGATTTGGCAAGATTTATTTTTCAAATTATGGTGGAAAATAAGTATTTAGTCACCTAAAAACATGCAAGATTTCTGGCTCTCACAGACCTGTAACTTCTTAGTTATCCCTTCAGGATATGCGCCATACTAGTACTGCACGAACTACATTTATGCCAGCTGCTGTGCTAGTAAATTAATTCGCATTAACAGAGTTCTCCTCCCTGAAGAGCTGGAAGCCCTCTGGCGCAGCTTACCAGTAACTTACCCTGTGGAATCAATCTCCTTGCGAAAGTTCCTTTCATATTTTGTGAACATGAAAAGACCAAAGGATTTTGGGGGGCCATCCCTGAAGAAGGAATCAGTGAATTCCGCAACGCGTAGGATTTGCCATTGTATTCTGGCCCCTTCATCGCCTCATAGCGCTTTTTTGCCTGTCACGTGATCTCCCACGTGACTGTGACGTCATGCAAGGTCCTTCAGCGTTTTCGGACCTTGCAGGCCTGCTTTTGCAAGCGGCGGCTGGTACTTCTACAGCCTGCCGATACATACCTCCAGCTGCACGCCAGTCACCGGCCGGGACGGCGGCATGCTAGGAGGTAGCACCCTTTAGCTCCAGCAACCCTTTATATAGCTGTGTCGGGGAGTATCTTTGGGAAAGGACCTGGAAATTTATCTGTATTCTGAAGACTTTTCTCCGTGCCTCGCCAGCTTTAGCTCCAGTAAAGGTAACAGATCTCTTCATAACATACTTCCTTGCAATTTTGGGTTTTTAACCAGGACACATTTAATTAGCGCAAGTCTATACAAGGTTTATTTATTATTATTCTCTACAGTACACTGGTATTCCACATGGCCAGGAAAAGGACAAGATTTGAAGGGATCCAAAATTGTCTATATAAAATTTGGCCAGTGATTGAACAGTTCAGCAGAAAATTTGCTGAGGCGTACATACCCCAGAGGGACATCGTTATTGATGCATCTCTCGCTCACTTTAAAGGGAGGCTAAAATTCCAACAATACCTGCCCAGTAAGAGGCCAGGTATGGAATAAAGCTGTACACCTACAGACTTAGGGTCTACGAGGGGAAGGACACCCAGATTAACCAGATTAACCCCCCCCCTGAATGCCCCCCCCCGTCCTCTGGGTGAGTGGGAAAATTGTGTGGGAATTGCTGCACCCACTGCTGCATAAGGGTTATCACCTCTACATTGATAACTTTTACACCAGCATCCCGCTCTTCAAGACCCTCTCTGACAGAGTTACAGCTGCATGTGGCACCGTGCAAAAAAATCAGTGAGGCCTCACTAAGCCGCTAATTGGGCAACGCTGAGAAAAGGTGAAAGCAGAACCCAATGCAGTGACAACATGCTGGTGGTCAAGTATAAGGACAAAATCCTGTCCTTATCCTGAACCACCATACACCGTGACAACAGTTCCCTTGTCACTGTTCGTGTGACCATAACACAAGTCCCAAAGCCAGATTGTATCCTGGATTACAATTGGTATATGGGGGAGTAGATCTCTCAGATCAGGTCCTCTAACCATACAGTGCCATGTGAAAAGCCAAAATATGTACAAAAAATTGGCCGTGCATATTGTACAGATGGCACTGTACAATGCTTTTGTGCTGTTCCAATCTGCCGGCAATACGGGGACCTTCCTTCAGTTTCAGGAGGAAATCATTAAGGCCCTAACGTTTGGCACTCAGGGAGTTGAGGGTCCCAGTACTTCTGAATCTGATAGTGCCCGAATTGTCCCAGAACAACATTTCCCAGGACAGGTTCCCCAAACAGCGAGGACAGGGCAATCACAAAAACGGTTCAGAGTATGCTCCAAGAGGGGTATCTGAAAGGACACAATTTACCATTGTGAAACCAGCCCTGAGAAACCTGGTCTTTGCATTAAGGATTTTTTCAAAGCATACCACACGCTGATAAATTAATAAAATTAGTTTATTCCCTGTTGACACAACACACTTTTATTATCGGATGTACCCCGCACATCTTTCACATAATACTACTTTATAAATTCATACACCAGTAAAACCAAAAGCATTATAATCAATACTATAAAACTATGCCTCCAGATAAGTTCTTTCAGGGATGTAATTTCCAAAATAGGGTTAGTTGTGGAGGATTTCCACTGTTTAGACACATCAGGGGCTTTGCAAATGCAACATGACGCCAGCAGACTATTCCATCAAAGTCTGCAATCCAAAACGTCACTTATTCCATTCCGAACAGTGGTTTTTCCCCACAAATGGGGTACCGGCGTACTCAGGAGAAAATAGACAGAAAAACATGTTGTGCAATTTCTCCCATTACCCTTGGGAAAATAAAAAAATTGTGGCTAAAAGATCATTTTTGTGGAAAAAAAATGTGTTTTATTTTTTTTTTCACGACTCTACGTTTTAATTTTCTGTGAGGCACTTAGAGGTTCTTGGTGCTCACCACATATCTAAATAAATTCTTTGGGAGGTCCTGTTTCCAAAATGGGGTCACTTGTGGGAGATTTCCGCTGCTTAGGCACATCAGGGCCTCTGCAAATGCAACATGACACCTGCAGACTATTCCATCAAAGTCTGCAATCCAAAATATCATTTCTTTCATTCTGAGCCCTGCCATGCGCCCAAACAGTGGTTTTTCCCCACATATCGGGTATTGGTGTACTCAGGAGAAATTTTTCATTTTCTTCTTTTTTACTTGTGAAAATAAAAAAATTGTTGCTAAAAGATAATTTTTGGGTAAATAAATGTGATTGTTTTTTCTTTTACGGCTCTATGTTCTAAACTTCTGTGACGCACCTGGGGGTTCAAAGTGCTCACCACACAGCTAGATAAGTTCCTTGAAGGGTCTAGTATCTAAAACGGGGTCCATTGAGGGGGTTTTCCAATGTTTAGGCACATCAGGGGCTCTGCAAATGCAACATGACACCTGCAGACCATTCCATCAAAGTCTGCAATTCAAAACGGCGCTCCTTCCCTTCTGGACCCTGCCGTGTGCCCAAACAGTGCTTTTCCCCAACATGTGGGTTTCTGTGTATTCAGGAGAAATTGCTCAACAACTTTAATTGTCCATTTTCTCCTTTTACACTTGTGAAAATAAAAGAATCGTTGCTAAAAGATTATTTTTAGGGAAAATGTGATTTTTTATTTTCATGCCTCTACCTTCTAAACTTCTGTGAAGTCCCTGGGGGTTTAAAGGGCTCACCACATAGCTAGATAAGTTCCTTGAAGGGTCTAGATTCTCAAATGGGGTCACTTGTGAAGGTTTTCCACTGTTTAGGTACATCAGGAGCCCTCCCAATGCGATATTGGCGTCCGATGTCAATTCCAGGCAATTTTGGTTTGAAAAAGTCACACGCCGCTCCTTCCCTTCTGAGCCCTGCCGTGCACCCAAACAGTGGTTTTCCACCACATATGGGGTATCAGCGTATTCAATTGCCCAACAACTTTAGTGGTCCATTTTCTCCTTTTACACTTGTAAAAATAAAAAAACCATTGCTAAAAGATCATTTTTTTGGAAAAGAAATGTGATTTTGTATTTTCACGTCTCTACGTTTTAAACTTCTGTGAAGCACCTGGGGGTTCAAAGGGCTCACCGCATAGCTAGATAAGTTCCTTGAAGGGTCTAGATTCTAAAAAGGGTCACTTGTGGGGGTTTTCCACTGTTTAGGCACATCAGGGGCTCTCCAAACGCAACATGGCTTCCGATCTCAATTCCAGAATTCTTTTGGTTTGAAAAAGTTAAACGATGCTCCTTCCCTTCCGAGCCTTGCTGTGCGCCCAAACAGTGGTTTTCCCCCACATATGGGGCATCGGCGTTTTCAGGAGAAATTGCACAATTATAGTTGTCCATTTTCTCCTTTTACCCTTGTGAAAATAAAAAAATTGTTGCTAAAAGATCATTTTTGTGGAAAAAAGTTAAATGTTCATTTTTTCCTTCCACATTTCATTAATTCCTGTGAAGCACCTGAAAGGTTAATAAACTTCTTGAATGTGATTTTGAGTACCTTGAGGGGTGCAGTTTTTAGAATGGTGTCGCTTTTGAGTATTTAATATCATATAGGCTCCTCAAAGTGACTTCAAATTTGATGTGGTCCCTAAAAAAATGGTTTTGTAAAATTTGTTGAAAAAATGAGAAATCGCTGTTTAGCTTAACCCGTATAACGTCCTAATAAAAAAATTTTGGTTCCAAAATTGTCCTGTTGTAAAGAAGACATGTGGTAAATGTTATTTATTAACTATTTTGTGCGATATGACTCTCTGATGTAAGGGCATAAAAATTCAACGTTTGAAAATTGCGAAATTTTCAAAATTTTCGCCAAATTTCCATTTCTTTCAAAAATAAATGCAAGTCACATCAAATAAATTTTACCACTATCATAAAAGTACAATATGTCATGAGAAAACATTTTCAGAATTACCGGGATCTGTTGAAGCGTTCCAGAGTAAAAATTGGCCCGGTCATTTAGGTGAAAACAGGCTTCTTCTCAAATGGTTTAAGAGGCCCCTTTGTCCTCCACTCATTATCTGTAGTAATGGCACCTTTTTGAACTTGTTATCAGTATAAAAGACACCTGTCCACAACCTCAAACAGTCACACTCCAAACTCCACTATGGTGAGGACCAAAGAGCTGTTGAAGGACACCAGAAGCAAAATTGTAGCCCTGCACCAGGCTGGGAGGACTGAATCTGCAATAGGCAAGCAGCTTAGTGTGATGAAATCAACTGTGGGAGCAATAATAAGAAAATGGAAGACATACAAGACCACTGATAATTTCCGTCAATCTGGGACTCCACGCAAGATCTCACCCCAAGGTTTCAAAATGATCACAAGAACGGTGAGCAAAAATTGCAGAACCACACAGGGGGACCTAGTGAATGACCTGCCTATAGCTGGGACCACCATAACAAAGGTTACCATAGGTAACACACTGCACCACCAGGGACACAGATCCTGCAGTGCCAGACGTGTTCCCCTGCCTAAGCCAGTACATGTCTGGGCCCGTCTTAAGTTTGCTAGAGAGCACTTGGATTATCCAGAAGAGTATTGGGAGAATGCCATATTGACTGATGAAACCAAAGTAGAACTGTTTGGTAGAAACAAAACTCATCAAATTTGGAGTAGACAGAATGCTGGGTTGCATCCAAAGAACACCATACCTACTGTGAATCATGGGTGTGGCATCATCATGCTTTGTGGCTGTCTCTGCAAAGGGACCAGGATAACTGATCCATGTACCTGAAAGAATCAATGGAGCCCCGTATCGCGAGAGTTTGAGTGCAAACTTCATTCCATCAACAAGGGCATTGAAGATGAAATGTGGATGGGTTTTTCAGCATGATAATGATCCCAAGCTCAACACCAGGGCAATGAAGGAGTAGCTTCATAAGAAGCATATAAAGGTCCTGGAGTGGCCTAGCCAGTTGTTACGGTTGTGCTATGCTGGGGAAAGAACACTAGAACAACCCGAAAGTGGACCCTCTGGGTCACGGCTCCAGAGCCCCCGCGGACGAGCTGACCAGGTGGAGCCACCCCCTATACAGGGAGTGTTAGGGGCAGGCCCACAGGGGATGGAACAGTGACAGCTGGAGCCAAAGGGGCGACTGGGGTAGGTACCAGGGAGGCAGAGGTGGAGAGACTGAGCTGCAACAGAAGTGGGGGTTACTGAGACCACGGAGCGAGAGAGGCGAAGGGACCAAGAGCACCTGGGGATGGCAGAGGCTGGAGGCTGCAAGAGAGAGAGATATGTAGCAATAAAACAGACAAGTACCTTCAGGGTAAACGGACAAGGGGACCAGTAGGCAGGAGGTACACAGACAGCCTAGCAGGGATGGTAGTACGGTGGGAGACACAGGAGCAGGGACAGAGACTAGGACACAGAGCAACCAGGAGAAGGAGTACACAGAAACTACCAGTGGTAGCGCAAGCAGTAGAGACAAAGTAGCTGTAAGGGGCCTGAAGGAAGAGCGAACGCTGGCCGAGAAGACAGCGTCACCGCATCGGATAAACAGGCGTCTTACCTGGGAAGACGCCGAGAAGAAATAGACGGTGGGCGCCGCCATGTTGGGGGCGGAGCCACCGCATCACAGGTCCCAGGAGTCAGAGTGCCGGGTGGAATGTCAGGCGCAGGCACGCAGGGCTGATGCCGGGGACACCGGATGTCATAAGAGCGGGGACGCGCCGTGGAGCGGGAGCGCGCTGGGAGGTGCGCACGGGATTGCGCAGGTAAGTAATGGTGCCGGTGGGGGGCGTGACAGTACCCCCCTCTACTCCCCCCCTTCCTAATGCTGTTGAGAAATCGTTTCATGATAAGAGCAGCATCAATGTTTTCTCGAGGATCCCAGGACCTCTCCTCAGGGCCGAAACCTCTCCAGTTGACCAAAAACAAGGTTCTTCCCCTAACTGTTTTCATGGCAAGTATATCTTTAACCTCAAAGACATTATCAGAACTGCTAGGTTGGGGATATTGAGAAGAAGCTGAGTAGAAGCGGCTAAATACAGCAAGTTTGAGGAGTGATACATGAAAGACATTGGGGATTCTTAGCGAGGCGGGCAATTTCAACTTGCAGGCCACGTCATTGACACGCTTTATGATTTCAAAGGGCCAATGTAACGTGGACCCAACTTATAGGAGGGAAACTTTAGCCCGATATACCGAGAGGATAGCCAGACTTTCTCCCCGGGGAGACACGGGGGAGCGTCCAAATGTTTTTTGTCAGTGAGCGCTTTATTCTGCGACTGGCTCTCTCTAGAGCCTCTTTAGTGTCCCTCCAAATCTGAGAGAAGTCAAAAGACAAGGAGTCCGCTGCCAGTATACCCGAGGTGGGGGAAACGGGAAGGGGAATGCCGGGATGTTGTCCAAAAACCACAAAAAAGGGAGACTTGGAAGAAGCTTCACTGGGATGATTATTGTATGCGAATTCAGCCCACAGAAGGAGAAAAACCCAGTCATCCTGGTGAGCGTTGGAAAAATGCCGGAGGTAGGAAGATAGGACCTTGTTGACCCATTCAACTTGCCCGTTCGACTGGGGGTGATAAGCTGAAGAAAAATTCAGGGTTATCTTCATCAATCCGCAGAGACCTCACCAAAATCGTGAGGTAAACTGAACTCCTCGATCTGAGACAATATGCTGAGGGAAGCTATGGAGTCGGAAGACATGGAGCAAGAAAATCTTCGCCAACTCAGGAGCAGAAGGCAGATTAGGCAATGGAACGAAGTGTGCCATTTTGGAAAACCGATCAACGATCACTAAGATGACAGTACATCTTGAGGAATGTGGCAGATCGGTGACGAAGTCCATAGCGATGTGGGTCCACGGGGTTGTAGGTACAGGCAACGGAAGTAAAAGCCCTGGAGGAAGATGTCTAGGGACTTTGTTCCTGGCACATGAGGGACAAGAAGCGATGAAATCCAACACGTCCTGGTGAAGCGAGGAGAGGAGAGAGAGAGTTTTCTTGACTCCTGCATGTCCAGAAAATTTAGACGAATAACCCCAACGCAGGACCTTTGGCCTGTCTCCACTTTGGACAAAGGTTTTACCCGGTGGTGGAGAAAGCACGCTTAGCGGAGCCATGGTAAGGATTTTGGCCGGATTGATGATATGGGTAGGACCATCCTCATTGTCCACAGACAAAAATGAGCAAGACAGGGCATCAGCTTTGATGTTCTTATTCCCTGGCCGAAAGTGGAGATCAAAATCAAAGCGCCCGAAAAACAAAAACCATCTGGCTTGCCGTGGGTTGAGCCTTTGGGCAGACTGAACATAGGCCAAATTCTTATGATCTGTGAATATGATGATTGGATGGACGACTCCTTCGAGAAGATGGCGCCACTCCTCGAGGGCTAGCTTTATGGCCAATAGTTCTCTGTCTCCGATGGAGTAATTTCGTTCAGGAGAGGAGAAAGCTTTAGAAAAGAATCCGCAAGTGACCACACGACCAGAGGAAGATTTCTGCAGAAGGACTGCTCCTGCTCCCACAGAGGATGCATCAACCTCAAGGATGAAGGGCCTATTGGCATCTGGATGGTGGAGCACTGGAGACTTGGCGAATTCTTGCTTCAGAGCCTCGAAGGCGGCTTCAGCGTCAGAGGGCCAAGAGTTGGGGTTGGCCCCTTTGCTGACGAGAGCCGAAATAGGCTTGGTCAGCGACAAAAAATGGGGAATAAATTGCCTGTAATAATTGGCGAAGCCCAAAAAATGCTGGATTGCCTTTACACCAAGAGGACGCGGCCAATTGCAGACGGCAGAGACCTTTTCTGGATCCATTTCCAAGCCTGAACTCAAAACGATGTAGCCAAGGAATGGCAACAAATTTCACTCCAAGAGACATTTCTCCAATTTGGCAAAAAGGTGATTCTCCTTGAGGCGATGGAGAAATTGGCGGACGTCTCGACAAGTCGGGGGAGAAGATCAAGATGTCGCCTAAGTAGACCACAACACAGACATAGAGGAGATCTCGAAAGATGTCATTGACGAGTTCCTGGAAAACTGCAGGAGCGTTACAGAAGCCAAATGGCATGACTAAATACTCGTAATGGTCATTCCGTGTGTTGAATGCGGTCTTCCACTCATCCCCGGACCGTATGCGAACAAGGTTATAGGCTCCTCGCAGTTCATGCTTGGTGAACACTCATGCTCCCCTCAGGCAATCAAAGAGCTCAGAGATGAGCAGAAGCGGGTACTTGTTCTTCACCGTGATGCGGTTCAGACCACGATAATCAATGCACGGACGAAGGGACCCATCCTTCTTCTTCACAAAAAAGAAGCCGGCTCCTGCAGGGGAGGACGATTTCCGAATGAAACCTCTGGCTAAGTTGTCCTGAATGTACTCATACATGGCTTGCATCTCAGCTAGAGAGAGAGGGTAAATCTTTCCGCGGGGAGGAGTGGTACCAGGAATGAGCTCGATGGGGCAGTCATAGGGTGGGTGTGGCGGAAGGACCTCCCCTTCTCTCTTGTCAAAGACATCCGAGAAGACACTATATGCAGGCGGCAGTCCGGAGGGAACAGGGAGAGGACGGGGAACACCTACAGGACGCACCGGCAGCAGACACCGAGCCTGACAGGACTCCCCCAGCGCAGAACATTGCCGTTATGCCAATCCAAGGTGGGCTTGTGGAGCCGCAGCCAGGGAAGACCGAGAAGGGCAGGATGAGAGATACCAGCCAGAACGTAGAATGTAATTCTCTTTGTGCAGGGCCCCAATCTGCAGCTCAATCTCATGCGTAGCTAATGTAACGGTCTCTTGCAAAGGGTTACCGTCCACAGATGCAAGGACCTGCGGCTTCTCTAGAGTCTTCACGGGGACAGAAAATTTGGTGACTACATCGAGCCTAATAAAATTTCCGGCAGCGCCCGAGTCTACGTAGGCCACCAAGGAGACCCGCTTATCACCAACATGCAAGAGGACAGACAAAGAAAGGGGTTGAGAGGTATCATACACACCTAGGGAGGCCTCTCTTACCTGACCTAGGCGGAGAAGTTTTTGGGACGTTCCGGACAGGTTCGGAGCATATGAGATGCACTGCCGCAATAGAATCAGAGGCCCTGGGATCTTCTCTCTTTGCAACGCTGTTTGGAGAGCTTCAGGTGGTCCACTTGCATCGGCTTGGGCGCGGAAGCAGATGTGAGAGCCCTGGGTCGAGGACTGGGTGGTCTGCGAGCATGTGGCAATGGGCGCGCAAGTCTTCTCTCACGAGCCCGCTCCTGGAACCGGAGATCAATTCGAGTGGCCAGAGAAACTAGATCCTCAAGGGCAGTGGGGGTGTTGTGACCAGTAAGCTCGTCCTTTATACGACCCAAAAGGCCCCGCCAAAAGGTTCCCACCAATGTCTCGTTATTCCAGCCCAAATCGGACAACAGAGTCCGAAACTGAATGGCGTATTGGCCCACGGTTTGAGAACCCTGGCACAGACTGAACAGGGACTCAGTAGAAGAGGCTAGACAGCCTGGCTCGTCGAATACTCGCCGAAATGTATCCAAAAAGACCGACAGGTGGGTAACCAGAGGATCGTCGCGCTCCCAGAGAGGGTTTACCCATGCCAAAGTGTCCCCTTCAAGATAGGAGATTATGAAGGCCACCTTGGACCGGTCCGTGGGCTATTGCTGGGGCAAGAGTTCAAAATGGAGACGGCATTGGTTCAGGAAACCCCAGCATAGTTTTGCGTCACCGTTATACCGGGGTGGTTTGGCCAACCGCGGTAGAGGGTGAGGACCAGCGGCTGGAGGAGGAGCAGAAGCAGCTGCCTGTAGCAAAAGTAAATGACCATCTACCGACGCCATGTAGCTGAGGATATGAGTTTGAGCGGCATGCTGCTGCGCCAGCTCCTATTGTAAGCCAGCCAGCTGAGCAGTGTTACCCAGGTCAGAGGATTGGAGAGCGGAGAGGCGTGCGTCCATAGATTTCATAAAGGACATTATGCGCGTTTGATTCTCCCGTAAAAAAAACTAACTCTTTCTGAGTAGCAGTGACTCCAGCGGGGTCCATGGCCTGTTTATCTGTTACGGTTGTGCTATGATGGGGAAAGAACACTAGAATAACCCGAAAGTGGACCCTCTGGGTCACGGCTCCAGAGCCCCCGCGGGCGAGCTGACCAGGTGGAGCCACCCCCTATACAGGGAGTGTTAGGGGCAGGCCCACAGGGGATGGATCAGTGACATCTGGAGCCAAAGGGGCGACTGGGGTAGGTACCAGGGAGGCAGAGGTGGAGAGACCGAGCTGCAACAGAAGTGGGGGTTACTGAGACCATGGAGCGAGAGAGTCGAAGGGACCAGGAGCACCTGGGGATGGCGGAGGCTGGAGGCTGCAAGAGAGAGAGATATGTAGCAATAAAACGGAGAAGTACCTTCATGGTAAACGGACAAGGGGACCAGTAGGCAGGAGGTACACAGACAGCCTAGCAGGGATGGTAGTACGGTGGGAGACACAGGAGCAGGGACAGAGACTAGGACACAGAGCAACCAGGAGAAGGAGTACACAGAAGCTACCAGTGGTAGCGCAAGCAGTAAGACAAAGTAGCAGTAAGGTGCCTGAAGGAAGAGTGAACGCTGGCCGAGAAGACAGCGTCACCACATCGAATAAAGAGGCGTCTTACCTGGGAAGACGCCGAGAAGGAATAGACGGTGGGCGCCGCCATGTTGGGGGCGGAGCCACCGCGTCACAGGTCCCAGGAGTCAGAGCGCCGGGTGGAATGTCAGGCGCAGGCGCGCAGGGCCGACGCTGGGGACACCGGATGTCAGAAGAGCGGGGACGCGCCATGGAGCGGGAGTGCGCCGGGAGATGCGCACGGGATCGCGCAGGTAAGTAACGGCACCGGTGGGGGGCGTGACACCAGTCTCCAGATCTCAACCCCCTCTCTAATCTTTTTAAGTGGGAGAACTTGCACAATTGGTGGCTGACTAAATAATTTTTTCCCCCACTGTATATAAAAAGAGCCTTGAGAAAGCAAATGAAATACACCCGAAACGCGCATTGGGGAGTTCTCTTTTACTATTTAGTAACAGTATTACTGTCTAAGTCATATTGATAATGTGGATATGCTTTTTACCATTGTGACATTTCTGTTAAGGGATTTGTGATTTGCCCATTGCCTATACTTGCATAATTTTTCTATATATACACTTTACTATCAGAGGTTGTTATCGATCTGTCTTTTGCCACGCATTTAAATACAATTGTCATTTTTGTAATAATAAAGCTTACTTTTTAACTAGTTAAACTCCAACCATCCTCCTTTTCTAATGTATGTTTTGTAGTGGTTTTCATATTGATTTTTTTTCACAAACATTATGTATTTGGGTTTTTTCTTGTTTCTAACAAAAAGATCATGCTAGAGTGGCAGAGTATTTCAGAAGAAAAGATGGTCAGAGGTTCACCCATCTAAAATTTGTGTAACACAATTTCAGAAATATACGAACAAAGCATACTGAATGCGCTTGTACATGTAATACGAAAAAAAACGGACACAAACAAAGGACACATAAACCATCCATTACTTTAACTCAAGGGATGTACAAATAATTACATAAGCCAATGAATACAAAGGGTGAATGAATTGCAATGCTATCTCTGTTTTTGCAATGGGTAGGAACGAAAGAAGGTTGAAGGACCAAATAAATGAAACCTTCTCCTTATCTTCGCCAAACGAATGTAGCATTGCCCATAAAAATATCGTTGGTCCAGAATATTTAAAAGGAATAGCAGTCCAGACGCTTTGGCCAGTAGCATGAAATTGGACTTTTCCTGGTTGGTGATATCACACAAACTACAAAAGGTTCTGAAGTTATAGTATGTTTTTATGATCTTTTAATAGCAGCAGTGACTCCTTATGGCATGCTTCATAAACCATTAATTAATAGATTAATGTATTCAACCTTTTTTGGCTGGACACATAACAATGTAGACTATTGCAAAAAGGACTGCCTAACAGAGACATGTACCTAATCCTAATAATCCTAAAAGAATTGAAAGAGAGCACTCAGAAGCCTTTCCAATATAGAAAATCCTAATCACATAATATTTTCCCTTTTTGTCAATAAATTGTACATAAATTGTTTGTAAATCGCAAGATTCTTGTTATATATAACACCATCAAAATATACTATGGCTTCTTTATAACATTAACATTAATGTGTGTTTTTTAACTGTTTTACATTATACACTAGTATATTTTTTTTTTTTTAATTTTTTTTTTTTTTTCTTCTTCTTTTTTTCTCCTTCTTTTTTCCTCCCTTCTTTTTTTGATCTTTTTTGTCATTATAATTTTTTTGTGTGTTGGTCTCCATTCTTTGCACAGTTGATTTAAATTTGTTTTTTTTCATGCTAAATGAATGGATGTGTTTTTCACCTAATTGGTTCACCTGTTTTTTTGATGTGTTTAAATATTTTCTTGGAGACCTATCTTACGCATTCCATGATTAAGCCCTCTTAGGGTGAAACGCGTAGGAAATTGCTCCCCTCCATACGCCTCTGTATGTCGTTTTTACCTGATGGTATGAAGATTTTATATTCTCAATAAAGCAATTATTTTATCTCCTGGAGACGCTGGAAATATCCTTTTTTATGTTGTGCATGCACTATACACCCGGGTCAGGGTGTTTCCGTGCGTCGGAGGTGTGATCAGGAGTGAAGAGGGGTGAGCTGAATACTTCTTGTTTGTGTACTTCATTTTGACCCCTTTTTTCGGGCTCCCTCTATATACACATTTTTGTACTCTTTCATTCCGGGTGTGATTACAGCCCGCATAAATTCCACTCCATATGGATCCACCTCTGCACAGGAGGACTAAGTTTAATTCCATCTTTAATACTCATGGTAAAATTACCACGACTGAGGCTGTTGTTAAGGATAATGAGGAGCTTTTGCTGTTACACAGATCATTGGAAAAAAGCAAGTCTAAAGAAGCCAGACTTTGGTGGGACTCTACTTCACTGCACTCTTATATCAACAGAAATATGATACCTCGTGGATTAAGGATTATCAAATCTCCCACTTTCTCCTCTCTCCCTGAGACTTTCTTGAATGATTGGAATTCCATTCTCTCTAAATGCTCATTGCAACTTATGGAGCTTATTGTAAAATATGAGGAACAAGAGCTGGAGATTTGCAAAAACAGCATTATTGATACGGAGACTGCCTTGGATAAATTTAAAGATTTTCCTGAATTAACTATATTAAATGAAAATTTGGATAAACATCTTACCATCTTAGATGACAAAATTGCGGAACGAAAAAAACGCAAATTAGACAGAGATACCAACGACTACCAAACTAACAAAGTTTATACTTGGAGAAATGCATCTCATCAAAATTCCATCTTAAGAAAACAAGATCACAAAAAATTTGCCCAAAGAAATTTCAAATGCAAGGTCAGCTTTGGTGATACAAGCGTTTCTTCAGCTACTACCAGCTATTCAGTAGAAAATTCCTCGGATTCCTCATTGGAAGAAGCTAATTCTTTTGCTCCTGTTAAAAACAATAAAAAATACAAGAGAAAAAATGCTGCTTCAAAAAACGTGTCAGGAGGGGAGGTAGGAAACATCGGAAACACAAGGTATCCGGATCGCAGAAAACGGAGATTTTAACTTATCCGGTTTGGAATTTGTCTGCTCAGATCCTCTCCCAGCATCTTTTATCTGTTTTGTCTAAGGGATTGAGTTTCTGCCCCACAAATAAATTTAATGTTTTTAGGACTTTATTGGATGTAAATAAACTAGCCAGAAATCTAACATTAAAATGTCACTTTTACAATGATAATGACCTACAGGAAAATGTGTTTTCATCTGCAAATTCTGTTGAACATGATTCTAATATAATACCAATGTTTCATGAATTGAAAAAAATCTCTGATTTGCGACAATTAGAGTCAGAATGTAGAACTTACGACTCCTCTTCTGATAGTTTTTTAATCTCTAACCCCTTTTTCTACCCTATTCAGTCTAGGCCATCTATCCTAGATACCTTTCAGGAAAAGGTGGAGGCAGATCTTGTTGTTCTAGATAGAAATACTAGTATTGATAAAAACAATCTTAATCCTCAAGAAATTCTGGCACTGCAAGATCTGCAATCCAACACAGGTTTAATTATTAGGGAAGCAGATAAGGGGGGAGGGGTCGTAGTTCTGGACTCTTCACTTTATTTTAAAATAAATCATGACATTCTATCTGATGAAAAAACCTACCTACATCTCCAGGGAGACCCTACTAATTTTTATAAAAGTAAAATGGATAAATTACTTCAGGATGGTTTGGAGGGGGGCATCTTTTCTCAGAAAATATATGAATATTTAAAAGTGGATTTTCCTATTATCCCCATTTATCATGCTCTCCCCAAAATCCATAAAGGTATCTTTCCACCACCATTCAGGCCTATTATATCAGGCATAGGTTCCCTTGGAGAAAAGCTGGGTGCTTGGATAGATCATTTTTTGCAACCTTTAGTTAGGGACATGCCAGGCTTTCTGAGAGACACCAAATCTTTAATAAATAATCTAAATTCTATCTCATGGCAAGCAGGCTATATGTGGCTGACTTGTGATATTGTTAGCCTATATCCGTCTATACCACACTATGTAGCCATAGATTGTCTTCAGGTGTTTCTCAGGAAACATAGCTCTTATCCTCTACAGACTCAAAATTTTATTACCAAAGCTATTAATTTTTTGTTGACACATAATTATTTTTCTTTTGATGGGGAATTTTTTCTTCAGAAGTGTGGCGTTAGCATGGGAGGGAAATTTTCCCCCTCCCTTGCTAACATTGTGGTTGCCATTTTTGAAGAATTTTATATTTTTGATGATGATAATAATTTTTCAGAACATATAATTTTTTATACACGTTATATTGATGATCTATTATTTATCTGGAAGGGAGATTTTGCTACAGCACATTCCTTCATAAATCATCTCAATCAACATTCTTTTAACCTTAAATTTACTTTTTTAGTCCATCCGTATACCATCAATTATTTGGATGTGACTCTTTTTGGTAACCACAACATAATTGATATTCTTCCCTACCATAAGGAAACTGACTCCAATTCCATCTTGTTAGCCAGTTCATGTCACCCTCCACATACGGTGAAAAATATCCCCATTGGAGAATTGATCAGACTTAAACGTAATTGTTCTAGGTCTGATCTTCTCCCACATGAAACTAATAAAGCTATTACTAAACTTAAACATAGGGGGTATTCCAACTGGTGTCTGAATAGAGCCCAAAAGATAGTGAATCAAATTGATAGATCGGATCTTTTTTCAGATCATCACAAAAATAAATACAATATCAATCATCAATTAACTTTTTCTACCAATTTTTCTCCGCAATTCAAGGATATTGTAAAAATAATACAAAAACATTTACCGATTTTATCACAGGATAATTTACTTTGCCATATTCTAGAAAAAATCAAATTAATTTTGTAGCAAAAAGGCGCCTAATTTAGCCCATATTTTGTCACCTAGTTTAGTAGTCAGTAATAATAATAATAAAAAAAGTAATTCTAAAAATTGGTTATCATGTACTGGCTTTTTTGGCTGTGGGCATAATTTTTGCATTTCATGTAAACATGTCAAGAAATGCAAATCATTCACTTCTATGTTTACTGGTTTAACATACAACATTAGGGATTTTATTAATTGTAATACCCCTAATGTTGTTTATCTTATTGAATGTACTTCTTGCTCAATTCAATATGTAGGCTGTACGACTTGTCCTCTTAAACAGCGGATACGCAGACATATGTCTGATACATTAAATCCTTCCGCAGTAAATGTTTCTGCAGTCTCGAGGCACTTTATCACTATTCATAATAGGTGCCTGGATTCCCTTACATTCATTGGCATTGAAAAGGTGTACAAACCAACTAGGGGAGGGGACCACCGCAGAAAGATTCTCAATCGAGAGTCTTTCTGGATCTACAAATTGGGTACTAGAGTGCCGCATGGTATGAATAGGAGGAGAGATCTAATCATGCAGTATTCTTAGGCATCTTTCTCTTTCATGTTACCCTATTTTCCCCATAATAAAAGAAAAGGGAATATAGTAGGAAGAGGGAAACAAAAGTAGGAAGAGCAAACCGGGAAAAAGAAAAAGAAAATGTGGGTTTTTTTTTTTTTTATGGGTGTTTTTTTTTTTTTTTTTTGGGGTGTTTTTTTGTTTTTTTTGTCCCTTTTTGTCAATAAATTGTACATAAATTGTTTATAAATCGCAAGATTCTTGTTATAACACCATCAAAATATACTATGGCTTCTTTATAACATTAACATTAATGTGTGTTTTTTAACTGTTTTACATTATACACTAGTATTTTTAAAAAAAAATTTTTTTTTTGTTTTTTCTCTTTCTTTTTTCCTCCCTTCTTTTTTTGATCTTTTTTGTCATTATAATTTTTTTGTGTGTTGGTCTCCATTCTTTGCACAGTTGATTTAAATTTGTTTTTTTTCATGCTAAATGAATGGGTGTGTTTTTCACCTAATTGGTTCACCTGTTTTTTTGATGTGTTTAAATATTTGCTTGGAGACCTTTCTTACGCATTCCATGATTAAGCCCTCTTAGGGTGAAACGCGTAGGATATTGCTCCCCTCCATACACCTCTTTATGTCGTTTTTATCTGATGGTATGAAGATTTTATATTCTCAATAAAGCAATTATTATTTTATCTCCTGGAGACGCTGGAAAAATCCTTTTTTATGTTGTGCAATCACATAATATATCCATATACATAAATGGAGTGAATACTCCTAAGGACTAGGTAGCTTTGTGTAGGTCTGAAAATCAGCATAGAGAGGATATATCAGTAGTATAACAAAGGCAAAACCCTGCTAGTGCTGTAAATAGAGACTACTAGATGTAAATAAAGAGTTGACATAAGTACATAAAATGCCTAATATTTACACATTAATGTGTCTAAACAAATTTCATAAAGTGCCTAGTGCATACAAGTAAATATGTTTAAACAGACTAAAATAGCCATATGGATATTAATATATATATATAATCCCAGGGACCAATATCCCATACAATGTATAACACAGTAAGGGATCAATCCAATAAATTAGCAGCAGAAGTAGACAAAGTATAAAGGCTAGGAAACAGGTATATGACCTGGTGAAGGCAGTGCACATCCCCGACACGTGTTTCGCGTATTGCTTCTTCCTTGGGGAACCTCTTTCCTTGCTTTTATACTTTGTCTACATCTGCTGCTACTTTATTGTATTGATGCCTTGCTGTGTTATACGTTGTATGGGATAGTGTTTTTTTAGAATCATTTGTGAATAAAGATTTTTGTTTTTTATTTGAGTTATGCATTCTTGTTCTGCTTTGGATTGATATATATTTGGAAGAGCCATAATGTGGTGTCATGGATGACTGGATACTCCGCCTCCAGCAGGGCGAATTTCTATGACACCCGTGACCCTGGATATACCGCCTCCAGCAGGGCGAATTTCAATAGTTACACGTGTATCTGGATACATCGCCTCCAGCCGGGCGAATTTACAGAGATAAGGGAAACACCAGGGAAACCGATACAATGGAGGGCCCTGCAATACGGAACGGGGACGTGGAGACCTCCTGCACTCCCCTGAGTCAGTGTCTCTACACTCCTGACGGTAACTAGGCAGGTTCCGCACCTGGCGACGAGCAGGATACCTAAAAACTCTAGCTCGCCCTGCACCTATCCCTTTCTAATGAATTGGACTTTGCAGTAACTAATCCCACCACTGCACTAAAACACACATAAGGAAAGTTACAAACAGGGAAAAACCACTTAGCTTTGCTCTGTTGCTACTGCTCCCAGCAACAGATTCCAGCACCTGAGTGCAGCTTTCTCCTGAATAGCTGCTACTTCACCAAAGCTTTGTCAGAGCTACAAGGAACTCCTCACTGTTGCTCCTTCCACACCAGGACTCGGACTGAGCTGCTAGGAACTCTTCTCTAGCTCCTTCCTCCACCAAGGATGGTTGGAAATGACCAATGTCACCAACAGTGAGTGAGACCACCTGACTCTCCTTTATAGGCAGGAGCCAGAGCCATCACACCTGCTAGTGATTCCCGTGTAATAACACTAGCCACCACCGGGGGCAAAACTAGAACTAAAGACACCACTGTGTAATGACCCTAATGGCCACCGGGGGCAAAATTAACTTTAAGCAACCAGCTTAAAGGAAAAAAAAGGTTACATGTGCTTTTATCTGTCACAATCCAGCATGGATCGTGACACATATACTATACTTAGCCATTCCTTTGTAGGTGTTTTAAAAAAATATGCTTCGTTGTTGTTTTTTGTTTTTGTTATTGATGTATTTCTTTTCCATATATGAATCTGTTTTTTTTTTACTTTTATATGAATTAGTTTGTATTTCTCTCCATGAAATGAATTCACTTAAAAACTAAATACCTTTTTATTTATTGCTTCTGATTATGATCTGTTATTTCTTCTAATATTTTATATCTGTTTTCTGTCACAATTGGTGTTGTGTTATTAGGTTATACAATGGTACCTGTTGGGATTAATGGTATATTGGGCATTAACCCCTTCCCGACATGCACTGTAGATATACTGATCTGCGGGAGCCACGTTCACACAAAGAGAAGTATATGTACGGCTCCACGATCGCGAGGACTCACCCTGAGCACTGCAGCGATCAGGTGATCAAGTGCAGGTGTCAGCTCTATGGGAGAGTTGACATCCTGAAGCAACGCCCACGATCGGTGCTAGAACTGATCGCGGGCATTTAATCCCTCTGATGCTGCTGTCAATAGTGGCAGCAACATTGTTGGGTATTGCACAGGGAGGGGGCTCCCTCTGTGCTTCCATCATCATTACGTGATGCTATCATGTTGTGTTGATGGTTTCCATGGTGACTCCCAGCCGCAAGATGGCCGTGGGGTCCCTCATGGAATGTGGCTTGTCAGTGTCTGCTCAGAGCAGGAGCTGACACACCTCCTTCCCTGCCTGTCAGAAGATGATCTGATGTTCTGCAGCGCAGAAGCAATGCAGAATATTAAATCAGCGATCTGTCACTGTGACGTGCCATAGTAGGACAATGTGAAAAAGTAAAAAAAAGTTATTAAAGTGTAAAAATATTTTTTAAAAATCCCAAATAAAGAACAAAAAAGAAGGAAAAAATTATTATCCCAATAAATACATTTATGTATAAAAGAAAATAAGCAAAATAAGTATACATATTTAGTATCACCGCGTCCAGAATGACACGCTCTATAAAACTGGGCCACTAGTTAACCCCTTCAGTGAACACTGTAAAAAAAAGCATAAATAAAAATCTAGGCAAAAAAACAAGGCTTTATCATCATACTGCCGAGCTAAAAGTGCAATAAAACGTGATAAAAAAGACAAATCTAAATAAAAATGGTACTGCTGAAAACGTCATCAGCAGAAAAATAAAAAAGTTATAGCTCTCAGAATAAAGCGATGCAAAAATCATTATTTTTTCTATTAGGCCTCTTTCACACATCAGGTTTTCGGCGTCAGGCGCGATCCGGCGCCTTTGACAGAAACCGGATCCGGCGAAATGCAATGCCGGATCCGGTTTCCCCCCATTGACTTGCATTTGCGCCGGATCGCGCCGGATGGCCATGCGTTTCATCCGGTTTTCGCCGGATCCGGCAATGTGTCGCGATCCGGCGTCTGGAAAAAACGGCTACTGTAACGTTTTTTGTCTCCGGCGAAAAAGCCGGACACGCCGGATCCGGCGCGTCCGGCTTTTTCACACAATGAAAGCCTATGAGCGCCGCAATGCGCCGGATCCGGCGAAAGCCGGATCCGGCGGCCGGATCCGGTTTTTTTGGTCTGAGCATGCTCAGTAGCTCTGCCCACAAGACATATATAAAAGCAAGACAGTGGGACCCACAGCCACACCCAACATGCCACCCAAGAAAGCAACCAAGCGAAGCAGGAGAAGGCAGGAGACCACTGCAGCACCATCAGCACCACCCCAAATGGAGCAGCAAATGCAACATGCTGAGGAGGGGAGGCCAGCAGCAGATGAGAGACGGTAATTATCAAATCCCCCATTCCTCCAAACTAGGGCTATTGAATATCAAGATATTCATTGGCCCTTTGTTTCTCTTTATTCAACAGCTGCCCAATAGATGCAGCAGCAGCAGCAGCAGCAATGGCAGCAGCTGGAACACCACCCACAGGCATGGAGTGTGGCCACCAGGAAGACAGCACATCATCTTCTGGGAGCCCTCCCTCGCATCGTCAGCGTTTGACGGTAAGTTTTTATTTCCAAAATCCATCTTCTCTGTAATATATGTCTATTCATTGCCTTTTATTTCAAAACAGGATTCACAAGATGAAGAGGAGCTCCCAGAAGAAGAAGGAAGGGGTGGACAGACACCTGGAGTGGGCTCACAATTGGTAAGTTTTTTGCATCAAACGCAGAAACACAACATCACACTACACACAACACATAGAAAACAATGTTCTGCAGACCACACACAGCAAACAAATGCCTACATCCAAAGACATAACATTTTTTGTTTTCTTCTCTAGTCTTCCCAATCTGGTGCTCGGCCAAGAGGTCCTCACAGTGCCTCCCAGGGTCGTCGGCGACAGCAACGCGGCGGTCACCAGCGTGTAAGTATAAATATTTTTGCTTTGTTTTTTTGCACTTTTTATTTCATTTCTTATGTGGAGGCTAATTATGTTATTTTTGTCTTTTTCTTTAACAGCCTTCACAGCGTGCTCCCGACTCTGACGGTGAGGATGGAGGACTCGATGTGGACCACCTCATCGATCTCGTCCGAGAAAGGGAGCCGCTCTGGAATATGGCTGACCGCCGCCACGCTGACCTTATCGTTACCCGACGACTCTGGGAGGAAATCTGTTCGCTCCTTGTGGGCCGCTGGGAGGACCTCGATGTTCGGGCCCAGATTACAGAGCGTAAGTATATACAGTACCGGTTGCTTGATGTAAACCAGTGTTTCCCGAACTCCAGTCCTCATGGTCCCCACGGATCATGTGTTCAGGATTTCTATTTACTATGGAAATCCTGAAAACATGACCCCTGGGGACCATGAGGACTGGAGTTTGGGAAACACTGATGTTGTATACTAACCACTCCTTTCTCGTTTCAGGGAACAGAATTGTGAATCGGTGGCGGTCTGTGAGGGATCGTTTCAAGAAGGAGTTCAATAAAGAGATGCGGGCCCCGAGTGGATCTGGAGGACGCAGGAGCAAGTACAAGTACGCAGAAGCCCTGTCGTTCCTCCGGGAAACAATGGTCACCAGAAGGTAAATATTACACACCACATTTGAAAAAAAATGTTAGATGTAAATTTTTTTTTCAGCCAGGGCCATACCATGTCAGTATTTTAATTGTTTTTTTTTCTCTTTATTCCACAGCACGGTGAGCAGCACTCGGGAGCCTGCATGATTGGACCCTTCTGAGGCGATCCATGAGGAGACCGGCACCGAGGGACACTTCGACCGCCCCGGTACATCTGCACCTTCCCAGCCTTACCACACATTCGACCCATCTGTCCCATCCACCAGCACAGGAGCATCGTGGCCGCCTACATTACATGAAGCTGCTGGTGAGGAGATCGCTTTCCCTTTACCCCACCCTTCTGCCCCTGCCACCTCTAGTACACCTGCGGGTACTGGGCGGCAGCGGCAGAGGGGTCAGGAAAAGACTTATGCGCCAGAGTTCTTGCATCTGAATGCATCTTTCCAGAACTGTCTAAAAGTCTTGTCAGAGCAAATCTCCGCAGGCTATCAGCAGATCAACTCCAGCATTCTGGAGGTGAAGACACTTCTGCAAACCATGCATTCAGAAGCAAGAACTTCGCCAAACCACACCTTTTTCAGGTCTGTTGTGGAGCGCATGGAAACGCTCTCTCCTGCCCAGCAGATGCATGTAATGCATTCATGCCACGCTGCTCTCCAGCAAGTTACCTCCCAACCTCCTCCTCCCACCACAGTAGTTCCTCCACCTGCCTGTTCCTCCAGCCACTTTCCATCCTCCCCCTCCTATTACATCTACACCCCCTCCAGCCACTTTCCATCCTCCCCCTCCTATTACATCTACACCCCCTCCAGCCACTTTCCATCCTCCCCCTCCTATTACATACCATCCACCTCCCCAGCACCATCCACCTCCCCAGCACCATCCACCTCCCCAGCACCATCCACCTCCCCAGCACCAGCAACCTCCCCAGCACCAGCAACCTCCCCAGTACCAGCAACCTCCCCAGTACCAGCAACCACCCCAGTACCTGCAAACTCCCCAGTACCAGCAACCTCACCAGTACCAGACATCTCCCCACTTCCAGCAACCTGCCCCGTACCAGACATCTCCCCACTTCCAGCAACCTGCCCTGTACCAGACATCTCCCCACTTCCAGCAACCTGCCCCGTACCAGACATCTCCCCACTTCCAGCAACCTGCCCCGTACCAAACTCCTTCCCCATACAACTTGCCATCAACATCATCTGCTCCTACAGTCCCTGCCCAACCCTCCACTCCACCACCCACCACCTCTTCTGCTTCCCACATGTCCACCCATTCTGTAGTTTTTTCCACACCTTCACCTCTAACTGTTCCTTCCCCACCACGATCCCAGTCCTCTCTCCACACTCCCAGTGTCGAAGTGTCCCGCAGCCCCTACAGCAGTATTTCCACCACACACTACACAGATTTATAATGTGTGTATTTAAATAAAAATGACCAGCTTTATGGTTTCAGTTTTATAGTTTCAAAGTTTTATTAACCCCTTCACCCCCAAGGGTGGTTTGCACGTTCATGACCGGGCCAATTTTTACAATTCTGACCACTGTACCTTTATGAGGTCATAACTCTGGAACGCTTCCATTGATCCCGGTGATTCTGACATTGTTTTCTCGTGACATATTGTACTTCATGTTAGTGGTAAAATTTCATTCAAATAACTTGCGTTTATTTGTGAAAAAAATGGAAATTTGGCAAAAATTTTGAAAATTTCACAATTTTCCAACTTTGAATTTTTATGCCCTTAAATCACAGAGATACGGCACACAAAAAACTTGATAAGTAACATTTCCCACATGTTTACTTTACATCAGCACAATTTTGTAACCAAAATTTTTTTTTGTTAGGAAGTTATAAGGGTTAAAAGTTGACCAGCGATTTCTCATTTTTACAACACCATTTTATTTTTAGGACCACATCACATTTGAAGCCACTTTGAGGGGTCTATATGATAGAAAATACCCAAAAGTGACACCATTCTAAAAACTGAACCCCTTAAGGTGCTCAAAACCACATTCAAGAAGTTTATTAACCCATTAGGTGCGTCACAGGAATTTTTTTGAATATTTAAAAAGAAATGAACATCTAACTTTTTTTCACAAATAAAATACTTCAGGTTCAATTTTTTTTATTTTACCAAGGGTAACAGGAGAAATTGGACTGCAAAAGTTATTGTGCAATTTGTCCTGAGTACGCTGATACCTGATTTGTGGGGGGGAACGACTGTTTCGGCGCATGGCAGAGCTCAGAATGGAAGGAGCGCCGTTTGACTTTTTCAATGCAAAATTGGCTGGAATTCAGATCGGACGCCATGTCACGTTTGGAGAGTCCCTGATGTACCTAAACAGTGGAAACCCCCTACAAGTGACCCCATTTTGGAAACTAGACCCCCCAAGGAACTTATCTAGATATGTGGTGAGAACTTTGAACCCACAAGGGCTTTACAGAAGTTTATAACGTACAGCGGTACAATTAAAAAATCATATTTTTTCCACAAAAATGATCTTTTCACCCCAATTTTTATTTTCCCAAGGGTAACAGGACCCTAAAAGTTATTGTGCAATTTGTCCTGAGTACGCTGATACCCCACATGTGGGGGTAAACCACTATTTGTGCGCATGGCAGAGCTCGGAAGGGAAGCAATGCCATTTGACGTTTTTGGCTGGAATTGAGATCGGACACCATGTCGCGTTTGGAAAACCCCTGATGTACCAAAACAGTGGAAACCCCCCACAAATGACACCATTTTGGAAACTAGACCCCCTAAGGAACTTATCTAGATGTGTGGTGAGAACTTTGAACCCCCATGGGCTTCACAGAAGTTTATAACATACAGCCATACGATTAAAAAATCATATTTTTTCCACAAAAATGATCTTTTCACCCTCAATTCTTATTTTTCCAAGGGTAACAGGACCTTAAAAGTTATTGTGCAATTTGTCCTGAGTACGCTGATACCCCACATGTGGGGGTAAACCACTATTTGGGCGCATGGCAGAGCTCGGAAGGGAAGCAGCGCCATTTGACGTTTTTGGCTGGAATTGAGATCGGACACCATGTCGCGTTTGGAAAACCCCTGATATACCAAAACAGTGGAAATCCCCCACAAATGACACCATTTTGGAAACTAGACCCCCTAAGGAACTTATCTAGATGTGTGGTGAGAACTTTGAACCCCCATGGGCTTCACAGAAGTTTATAACATAAAGCCATACAATTAAAAAATCATATTTTTTCCACAAAAATGATCTTTTCACCCTCAATTCTTATTTTTCCAAGGGTAACAGGACCGTAAAAGTTATTGTGCAATTTGTTCTGAGTACGCTGATACCCCACATGTGGGGGTAAACCACTATTTGGGCGCATGGCAGAGCTCGGAAGGGAAGCAGCGCCATTTGACGTTTTTGGCTGGAATTGAGATCGGACACCATGTCGCGTTTGGAAAACTCCTGATGTACCAAAACAGTGGAAACCCCCCACAAATGACACCATTTTGGAAACTAGACCCCCTAAGGAACTTATCTAGATGTGTGGTGAGCACTTTGACCCCCTCAGTGCTTCACAGAAGTTTATAATGCCCGGGCGTGAAAATAAAAAATTCGTATTTTTTCCACAAACATGATCTTTTAGTCACCATTTTTTTATTTTCCCAAGGGTACCAGGAGAAATTGGACCCCAAAAGTTGTTGTCCAATTTGTCCTGAGTATGCTGATACCCCATATGTGGGTGAAAACTACTGTATGGGCACACGTCGGGGCTCGGAAGGGAAGTAGTGACGTTTTGGTATGCAGACTTTGATGGAATGGTCTGCGGGT
The DNA here is from genome assembly GCF_039654945.1 of Dendrobates tinctorius. Classification (NCBI taxonomy): domain Eukaryota; kingdom Metazoa; phylum Chordata; class Amphibia; order Anura; family Dendrobatidae; genus Dendrobates; species Dendrobates tinctorius. The sequence goes on along the minus strand of NW_027361770.1, from coordinate 39,438,107 downwards.
GTCATGTTGCCTTTGGAGAGCCCCTAATGAACCTAAACAGTGGAAACCCCCCACAAATGACCCCATTTTGAAAACTAGACCCACTAAGGAACTTATCTAGATGTGAGGTGAGCACTTTGAACCCCCAAGGGCTTCACAGAAGTTTATAATGCCAGGGCATGAAAATAAAAAAATCGTATTTTTTCCAGAAACATGATCAATTAGTCCCCAATTTTTTCATTTTCCCAAGGGTAACAGGAGAAATTGGACCCCAAAAGTTGTTGTCCAATTTGGCCTGAGCACGCTGACACCCCATATGTGGGAGAAAACTACTGTATGGACACATGTCGGGGCTCGGAAGGGAAGCAGTGACGTTTTGGAATGCAGACTTTGATGGAATGGTCTGCGGGTGTCATGTGCGTTTGGAGAGCCCCTGATGTACCTAAACTATTGAAACTCCCCACAAGTGACCCCATTTTGGACACTAGACCCCCCACGGAACTTATCTAGATGTGTGGTGAGCACTTTGAACCCCCAAGTGCTTCACAGAAGTTTATAACACTCGGACGTGAAAATAAAAAAATCATTTTTTTCCACAAAAATGATATTTTTGCCCCCAATTTTTTTATTTTCCTAAGGGTAACAGGAGAAATTGGACCCCAAAAATTGTTTTGCAATTTGTCCTGAGTAGGCTGATACCCTACATGTGGGGGTAAAACACTGTTTGGGCGCATGGCAGAGCTTGGAAGGGAAGGAGCACCATTTGACTTTTTCAACTCAGAATTGGCTGGAATTGAGATCAGACGCCATGTTGCATTTGGAGAGCCCCTGATGTGCCCAAACAGTGGAAACCCCCAATTATAACTCCAATCCTAACCCCAACACACCCCTAACCCTAATCTTAACCCTAGCCCTAGCCCTAGCCCTAACCCTAGCCCTAACCCTAGCCCTAACCCTAGCCCTAACCCTAGCCCTAACCCTAAGGCTGTGTGCACACGCTGCGGATTTTGCTGCGGTTCCGCAGCGGTTTTGGCTGCTGCGGACCCCAGTACCATGATTCCCTATGGGAATCAAAAACCGCAGTGCAGACGGTGCGGAATTTTCCGCGCGGATTATCTGCGGTTTTCAATCCGCAGAAAGAACTGACATGTCAATTCTTTCTGCGGATTCTCCTGCGGTTTGCCATCTCCTCTATTGAGGAGATGAAAAACCGCAGGACAAAACCGCAGAGCAATCTGCAGGTAAAACCGCAGGTCTTTTGACCTGCGGTTTCACCTGCGGATTTTACAAAATCCTTGCGGATGAATCCACACCTAATCCGCAGCGTGTGTACACGGCCTTACCCTAAAGGGAAAATGGAGATAAATACTTTTTTTTTAGTTTTATTATTTTTCCCTAACTAAGGGGGTGATAACGGGGGGTTTGATTTACTATTTATGGCGGTTTTTATTTTTGGCAGCTGTCACACGCTAAAAGACGCTTTTTATTGTAAAATAGTTTTTGCATCACCACATTTTGAGAGCTATAATTTTTCCGTATTTTGACTCACCGAGTCATGTGAGGTCTTATTTTTTGCAGGACGAGTTGACGTTTTTATTGGTACCATTTTCGGGCACGTGACATTTTTTGATCGCTTTTTATTCCTATTTTTGGGACGCAGAATGAACAAAAACCAGCGTTTCATGAATTTCTTTTGGGGGGGTGCGTTTACACCGTTCCGCGTGCGGTAAAATTGATAAAGCGGTTTTATTCTTCGGGTCAGTACGGTTACAGCGATACCTCATTTAGGTCGTTTTTTTATGTTTTTGTCGGTTTTATGCAATGAAAACTATTTTATATAAAAAATAATTATTTTTGCATCGCTTTATTCTGTGAGCTATAACTTTTTTATTTTTTCGCTGATGATGCTGTGTGGTGGCTCGTTTTTTGCGGGACAAGATGACGTTTTCAGCGGTACCATGGATATTTATATGCGTCTTTTTGATTGCGCGTTATTACACTTTTTGTTTGGTGGTATGATAATAAATCATTATTTTTTGCTTCGTTTTTTATTTTTATTTTTTAAGGGGTTCGCTAAAAGGGTTAACTAATGGGACAGTTTTATAGGGCGGGTCATTACGGACGCGGCGATACCTAATATGTGTACTTTTATTGTTTTGTTTTTTTATTATTTTCAAAAAATGAATTTATTGGGGAATATTTTTTTTTTTTTACTAATTTATTTGGCGATTTTTTTTTATTTATTTTTACATTTTTTTTACTTTTTTTTTTACTTTATTACATAGTCCCAGGTGGGACATCACTGTCCTGTGACAGATCGCTGATCTGTCACATCACAGATCACTGTGACAGATCAGCAATCTGTCACAGGCATTGAAGCAGACTTCCTCTTGCCTGCGCTTTTGCAGGCACTGAGGAAGCCAGCTTCCTCAGGTCCCCGAAGGCCCCCGTCGCCATCTTGGATTCGGGGGCCTGGAGGATAGAAGCCCCCCGCAGCAGCGCTGCACATTGCGCTGCCGTGGGGGGCTCAGGGAAGCACGGAGGGAGCCCCCTCCCTGCCGATGCTTCCCTTTAACTCCCGGTACACCGCGATCATGTTTGATCGCGGTGTGCAAGGGGTTAACGTGTCGGGGGCGGTCCGTGACCGCCCCTGACACATAGTGCCGGGTGTCAGCTGTGATAATCAGCTGACACCCGGCCGCGATCAGCGGCGCTCACCACGTGGGCGCCGCTGATCACGCCGACGTACTATCCCGTCCCCGGTCATACGGGCCCGGGTACCGTGGACGGGATAGTACGTCGGATGGCAGGAAGGGGTTAAACAAGTTTATTAAATTTTTAAAAAAGTTTACTAAAAAAAACATTTTTCAATAAAAGTTAAATTATTTTACACTGGTTGTCTGTCATTTCTTTCTGCGGCGAAAAAGGTTAAATACAGGGTATTTAAAAGGTGAAATGGTATTCAAAACTAGGTATATAACTGTGGGTAAATTTTAGCTTTTTGCCACAGTTGTGTTCCTGGTTGTGTTTGAAGCAAAGTATTTCACCTAAAAAGTTGTGTTTATTGTTGGTGATTTCCTAACAATGTACACAACTTTTGTTAAAAGGTGAAATACTTTGCATAAAACACAACCAGGTACACACCTGTGGCCTAAAGCTAAAAATAGAGACCATGACAAGATAGCCAACTTTGGTTGGCAAAGGTATATACTGTTGGTACAGAAGGTACACAAGTTTGGTTGGGCACAAATCTTTCACACTCTGTCATCCTGCCAGTGTACTCTGCCTTGAGGTGACATAAAGTATAGTGCAAAATTGTCCCTCATTACTGAAACCGTCACAGAACTTCTAGTGGTAATGTCATGGTAATCTTGCAAGGTGGTTTCTTCAGAGGTGTCCTCAATGGAAATGGGTTCCTTGCAGATAACAAAATTGTGGAGTACCACGCACGCTTTGATCACCTTGTCCACAGTTTCTGTCTTGAGGTTGATCGCAGTCAATAGGACCCGCCATTTGGCTGTCAGAATACCAAAGGTACATTCAACCATTCTTCTTGCTCTTGTGAGGCGGTAATTAAAAATGCGTTTTGGTCTTGTCAATCCTCTGCTAGAGTACGGTTTCAAAAGGTGTTCTGACAGCTGGAAGGCTTCATCCCCTACACAGACAAATGGCATAGGTGGACCAGATGTTTGCGGCAGCGGTCTAGGTGGTGGGAACTGGAAGGTGTTTCCATACAGTTTACGCCCCATGGCAGACAGTTTGAAAACTTGAGAGTCATTGGAGCGGCCATAGGCCCCAATATCAACCGCAATCAATTTGTATTCCGCGTCAGCGATGGCCATGAGGACAATTGAAAAATATTTCTTGTAATTGAAATATTCCGATCCCGATCCAGCTGGCTTTACAATGCGGATATGTTTCCCGTCCACAGCGCCCAAGCAGTTTGGAAACTGACATATCTGTTGAAACTTGTCAGCAATTTCAATCCACCTCTCTGTTGTGGGCTCTGGTAAAAACTCTTCAGCTAAGGAGTCCCACAGTGCACGGCATGTGTACTTCACAATTCCAGATATGGTGGAAATCCCGAGTCTGTACTGGAAATGCAGTGACGAAAGGGATTCTCCAGTTGCAAGAAATCTGTGGGGAATTAAAAAACAATAAATTAGTTTTAAATCACAGCATTACATACCAAAACTGACCTATAACACTTGGAGATGCAAACTACCACCAACAAGATTGCAGTGAAAGTGTGCTCTGATGCGAGCATATCCAATAAATGTGGCTTACCTTAAAGTCACCATCAGACGCTCTGCGGGTGAAACAGAGAAGCGGCAATAGGTGTCCGCTTTTCTTATGAGGTGTGCAATGCGCTCCACCAAGTAATCAAAATTCTCCATTTTCATCCTAACATATCCAAAAAATTTATCCGGGTTTCGTCGAAGGTCCATGCATAGTGTAGAATAGACCCCACGCGTCATTCTCTTGGCTGTGATGGGGTGGATCCACAAACGTCGTCTACGATGCCTGATGCGCTGCTGTCTCGCTCTCTCCTTCTCCAGAACAATCACCCTCAAACGATTCGCCTCCGCTGTAAAATCCGCCAAATTCTTCAAAATATTTCCAATGACAACATCCATCTTCGCCAGTAACTTGCTCTTCTCTCCAACCTGCACTTTCTCCTCTACAACCTGTCAAAGAAGGGCTGTAGGAACATGCTATATATAGTTTTCCAGTAGCCAATCCCGTTCGGAAGGCCACAAGGGTCAATTTTAAAAACCGGATCCGGCGTAATCCGTTGAAAAACGGATAGAAAAAAGGATGAACCGGATGAGACGGATCCGGTTTTGTCTGTCAAGAAAAAGACGGATCTGGCAGAAAACCGGATCCGTCACATCCGGTTTTACGAAACATTTGCCGGATCCGGCGTTCCGGCACGACGCCGGATCGCGCCTGACGCCGAAAACCTGATGTGTGAAAGTAGCCTTAAATAGTTTTTATGTAAAAGCGCCAAAACATAAAAAGGATATATATATAAATATATATAGGAATTGCTGTAATCATACTGACCCGAAGAATACAGCTGCCTCATCAATTTTGCCACATATGGAACAGTATGAAAAAAGTCAAAAAACAATTCCTGATTTGCTGCTTTTTGTTCATTTTACCTCCCAAAAATCAGAATAGAAAGCAATCAAAAACGTCATGTGTCCGAAAATGGTACCAATGAAAATGTCAGCTCGTCCCGCACAATAATTAGCCCTCACATGACTCTGCTGAAATATGGAAAAATTATAGCTCTCAAAATATGGAGACGCAAAAACTGTTTTTTTGCAATAAAAAGCAACTTTTAGTGTGTGACAGCAGCCAAGCATAAAAACCTGATATAAAACTGGTATCTCTGTAATCGCACCAAAATGAAGAATAAAGTTGCCTAATCACTTATATAAATTATCAAAAAACTGACCGTCACATCCAAACATTAATCAGGTGTGAACAGATGCTTACCTAGGAGTTGCCAACTCATATACAATAAACATTAAAGGTAGCACACTGTAGCGCTATAGCAGGCAAACAAGAAATATGAATTGAATTGCATTACTGCACTGGAAATATGAAATATTGAGAATGCTTAGCGCATAAATTGGCCAATTTATGTGTACCTGGCAGCCAGTTCACTTATATCGAACAAGGAACTGTGTAAATAGAAATAAAACCAATTCTTCACCAACCATTGATTTTTCATTCTGCCTCCCGAATTTCACAGTAAGGCTTGGCACAAATTTATCCTGCACGTTACGCTGAGCGCTTACACCAGGATTTCCATGTAAATCTCTGAAATACGTGATTCTGAGTGAGCCCCAGCAGAATATTCTCTATAACTAGGCAGATGGAGACACTCTGGATGCCGTCTTGCCTGTGATCCTGTGGTGTCCATCTTTTTAGGTGAACATAAAAGTGCGGTTGTCCACAGTTTTGTGCACTTCTACAAAGAAGGAAAACGCTGAGCAGAGGCAAGACGAGCTCCAGCGTAACTGGATTGCCTCATTATAGTGAATGGATCCCAAAGGGGTTTCATCTGAATCATGTAACTCTAAGGCCGGTTTCACATTAGCGCTTTTTAAGCGCACGCACGGCCGGGGGTAGCTCCGCCCCCGAGCCGGCTCTCTGCCCGGCGTGCCCGCCCCTTGCTTGTAGCGCCGCCTACTAGCGGACAGCGGCGCCTGCGATCGGCGCACCCTATCTTTAGCATAGGGTGCGCTGATCGTTTGCAGGCCGTGCGCTAGTTGCGCTTTGACCTGCGCTGCGCACTTTTGACGGTGCGCCGTGCGCGCCAAAATCAAACTTTTCGGATTTTGGCGCGCACGGCGCACCGTCAAAAGTGCGCAGCGCAGGTCAAAGCGCAACTAGCGCACGGCCTGCGCACGATCTGCGCACCCTATGCTAAAGATAGGGTGCGCCGATCGCAGGCGCCGCTGTCCACTAGGAGGCGGCGCTACAAGCAAGGGGCGGGCACGCCGGGCAGAGAGCCGGCTCGGGGGCGGAGCTAACCCCGGCCGTGCGTGCGCTTAAAAAGCGCTAATGTGAAACCGGCCTTAGATTTAGATGGAAACCCCAAAGTAGAGCGCTGGATAAATGTCATCCCAAACGTTATGTAAAATGTTCCCAATAAAATCTTCAACTCAGTTCACAAAAAGAGCAAGTCCCCACTCAGGTCTGTCATCTGCTAACAGAAATATAGGGTGCTTCCACATTACTGGTAGTACAAAGGCTCTGAAAAAGTGGAATGGCTCCTTGCCCCTCAAAAGCAATTCAGCAAATTCTGTGCTCTCAAATGTAAATGCCCCCTCCCTTCTGAGCCCCAGTGTGTCTAAACCACATATAGCGCTCACATGTTTGGAATTTCTGAGGCGATGAGTCGCCTAATTTACGGGTGGATGTCTCTAGAAGCATGAGCTGGGCATAATGTACAGTCATGGCCAAAAGTTTTGAGAATGACACAAATATTAATTTTTACAAAGTCTACTGCTTCATTTTTTCTAATGGCAATTTGCATATACTCCATAATATTATAAAGAGTGATCAGCTTAACAGCAATTACTTGCAAAGTCAATATTTGCCTAGAAAATGAACTTTATCCCCCAAAACACATTTCAACATCATTGCAGCCCTGCCTTAAAAGGACCAGCTAACATCGTTTCAGTGATTGCTCCATTAACACAGGTGTGGGTGTTGATGAGGACAGGGCTGGAGATCAATCTGTCATGATTAAGTAAGAATGACACCACTGGACACTTTAAAAGGAGGCTGGTGCTTGGCATCATTGTTTCTCTTCTGTTAACCATGGTTATCTCTAAAGAAACACGTGCAGTCATCATTGCACTGCACAAAAATGGCCTAACAGGGAAGAGTATCGCAGCTAGAAAGATTGCACCTCAGTCAACATTCTATCGCATCATCAAGAACTTCAAGGAGAGAGGTTCCCTTGTTGCCAAAAAGGCTCCAGGGCGCCCAAGAAAGACCAGCAAGCGCCAGGACCATCTTTTAAAAGTGTTTCAGCTGCGGGATCGGGCTACCAGCAGTGCAGAGCTTGCTCAGGAATGGCAGCAGGCAGGTGTGAGTGCATCTGCACGCACTGTGAGGCGGAGACTCTTGGAGCAAGGCCTGGTCTCAAGGAGGGCAGCAAAGAAGCCACTTCTCTCCAGGAAAAACATCATGGACAGACTGATATTCTGCAAGAGGTACAGGGAGTGGACTGCTGAGGACTGGGGTAAAGTCATTTTCTCTGATGAATCCCTTTTCGATTGTTTGGGACATCTGGAAAACGGCTTATTCGGAGAAGACCAGGTGAGCGCTACCACCAGTCTTGTCTCATGCCAACTGTCAGGCATCCTGAAACCATTCATGTGTGGGGTTGCTTCTCAGCCAAGGGAATGGGCTCTCTCTCAGTCTTGCCTAAAAACACAGCCATGAATAAAGAATGGTAACAGAATGTCCTCCAAGAGCAACTTCTCCCAACCGTCCAAGAGCTTTTTGGCGATCAACAATGCCTTTTTCAACATGATGGAGCACCTTGCCATAAAGCAAAGGTGATAACTAAATGGCTCAGGGAACAAAACATAGAGATTTTGGGACCATGGCCTGGAAACTCCCCAGATCTTAATCTCATTGAGAACTTGTGGTCAATCATCAAGAGACGGGTGGACAAACAAAAACCTTCAAATTCAGACAAAATAAAAGCATTGATTTTGCAAGAATGGACTGCTATCAGTCAGGATTTGATCCAGAAGTTGATTGAGAGCATGCCAGGGAGAATTGCTGAGGTCCTGAAGAAGAAGGGTCAACACTGCAAATACTGACTTGCTGCATTAACTCATTCTAACTGTCAATATAACCTTTTGCTACTCATAATATGATTGCAATTATATTTCTGTATGTGATAAAAACATCTGACAAACACACATAAAAACCAGAGGGCAGCAGATCATGTGAAAATATAATATTTGTGTCGTTCTCAAAACTTTTGGCCATGACTGTACTGGTCACTAAGGCGTACTTGTCAATACAATGGCAGTTTGCAATTTTCACCCATCAACATCCACTGCTGTTTGTTTTTGGAAAACACCTTTGGAGTCAAAATTATAACTACACCTGTAGATAAGTTCCCAAAGGGGTATATTTTCCAAAATGGGGTTACTTGAGGGCATTCTGCCTTTCTAGAACTTAGGGGCTCTGTATTTGAAGTCGGCAAACTCTTCTAGGAAAATATGCACTCCAGGAGGCAAATAGCGCTCCATCCCTCCTGAGTCTCCACATGTAGCTAAACAGAACTGTACAGCCACATATGAGGTATTTCTACATTCAGCAGAAATTTTGACAAATTTTGGTGCCATTTTTACCCATTTCCCACTATGAAAATGTAAAATTTGGAGCTAACACACAATTTTGGTGGTAAAAATGTAAATTATTTTTTCTTCATTTTCCAATGGTATAAAATTCTGTGACACACCTGTGGAGTCAATATGGTCACTGCACCCCTAGATGAATTAATTGAGAGATTTAGTCTGTAAAATGTGGTCACTTATGGAGGGTTTTGCTGCTTTGCACTGTGCCTCAAATTATAAAACACATATTGAACACAGCAATAGATGTATATCACTAATTAAAAAAAAATAGTAATGAGTCTAATAGAGCGTGAGTGACATATATCTCCTGTATCAGGGAAAATGGCAGATGATTCGGGAATAAGTGTAAAACCAAAGAAGAAAAGTACCAAAAAAAGGTCAGAGAACAAAGGACAACTAAATGGGCATTTCCTGAAGGAAATACATGGTGCTTGAACAGCGCTGCCAGCTTTACAGCAGTGTATCAGTTATCAACTGTAAGAAAGTAAGAATATGAATGTTGTGTATAGCCACTTTGGCACCTCAGTAGCCACTTTGGCCACTTGGTAGCCACTTTGGCACATTCGGCACCTCTGTAGCCACTTTGGCCACTTGGTAGCCACTTTGGCACATTCGGCCCCTTGGTAGCCACTTTGGCCACTTGGTAGCCACTTTGGCACATTCGGCACCTCGGTAGCCACTTTGGCCACTTGGTAGCCACTTTGGCACATTCAGCACCTCTGTAGCCTCTTTGGCCACTTGGCACCCACTTTGGCACATCCGGCACCTCGGTAGCCACTTTGGCCACTTGGTAGCCACTTTGGCACATTTGGAACCTCGGTAGCCAATTTGGCCACTTGGTAGCCACTTTGGCACATTCGGCCCCTTGATAGCCACTTTGGCCACTTGGTAGCCACTTTGGCACATTTGGCCACTCGGTAGCCACTTTGGCACATCTGACTCCTCGGTAGCCACTTTAGCCACTTGGTAGCCACTTTAGCACATTTGGCACCTCGGTAGCCACTTTGGCCACTTGGTAGCCACTTTGGCACATTCGGCCCCTTGGAAGCCACTTTGGCCACTTGGTAGTCACTTTGGCACATTCGGCACCTCTGTAGCAACTTTGGCCACTTGGTAGCCACTTTGGCCACTTGGTAGCCACTTTGGCACATTCGGCACCTCTGTAGCCTCTTTGGCCACTTGGTACCCACTTTGGCACATCCGGCACCTCGGTAGCCACTTTGGCCACTTGGTAGCCACTTTGGCACATTTGGAACCTCGGTAGAAACTTTGGCCACTTGGTAGCCACTTTGGCACATTTGGCCCCTTGGTAGCCACTTTAGCAACTTGGTAGCCACTTTGGCACATCTGGCTCCTCAGTAGCCACTTTAGCCACTTGGTAGCCACTTTGGCACATTTGGCACCTCGGTAGCCACTTTGGCCACTTGGTAGCCACTTTGGCACATTCGGCACCTCGGTAGCCACTTTGGCCACTTGGTAGCCACTTTAGCCATGTTGACACATGCTGCCACTTTGCCTCAGGGGTCACTTTGGCGCTCCGGGCCCCTCAGGGGCCACTTTGGCACACTGGGTTTCTAAAGCCACTTTGGCATCCGACTGCAGTGATGGCGAACCTTAGCACTCCAGCTGTTGGAGAACTACAACTCCCAGCATGCCTCATCTACTGCAGGTTACAAGGGCATGCTGGGAGTTGTAGTTTTACAACAGCTGGAATGCCAAGGTTAGCCATCACTGGGTGGGGCTTTTCAGAAGCCATTGGTGCACTGCAACTTTAAGACCTTGAATTAGCAATCTGTCAGATTCTATTAGCTAATACGGGTCACGTGTGGAAGCTGCGTTTGCATAGCTGCCATCTTTGTAAGGTCACTGCACCTGCGCTGTGGCTTCAAACCATGTCAGTTGGGGGTCATGGAAAGGTCGCCATTAATTCCTATGGGAAAATTTTTGCTTAAAATGCGATTTTTTTTAAAAACTACAAATCAGATCGACTCCAAAAATACATAGCACACCTGTCCCCACCGAGGGCTTCGAAACGCCGCCTGAACGGGGTCTCTGTGCCGAGCAGTTCGGGCCGCATTAATTGCAAAATACGCAGAGAAGAAGAAGTCGACTAATAACTAGATGTGTATTTCCTGAAGGAAGTACAGATAGTGCTTTGAAATGGTGCCCGGGCTGCCCCTTTAAGAGAGACTTGCCTGCTGCAAGACTTTCAACTCAGGATCCGTTTTAACTGTGGGTGCCTCTCAGGGGCCACTTTGGCCTCAGGGTCTGATTTGGTGGGTGGGGCCCCTCAGGATCCGATTCGGTGGCCTGGGCTCCTTAGGGCTTGAATTGGTGGCCGGGATCCCTCAGAGTCTGATTTTGTGGGTGTGGCCCCTCAGGGTTCGATTTTGTGGGTGGGGCCCCTCAGGGTCTAATTTTGTGGGTGGGGCCCCTCAGGGTCCGATTTTGTGGGTGGGACCCCTCAGGGTCCGATTATGTGGCTGTGGCCCCTCAGGGTCCGATTTTGTGGGTGGGGCCACTCAGGGTCCGATTTTGTGGCCGGGGCCCCTCAAGGTCCGATTTTGTAGGTGGGGCCCCTTTAGGGTCCGATTTTGTGGGTGGGGCTCCTCAGGGTCCGATTTTGTGGCCGGGGCCCCTCAGGGTCCGATTTTGTGGGTGGGGCCCCTCAGGGTCCAACTTTGTGGGTGGGGCCCCTCAGGGTCCGATTTTGTGGCTGGGGCCCCTCAGGGTCTGATTTTGTGGCCGGGGCCCTTCAGGGTCCAATTTTGTGGGTGGGGCCCCTCAGGGTCCGATTTTGTGGCCGGGGCCCCTCAGGGTCCGATTTTGTGGGTGGGGCCCCTCAGGGTCCGATTTTGTGGCCGGCGCGCTTCAGGGTCCGATTTTTTGGCCGGGGCCCCTCAGGGTCTGATTTTGTGGGTGGGGCCTGTCAGGGTCCAATTTTGTGGCCGGGGCCCCTCAGGGTCCGATTTGGTGGGCGGGGTCACTCTGGGTCCAATTTAGTGGGCAGGGCCCCTCAGGGTCTGATTTGGTGGGTGGGGCCACTCTGGGTCTAATTTGGAGGGCGGGGCACTCAGGGTCCGATTTAGTGGGCGGGGCCAACCTGGGTCCGATTTGTAGGCCAGGGTGGCTCAGCCTCCAATTTGTAGGCCAGGCTCGATTAGCCTCCAATTTGGAGGTCGGGGTGGCTCAGCCTCCGATTTGGAGCCTGGGGTCACTCAGCTTTCGATTTGGCGCGCCGGCCCTTTACAACTCATTTCGGTGCGCCGGGCCTTTAAGAATCACTTTGGCGCGTCAGCCCTTTAAAAGCCAGTTTGGCTCACTGGGCTTCTAAATCCACTTTGGCGCACATTCTCTCTCAGGGGCATGCATCATGTGATGAAGCTAGATTTGCATTTGTGCTGTGGGTTTCGCTTTAAGAGCTGAAATTATCTAGCAGAAACTGTGTCCTGGGGGGGTCATGTGAAGTTTGTAAGCGTTGGCATAGTAACTGGGTCTGCCTGCGCTTATCAATGAGCTTAACTGCCATTTGAATCGCCTCAGGGCATGATTTCCCTGTGGCAACATTTTCCCTTTGAAATGCATTGAGAAAAATGTTTTTTCAAACACAAATGACGCAAAAACGGAGTCTGTGCGTGTAGCGGTTCGGGCCGCATTAATTGCGGAAAATCAACTGAATAATAATAACTAGATGTGTATTTCCTGAAGGAAGTACAGATAGTGCTTTGAAATGGAGCCCGGGCTGCCCCTTTAAGAGAGACTTGCCTGCTGCCCCTGCAAGACTTTCAACTCAGGATTCATTTTAACTGTGGGTGCCTCTCAGGGGCCACTTTGGCCTTTGGGGCCCCTAAGGGTCTGATTTGGTGAGTGGGCCCCTCAGGATCCGATTCGGTGGCCTGGACTCCTCAGGACTTGAATTGGTGGACGGGATCCCTCAGGGTCCGATTTTGTGGCCGGAGCCCTTCAGGTTCTTATTTTTTGGGCGAGGCCCCTCAGGGTCCGATTTGGTGAGTGGGGCCCCTCAGGGTCCGATTTGGTGGGCGGGGCCCCTCAGGGTCCGATTTGGTGGGCGGGGCCCCTCAGGGTCCGATTTGGTGAGCGGGGCCCCTCAGGGTCTGATTTGGTGGGCGGGATCTCTCGGAGTCTGATTTGGTGGGCGGGGCCCCTCAGGGTCCGATTTGGTGGGCGGGGCCACTCAGGGTCCGATTTGGTGAGCAGGGCCCCTCAGGGTCCGATTAGGTGGGCGGGGCCCCTCAGGGTCCGATTTGGTGGGCGGGGCCCCTCAGGGTCCGATTTGGTGGGCGGGGCCCCTCAGAGTCCGATTTGGTGGGCGGGGGCGCACTTTGGCGCACATTCTCTCTCAGGGGCATGCTTCATGTGATGAAGCTAGATTTGCATTTGTGCTGTGGGTTTCGCTTTAAGAGCTGATATTATGTGGCAGAAGCTCTGTCCTGGGGGCGTCATGTGACGTTCGTAGGCGTTGGCATAGTAATTGGGTGTGCCTGCGCATATCAATGAGCTTTACTGCCATTTGAATTGCCTCAGGGCACGTTTTAAGTTTCCCATTGAAAAGCATTGAGACAGTGCATTCAAATGACGGGAAAAAAAATTTTCAAACGCAAATTGCGCAAAAACTACAAATCCGATCGACACAAAAAATACTTAGCAGTGAGCACACCTCTCGTGGACGCTGGCTTCGAAACGACACCTCAACGGAGCCTGTGCATGTAGCGGTTTGGGCCGCATTAATTGCGGAAATCAACTTAATAATAATAAGAAGAAAAAGAATAAATTAGCAGAGTTCGGATTACAATATACCGTATATACTCGAGTATAAGTCGACACCCCTAATTTTGCCACAAAAAACTGGGAAAACTTATTGACTCGTGTATAAGCCGAGGGTGCACAGTGAGTGGCCTCAGTTATCTGCACAGTATGTGGCCCCAGTTATGATGCACAGTGAGTGGCCCCAGTTATCTGCACAGTGTGTGGCCCCAGTTATGATGCACAGTGTGTGGCCCCAGTTATGATGCACAGTATGTGGCCCCAGTTATGATGCACAGTGAGTGGCCCCAGTTATCTGCACAGTGTGTGGCCCCAGTTATGATGCACAGTGTGTGGCCCCAGTTATGATGCACAGTGAGTGGCCCCAGTTATCATGCACAGTGAGTGGCCCCAGTTATGATGCACAGTGTGTGGCCCCAGTTATGATGCACAGTGAGTGGCCCCAGTTATCATGCACAGTGAGTGGCCCCAGCTTTTCTGCACAGTGAGTGGCCCCAGTTATTTGCACAGTGAGTGGCCCCAGTTATTTGCACAGTGAGTGGCCCCAGTTATTTGCACAGTGAGAGGCCCCATCATATTGCTGCTGCCGCTGCCTCCCTTACAAAAAAAACCCAAAAACCTGTATACTCACCTCAGTCGCTGCCCCCTGCTCATCAGCTTTGCGCTCTGCAGTGACTGTGCAGGCAGAGAGCGATAGCGCTCTCTGACTTGAATGTCACTGCAGAGGACGCAAGACAGCAGAGCGCAGGGACAGGTGAATATGCCTCCCCCCCGTTCATACTCACCGGGTCCTGGCTCTTGTCTCTGCAGCTCCTCTGCTTGTTCCATGTTGTCTGCGCTGCTCTCTTCCTGGTTCAGCGGTCACGTGGTACCCGCTCATTAAATATGCGCATATTTAATGAGCGGGTACCGTTTGACAGCTGAAGCAGGAAGAGAGCAGCGCCGACAACATGGAACAAGCAGTGGAGCTGCAGAGAAGGGTGAGTATGATCTGACACCCCAGCTCCCCCTCCCCCGCCGATCCCCCCCGGTATATGATTCGTGTATAAGTCGAGAGGGGGACTTTCAGCCCAAAAAAATGGGCTGAAAATCTCGACTTATACACGAGTATATACGGTAGTGGTTTTTTCAAACCACTATAATAAGAAGAAGCAGAAGAAGAATAACTTAGCAGCGTTCGCATTACAAGATAGTGCTTTTTCAAGCACTATAATAAGTTAGCAGCGTTCGGATTACATGATAGTGCTTTCTTCAAAGCACTATAAATATAAGAAATCGGATTACAATATGTTGCTTGAGGTTCAAGCACCATAATTAAAACTGAGGCTTAAAATACCTGTATAAGTGAGGGTAAAATGTAGCACTACACACAAAAAGAAGTGCCCGCACAGGTAGAGAAACAACATATACCGTAATTGCATCAAATGGAGTATCGTGGTCTATGGTTGTTTTCACCTGCAAGAGGTGAAAAAATTGGGCCAATTCTATAGGCAAAAGGACAATAGATTACCTGGGTGTATGGTGGTCAACGTGCGGAGCTCCACATGGTGACCACCATACACCCAGGTAATCTACTGTCCTTTTGTCCTAGAATTGGCCCATTTTTTTCATCTCTCGCAGTTAATCGGTGCTGTATCCCCTAACTATAGCTATTGGCTCCTCTCTACTTTCTATATTTATGATAATGGATCCATTGCAGCTGTTTTTTGTAGAGCCAGCTGATTTTCTGTGACTATTCAATATTATCTATTGCAATTACTAGATCATTTCACTCTTGTGACCAGCCTTTATCCCCTACCCCTCCTTCCATATTGCACATGCACCTTATTTGAGACATTTATTGTGCTTATTTAATTCACCATAATCTCAAACGCACATTTCTTAACGGTCTTGCTTCATCCCTCTTTTTTCACGCAGCACTTGCACTTTATTGAGAGTTTTTTCTGGTTATTTAGTACCTATTGATTGTTTTTGCCATTTTTTTGCACAATTTCACTTTGTTCATACACATGTTCAATTTTACACTAGTATCTCAAGTCATATTGACAGCATAAGACTGGTCTTTGAGCTTTTGGCCATTAATGCTGCAATGCCGACATCAATTCTTTGTATATAAAACCTGGTGTAATGGTTTTAAATATTGATTATTTAATATATATTACTGTATTTTACCATTTGGTGCAATTATGTGTTGTTTTTCTACCTGTGCGGGCACCTCTTTTTGTTTGAAGTGCTATATTTTACCCTCACTAATAAAGGTATTTTAAGCCTCAATTTTAATTGTCCTATTGTTCTCTGACCATTTTTTGGTACTTTTCTTCTTTGGTTTTATACTGTGCCTCAAAAGTAATTTTTGACCACTTATCTGGAATTGTTGAACTCAGGAGAAATTGCACAACAAATTTTGTGGTCCATTTTCTCCTGTTACCCTTGTGAAAATACAAAATTATGGGATAAAAAACATTTTTGTGGGAAAAATCTGATTTCTTTTTATTTTCATGGCTCAAAATTATAAACTTCTGTGAAGCACCTGGGGGTTCAAGGTGCTTAATACACATCTAGATAAGTTCCCTGAGAGGTCTAGATTCTAAAATGGTGTCACTTGTGGGGAGTTTCCACTGTCTAGGCACATCAGGAGCTCTTCAAATGCAGCATGGTGTCTGCTAATTATGCCAAAATAGTTTATATTCAAAAAGTCAAATGGCGCTCCTTCCCTAACAAGCACTGATGTGTGCCCAAACAGTGTTTTCCCCCACATATGGGCGATCGAAATGCTTCAGAGAAATTGCACAACAAATTGTACGGTCCATTTTCTCCTAATACACTTACAAAAATAAAAAAAATAGGGTCCAAAGGAAAATATTTGCTAAAAAAGTGAAGTTTATTTTTTCCTTCCACATTCCATTAATTCATGTGAAGCACCTGAAGGGTTCATAAACTTATTGAATGTAGTTTTGAGCACCTTGAGAGGTTCAGTCTTGTAGAGAAATGTCACGTTTGGGTATTTTCTATCATATAGGCCACTCAAAGTGACTTCAAATATGATGTGGTCCCTAAAAAAAATGGTTTTGTAAATTTTGTTGTAAAAATTAGAAATTGCTGGTCAACTTTTAACCCATATAACTTCTTAAAAAGAAAATTGTTAAAAAAATTGTGCTGATGTAAAGTAGACATGTGGGAAATGTCATTTATTAACTATTTTGTGTGACATGATGCTCCGATTTAAGGGCATAACAATTAAAAGTGTTAAAATTGTAAATGCTCTTCTAATTTTTTGCCAAATTTCTGATTTTTTTCACAAATAAATTTAAGTCATATCAAAAATTTTTACCACTATCATGAAGTACAATATGTCACAAAAAAAATTCTCAGAATCAGTGGGATCTATTGAAGCGCTATAGGGTTATGACTTCATAAAGGGACAGTAGTCAGAAATGAAAAAAATTGGCCTGGTCAGGAAGGTGAAAACAGGCTTTGGGATGAAGGGGTTAAATGGGGGGTCAGAAAAATGTTCCTCCATCTACAGTACATAATATCATCAAAAGGTTCAGAGATTCTGAACAAATATATGTGTACATGGTAGAGTTGAGCGAAACGGGTCGAAAAAATTCAAAAGTCGCCGACTTTTGGCAAAGTCGGGTTTCATGAAACGAAACCCGACCCTAGGATGAGGTCGGCCACGAGGTCGGCGACTTACGCGCCAAAGTCGCGTTTCAAAAGTTTGTTTTGCGCTCTTTTTCAGCCAATCAGGATCCACGGACACTGTGGGCAACGTGATGACATAGGCACGGGTCACCACCATCTTTCAGAAGGGCATGCAAGTGATTGGCTTGCTTTGGTGGGCGTCACAGGGGGTATAAAAGGGCGTGCACGCCGACCGCCATCTTACTTCTGCCGATCTTAGTATAGGGAGAGGTTGCTGCTGATTCTGTAGGGAGAGCATTAGGCAGGGAAGAAGACAAAAAAACTGCTTCTGCTGCTAGCGATTTGGCCTGCACAACACACAAGTCACTGTGTGTGCAGTGCAAGGGGAGGCTATATTGTGGTGTATCAGTGGTGTTGGTTGTTGGGCTGCCTTCTAAGGCTTCCTGACACGCTGGCATTGCTGTTTACCCACTGCTCCGCAAACTGCTTTTTTAAAAGCAATCCAATCTCCCTTATCCTCTTGTCACTTTGGTCACAGGCAGCTGTGCCATCGAGCGTGTCACATAGCGCTCAGATATCAGTGGGCCGCACACAATCCACAAGTGTCCAGTGTCCAAAAGTGTACGCAGAGATTCAAAATCTCCATTATCCTCTCGTCACTTTGGTCACAGGCAGCTGTGCCATCGAGCGTGGCACATAGCGCTCAGATATCAGTGGGCCGCACACAATCCACAAGTGTCCAGTGTCCAAAAGTGTACGCAGAGATTCAAAATCTCCATTATCCTCTCGTCACTTTGGTCACAGGCAGCTGTGCCATCGAGCGTGTCACATAGCGCTCAGATATCAGTGGGCCGCACACGATCCACAAGTGTCCAGTGTCCAAAAGTGTACGCAGAGATTCAAAATCTCCATTATCCTCTCGTCACTTTGGTCACAGGCAGCTGTGCCATCGAGCGTGTCACATAGCGCTCAGATATCAGTGGGCCGCACACAATCCACAAGTGTCCAGTGTCCAAAAGTGTACGCAGAGATTCAAAATCTCCATTATCCTCTCGTCACTTTGGTCACAGGCAGCTGTGCCATCGAGCGTGTCACATAGCGCTCAGATATCAGTGAG
Organism: Dendrobates tinctorius; assembly: GCF_039654945.1. Taxonomy (NCBI): domain Eukaryota; kingdom Metazoa; phylum Chordata; class Amphibia; order Anura; family Dendrobatidae; genus Dendrobates; species Dendrobates tinctorius. Next base: position 39,419,678 of record NW_027361770.1, on the reverse strand, counting down.
CCGCACACAATCCACAAGTGTCCAGTGTCCAAAAGTGTACGCAGAGATTCAAAATCTCCATTATCCTCTCGTCACTTTGGTCACAGGCAGCTGTGCCATCGAGCGTGTCACATAGCGCTCAGATATCAGTGGGCCGCACACAATCCACAAGTGTCCACTGTCAACAAGTGTACGCAGAGATTCAAAATCTCCATTATCCTCTCGTCACTTTGGTCACAGGCAGCTGTGCCATCGAGCGTGTCACATAGCGCTCAGATATCAGTGGGCCGCACACAATCCACAAGTGTCCACTGTCCACAAGTGTACGCAGAGATTCAAAATCTCCATTATCCTCTCGTCACTTTGGTCACAGGCAGCTGTGCCATCGAGCGTGTCACATAGCGCTCAGATATCAGTGAGCCGCACACAATCCACAAGTGTCCAGTGTCCAAAAGTGTACGCAGAGATTCAAAATCTCCATTATCCTCTCGTCACTTTGGTCACAGGCAGCTGTGCCATCGAGCGTGTCACATAGCGCTCAGATATCAGTGGGCCGCACACAATCCACAAGTGTCCACTGTCCACAAGTGTACGCAGAGATTCAAAATCTCCATTATCCTCTCGTCACTTTGGTCACAGGCAGCTGTGCCATCGAGCGTGTCACATAGCGCTCAGATATCAGTGGGCCGCACACAATCCACAAGTGTCCAGTGTCCAAAAGTGTACGCAGAGATTCAAAATCTCCATTATCCTCTCGTCACTTTGGTCACAGGCAGCTGTGCCATCGAGCGTGTCACATAGCGCTCAGATATCAGTGGGCCGCACACAATCCACAAGTGTCCAGTGTCCAAAAGTGTACGCAGAGATTCAAAATCTCCATTATCCTCTCGTCACTTTGGTCACAGGCAGCTGTGCCATCGAGCGTGTCACATAGCGCTCAGATATCAGTGGGCCGCACACAATCCACAAGTGTCCACTGTCCACAAGTGTACGCAGAGATTCAAAATCTCCATTATCCTCTCGTCACTTTGGTCACAGGCAGCTGTGCCATCGAGCGTGTCACATAGCGCTCAGATATCAGTGGGCCGCACACAATCCACAAGTGTCCACTGTCCACAAGTGTGTGCAGAAATTCTAAAACTCCCCTGTCCTATAGACACCTTGTACCTTGTTTTACATTACTATATAATTTGTTGGATTTTGTCTACATTTCTACCAAAAATGAGGAAGGCTGGTGGAAGAGGCCGTGGAATTGGGCGGGGGGTTGGCAGCTGGTAATGATGGTGTTGGTGGTGGATCTGATGGTAGTGGCAAGAGCAAAATAGGACCAAATGCAGGAGGTGCTGACCCTGCGTCATCGTCTGTCTACATAAGGCCTCGAACGCTTAGTTTTCTAGGAGTTGGCAAACCGCTTTTAAAGGCAGAGCATCAGGAAAAAGTTTTGTCTTACATTGCTGACTCAGCCTCCAGCTCTATCGCCTCCTCTTCTTCAGTTGTAAAAAGTAAAAGCACTGAGTCGTCATTGGAGGCTCATGTTCATGAACCACACCTTTCCTTGTGTCCTTCACCCCAACCAAGATTGAAGGATGACGCAGGCCATACTACTGATTACTCCATGGAGCTGTTTTCACATACCATGCCTGGATTATCAAGTCAAATGGTGAATTACCCAGGCCAAGATGAATCTGACATGGAGTGCACTGATGCACAGCCGCTGATGGATGATTCTGCTGGTACATTCACTCAGAGCACTACATTGTCCTCGCAGTGTACAGAGCCAGATTTTGACCCTGATGAGACTCAGGTGCCCCTTCCCGCACACTATACCACCATACACGGTGACACAGAGAAAGGTGCACATGACATAGAAGAGGAGGTGATGGATGACCCAGTTGTTGACCCAGATTGGCATCCATTGGGGGAAGAGGGTGCTGCTTCCAATAGCTCAGATGAGGAGCATCCACAGCAGACATCGACATCGCAACAGCTGTTATCTGGCAGGCCCAGAGCACTCCAAAGACAGGTTCCAAACATCAAAAGAGTTGCTGGACAGCTTGTCCAGAGGGTCAAAAGATCACAGCGTGCTAGGCCGCAAAATGTCTGCCAAAGTAGGAAGAGTGCAGTGTGGCAGTTTTTTGAACAAAATCCTCATGATCAGGCCAAGGTTATCTGTAAGAAGTACGCAAAGACCTTTAGCCGAGGGAAAAATCTGAAAAATTTGAATACCAGTTGCATGCTTAGACATTTAACCAGCATGCACTTGCAAGCGTGGACACAACACCAAACCTCAAGTGCCACATGTGCAACTGATCACAACGAAGGTAGTCAGCAACGCTACATTGTTTCCCCCACTGTAAGCACACCGGTTAGCACAGCAGCAAATGTTGAGGTGTCGTTGCAAGGCCACAGCAGTCAGGGAATCCCACTGTTATATCAACGAAAGACTGATTCTAGGCCATCAGAAAGAACACCAACTCCATCACCATCATCAACCCTCTCTCAGTCCACCCTGTCCACCGCTACTTCCACCATATGCAGCTCTCAAGTCCAGCTCACCCTCCCAGACACTATGAGTAGGTCAAGAAAGTACTCAGTCTCTCATCCGCGTACACTGGGTTTGAACGCCCACATTGCCAAACTAATCTCGTTTGAGATGATGCCCTTTCGGTTGGTGGAAAGCACAGCTTTCCGCGAACTCATGGCCTATGCAGTACCACGCTATGACCTACCCAGTCGCCACTTCTTCTCTCGCAAAGCCATCCCAGCCCTCCACCATCATGTGAAAGACCGCATTGTCCATGCACTCAAGCAGTCAGTGAGCGGAAAGGTGCACCTCACAACTGATGCATGGTCCAGTCGGCATGGCCAGGGCCGTTACGTGTCCATCACTGCGCACTGGGTTAATGTGGTGGATGCAGGGTCCACAGGGGACAGCGGTGGTGGGACAGTGCTGCCTAGCCCACGGTCTAGGAAACAGTTGGCTGTAGGCGTTCGACCCTCCTCCTCCTCCTCCTCCTCCAGACGCGACAGCTCGTCCACAGAGCGCAGTCGTACGAGCACTCCATCTGCAGCTGCCACTGTTGCACACGATGTGTCCCCCTATCGAGCAGCTAGTGGAAAGCGTCAGCAGGCTGTGTTGCAGATGATGTGTTTGGGCGACAGACACACCGCCGAGGTGCTGGCCGAGTGCTTGAAGCGACAAACTGAGTCATGGCTGGGCAGTGTACATCTTGAGGCAGGCAAGGTAGTTAGTGATAACGGCCGTAATTTTGTGGCAGCCATAGCCCTTTCAAAACTCAGCCACATACCTTGCTTGGCTCACACCTTGAACCTGGTGGTGCAGTGCTTCCTCAAAAATTATCCGGAGTTAACAGCCCTGCTCCAGAAGGTGCGAAGACTGTGCGCGCACATCCACCGGTCGCCTGTACATTCCGTTCGTATGCAGAATCTGCAGCGATTGCTCCACCTTCCCAACCACCGCCTCATTATCAACATTGCAACAAGGTGGAACTCCACCCTGCACATGGTGGAGCGGCTGTGCGAGCAGAGGCAGGCCATAATGCATTTGTGGGAGGATACACGGCCAGGCACTTTGAGAGCAGACATGGAGTTGACAGGCGTGCAGTGGTCGAAGCTGAAAGACCTTTGTAAAGTCCTTCAGTGTTTTGAGGAATGCACACGGCTGGTAAGCGCAGACGACGCCATCCTAAGCATGAGCATCCCACTTATGCGTCTGCTCATGCAAACTTTGACGCACCTTAAGGAGCAGGCGTCTGCAGCCAATGTTGATGAGGAGGAAGAGGAGGAGGGAATCCTTGATGACATTCAGCCATTGTCTGCTCAGGGACCTCTCCTGGACGAGGTGGAGGAAGAAGAGGAGGAGGAGGAGGAGGATGATGGGGATGATTACTTAGGGGAGGAGGATGCATCTCGTGGGGCAAGTGAAAATGTTGGCGTGGCAAGGTCTGGTACAGGGTTTGTGCGTGACTGGAGGGATGTGGATTTGCCAGAAAGTGCTCCTCCACCCAGCACTCGCAGTGCATCATTGACACCGGGAACATTGGCCCACATGTCAGATTATGCCTTGCGGATCCTAAAAAGGGACCCCCGCATTGCCAAAATGATGAACGATGACGACTACTGGTTGGCCAGCATCCTGGATCCACGCTATAAAGGCAAATTACAAAACATCATGCCACAGGAGAACCTTGACCTAATATTGGCTAATAAACAAGCAACTCTGGTAAATCGGTTGCTTGAGGCATTCCCAGCACACAGCAGCGGTGATGGTTCTCACACGAGCCGTACGGGCCGGGGGCAGCTTGGCAGAGGTGTTCGTGGTGCACACAGCAGAAGTGGCGTTGGAGACAGAGGTTTCATGACAATGTTGTGGACTGATTTTTCAAATACCACTCACACAACTGGTAATACTGCATCGATGGAAAGTGACAGGAGACAGCAGTTGTCAACTATGGTTACAAACTACTTTTCCTCCCATATCGATGTTCTCCCACACAGGTCATTCCCCTTTGACTATTAGGCCGCTAAACTGGACACCTGGCCTGAATTGGCCCAATATGCCTTACAGGAGCTCGCTTGCCCAGCTGCAAGTGTGCTATCGGAAAGAGTCTTCAGTGCAGCTGGATCAATCCTGACAGAAAAAAGGACCCGTCTGTCTACCCAAAATGTGGATGATCTAACCTTCATTAAAATGAACCACGCATGGGTTTCCAAGGATTTTGTCCCACCTTCCCCTGATGACACATAGGGTGACAGAAAAATGGCTTGCTTTGGTCCACCTCTTCCTGGTACTTCACCTATTTTGCCTTTTGCATCAGTTGAATGTCCAACATCAACATATGCCACTTTCTAAAACTCCCTAACTGTGCTGCCTCCCCCCCCATGGCCGGGGTCACCACCTAGCACACGACACCGTGCGAGTGCCGTTGCCCTGGACAGGTGGGTAGGCCGACTCTTGGGCGCGGGCACTGGCACAGGGTCCCTCATAGTGCAATCAAGTGTCTCTGACGGTGGTGGTGCACACCCGCCGTCAGACACACCGCTGTACTATGAGGGGCCCAGTGCCAGTACCGACGCCCACGAGTGTGCCCCCCTTGCTTGGCCAGGGCCCCAGCATTTGCAATCTTTACCTCTCCCTGCTCCTCCGCTGTGTAATCTGGGCCGTCAAATCCATACTGTGCCTGACACCGTCTGAGCCTGCCTCCTAATGTATAGACATATATTTTGAATGTGTACGCTATCCATACATGTTATCCGGGGATACGGTACCCCTTCTAACCTTTGTGCAATGACGTGCAATCCATACTGGGCCTAACACCGTCTGAGCCTGCCTCATGCTGTATAGACATATATTTTGAATGTGTACGCTATCCATACATGTTATCCAGGGATACGGTACCCTTTCTAACCTTTGTGCAATGACGTGCAATCCATACTGGGCCTAACACCGTCTGAGCCTGCCTCATGCTGTATAGACATATATTTTGAATGTGTACGCTATCCATACATGTTATCCGGGGATACGGTACCCCTTCTAACCTTTGTGCAATGACGTGCAATCCATACTGGGCCTAACACCGTCTGAGTCTGCCTCATGCTGTATAGACATATATTTTGAATGTGTACGCTATCCATACATGTTATCCGGGGATACGGTACCCCTTCTAACCTTTGTGCAATGACGTGCAATCCATACTGGGCCTAACACCGTCTGAGCCTGCCTCATGCTGTATAGACATATATTTTGAATGTGTACGCTATCCATACATGTTATCCGGGGATACGGTACCCTTTCTAACCTTTGTGCAATGACGTGCAATCCATACTGAGCCTAACACCATCTGAGCCTGCCTCATGCTGTATAGACATATATTTTGAATGTGTACGCTATCCATACATGTTATCCGGGGATACGGTACCCTTTCTAACCTTTGTGCAATGACGTGCAATCCATACTGGGCCTAACACCGTCTGAGCCTGCCTCATGCTGTATAGACATATATTTTGAATGTGTACGCTATCCATACATGTTATCCGGGGATATGGTACCCCTTCTAACCTTTGTGCAATGACGTGCAATCCATACTGGGCCTAACACCGTCTGAGCCTGCTTCATGCTGTATAGACATATATTTTGAATGTGTACGCTATCCATACATGTTATCCGGGGATACGGTACCCCTTCTAACCTTTGTGCAATGACGTGCAATCCATACTGGGTCTAACACCGTCTGAGCCTGCCTCATGCTGTATAGACATATATTTTGAATGTGTACGCTATCCATACATGTTATCCGGGGATACGGTACCCCTTCTAACCTTTGTGCAATGACGTGCAATCCATACTGGGCCTAACACCGCCTGAGCCTGCCTCATGCTGTATAGACATATATTTTGAATGTGTACGCTATCCATACATGTTATCCGGGGATACGGTACCCCTTCTAACCTTTGTGCAATGACGTGCAATCCATACTGGGCCTAACACCGTCTGAGCCTGCCTCATGCTGTATAGACATATATTTTGAATGTGTACGCTATCCATACATGTTATCCGGGGATACGGTACCCCTTCTAACCTTTGTGCAATGACGTGCAATCCATACTGGGCCTAACACCGTCTGAGCCTGCCTCATGCTGTATAGACATATATTTTGAATGTGTACGCTATCCATACATGTTATCCGGGGATACGGTACCCCTTCTAACCTTTGTGCAATGACGTGCAATCCATACTGGGCCTAACACCGTCTGAGCCTGCCTCATGCTGTATAGACATATATTTTAAATGTGTACGCTATCCATACATGTTATCCAGGGATACGGTACCCTTTCTAACCTTTGTGCAATGACGTGCAATCCATACTGGGCCTAACACCGTCTGAGCCTGCCTCATGCTGTATAGACATATATTTTGAATGTGTACGCTATCCATACATGTTATCCGGGGATACGGTACCCTTTCTAACCTTTGTGCAATGACGTGCAATCCATACTGGGCCTAACACCGTCTGAGCCTGCCTCATGCTGTATAGACATATATTTTGAATGTGTACGCTATCCATACATGTTATCCGGGGATACGGTACCCCTTCTAACCTTTGTGTAATGACGTGCAATCCATACTGGGCCTAACACCGTCTGAGCCTGCCTCATGCTGTATAGACATATATTTTGAATGTGTACGCTATCCATACATGTTATCCAGGGATACGGTACCCTTTCTAACCTTTGTGCAATCACGTGCAATCCATACTGGGCGTGAGAACGGCTGGCGAGCTGTTAAGCAAGCTACAGCACCTGTCCAGACAAGTACAGGGATTCCCTAGCGAGGAGACTTATTTGATTGTTTTCTATGTTGGGACAGCAATTTTTGGGGAGCACTATACTCTGGAGAATGATAGATGGGGCCCACCATACACTGGAACATTCCAAAGGTGGACATCAGACACTGGAGCAGCATTTACAGGGCCCATTATACACTAGAGCATTAGAAATGGGGCCCATTATGTTTGGAGCATTATTTGGGCCCATAAGACAGTGGAGCTTCATCCATGGGGACCAACATATACTGTAGCATTATGTGGAGCTCATCATAAACTGTTTCAAACATTATATGGGACCAATGATTTTGTATGGAGAAATAGATGGGCCTCGTCATGAGATGTAAAAAGTGAGGTATTTTTCATTGTACTATACCGCTATTTCTCTGCCGTATCGGAGCATGATGAGTTGTGGTATGTGTTAAAGGGGCGCTCTTTCGCCCAGGGCACATGAAAACCTGCAGCCAGCCCTCCCCCCCCACAAATTTAGCCAAATAACCCCCATTTTTCAGTGCGCAACTTGTATTATGAAGTTAATTAAGGTTGACAAGCTTAAGTAAGAAGAATTGATGCTTTTGGCATTCAAATGGGCACTGTAGGTGTGTTTCCTGTCCTCCTCTCACTGCCGACTTTTATTCCCCATTGACTTACATTGGGTTTCGTGTTTCGGGACGACCCCGACTTTTCCCTATAATCGGACGATCTTGCTCGACCCGACTTTTGGAAAAGTCGGGTTTCACGAAACGAAACGCGACCCTAAAAAAGCAAAAGTCGCTCATCTCTAGTACATGGTACAAGGTTAATGGTCAGAATTGGATCATCTTGAGCATTGGGCTCTCAGGCAGCACAGCAATAAAGACAGGCATGATGTGGTCATGGAAATAAGTTCATCAGAAGAGGAATACCTCCTGAAATAATTGTCTGTGATCATGGTTCGCTGTCCAAATCACAAACGCAAGTTAGTTAAAGCTCTATCATGCAAAAAAGAAGCCATATATCAACACAATTCAGAAATGCTGCCTCTTCTCAGGCCCAAAGCTCATTTAAAATTGAGGCAGTCAAAACCATAAACAACATTTCCAATTGACTCGGGAGAAGAAGGACCGTTCAGCTTATTACAGTGCACAGTTCAAAAGCTGGCTTCTTTGATGGCATGGGGTTGCATTACTGTCTATGGCATGGGCAGCTTACACATCTTGAAAAGCACTATGGATGCTGAATGTTATATAGAGGTTTTAAAACCACATATGCTCCCATTCATACAATGTCTCTGTCAGTGAAGGCCTTACACATTTCTGAAAGACAATTACAAACCATATACTTCATCTGTCACAACAGAGTTTGGGTGATAAATTGACCCACCTGCTGCCAGACTGTTCATGAATATAAAACATTTGGCACATTACGAAATGAAAAAATATGTCAAAGAAGACGCAGATGTATTGAGCAGCCAGAATCCAAAATCAGACAAAACTGTGACAACATAACTCTCTCAAAACTTCAGAAATCGATCTCCTCCTTTTCTGGAAATATACCCCTTCCCAACATTCACCGTACATGTACGGTGCAAGTCAGTATCGACTGCATTGAGCAGGCTCATGGGGTGAGCCCTTCCCATACCTGGCAGATTATGGCTGTGAAAAACATCCTGAACCTGCCTCAAAAAAGCTGTAGGTGAAGCAGAACGACTCCCCAAACTGTTAACCAAACTCTGGCAGCAACATTAACATGACAGCATGGGGGGAGCGTCATTCTGTGTGCCCATCGACACTCCAGTGACGCAATTGAGGGGTTCAGATGGGTTGCTATGGCAGCTGGAGGTCTGTTGAAGACTTCTGTGTGTGTGATCATGGAGCTTCTTTGAAACCCAGCCTGTTGCTGAGCTCCAAATGAGACCATGATTTTTAACTATATGCTGCAATGCTGAAGTATTGCTATATATAGCACAAGTGATTAGATTTATGTCTCCTAAAGGGACTAACAAATATAGATATTAGTAAAAAAAAGTTTTGAAAAGTCTGAAAAAAATTAAAAAAACACACAAAAGTTTAAATAACACCTCTTTTCCCTGATTAAAATAAAATATACGGTAATAAAAAATAAATTCAAAACCCTAAAAATTGCAGGGGGGGGTGTTGCTGCAAAACCGCAAAAAAAAGCTGTAAGAAACAATCAAAATGTCATATCTATTCCAAAAAAGTATTAATAAAACCATTATCTCATTCCACAAAAAATAAGCCCAAAAAATAAAAAAGTTTCAGCACAATCAAGAATTTTAAAAAATTTCTCATTGTTTTCACCACTAAAATAGTTTAAAAAATTAGATTTAAAATAGTTATAGTTAAATTTAAAATCGTTTTAAAAATTATGACAAATTTGTTATCGCCATAATCGTACTGATGAGCAAAATCATTCTGTAAGGTCATTTTTAAAAAAAAAAAAGGCAAAATTGCTGATTTTGCAGTTTCACAGCATTTGGAACGTAATTCCTGTTTTCTGGTACACTATGTGGTAAAATGAATGCTGCCATTCAAAAGTTCTATTCTTCCCACAACAAAGCAATCATCCATTTATCTATGTGGACAGAAAATTACAAAAAGCTATGGCTCTTGGAAAAAGAGGAGGAAAAACCAAAAACGCAAAAACAGAAATTTGCCATGTTGGGAATGAGTTAAAGACTATTGTAAAAAGAAGAGGGTATGCTACATATTGGTAGACACGGCCATGTCCAAACTTTTTAGAGATGTGTTGCTGCCATCAATTTCTAAATCAGTTTGCGTTAACCATATTCTATTACAGGGCCCTAAAATTCCAAATATTTTAAATCTTCAAGGCTCTGGACATGTAAATTAGGAAATTTCTCTATTTATGTTAAACCTCTGATTTTATTAATACTTAAACAGCCAATTGGGGTGAGATACACAAATGTAAACTTGTGTCTGGCCAATTTCAACTAGTTGTAATGGCTTTAATTAATTTGTTGAAAATCTTTTCAGAAATATCGTACATCATGCTTTCATCATGTTAATTGCGTTTTTTCTCCCTTTCTAAATATAATGTTTTGGATACTATTACAAGCACATAAAGAAGCCAGGCTATCTATTTGCAGGGAGGGAAATCAGCAGTACATGATGAAAGTGAAAAGGACAAGTTTAAAAAGTAATCAAAAGAATTAGGAAAAGGCTTGTAAAACACATAAAACATCCGGTAAAGGGAGGACAGGCTATATTAAACATCAGGTTTTAGAAGGAAAAAAAGAAAACTCTACAAGAGTATTATGTAACAAACATTTATCAAGCGCAAGAAAACAAGAGGCTGTAAAGGACAAAAGAAAATAAGATACCCAAAACATAATTTATCTCAGCAACAAGCCAACCGTCTCTAGAAAATTGCAATGCGTTTCCTGAGTCTGCTTTTACAAGGGAGGATGAATAACACAAAAGAGAAATAGATTTTTGTGTGGGGAGAGGAACTTAAAGTTAATTGTAGCTTGTATGGCGTGAAAGAATTGTATTTCTATAATATAGGTAGTAGTTGAAAAATGTTTACAAAAGTTCATTACTAGAGATGAGCGAATGTGTCCGGAAAACATTTGCCAATCTCAAATTTGGCACGATTGAAACATATTCGGATTCGTGTTCGCTTTCACGAGCATTTTTACTCAAAGTTGGAAAAAGACTGTCACAGTTCGGTAAATCATCATGTTTACACTCATGCGTTTGTATTACTTTGACTAGGATAGTGGTGCTGTATGATGAGCAGTGGGAATGGGAAGATGTGTTTGATGAGGGGAGGGGGTGTGGAGATATGTGGAGCTTCTGAATAGAGATGGGTGAACCCGAACAGTAAAGTTCGGAATCTGTACCGAACACCTACTGTTTGGGCACGGACACCGAACACGCACTTCACCAGGAAGTCTGTGTTACTGTTCGGGTTTGGCTGCTCAAACATCGGGTGTTTGTCGTGCTGCCATGTGCTTGGCAGCGCGGAAAACACTGCTTCTGATTGGCAATTAAATCATCCCCGCCGGTCAGAGAGCCATGGTTCCCATGATGTCAAAAGACAGAGTGAGCACACAGCTGTGATCGGAAGTATAAATTTTACCTCCAATCACTGGTGTCAGCTGATGGGACTACTGATCCCATCATCCAACACCTGCTGACGCTGATAACAGTGAGAGCAGGTGCGGCGGATGGGGGTATTCATCAGCCGGCTCCTGCGCTGTAAATAAATAATTAAAAAAAAAACAGCGTGGTTTCCCCTGTATTTTTTATAACCAGCCAAGCAAAACTCACAGCTGGGGGCTGCAACCCTCAGCGGTTAGCTTCAACAAGGCTGGTTATCAAGAATAGAGGGGTCCCCACACTGTTTTTTTTTAAATTATTTAAATAAATAATTTTAAAAACAGCATGGGGTCCTCCCCATTTTTGACAGCAAGCCTTGCTAAAGCAGACAGCTGGGGCTGGTATTCTCAGGCTGGAAAAGGGCCATGGATATTGACCCCCCCAGCCTAAAAATAGCAACCCACAGCTGCCCAGAAAAGGCACAGTAGATGCACCAATTCTGGTGCTTTGCCTGGCTCGTCCCACTTGCACTGTAGTGGTGGCAAGTAGGGTTCATATTTGTGGGGTTGATGTCACCTTTGTACTGTCAGGTGACATCAAGCCCACGGCTTAGTAATGGAGAGGCACCTATCCATTATTAATCCTATAGTTGTATAGTAAATAAAGGCACAGCCAGAATAAAGTCTGCTATCTTAAGGCTGGGTGGCCAATATCCATGGCCCCTTACCGGCCTGAGAACACCATGCCCAAGATGTCTGCTTTAGCAAGGCTAGTTGTCAAAAATGGGGGGGACCCCATGTTGTTTTTTTAAATTATTTATTTAAATAATTTAGATTGTAAAGTAGATTGTGCAAAACCTTTGTGGCAGTCTCCAGAAGCCCCATTAGCCTACTCCAAATTGTTTGTGCTAAAATTGTGTTTCAGTGGCAAATCACAAGGCCAAATTTCCACTTAAAAATCATTAGGCCTAATACAGTGTTGCAGCCATGAGGCCCAATTAACTATCCAAAATTGTTTGTGTTAAAACTGTGTTTCATTGACAAACCAGAAGGCTAGATTTCCACTTAATATTTTTTAGGCTTACTATAGTGGTGCAGCCACGAGGCACAATTAGTATTTATTTTAAAGGAAATATGTCATAAAAAAATGACCAATTGTTTCAAACAAGTTTTTGTGTTATATGATTTTTCTAAAATATTTTTGGCAATTTCTTTTTGTATCACATTTCGTGATGTGCGAGCAGGCTCGGTAATAGTTGTTACTCGCCTGAGTATCGCTGTACTCGCGGTACTCGGTGAGCGCCGAGCATTTCCGGCATTATTCAGCAAGAGCTTGGGTCTCTGCCCGGCAAGTTTGGCGCTCTTTAGAGCACCAATCAACATACAGGTATTGCCTGGCATGCACTGTAATGCCGCAGCCATCTTTTTTGTGATATAACAGTGATTGGCTGGCCGCACAGCATCATCAGCTCTATAAGAGACCTGACGTCACCCTGCTCGTCACAGTCACGTCCGGAATCAGACAGTGTAAGGTAGAGTTGCTGCTGAGATAGGGTCAGATTTGGGGGTTTATAAGTTAGTGTGGGTATATCATCATAGAATACACAAATCCAGCGAAACCAACAGTCCTTCTAAGGACTAATTACTATATAGATTGCAGTGTTAGGTAGGCAGGGGAGCGTATGTGGCTATATACATATCAGTGCAAGGCATGCAGGCACTGTATGTGTGTATTTAGATATCATTGCATACATCATTCCATTACTGTCTGCTGCTGCTATTGCATATATTGACCGTATATACATAGCCTCAGGTATCAGTGGCTAGGAATAATTTTTTTGCATCTTAATCCTGATTATTTTATTCCAAATCAATCCAGAACCCCTTTTTCCTCCATATGCTTGTTGAGACTGCAGACTACAGCCAGATCCTTTTCATAGTACAGCGTGAAAATCCAGCAATTTTAAATGGGTTAGCCGTCCCAGGGATCACATCTGAGTGCACAGAAAAATCTGCCATTTTTTGTGGTACTGTAGAATTTTTTTGGAGTGTCTTATACAATTTTTTGACATCATTTTGCTGCCAAAAAATATTTAGCTACAGGACAGATATTTTACACTGGGTTTTGTCCTCCACACGGAACGCATATCATTGCGCTCAAAATTTTGCCATTTCAGGCCTCCATACAATTTTTTTTGTTGTGTCATAGCCTACTTATTGTCACAATTTTGCTGGCCAGAAAAAAAAAAAAAATACAGGGCAGATATTTGAAAGTGAGCTATCTCCGTCAGACGCCTCATCTATTTGTGGGCTACAAATTGTGGCATTTCAGGTCTGCATTCACCTTTTTTGCTGTGTCTTACACTAGTTCTATAGACTATTTTGAGGTAAAAAATAAAAAAATACAGGCCACTATGGAATAGCGCCTACTATGTGAGTTGGGGAACATTCACTTAGCAGTGGATTAACGTAGTCAGTCACAGGTTGTTCACACAAAACAGTCCATACGGTTTACTTAAACATCATAAACCGCACTGTAAGCCAGGTTTCACATCACCGGCTTACACATAGTCCATTACTTCATCACGTGTGGCTTTACAAAGCATTCACTAGTCACGCCGGACTCTCTCCAGTCAACGGATGACCCCACAGTTCAGTAACAGACCATTGTCAATGCACAAAGTTCTTCCCCCATACCTGGGGTTACCTCTCAGGAGCTCCTGCTCCACAGGCTGACTCCTCATCCATCCAAGGTCCTCAACAGGACAGTGTCTTACTCAGTGTGGGGCCGTCCCAGGTTCTGCACACACATGTGGCCTGTCCGGGTGCTTTTCAGGACACTTGTCAAACACCCAGGCTGCCAGGTTCAAGGTCTCACCACGTGCTTCTGGAATCCAATCCTACTCCCAGGATCTTCCAACACAGAACTTCCAGGACCTTGCACCCTGAACCATTCGGGTACACATAATCTGTCCATGTGACCAGACCTCAGTCACATTATATGGTTGTAACCACCCCCATGGATGGGCGGTACATGTGTGGTTAGTCAATTCCCGCCCAGCTCTCTGACTAACCTTATAAGCCACCCTTATAAGTAATCACAAATACTTGTGGAACTATACTGTAAGTCCCAGCATAACCATATAATTTTGGGCTTACAGAGCAGTGAACGTCTGTGACACATTTTGACCATTTACAATAATGCCAGTCCTTAATTTACCATCATAATTATGCCTCCAAGCGCATCCTGAAGCGCATACACAGCGCCCCTAGCTGTAACAGAGGTTAATGCATCACATCACATATTGAACAGTGTGGTATCTCCGTCAGACGCCTGATCTATCAAATTGTTGCATTTCAGGCCTACATTCACCTTTTTTTGCTGTGTCTTATCCTAGTTTTATAGACTATTTAGGAGTAAAAATAAAATTATACAGACAACATATTGAACAGTGTGGTATTTCCGTCAGACGCCTCTTCTATCTGTGGGCTAAAAATTGTGGCATTTGAGGGCTCCATTCAACTGTTTTTGCTGTGTGTTACCCTAATTCTATACAGTATTTTTCTATAAAAAAACAAACAAAACAACAGGCCACATATTGAACAGTGTGGTATCTCTGTCAGATGACTCATCTATCTGTGGGCTACAAATTGTGGCATTTTAGGCCTCCATTCCACTATATTTGCTGTGTCTTACCCTAGTTATTGACACCAGTTTGATAACAAAAAATAAATTTTTACCTACAGTCCTGATATTTTAAAGTATGGTTTTCCTGCACACGGATCACATAGAAGTTCGCTCCCAATTCAGCCATTTGTAATGAACGTGGAAAATATTGTAGTCCATTTAAAATGGGCAAGGTGCGTGGCAATGAGCAGGGAAGAGGACGTGATGGTGATGGTGCATGCAGAGGCCGAGGCTGTGGGCAAGCTTTAATTGTGCCACAACAAACACCCACATCTGCTCACATGAACTTCCTGTCCGAATTCATAGGGGACCAAAGAATAGCAATATTGAAACCAGAGCAGTGACAAAAGTTCCTTGGCTGGACAGTGGATAATGCTTCCAGTCACTTTGCCGCCACCATCAGCACCCTGTCTTCCACATGTTCAAGTTTGAGTAGCTGTAAGTCTGGACCGCATATTCCTCCAACCATACCGAGTGCACGGAGACAACTGATCCCACACTTGGACACTCCGAAGAGCTGTTTACTTTTCCATTTATAAATTTGGGCCTCTTGCCTGGTCCACTTGAAGCAGGGAAAGATGAGATTGCATGTAGCGATGCTCAAATATTTGAGCAAAAACCAGCAAATAATTCCAGCGGATGCTTCCTACTTGGCCATAAAATCCATTTTATTTTTATCTTTTAAAATAGTTCCATGTGGCAGAAACCCAAATATATACAGGGGGTCAGAAGAAAAAAAGGGCACACTGCTGCTTTATGCGTGCAGACTACGCGTTTCGACCTTACTAGGTCTTCTTCTAGGTCTTGATATATTTGAGCAGCCACGTTCACACAAAGGCGATGGTGGGAACGTGTCACAACAGGTGGATGATGATGATACACAATTGACAGAAAGACCAGGGTGCAGAAGTGGAAGCCAAAATGGTAGATGATATAGTAACTGACCCAACCAGGCAGGAGGACATACACAGCAAGAGCAGCAGCACACAGGGAGAGGAAGGCGTAGCACCCCAACAGGTAGGAAGAAGCAGTGTGGTGTCCACAGACAGAAGGCGAGCAACCGTTCCTTGTAACACCAATACGACGGAAGTTGGCAGTACAACTGTTAGATCTTTCCGAGTCTGCCTGTTTTTTACAGACTCTGCTGAAAACCCCAAAGAGACCATTTGCACCGCACCACCTGCCATGACCACATCAGCAGGGGTAGCAAAACTACCAGCCTGACCACCACCAGCATGATCAGGCACATGGCAGCAAAGCACCTGACTGTCGGCCGAACACCAGGCTACAGGAACAGTGTCTGTGAGTGAAAACACTGCTTCTTCCACTATTGTGCGTGCAAGCCTATCCTCTGTCCACGGTGCATGCGAAGATGCCTCCTGCCCTGCACCTGTCATTGCCCAGACTCAACTACCACAATCATCAAGCACGTCCACGTCCTTGTCCCAGCACAGTCTTCAGTTGTCCATACCCATTGGAAAGCAAGCGTTAAATACACACCAATGCCCCACAGGCCACAGCACTAAATCCACACATTTCTCATCTGCTAGCGCTCAAAATGTTGCCTTTTAGGCTCGTGGAGATGGAAGCTTTCTGCAACATGATGGCGGTGGCTGTCCAAGGTACTATGTCCCCAGCCGCCACTATTTCTCACGCTGTGCCGTCCTGACATTACACAAGCACGTGTCCCACAACATTACCCATGCCCTGAACAATGCTGTTACTGGGAAAGTACACCTGACCACAGACACGTGGACAAGTGCTTGTGGGCAGGGACGTTACATCTCGCCATCAGCACACTGGGTTAACATAGTGGAAACCGGGACCCAGAGGGACCTTGGGATGGAACATGTCCTCCCGAAGCCGAGGATTGCGGGCCCTATGTCAATCAGGGTTGCTACCACAGTCTACAGCTCCTGCACCTCATCCTCCTCCCATCAGTCACAAGCTGGAAGTATTGTAGCACTGCCTCAGCCAAGCGTCAACAGGCTGTACTGAAGCTAATATGCTTAGGCGACAAACCGCACAATGCTGAAGAGTTGTGGACTGCTCTGAATGAGCAGGCAGATGTGTGGCTGTCGCCTCTGAACCTACAGCCAGGTATGGTCATGTGTGACAATGGCAGAAACCTGATAGCAGCTCTGAGGCGAGGCAAGCTCACACACCTACCATGCCTGGCACATGTGCTTAACCTCATTGTTCAATGGTTTCTCAAAAGCTACCCGGAGCTGCCAGAACTGCTTGTCAAAGTACGCTGCCTGTGTGCACATTTTAGAAAGTCAGCTCCACTTCCGCCGCCCTTGCCGTGCTTCAGCAGCGATTGCAGATTCTGGCTCCCCGACTGGTGTGTGATGTCCCCACGTGTTGGAACTCAACACTGCACATGTTTTAAAGGATTTATGAGAAGAAGAGAGAAGTTGTTGACTACCAGCATCAACAAGGCTGTCAGTATTCAGTTCAGACTCCACACATAAGACCTCAGGAGTGGACATGTTTGTCAGACATATGTACCATCCTACAAAACTTTGAGGAGTCCATCAAGATGGTGAGCGGCGATGATGCCAGAACTAGCATCACCATCCCACTTCTCTGTCTTCTGAAACGCTCTCTGCTCAAAATCAAAGAGGTGGCATTGCAGGCTGAGCACGATGAGATGGAGCAAAGAAGCATACAGGGTGATTACACACAGCCCAGCTTCATGTCATCCCAACATGGATTGGTTGACAATGAGGAAGAGGAGGAGGAGGAAGAACAGGAGCTACTTTCATGCGCTATAGACGGTACTACAAGCACAACTCTCATACAGTCTGTTCAGCGTGGATGGCCTGAGGATAGGGAGGAGGAGAAGGAGGAGGAGAGCATGGTGAGTCATCCTCTTGGTGAGGACACAGAAGTCTTGCCTGTTAGCAGTCTGCCACACATGGCTGACTTCATGTTGTACTGCCTTTCCCATGACCCTCATATTGTCAAATTTTTGGCTGACAGCTGTACTAAAATGTTGCAGTACCAGAAGGCCCTTATAGCGGAATTATTAAAAAAATTCCCATCTGAATACGCTGGAGGCAGAGGTCAGAGTTCGATGGACAACTAAAGAGTACAGGCAAGAGAGACACAACTCCAATCCAGCAGAGGCAGGGAACACTGGCAGAGTTCTGGGGGAGTTTTCTCAGACCCTCCGATCGCAGTGGCTCTGAGGCGCGGGGTACTCTCACAAGGAGTGCAAAGTTTTGGAAGATGGTGAGTGAGTACCTTGATGACCATACCAACGTCTTCCAAGATTCCTCTGTGCCTTTTAATTATTGGGTCTCAAAGCTGGATACGTGGCAAGAACTGTCTCTCTGCGTCTTGGAGGTCCTGGCCTGTCCTGCCGCTAGCGCTTTGTCAGAGTGCGTCTTTAGTGCCGCTGGTGCAATTATAACTGATAAGCACATCCACCTGTCAACTGAAAATGCTGACAGGCTGACTATTATAAAAATGAACAAGGGCTGGATTGGGCCAGACTTCTATACACCACCGCATGATAACAGTGAAACCTAACCTCAAATCCAGTGTCTTTTTTGGGAGGTATATTCCCATGCACCTCTTCACACCCTGATTTTGGCTATTTGCTGTTATCCTCCTCCTTCTCCTCATCCTCATCATCTACCACCATTAGATCACCATGATGACCGTGGTCCGTGATGCAACAACCACTAGAAATTTTTGCAAGGGTGTTTATGATGCCTGTTCAAAAAATGTTTACACTCTATGTTGAGGTGACCCCCCTCCCAGGGGAAAATATTTTTCAGCCTATACACTTAGTGTATGGGCATTGCAAGTATAGGAGACCCGCTCCTTTAAACTGGGAAAACATTTTTCGGAGACCATCCTCCACATTTCCTCCTTGGGGGATTAGATTGTGTGCAAATTTTGGGCAGACCTTGTAATCACTTCATGGACAAACTTAAGGTGACTTAAAAAATCAGAATAATGAGAACTTTGGTTTCATGTGGCCATCCAGTACGTGTGTTCAAAGGCTTATTGGTGTGCGTGTTACTTTGGTGCAGTCATATATTCAATAGGAACTTGTGGTATAACTCCATGCTGCCGCAAGGATAAATTCCAGGAGACTGTCATGGATTCACAGTGATTTATTCAACGTGTTTTTGGGGATCCTATGCCCCCTTCGTCTGGAAATACCACACAGCATGATGTGTGGTATTTCCTGATGAAGGGGGCATAGGATCCCTGAAACACGTTGAATAAACCACTGTGAATCCGTGACATTCTCCTGGAATTTATCCTTGCGGCAGCGCGGAGTTATACCACAAATTCCTATTGAATATATGACTTTTTCTGGTCGTGGATTGACCTGTGGATCTGCAGCAGCCGCCATCTCTACATGCTCCTATCTCATCCTAACCAGGTGAGCAATTTTCTTGGTATATCTTTTCCTTTGTAACGTGGATAAGACCCTATTGCCCTTTTTTGTCTCCCCACTTTTTATGCAATAGTTACTTTGGTGTAGGGCAGGCCTTGCATTCAAAGCAAAGGCTAACAGTATGGGAGAAACACATTCTTCTAATGGGAACTTTTTTGTCATGAGGCCCTCAAGTACATCTATTGAAAGGGTTATTGGGGTACATGTTACTTTGGTGCAGGCCAGGCCTTGCATTCAATGCATAAGCAAACAGTATGGGAGTAAAAAATGAATAATGTGAACTTGGTTTTCCTGTGGCCTTCCAGTACGTGTGTTCAAAGGTTTATTGGGGTGCATGTAACTTTTGTGCAGGGCAGGCCTTGCAATCAATGCATAAGCAAACAGTATGGGAATAGCAAATGAATAATGCGAACTTGGTTTTCATTTGGCTATCCAGTACGTGGGTTCAAATGCTTATTGGCGTGCATGTTAATTTGGTGCAGGGCAGGGCAGGCCTTGCATTCAATGTATAGGCTAACAGTATGGGAGACACACTTTCTTCTAATGGGAACTTTTTTGTCATGAGGCCCTCAAGTACATCTGTTGAAGGGGTTATTGGGGTGCGTGTTACTTTGGTGCAGGCCAGGCCTTGCATTCAATGCATAGACTAACAGTATGGGAGACCCATTTTCTTATGGGAACATTTTTGTCATGAGGCCCTCCTGTACGTCTCGTCAAAGGGGTTTTGGGGTGCGTCCTAATTTTTGGCAGCGCAGCCACTCACTGCATTGGCAATAACAGTATATGAGACCCACTGTTTCATAATGGCCCTTTAAGAATAGTAATGTCGACAGATGCCCCTATAAAAATAGGCTTTGTGACGTTCAGAGTCCCTCCTTCCTAAATGAAACAGGATGTGTCTGATGATGTGTCACACACCACATGGCCAGCTAAGGTTGTTAAATGTTAAAATGATATTTGCCAGTGAATGCATGTGTCTTGGTTGAAAGCAATGGTAAAGTTGAAAACCGCATTAAAAACGTACATGTGAACACAGCCCAAGTGGTGGAGGTACATTTTATTTTGGTTTATTTCTTTTGCCTTACATACAAATTATTACCCTGGAAAGGATGTTCCTTAACATATTTTCCTTGGAAAATCCATTTTGGTTTTGTTTTTGTATGTTTTAGTGTACGCCTGTAAAAGTGACGTCACACTCTGACATTGGTCACAGCAGTGACCTGGGAGTCAGAAATGCTTCCAGGGGTCTTCACCATGATGCTCCCATGTCATGTAACACTGTTTCCATGATTTGCAGACGTTTTTAGTCTTTAAAAGGACCCCCGGGGGGTCGCGGTAAAAATACTCGGTTTTCCCATAGACTAACATTGGGCTCGTTGCTCAGGTCGAGTACCCGAGTATTCTAATTTGCTCGACCCGAGCAATGAGCACCCGAGCATTTTAGTGCTCGCTCATCATTAATCACAATCTACACAGGATTCTCCTGTCACAAGAGATATCTCCTTGCTCCCCTCTCTTCATAATAATCTTTGCACACGCAAAGCTTCAAGACAAAAGATAGACTGACTCAGACCCCAGGGCTGCCACCAGGAATTTCAGGACCCCGTACCTGCAACATTTTTAGACCCCTTGAGACTCTGCCCAGGCTCCACCCCAACCTTTCACAGTCCCCCCGCCTACTCTTGGAAAAACTCCTCTTCTGCACAACGTCCTCACTAATCACATATTAACAGTTCCCATCGAACATCATATCACATATATAGCCAGCAGCTTTTTTTTGGCCCAAAGATTTTTAAGCCACCGTAACAAGGTATACTCTTTTAGCAGCAGGATTGTACACAGTAACCTACAGACGTCAACCAAGGTATCATTTTAATCAGTATAACGGCGCCCACCTGACTCTGTCTGTAGGTTACTGTGCACAATCCTGCTGACAGGTTCACTTTAAGGGAATGTGTCACATATGTTTTTCAAAATGACCAATAATACCACCTACAAGGGACAAACACCGTCACTCCATGACCAGACCGCATATTACCACCACATAGTGACTGAATAATACCACTTATAAGTAACAAATACCGCCACACCATGGCCGGACCACATGTTACCACCAAATAAACACTTAAATGTTTAAGATCACCTTAAAATATAAATGAAACAAGAGGGGATTATAGGGAGAAAAATGGGAAGCGCAAGCTTCTAAGTGTAGTAATTAGTTTCCAAAGGTAAATACTCAGTGTGAATACACTCACCTATTTGGTGTCTTGAGATACTGTATGGAAATCCAGTCCCTGGATCACGCCATTCCTCTTTCCATTCAGTTTGCTGCAAAGATCTGGGAACTAGTGAGAGCACTGTGCTTTCATAGGCTATAACACTTGGTGAATGTTTTTCCCAGTGCTCCTGAAGGATGATGATGGAACTTGATATTTAGATTCAAGGATGATTTTTATTTTTAATTCAAAATTGAATACAACCGGTTTCGACTGCTAAGAGTCTTCCTCAGGTATAATGTCAAGCATGACAGGTATATTGTCAAGCATGATGCTTAACATTATACCTAAGGAAGACTCTTAGCAGTCAAAACCGGTTGTATTCAATTTTGAATTAAAAATAAAAATCATCCTTGAATCTAAATATCAAGTTCCATCATCATCCTTCAGGAGCGCATATTGCTGGGAAAAGCATTCACCAAGTGTTAAAAAAATAAATATTAGACAAAGATAAAACAAGTAAGCACAAAATGCAGTTCTTAAATGAAGGTCTTTGTTGTTAAGGGAAAACAAAACCGAAACGTACAGGGCCCTGTGTGAAAAAGTGATTGCACCCCCCCTTAAAGGGAATCTGTCACCCTTTTTTCTGGCTTGCAGCTGCCGGCATAGACATCTGGGGCATATCTACAGCATTCTGTAATGCTGTAGATAAGCCTCCGATGTAACCTGAAAGATAAGAAAAACGAGTTAGATTATACTCACCGGGGTGGGCGGTCCGGTTCGGTGGGTGTTCCAGTCCGGTGCGACGCCTCACTTCTTCATGGGATGACGTCCTCTTCTCCCGTCCTGTAATGGCTGCGGCACAAGCACACTGCTCTGCCCTGTTGAAGGCAGAGCAGAATTCTGCAGTGCGTAGGCGCCGGACCTCTTCCGACGCCTGCGCACTGCAGGACTCTGCTCTGCCCTCAACAGGGCAGAGCAGTGCGCTTGTGCCGCAGCCATTACAGGACGGGAGAAGAGGACGTCATCGCACGAAGAAGGGAGGCGTCGGACCGCAACACCCACCGGACCGGACCGCCCACCCCGGTGAATATAATATAACGTGTTTTTCTTATCTTTCAGGTTACATCGGAGGCTTATCTACAGCATTACAGAATGCTGTAGATAAGCCCCCGATGTCTATGCCGGCAGCTGCAAGCCAAAAAAAGGGTGACAGATTCCCTTTAAAACATAAATTAACTGTGGTTTATCACATATTTTAAAAGTTCAGTTCAAATTCCCTAGCCACACTCAGGCCTGATTACTGCCACACCTGTTCTCAATCAAGAACAGGACCTGCCTGACAAAGTGAAGTAGACCAAAAGGTCCACAAAATCTAGAAATCATGCTGCAATCCTAAGAAATTCTGGAACAAATGAGAAACAAAGTAATTGAGATAAATCAGTCTGAAAAAGGTTATAAAGCAATTTCTCAAGCTTTGGGACTCCAGTTAACCACAGTGAGAGCCATTATCCACAAATGGCAAAAACATGAAACAGAGGTGAACCTTCCCAGGAGTGGCCGGCTGACAAAAATTACCTCAAGAGCACAGCAACGACTCATCCAAAAGGTTACAAAAGACCCCACAACAACATCCAAAGAATTGCATATTTTACATTGTCTCAGTTAAGGTCAGTTTTCATAACTCCACCATAAGATAGAGACTGGGCAAAAATGGCCTGCAGAGTCCCAAGATGAAAACCACTGCAGAGCAATAAGAACATAAAGGTTCTTCTCAGTTTATGGATTTTTTTTGCTGATTCAGGACCTGGAAGATTTGCTGTGATAAATGGAACCTTGAATTCTGCTTTCTACCAAAAAAATCCTAAAAGAAAATATTTGTCCATCTGTTCTTGAACTCAAGCTGAAGTACACTTAGGTTATACAGCAGGACAATGATCTAAAACATACCAGCAAGTTCAACTCTGAATGGCATAAGAAAAACAAAATTAAGACTTTGGCAAAGTCTAGTCAAAGTCCTGACCTTAATTCGATTGAGATGCTGTGGCATGACCTTAAAAAGATGGTTCATGCCACTGAAACTGTTAGGGCTGGCGGAACGCACCAAATAATGAAATAATAGTAAGGTGCGTTCGCAGCCCGGGGTCCACCATGCAAGGGTGGTAAACTGCTGCTGAGTAATGGCGGAAGTATAAAGCGATATACAAAAGGTCACACGTGGGTTAACGTCACCCAGTGTGAACAGGGCGAACTCTGTTACCTCACAGAGCCGCACTACCGGAGAACATAAATGCCGGAGCCTGTGTTAGCTCACAGAGCTCGGCAGCGGGCGCACAGAATGCAGTCACAGAACTCTGCCCCAAGGACATGGGGTCAGAGTCCTTCTAGACCTTCTGAGCGCACGGCGTCACACCTGCAGACGCCACTATAGACACTGACCATGGTGGAATGTTGAGCACGTGCACCGTGGCGTGCAGAGCCACTGGTGGACACTCATGCCAGTCTCAGACTCTGCCTCTACCTACACCTAAGCCTGGGCGCTTAACGGGCTAGGCTGCGCAACACATGCGTACCAAGGGTAGGGGTTTCTTAATGAGTCATTCACCAGAGACATTCATACATGCATGCAACACTCACTCCTCATAGTCTGGT
Source organism: Dendrobates tinctorius (assembly GCF_039654945.1). Lineage (NCBI taxonomy): Eukaryota > Metazoa > Chordata > Amphibia > Anura > Dendrobatidae > Dendrobates > Dendrobates tinctorius. The sequence continues at coordinate 39,395,317 of NW_027361770.1, read as the reverse complement.
AATGCAGTCTATACTAGCGCATGGCCAAGCGGCCATGCAAACCTTTTATAGCAGCGTCTTTCCGGGACCTTCCTGACCTTCCTGATGGTCCAATCCGAACTGGAGAAAGACCTGAGCATGTGACCTCCGATCTCCAATGAGAGATCATCCTACGGGCATGCTCAGTGGATCGAAAGGAGGACTTGGTCCCTGGAGTAGCTCGCTGCTGACCAGCATGCGTTGCTATAGCTGGACCAGAGGTTGCAGCAGCAACCAATCCCACAGAGTTGGTCTGAGCAGAGCACTGGGGTTGACGAGTCTGCTGAGCAGCCTCCTCTGTGGCCGGAGAGGAATGGGAGACTGCAGAAAGCAAGGCTCGAGATTCCTGCTGTGCAGCGACAGGAACCTGACGCCTAACATTACCCCCCCTCCTAGGGCCCCCTCCCCTCTGAGCCTCACTATGCTCAAATGCCGCAATGAGAAGCAGAGCGTGGATGTTCTCTACTGGCTCCCAGGTCCGAACTTCTGGACCATGACCCTTCCAGTCCACCAAATAAAACTTTTTTCCACGTACCACCCTGCATCCCACGATGGCATTAACCTCAAACTCGTCTGAGGACAGGTCTGATGTTCCGGCAGATGACTCGGAGAGCCGGGACATGTGGATGGACTTAAGGAGGGACACGTGGAAGGTGTCAGAGATAGCCAAGTGTGGCGGAAGGGCCAGCCGATAGACCACAGAGCTGATCTGTTCAAGGACCTTAAAGGGACCAAGGTAGCGAGGAGCGAACTTAGTGGACTCGACTCGCAGCTTGATGTTACGGGCGGAGAGCCACACTAAGTCGCCAGGGGGAAAGGTTGGAGCAGGACGCCGGTGTGCGTCTGCGGAGACCCTCATTCTCTCCTTGGAGGCACAAATAGCATCCTGGGTGCGGTCCCAAATATCACGTGCCTCCACCGCCCAGTCTGCCACCCTAGAGTCGGTGAATGACACGGGCATGGGCACAGGGACACGAGGATGTTGGCCATAGTTAAGGAGGAATGGGGTATGGCCGGTGGAATTGGCCACAGTGTTGTTCAAGGCAAACTCTGCCCACGGCAACAAGGATGCCCAGTCATCCTGCCTGGCCGAGACAAAATGTCAGAGATATGTGACCAGGGTCTGGTTAGCCCTCTCTACTAACCCGTTCGTCTCGGGATGATAGGCTTAGGAGAGATTCAGCTCAATACTGAGCAAGCGACAGAGCTCTCTCAAGAACCGAGATGCAAACTGGGGACCCTGATCACTGACAATCTTGTCTGGCATGCCGTGTAACCGGAAAACGTGTTTAATGAACAACACTGCAAGACCCCATGCGGAAGGTAGCCGAGAGAGAGGCACCAAGTGCACCATTTTAGAAAAATGCCACTGTCCTCAGGCTCTCAGATGGTAAAATTAACCAAGGCTCCTCCTCCGCTGACACCACGGAGCGAGAGAGCGCATCGGCCCGGACATTCTTCTCACCGGAAAGGAAATGTAGGGTGAAGTGGAACCGGGAGAAAAGAGAGACCATCGGGCTTGGCGAGAATTTAACCGCTGGGTGGCTTGGAGATAGACCAAGTTTTTATGGTCGGTAAAAACCTGGAAAGGGTTCCCAGCACCCTCCAGGAGATGTCTCCACTCCGAGAAGGCCAATTTCATAGCTAGCAACTCCCTGTCCCCCGATGGAATAGTTCCTCTCCGCTGGTTAAAAAGTTTTAGAGAAGAAGAAGCAGGGATGCTTCCGACCCTGAGCGTCCTTCTTGAAGAGGACTGCTCTGGCACCGACGGAAGAGGCATCTACCTGCAAGATGAAAGGTTTATCTACATCGGGCCGATGTAGAATGGGAGCGCTAGCAAAGTGGGACTTGATAGAGGAAAAGGCCTTGGAGACCTGTTCCGACCATAACTTGGGGTAAGCTCCCTTTTTAGTGAGGGCAACCAAGGGAGCTACCAAGGTGGAGAAGGTGGAGAAGTGAGGAATGACGGTAGTAGATAATGAAGCCCAAAAAGCGCTGCACCGCCTTGAGGGAGTGGGGTTCCTGCCAGTCCATTACTGCCTGCAGTTTGGCAGGATCAATAGCCAAACCCTGGGCCGAGATGATATAGCCCAGGAAGGGCAAGGATTCCTGCTCAAACAGGCACTTCTCCAACTTAGCGTAGATGGAGTTCACCCGTAAAAGGTCGAAGACCTTGCAAACCTCTCCCCGGTGGGACTCCATATCTGGAGAGAAGATGAGGATATCATCCAGATAGACCACCACCGAAGAGGAAAGCATATCTCAGAAGATGTCATTTACAAAGTCTTGGAAGATGGCCAGGGCATTACAGAGGCCAAAGGGCATGACCAGATACTCATAATGGCCATCCCTGGAATTAAAAGCCTTCTTCCACTCGTCTCCCTCACGTATGCGTATCAGGTTGTAAGCCCCCCGCAGATCGAGCTTGGTAAACACGCTCACTCCCCACAACCTATCAAACAGTTTCGATATCAGGGGCAGATGGTACTTATTTTTAACGGTGATGGTGTTAAGACCCCTGTAATCGATGCAAGGCCGTAATTCTTCTTTTGAACAAAGAAGAATCCTGCCCCTGCTGATGACATCGACTTCCTAATAAATCCTCTTGCCAGATTCTCCCTGATATACTGTGACATGGCCTCCATCTCTGGGAGAGACAGGGGGTACCCACGACCCCGGGGAGGCTCTGCACCAGACAAGTGGTCTATAGGACAGTCATAGGGGCGGAATGTGGCGCCCCCAGGAGTATGGTCGCCACAGTGGCATTGCCTTCCTCCTAGGGAGTGTGATGTCATGCTTGGAAGCAATAAAGGATCTCTCTAGCAGTTAACCACAACACACAACACAGTTTCCATTCCAGGTCAGCAGAGGGAGCTCTGAACCAAAACTGGAGGAGGACCTACTCTCTGGGGGCCAGGAGGGAAAATTAGGAGTTCATGTGAGGAGGGCAATGTGTGTCGACGTGGAGGAGAAGAGCTGGTAGATTGAGCAGAGAGTTCAGGCTCATTCCCAGCTATAGCGCATGATCTGGAGCCCTGTCTCCAAGGCTGTACGGACACTGATGGTCCTGCAACAGAAACCGGAGGAATAGGAAGCTGTAAATGCTCTATTCCCACATAAAACTCAGAGGCACAACAGCGACGTGTGAGCCAGAAGAGGAAGGCTACAGCTGTCTGCCATACGAGGGAGTTCTAAAGAGAATAAGCAAGAGGAACTTCAGTGTAACACAGTACTGCAAGTACCTAAAAATAAGTGCTAGGAAGGAGACTACACAACCCATCTGCCTAGAGAGATTCCTAAGTTGCTTCTAGGTTAGCCAGCTCCTGTTCCATCTGTAATCTGGACCCTGGACTGCATTTGCCAAGCAAAGTAAAGGTAAAGAAACTGCACCCTGTTGTGTCCTTGCCTTCTTCCTGCAGCCCCGTCAGCACTGCGTCATCCCTGTGCCAGACACTGCACCCTCTTCCTCAACACCTATCTCTTCACCTACACTGCCCTGGGACAAATCACCAGGCCCTGATGGCATTCACCCTCGGGTATTAAGGGAGATAAGTAATGTGATAGACAGGCCTCTATTCCTTATATTTAAAGACTCTATAGAAGCAGGGTCTGTTCCCTTTGATTGGCGGCAAGCAAATGTGGTACCAATATTCAAAAAGGGGTGTAAAAGGAAACCTGGAAACTATAGGCCGGTAAGCTTAACATCTGTTGTGGGTAAAATTTTTGAAGAATTTCTAAGGGATACCATTATGGAATATCTCAATGTTAATAAATGTTTAACTCCACATCAACATGGATTTATGAAAGATCGCTCCTGTCAAACTCACCTGATCAGCTTCTATGAGGATGTAAGCTCTCAAATGGACCAAGGAGAATCATTGGATGTCATTTATCTCAACTTCTCTAAAGCATTTGACACTGTCCCACATAAAAGATTGGTAAGTAAGATAAGAAAGCTTGGGCTAGGGGAAAATGTGTGTAGATGGGTAGGTAGCTGGCTTAGTGATAGAAAACAAAGAGTGGTTATTAATGGTGCATACTCAGATTGGGCCAGGGTTACCAGTGGGGTACCACAGGGTTCTGTATTGGGCCCCCTACTATTTAATATATTTATTAATGATCTAGTGGATGGCTTACACAGTAAAATATCAGTATTTGCAGATGATACAAAACTATGTAAGGTAGTTAACACAAAGGAGGACAGTTTGCAATTACAGACAGATTTGAGTAAATTGGAGAATTGGGCTGAAAAATGGCAAATGAGGTTTAACACAGATAAGTGTAAGGTTATGCACATGGGAAGGAGAAACAGATGCTATAATTACTTACTAAATGGGAAACTGCTGCGGAAATCAGACATGGAAAAAGACTTAGGCATCTTAGTCAATAAAAAGCTAAATTGGAGTGCCCAGTGTCAGGCAGCTGCCACCAAAGCAAATAGGGTCATGGGATGCATTAGAAGAGGTCTGGGGACACGAGATGAAAACATACTTCTCCCTCTGTACAAATCACTCGTCAGACCACACTTGGAGTATTGTGTGCAATTTTGGACGCCGGTGCTCAAGAAAGACATTACTGAACTTGAAAGGGTTCAAAGGCGGGCTACTAAAATGATAAATGGAGTTGGTTCACTACAATACCCAGAAAGGTTATCAAAATTAGGTCTATTTACTCTAGAAAAGAGAAGACTTAGGGGAGACTTAATATTATGTACAAGTATATCAGAGGGCAATACAGAGATCTCTCCAATGAACTGTTTGTACCAAGGACTGTGACAAGAACAAGGGGGCATTCTCTTTGTTTGGAGGAAAGACAATTTCTGCACCAGCATAGAAGAGGGTTCTTCATGGTAAGAGCAGTGAGGCTCTGGAATTCTCTTCCTGAGGAAGTGGTGATGGCCAACTCACTGAATGAATTTAAGAAAGGAATGGATGCTTTTCTTGTGAATAACAGTATAGAAGGTTACGAATAACAGAATATTATAGGTAGATGGTTGACCCAGCTTAGGGGAAGGAATTTTTTTCCCTATGGAGAAAATTGCCTTCTACTCTGTGGGTTTTTTGCCTTCCCCAGGATCAACAATGCAGAACAGCTGCACTAAAAATAGGCTGAAATAGATGGACATAAGGTCTTCCTTCAGCCTTCAAAACTGTTACTATGTTACTATGTTACTGCCCTACCTGTGGAGGGCAACAACATCATTGCTGCACCACACCATCTGTCCCAGAGGATCTGTCTGCAGCGTCGGCTTAACATCTTCATTGCCGAACACCACAGGTGGCGTCACGAAGCATTCACTCATAAACTTTATTCCATCACTTAACCCCTTTTACATGGGCGCCCAGGGCCACGGACCGGGTCACCGCTGCTGTGACATACCCCTTTGAGAGACCGGCCTGGTACCGAGTACCCCACAGCCCTGGGAGGGCGACCCATTTTGGTGTCACGAACAGGATAAACAGAGCCCGGTGTCCCTTGGGTCCTGTGTGCCAGAGACTGTGTTGTGTGCCACAGACTGTTGGCTCCATCGCCGCCATTACCCCGCTGCTTGGTGCGCGCGGGAAACCAAAGGAGCAGGCCATCGTGGGCGGAGCCAGCCAAAGAGCGCGAGAAAGAGAAAGCGCCGCCCGGAAAGAGGCCAGCGCACGAGAAGTGAGAAGCGGAGGCCTGCAGCCACGGCATCCCCCCGATCGTCCAGCCGGTGGAGCGGTAACCGGTAAGCCAGCGCAACCCAGGGCCTGGACAACGTTAACTATGGGGGGTAGAGAATGTCTGAAGCAAGAGCAGATGCAGCGGCGGACGCCACTGCAAACCCCACAGCGCCACAAGCTGCAGGGCCCAGCACAGCCGCGGCTCCCATAGCACCGCTGCATCCAGCAGCTAGCATTGCCTCCACAGCACTACAAGAATCAGCGCCCACCGCAGCAGTCCCCATAATGCCGCTGTCCATGCCTTATATACCGGGAGCGGCCTGGCTACCGCAGAACTCAGGTGAGTCACATACCCTGAGTGAATTCAAAGAGAGACTGTGCAGTTTGTTTGAGGTGTATCCTCTGTCTGAAAACCAAAAAGTGAACATCCTTATTGGGCAGCTAACTGGTGCGGCACCGAGGGAAGTAAAAGCCTGGCAGGACAGTGATAAAGAGACTGTTAAAAAGATTCTGGCCTAGCTAAAAAGCACCTTTGACACCCACACTGCAGCTGAAATAAAGATGAGATTCTTTGGGTGTAAGCAGAGAGTGCAGGAAAGTATACGGGACTATGCACTTAACCTACAGGAGGCGCTGCGAACCATAAAGAAGATTGACCCAGACAGTGTGAAAGATGGAGACAGACTGCTAAAGGAGCAATTAATTGGACTCCTATCCAGTACGCACAGAGCACAGCTGCACATCATAGCCCTACAGAACCCTGATCTAGACTTTGCAGACTTCAAAGACAGGGCTATTCGGGTGCTGCATGAACCAAATGTCAACCGTCCAGCGCCCCCTAGGCACCCAGTGATCACATACCAACAAGAAGCAGCATCTTTCCCTCCCCTGTGGGGGCTGATGCACAGACTCTGGATAATGATCAATCTACAGACCTGTGCCTTCAGGTCCAAGAGCTGACCAAAATATGGCTGCACTTGCCAAAACTGTGCAGTCCCTGCAGGTGTGATCAAAGGAGAAGATTCAGCTGGCCTCCAGTCCAGAGGATGTCCCATGGCTACGGAAGAAGAGGATCCCGCCACGCCGAGGGAGAGACAACGATCGCTATGACCAGAACGGATGTCCCATCTGTCGTTGCTGCTGCAAGGCAGGCCACATTGTAAGGTTCTGTTATTTAAACAAGCAACCCCTGAGGCAGAGGGCCAACCCCCAGGAGTAGGACCACAAGGCCCAAAGAACTGGTGAGCCAAGTATGTTGGTGAGCGACCGGTCCTCCCAGTGGTGATTGACGGCATCCCCATGAACGCTTTGCTGGACACTGGCTCTCAGGTGACAACTATGCCATATATCCTTTACAAGCGGTATTGGGCTGACTCTGAACTTACTCGCGGCCCAAGTGATGAACTGACAGTAGTTGCCAGCAATGGTCAGTCTTTGCCGCAAGTAGGATGTAAAGAGATTACTATTAAAGTGGGGGGAGTAGAGTTAAAATCTCAAGGTCTGATAGTTGTAGACATTGATCGGCGAGAATGTAACCCAATGATGACCTTAGGTACTAATGTGATTGAAAATTGTCTTGCCGAGGTTATTGTTTTGTTGCAACAGGTAGCCGAGACTGCTGGTTCCAGTGAACAACGAGTCCTGCAGAAGGAGATCAAGGCCCTGATGCAAAGACAGCAGGTAGAACTGTCTGGCGGAGAAATTGGCAGCGTCAGAGTGAGTGATTCTTTCCCCATTGCGATACCCCCCAGATGTGAAATGTTGATTTGGTGTCGGGCAGCCATAGGCCTCAGAGGAAAAGATTACCAAGCATTGGTAGAGCCAGTGTACTCTGATAGCCGGCCCACTGTCCTGACAGCCAGAGGGGTAATTGATGTCCGCAAAGGGAGAGTACCTGTACGCCTCTTGAATTGTGGGGAGGAGGAGGCCACAATACCTCGGTATGCCACAGTTGCTAAGCTGCTTACTGTCAGTAACAATGCAATACAGGCAGCAGAGCCCTTGGTCTCATCCGATCAGGTGGAGGACAATGGCTCTGTAAAGTAGCTGGAGGAGTGGTGTCAGCAGCCTCATGTGGGAACTGACTCCACCCCTTCATACCAAATGAGTGGGGTTTACCGAGTGACTCAGGAGTATGAGCGGGTATTCAGTAAACACCCTCTAGACTTTGGGAAGGCAAAAGGGGTTCAACACCATATCCCCACTGGAGATCATCCACCCATTAAAGAAAGGTACCGGCCTATACCCCCAACACAATATCAATGTGCCAAAAGTATGTTGCGGGAAATGAAGGAGGCTGGGGTGATCAGAGACATTTGTAGCCCCTGCGCAGCTCCAATAGTCTTTGTGAAAAAGAAAGATGGTACCATGAGAATGTGTGTTGATTACATAAAAATTAACAGCATTACACATAAGGATGCCATTACCTAGAATTGAGAAGTCATTAGCCGCACTTAAAACTGCTAACTATTTTTCCACCTTAGATCTCACTAGTGGGTATTGGCAGGTTCCCGTGGCAGAGGCAGGCAAGGAGAAAACAGCGTTTACCACACCAATGGGTCTCTGCGAGTTCAACTACATGCCATTCGGGCTCTGCACCGCCCCTGGGACATTTCAACGGTTAATGGAGTGCTGTCTTGGACACAAGAACTTCGAGACAGTCCTGTTATACCTTGACCATGTCATTATTTTCTCCAAGACTTATGAAGACCATCTGAAGCACCTGGCTGACGTGTTTGAAGCCTTGTCCAACTTTGTCCTGAAAGTGAAGCCATCCAAATGCCACCTCCTGAAGCCCAAGGTACAGTAGCTCGGTCATGTAGTGAGTGCAGAAGGTGTGGCACCGGATCCTGACAAAGTCACTGTCATCCAGGACTGGCAGAAGCCCAACAACCTCCATGAGGTACGTCAATTCCTCGGGTTGGTAGGCTACTACCGAAGGTTCATCAAAGGCTTCACTGAGATAGCCACCCCTATGCAAAATCTTCTGGAGAGCCAGCCCAAGAAAGCCAGGAAGAAGAGTCCTACATTTGAATGAAATGAGGAACTGGAGAGGTCCTTCACTCGAATGAAAATGGCTCTCACAGGAGATGAAGTTCTGGCCTACCCAGATTATGACCAACCATTTGTTCTGTATACTGATGCCAGCAATGTGGGACTGGGAGCAGTACTGTCACAGGCACAGAATGCCAAAGAAAGAGTGCTCTCCTACGCCAGCAGGAAGCTTCGTCCCACGGAAAGGAATCCTGACAACTACAGTTCCTTCAAACTGGAGTTCCTTGCCATAGTCTGGGCTATGACTGAATGATTCAAGCATTACATAGCTTCTGCCAAGTATACCATCTTCACGGACAACAACCCGTTGACTCACTTGGAAACTGCCAAACTAGGTGCACTGGATGGATGGCCCGGCTGTCTAACTATGAATTCATCATCAAGTACCGAGCAGGGCACAAGAATGCCAATGCTGATGCGCTGTCCAGAATGACTAATCTGCCAGATGCAGGAGAAGACACTGAAGCACTCGAAGAAATAGAGTTACCTGCCTTCCACCAGCCAATTGCGGCCCAACGTGCCCATGGAGTGAGAAACAGACGGTTAATCGTGAAAGAGGCCACCCTAAATCCATTGCCTCATCATGACTGGGCTGAAACGCAGGATAGCGACCCCGCAGTCCGCCTGGTAAATGAGCTACTGTCACAAGCTGACTCACGCCCAGATCCAGATGCTCCTGAAGAAACCCAGCAGTTGTGGAAGGAAAGAGGTTGGCTGTTCATCTATGAGGGAAAGCTGTGTCGGAGGAGTATCAACGCCCACACTCAAGAGTTGGTCTGGCAAGAGGTAGTCCCAAAGAAGGAGGCATCAATGGTCTTAGAAGCCTATCACAATGGAGCTGGACACTTCGGATGGAAGAAGTTGGAAACCTTGCTCCGGGAGAGATTCTACTGGGCTGGTATGAGGAAGGCCATTGAAAATTGGTGCCGGGAGTGTGGACAATGTAACCTGTGCAGGAAGGACCGTAACAGCCAACGAGCTCCTTTGCAGCCAATAATAACTAAACAACCACTTGAGTTGGTCACCCTGGACCATGTGAAGCTGGTCCCAAGCCGTTCAGGCTACGTTTATGCTCTTACCATCGTTGACCACTACTCGAGATTCCTGGTAGTCGTGCCTGTCAAGGATCAAACAGCCAGGACAGCAGCCAGAGCATTCCAACAGCACTTTTGCCGACTACACGGATATCCCGAACGAGTGCTTACCGATCAAGGTCCAGCCTTTGAGGCAGAAGTGTTTCAGGAATTCTGTAACTTGTACGGTTGCAAGGAGATCAGGACAACACCGTACCATCCACAGACCAATGGCATGTGTGAAAAGATGAATCAGGTGGTGATCGACCTACTGAAGACCTTGCCTTTGGAAGAGAGGAATCTGTGGCCAGAGAAGTTGCCAGATCTGGTTGACCTCTACAATCACATACCTATGAAATCCACCAACTGCACTCCAGCCTACCTAATGAGAGCGAGGCCTGGCAAGTTGCCTATTGATTTGGATATGGGAGTCCTTACACCTGAGGTAACATCACCAGATGCTGACTGGGATACAGAGCGGCAGCAGCAATACCGAAGAGTACAAGAGTGCGTAGAAAAGAGTCTAGCTTAGGCGAGACAAAAGCAGGAGAAGAACTACAATCAACATGCACCTGTAGTCCCCTTGTCACCAGGAGAACAAGTCCTAAAGAGGAAAAGAAGGATGCATAAATTGGATAACCAATGGGAAGCTGAACCTTGCTCCGTCTTACCATCAAACTTCGACAACACCAAAGTGTGCCTTATCAGTAAGGATGGAGGAGAAACATCATCAGCAGTATCGAGGGATCATCTGAAACTGTGTCCTGACCAGCTAAAGGACAGAATGGAAGAGCAAAACAACCTTCAGCCCTTAGAGGAAAAAGAAGAAAAGGTCAGCACTGTACTCGAAGAATTTCTTGCAAACTGGACAAGAATGGATCAAGCCATCGTAGTTCCTGTCCTAATCTTTCCCCAGCCTACTGCAACGGAAGTAGCAGAGACTCAAGAGAACTCTGAAAATCAGGAAGTTCAGGCAGCGGATGCTACACCAGCAGTGGAGTCAGAGAATCTTCGCCCTGCCAGTGGTGAATCTGTCATGCCCACAGTGAGTCTAAGAGTTCGCAGACGGCTACTACCCAGTTTACCATACCAGTGCTACGTAGGTCTGTCCGTAGTACCCAAGGTATATCACCCCTAAGGTTCCACATATAGATAAGTTTTGTAAATGCTAATTTCTAAATATGCAACGTTTCAAGTTTTATGAGACTCTGTAAGAATTTTTGGATATCTTATTTTGCTTCAAGGGACAATTGGACCACAGGACTTTGTGTGGTCAAAACTCTACTTGTAAATAGTTTACCAACTTGCTCAGGAATTGGACCATGGACATTGACGCTTGGACTAATCGTCATCAGGACTATTTTTGAGCTTTGGGTTTTTCTTTTTTGTGTTTTTGTATTTTTCTCTTTTGGAAATCTTGTTATATTTATAATTGTATATATGTTTACATGTTTTCTCTTCAGTCTGGGAGTACTGAATTGCACTAGGGGGGAATGTGACGCCCCCAGGAGTATGGTCGCCACAGTGGCATTGCCTTCCTCCTAGGGAGTGTGATGTCATGCTTGGAAGCAATAAAGGATCTCTCTAACAGTTAACCACAACACACAACACAGTTTCCATTCCAGGTCAGCAGAGGGAGCTCTGAACCAAAACTGGGGGAGAAGCTACTCTCTGGGGGCCAGGAGGGAAAATTAGGAGTTCATGTGAGGAGGGCAACGTGTGTGGATGTGGTGGAGAAGAGCTGGTAGATTGAGCAGAGAGTTCAAGCTCATTCCCAGCTATAGCGCATGATCTGGAGCCCGGTCTCCAAGGCTGTACGGACACTGATGGTCCTGCAACAGAAACCGGAGGAATAGGAAGCTGTAAATGCTCTATTCCCACATAAGACTCAGAGGCACAACAGTGATGTGTGAGCCAGAAGAGGAAGGCTACTCTGTCTGCTATACGACGGAGTTCTAAAGAGAATAAGCAAGTGGAACTTCAGTGTAACACAGTACTGCAAGTACCTAAAAATAAGCCCTAGGAAGGAGACTACACAACCCATCTGCCTAGAGAGATTCCTAAGTTGCTTCCAGGCTAGCCAGCTCCTGTGCCATCTGTAATCTGGACCCTGGACTGCATTTGCCAAGCAAAGTAAAGGTAAAGAAACTTCACCCTGTTGTGTCCTTGCCTTCTTCCTGCAACCCCGTCAGCACTGCTTCATCCCTGTGCCAGACACTTCACCCTCTTCCTCAACACCTATCTCTTCACCTACACTGCCCTGGGATTACTGCCCTACCTGTGGAGGGCCACAACATCATTGCTGCACCACACCATCTGTCCCAGAGGATCTGTCTGCAGCGTCTGCTTAACATCTTCATTGCCGAACACCACAGGTGGCATCACGAATCATTCACTCATAAACTTTAATCCATCACTTAACCCCTTTTACATGGGCGCCCAGGGCCATGGACTGGGTCACCGCTGCTGTGACATTCCCCTTTGAGAGACCAGCCCGGTACCGAGTACCCCACAGCCCTGGGAGGGCGACCCAGGTGCGGCGGAAGAGTCTCTGCTGCTCTCTTGGAGAACACGTCTGCGTACTGCTGATATTGTTTAGGAAGCGAAGAAAGATCTGCGGGAGCCACAGTGGAGGCAACCTGTATGCATTCGCTCAGACATCTACCCTCACAGGACTTACTCCAACTAAGAATTCTCCCCGAGGACCACTCTATATGGGGAGAGTGGCAACGCAACCAGGGAACTCCCAAGAGAACCTGATCGATAACCTCAGGCATTATAAGGAGGGACACTGTCTCGTGATGGGACGGAGACAGCGAGAGCCTTAGTGGAGCAGTCTGATGGGTAATCTGCGAGGGTAGTGTGGATCCTTTCACCACTCTGATGGTGACAGGCTGAGGTAGCATAACCAAGGGGATTGCGTGCCGAAGGGCGAAGGCTGAGGACATAAATTTAGCGCTGTGGGCACCTATTGGCTAAGTGACTAGACTGTCAGCAATGGAAAGGGGCTGTGGAGGTTCGAGCAGAGCAGGACTTAGAGCCCGTGCGAGGCACCTCCATAGCTACCGATGGCTCGGACGCTCGATCGGGTGATTCCAGAGGTTTAGAGAAGGTTGGTGCCAACCTAAACCTCTGTCTGGACTGGGAGCACTCCAACCCTCGCTCTAAGAAGCGGAGATTAATGCAGGTGGAGATGGTAATAAGCTCCTCCAGAGTGACGGGAACCTCCTGAGTGGCCAGGGCGTCCTTAACGTGGTCAGCCAAACCCTTCCAAAAAATTGGTATAAGGGCCTTGTCTGACCATTCCAACTCAGAAGCCAGCGTCCGAAAGAGGATGGCATACTGGCTGACCAGGGACGAACCCTGTGTCAGAGCCAGGAGCAGGAGTGCAGTGTCATGTGTGACCTGAGGCCCCAAAAAGACTTGCTTCAGAGTGACCAGAAACTGAGAGGCACTCTGTAGCATGGGGTCACCGCGCTCCCACAGCGGAGTGGCCCACTCCAGAGCCCTGCCCGACAGGAGGGAGATGATGAATCCCACCTTAGCCCGCTCTATCTGTATAGCGCACTGGCTGACGAAACCTCTACATGAGGCACTATCAACTGAGAACTTCTCAGGCAGAGGGAGGCGGGACAAAGTTGGAGCAGGGATGGCAGTGGTCACACGGGAGACGGCCTCCATGGCCGCTTGAGCAGCGAACGCAGTAACATCTGCAGCTGAGGCTGAATGCTCGAGAGCCGCCAACCTGCCTCCCAGTTGCCGAATGTGCTGCAGCAGTTGCTGTTCGTCCGCCATTACTAACCAGACCCTGGCGCTAGTATAATGTGAGGGCTGGTGGAACGCACAAAATAATAGTAAGGTGCTTTCGCAGCCCGGGGTCCACCGTGAAGGGGTGGTAAACTGCTGCTTAGTAATGTCGGAAGTATAAAGTGGTATACAAAAGGTCACACGTGGGTTAACGTCACCCAGTGTGAATAGGGCGAACTCTGTTACCTCACAGAGCCGCACTACCAGAGAACATGAATGCCGGAGCCTGTTTTAGCTCACAGAGCTCGGCAACACAGAATGCGGTCACAGAACTCTGCCCCAAGGACATGGGGTCAGAGTCCCTCTAGACCTTCTGATCATGTGGCGTTCCACCTGCGGATGCCACTACAGACGCTGACTATGGTGGAGTGTCAAGCACGTGCACCGTGGTGTACAGAGCCACCGGGGGACACTGATGCCAGTCTCAGACTCTGCCTCTATCTACACCTAAGCCTGGGCGCTTAACGGGCTAGGGCTAGGCTGCACAACACATGCGCACCAAGGATAGGGGTTTCTTAATGAGTCATTCACCAGAGACATTCATACATGCATACAACAATCACTCCTCATAATCTGGTCCTGAGCATGTGACCTCTGATCTCCAATGAGAGATCATCCCACGGGCATGCTCAGTGGACCGAAAGGAGGACTTAGTCCCTGGAGTAGCTCGCTGCTGACCAGCATGCGTTGCTATAGCTGGACCAGAGGTGGCAGGAGCAACCAATCCCACAGAGCTGGTCTGAGCAGAGCGCCGGGATCGACGAGTGTGCTGAGCAGCCTCCTTTGCGGCCGGAGAGTAATGGGAGACAGCTAAAGCAAGGCTCGAGATTCCTGCTGTGCAGCGACAGGAACCCGACGCCTGACAGAAACCTTCCAAAGTGTCTGAATTACCAGAATTTTGCAAAGATGAGTGGACCAAAATTTTTCTCCAGAGGGTTGATAAAGACTCATTGCCAGTTATTGCAAATGCTTGATACTGTAGCAGGGCTCTGTAGGTTTGGATTTCTTATCCTCTTAATAATATAGACCTTCATTTAAAAACTGCATTTTGTGTTAACTTGTGCTATTTTTGTCTAATATTTAAATTTGTTTAATGTTTAAAACATTTAAGTGTGACAAACATGCGAAAGAATAGGAAATCAGAAAGGGGACAAACACTTTTTCACACAACTGTATTAGGCTACTTTCACACTTGCTTGTTTTTGCAGCGCGTTTTTCCCGCAAAAAAACGCATTGAAAAAACGCATACAAAAGCATACAAATGCTGCGTTTTTTTCAAGCATTTTTATGCGCATGCATGAAAAAAACGCAGCGTTTTTATGCGTTTGTATGCGTTTTTAGTGCGTTTTTACCGCGTTTGCGTTTTTTTTCCAATATTAGTTGGCCCCTCACACTAACCTAAACCATGACTTTACTAACCCTAACCCTACCATACCCTAACCCTTAACCAAACAATACTAACCCTAACCCTAACCCTGACCCTAACCCTTAACCAAAGCATACTAACCCTAACCCTAACCCTGACCCTAACCCTAACCCTTAACCAAACCATACTAACCCTAACCCTGACCCTAACCCTAACCCTACCATACTAACCCTAACCCTAACCCTGACCCTAACCCTTAACCAAATCATACTAACCCTAACCCTAAACCCCCTTAACTAACCCTAACTCTAACCCAAACCCCTAATTTCCATTGTATAACCAATGGTCAGGAAAAAAAACGCATGCGCAAAAAAAGCATACATAAGCATGCCAATGCGCACATATGCGCACCCATAGACTTATAATGGGTGTCTTGCTGTAAAAAAACGCATTGCGCGCTCATGCGTTTTTTTGAGGCAAGTCGGACGCCCAAAAAATGCAACAGGATGCATTTTGTGCGCCCGAGCGCACACCACAAAAAAACGCATGCGCGGAAAAACGCATACAAACGCATGTGTATGCGCACATAAGCGCATCCCATGCAAAATATAGGAAAAAACGCATGCGTTTTTTAGCGCTAAAATACAGCGCAAAAAAACGCAAGTGTGAAACCAGCCTTACCACCACATAGTGACCGAATACTACAATACTGATTATTAATTAAAAACACAATACTTATATTACTATAAGTGCCATTTTACACATGAGCTCTCTATATGGTGTATAATATACAGATAATGCAGGGATCATCAGTGCCATTATGCACAGGGACTCTGAATATACTGTTAGTATACAGATAATGATCACCTTTAACACTATACACAGGAGCTCTCTACGTAGTGTCAGTGTACAGGTAATAGTGATCACCAATGACATTATACACAGGAGTTCTGCATATAGTGTCAGTAATAGGTAATACAGTGAACACCGGTGACATTATACACAGGAGCTCTGTATATAGCATACAGTGTATAGTGTAAGTATAGAGATAAGACACTGACTCACCAGTGACGTCTCTAGTTGATGTCCTTCATCTTTGTTTTTCTTCTTCATTGCAGAAACATTTGAAATCTTGCAATTTTCACACTGGCCATTTTCAGACTATAACTTCCTGTTGGCATTGATAAGATCTGACAAGGCCTCCATCAGTGCATTGCTATCTTTGCTATTGTATGGGGTCCAATGAGCAGAATGAAAGAGGGGGCCAGGACCCAGTCCAGCCCCCCTCTTGTGCTTTTGCTTACTGGGCCCAGGGTATGATCAGGGCCACCATCAGGGCATTACTGCCCTGACTAGTGTATGGGGCCTGATGAGCAGAGGGGGCCCGCATCAGACCCCGTCTCTTCTGCTCATCTTGCCCCATCGGCAGGCTTCTCCCTATGCAGTAACTGAGCCTGCATCCGAGACACAGGTTCAGTTAAACTCTATTGCTGTGCCGTCCCCCACGGCAATAGTTGAAAGCTGCCAGCCAATTGGAGACTGGCAGCTGATGTCAGCACGCACGTCGCCAGTGTATAGTGTCATTGTCATTCGCCGCCGAGTGCATGCTTGAACTACATGGAGGGAGCATCATCGCAGGAGTGCGGCCAGGTAAGGAGAAAGGTTTTTTTATTTCTAATGAAAGCGGCACCAGGGCAGGATGAGCGACACGGGGCAGGATGGAGACACAGGGGGCTTGATGGAGATGGGTGAAAAGACAAAAAAAAAAACAAACAAACCCATGAACAGGGACCACCATGTGTAATAACAAATGACTTTATTAAGGTATACTAGAAACCCTCAAGCTAAAACCAATTAAAACAGTAAGCGAAATATCACCCACTAAGTAATAATGGCCACAGTGATAGTATTGCACAACAGCATGCAAAAATATATATTATAGCTGCCAGGTATAATATCCAAAACATGAAAGTCAGCACAGGTCTGTAAGCAATTATACTGTAGTATAAGTGTTGGCTTTGGGCTTTTTTATGGCCCCGTGACTTTGCACCAACGGACTGGTCTGTATCTATAAGCATGTCTACTATGTCTACTATTATGTCTATAAGCATGTCTTCTATGGACTATAGCAGTGTTACCATCACCGCAAATTTGAGGGTTTGTTATTATTATTAACCCTGTTTGATTTGGCCCAACTTGCCTCAGGCCTCCACTTTAATCTCGCTTTCCAAGTTTTGGGTTTTTTGCCTGTCTCTGCATATATATAGGAATCGGCATGCATGACTACACATGAGTTTTGTGCTATTAGCATTTGGTCTATCTATACTGCAGTTTGCATATTGTAGCCTTACATAGTGTTACCCCTGCATCTCCAACATTTTTTCAGCTCATCAGTACCTTAGCAGGTGCGATTCAGCCAGTGACCTTCTAAATGTAGTATGGGACTGGGTGCTTGCATAATTTAGTTGGGACACCAACACTTATACTATAATTGTTTACAGATCTGTGCCATCTTACATGCTTTGGATATTATACTTGGCAGCTATATTATATATTTTGCATGCTGTTGTGCAATATTGTCACTGCGGCGATTACTAGTTAATGGGTGATAATAATAATAACAATCTTTATATAGCGCTAACATATTCCACAGTGCTTTACAGTTTTGCACACATTATCATCACTGTCCCCAATGGGGATCACAATCTAAATTCCCTATCAGTATGTCTTTGGAATATGGGAGGAATCTGGTGTACCCTGAGGTATATTTTTATTTATTTTTCAATTTTTAAAATGACCAATAATATCACAGACAAGGGACAAATACCACCGCATGATGACTAGACACCATATTACCATCACACAGAGACCTATAATACCACATACAAGGAACAAATACTACCACACCATGTCCAGACCACATATTTCCACCACAGTGACCGAATAATATCACATACCTGAGACAAATACCACCACACCATGTCCAAATCACATATTACCATTTACCACCACAAGGTGTCCAATAATTCCACATACAAGGAACAAATACCACCACACCATGACCAGACCACATATTACCACCACATAGTGATCAAATAATAGCACATATAAGGAAAAAATACTGCCACACCATGGCCGGACATCATATTACCACCACATAGTGACTGAATACTGCAATAGTGATGATCATTAATAAAAAAACCACAATACTAATATCACCATAACTGCCATTATACACAGGAGAACTGTACTTAGTATGCAGTGTCTGTGTACAGGTAATACAGTGATCAACAGTGACATTATGCACACGAGCACTGTATATATTGTATTATACACAGTAGTTCTGTGTATAGTGTCAGTGTAAAGGTAATACAGTGATCACTGGTGACATTGTACACATTGTACACAGGACCGCTGTATGTAGTATACAGTGTATAGTGTCAGTGTACAGGTAACACACTCCCCAGTGATGATTCTAGGTGAAGTCCTTCATCTTTGCTTTTCATCTTCATCCAGCCAGGGCTAATTTCTGCAGGAAATAACACAGTTATCTAGAGCAGAACACATTACTTAATTTTTTTCCCAACTTCTAAACTACACCAGATGAAGAAAAAAGGCAACATAGTGTCGCTCTGCCCAGTAACAGGACTGTCTCCCCCATTTACAACAGTATCCTCAAAAAATAAAATAAATACTTCACTGCAGTAATAATATCCCTTAATTAGCCCTTATGGTAATAATATCCCCCATCCTGGCCCCCATGCGTCTCATTCCTGGCTCCAGCCATATGTTCTCCCATCCTGATTCCATATGTTCTCCCATCCTGCCCTCATGAGTATCCATTCCGGCTCATGTGATGTCCCTGTAAGGGGGTGAACTGTGATTACACAGGGAGAGCACTAGGATCCTGTGGTGTTTGCCTGCTGCAACTAAGAGCAGGTAGAACAGATAATATCATACCTGCTAAAGGTCATTTAACCATAGCAACATCGAAGTTAATGGGCAACTCCCCATGAAATTGGAACCTACATAGAATACCGGAGTCATAATACCCCAAAGTGAGACTAATCTGTGAAAGAAAGTCTCACACAGTCACACAGCATTCAAGAACGCTCAGTCTTTGTTCCACAGCAAGGTTTCAGGCTCCCAAGATGAAGGGTTGCAGTAAACAGTCTCTTACAGCGTTCAATCTCTTTGCTTCTCACAAGCTGCTCCACACACAGTGTCTCTCAGGGCAATCGCTCTTCCTCCTCTGGAAGCTTCCCTTACAGCTCTAGACAGCTGACACTAGGCCCACCCCCCAGCACACACAGATTCCCGGGCAGTCACAGCACCTGCTCTTAGTTGGAACCTACATAGAATACCAAAGTCATAATACCCCAAAGGGAGACTAATTTGTGAAAGAAAGTCTCACTTTTTTCTTCATAAAAACAATTATTTTATTGAAAATTTACACAAAGACACAATACAAAATCAGTCAGAATGAGTGTATATCCAGGGTGGAAACACATAAGAGAAGTGTATCAGATATAGATTATATGCATATATAGCACACATAAATGTAAAGCAATCCTATATGGTTGATCATACCTAGTTGCACAAGAGGTATAGGGATTTAAAGGGTTTTTTTTTTATATTTTTTTCATCTAAGAACACCATCCCTCATGCCCATACTGGGGACTGCAAAAAGATCATATATACATCAGTTCCTAATTGGAAAAATATCCGAAGAAATCCCACAGTGGCCAGAGCAGAGAGGAAAATATTTATATAAGTAATATATACCCACATTCCCATACACAAGTGCTTGCCCCCCTGCCATCCACAGACCAAGAGTCCAATAAAGTGCTGTTTATAGTGCCATAATATGCATGACCTTACCCATGTGGGATCCTGATACACCTCACCGTTGACCAACGCTTTTCGCCCTACAGGGCTTCCTCGGGGGACTGTGTAGTAGCTGTTTAATCCACCTGCATCCTTTATATAGGGACGTGGGAGATGAAAATGTGGCACGCGCCATCTTTAAAAGTCGCGCATGCGCAGAAGGTCCCCTTGTTCCTGTTGCGCGTCAGCACAGCGGCCGTTGCCATGGCTGCGCAGACACACAACGGGGCCGTATGGATGACTTCAGGGACGCGACAGGTAAACACTGCGCATGTGCGGAAGGCCAAAGCAGCTAATGAGCATAACCACACGATCGTTACTAAGTTTACATCACCGCAATAGTAAGCTGGAAAGATTTGTGTATTAAAGGGCCCAACAAAATATTTAACCCCATAGTACGGTCAAAAAGTTCAACAGTAACCTAACAGTTATCCAATTTAACCAGCAGTAGCAGGGTATAGATGCATATAGAGGCCTAGTAAATTTAATCCTTTCCTAGTTTCTAAGTTGAAAATCAATGCATAAACAACATATAACCAGGCAGTGCATAACAAATTGATTTACAAATCACTATCATAATTTCACCAACATGAGAAGGAGATTATAAATACATTCAGAGTCCAATAAGCACATAGAGATAAATTTTAACCCCATACTATAATTGATAAAAAAACATATAAAATGGAATACAATATCATAGAAAAGTAAGATGTAGATAAATTTCCACAAATTACATTAGTAACAGATTAACTCCAAGGCCACATTCACTTCTTCCAAAGTTCTTTTCCACTTCTTCATTTCCCAATGTACATGTATGTATAGTAGGGTGACCGGATCTCATATGGGGGGGAAAAAATGTCAGAATCTTGTTCGTCTGGACCCCACAAAACGATTCCCCTTTCCAGATATTGAGAGAGCCAAAATTTGAGCTCGATCAAACGACGTTAACCCGTGCCGCTCGTCGCTCAAAGTTTGAAAAAATCCAAATTGAGGTATTTTAAGATTTAGGTATTTTGCATAGTCTGCTAGACTATAAAGAATGTGACAACAACATTGCAGAAATAGCCCTGACCAAATTTTCGAACCATTTGTGGTATTTGAATGCAGAGTTGGTGGGATTATCGTTTTTTGATCCCACCATTACAGACAATGAAAAGTTGATAATGGCTAATAAATTGCTCAGTAGCACAGATGAACCATCAGAGCACGCTAATCTACATGAGTTGATAATTTTACATAGTTATCTAATCTATTCTAGAGCTTTTGTTAAAGTAGTTTTTGAAACGTCAGAATATAATGCTCGGCATTTGCTTACAACTTGCAGGACATATTGCTTTTGTTCTTCATCTTTTGTCAGAAGGTCGTTAAAGTCGGTTACTTCCTACCTCTTTTAATTTTTCTTTCCTAACTTTTGGATTTACAACCCTAACGTGCTCTGATGGTTCATCTGTGCTACTGAGCAATTTATTAGCCATTAACAACTTTTCATTGTCTGTAATGGTGGGATCAAAAAACGATAATCCCACCAACTCTGCATTCAAATACCATAAATGGTTTGAAAATTTGGTCAGGGCTATTTCTGCAATGTTGTTGTCAAATTCTTTATAGTCTAACAGACAATGCAAAATACCTAAATCTTAAAATACCTCAATTTGGATTTTTTCAAACTTTGAGCGACGAGCGGCACGGGTTAACGTCGTTTGATCGAGCTCAAATTTTGGCTATCTCAATATCTAGAAAGGGGAATCGTTTTGTGGGGTCCAGACGGACAAAATTCCAACATCGATTTTTTGTGGTCACCCTAATGTACAGTCATGTGACCATAATACAGCATGTCAGGAGATGACAACCTCATAAGGACAACTAATAAAACAGAAAATAAAAAAATATAAAAAACATGCACAAAACATGCAGGTTAACATTAAAAACGGAAACTGAGGACAATTAGAAGAAAGGTGTAAAGGATAATTGCTCATTGAGCCCTAAAGGGGACATTGTACCCAGGGTCAATATCCACCAGCCCTCCAGTTGTGCCAATGCTTTTTTAAAATTTCCACCTCTGGCTCCACAGTAGATATGGTCTATGCCACGAACCGAGAAGCGTGCTGGGTTTGAGCCATGGCATAACTTGAAGTGCCTGGGGGTTGCCTTCAAACAAGAAATAAAATATCCTTAGAGTCCTTTGACATCACTATGTCCCTCATGTGTTCGCGTGTGCGGACACGGAGCTCGCAACATGTTAAACCTACGTAAATTAACTCGCATGGACATAGTGCGTAATACACTACATATTTTGTGCTACATGAAATATAGGACAATATTTGATATTCATTCTTGCCATCAGCTGACAAGAATGAAGTTGCTCGACAGATATTCACACAGGCTCGACACGAGCCACACGGAAAGCAACCCCATCTCTTTTTTGGTTGCTGTGACCCAAAGAAATCCCTTGAGGGAGCTGCCACACAGTGGCTTCTAACCAATAGATCTTTAAGGTTTTTGCCCCTTCTAGCTGTCATTAATGGGTAAGGTGGTAGAACCTGATTCAGAGATGGGTCAGTCTGGAGTACTGGCCAATGTTTCCGCAGCATCTGGCACATGTTATCCCACTGATCATTGACCGTGGAGATGTATCTTAAAGTGAAGTCTTTTTACCATTTGCACCAATGCGGACAGATCCCCCAAGAAGTTGATAGCGGGGAGTCACCCGAGCCCGACGGTAGACTCTTTTAATGCACCGGTTACTGTAGCCGCGCTCATTGAATCTGGAGCTCAGGTCACAAGCCTGGCCCTCAAAGGCTTCATCGGTAGAGCACACTCTCTTCATCCTCAAGAATTGCTCAATGGGCACTGCTTGAATGGTGGATGGCGTGTGGGCAGATGTAGCGTGTAAAAGTGAATTGACTGAGGTCTCCTTACGGAACACGTCCGTCTGTACTCTGCTCACACCATCCACCATTATTTTGATATCCAAAAAATCTATCTCCTGAGGACTGATTTTATTTGTAAGTTTAATATTTAAATAATTTCTATTAAGCTCACCGATGAAGTCTAGGAAGCCAGACTCGGTACCTCGCCAAATAATAAAAACATTTTCAATAAATCTAAACCAGCACTGCACATGGGACGTGGCCTGCACACCGCCCCCAAAGATGCCCCTCTCCCAGTGCCCCAAAAAGAGGTTAGCATACGACGGCGCGCAAGCTGCGCCCATCGCAGTGCCACGTTGCTGCAAAAAAAAAACGGTCTTTAAAAACAAAAAAGTTGTGTGTTAAAATAAATTCAAGGAGCTCCAGAATCAGTGAGCATAATGTGGATTCATAGCTACTCGAGTTCAGGAAAAATCCAACTGCCTCCAGGCCGTCCACATGTCTGATGCTCATATAGAGCAACTCCATGTCTACTGTTGCCAAGTGCATATCTGGATCAAGTGACAAAACATCAATCTTCCTCAGGTCGTCTGTAGTGTCCCTGACATAGGAGGGCAGTGCCTCCACCAAAGGCTGAAGATAATAATCAATGAACTTACATACAGTGTCACAAAGCCCTCCAATGCCAGAGACAATTGGATGCCTCAGGGGTACAGTTGGATTCTTATGCACTTTAAGCAACAAGTTCCAGAACACATGACACATGCACAAAAACTGAACGGGTCAATAAGACCCTGTTCACACCACCCAAGAACTAAGACACAGAAACAGTACACAGTATAACAAACGTGCATAAATACTCTGTTGTAAAATATATGTAACTGTAAGTAGCAAGTGCTAGTAAAAGATGTTAACAAAACCAGGGTATTTTGTTGATACGTTTTTTTGCAAAAAAATGTAAGCTAAGCCACTCCGCCGCGTCAAGGCATACCCTTCTCGGAGCAGTCCTATCTAATATATTTAAAAACCTGAACATGTGAATAATACCTTCATGAGCAGGGTTCAGAAAGGTGCTGCCCGGTATGGGCTCGCTGGGCAAAATGGCTTTTTATGCATGTCCCAAGCAAAAAAACGTATCAACAAAATACCCTGGTTTTGTTAACATCTTTTACTAGCACTTGCTACTTAGAGTTACATATATTTTACAACAGAGTATTTATGCACGTTTGTCATACTGTGTTCTGTTTCTGTGTCTTAGTTCTTGGGTGGTGTGAACAGGGTCTTATTGACCCGTTCAGTTTTTGTGCATGTGTCATGTGTTCTGAATCTATTGATTTCTTGCTTATGCAAGCTTTGGGAGATCCCTGCCTCTCTCTTTTGGGACATGCATAAAAAGCCATTTTGCCCAGCGAGCCCATACCGGGCAGCACCTTTCTGAACCCTGCTCATGAAGGTATTATTCACATGTTCATGTTTTTAAATATATTAGATAGGACTGCTCCGAGAAGGGTATGCCTTGACGCGGCGGAGTGGCTTAGCGTACATTTTTTGCAAAAAAACGTATCAACAAAATACCCTGGTTTTGTTAA
Organism: Dendrobates tinctorius; assembly: GCF_039654945.1. NCBI lineage: Eukaryota > Metazoa > Chordata > Amphibia > Anura > Dendrobatidae > Dendrobates > Dendrobates tinctorius. The sequence continues at coordinate 39,371,002 of NW_027361770.1, read as the reverse complement.
CATCTTTTACTAGCACTTGCTACTTACAGTTACATATATTTTACAACAGAGTATTTATGCACGTTTGTCATACTGTGTTCTGTTTCTGTGTCTTACTTTAAGCAACAAGTAGAACGTGGGGATGATTGGGTTCTCAGCCAAAAGCCCATCACAGATTTTCCTAGGGATGATCCCTTGCATAACAGCCTCATCCAGGATATGGAAAAATTGAACAGAGAATTTTTTAATCGGATTTTCAGGCAGCTGGATATATGCCTCCCGATCCCTCAACTGCCGGAATGCCTCCCTCTCATACATGGTAGATGGCCAAAGTACCATGTTTCCCCCTTTATCGGCCTGTTTAATTATCACATCTTTTAAGTCCCTCAGTTCCTTGATGGCATCATGTTGTGCTTTAGTCAAATTCACATGGTCCATTTTACTAGGAAGTTTTTTGAGATCTTCCAGGACCAATTTATTGAAAATATCCACCTGCGGACAGGTAGAGAAGGAGGGAAACGTGGTTGACCTGGGAGTAAGAAAGGTGGTAAAAGTACCTGCATTTGAGGGAGGCACTCCGGTTTCCAATTCTTCTAATAAATTTATAGCTTCACGTTCCTGAGTTGTGCTGAATTCATTACTGCCATCTGGTTTCAAATGCAGCTTACGTGAAACCACCTTCCTCAGGAACAACTGAAGATCCTTCATTGCTAGAAAATAATTGAACTTGTTACAAGGGACAAAGGTAAGACCCTTACTTAAAACTTCCATCTGGGGCTGTGTGAGAATATGGTCAGATAAATTAATTACCTCCAAATGACTTTTTGATTTCTTTTCTCTAGATTGAGGAGGGGTCATTTTCCTCTTCATCTGTGTCTTGCCCTTCTTAGGGCCAAATCTATTGGTTCCCAGCCTTTCCCCAACAGAAGATGGCAAAGAGGAGCCGAACGCCATATCCTCATCAACCGAGGAAGCAGATGAAAATTAATTATGATGGGTTTTGGGGGGTAGATCGGGGTACCC